>NC_023163.2:13716524-14966524 GCF_000231095.2 Oryza brachyantha | reverse complement strand
AAGTGGACATACGGTCTCTAAACTGGTTTGACTATATTATGTAGATCACCAAACTCATAAAATATGTTTTTAGGTCGCTAAACTTATCCTAAGTGTCATATAGGTAAAAAAAAAAAGTTTCAACCCCTTTATATACTGATGTGGGATGCCACAGTGGATTAGTGGGAATATATGTCAAAAAGAGATGAGAGGGAGTAGATATGTTTTGTAATTTTTCTCCATGAGTTGATTTATGGGTTTCACAAATTCTTTTAATTTTTATGGCAGGATTTATTATTAATGTGGGCCTTACCATATTTTTAATTTTTTTCACTAATTATAATTACACATAAGCACCATGTCAGCACCACCTAAGATGTACCATAGCATGCCACATCAACACTCGGAATGGATTGGACCTCGTTTGGACATATATGGGCACACGTGATAAGTTTGGATGCTTGAAAGTGGATTTTGAGAAATTAGGGGGCTTGATGACACAATATATCAAATTTGAGGATTGTTATGCTCTTTTCTCTTAATTAAATACTATAAAGTTTAAAATAGATTTGAATCATTTTTCTAAGAAATCCATATATTCAAATTTTTGTGAAATTAGTGCCATTTAGAGCTCGAGAAGTGTGTGTATAATCTATTTTTAATTCCTTGAAAAAAAATAATGCCAATATTGAAAGGACAAAACTTCTCAATTTATGGATATTGTGATATATAAAAGATACAAATAAACTTTATTTTTATGCTATTTGATAAGTATAACCATCCTTCTCCTCACCGTTCTTCAGGTTCCCTCTCTAATGCCATTCTTGATGTAAGTTTTATGGACACGATTATCTAAAGTGACATGTCATCTAAAAATATTTGAAACTAGGATAAAACACCCCTCTCTTAATCCATAGTTTCATCTATTATTGTTTCTTTACATGTAAGACACAAGCTGTCTAGGTAACTGTACATACAAAGTTTCATCTCCATGAAACTTATTTTATCTCTCTTCATTAATACGTTATCATATCATCAAAAATATCTATATGACATCCTATTTATTGTCCATGAAACTCCCACTGAGACTGGACTGGCCTAAGAAAACCAAAAAAAGGCCAATAGTTGCTTCCTCAAGATCTCAGGCTCAGCTCGTTTTTAATAACCTCGTAAACGAGTTAACAAACCTATAATAACGTAATAACCCTTCTATTTTTTTTATTTGAGATCGTTGACTCTTACGTTTGACCATTTGTTTATTCAAAATATATAATTATATATTATCTTGTTATGATTTGATTATTATGGAATAAACATTAAGCATGACTTATAATTTTATATATTTATAGAAAAAATGAACATTTTTTAATAAGACGAACGATCCAACGTAGCAACCTTATCTTTTCTTTTCGCTGATGCTTATGCTTATAAGCCAAAATTTAAATTTTTAACCTTAAATGTAGAGTTGATTTTGAGATTTTTTTCATCGTGGTTTATTTTTCATTCTTGGCTTTTAAATCGTTAATAATATATAAAAGTTTTATTTAGAAATAATTTTTCGTTTATAAATATGTCATTTGACTTTTTAAAAACCAAACAATCACCTCCTAGTTCTAAAATTTAAACAACATCAAATAAAAATATAAGGGTAAAATATCACATTACAAATTAGGGACACCTTATTGATTAAGACAAATATCACAGTCTAAAATATAACTTACCCTTATTACAAAGTTTTGATTTAGAGAAAGACGGAGTGTTTTTTTTTTTTTTGGGGGGGGGGGGGGCGGGAATGAAACAAGAGGCAACTTGAACCGCCGAAAATGTGGAGGGTAGCACATGCAAAAACGCAAATAACGGTAACCACGATCTCGTCTTTTAATCAATCTCGGATTCTCGGTTTTTGCAAGGCTGGATGCAGCAACGGTCCCAACCCCTCCACCCAGCTCCTCACGTGGCTGGCAATCCTGCGATTGTCGAACAAAATATTTACAGATAAAAATATTTATAAATAAATTATATATATATATATTGATAATGTTAAAACTGAAAGATACAATTTAATAAAAAATCCTAAAATTATATTCATATTTGTGTTAAAAAATAATTTTGGAGAAGGGTGTGAGTATATTAGGGTAGGGGAGGGTTGGGCCCCACACATCAGTTCCCTACATGCACCGGAAGGCTGCAAGATTTTTGGGGTGGGGACCAACCCAACCCAACCGATCGATGGATGCCGCTTTCTTCAGCTGTAGCATGATGGAAATGGAATGCGACCCCCCCGCCCTCAACCGTTAGTTGCCGCCAATCTGGCTGCCCCTGCTTTTGTGATGATCAATCAACATGTCAGGGCTGGGTTTCTATTATTGTCATCAGTGGGTACTACTAGTAGTTAAGTATAGTATACTAGTATATGTTAACTAGCGAGGTCCCGTCCGTGTTGCGGTTAGCTTAACCATGGAAAGATTGGATTGCAGGACGTCATTATGGTTGTAAACAGAAGGTATATAATAATAATGAGAACATAAAGTGTTTCTTTTCTAGTTTTAATGAAATGGATTGCCTGCTGTTTCAGAAGTTCTAAGCTTTCATTCGGTTTCAGAACTTTCATGGCTTGAGTTTCAAAATTCTCTGTTCCAGAACAATAGAAATGAAAACATCTGTATTAACCATTTTAATCTGTCCTGGTTAAGACTTAAGAGACGATTTGCTGTGTTTAGATCAATTACAATAATTTAAGGGCTGCGTTCGAATGGACATGTTGAGATAAAGTACTCCTCATTTTCCGTTAACACGCTTTTCAGAGTACTTGAATGATGTATTTCGTTCAAAAAAAAATTCTATATAGAAATTATTCTAAAAAATCAAATAACTCCATTTATCAAATTTTAATAAGTAATACTTAATTAATCGTGTACTAATTACGTTTTCCGTGCTGCTAATCAGCTTTTGCAACATATTACTTCGAACGCAGCCAAAATTTGGCATGTCCCGTAAAAGCCTTGTCATGATTGATCCTTTCCATTTACATTATATGTAAGAAGACATTAATTTTTCTTCTCATGTCCATACGCACCATTTTCCCTGTTCTGGAGCTTGTATCATTTTCCCTTTGCAAACAAGTAAAACTAGTAGTATCTTGCTTATGCTAAAAAAACAGTTTGTTTAATAATTAACCCTGGGAAATCACATATGAATACTCGTACAAGAAGACCGGATTCGTACCAAATGCCGGCGCACATGTCAGTTGACATGCACACGTGTAGCACATGCAATCAAATCTTTGACATGTACAACGAACGAACCATACAATACTACTGCTCATACTAGTGACGCCACTACGCTATCTTGGAGTACTACAGTACTCCGTATACACGGTGCATCGTTAAAATTAGTTCAAGTCAACGTGTCGAAGCAGCTAGAATTAACCTACGATGCCTCAGCGAACGAACAGCTAGGTGTACCAGCGACCGGCGTGTACCCGATAGCCCCCAGTGGAGGAGACCCCTTCTCAAATGTAAATATTTTTGATATTTAAATATACTACCGAAATATAAGTAATTTCATAGCAATATTTGTTCTGTCAATCATCACGGATCACTTTACACTTAAAATTCTTTCTATTCATTCATATCTCCTTTGTTAAAAAACATCGCATCATTTTTCTCAACTTTAATACTACCCTTATCCTGAAATAAGATTATTTTTTAGTTTTTTATATAATGTTTTGACTCTTCGTTTTATTTGAAATTTTTTTGTAATTAATATTTTTATTCTTACTAGATGATAAAACATGAATAATACTTTATGCGTGAAGTTTCTTTAACAAATTTTTCAAATAAGACGAATGGTCAAACGTTAGGTACAGAAAAACGAAAAATAAAATTATTATAGGACAGATGTAGTATTTATTTAGCAGTAAGTAATATAGGCACTGCTACAGTAGAGTATAACCGAGAAGAAGAAGATCAACGGACCGAATCGCCGGAAAGACGGCTGCCTCACCTGCGCGGCCCGCGACGACGCACGCTACGCGGGCGCAACATCTGCGTGCGTGCGTGCGTAGGCACACGCGTCGATCGGTCGGCGAAAAAGAAAAGAAAAACGCTCCTCTTCCCCGTCGTCGTCCCGTTCACGAGGGGGACGAACTCGCAACCGCCGCCACGGCTGGGCCTCTGGAGGCCGCACGCACGTACTACCACGCACTATATACTCAGTTGACTTTTATACGACGTGTTTCAGGTCTACGTTTAACCATTCGTCTTATTAAAAAAATTATATAATTATTATAATATAATTTATTATTATAGAAACTTTAATTATGCATTATAATTTTACATATTTGATATAAATTTTGAATAAGACTAATGGTTAAATGTGATTTTAAAAGTAACATATATATATATATATATATATATATATATATATATATGTATATATGTATATATAGAGATAGATAGAGTAAAGAAGGCGTTTGACGAGAGCGTGCAGCGGTTGCGGCGGCGAGCGAGGGAGGGAGTTCGCGGTGGGAAACGCTGCACGGCTCGGAGAGACTGGTTTGGTTGCTTGAGGGAGTTGCCGCACGGACAAAATGTGTGCTCTGCCGACAGGCCCGGCCCGTGCTGGATTTCGGATTGACCCGGCCGGATGGGTCGGTTTTATATTAATCGATTCTCTTGACGTGATAAATTTCGGCGTACGTGTCGGCACGCCGGCCACACAGCCAGTTCGCACCGATCGTCCATTGCCAACGCCGGCCGGCTTGTGTTTGTCTCTTGCGACGAGTAGCAGCCTTTTCTTTTTACGTAGGGCAATTCTGTCCGTATCTTCTACTAGTAGCAGAAAGTGATTGACAAACCGTATATTTATAAATAAAAAAAGTAATTTATAAATAAAACTTATATAAATATTTTATTGATCTAAAATATGGTAAGAACTTTAAAATTAATCATAAATTTAAAGTTAAAAATTAAAATTTGGTATATGTTTAAAAACATAGATGAAAAGATAGAGCGTTAGAATGAGTTCACGTTGTACTGCACGAACCATTGATGGATCGGTGGTGGTCACGGGCTAAAAACATTTCTGGTAACAAAGAATGCGATGGCTATTAGCAAGGCTGTCACCGTCTCACCTCGAATTAATTTACGCCCCGCCGATCCATTCCGCCTCTTGATATATATGCACCGTACTTAAAAATGAGTGTAACTTTGGTGCCATTTTCGCGCATGACGTCAACTAATTAGGGGCTGCCTAAAGCTGGCAGACGTTACTGCTGTCCATCTATGCACACGCTGAAACTGTGCTGTAGTCACTCCGGTCGTCGGTAACACGCAGAAGAATCGTGCGACAACGGCGTGGTGCAGTGCAGCTTGTAGGGCGCGTTCGCATGAAGGTCAAGAAACTAATTTTCAATTCTTTTCCGGTGCGCACGTTTTCTAACCTGCTAAAATGATATATTTTTTACTAAAAAGTTTCATTTTATATGAAAGTTGTTTAAAAATCATATCATTCTATTTTTTAAATTTAAAATAGAAAATTCTTAATTAATCATATGCTAATGATATTTAGTCCATCCGAACCTGCCGTTGCTAACGAGCCCGTAGGTATACCGGCCACGAAGAGGAAACCGCTCAACAACCCGTGCCACCCCAACCTCAACTAAAAAACTCATGGCAATAGAAAAGCTTTTATAAAATTCATAAAACTACCATTTGATTAAGCTATTATAAAACTATAGATTTAAAAATGTGTATTACAAGAATACATATTTAATACCAGTTTTGTTACAAAATTATACCTTTTTGTAACTTAAAAAGGATAATTTTGAACCCTAAAACCTAGTTCTTGATAACTTCACTACTAAATATATAATTTTATGATATAATATCTTATTTTGTAGTTTCTTAGATATTTGTTGCTAAATCTATATTCTGTGATACATGATTTTAAATTTATATTTTTACCTTAATTCTGATAAATTGCTTCTAGTTTTATAAAATTCACCCATAAATTATGATAAAAAACTAAAAATTAATTTTAAAGTTAAGTTTTAAAATTTAAAATTTAGTTTATCAGCATAATAATAAAAAAGAAAAATAGAGGGACAAAGCAAGCAAAATCCCAACCAGGATTGCAGCAAAAACTGGCTCCAAGTCAACGCACAGGCCAGCCGCCCATGGACGTTTGTACATGGCTGCGTTCTTCTGACTGTTTTTTTCATATTTTTTCTCGGTTTTTCTCGCAAAGTTTCTAAACTGTTAAAGATGTTCTTTTATAAAATGTTTTTATAGATAGTTTTATTATCCTATAATTCTGAAGTAGACCTTTTAACTTTATAACATATAATTTTATTGTTTAAACCATTAAGACCACGATATGCCATACCCATAAGTTAGCTAAGCATCTCTCATTCTCCGCGCGTACGTTTTTCCGAACTAATAAACAGTGTAGTGTATTTTTTGTAAAATTTATCTAAGAAAAGTTATTTTAAAAATCATATTAACCTATTTTATATTTTTTAATAATTAATTAATCATGTACTAATATATGCTACGTTTTTCATGTCAGGACATATACCTTGACGGGGCCTAAATAATTACCGTAAAATCAAATTTCGTCGGCAAAATAACACAGCATAGTGTCCGTTTTTTTCACCTGCTCCACGTATACGCCACCCTACGTCCGAGTGTGGGGCCCTCCCTCCCTCCCCGTCTCCCACGCCCCTCACCACGCTGCGCCGCCGCGTGCGGGCTGGCGGCCACACTTCCCCGCCACGTCTCGTCTCCTCACGCAGTGGAAGCAAACTCCACCGCCAAGCGACGCGGCCGCGGCCAGCCGTCATCACAAGCCGCGCGAGGCCAACGCGGCGTGGGCGACAGACAGCTTGCGCTAGCCGGCAGCAGTTTTGACGCAGCGGCCAGCGTTAGCAACGTCTCTCTCCTGGCCTTTCGCCCGTTTCCTCTTCTTTCTTTCTTTCTTTCTCGCCTCCTCCCCGTCGAATCCTTCCAAAAGCGACGTCGCAGAGACAGATAAAACTCACCCCCCCCCCCCCCCCGACTCCCATCGCGATCCCTCGCCCTGCTCCGCTGCAGTGGAAGGTGAGGAGGGGGTAGGAACAAAGGCCCGCGTCGCTCTCTCTCTCTCTCTCTCTCTCTCTCTCTCTCTGCTTCCACGGAGTAGAGTAGAGTAGAGTAGAGTGTGCCATTAGTAGTAGGAGGAGGACAAGAAGTGGCGCGCGGGTTGATTTCGTCCTGCGTCCTGCTCGCTCGTCGTCGGTGAGGAGGAGGAGGAGGAGGAGACTCGCCGGCGGCATTTTGGAGGGGGATGTTTTGCGGCGGCGGCGGCGGCTAGGGTGGTGGTGGTGGACTCTGGTGTGGTTTGCATCCCGGCTGTTCGTCGAGGTGGGTTGTTTTCGTTCTTGGGTCTGTGTCCCTCTCCCTCCCCTCGCTTCAGTTCGGATTCCTGCTGCTCAGATCTGGCTCTCCGTGTGCTGCCTCCTGTTCAATTTTGCCTCTTCGTCTTCGTTTCTTCTCCGATGCATTTGGTTGTTTTTTTTGGTGTGGCTTTGCTCTGCTGTTTTCTTAGTGTTTCTCTGCGGTTCTTACGGAGGACTCCAAGAAGAAAATCATTTCTTTCGGTTTTTTTTCCCGATTCATTCGGGGAAACCCGAAAGAAAAACTCCTGTTTGCAGGGAAAAAAAGTTCAGGGAAATTTTGCTATACGACGCTTGAAACAGCCCCCCTTTCAAATTCTGCTGCAAAATTTGGAGCTTTTTTTTTCTGGTATAGTAACAAATTAGAGTGCTATTACCACCACGAATTTGGGATTGTTGTCTTACGGTTCATGTGCTTAATATCAAAGTTGTACCAGAACTGGCGTTGGCTTCCATTCAATTTTCTTTTGCTTTTTTGTTGTCAAATTCACAAATTAAATAGTGCTGGAAGATATGGCTTTGTCTTCCATTACAACGATGTTATGCCTTTTTTTTTGTCCACTTGACAAATTAAAAGTTAAGAAACTTGCCTGCTCAATACTAACCTTTAAATACCTGCCGTTTTTTAATTACTTCTCTAGGCTGGTGTCTCAAGATTTTTTTGGAGCAAGAGCTGCTTCACGCGGACGTTTGCTAAGGGAGAATGTGTTTATGCCCACGTTGTGGGTTTTTTTCGACCTATCCAATAACCACTGTTAAGTTTTTTTTTTCTTGCTCTCACATGTGCTACAAATTAGGGCTCTTTGAATTATATGTAGCCGTCCATATGCACTAAGTGCGTTTGCAGCGCAGCTAGTATTTTTTTGGTTGATGTCTTTAGCATCCTTTGATCCATTGCACATCGTACAACTTTATGGTAGGGATGTTAGTGATTTCTAACATCACAATCTTGGCTAGCTTCTTTCTTCTCTGGTTGTCCAATATAATTTTAGGAATAAAATCAACATTAACTTCCTTTCTGTAGCTGTCAGGTAGAAGTGTGAATGTAATCCATGTTTAATCATGTGAAAACTCTGAAAATATCTTATCAATGTATTGTGATCCTCTTGACAATATTTACCCCTGAATCAGTATTTTTTAAATGGCCATTCTCATCTGGTAACTTTGTTTGATATCTTTGTGCTGAAAAAAAATGAGTCGGTCATTGTTGATATGAGATAGTGGGATTCAAACAAAGCATATCTTGCAACTACATACCATTTGTACACTAAGTACTTTGGTGCTAAAAGAGTTGGACGAAATTGTGGAGAAAAGCTTGATTCAAGCTGTGCTTATACGGCAATGATACTACGAACCAAAATCTAGAACTTAATGTACGATATAATTTCCAAGATTGGTGACTATACCATTGTATCCCCCCTCAGCATGTCACACCATTTTGCTATTTTGTTCACTAATTTTGTATTTTATTTAATATAATGGTTTGTTCTCTTGTAACCATAATATTTTGTTTCTTTCAGCTAGCATCTGTTGGAATTCAAGCAGTTATTTAAAGGACAAATATGGCTAATATTCAAGATATAGGTCTCTCTGCAGCTATCAACATACTGAGTGCCATCACATTCCTGCTAGCATTTGCTTTCCTGCGACTACAGCCCATCAATGATAGGGTTTACTTCCCAAAGTGGTATCTCAAAGGTTCAAGAGAGAGCCCAAGTCATGGGGGTGCATTTGTGCGGAAGTTTGTCAATTTGGACATGCGTTCATACTTGAAGGTCTTAAGCTGGATGCCTGCTGCTCTCAAAATGCCAGAGGATGAGTTGATTAGCCATGCAGGGCTTGATTCAGCTGTCTATCTGCGTATCTACTTAATTGGGTATGCAACTTATAAATTCTTCTAATTTATTAAGTTGTGTCACATCCATGTCCTTGATTATACTACTTAATAATAGTTCCTTTGGTGAAGAATGTGGTGTCAGCCTGTGTGGGCATTATTCGTAAAATTCTGTTATAACTGTGCAATTAGCAGTAGTACATAGACTAAGCAATGAATTGAACTCCAGTACACATTTCTATACTACATGAAGGTTATGAATTGATGCTGCTACCTTCACACTTAATTAATTTGAACTAGTTTTCTATTGTTATCTTGAATATTGGAGACTATTCACCAGGAAAAAAAAACTCTCCTTTTAGTTTTTTTTTCCTTGAGAGAAAGGAAGGGCTTTAGTTTTTGACCATATATTTTAATGTTTTATTGCTATCTTGTCAGGACTTATATATGTAAAAGTGTCAAGTGTAGTGCTCGAACCCAGAATGTTGTTTTAATGAATGGTCTCTGTTTTATGTACTGGATATCTCCTATCTCTATTCCTTTTCTTTGCCATTACTTTTACACTAATATCCTTTGCTCTTAATTGGTGCAGGCTAAAAATATTTGCGCCAATTACAATTCTGGCATTTATTATTCTTGTGCCTGTTAATTGGACCAATAATACCCTTGAAGGCTTGAAGATGCAGCACAGTGATATTGACAAACTTTCGATATCCAACATACCTTCAGGGTCAAAGAGGTTAGTACCAGATAAATTTATCTGTCTTAAAATATAGTAATATACCTAATAGTACTTTTTGTGCAGCCTGATAGATTATTTCAAAGACAACTTAAGATAGTGAGTATGGGGTTGGTTCAAATGGTAGGTACAGTGATGGCCGCTAATAGTTTCTTTCCCCATTTTGGGCTCAGAGAGTCATGAAGATGTAAATAGATGACTGTGCAGTATGAATAACCACCTAGCTTGCATTTCATAAGGCCATTAGTTTTAACCTAGGCACCTAGCTTGTTGTGTGGGTTTGATCTGATACTTTGTAATAGTAACTAGTTGCAGAGGTTTGATATTGCCACGGACAACTAAGGTGGGTGGTTATAGTAAATTCTACCCTTCCATGAAGCACATTAGGGTCTCAGGGTTTAAACATGGATACCCTGTTTGTCAACTCTAAAATTATTTTTTTAGTATGCGCTAAGCTAAAGTACATCCTCTTTAAGTTGTGACCTTTTTAATGCAGGTTTGTAGCTCACCTGGCTATGGCTTATGTTTTCACATTTTGGACATGTTATGTGCTGTTACGGGAGTATGAAATTGTGGCAACAATGCGACTGCGGTTTCTTGCATCAGAGAAGCGCCGTCCAGATCAGTTCACGGTATGATCTATGATCTTTACAACTCTATACATTTGGTAATTCAATTTATACTTGATTTTTTTTTCTGATGCACCTTCCAATCCTACCTAATTTCTTAGTATGACATGTCATCTAATCTAACGTAATGCCAGTTAAGTTTTTTTTTTCCATGGAAAACTAAACATGCTTCACACTATGAATATTGTGAATTGTGTTCAAGGGAGTATGCGGGAACTTGAATACTGTAAAATATCAGCTGATATTAAAAAAAACCAACATTCTTGAAATGTTATGGATATTGACATCACAACCATTAAAAGTTTGATTATTGAATGACTGCTGTATAATGCTCATTCTATAAAATGAAAAATATTAAATATCATTTGAACTATTTATGCTTTTAGATGCTTTAAGAAATGGATTTCTATCCAAAACAAGGGAGACATTAGTTAGGGCACCAGTAGCTTCAACAGCTAACAGTTTTTTTAACCATGGGATGTAATTGTTAATTTGACCTTTGAACTCACAAGTATCTGGCACTATGCAGATATTTTACTAAGCTGAATGTGGGTAATCAAGATAGGTTGGTGGGAGAACTCATCTAAAATTGAAAAGCCTCTGACAAAGAAAATTTATTAAGGATTATGACTGATAAGCAGTGATACCAATTGACCGATGTTGATTTTTAGGTCCTTGTGCGGAATATACCTCCTGATCCAGATGAATCAATTGGTGAGCTTGTGGAACATTTCTTCCTTGTAAACCATCCTGACAACTATCTTACGCACCAGGTAAGTTTCATCCTGATATTTATGTTTCTCTGGATCTTTCTATCTGGTCAGTTCGAAGTTAATAGTGAAGTCTATGTCTATAGCTATAGGAACTAACTTCTTTCATATATGCATTTATTTTATCTTTTGGGCAATAAGATGTAATTCTGTTTGACTACTTAGTTTAACTGCTCATTGTTATTTAAAAATATTCTGTGCTCTGATATGATTTACCACTACCCTGTTCTTATCAATTCATTTCATACACGGGTATAGGTTGTCTATAATGCAAATAAGCTTGATAAGATGGTCAAAGAAAAGAAGAAGATGCAGAATTGGCTCGATTACTATCAACTGAAATATGAAAGAAATACATCTAAAAGGCCTACTATGAAGGTTGTTGAATTTCTATCCTCTCTTTACTTCTCTTACAGAATCCTTGTTTTGATCAAAATAGGAAAAAAATATTTATGTTCCTTCTTTATTCTTCTCATTCTTTTATACTCCTTGTCCAGACTGGTTTTCTTGGATGTTTTGGTTCAAAGGTTGATGCTATTGAATACTACACATCAGAAATCGAGAGGATAGAAAAGGAAGTAAGTCATAATGTCTTTGCACTGTGCTCCCTAATGGATTATTCTGCTTTGGGTCAAGTGTTATTTCAAAATACTACAGTTGACTCTATATGTCGTTTTAACATGAGCAAAGCTTGTTTTTTTACTGAAGCAAATGGCATATTTCTTTTTTGTCTTTGTATTCTTCAGTTTTGGTAAATGTTTGTTAACTTTTGTTAGTACTTACACTGCTGCGTTTCACATGTTAAAAGGATTGCCCCAATACAATAAACTACTGGATTTACTGCTGATTTTTAGGAAACTGAGGAACGTGAAAAGATTGTGAAGGATCCAAAATCAGTTGTTCCAGCAGCCTTTGTTTCCTTCCGATCACGGTGGGGAGCAGCAGTGTGTGCTCAGACACAGCAAACCAGTAATCCAACTGTTTGGTTGACCGAGTGGGCCCCGGAACCTCGCGATGTCTACTGGGATAATCTGTCTATTCCGTTTGTTTACCTAACAGTTAGGAGGTTGATAATTGCAGTTGCATTCTTCTTCCTGAACTTCTTTTATGTGATCCCAATTGCATTTGTTCAGTCTCTTGCAAATATTGAAGGGATTGAGAAGGCGGCTCCATTTCTGAAGCCTCTGATTGAAATGTACGTGCACTTCTATATCTCATTCTTCTGCAAAACATTTTATTTCAGTTGAAAGCTACCAACACACTACTTTTCCAGTATTGCATTTTCAGAATATGGCTTTATGATCTTCGTACCATCCAATATGCAATTTAAGTGCCACTGCGATGTAATAAACTAGACTGTACTATGTAAAGTAATAAATTAGACTGTGCTATATAAGTGTAAATAGTTCTTAGTATAGGTGTGGGTTTCAAGGAATGTTATTACATGCTGGTATTCCAAAGTTAATGTCTATTGCATAAAATGATAAAATGATTTTGTTAACTTTTGATGATCAAATCCATTCAAGGTTTCATAGGTTCCAATGTCCTTTTAAGTGAGTTTCAAGATACTTTTTCCATTCCAAAATGTAAGCATTTCTGTGATTTAAATCTTGTATCAAAACATAATCATTTCTAGCACTATTCACAATACTACTTGTCCTGTCAATCATTTCACATTCAAAATTCTTTTTATTTTATCCCCACCTATCCTCCCACCCTCATTCATTCGTCATTTATTAAGGTTCGCAATACTACTTATCCCATCAATCACTTCACATTCAAAACTCTTTCCATTTTATCCTCATCTATCCTCCCATCCTCACTCATTCTTCATTTATTAAGGCTCACCATGGTCTTTTCTTTCAACCTTTATCCCTGCTAAACAACCTAGAAATGATTACATTTTTGGACGGAGGTAGTAGATACCAAGCAGAGGTAACAATGCTTTTTCTTACCAAAAGAAACCAACGAAGTGTATGCACGAAATCACAGTTGAATTTAAACTTAGATACTTAATAATAAAGGTTAAATTTGAACTTAACCAAGGACATGTCCTGCCCTTTGCAGATGTATTGATGTTATATATTTCTGCACATAATTTATGAATTTCCAGTCATTGCAAATTTTAGTGTTTGTTAGCATTTCATTTGGAAATTTTACAACTGAAACTTGCTAGAATGAAATCAACTAGCATTGTATCACTTGTGCCTTTTGAATCTGCATTCTTGCCTGTGGCCATCAATAATTTGCCATATCCAGTGCAACTCTTATAGTCCTGATCCAGTACTTGCTATAACTTGTATATTAACAATTGAATGATTAATGCTAAGCAATATAATTATTTGCATCTTATTTTTTTCTCTATTATTAAAATGTTTTGGTAATCTACCATTCTCGCAACTTATTTATTTATTAATGTACAAATCTGAGGATCAAGCAAGCAAGTGAACCTACCAAGACATACATTTTTGAGCACCTAATGCAATAAATAGACCAGTGCAGAAATTTGCATGTTATTTTCTTATATATTCTTGTGTTGTCAACTTGTCATATCTGTGGTGTAATATTTTCTTTTCAACTGTTGCCCAGGCGTACTATTAAATCATTCATCCAAGGATTTCTGCCAGGAATTGCTCTAAAGATCTTTCTTATATTGCTCCCAAGCATATTAATGTTTATGTCTAAAGTTGAAGGATTGACATCGGTGTCCTCACTGGAGAGAAGATCTGCATTTAAGTACTATATTTTCTTATTCTTTAATGTATTCTTGGGAAGCATTATTGCAGGATCTGCTTTAGAGCAGCTAAAATCCTTTATTCACCAATCAGCAAATCAGTATGTCCTCTTGTCTACTCCACATGCTGCACCTTTAATCCATTATCTTTTCATATGCTTGCAATATGTTCTGACACTGCAATTTAAGTTAAATTTGACAAGCCATCCTCTCTCTCTGATTGAGCTCAATTAAATTAAAGAACCTCACCAGCCATAGGTAGAAGTGTACAATAAATTATGTCAATGTGTTGAATTTCCCCCTTGTTTTTTTTGTTCATAGTAGTAGTTAGTTTGTACAAAATTTTTTGACTATGCCAAACTTTTAGTTGCATTCTTTTGGTAGTATATTGCCCTGCCATTAATGCTCTTCATTTGTGCTACAAGTTCCTTTTGCATTCACTTTCTTTTTTGAAGAAACTCTTATAGTCCTTATCAACTGTACTTGTTTGGTTCTTTTGCAGAATCCCAAAGACAATCGGTGTAGCAATTCCGATGAAAGCAACCTTTTTTATAACATACATAATGGTTGATGGTTGGGCTGGTGTAGCTGGTGAAATTTTAAGATTGAAGCCATTGATAATCTTCCATTTGAAAAACTTTTTCTTGGTCAAGACTGAGAAAGACAGAGAAGAAGCAATGGACCCTGGAAGCATTGGTTTTGACTCAAACGAGCCTCAAATACAGCTCTATTTCTTACTCGGACTTGTCTATGCTGTGGTGACACCATTTTTGCTTCCTTTCATATTGGTATTCTTTGGGTTTGCATATGTGGTATACCGTCACCAGGTAATACCCTTTGGAGCACAAACCTTGTGGTGTTTAGAATTTATAGTGTATACATACATTCATCAATCATCATGAATCTGTCCATGTTATGTGTGTGTTTTCAAGATAATGTCCATATGTGTAATTGGGGGGGGGGGGGGGGGGGGCAATTGAGATAAACTGATGCTTTACCAAACCATTTGGACAAAATTTATGTCTGTTGATCTAAATACTTTTATTTGTCACCCTGCTTGTTGTTGCCTCCACCGCTGCTTGTTGGATAGCCATGTGCTGGATCTATGCCACCGGCTGTGCTCACTGGGTATAGCTAGGAGGGGCGCGCGCAGTCGAAGGAGCGTGCAGGATCACTGGGGGTCTCGTGAGACATGTTATTTACTTAAACAACACTCCAGGGCTTGTCTTTTTTGTTTTTCCCAGCACAAATTTAATTTAACTTGAGAATGGATGATTACTACATTAATAACTATTCAAATTTGCTTTTGCCCTTTTGGAATTCAAGTCGATGTTGTTTCATGTTAGCACTGAAATAATGGTTAATCAGTCACACTAGGTATGCTTCATATACTTCACTACTGTATGTTGCTATACGATCTCATACTCTGTACGCACTTGTTTGTCGGGTGCGCACGTGTGGTTGTCTAAAAATGCATTTGTTTGTTAGTCCACAAATATATTACTCTTTTTGGTTGTTGCGTACTGATGCTTCCTCTATATTGTCGAGTACTTTCATGTAAGAAGTTATCCCTTTCCCACCTTTCACTGTATTCAAAGGAATTAAATGTGTGACAATTTAGTCTTCGGTGCAATTGAACAACCCATAGTAATTTTACATTCTGATTATGTGTATAAAAATAATTGGCTTGCTAACTCGAGGTTTTGTTGTTTCAGATTATAAATGTGTACAACCAAGAATATGAAAGTGCAGCTGCATTTTGGCCCAGTGTTAATGGACGCATAATTGTGGCATTAATCGTATCACAGTTTCTTCTCCTTGGTTTACTAAGCACAAAAGGTGCTGGCCAGTCAACACCGGTGCTCCTTGTTCTCCCTGTTGTAACCTTTTATTTCTACAAATACTGCAAGAACCGCTACGAGCCTGCTTTTGTGGAATATCCATTACAGGTAATGTTTGTTTCAGAATTAGTTTTATCATGTCAATCTGCATTTCAATGCTTGTTTTTTTTGTGTATTAAACTTTCGCTCATGAAATGAAAATCAATAATAAAATTCTGAAGTTTCCATAGTTAATATTCAAAATTTCACATAACTGCAATTTGTGAAAATTATATTTACTACAACGTTGTCTAGTCATTTAAAAGAACAAAATAATGTATGATATTTTGAGAAAACTGCAAGTTTATTATGGAATAGTCATGCTGGTTTAAGTTGGGCTGACATGGCATGCTCACATATGGGGGTAAAGTTGCAGTTTAGTGATAAAATCGCTTGGTATCGTTGGCAGTTTTGTAAAACACACCAAAAGTCATAGCAAAGTGATAGTATTGATAAAGTAATTGCAGTTTTGTGAAATTTACTCTAATATTTATTGGTTCTCATTTTTCCTCGACCTATGATCAAAAAGCACCTTGGGGGATGAAAATTCCTATACATGTTGATAAGGACTCCCATGTTGCTATTTCAAATGAACTGTAAATAACCAAAAACGTTGTAGTTATCTGTTGCCATAGCTTGCCCTATAGCATTACTTGTGGTGAAACCTTTAGAAGATGGCTGTTGGACCTCATCATGCAAATAAAAATGTCTAATATAAGTTGAAACAAATGCAGCTTCTTTCGAATACAAAAAAACCGCAGATTCAGTCTTTCGACTTGAAACCAAATTCCCTAACATGTTGTCGTCATTCACCCTTTTCCAGGAAGCGATGCGGAAGGATACCCTGGAACGTGCAAGAGAGCCAGGGCTCGATCTCAAGGCGTACCTGATGAACGCGTACGTGCACCCAGTATTCAAAGGCGGCGGCGACGACGACGAGAGGTTCTCCATGTCCGACGAGCCGGAGGCGGAGCAGGTTCTCGTGGCGACGAAGCGGCAGTCGAGGCGGAACACCCCCGTCCCGAGTAAGCACAACGGCTCCGAGTCGCCTTCTCTGCGTGAA
Organism: Oryza brachyantha; assembly: GCF_000231095.2. Lineage (NCBI taxonomy): Eukaryota > Viridiplantae > Streptophyta > Magnoliopsida > Poales > Poaceae > Oryza > Oryza brachyantha. Next base: position 14,949,461 of record NC_023163.2, on the reverse strand, counting down.
ATTGTAAATGATCAGCGGCTATAAATAATAATAGAGCGTAATGGTTGGTAGCTTTGAGGTTGTACATTAAGTAAAAGAGAGCAACAAATAATGGTTTTTTTGAGGATCAGCTTGTTTGCTGCCAGGAGCAAATGCCCAGAATATGTAGTATGTGCTCCTGTCACTCCTTTGCCCTGTCTGTCGTTCTGTTTTTCTGGTGATGTGGTGTATCGTTTGTTTGCCTGTCCCGTTTCTTGGACCATTGTTTCTGCAGTTCGGTTTGTGGTTGCACTATCCTAGATCCATATTACCTTCATCCCAAAATAACTTTATTTTTTATTCTTTTATCTAACGGTTAACTATCTGTCTACCTTCGTTCCAAAATAACTATTTTTTTATTTATGTATCCAATGTTTAACCATGTTTTTTTTAAAAGTTTTCTAAAAAACTTAATTTATCTTTTTTGAAAGTTTTCTATAAAAACTTAAAAAAAATTAGTCAGACGTAAAGTGTTATTTATATTTTATCATCTAGGCCGTGTTTGGATAAGGTGGGTAAATTAACTTACCTATACAGAAAATATGAAAATATAGTAATAGATTAATACATGATTAATTAATTATTAATTATTTAAAAATATAAAATAGATTAATATAATTTTTAAAATAACTTTTCTACAGAATTTTTTTTGAAAAATACATCATTTAATGGTTTGGGAAGTGGGTGCACGGAAATCGAGAGGGTTAAGTTATCTTACCATGCGGCCAAACGTGGCCCTAGCAATAATAAAAATATTAATCGTAAAAAATTTTAAATAAGATGATGAGTTAAATTTTGTATCTAAAATAAACTTATTTTAGTACGGAAGAATTAGCTAAGATTTGGTATGAATTCTCGTCTTGATAGGAATCGGTAGGTGAGGTGTAATTAGTACTCCGTTAGGCAAAACAAATAAATTTATACTTCAGGATAAGATATAGATAAACTACTAAAATTTTGACAATCGTTAAATTTTTGAATGATTAGTTTAAATTTAAGACAAATGATGTACATAGATTTTTCTCGAAAATTATTATCATAATGTTCAACTTATTAGATTTTATAAATTTATTTTAATACAAAGTTGAATTTTAGAAGTTTGGCTAAATCTTGTTTTGAACGATAAATATTTTTGATTTAAGTGAGTATATAAACTTATGAATCATTAGTTTTGGTGCACAAACTGGTCCAGTAAATACAAAAAAGTCAAAAGAAAATGATAATTTTATTGAGTTGGATGTTAATTAGGATATCATGTAAACTTGCATATAAAATCGAGTGAATTACATAGATACGCATATACTCAACAAGACAGAACATAATAAGATATGAATATACTCAAACTGGCATGACTAATCATGCTGAGACTGTAGGATGTCACCCGCACACATGAGGACATAAGAAACGGAGATACACAGCCAAACAGACGGAAGCACATTTGCAAGGTTCACAATTTTTGGAACAAAATTCTGGGTCTATCGATGCTCCCCATGGACATGCTGATGGCAGAATGTTTAATCGCTTTTTTGATTCAGCAAAAACTTGTTCAGGTGCCAAATTGTTTTTTTTGTCTTCCATCTTTTTTCTTTTATTTATACTTATAAGACAAAATTTAAATTTTTTGGTTTAAATTTGAGACCGATTTTAAAGTTTTATCACCAAATTTTACCTTGCAAACTACATTTAGATCGCTAAGAATATATATATATATATATATATAAGTTTTATTTATAAATTATTTTTAATTTGCAATTACATCGTTCGACTTTTTGCATAAAACGGCCAACCAATCAGCCTCGTTTCTCTGCTCTTAAAAAGCAAAGCGCTTTAGGCCTGTATCCTCCGCCAACTCCAAAAATCCCAGAAATGAGTGGTTGAGTGGTTTAAACGCTCTTAGGTCTATCCTTACTCACATAGGTAGGGATGGCAATCGGGTACGAGGGGTACGGCAGTAACTATCCATACCTGTACCCGTCAGGCGAATATATGTCTGCGAGTATATACGTTACTACGTTACGGGTATAAGAATATGTCCATACCCGTTACCCGCAGGCGCCGTATACCCATGGGCATACCCGTTTACCCGCTTTTTCACGGGCACAAGATACCCGTGGATATACCCACGGGTATGCCGCGCAAAACATATATTCAATACAATGATAGCCACAACACAATTACATACAATTCAACAATTAACTGAAATTCAAAAGAATAGCATAGTTCAATACATGAGTGTATTGCTCTTGTTCACGTTGGGCACTGCTACTCATAGTATCTATAGTATCCTGCAAATAATCATGGCAAAAAAAATTTGGCAAAAAAAATTTAAGTAAAGGAAGTAGAACCAAACAATCAAAAAGTCATGCAAAAAAAATTAGCCAGCACATACACTAGCCTCGGCCGGCGTCGGTGGCAGCGTGGGGTGCAGGCGTCGGGGACGGCGTAGGGCGCAGGCGGCGGCGAGGATGGGACAGTGGCATCAGGCGGCAGTGTCGGCGGGGACTGGACGGCGGCCAGTGGCGGCGGGGATGGCGGCGTTGGAGAGGACGAGGAGGCGGACTCTACCGGCGTCGGGCGGCGAGGACGGGACGGGGACGACGGCGTTGGCGAGGACGGGCCGGCGGCGTTGGGCCCTTGACAGTGGCGTCATCGTCGAGGGGATGGGAGGCTAGGGGGCGCCAGCGGCCCGACGGCGAGGCGATGGCGTCGGGCGTGGGGGCGAGGTGTTAGAAAATGACGGGCAAATAAAAGATAAATACAGTAGATCAATCACAGAAGACACGAGATTTAACGTGGAAAACCCTCGCAAGGCAGTAGAGAAAAAACCACGGACGCCAGCTAGCAAAATATTGTTAACGCTAGACTTTGGCAAATGGGCGTTATTGATTGGAACATGGTTAGAAATCAAATCGGATAAGAAAGCTCGAATCGGCTGGAGATAGGAAGCTGAATGCGAAGGGATTGCAGCCGATGGAGTCCGAGTCGGACAAGAATGGAAGTCCGATTGAGCCCAAAAGATGGAGATAGGTTCGGTGTTAACCGCGAGTCCGTGTAAATTAATTAGGATTTATCTCGAAGTTTATTTAGGGTTCTGTTGTTTAACTAGAGTCTAATAATGTAAAGTTAGTTAATAGCAGATTCTTATCCGGTTAGTTGTTTTCCGGGACTGTAAATATAGGTGTCCATGATCCTTGTAAGATATCTTCAGATCAATCTAACTTGGCGCATCGCCTTAAACCTTCGACTTGCTTGAGCTTTCGGCGCGGGGTTTGTCAGCTTCGTAATGTAAGTTCTAGTTCGTCAAAATCCATCGATCGACTAAGACAACTGTCTCGGTTAAATCTGATCTTCTGCTTGGTTGATCGGCAGGTTGGGTTCTATTATTACTTTTGATCTATGTTGATTTGAAGTAGTATTAGCACTCGTTCAAGTCTCTACGAGTTCCTTCTTTCAATCCGGTAGCATTGTTTTAATCAGCCTGATTCTGTCTCTGTCCGGTCCGATCAATCTGGTTGATTAGATTTATGTTGTCGAATTGAATCAGGGGTTCGTAGAGGCTTATTGCTGGAGTGTTAGCCAGCATTATGTTAAGTAGTCTGCCGATTGGTTGGTTAAACTTGTCGATCTTCATGTTTCTATCGTCATATTATGCTGAACTGCATACTGTCTCGGTTAGTTCTGATTTATGTATGTTTGGTATAGTCTATAGAAATCTGTCCGAACGGCTGAGTTTAGTAGATTGGTTGGTGGTTTACGCTGCTTTGCTATCTCGTTATTCGAATGCTATAATATTTATCTGATGTTATACATAGTCATGTTTGGGTCTGTACTGTCTCGATTGAGTTCGATCTTCTAGGTCTGGATTAGGCACGCATGCCGCCGGGTGTTATTGTTTTATGCGAATAATTAGTATAGCATTCCAGTTTACTGTACAAATTTCATGTTTAGTTTTATATCGGCTAACAATTTAGCGGATGATAAATGTTGGAGCGGTCCGATCGACCGATTAATCTTAAGACTGTCTTGGTTGGGTCCGATCTTTTAAGATTAATTCGCTGGTTGGCTTATCTAGTATTTATCCTGCATATGACTTAGCCGATTAGGCATATTTATAATTATTACCATGAAATTCCTGTAAAGCCGATCGTCTAGTCTATCGACTAGGGTCCTGGAGCGGTATCGGTCATCCAACCAATAGCGATTTCGGGGTTAACTGTTTTCCATGCTATATCTTGTCAGTTACAGGATCAAACGGACTGGCACATCCGGTATTTCTAAGAATTAGGTCCTGCGCTGGAATGGTATAAGATTGATTCCTAGGCCTACGTGTGTGACCGTTGATTGTTATTTTCGGCGTCAACAAATATCTTCACTATTTCGAGATAAGGTTACAACGCCGCACGACGACTTATAAGAGGTATAAGGCAAAACCCTAAAAACCATACGGTCCGTACCGCGGGGGCTTCGCCCCCGCACCCCCGGCCGTCCCCGAACCTCCACCCCAACCTCCCGGCGACGGGCCTCCACTTCGCTCCGTCAAAGTCGACCTCTCATACTAGGGATTTGGATCATAACTCAATATGGGGCCTCGAGGGGATCAGCATGGGGCTAGGGAATCGGCTAGATCTAGAAGTGGGGATGGAAAACCTATATATATATATATATATATATATATATTATATATATATATATATGTGTGTGTGTGAATAGATGGACCCAAACGTCAATCTTATGTAAAACGGGTAAACAGACAATACAGATATGGTTAGTGCCTACCCATACCCGTACCCATTTACTCATTGGGTACTACTTTTGACCCAATAAATACCCGTGGGTATTAAATAGGGAACATAACCGATCCTATTAGGGTTTTTACCCGTGGGTAAATGGATATAGTTGCCATCCCTACATAGGGGGTGTTTGAGACTTAAGTCCCTTGTCCCATCGTATATTTAGATATTTATTATAAATAGTAAATGTAGACTATTAATAAAACCCATCAATAATCTTGGACTAATTCGTGAGACGAATCTATTAAGCCTAGTTAATTCATGATTAGCCTATGTGGTGCTATAGTAAACATGCCCTAATATGGATTAAATAGGCTTACAAAATTTGTCATGCAAATTAGCTCTCATTTTTGTAATTAGTTTTATAATTAGTCTACGTTTAATATTTATAATAAGTATACAAACATTCGATGTGACGTAGGGCTAAAAAGTTTAACCTCATCTAAACACCCCATACTTACGTACTCACATGAATTCGTGTTACTATTGAACGTTTACGTATACATCTTTTCGTTTTATTTTATATTTATAAGCTGAAAATTTAAATTTTTAACATTAAATTTAAATTAATATTAAGTTGATTTTATTTTTTCCACCAAAACTTATATTTTAGCTTTACCTAGATCGCTAAGAATACACATATAAAAATTTTATTTATAAGTTATTTTTCATTTGTCAACAATCACCCCCGAACTAGTTAAATGAGCTAGTGTTCCTTCTGTATGGAAACACTCCGCCGAACGAAATTATCATCCACTGCAGCAGAAAACAGAACACTACTCATAAACCATTGGAGTAGACACGCAAAAAGGCACGGAAATGGACGTTTCCAATAAGGCTCCTGAATATGATAAAGCTCCGGAATAGATGATTTGTATACAGAAGGAAGACTGGAAGACAAACAGATAATGAACACCACCACCGCGTTCCATTGTTCCATCGCAACACAACACAATGGTAAATTTAATCAATGACAGGATATATGTATTGAAGGACAATAATATCTGGTCCAGCAGCGCTGAAACTTTCCTCAAACTTCATAGCCTTCGTCATCGAAGCCCAGCAGGCTAAAGCACATGTCATCCTGCTCAGAGCCAATGCTTTACAATGGTTAGCTCTTCTGGTGCACAGCAATTACATGAATGTCCATATCCTTCAGCATGACCGACCGTCCACACGAATCACATGGTGCAGTCCTGGATCCACAGATACTCTCATGCTCACACATGTCGCGAAGCCGATCCCGAGCATCCAGTGGTTCTCCACCAGCTTGAACAGTATCGCCACAAAAACGGCACACTATCAAGCGCAAAGGGCAGGCTGAGGATTGGTGCTGAACCTGAGATTAAAGAACATAACAAATTAGCCATGTGACTTTCAACATTACCAGTAAATACAGTAACTATTTGAAACAAAAGCTGGTGATTTCTCTAAAATTTGTACTGGTGACGAAGATGAGCAATACTCATACAAGTAACTACTGAAAGCATTGGCAATGAAAAAATATCATGTAAACAAGATTATCACATCTAAAAGGCATGTATTGCAATAATTCTTTTCAGAAGTAAAGACAATGTCTTATTCTGGGTAACTGTGAGTACACAAATAACCGCAGATTCATTGAGTAAGAACTTCAAAAGTTGGGTAGGAGAATTCAGAAGATAGCATGTTTCAAAAATATAACTAAGGCAAAATACATACCATATCTTCCTTTTCTAGAACCACCCCACAGGGGCATTGTAGTGGCTCATGGAATACTTTCATGTGCTTCTCCATTTCTCTCTGCTGGAAAGCTTGGCCACACTTGTCGCAATGCACGTGATCTACTGCTTCCTCCTTTCGAAGAACAACACCACACCCATGATGTGTGCAAACAACATTGTGTCTCACACAGTATGCTTCATGAAGTAGTGAAGTTCGGCTGGATATATAGCGTTTGCAGTTATTACACACCACTGAATCAACATCAACACTAGATGAGGCACTAGCCTGATCACCAATCCTTTGGCTATTAAGCACATCTCTAATAGTTACAGAAAGTTGGTATTTAGTGGTTCCCTTGAAACCATAAACTCCAATACTGTAGGTACCACTGACAAGACTAGCATCCCTTGGTCTCAGTACGAGGACCTTAGATCCCATTTCATGAGAAGACCATTCATGACGGTGCTGAGTTGGGAATACTAAAGGATGCCTTGATACATAAATATCAGTGTCCCCACCACTTGTATCAGTCTCTATCTTAACCTCAATATTTGCAAGCCCAGAGGCTACCTTCTCACCCATAACTTCATCTACGAGAAATTTGTAATACCTAAACTTCCCTTCTTCCACACCTCCAGATTCAACCTTCCCAGTCTCAAGTGGCACAAGCACATGCTGATTGTCTACATTGTCCAAAACTGAATCTGGTCCTTCGATATCAACTTCCACATCCGTCTCCAGGACAGAAACACTTGATGCAGGCCTCAACTCAAGAACCTTTAACTTGTACTGCAGTTGCCCATAATTGACCACAACAAAATCATTTTCAGATAGCGTTGCATGATTGCGGAGTGCTGTTTCAAGGACAGCTCTATGGTTAGGAAGATCTGAGAATCCCACTCCTTCAGGCTTCAGCTTTGCATATGTCCCTTTGGGTAAACTGACATACCTAACCACAATCAGAGGAACATCTGGGCTATCACCCTGGAACAGATTGTTCCACACATGTGGTGTGAGTTCTGCAGAGCCTTCCCTTGCAGTGAATTCAAGAACACCGCAACAGGTTGCCTCATTGGCGTCTTGATCTTGAGTAGCACCCGGAACTCTGTTGCTAACCTTTGACAACCTGAAGTACATGGGACCTTTGTCCAGTGCTCCTTCATCAGATAATTCCTTAAATGACGATGGTGGCAACTTGATCTTATCCCCAGGACCTTCATATCGCAGCGCTTCAAACATATGTGAGAATGAAACCCCCTTTCCAATTTGTATCACCTCTTCCATCTTTTGCTGAGCCTATTATACAAATACTCAAATCATTAACACGAGACAGTGCCACATCAAGACTAGGCATCAAAGAAGACAAGTGCACGCATTTTCATAAATTGTCGTGGGAAGCAGGTAGTCCAATTGAACAAGTTTGGAACAATCAAACATTCAATATGTCCACTAAAGTATCAGCAAAGGTTTGCTCTCTAAGCAGACAATAACTGAAATCGTTGTTACTTTTTCTTCAAAAGAAGAAATCATTGTTTCCAACAATAAATGGACATTAGGCGATCAAGTGAATGCATACCCTATGCATAACATTTAAGTTTTTGGGATCAAATTTGGATTTCGAGGGTTCTCGACTCCAAACGGGGGAGAAACCTATGACAAGCAAACAGGATAAAAGCAAACCGTGACGCGAAATGGATCAACGGACGGGAGCAGATGATGAGCGCGCCGACCTCCCCCAGACCCTCCATGCGATGCTAACCCTAGAGTTTCCTACCATGAGGGATCATGGAAACGAGAAAACCACCTAACGGAGAAATTTACCTCTTCCTGCGCGCGGGCGGCGTCGAGGCGGCGCTCGCGGTGGGACGCCTCGAGCGCGTCGCGGCAGCGCGCGGCCTCGGCCCTGGCGCGGCGCTCGCGGTCGGCCTTGGCCTTGGCGCGCTGCACGCGCTCCCGCTGCTCGCGCTCCAGCTTCTCCCGCGCCTTGCGCAGCTCGAAATCCATGGCCCCCCGCCGATCCCCGAACAAACACCCGATCCCCTCGCTTGTTCCCCCTCTCCTCCTCTCGTCGTCGTCGTCGGCGGCGGTGGCCGTGGGAGGGAGAAATTTATGGGAGGCGTCGGGTGTTGGGAGGAAGCTTCTGGTGGCCGCGTGAGGCGTGCGGGCTGGAGAAGGTAGACGTAACTGCGGACGCACGGCCGCCGCTGAGCAGGCCCCACCTGTCAGAGAGTGTGACATAGAATTGTATATAAACTTAAAATTTACCCTCCTATTTTTCCATTGACTTTTTATTTACGCACGGTGATTCGCCGTATTAAAAAAATGTGTAAATATGAAAAGTACAAGTGAAGATTATAATTATTTTGATAATAAATCAAATTATAATAAATAACTAACAATCATATAGTTTTTTTTCATTATTCGCTTAAACTAAACAGTCGTCTCGACTGTTTAGACGGGGTGTAAATGGTAGACAGCGTGAATGTGTCTCCTCTATCAGCTAAACAAACAGGAACAATATTTAAACATGCTAGAGGAGACAGTAGTCGACCTATTTAGATGGTGCCGATCGTTGATTAAATGTTGATTTGGTGATGCAATTTTTTTGGCGATGGCAACACACACCGCCATACTTGCAAATAACATCATGTGTGTGGCGTCCACAGCGCAGCAAAGGCAAAATACGAAGGGGATTAGGGTTAGACACCATCAGAACACCGTCGCCAGTTCTTTCTTCGGTATGACAACACAACGGCGCCAGGCTTCGCCTCCCTCTCTGCTGCTGCTCCTCCCCTCTATTGCTGCCATCTCGTCTAAAATGTTTTATCCGTCTAAACACTAGACATTAATTAACCGTTGGACTGGTACGTCTAGGTGAACACTAAATGTTTTAAACATAACGAATGGTCACCATGGATATAAAATTCAATAATATTAAATAAAAAATATCGAGGGGTAAGAAATAGATGTTACTACACCATATTATCCCATGAGATCAATATGGTAGTACTTCGCTACCAAAATCTAATACCTATATGTCTGGTACATCTAGAATCATTACAATAATATTGAGTTTGCTACTATGGTATTATGTACTATCTAGTTGTGGAGGAAGGAGGGGCCGGTATGGGTCATCTCTCCCCTCACCCCACCAACATGCAAATTTTCTTTAACCTCCGTACAATTTTATTTTAAAAAACTAGTATGATATTTTTATATATAGTTACAATTGATCAACATATGTACGTGTTATAGATTTAAGGAACAAGCTATAGAGATTCTTACTTTGTGTATTTTTTTATGCCAAGGATTCATTTAGTTCAAAATTGACAATGTGTTCTCTAACATTGAAATTCTAATATGATGATTTTTGTCTATCTTTTAGTTTCAAATGATTCTTTGTTAGCACTTTCTGTTAATATGGTCATATGAGTATGAAAAGTCAATATATTGTTTCCTTGCCTTTCCAACATCACATATATTTTTTTCCCGACTTCATCTTTGCTAGTACCAAATCTAGTACCAAAGTTACCATGTTATGTCAGTACATGGTATCCCATTGGGCCAACAAGATATTGTTACCTAGTAAATTTAATTCATCAGGTATTTATTATGAGGGTAGAAGAACCCATTTTTGGAATGATATATGTCTGGGATACCAAGCATGACACCCTTGGTAATGCTAATAATTATTTGTATTGATATTAATCTGATCTGCACAAAAACACATTAGTATAGGTGAAGAGGCATTTGAAACAAGGACAAGATCTTTCATAAAACCGACCACATCGCCTTGTGCTCCTGTACCACTAGGCTCCTCTAGATCTAGCGTGTCATCGATAGAATCAAGTGGGAGGAGATACGAAGTTGTAATTGTGGCTTGCTTGCTCGGCATCATGGTCAAGAAGAAGGATGAGAGGGGAGAGGCATGGTGGCACTGCACTAGGGACATAGATGGGGTCACCATGATGGCTGGTTAGGGGAAAAGGAGGAGATAGATCCCTTATCCTTCCACCGCTTTTCTCCCCTTTCGCTTGCATCAACATTGATCTGGTCTACCGATGGCCACAGTTGTTGTGGCGCTCACGAACTCCTCTATGGTCCATCTCATGACCTCCTGACTTCATTTCCTAGGCCCACTAAGGCACCCATGCTCATGTTTGTCATGAGTTATTTGCAGGTATTGAGGGCCTAGTGGGAAAGGTATGGCACCCGCCGTACCCTGATCCCAGTGCTAGCACCACCTAGCGATACCCTATGACAGTTTTCTCTCCGTCGGCAGTGAGAAAGAGAAGTCAACAGAAGTAGCCGGCTATAAGCGTTGGCACCATAATGTGTGTCGTCGCCGTGGTACGCAGGAGCATGCGGTCAGGCTAGCAATGGCCCATGGGCCATGGCCCACTCAAATGATGAACTTGTGCCTTCAAACCTGGAGGCTGGCCTTGAAGACGGAACCCTAACTGAGCCGCCACCCTCCATGAGTCATGTCAAGCGGAGGCAGAAAAGTGAGAGACTGAAGGGAGGGTGGGATGCTGAACACACAGCGCCGGATCGATGACAGATCGTAGACAGGCAACAGGGGCCATCACTGTTGGGCACTGTCACAAAGTTTACTCGACACTGAACTTAAACTATATACTGGCCCCAGACGCGCCGTAGTGCTGGATGACATATCGCAGACAGGCAGCATGGGTCGTCGCCATCTGACCGAGCCACCAACTCGCTGTCAGAAAGTTTACTCAACACTGAACTTAAACTATATACATTCTGTCACAACTCACACGAAGAAAAATCATGAATTCAGTCCTATTTGAAATAGTTTATACTACTCAATCCCAAAATAACTTTATTTTTAGTCGCTATACATATCAATTCAAAATTAAAAAAAAAACTAGAATATCCTCTATTCCAATACAAATGTCCCCCACATTCTGTTATTCCAATGCAAATGTCTTCTACTTTCTCTAACTCTAATGCAAATGTGTCATGCTTTCTCTAACTTCAATGTATTAAATACATGAAAGATGAAGTCTTTGTGAGATAAGTGAAGGAAGGAAAAATGAGATTATTTTGGAACCTAGGTAAGAATAAAATTCCACAAACCCTTGCAAACCTAAAAGAATGTTGTACAATGTTGGGTAAAAACTAAAAACGCAAGTTTATAAGTGATCTTTGTGCTTGTGAAGATTCTTGAGCAAGCGGAGCTGAAAAAGGTGGTGAAAGATATTGCCAAAAATACAGAGTCGATCCTTGGATACAAAGATATTGCCAAAAATCTTCCTATGACACATGGAAAATTAGGGAGTCTGCCACATGGATATTCTGGAATAGTAAGTATTGAAGAATCAGTACAAGAATTTTTTTTTCTTCTAAATTTGAAAGAAATTGTGTTGACAAGAAACCTCTATGGAATTGGGGAGCCATCAGTTCGTCTCATATCTCCAAGAAGTTTTACTTATACCAGATATTAGTCTAATTCAGTTAGTTGTTTTGAACATTTATACATATATGGAATTACTTTAACCAATATTGAATCCAAATTGGTCCAATTTCAACTCCATGATGTGCTCAACTCAATATCAACTATGACACTTAGTTTTCAACTTTTCTTCTGTAGCCTAGAAGGCAACTTTTCTCGGGTTTTGGCTATCTTGGATTTCTTTTTTCTTAATTGCATTGAATGACACAAAATGTTGATACACGTAATCTGACAACAATCCATAATAGATCTTCTGATTCAACCTGTATCAGAAATAATAGCTGCAGGGACCTATTTCTGAAAAACATTAACAGCCAAAAGGCTGTAACATTCACATATACTGAGATGATGGTACTCACTGTACGAAAATTAAATAGATACAAACTGAGCATGTCGTTCATAGTAATTGCACATTAAAAGACTGCATAAGGAACGACCCTTTCCTAGTAAAAACATGCATACACAAACCTTTGGAACCCAGATCAACAATCATCAGTGTCCAGTTGAAGAAGAGTGGTTTCAGGCTTTCAGAAGGTTATGTTATGTTGAGCTTGAGCTAAGCTCAACAAGTGAACAATAGATTCCACCCTTTACCTGCATCAGTTCTTCATGCCTCCCTTTCTCCACTATTGTTCCATCCCCAAGGACGCCGATGATGTCGGCGCCTTTTATCGTCGACAGGCGATGCGCCACCACCACGGTAGTCCTCCCGACCATCACCTGGTCCAGCGCCTCCTGAACCACGCGCTCCGATTCGGTGTCCAGAGCACTCGTTGCCTCATCCAGCAGCAACACCCTGGGGTCCTTCACAATGGCTCTCGCAATGGCGACCCGCTGCTTCTGCCCACCTGAGAGCTGGATCCCTCTCTCGCCAACAATGGTGCTGTACCCATCAGGCAGCCCAGATATGAACTGGTGCGCGTTCGCGGCTTCGGCAGCAGCGATGATCTCGTCTTCAGACACATCGCCTTGCTTCCCATAAGCTATGTTGGCATGGATGGTGTCGTTGAACAGTACTGGTTCCTGCGCCACAAGCCCAATCTGTAGACGGAGCCAGCTAACCTTGAGAGTCTCAAGCTCCACGCCATCAAGAAGGATCTTGCCAGCGTCAGGGTCGTAGAACCTCTCAAGTAGCGAAATCACAGTGGACTTCCCGCTTCCACTCTCTCCAACCAGTGCAGCAGTCTGAAAAGATAATCTTTGTCAATTAAGTTCTGCACCAGCTAGCAATCTGTAAAGGAACAGAATATTTACTTTTTTTTAGTTCAGACAAGAATCAACCTTTCCAGATGGAATGCTCAAGTTTAGATCCTTGAAGATCTGAATATTTGGGCGTAAGGGGTACTTGAAGCACACATTCTGGAATTCAATGTCACCCCTGACACTTGCAATGACGGCACCTTCATCTTTGCTTGCATCAATCTTGGATTTACGGTCAAGAATTTTGAAGACAGAAACCACTGATTCATTAACACGTCTGCTTTCTGAGCCTATTGCACTTGTTCTTGATATTTCATTAATACCCAAAACTAACACGAAGAAGACCTAGCACATGATCAGTGAACCAAAATGTCAACAATGATCAATACTATGTAAAACGAATGAGTTCACACTGGCAATATGACCAACACTATGCAAAATGAATAAGAATGAGCTCGCACCCTAAACACTTCAGCAAATGTTGCTGCTCCTTGGTGAACAAACTTTGCTCCAACATAAAAGCAGAGAGCATATGAAAAGTAGAACACAAGGTAGGAGAAGCCAAAACCCAAGGCACCAACAACTCCTTCCCTTATTCCTTGCCTTATTGGAGATACACATTTTTGCTCATAGGCATTCATCACCTTTTGTTGAGCACAGAATGACGTGATGGTTCTGATGCCTCCAACTGCCTCAGTTGCTACCTGAGTTGCATCTTCATACTTTGACTGCATTGCACAAAAATATTAGGCAAGACAACTTTCAATGTCATGGGGCACCTATTTGAATAATATTCATCATTAATTCAAGGCATGTACCTTGGCATTTTTATTGAAACCTTTCAGGAACATCATTTGAGCATAGGCCTGGAAACCCACCAAAGGAACTACCACTGTTACGATCAATGCCAGCTTCCAGTTAGCCACCATTGCTATCGTAAAACCTACTATTATGGTCGATAAAGTCTGGAAATTTAGTCCCAAACTATCCCCAACAAGACGCTTCACGTTCAAAGCATCAATAGATAGCCTTGCACCAATTGATCCACTAGAAAAGTTGAAACTCGTATAAGTACACCTGTAAAAATATATTGCTAGCTGACAAGTATAATGCTTTCCCTTTTTCACTTGGAAAAAAAATTAGTACCCATCATATTTTAACAAAGCCTTTATGATATGTTAATTTTAAAATTTTAATTTCTGGAATATGTCTTCTAAAGAATTTCGCACTGAAATATTAAGAAAAATCTATATGCCAGGTACCTGTTTGGTATTTTTAAATTATTTTCTTTGCACATTTGGTTTAAATGCTTGAGAGAATTAACAAGCATACTAGTGTAATAACCATGCAGTTGTGCATCTTGATTCTTGAAGGAAATTCGGATATAACAAGTCCTAGGACAAAATGTAGCATGTCATGATTAGAGAGAGACAAAATGTATACCTAGAGTTTTCAGGTTGATCAAACCAGCTGATCTCCTGGTGCATGACACTTTTAAATGTCAACGATCGTATGCGCTCCACAAGCTTACCACCTGCTAGTCCAAACAGGAAGTACTCTGTTGGAATAATAAGAAATGTAGAAATTCCCAGCACAAGAAACATGCTTCCCAATAACCTGGAACCCTTCAGTAATTCTAAAGGTGGCTCATAAAACGTCTTTATTGCACTTGAAACCAGTATACCGAAAATAGGAAAAATGACTCCATGCATTGCAGCAGTTATAGAACCAAGTGCAAGAACAAAAGCCTCCGGTTTGTTTAGATAGAACAGGCGAAGGATCGAAGCTTTCTCTTGGCAATCAGGCATTTTGTCTGTAGTCTCCTGAATGTTCTGACCATCATTGGCCTCCATGCGATCAGATAATCCACAAGTAGATGTCAACGGATGGGAACCATTTTGCCCAAAAGAGGAGCTTTTACTGGTTGATTTCCTGAACGAGATACTTTGGCTTCTTGTTTTGCTATTTGTAAACCTAGAGTCAAAACCATTTCTCGTTGTCATATCAGAGCCATCATTAGGTACCACAGCTTCCCGCAGAGTCTCCTGGAGCTGAATCAGCTGAGAGTAAGCACCTTCAGGAATCTTCATCAATTCTTCGTGTGAACCTTTCATAATTCATAAACAACTGGTATTAATGCATTATGCAGCTTGTTGAACAAAAAGGGGTACCATTTTGATGATGATCAAATGAGTCGGCTAATATGGTACAAAAACAGTGGTACACAAGTAAACTATTGCCTCTATCTGTTTATTAGGGGTCTGAAAGAGCTTTTATTTAGTCTCTTCATGTCAACTCGAATTTATCTAGTGAGCTGAATCTGAAAGATTACAAGTGTCGAAATAAATACATTTTTAAGATTTTTTGAAACATAAACACAAGGACAATGTTACGGTACATTTTAATTGTAGAGGCAGTAGTGTAGTAAAATTTATATCTAACTATATATTTTTATAAGTATATTAAATATTTTATTCAAATTTTGGTAAAAATATATTTACTAATTTATCTATTTTAAAATAATATATAACACACAATTTTATTGCAGAGTTACATATTTTAGTTCCAATTTATCCCTATAGAATTTTTACTACACATCCTAGCAGTGTAGTATAACAAAATCAGATCCGTTGAATACAAAGTAATAAATGGTCCACAATCATATGAGGGTACCCTAAAAAAATCCAAACACAATACTATGAATGTGCACAGTGGTGACATGCAGACCTATGTAGTAAGTAATCTCTAGGGATAAGGATTCAAGTTAATCTCTTCAAAAAAAAAGTTAATCTCCGAAGAAGTATTTGTATGGTATACCTTGCTCCACCAGCTTTCCATGATGTAGAACAGATATCATATCAGCATTCTTTACTGTGCTTAGGCGATGTGCAACGATAATTGTTGTCCTTCCTGACATTAACTTGTTCAAAGCTTCTTGAACTGCCCTCTCAGATTCCATATCCAATGCACTAGTTGCTTCATCAAGCAGTAAGATCCTAGGGTTTTTTAAAATCACTCTAGCAATTGCTATTCTTTGCTTCTGCCCTCCGGACAATTGAATTCCATGTTCACCAACCATCGTTTCAAGACCCTGCAATATGTCATGATGTTAACTAACAACTAGAATGGAATTAACATCAAGAACATTTTACTTTTGCATACATTTGATAACTTATCAATGAATTTTTCTGCATTTGCAAGCTCGATTGCTCTATTGATTTCTTCAATAGTTGGGTCCTCCTTTCCATAGGTGATATTTTCCCTAATTGTACCTGAGAACAGCACTGGTTCTTGGCTGACAAGACCAATTTTTCTTCTTATCCATCCAAGATTTATTCTTCTAATGTCAACTCCATCAATTAACACTTCCCCAGACTGTGGATCATAGAATCTCTCCACCAAACTGATCACAGTTGACTTCCCACTGCCACTTTCTCCTACTAGGGCCATTCTAGTGCCACTAGGTACTTGCAAGGAGAATCCATCAAATACCAAATGTTCAGGTCTAGAAGGATAGCTGAAGTACACATCCTTGAGTTCAACATCACCCTTGACATCTTCAAGTATGACACCTGTGGTACAACATGCATCAATATCCGGTTGTCTTTCAACTGTTACAAACATTCTATGTGCTGCTCCTTGGCCTCCTGCAAGGGCTGTTATTGATGATGTCACATGACCTAAGGACCTGCAGAAAGATTAACTCAAACCATATACCATACAATTTGAAATAGATATGTAAATACCTTATTTCGCATTTTAGTGATTTTAACTTTGCTGGAAAGTTTAGCTAGCTGTCCAGTAAGTGTTCCTTTGGGAAGTGTTAACCAAAGATATTTTGAATTTATCAAATGGAAGACACAAGGATGTACATCAGTACATCCATGGAGAAATATGGCTCATAAATCATCAAAATAATTATCTAATTTTGTTTTAAATTACGATTTATCAGTTGTTTCACTTATTAACCAAATACTCACTATGGTCACAAATACTTGTTTTGGACACACAGCCTCCTAAATGTAGTATGGTTACAAAACCAAATATAATATATTATCATATTATAAATACATATACGATTTTCATGTACCCAACTAAACAATTAAAAAGATATTAATATTACAAGCTTCCAGAGTGTTTATGAGTACAACTAGTAACTAACAAATTATAAACTAACACTACATTGCTCCTGACCTCTTGCTATGTACAGATTTACCATAATCCGCATCATCCACAACTCCACGTATACAATATATTTGGGCAAAATGTTATATAGTTCATTCAAGCATATATTGGCAACCAAGATTGAAGTATGAACTTACATTGCACTTATCATGACAGCCATTATAACATTAATAACATCACCACCATTGTATCCTTTCTCAACTATCAACCTAGATCCATACCAAACTGCCAAACCATAGCTGGAAAAAAATATTAAGATTATGGAACCTAGTCCAAGGCCATTAATAACACCTTGTTGTAGACCAGATTCATATGCTTTTTTAATAAGCATATTATATGTGTTTATAGCTTTCTTCTCACCACTGAATGCAACAACCTTCAATTCAAAGCATAAGAGGATTCAAAAGAACTGGATTAATATACTTGAGATAGCAAAAGAAATATAAGCATCGACCAATACTCACTGTTCTAATGGACCCAATGGTTTGTTCAACCACAATACCAGCATCACCATATTTTAATTGCATGTGGGTGGACCGTTTTGCTATCAACCTCGACATAATTGCACCAGCCACAGCAACTGGAGGAATGCTTGAGAGCATAACAAGTGCCAAGAGCCATCCTCTCACAAACGCAATAATGAAGCCACCAAAGAAAGTAGACAGGAGTTGGATGCACTTCCCAGCCTAATAGAGAATATGTGTAGAATAAAATTTACATGTTGTTATATGCTAATACAGAAAGAGTACATGCACATATTTTGGAAGAAAGATAATTAAATATAATGCAGTACTTGTGAGCAAGTTATTACCCCCTCCATATTTTAATAGATGGTGCGTTGACTTTTTTGTCACATGTTTGACTATTCGTATTATTCAAAAAAATTGTGCAAATATGTAAAGATTTAAGTTATAATTAAAATATACTTGGTAATAAATTCAATCACAACAAAACAAATCATAATTACATTTTTTTAATAAGATCAGTGGTCAAATATATGCGAAAAAGTCAACGGCATCACCTATTATAATACGGAAGTAATATTATGCAATTCACATTCACTGAGCAAAAATCCATCAATTGAATTTCACAAAAAGAAAAGATTCATTGAATTCATAATACTGCTCCATATGATATATCATTATGTCTTCACTTGCGTACATGCAACGATGGTGCCTTTTAGTTATTTTTTATATCCTTTCACCATTTATATAGTGACCAAATTTTACTAGAGTTGAGCATAAACTCGTATTTATGTAATTGAAACAACGTTTGTACTTTTATTCACCGTTACTAATTATTTAACAATTCACCATTAGGTCTTCTTTTTCAGCTGCTAATTATTCTCTAAGGGACTGTTAAATCAATACTGATGAAATATTTTATCTCAACTCAATAAAAGAAGTTGGTTATATTATTATGGTATCCTGTAGACCTGTACAACAACAACCCTAAATTACTTCAGTTGATCTCATGCACACAAAACTATGTGGGCATGTGCTGTTCGAGGGGTTTTCTCAATGGATTGGGTTTTCTGCACAAATAGAAACAGAAAAACAGAAGAGGGCAGAGGAGGTGAGGGGAGCTCTCCAACAATGGCAAACTTAACTAGGAACGGCTGATTATGCTTATTTAGAGATTAGCTCCTGGCAATAAACCAGGCAACTTTCGCACCAAAAGCTTTACTATATCCCTACACTCTTTGACATATCCGACATGGGCAGAAATATATTTTTGGCTAACCAATTAGATTTCACAGTTAACACTGAAAAAAAGTCTACCTTTTCTCCAATGGCATCCTGAATGAGGAATATGTCCCCTGACATCATCTCAACTACTTGCCCAGTTTTCATTTCCTTGTCGAAAAATGCAATGTCCTGTCTCAGTATTGCCTTGAGATACATGGTCCTAATTCGTGCTGCCTGTCTCTCTCCGGTGATTGTCCAACATGATACCTCTACCAAAATATCAAACAAGTAAATTAAGTATTGTTTCTATCAATATTACCAATAAAAACCTCTGGATGAAAGCACTGCAGTATTAGTAGCCGTGTTGTACATTTTTATTCACAAATTTCTATCTTAAAAGATAAAGTAAATTTCTACACAAGGATAGATGTTTAAGATATCCTGTTTTCTCGCGTAGGATAGCCACTTACGAAGTGCTGAAGCAAGTCCTGCTCCAACACCAAGGTAGATAAACTTCATGATAACCTGAAAATAAAAAGGAGTAATTTAATTTGCCAACAAGAAATTTAAAAATCATTGGCAAAAATAAGCACAGACAATTTTACACCCCTGCGGTACAGACTACTGCTCTATGTGAAGACAGATTCTTCTGAAAGAGTATTTTGTCACTTAGTCCATATTTAAATTGGAACCTGCTCATTTGTGAACACTCATAAAAGAAGAGTTTTACTCCCATCATTCCTTTTGTACCTCGACGTGATGAGTGGCTCAAGCCCACCACGTCGGAGCTGGTATGCCACATCTCCCTGGACCACACCCTCCTTGAGCCACGCATGTCTTGCAGAATCCACCGGAGCTTCATCAAAAAGCATGTCAGAAGACAACTTTTTCAGACAGAGCGTGGTGTGAGGGCAAGGGAGAACCGGAGAAGAGGCAGAGAGCCGGGACGCAGCCACCGTCATCGCCGGGACTCGCCGCCGCCGCTGGGACTCGTCGCCGGCCGGCCGCCCTCCCCAGATCTACGGCCGCGGGCCGCCGAGGGGACGCGTCGCCGCCCGGCGCCCCTAGATCTGGCTGCCAAGGGGACGCGCCCGCCGCGGCCCGCCCGCCGTCCCCGATCTACTGCCACGGGCTACCGAGGGGACGCGCCGCTGCCCGCCGCCCCCAGATCTAGCCACCAAGGGGACGCGCCGGCCATCGAGGGTACGCGCCGCCGCCGAAGACACGTCAACCGCCGAGGACGCGCCGCCGTCCACCGCGCCGTCCGCTGCCGAGGAGAAGAAGAACCGGGAGAGAGGAGGAGAGATCGAGAGAGAGGGGAGAGACTCTGAAAGAGAGGAGAGAGAGGACACTTTGGAAAAAGAGAGAAAAGTTTTGGTGGGACCCATCCAAAGTATTGTGCACTGTGGAAGGTGTATCCTGATGTGGCTCTGTCCTACGTGGCATGACTTTTTTATCTGAGACCACGCGATAGAGGCACTTGCACTGTGTATGCCCTCAGGACTATCGCCTTCTTCTCCCCAACCCCAAGAAATGCTCGTTTTCAGTGGAGATCCCGCGTTCTTCCATGATCGATGGACGGTTCGCGCTCACCTCATACCGCTGCCGCTTCCGCAGGGGGAGCGGCGGCCGCGGTGGCGGTGTATCGTGTGTGTATGCACGCATCTCCCTTTCACGACGGAGCTGGGGAGGTGGAGCGACGGAGAAGGAGGACACTGGGCGAGAAATTGGACATTATGCCATTCCCAAAACAGGGTTTTGCCAGAATGCCACTCCGCGTATTTGCGCATTTAAAATGCCACTCCGAGCACGGCATCACCATTTGTTTTGCCATTTCGGTCATTCCTCATCTTTTTGCTGGTTTTTTTTTGACTTGAGGGGACAAAAATACCACTGAGCCAAACTCGTTCAGATCGGGCAAGGGAGAGATCTAATCCAGATTGGGATCCTCTCCTCTCCTCCTCTCCTCCGTGAATACGACGAGGTGACGACCGCCACTCGCTGGGAGCTGGCATCACCATGGCTCCCACCGTGAGTGCCATCGCTTCCCTCATCCCCGCTCTAGCTCCGGCTTCTCCGACAGCAAGCAGTGGCCTCAGCCCTTGTCGGAGACCGCGCCCGCATCGCGCGGTGTCGGAGCCTCATCGCCGCCGCATCGGCGCACCCCGTGTCGCCTCACCGCAGCCCTCGGCATCGCCATCGCCCTAGGTGCAGGCATCCCCCGCTGCCTCACCGCCACCATCGGTATCGCCTCCTCCGTCCGGGCCAACCTGTCCCCAACCCGGCTCGGTGTCGCCTCCTCCTATTGACGAGACGACGACCTACGCCATCGTCGGAGCCGCTGGTGTCGCCGAAACCAGGCCGACGTCATCGCTTCGTAGCCAGACCGCCGTCGCCGGAGCGAGAGACCTACAAGAAGGAGAAAAGAAGGAGCCGGCGTCTGTTTTGCTCGGCCTCCCAGCGAGAAGAGAAAAGAACAAGAGGGTATTTTCGTCCCCTCAAGTCGGAAAAACTAGCAAAATACTGAGAAATGGCCGAAGTGGCAAAACAATTGGTGATCCCGTGCTCGGAGTGGTATTTTAAATGTACCAATACGCGAAATAGCATTCTAGCGAAACCCTATTTTAGGAATAGCATAATGTCCAATTTCTCACGCTGGGCCGAGTCAGAAATGAGCGTGTGACCTGACTGATTTCTTGTCAAATTCACGCAGAAAAAGTCCGCTAGAGGTGACTGAAGTTAAACTCGAGTTTATTTTTTGTCGATTAACCGAATACCATAAACGTGTATCTCAGACTCATATAATCCGTTTAAAAAAGTTCCTCGACAATATTAACTTATCTTTGAACTGGTTTTATTGACGTGGCGTCTGATAAGTTCCACATGTCAGTTTTTTTTTACTCCCTTCTCTTCTTTCATCTCCTATCTCTCTCTCCGTCCTCTCTTCTCTGTTACTCTCCCCGCCACGCTTCCCGCCGCGGTCCAGCTGTGCCAGCTAGCTCCACGTCGCGCTGCGAGCACACCAGCCCATCGTTCGTGCCCGACACGGCCGTGCGCAGCCAGTTGGCGCGCTGCGCCAGGTCGTCGTCGTCCGGCACCACCGCCGGATTCTCCGCGTCGACCTGCAGCTTGTTGTTGGTGTTGTTCATGGCCATGACCTAGCTAGCTAGACCGAGCTACTATACTGCAGGTTTAAGTCGATCAGCTAGGTTGTCGCACGTATGTGCAGTGCTGTCGTTAGCTCGATGGAGTGATCAAGTGATGGGCAGCCGCCGCCGTCCGCACCCCAGCCCCCGTCGTCGCCCGCTGACCACGCCCCCGCCATCGCCGCCCGCCCAGCCCGTTGTAAGCCTGCCGCCGCTCGCCCACCATCCCAGGACGGGAGAGCAACAGAGAAAAGAGGAAGGAAGACAGCTAGACAAGGGAAGGAAAAGGGAAGAGTAAAAAATAAAATAACATGACGTGTAGGATTCAATACTACATCAGTAAAAAATAGTTAAAATATGAGTCAATACTGTCGAGGTGTATTTTTGACAGATCATATGTGTTTAGAGGTACATATTTCTGATATTCTAGTTAAAGGACGAAAAACAAACGCGGTTTCACGTTTCAAGTGCAGACATCTCTAGTGAACTTTTTTCAATTCGGGCATATAAAACATTCATTTTGGGCCTTACTTCCCGGTCAATTTTTTATCACCACCTCCGAAATTTCTCATCTTTTCTGTATCTTATCCAACATCTCTAAAATACGACTAAAATTAGAGTCCCAAAAATTTATGTGCGACGAACATCTAAAAAATTTTAGACTAAAAATCACCTAATTCTCTTAGAAAGAGAGCTCTAGAAACTTTAATTTTTGTCATCGCAACAGTACGAGCCCTTCTCAGTTAATTTTTAATAGTATTGGATGATCCTAGCCCAATTGCGTGGACGGACTCACTCCTGGGCCGTTTCGGCCGGGGCTTCTTTTTTTTTCGCATGCACGCTTTTCAAACCGTTAAACGATAAAAGTTTTATATATAAAAGTTGTTTTAAAAAACTATATTAATTTATTTTATATTTTTTAATAATTAATAATTAATTAATCATGCACTAATCTATTATTACGTTTTCCACGCCGGATAACTAACACTGCCTCTCACCCTAAACGAACACGGCCCTGGGCTATCAATACAACCCAGAAACCAAAATACATATTTGTTATCTACTTAGTTCTGAAAAGGCAACAATTGCAGAAACACAAAAAGAGAAGGCCAAGGGAATTATTTTTACAGAACATGCCAAATAACTATAAATAACAAGCAAAGAGCACCAAAGGTGTTCGAGTTTTTACTGGTTACCCTTGGTTATACAGGAAAAAAAAAGCAGCCCTTTCCTTGATGTTTCAAACTATTAAAAACAAAAGCAGCAGTTGTACTACTTAATTTGATCATTGCAATACCTAGTAGAATTTAATATTCACAAACAAAGTTCAACATTAATCTGGGAGAGTACTTAATCAGGAGCAGAAATTTGATCATTGTATGCATGTATATGTGCGTATGTGAACAGTTGGAATGCAGGACGTGAGATTTTCTCGGGCTGGGAATCCTGCTATAAGGCAAAAATTTGGCTCCACAGATGCCAGCTTTTGGAAATGCTATAAAATTAAGAGTTGTTTTGGGAAACTATTGCCTCGGAATAGTTTTTAGTCCAACAAATATTTGATTTATGGGAATTCTATAGGTTACTCTTTGAACACTAGTACTTTACTCGTACTAATGCTGTGGCTTAATTTAATAATACAAATAAGATATTATTCATTCTTTTTAATGCAACCATATGTAAACCAAACATCGAATTTGTTTGCCTATCAAGTATTTATTAATTTGATTATTTAAGAAAACTTTGACAAATAACAACAAATCACCAGTTGATATTGCCTATTACATTTTTACATAATTAATTATAGATTGGACCATATTATAATAAATCATAAGTTTTCAAGTTTGGACGGTAATTGCAAAACTTGCAAGACCAAATTATATGCTAATTTTAGAAATATTACAGCAACAAATTGATACACTAATTTTAAAATTACTATAGTATCAAGTTTACACATTACAAGGATAATTTTAATTAAATAAATTATTCACATTATCTAATATTAACATAAAGTTTAAACTCTATACAAACATGAGTTGCATTATATACAACCTTCTGTCTTCTTATAATAAATAGAATTGTTA
The DNA here is from genome assembly GCF_000231095.2 of Oryza brachyantha. Lineage (NCBI taxonomy): Eukaryota > Viridiplantae > Streptophyta > Magnoliopsida > Poales > Poaceae > Oryza > Oryza brachyantha. The sequence goes on along the minus strand of NC_023163.2, from coordinate 14,925,167 downwards.
ATGTTTGTATATATCAAAGGGACGAAACAACTGCGCAACTCTCAAATAACACGTAATTCATAATCTAAATTATGAGTTTAAAAATAAATTCATCGTGTCTTCTTATAATACATAAGAAGATATTTAAATCAAATATTAAATGGTCATATAATACCTAGCAACCATTTATCACACGAATTCTTGTAGTTTTTTTTAAATATATGATAGATTTTAACAAACTAAAATACGAATAATAGTTTCCATTAGTTGGGTTTCTATATCATTGTTATCATGAGGTACGCATATCTTTTTGTGATTTGAAAATATTTTATAGTGATGCATCATTTGACAGATCACATAAAAACATGGTGGTAACAAAAAATTTCTATAACACCAGATACCCATTCCTATTTACCGGACATTCCTATTTAGTGGGCATTTATCTCTAATATTAGTTTCAGTGATTTGACTATTTAGACGTCTATAGAACAATTGATTGATCTTATATTTAGCATAATTGTGACATGGTGTTGAATACGAGCATTCATTGTCTTGTTATCATCATCGATGATATGATTAAAAAATTACAATTAAACTTTGGATCTAAAGATATACATCGCACATTTGTCAAAATTTTAGGATTAAAAATTATATTTATATAAAGCCTAATATATAGAAAATGTTTCTAATTGGAAAGATATTTTCTAACATATGAAAGTTCTATAATTGGTAAGATAGTTTCTAATTTAGAAATTTACTGATATATGAGAAGTCCACATAAGTCCATGAAAAAAAAACCAAAGAATCACCCCTATCATAAACAATCAAACTATAATAGTACTGCTCGATGCCAATTGTTTTGTTTGACTGTTGGCTAGTTTATTTTTTAACTTACCAGCGTTAAATATTTGCATATGGAGCGAGTACGTCGGAAAGCGATACTTTATATGCAAGTATACAGTACAAATCAAAAAAATATTTCGAGAGGCAAAGGAGAAAAAGAAACGAGGTGACATTCAATTAACATATTTCGGTTTGATGCCCAAACTAGCCATGCCAATACTTTGGTCACCTTTTGTTTGCTACAAAAATAGTCTGTTGTACTACCAAATTTTTGGCAAGATAAGCCTTCCACTAGTAACATATTGATAAGAATTGGGGTAGCAACGGACCAGATATGTCTTTAATCATCCGTCAGAAAAAGATTTCTAAATTCCCAATGCTATTTTAGTAGGGAGGAAGAAAAAAGATCAAAATAACTCCATCGGTGAAAAAATAGTACTGATTTGTGGATGAACAAAGGGTGTTAAAAAAGAAATATTTTTCTCAATTCGCGCTCGAATGATAAGAATTGGGGTAGCAACGGACCAAGATTCCTATATTTTAGTAGGGAGGAAAAAAAAGTTATCAGAATAACTCCATCGGTGAAAATATAGTATTGATTGGTGGATGAACAAAGGGTGTTAAAAGAAATACTTTTCTCAATTCACTTACCAATAATAATATGAAAATAAACGTTAGTTTATCTTAGAATAAAATTGACTAAAAGAAATTAATTTGTTGTGTGATGACGTGTGTACTTGCAACGTGCTAATACGGAACAAGTTGAGAGGAAAGTCGCGCGTACGAGCACCACTGCGCCTTACTTCCTGCAGTACAAAGGCGGCACATGACATGCATGTACATCACTTTGCGTAAATAAGATGCACGTATTGGGAGAACGACTAAACGGGAAAAAAGAAGAGGAGCCACACGTTTTAAAGTCTTCAACTTCAAGCCAATAATGCCACTTACGGTTTTTCGCAACCCTGTATGGTCGAGATGGTGTGCGCTTTCGGGTGGCAATGGGTGAACACGTATTGATCCTTTCGTAACTTAACTCAATATTTATATATTTCTAGCTCAAAACTTAATAAAATTTTAAAGTTTAAGCTTAGCCATTAATTTTTATATCCTAGTAAAATGAATGATCCATTACCATCTCCTCGATAGATTTTGCTTACTGATGAGTACTCCCTCTATAAAAAAATCAATTCTTTGGTTTTCGTGTTCAGCGTTTGATCATTCATTTTATTTAAAAAAATTCAATAAATTATAAAAAAATCAGTCACATGTAAAATAATATTCATGATTTATTATCTAATAAAAATAAATATATTAATTGTAAATTTTTTTAAATAAGACAGTTAAATATTGTAGGTGAAAAGTAAAATATTGATTTATTTTGAGACGGTGAGTAACTAGTTGCATAGTTGAAGGTCAAGACAAAAGATAGCCAACGCATCTGGGCCTCTGGACATAGAAAATACAAAGGAAAACTTTATACGGGAGTGATTCCATAGGCTTCTGTGTCCTATCCATTCTGACCTCTACTGATACGCAAGAGGCTTTGGGTCCTGAAGTCCTCGATCCACTGAACAGTGATTAGCTGTTATCCGGGGTCACTTCGTCACTATATGCGGCGGAACTTTTTTTTTTTAATTTTTAATAAATAATTTTAGTACTAATTGTAGAAAAATATTTTTACTATGCAAACTTTTTGACCCTGCTAGTGTTGGTCTTCTATCACGCCAAACATTTTGCATGATAACATTGTCTTGTCATGCCAGTGTTGATATAGCTAAAAAGTTTATACGGTGAAAATATTTTCTTCAACAATAATAATAATATTATTTACTAAAAAATAAAAAAATCATGCAGCAGTGGAACCAGACACAATAAAGGTTGGGTTTAAGCTCCTCACAGCTGAAAAATTGCATTAGCATAGTATTATGTTTTAGCTAAAATTTATCCAAAAAATTTATATTCTATTATTAAACCTTAGGTTTTAGAAATCTCTGGCCTCACCCCTAAATATACGCTTATATATATAAATATATAACATGAATATATTTATTAAGATGAATGTGCACCCCTGCTACGAGTAGCTGTGTGTTTCGTAAAGGGAAAAAAAAGCGATTCAAAGTGATGAGTGATGACCACCCTGCAGGAGGAAGTACTGTGCGTACTGGCAACCGGTACGGTATCGTGCCTGGCCTCACACAAAGGTCGCACATGTACAGCATGTGCGCATAACTTCGCCTTGAAAAAACAAGTGTAGTTGGACGAGAAAATTTATTGGTGTTATCTTTATTACTTATTAAAAATAATACACATAAAAATAATATGATATATTTTTTAATAATGTTTGTGAAATTTTATTATTGTCATTTGACACCATAAAAAAGCTACTGGCTCTGCCCCTGAACCAGACAACGTATTTTCAGGGGAGAAGCAGTGCCCACGGCATATGCCACTTTGTATAAAGAAAAATCAGGCACCACGGCATATGCAACATAAAACGGTTAATATGTGTGTCGAAGAGGTAGAGAAGCGTAGAAATTCTGTACCTATTTTAACTGTGGCAAATAGTGTCGTTAGGAGGATCTACTCATTTTATTTCAAAATATAGCTACAGTTAACATTTCAAAATATAGCTACAGTTAGCTAGGTACGTATATAATATCCAGATACTGCTTTGACCAATGATGTTTATAAAAGAAACTTACTTTAAATCTAAATAGTTGCATATTATGATAGTTTGTTGATAAATAGATCATTCTTACGTGATTGTTTTTTTATTTTACGATTATTAATAGTTAATAGTTAAAGTTTAAAACGCTCGACTCAGTAACATATATAATATGATTTGATTTAAAATACTTATAATTTTATATATTGCACAAAAGTTTTAAACCAGACGAATGGTAAAATGCAAATCTAAAAGATAACAGCATCAACTAGACGAGATAGCAGTTAATTGTATCGTTTATATGATTATATCACTAAATAACTACTCTCTCCACTATATTTTTTTTATCTAAGGCCATTGATTTTCGGATACATTTAACCATTTATCTTATTAAATATATATATATAATTATTAATTATTTTATTATGATATGATATAAAAATGTTATAAAATGAACGGTCAACACCATCAAATAAAGAAAATCGGACGGATGACTAGAAAATCAAAAAAATCGTCACCTTTATCTTCATATCCGATCAAAAAAAAAAAGACACGTTTCTCGCATGGCATGTAGTAGCACGAAGGCCATGCGCAGGAGCAGGACTGCAGGAGAGGAGACTCAGGAGAGGACGCATATTTACCTTGGTGACGTTGGCGACGACGTCGTCCGGCGAGGCGCTGGAGCCGAAGGCGTGGATGACGTCGCCGACGACGAAGCTCAGGAGCGGCTTGGCCATCCCGTTGGCCGCCGCCGCCGCCGCGCCCGCCGCCATCAGCGCCGCGTCCGCCCCGTCCGCGAAGGCGAAGAGGAGCCGGCGCAGCGGCACGCGCCCCGCTCCCGCCGCTCCGGGCGATCGCCTCCTCCCACCTGCACCGCGGCCACCGTCGTCGTCGCCGCCGCTGGGCCTGGGTTGCTCTCTCTCGCGCTCCCTCATGGCAGAGCTGATCAGACCGATCGAGCTGGGAGAGAACTTTAAAAAGACCGGACCTTGTGAGAGCTAGCTGTGGCTCTCTTCTTCAGTTTTAGCCGTTCGCAGACATATACTCCTTGTATTTAGTAGAAATAGTAAATACAAGGAGCAGGTGGTGCACTTGTATTTTAGCAGAAAAACTACCCAACGGACTCGCGTCCTGGATGGGGTCTTTTTACGTCGCCTTCAATACTGTTTCTCTCCGTGCTGTTTTGCCATCCCCGCTCTCCCTCGCAATCACTCGCGTCCTTCGTGCTGTCTCGCGATATAATATATACGATGATATTATTTATATATATATATAATTAATGTTATCTGGTATCAGCTGGTATTATCTAGTTTAAATTTATCTTATTTTAACAAAGATTTTGTTATATAGTTAGTCGGGATGAAAAGCTATATCAATAGAGCTAAAATCAAAGGAGCAAAAGAAAGAATGGAAATGAGTGAAAGAATGGAAAGGAGTGCAAGAGGCTCTAGGGTCACGATCGTGGGAACCGAGTGGCATGTTAAGAATGTCCCTCTTCTATGTTGGTGTAAACTACAGTGGGGTAGCTAGCTAGTTAGGGTATTGATGATAGTATCTCGTTCTTTTTTAATTGGCACCGTTCGCTTGACCAATTTTATGTTTGATTACTTGTAAACTATGTAAGCACATACTATGATGTAATTTTAAACACACATAAAACTTTTATAAAAAGGACAAGTGGTAAAAGTTTGTACTCTTTTCGGTCAACAATATGTGCGGTTTAGCATGATAGTTGATTAAACTTATAAAATGTTAAAAACTAAAATTGTGTTAAAATAAATCTATAAAATTTAATAACTTTATAATATTGTAGTAGTACTTTTTGAGAGGGATTTATGTATATGTTTGTCTTGTATTTAGAGTAAGTATTTAATAAAAATTTGAGTGCAAGACACCACAAAAATTTACGAGGCTGACAGTTAGCAAATCTCTTTAATAAATAATTGAAGACCGGAATTTTCGAAGTTGGAGGGGCGCACGCTCGGACAAACGGGTCGCGGCGCCGCTAGCCGCCAGCTCCGGCAAGTGTCGCTAGCTTTCGGTCGCCGTCGGCCGGCCGGCCGGTGGGGCTGGCCGCCGATCACGATCGCCTAACCCACCACCACACCATCGATCGATCGATCGATCGCACACTCTCCCGGCGACATTCCGCTGGGGCGTTTGATCTTCCGGCCCAAGGAGAAGCAGAGCCACAGCTAATTAAAAGGGCATAGATTTTGTTGGCAAATATCCCGTACGGCATCGATCACTAGCTGTCCTTTCACCAGACAAGGATAGGATCGCTCTGGGGTAATCTGTGACTGTGAGATGCTCTACGTACGTACAAACAGCTTGCAACTTGTTTCCATTTTGAAGCAAAATACACGCATAGCTCCATTTTTCTTTTTACCCCAAGAGTACAGCAAAAATATATTCCATGTTCCTGTGGAAATTGTTTCGAGACCTTCTTTAGGATGGAGGACTTCTCGAATTCCTACGAAAAAAAATTGCAAAATTTATATGTTTGCAAGGAGCCCAAATTGTTCGCTTTGATTTTCCTACAATAGTTGAATTGTTTTCTCAAATAAATAAATATATATATATATATAGTATTACTATAACACATGTAGCGCGTTATTTTCTTATACCGCACTCCTCACGACTCTCCAATTACTACCATATACCTTAATTAATCTTCTTAAATTTTATAAGATACGTGGCACCATCTCCCACCAGTGGCACTATGTGTTTTGTGTGAGTAAAATTTTTATTTTAAAGTTCGACTCATGTATAATCAGATGATTTTTTTTACTTTTTTACGGTGAACTAGTTTCTCTAACACACGTACCCACGTTCATATTTATTGTAAAATAAATATTACATTTGGGAGAACCACATAATCGTACTAATAAAATTTAGGGCATGCTATTGTACATTATCCCATTTTAGAACGAGATGATTCATATGAGGTATCAAATATGATGTCTCACCGATATCAATCTGATACCAACACGGTACCCGTTAATAGTACCAACTAATATTAGGGTGGTATTAGCTGACACTTTATAGGTAACAAATGATATCAAGATGGTACCAGCGAGATATCTAAGATGGTACTGACAATACTCGTTGGTACTAGACATGATACAAGTTTAGTACCAAATATAATACTTATCGTACTAGCTGATATCATCCAATACCATTTGATACTACGTTGGTATTGAGTGATCGAGCTCCTCCTCCTCCTCATTGCCACCTCTCCTAGCTCCTCATACTCGCCGCCACCTCTCCTAGCTCCTCCTTCTCCTCATCCGTCGTTTCTCGGCGAGCTCCTTCCTAAGCTCTGAGTCGGCAGATACTCGGCCTAACCACATGGAGCTTAATGGTCACTTAGAAGATGGACGCCTGGATCGAGTAGATCTAGATGACTAGTCCTTTAATCAGAAAGGTGGATTTCTGGAGTGATGTTGAGACCGTTGGATGGTGGTGGTAGTAACCATCACATTCACCTTATGAATTGTCCCCGTAACCGGATGGTCCGGGAGTTGTTCGAGGATGCCACCAAGTAGATATATGCCACTCATGCGTTTTGTTGGGGAGTCTTGAAGACTGTGTGCCCCTTCACCTAAGTTTGGAGTAGATCACGCTACACCATGCACGATTGGTTCCTCAACTCTTCGTGAGATTGGTTCTCACGTTGGTGTCTGGCTTCAGCTTTAACTTGTTGACGTTCATCTTCTTGCTTCCTCTGCTAGGCCGGTTTAGCCGCTTGTTCCTCCTGGAGCTTCTTCTTGGCCTCATTTATTGACGTCCGAGTGGTGGTGAAGGGGGAAACGAAAAGCTTCCCGAGCTGTTGTAGGTGTCTGAGGTGACTAGCTGAACGGTCTGCTTGGCGTTGACGTCGATCCCGAGTGGCAGAGGTGCCAACTCAGGAGATTGTATGGTGAGATCTAGATTGGATCTGATCTCGTCTTCAACTGGCGCCGAGTTGTCTGGTACGAAGTGGCACACTTCCTCAGATTCAAATGATTCAGAATCCATGAAAGAGAGTGCACTATCCTGATCGGCGAAAAGTCTGATGCCTCCAAACTTGAGGTTTTGCCCTAGGGAAAACTTTGTCTTCATGATCTTCACGTTTGAGTCCATTGATCTCATCAAAACCTTCGAAGTAGCTTCCCTACCTGGCGCACCAACTATCGACGATCTAGATCGGTAATAATATATGGGGTGTCTAACAAAACGCAAAGATCAATGGTTAGATGTAGACACGGGGTTACCTAAGTTCAGCCTCTCGATATATGAGATAACACTTCACTTCTGCTTGGCGATTGTATTTGATGTGTTAACAACAAAAATTGGTTTTAGCCATTAATCGCAAGGATGTGAATTTGGATGCAGGTGACCAAATAATTATATTACGGAATAATTAAATGGCCAAAGTTGGGTCGGATAGAAGGTAAAAGGAGTTGATGGAGTCCGAACCGGACCGGAGATGATGATCATATCAGAAAGGAAGGAGAAGTCCGATTGGAGGAGATAAATTGAGATCTATTCGGTGATAGATTGCATAGTTTGGTTATGGTAACGGAATAAGTGTTATATAGTCACTTAGTTTCGGTGTCGATTTGTTAGAAAAGTTAAAGTTTATATTTGTTAAGATTATTTAAAAGATATGTGTATGTATCTATGTGAGTCGATTATAAGGGCATAAATCAGTGCATCACCAACCTTTTCAACGAAGCGAACTGTCAGATCAAAGACGTCAGATTTCACGATGCAAGTTCAATCCGTCAACCAGTTGAGTAGATTTGATAGGACTTTCTCGGGTCGGTTCGATGTATGTATATATTTCCTTCGATGAAATTTATATAGATAAAAATGAGCGTTTGACTAAACACACTATAAAGCTCTTCCTACTGCAAATTTACATGTAAACATTAACCCTTTTCAATAACAGCCGGCGAAGTCTAATGGTGACAATCGGTGTCAAATATCTAAGAGTGATTTGTCTAGGCTTGAAAAGGTTAATTACATCGAACTTGAGCTAAGCTCAACGAGCGAAGCATAGGCCCCATCCTTTATCCGCATCAGCTCGTCGTGCCGGCCCTTCTCCGCCACCGCCCCGTTCCCGAGGACGGCGATGACGTCCGCGCCCCTGACCGTCGACAGGCGGTGCGCCACCACCACGGTCGTCCTGCCCACCATCACCCTGTCCAGCGCCTCCTGCACCACGCGCTCCGACTCCGCGTCCAGCGCGCTCGTCGCCTCGTCCAGCAGCAGCACCCTGGGGTCCTTCACGATGGCCCTCGCGATGGCCACGCGCTGCTTCTGCCCGCCGGAGAGCTGGACCCCCCGCTCGCCGACCACCGTGTCGTACCCGTCGGGCAGCGCCGAGATGAACTGGTGTGCGTTCGCCGTCTCGGCGGCGGCCCTGATCTCCTCCTCCGCCGCCTCTGACCCTTCTCCTTGCTTCCCGTAGGCTATGTTGGCGCGTATGGTGTCGTTGAACAGGACCGGCTCCTGCGCCACGAGCCCCATCTGCAGACGGAGCCAGCCGACTCTCAGTGTCTTGAGGTCCACCCCGTCGAAGAGGATCTTGCCGGAATCTGGGTCGTAGAACCTTTCGAGCAGCGCGATCACGGTGGACTTCCCGCTTCCGCTCTCTCCGACCAGTGCAACAGTCTGAAAGAAACGACAGTTTTCATCTGGTTAAGATCATCGCCCATGACTTATCTAAAAATTTATTCATTCATATCTTTATTTTCATATCTTTGGATGATTATCTAAAATAGTCTTATCTTTCATATCTTTTTTACTCCAGCAAATCATCCATATATGACATCCTTCGTATCTCTTTAGAGAATGGAGAAAGAATATTCAAATATAGGGTTTCTCTCTCTCCTGATATAATGAGATAGATGTTTTGTTGAATCTCAATTTTTACCAATCATCCTCTACTTTCATGATATACGATGGGATAATGTACTTCTGGGAATGCTCAGCACTAGATAGCAATGTGTTAATAAACTAAATATATTCATTTCTCGGATCAGATTGAAACCAACCTTTCCAGAGGGGATGCTCAAGGAGAGATCTTTGAATATTTGAATATTTGGGCGTAGTGGGTAACTGAAGCACACGTTTTGAAACTCAATGTCACCCCTCACACTTGCAACAACCACGCCCTCCTCGCTGCTGGAATCAATCTTCGATTTACGGTCGAGGATTTCGAAGATGGAGACCGCCGATTCATTAGCCTTGGTGCTGTCTGCGCCTATTGCACTTGTACGCGAGATTCCACTGGTAGCCAGAACTAATACAAAGAAGACCTGACAAGTGACAACCACTGGTAAAGAGTTGACTAGAAGATTGAAATGTCAATGCTAAGCAAAAATGGACAAGAAAGTTTACTCACCCTAAACACATCAGGAAACGTTGCTACTCCTTGCTGAACAAACTTTGCTCCAACATAGAAGCAGAGAGCATAAGTGAAGTAGAACACAAGGAAGGAGAAGCCAAATCCCAAGCCACCAACAACACCTTCCCTTATTCCTTGCCTTACTGGAGATTCACATTTCTTCGCATAGGCTTCCATCACCTTCTGTTCAGCACAAAACGAAGCTACAGTTCTGATGCCTCCGACTGCATCAGTTGCTATTTGACTTGCCTCTTCATACTTTAGCTGCATGATGCATCCCACAAAACAATAAAATTGAAGAGCTTATTGCATGATAATGCACGTGCAGAAAAAAATGGTCATGGTTAGTCAATTGTATGTACCTTTGCGGTTTTATTGAAACCTTTTAGGAACTTCATTTGAGCATAGGCTTGGAAGCCCACCAAAGGAACTACCACTGTTATAATCAATGCCAGCTTCCAGTTTGCCACCATTGCAATTGCAAAACCTGATATGATGGTTGATAAAGTCTGTACATTAAGTGCCAAATTGTCCCCGACAAGGCGCTTCACATTCAGAGCATCAACAGATAGCCTTGCACCAATTGATCCACTACAACAAATGTTGAGATTTGTGGAGTGAGAACAACAGTAGAAAGACAGTGCTAGCTGACGAGTACAGCTCTTTCCTTAATATATAAAATCTGGGGGATCTAAAACCACACGTTTATTACATATGCCATCTTAACCATCGAAAAGCACTTTGAGATTTATGCAAGGAAATTTCAAGGAATTGAACATGGGATGGAAGTTTGAATTCTGAATGCCTGCATCAATCTGGATGCACGTTTGGTGAAGGTGATAATACATGTTCCTATGTATGCATCAATCCACTTGAATTAATTTAGCACATACCAAATTTGTGAGCAGATGCTAACGAGCATATGTACTGTTCATCAAAATGCACTTGTCTTTTTCTGTCGGCCCTTGTTTATGAAAAACAATTTTCGCACCACATCCCAGTGGAAACTAGTCTATGTTTCAGGGAAACTCATGAGTTATAAATATAGTTTTATAATGTTAAAATTCTTAATTGGGAAAATACGAGACATACGACTATGAAATATTAGTAAGAAAAATAATACATGCCAAAATATTTGGTCAATGTTTTTAAATTACGTGTGTTGTTCAGTTGGTTCAAGTAATTGAGAGTATTACCCATGACATTGGTTTCAGTATTGGAACATGGAATTTTGACACAATAAATTCAAGGACAAAAGGTAGAAAATTATGATGAGAGAGATTATATGCACACCTAGAGTGTTCAGGTTTGTCAAACCAGTTGATCTCCTGGTGCATGACACTTTGGAATGTCAGTGAACGTATACGTTCCACAAGCTTCCCACCTGCTAATCCAAAGAGGAAGTACTCGGTTGGAATCAGAACAAATGCGGAAGCTCCCATGACAACAAACATGCTTGCCCAGAACCTGAAATCCTTCAGCAGTTCTGATGGTGGCTCATAAAAGGTCTTTATTGCACTTGAAATCAATATACCAAATGCTGGAAATACGAGTCCATGCATTGCAGCAGTTACAGAACCAAGTGCAAGAACGAAAGCTTCCGGTTTGTTCAGATAGAATAGCCGACTGATTGAAGCTTTCTTCTGGCCACTAGACACTTTGTCTGTAATCTCCTTGCCCAGATCATCCTCGAATTCCATGGGATCTGAAAAGTCAAGGGGAGCAGGAATAGGATGCCTACCACTATGCCCAAAAGAGCCTTTGGTAATTGATGATCTCCTAAATGAGGTACTTTGGCTTCTTGGTTTTATATTTATAGACCTAGAACCCGAACCGCTTCGTATTATCATGTCAGGGTCGTCATTAGGGGCTTCAGCTTCCTGTTGAGTCCCTTGGAGGTGGATTAGCTGAGCATAAGCACCTTCAGGTTTCTTCATCAGTTCTACATGAGAACCTGCTCGGAATTGAATTGACACAAACAACCAGCAAAGTCATAAAAATAAACCTGTAGATCAAGTAGCATGCTGAATCATGTTGACAGTTTAGGGAATGTCTATAAGGAAGCATTGTGACTAATACCCATTGTTGCCTATCTGTTGAAATTTTGGCTAGTAGTCAGAAGCAGCTTTTATTCATCTAGTTAAGTTGTGTGTTGATGAGCCTACCAAGATGTGTAAAAAATGTGCATTTAAAAGTATCATGTATCATAAACACTACACAATGGGATCTATATTTGTAGTTCTACTGTCTACAAGAACATGTTACTACTCCCTCCATTCCAAAATTTAAGAATTTCTAGGACTCAATGTACCACAATATAAGCATTTCTGAGGCACTAATTCCAACGCATGGAAATCCATGCATTTTCAAGCAATTAGATGTTTGGGAAGGGAATATAGGCAATTCAAAATTCTTGACCACTGAAGTGACTAAAAGAGGATATTTTTCCTCAACCTTAGTTTTTGCCAAAGAACTTAGAAATCTTATATTTTGGAATGGAGGTAGTGCCTGATATGTACTTTAAGATAATCTCTTCAGGAAATTTATTAATGGTATACCTTGTTCAATTGATCCTTTCGTAACTTAACTCAATATTTATATATTTCTAGCTCAAAATTCAATAAAATTTTAACCTAGCTATGTTTAAGTTTATCTGTTAATTTTTATATCCTAATAAAATGAAGGATCCATTACCATCTATACATGTGTCTCAATAGATTTTGCTCACTAATGAGTAACTAGTTGCATAGTAGAAGGTAAGACAAAAGATAACCAAGACATCTATTGTTTAAAGTAAATGTTCACTTGTTTTTTATACCATTTAAATAGTACTTAAAGATTTTTTTAAAAAAACAGTTCACAGAAGACAATAATTGTAAACTGGCTCTACTTGGCACAACTTCAAATGTGCGATTTTCTTTTTCAGAACTGTGTATTCTTAGTTTAAAAATCCCATGATCTAAAAGCTGGGATTATATTGATAACATTTGGATGTTTCTATTACGATGAAATATATTTTTAAACCACTGTAATTGAACATATAAACTCTAGATTCCTTATGGATCGGGCATTTGGAGATGTGCGAAACAAAACCTATATATGTAGCATCGCTAGATTGTGGGCCCTCCTTTGTATTGAAGGGATAAGAAAGAAAAAGAAAAGAAACAAAGGTAATTTAAGTTGGTATGGATTTGGTTCATGGGTGAAGTTGGATAAGGTGGTCTAGGAAGAGAATATTATATAAAGATACTGAATGAGTTTATTCGGGCAAAATGGTTGGATGAGCTCATCTACCTTCGCTAATAGTGATAATTGGCGATTGTTTAGTGATAATCAGCGTGCTTAGTCATTAATGGGTAATTACCAAGTTTAAATTAGTATTAATTAGTGATGATAGATATATTTTATTGCTAACTTGTACTAATAATGATAAGATCTACGATGATTAATTAATATTATTATTTATTAGTTTGTCAATATACTTCGTTGATACTACCTAATAAAATTCTCTCGTTTTCAGCATGCACGTTTTATAAACTGCTAAATGGTATGTTTTTTGAAAATTTTCTATAAAAAAGTTGCTTTGAAAAGTCATATCAATTTATTTTTAAAATTTTATAATTAATAATCAATTGTTAATTGGTTAATCTCTTACAACATTTTCCGTGCCGGTTACCTACCCAACCCAAGAACGTACCACAGTGGTGAAACCAGACGCAAGGAAGTTTGGGTTTAAGCTCCTCACCACTGAACAATTACATTAGCATAGTATTATGTTTTAGCTAAAATTTAACCAAAATATTTACACTATATTATTAAACCTTAGGTTCGATAAATTTTTAGTTCCACCTCCTAAATATACACTCTTAGGACTTAAGTTAAAGTGACTGACATGTGGGGCCATAGGTAGTGGGTTCACAGTCAGCCACCTACGTCCCTCTAACTTAAGTCTCCGGGGGACATATGACACGTAGAAAGAAAAATCGGGTGCCGTTATAAAACGACGAATATGTGCTGATGATTTAAAACGGTTAAAAGGTGTGTATTTTAAAAAATCTTTAAACATAGAATCTCATTATTTCATCTTTAATTTTGTACTTCCTCTGTTTTTTATTTGACGTTGTTGACTTTTGGGTCTACGTATAACCATTTATCTAATTAAATAATTATTTTATTATGATTTGATTCATTACTAAAGGGATTTAAAAATTGACTTATAATTTTATATATTGCATAAAAGTTTTAACAAAGACGAATGGTCTCCAAAAGTTAACGGCATCAACTAGATGAGATAGTAGTTAATCATATTGTTTATATCACTCTACTCTCTCCATTTTTTTAAGGCCATTGATTTTCGGATATACATTTGACCATTTTCTTATTAAAAATTTATATAATTATTAATTATTTTATTATAATTTGATATAAAAATGTTATAAAATAAACGATCAACACCATCAAATAAAGAAAATCGGACGGAGGACTAGAAAATCAGAAAAAAAAATCCGCTTTGGTACAAGTCCGACCCTTTCATTTTAGCAACACAATCAAGAAAGATATTTTACTTACAGGACCGCTTTAGGCAAAGGTTGAAAAGTTGTATAGAAGTTTGAACATAGAATATGTATAATGTGGCAGTAAACGATGCTCACTATTTTGAGGCACATCAAGATGAATATTGTTCTGATACAGAGCATGGAGTGCATGAAGGTGATGCTGATGATGTTATGCACCATCAGAAAGATGGAGAAGCCACACTTATTGAAGCTAATTTAGCAGATCTTATTACAAGAAACAAGAAGCAAGCAGCTAATATTTCTGAAAATGAAGATACTGAGGATGAAGATGACACTTCAATGCAATATTGTAGCGACAATGACAATTAGAATGGTGTAGATGACATGTTGGAACGCGATGATGATTTATAAGGTATAACTTTGTTTCCAAGCAAATATATAGTTCCATTACTGCCTTTTCACTTTTAAAACTAAACTGCACTTAGCTTTTTCTGCCTCTGCTGAAACTGAACATTTGTGCTGCCTCTGAAACTGATACCGAATTATATACTGAACAAATATATTGCTGAAATGTATGCTCATCCTTAACTATATATGTATGCTTGATAGATTATATTGGACTCAAGAAATGGAGGCTGTACGTACATCTACAAGTCGTGAGCTGAGTGTGGAAAGAAGAAGCAGAACTGTGCAAAGAAGTGACAAAACTGTGAAAAGAAGCAAAATTCTCAAAAGTGAAATGCGGAGTGAATCCCAATTGTCTGATGATCTTGTTTTGTCAAGGCCATATTGAATGTCCGATTGTAATAGAGCCTATTTTGTAAAAAGTTAATTAACTTTGCTTGGTTTCTCGTTCTTACAGATTGCAATAGAAGTGAAGGGGCTCTTTTGTTTTTTGTGAACATTCTTACTAATCAATCTGTACGCCTTTGATGAAATGAGAGATCTGATGAAATGTGATATCTAGGAGTGAATCAAACTTTTTTTTTGTTATTGTAGGAATATTGTTGTCAGATTTATCACTCTGATTCTCTGAATATTGATCATGCTGCTAAGTTCTGAAAGGGCTCCTTTTGTTTTCTGTAAATCGGCATTCTTACTTGTCACACCTGCCGCCTTTGCCACTTTCGAAATGGCAATGAGGTGGGCATGCCGTAGGAAAACGGCGAATCGATTCCCTACGGAACCGCCACTCGGGTACTAGTCTCAGAAACACGATTCGGGTACCAGCGGTAACATGATGAAATCAACATATAAGATTAAACACAATAATAAATAATATACATTTATGTTGTAGCTTCAGGTAAACCCTGGGTTGCAACCTTTAATCAAAGAAAGCAACAGCGGAACTTAGCGAAGCTACGACACCAACTCCACAGGCACTATTTGGGTCTAGGGACGAAACTCCAACCTTGATCTTGTACCTGAACTTAAGCACGAGGAGGGAAACAAAAATAATAGGAGGGGGTGAGTACTTTCGTACTCCGCAAGCTACTGGAAATATGTAAATGTAGGCTGCGAGGGAAGGCTCGGGTTAACTTTGGCAAACCATTTATTTTCAAATAATTTTTGCAAAACACTAAGTGAACATTTTCAAATAGTTTTCCCATAGGAAAGAAGCATCTCGCCTCAATCCGTTCTACGAGTTGCTTTGCAACAACTCGAGTAGATAGAATAAAAGTAAACAACATTTCCTTAATAAAATCCTTCTCACTTCATAAAAATATAAACTCACAGATTTTCTCAAAATCCAACCGTTAACCAAGTCTCACGGTTAACTAGCCACCTCGGCTCCGGGTCCGACCATCTCGGTCTGCCAACCCAATATCCGGCTATCACGGTCACACTCGGTGTCAAACCGCACCCCGAGTCACTCAAACTCATCTCCAACCACAAAGGTTGGCCGTCCCTCACAAAGAAGGACACTGGTATAAAAAAATTTTTAAAATAGAAACTACACTAAGGGGAGCACCTCACATCTACCCATAACCGTGGGCACGACTGTTTGAACAGTTCAACTAAACTCTGCAGAGGTCGCACGCTTTACCCACACGCCGTGAACATCTCACTTTATCCAGCACATGTGGGATAGTACATGGCAAACAAAGGAGCATCCACTACAAGGTCTTTCCATAACCAAACCATAGACATCCTTGGTCACACAGCTGGGCCAATCTCTAAAACCAAGTATCAGGCAAGTCTCATGCCCTCGTCTACTCAGGCCACACCGTATAGCGCCGGCCGTATCCCAACGGCCTAGGCCAGACTCCCATCTTAGGAGAATGCCTTAGTCTCCCTATTCCGGTGTGCCTCAACTGCTAACCTACTGGACACCCATGTTTTAGCTATTTACTCAACCCGGGGCATCCCATACTACCCGTGTGGTCGCACTGTATAATGATCAGATGAACTTCCCAAAGGAATCGGTCCTTGTGCGCGACTACGAAACCATACCACACAGGAATGGAATCGCATCGCAAGTTTTTCCCATAATACCATTTTGCTTTTCAAGAAGCACCGATTCCTCGAGTCGGGTTTTCTAAACCTTTCTCAACTCATTCTTTTTTCCCAACCACACATTCCAAACCACATGTATGAATAAATATAAATATATAAACAAGTATCTAGGGTAGTGATGACGGATACCTGCGCTGAGACGACGCAAGTATCGTGGTAACAATATGGTGGAGCGACAAGGATAAGTTTATCGGAGTCCTACAGGATATAATGTGTATAATAGGTAGGTCCATCGATCATGTGCAGTTAGACCGATGATCAATCAAAATAATGTGTACGTTAAACATGCAATTTTGTAATTTAAAGCATTTATACATATAGGAACAATATGATCAAAGGGTAGCTTGCCTGGGTCTTTGGTTGACGAGGCTCACAGGTCTCGAGGTTGATGAAAGGCTGCTCTCGAACTCCCACGATCACAGCGAAGTCCGAAACAGCAACACACTGCGACAACCGCTAATCGTAAAAAGGGAAACAACACAACAAGACCTAAAATACAATAATATTATAATTAACTAATAGTGCCATAGGATAGGAGATATTTTTAGAGACAATCTGAAAATTGAACGGAGGGAAACGGACTTACGGTTGAAAAGATATGAATTTTGGAAGGTTTACGGAATATCTAAAGCAGAAAAAGAATTATTAAAAGATAATAATT
Source organism: Oryza brachyantha (assembly GCF_000231095.2). NCBI lineage: Eukaryota > Viridiplantae > Streptophyta > Magnoliopsida > Poales > Poaceae > Oryza > Oryza brachyantha. Next base: position 14,907,585 of record NC_023163.2, on the reverse strand, counting down.
CTTGAGGGGATATAAACCATACTTTTGGAGAGATTGGAAGTTAATAAGACATGGTTCATATGTCTGGTCTTATGCGGAGGTATTGTGGACTTGGATAGAATAAGACATAGAATATATTATAAACTAATATAGATTTATTAGATATATAACAGAAACAATGGGTTTTAGAAAAAGAAGAGTGCATTTAGACTTATTTTTGATAACTGAGGGGATAGATGAGGAGGAGCTCGATACGATCCACTCTCATTTATTATTAATTTTTCTATTCTCTCTCGCTCACGCTACCTCTCTTGTTTCTCTCTTTTCTTTCTTTCTTTTCTTCTCTCTTCCTCCCATAGCGTACCTCTGCTATTCTCTATTCTCTCTTTTTTATTTCTTCACTCTCTCTCACGTCCTCTCACTGTCACCTCTCCTCCTTTTCTTCCATCTCTCTTCCTTTTCTCCTCTATTCTCCTCCCTCTCCCTCTCTCTCTTTCTTTTCTATCTCCCTCACGTCCCCTCTCTCCTTGCTTTCTTTTCTTCTTTCTTGCACCGGGAGGCAACAGGGGGAGGCAGCAAGGAGGAGGCATAGCTCGGGCACGGCGGCAGGCCGGTAGGCCGGAGCAGCGAGCACGGCCGGGCATGCGCGCGCGCGGCAGGAGCGGTAGCGTGCCGAGGACGGAGGACGGCGTGGAGATTGCTTTATATAGGCGACTCGGTAGCTTTGCGACGAGCGCAAGACGACGACGAACCAGACGGTGCACGCGGGGTGGCAGTGGATGCGTGCGCTCAGTGGCGAACAGAGACGATGACGGCGACGCATCGAGGCAGAAGTAAGCAGGTACAATGGCAGTGCACAGGGACGACGAGAGCAACGATTCAAAAGGCTGAGGGAGGGTTGCATGCATGCAGTCAGTGCGCATGCACCCAGCTATGAACATGAACGATGACAGCGACACATCAAGTTAATTGGGATGAGATGGCTCAGGCATGCATCTAGCTTTGCTGAGTGTTTGCAGGCATACAAAATAAACAGTTGTAGCCAATAATATGGAAAAAATATCAAGTATTAATCTGATAAAAATAAGTATTTATCTGGTCGGGTAAAAGGGAAAATCCAGAGTGGTAACGACCGGCTGATCGCGGAAAATATTAGATAAGACGAATAATTAATATTCACCAGAATAAATGAAGTCCGGAATAATTGGATCATTTTAAACGGATAATAGATAATGTGAATAAAATTCACCGAGTCGATTAAAGGCCAGAATAAATTCCGAACGGAAACGGGAAATTTTTATCTGTACGATTAAATCTGTTGAATTAAATTTTTAATCGCACAGATTCTAGAGAGCCAAGGATATAGGGAATAAGCACAGGATTTATTGTTTCATCGGAACGATAGAAGTAAGAAATTTGGCACATAAACCTAATAGACAAACAAAGAACCAAGATTTTTGAAAAATAGATTTTTAATTAAAATAGACTTTTCGACGCGCGAAAAACGGGACGTTACATTACTGATCGATCTGTGCATGCCTCTAATGAAATGAGTGATCTGATGAAATTTGATATCTAGGAGTGAATCAAACCTTTTTTGTTGTAGGAATAGTCTTGTCAGATCCATTTTTAATATAAAATCAACGTATTTGGATATAAAGACATTTTAATCAAAATATTTGCATTTACAGAAATTTAAAGCAAGGTATTTTGATGTATTTTTTAACTTAGTAAAGAAATTTAAATCAACATGTTTGGATGTAGAGAAATTGAAATCAAGGTATTTTGATGTAATTTTTTGACTTAGTAAAGAAATTTAAATCAACATATTTAGATGCAGAAACATTTTAAATCAAGCTAATTGGATGTAATTTTTTAACTTAATAAAGAAATTTAAATCAAGGTATTTGGATGTATTTTCTAACTAAATAAAGAAATTTAAATCAATTTGGGACATGATATTGTATTTTCCAATTAGTAAATAAAATTTAAAGCAATGTATTTGGATGTATTTTTTTCCAACATCCATTGACGTCTAATCGCCGCCATACCCCACCTAGACACATGTCAAGAACATTGAGTGCACTATTGAACCCACAAACAGTCGCATTCTTGCCGACATCTAGAGCACAAACACCACGTAGATCAATGGCTATTTTGCCGAACAATGAATGTATTGCAAAAGTTTACAAAATATACATTTAGTCATAACACTAAATGTACAACAATCCCCATAAAACTCATTGTTTAACCCATAAACAAGACGCCTTCTCGCTGAAGCATAAATGCCATCTAGATCGATAGTCATTTAGGTGAACACTTTACCCTGAATTTACTACTAGACTTTACAAATTAAGTTCATTTTAAATTAATTGTTCCTTTCTTATTTATGAATGAGCTTACAGCCAGTAGAAATAGTATGAAGCATCAATGTGAGTGTACTCTTTCATATTTCTACTACCATTAATTGGGGTGGCATTAAAAATCAATCCAATCCTTTGGATTAAAATATATATGTAATTTAGATTGATTTCTATTAGCAATAGAGACCACCGGAACGAGACCCATTTGAAAAATAGATGTGACTAGTGGCGACCGGACGCTATTGCTATCGCCAGTGAATTAAGTTAAAAAGTCAGATACTTCATTAAATTTTGACATATGCAGTGCTACAAATACTAGCTGTTTAGATGATATCTTGGAAAATGAAGAGCAGGTCCAGTCCGAGCACATTGAGACTAATGATCAAGGTATGTTCTAGTTTCATGATCAAGGTTCTTTTTTTAGTATTATGATGAATTCTAGCAATCTGATTGAATATTGTGTACTACCTCGAGCAAGAGGCCAAGAAACCCTAGGCTAGCAACATGGGGAATCATGCTTGACAAGATGACCAAAGCTTGGGAAGAAGGTTGCCCATCTTTGTTGCTGAGGGGAATAGAAGTCCACATGAACCAGTGCAAGCTGCTAAGTTTGCATTAGAGTCTAATGTTATCATTAGGACTCAAATTCCTATCTTAACTCATTGAAAAGAGTACAAGAAACATGCTGAACATTATAACAACTTCGTGGGCAAGTTAGTTGTAAGTGCTTATCCACACTCGTTACAATCTCCTTTCATATGCCCTTGTGAAAACTCAACACTTTTTTCAATTCATATCACTAGGGGAGGTTGGCCATTAACATAAAAGACAAGCCAACAGACGATGCATGCACTAGCGTATTCCAGTATAGGGTACGATAGGCACATTATAGGCTGAAGCAGGCTTACTTCAATGGGATCCCTGCTAATGAGATCAGAACAACCTCTCTAGTCCTTTACATGAATGATGAACAGTGGTGTAAACTTGTTGAGAAATGGTCATCTGCAAAGAGCAAGGTATGTACTATGTTATTACATATTCTTTTCTTTTTCTACTTCTGATGGAATCTAACACATACGTCTCTTGTAGACAATATCTGATCAGAACAAGATAAACCGTGGTATTGTCAAGTATCCTCAAACTACAGGATCTCGCTGTTATGTTGCGAAGTTGCACATCCATGTAAGTTCACAACTAAACATTAACAACAACTTCTGTGGTACAATAGTTTGACAATAATTCCTATGAAATTTACAAATTGAAACAGAAAGACAAGAATAAGGATGCACCACTTGGTGAAGTGTGTGACGATGAAGTTGATGCTGTGGAACTATTCAAGGAATGCCATACTAGCAGCAGGAAAGGTCTAAGTGACGTTGCAAAAAATGCAATTGTATGTCCATGTGCTTATTACTTTCCTAGCAACCAGCTCATTTCTTCATATATTGATATTATGATCAATGTTTGAAAGTGTGATTTTATCGCAGACTCTTAGAGCAAATAAAATTGTTGTCACTTAAGTTGTTGTCATGTAGTTGTAGTCGACATTCTACGAATTTCTTGTCACTTAAGTTGTTTCCTACTAAAGAACAACATATAGCTTGTATCAATGTAAATGTGAAGTGCTTTGTGTGCAAATAAAATTATGTTGTTTCCTGGATTCATTTTGTAAAATATATGTACAGAAAGTATTATTTGTAGATGAAGTGATGAGCTTAATTTCCTCAAACCAAAACTTTATTGCTATGTTACAGTTCATTATATAGCATTTATGTGATGAGAAAATCAGTAATTGCTTATGTTCTCTGAACCAATCCAAAAAGAGTGGCAATCAATTTGTTCTCTTCACAACCTTGGTCCTTGCTTAGTAGAATCCAAATCTGGTTGAATGCATTTATTGTAGGTAAAGTAATTTTCAATTTTTTTAAATAAAATAGTTGACAATATTGTGGTTATATGCAATTATATATGCTTAATTCCATGTATGTTTGTTTAATACTTTGATTTTCAGTTCATTTTCAATCAGGAAGTTTTTTGATACTTGCATTTTCAGGCTGTCGTGGAAAGTTTGCGTGCCGAACCTGTTGCTGATGGTCAAGAACTAAGACCTACTGCTGAGATTGTTTCCAAGTTACTCTCCCAGAGCAGCACCAATAGCACTTTTTTGAAGAATTATGGTATACCGCTGAGCCTGACAAAATCAACTGAGACAACATCTGAAAAAGCTCTTCGGGAAGAACTTGTAGCTGCGAAACAAGGCTCAGCTCTCCTCCTTCAAGAAGTTGATGAACTGAAGAAGAAATCTGAAGCTGCAGAGCAAGCACTGCAGAGTACATGAAGGGAGTTGGATGATTCAAGCACAAGCAGGATGAGAACTATCTACTCCTTAAACATATATTGAGCTTGAACAATGGTAACATGTCTCTCTAGACTTATCAACAAATGTCAAACTCCTATGGTTGTCTGGTTTTGAACTTGTAATCCTAAACTCCTGTGTGCTTGTGATGATGTGTGTTGTGAACTTGAATTATCTCGTGGGTTATGAACTTGTGGTTATGAAGTGGGTTGTGAATTTGAACTCCTGAGTTGTCAGATTTGATTCTATGGATATAACTGCTATGGTGAATTCAGAATTCATGTGAGTGACAAATCCTAGAAATATTGTTTGCCTAAGTGTCAAATGGCAAGTAAACACTTGGAGCTAGCAACAATAACCACATGAACCAACAAAAAAATTGACAGGTAGGTCAGCGAAACATTGACATGTGGACCAACTAAATTCTTAAAATGTTGACCAATAAAATAACACGTGGACTAATGAAATTATAATACGAAGACCATCAGTATACTTACACGTGGACCAATAATGCATTGGCATGTGAGCCAAACAATAACTGACACGTGGACCAATTGAGTTCTAAAACGTGGGCCAATAGAAAGTGGACACGTGGACTAATGAAAGAAAGACACGCGGACCAATTGAGTGCTCAAACGTGGGCCAACAAAAAATGGTCATGTGGATGAATCAAAGAAAGAAACGTGTTCCAATAACAGCAAGACATGATGGATCCTAGTTTGCAGACATGCAAGTGCCAACTTTTGGACGATGTGACGTGGATCTTATTCAGATTATGCCTAGAAGTATATCTATGAAGATTTCGAGGTTTATCTATGACATAATATTGAAATTTGAATGACATTATACTTCATCATAAAATTGGGCATGTTCTACGACTAAACTAAGCTTCGTCACCAATGAAACCAGTTCTATGACAAAATTTTCAATTCGTCATTAATAAAGATTTGTGATGCTCTGTTATTGATGAACTCATTTTCGTCACCACTTCGTCATAGGATTTTCTTTATGAAAAATTTGACATCTACCATAACAATAACATTTCATCACAAATATGCACATCTCTATTAGTGTACGTATTGCGTCGTGGCGCGCGTACTGGGAGAGAACTTTAAAAAGACTGGACCTTGTGAGCTGTGGTGCTTCTTCAGCTTTAGCCGGTGGCAAACATAGGTGGTGGTGTAGTAGGCCATAAGCCAGCAAAATGCTAGGGTGGCGTAGAGATAGGAGAAGTGACCTATAAGGCTACAGCCGGCTCGGGCATAAGAACCAAGAAACTCTAGATAACTAACTATTATGGGTGGGCTACGAGAAGACTATAAAGACTTTTACAACTAGCTTGCTGGCTATATTATTAGCTTTGCTCTAGAAAAAACTACGCAACAAACTCTTGTCCTGGACGGGCGTCTTTTTATGTCGCCTCCAATGATGTTTCTCCATGCTCCTTTGCCATCAGCACTCTTCCCCGGAATTACCCGCATCCTCCGTGGTGCCTCACGGTAATGGTACCATATGATACTAGTTGTTATCATATGGTATATGATGATATCAGATATAATTAGAGTCATTTCGTACCAACTGATATTATCTAGTTTATAATTTATCTCGTTGTAACGAGAATTTCATTGTATAGTCAGTCTAGGTGAAAAATTGTACCAACAGACCTCAAATTGAAGGGGGAAAAGAAAGAATGGAAATGAGTGCAAGAGGCTAGGGTGACGATCGTGGGAGCCGAGTGGCATGTCAAGAATGTCCCTCTTCTATGTTGGTGTAAATCTACCCTATAGTGCACCAATAGGATTTACTCATTGGACAAATCCAACGGCTGATATCATCTGCTTCAGATCAGACGATCCACGTTTCATCTACCCTCTTTCCGTTTATCGGCTCCCCAAATTATGCCCACTTTCCATCTATCTTTCCCATATTAGATCTCATGCATTAAGTTTGAATTTTTAATCTACCCTACAGTGCACCAACAGGATTTACTCATTGGACAAATCCAACGGCTGATATCATCTGCTTTAAGTTTGAATTTTTAAACTATCAATTTATTTTTTAAACTACAAAGAACTCATGCAATAAATATTTTCTAGAAATTAGATGATGACTTAATATTTAATTAAATATCTTTTCATGTAATATGTAAAGACATAAAAAAATGATTATTAAACTCATAATAAATTTAAACTCGAAAATTGCGTAGTTGTTTTATACTTTTGATATATACAACGTTAGCAAATTTTCATTTATTATAGGAAGACCGGAATTTATGTGATGCAACTCATGTTTGTATGAAGTAGTTTACATTAAATTTAGTTTTATAGAGTTTAAATTTTTTATGTCAATATCAGATAATATGAATAAATTATTTAATTAAAATTATCTTTGCAATATATGAAGTTTGTATTGTAGTGTTTCTGAAATTAGTGTATCAATTATCCTTGCAATTTGTTGATATTGTAGTGATTCTAAAATTAGTAATTACAGGTTGTATAATTACTGTTCAAACTTGAAAACTCTTAACTTATTATAATATGGTTACAATCTATAATTAATTATGCAAAATTGTAATAGTCACCGTTAACTTAGTTAACGGTTTGCTGCTATTTTGTCAGAGTCTATTGAAGTAATCAAACGAACAAATGCTCGATGACAAACAAATTCGAATGTTTGGTTTATATATGATTGCATTAAAATAAATCTATAATATCTTATTTACATTATTAAATTGTAAATTAGATCGTAGCGTTAGTATAGATATATTTCTAGTTACATTACGACAGCTAGCTAGGGTGGCAATTATAGTATCCTCGTTTTTCTTAAAAAATTGGCACCTTTCTCTCGGCCAATGTAATTCTGAACGCACATAAAACTTTTGTAAAAAGGACAAGTGGCAGAAAAGTTTGTATTCTCTTCGGTGAAAAATAATGTGTCATTTAGCATAAGATTTGATTAAACTCATAAAATTTTAACAACTAAAATTGTGTTAAAATAAATATATAAAATCTAATAACTACTTCTGCTTCATATTGTAAGACTTTCTAACCTTGTCTAAATTCATCAAATTGATGAATGTAGTCATGTGTTGGTATCCCGCTTACACTTTCGTTTTCACCTCGTGTAAACGGGTTACCCGGGGATATTATGGTTAGAGCACAAGTCTTATATGCAGGCCCTTACTCACCTAAACTTACAAGGTGGTATTAAACCACTAACTACACTTCCACTTTTGGATCATATAGGCCAAACGCACACTACTAATAGGCTTTAAACAGGCTGGGATGTTACACCAGCTCCGGCAAGTGTCGCTAGCTTTCGGTCGCCGTCCGCCGGCGGCCGGTGGGGCTGGCCAGCCGATCACGATCGCCTAACCCGCCACCACCAACACCATCGATCGCTCGCACACCGCTGACAGCTTTTCTCCCGGCGACATTTCAGGTCCAGGAGAAGCAGAGCCACAGCTAATTAAAGGGCATAGATTTTGTTGGCAATTAGGCAAATATCCCGACGCATGCATCACTGTCTTTCACCAGATAAGGATAGGGATCCCTCTGGGGTAATCTGTGCGATGCTCTACGTCCAAACAGCTTGCAACTTGTTTCTTTCCGTTTTGAAGCAAAATACACACGTAGCTCTTTTTTTTTCTAATACCCAAAGAGTACAGCATAAATATATTCCATGTTCCTATGGAAATTGTTTCGAAACCTTCTTTAGGATGGAGGACTTTTGAAATTACTACTAAAAAATTGTAAAATTTATATGTTTGCAAGGTGCCAAAATTGTTCGCTTTGATTTTCCTACAATAATTGAATTATTTTCTCAAATATTTATAGTATTACTATAACACAAGGTGGCAATGGCGACAAGGTGGCGTGCCCCAGCATCTTTCCCGACATGCAATTCAGCATCGCCGACAAGGACTTTGCCACAGACGTCTACGTCCTCACCTTGGGCGGCTATGACCTAGTGCTAGGCACATAGTGGCTCGCGACTTTGGGACCCATCCTCTGAGATTTTACGGCGCTGACAATGTCGTTCTGGCATCACGATCACCGTGTCACACTCCACGCCTTGCCACTACACCAGTGGCCGCGCGTCTTGTCATGTGCGCCCAAGGCACTGCTCGACTCAGTCCTCGAAGAATTCGCAGATGTCTGCACAAAACCAATGGGATTACCCCCAGCCCGAGATCACGCACATTGCATCCGGTTGCTTCCTGGGACACCACCAGTGGCGGTTTGCCCGTACCGCTACTCGGCACACCACAAAGACGAGCTAGAACGGCAATGCCGGGTGATGGAAGAGAACGGCTTAATTCGGAGGAGCACTTCGGCATTCTCCTCCCCAGTGCTGTTGGTCAAGAAAGCGGATAGCTCATGGTGTTTCTGCGTCGACTATTGGACCCTCAATGAAAAGACCATTCAAGATAACTACCCCATTCCCATCGTCGATGAGCTCCTGGATGAACTACATGACGCCACCATCTTCTCTAGGTTTGACTTGCGGTTCGGCTATCATCAAGTCCGGATCCACATGTCGGCTTTCTGCACACATGACGGCCTCTACGAGTTTCTCGTCATGCTGTTTGGCCTTATGAACGTGCCATCCACGTTCCAATCACTGATGAACAACGTGCTCCGGCCGTTCCTCACCGCTTCGTCTTGGTCTTCTTGGACAACATCCTCGTCTACATCCCCTCATGGATGTCACATCTACAGCACCTGCGTACCGTCTTCATCGTGTTCCGGGAAGCCAAGCTATTCGTCAAATGCAGCAAATGTTTGTTCGGCGACCCAAGCGTGGCGTATCTCGGCCACATCGTCTCGCATCAAGGCGTCGCAATGGATGCCACGAAGATTCAAGCGATGGTTGACTGGCCGCCCCGCCGGTCACCCAAGGAACTCCACGGCTTCCTTGGATTGGCTGGCTACTTGCACAAATTCATTCGAGACTTCGGTTCAGTGGCGGCTCCACTCACGCAACTCCTACGCAAAGATAGGTTCTGATGTGGACTAGGGTTCCCGATCTCCCGAAACGTTGTGATAAACAACGATTTGGGCGGAGTCGCGACACACGTCGATTCAGCTTCTTGAGCCCCGCAATCGCAACACCACATCCCCTCTGGTTGCCACCGTGCTGGAACACAGATGACCTCGCCGATAAGGCTAATCCCTGTTTGCGAATCGAAGAACACAAACAAGAACAAGAAAGAAAGCAACCAAAATTGTAGAGGAATGATTAAACTCACCAGTTAGGGTCTCACAAACCGATCTAGCAGCGAATCTGTTCTTGACAGAAATAATCTAAGCAAAACCTAACTCCAAACAATGACGGATACTAAATAAATAGGATTAGGGACGTCCTAGGGCTTCCCTAGGGCTCACACCCCCTTGGGTTGAGCCCACGACACAATTACAAGGCCCAAAACCCTAATCAGATTCGGACTGGATGAGATATGTGGCTTGTTTTGTAGATTCCTAGCAGCTCCGTAGGTATTTTGATGTGGGACCAAAACCATCTGAAATTATACTCCATAAGCTTTCCAACAAGCACTGCTAGGCCCAGAAATTCCTTCTAGATCAGCGGCTAGAACTGTTTGAAGTTGATGCTGTCAGGAGGCCCGAATCCAAATCCAAAACATGTAGAACTTTATCTCTTATATTCTATGGACCAAAACTGACGTGGTAAGATGGAAGTGGACTTGGAGAAGGTCTTGGTTTGTCCCCGAATCAACTTCTTCAATCATCCACGCTCGGTCTCTTTTCTTTCGCCCAAGCAAGTACCTCTGTGAATGAAAACACACGAAACTCAATGTGTAGCAACGTTTGTTCAAATATATAACAAGTAAATCTAATATAGAACATATGCACCTTTGGTTAATTAATCATCCATAACGTAGTCATGGTTATATCCGAGATAGTTGTGTCCTCGTCAGCTTCGCATGGGCGTCAGCCGCTAAAGACGACTTCTAGCGCCTCAAGCTCACACCGGTTCTCAGTCTACCCGACTTCACCCACCACGGCACCGGTTCTCAGTCTACCCGACTTCACCCACCTATTTGTGGTTGAGTGTGATGCGTCGGGCACTGGCTTTGGAGCGGCCCTGCACCAAGGCAAAGGACCTATAGCCTACTTCAGCCGGTCCGTCGCCGCATGCCACCACGTGCTCGCTGCGTACGAGCGGGAGCTCATCGGTCTGGTACTAGCAGTGCAGCACCGGAGGCCGTACCTTTGGGGCCAGCAATTCATCGTTAAGACAGATCACCACAGCCTCAAATTCCTCCTCGACCAACGCTTGTCAACAATCCCACAACATCACTAGGTAAGCAAGTTATTAGGGTTTGATTTTGTGGTTGAATACAAACCAGGGAAACAGAATGCGGTGGCGGACGCGCAATCTCGCCGTACCTCACCGGACAGCTATGTCTTCGCCCTATCCACGCCGACATTCGACATCATCCAAGAAATCCGTACTGCGGCGACGACCGACCGGGCAGTCCTAGCCCTCCGTGACGATATCAATGCCAACACGTGCACGACCCCCTGGGCGGTGATTGGCGGCCTCGTCATGTACAAATGCCGCATCTACGTGCTGCCTGGCTAAACATGGGTGCCGATCGTCATTGCCGTGGCACATGAGGACGGCCATGAGGGTATCCAAAAGACGCTCCATCATCTCTGCCACGACTTACACAAGCCAGAGGACCGACGCCTCGTCCATGACCATATTACAAGGCTGCTTGGTTTGTTAGCGCAACAAGACGGATCACCTCCATCCTGCTGGCCTCCTGCTCCCACTACCTGTACCGTCGGCCATTTGGGCTGATGTCGTGATGGACTTCGTCGAGGGCCTCCCACGCGTCGGTGGCAAGACAATCATTCTCACCGTCGTCGACCGCTTCTCCAAGTACGCAGACTTCATCACTCCCACACACCCATATACGGCGGAAATGGTGGAGCGGGCATCCTTCACCGACATTGTGCGCTTACATGGGGTGCCAGAGTCAATCGTCTCTGATCGCGACCTCATCTTCACTTCGGCATTCTGGATAGCACTCTTCGCTGCCACTGGCACAAGCTCCACCGAAGCTCGGCATTCCACCCTCAATCTGAGGGCCAGTCCGAGGCGGTGAACAAGGCCATTGCAACGTATCTCCGTTGCTTGACTGGTGATCGCCCCCGATAGTGGCTGCGTTGGCTACCTTGCATGGAGTACATCTACAACACCTCCTTTTACGCCGCGCTCTGAGAGACCGTTCAAGCTGGTCTTTGGCTGCGATCCCCCTTCGCTCCGGATGTACGATGTGAAGGAGCTTCGAGTAGCGGTGGTGGCACAACCCATTGAGGAGCACAACACATTCCTCATGGATATTCGTGTCCGCTTGGAACAAGCAAAACAGTATGCCAAGCGCAACTATGATCGCAAGCATCGGGAAGTGTCATTTGAGGTGGGCGCATGGGTGTGGCTGCGCATTCGCCACTTCGTTCCTATTTCACTACCGAGAGCAGCCAAAGGCAAATGGCACCCCTATTTCTATGGGTCGTACCGCATCATCGCCATCGTCAATGATGTAGCATATCACCTCCAATTGCCATCAGGGACGCACCTCCAAGATGTGTTCCATGTCGGGTTACTTAAGCCATTCGTGGGTGTACCGCTAGACATGCCACCGGCACTACCACCCATTCATCACGGTGCAGCCCAACCGGTTCTGCGCCAAGTTTTGAGCACCCGGTTGGCTAGAGGGTGAGTCAACTTCTCATTCAATGGAACGGCCTTCCAACATCGTTAGCATCATGGGAGGACTTAGACGACTTCCAATGTCGGTACCCTTCATTCCAGCTCACGGACGAGCTGCTGGTCGAGGGAGGGAGAGATGTTATGTGGGGAATTCCTTTCGGCCGGTGCAAGCAAGAGACCGGACGGGCTACAGGCAGCGGCTAGCCACCACTTATCTCCTTCATTAGCAAAATTAGTTAAAGTCCATATTAGTTAAAATTTGTTAGATTAATTAGGACTCTAAAGTTTTTTAGGATAAAGTTTGTTAGACTAATTAGATCTCTATCACTTTGTTAGTCGGTTAGTTCATGGTTAATGCAAGGAGGAATTAATTCAATCTACTTTTGTCTATTTCTCTACTCTCCCCTATCCCATAACATCTTGGGCCAACCATATCCCCAACCCTAGCTGTCAATACTGGATCAACCTTGGCCCCTACTCCTTCAGCGCCAGCCCCTAACTCACCAACTCCAACGTGTTAACATCAAAATTTGGTAAAAATTCCTTATTGGATTCAGATAAGGAAAGGTGCAATCACTGAAGGAAATTTTATCCAGAAGAGTTCGAATTAAACAGGGAATCGTGAAGACCAAGGCATTGCGGCATAATTTTATCTATTACTTAAAGTTAGTTTAGGATTTTTTTCTTCATCTCTAAGAGAGTTAGAATTCGATCGGGACTTCTGTATTTCTTTTTGTATATTAGGAAACATGTATCATATCAAAGATAGAGTCCACATAGAATTTGGTATTTCCTTTTATCTATAAGGAAACATGTGTCGTGTCCTATACGGACTAGTATCCACCGGTGGGTATAAATATGTATGCCCGGGGTCACTGTAAATCATTTACATCTCAATACATAGATCAATACTCTCGGCGCATCGCCACCCTCTTCACCGAGGTTTATCACCGGCGGATCTTGGCACCTGACGTGAGGCTGCATCGTATCAATCTACGGTGGAGGAGTAAGTCCTACATACTGATGGGACACGGTAATCGTATCGGCTAGATTAGAACTGTCTCGGTTCGACCCGATGTTTTGATCTACTTGTACGGTTGCTAGTTATTGTATCAGTTTTAGCTTAGGTTACTTTTGTATCTTGAGTTGACCTGGTCGATCACTTTGGGTGATTTACGTTGGTTTGATATTTCCTATTTGATATTGTCATGGTTCGGTCTGATCTATTAGATTGTGTTTATCAAATAGTTTATATCAGATCAATAGTTTATCAGGCCATCGTTGCACCATGATTCCCATCCATACTCCATCACGCTCACCCTAGCCTGGGTACGTCGAATAGTTTGCAATTACACTTCAAATCTCACTGTTGCCCATTCTGGCTTGTGGTTACCACGGAAATAACTTCCAGGGTTTCCTGCGAATCGGTCCTTAATTGTCATGGGTGCGACTCTCAAAACATGCACCCACAACCCACCATTATCAATATTTTAGTTGGCATTAACCCGAACCGGGTATTAAATTATCATCATCAGCTAATCAGAACTAGTAAGGATTAATGTGTGATCTCATGAGCTACTTGTTCTAAGCACGGCTAACCATTAACCTAGGCCTAATATCTATTTCAATTTACCCCTGGTATAGCAGGAATAAAGACGGATAATCGACGACATAATACTAGGTAACCCGAAAAATAAATACAATAAGTACTTTAATTGAAACAATGCATGTTTGAATAAATAAAGTATGGATTTTGCAATGATAGGTTCAATATGATCAAAGATGAATGCCACTTGCCTTGTTCTAGTCCTTGGGATACTTCGGCGATGATTTCGAAGTAAATCGGCGCGTCGACAAGCTTCGAATCTATGCGACAAAGCATAAAAATAAATAAATCAGGTACAAACTCTACTGAAACAACACAAGAAAGTATTTTTAATGGATTCTTGGCAATTTTATGAATCTAATGAGATTTGAATGGACCAGACGAATTAGTTATGAATTTTAGAAGTTTTCTAGGTTTTTAACTAAACAAAAATGTCCTAAATAGTATTTATTACGCAATAAAGGAGGCGCTGACGTCAGTGAGGAGAGAGGAGGCTGACTGGTAGGGGCCACCTGTCGGCGGGCGAGGGAGGAAGGAGTGGGGTGACAAGTGCGCTCGAGGGTAGGAGAGAGAGGGTGGAGGCGGCCTCGGCCAAGCAGAGGGGAGAGGCGGCGACCGGCGGTGAGTGGCGCGGACCGTGGGCGGCGGCGAATAGCAGCGACCGGGCGGGCGGCGGCACGAGAACTGACAATGGCGCTAGGAGCGGCGGCGAAAAAGGGAGGACGGCAGCGGCTCTGGGAGGACGACGACGACGGTGCAATGGGAGGACGGCGACGCATCGGCGACGGCGGGGGTGGCAACCGGTGGAGGGACGACGGCGATAGCCGAAGCGTGCAAGGGCACGGCGACGGCCGAAGCGCGCAAGGGCGCGGCAGCGGCATCGGCCCCGGCGGCCACGGACGGTGAGGAAAAGAGAGGGAACGACGGTGGCTGACTGGTGACGGGAACGACGGCAATGAATCGGCGAGACGGTAGGACGGGTGGTGACGACTAGCGGCGTGGACGGTGGTGAACGCGCGGTGAGATTGGATGCGACGGTGAGGAGGTTAGGCGCGGCGACATATTTGGCAGCGGAGAAAAACGGGCAGCGGTGCACGACGGCGGGGTTTTTATGGTGGTGCGCCGGCCAGGTAGGGTGGGCGGCGGTTAGAGACCGTGCCCGGTACGCGGGTGAGGCGGGCGGCGGCGTAATCGGAGCTGGAGACGACGGCGACGAGGACTCGGCCGACTGGGGAGGCGATGCGGACTTCACCGTGTGGGGAGGAGACGAGCAGAGCCGAGTGGGCGGCCGGCCCAGGCGGAGAGGGAGGAGGACGCGGGGAGGATGGAAGGGAGTGGGCCGCGCGGCTACGGTCCAGCCCGAGAGGTGGAGGAAGGAGAGAGGGAAAGGAGAGGAGGGGAGATTGGGCTGCGGCCCAATCCGGAAAAAGAAAAGAAAAAGAAAGAAAAAGGGAGGATAAAGAGCAAAAAGAAAAGCCTCGCTTTTTGCCGGGTTTTAAATTAATTTTTGGAGCAAAATTTTATACTTTGTAGTTTGAATTAATCCAATTAATGATTTGTGGACTTTGATTTATTTAAATTGATTCCTTTAGAGGGGTTTTTCCTGAGTTAATTAAGCCAATTGTTTCTTCGTAATTTCTTTTACGAATTTAGGCTTATGATAGAAACTTCGAGTGTGAAAAACCTACCGCCCTTAAACGGAATCTCGACCCCGAGATTCGGAGGCGCTGGCGAAGAGGTGCGGATGGGCGGCCTCGAGTTCATCTTCTCTTTCCCAAGTTGCTTCTTCTTCCGAGTGATGATTCCAATGAACTCTGCAGAACCTGATCACACGGTTTCTGGTCTTCCTTTCATTGGTTTCCAAGATTCGAGCTGGCTTCTCCACATAAGTTAGATCCTCCTGGATTTCAAGATGCTCTGGATTGGCCTGCTCCTCGGGTACGCGCAAACACTTCTTCAGTAGCGACACGTGGAACACATCATGTATTGCTGCCATGCTATTAGGTAGTTCCAATTGATATGCAACTTCTCCTCTCCGTTCTTTCACACGATATGGTCCCACATAGCGTGGTGCTGACTTCCCTTTGGTTTGAAACTGATGCACTCCTCGTAGAGGTGTGACGTGAAGATACACATAGTCTCCTACTTCAAAAGTGAGATCCCTTCGACGATTGTCTATATAACTCTTCTGTCTGGTTTGAGCAGTTTTCAACCTTTCACGGATTATACTGACTTTTTCTTCTACCTGACTTAAAACTTTGGTTCCAAAAACCTGACACTCCCCCGTCTGATCCTAGAAAATAGGAGTACGACACTTCCGACCATATAACGCTTCAAACGATGCCATCTGCAAACTGGCTTGATAGTTGTTGTTGTACGAGAACTCCACATATGGCAAATTCTTATCCCATGCTCCACCAAAATCAAGAGCACACATTCTCAGCATGTCTTCAAGAATTTGATTCACCCTTTCTATCTGACCATCTGTCTGTGGATGATAGGTTGTATTGAAGTTCAGACGAGTTCCTAGTTCTTCCTGTAACTTCTGCCAAAACTTCAATTTGAATTGACTTCCTCGATCAAAAACAATCTTTTTAGGTACTCCATGTAGACACATGATCCTAGCCAAGTAAATCTCAGCTAGTCTCTTCCCTGAATAGGTGGTGTGAACTGGTAGAAAATAAGCCACCTTTGTTAAGTGATCCATGGTCACCTAGATTGTATCGTGACCGGTAGAGGTCTTCGGCAACTCAGTGATGGAATATGAAGAGGCTATAACAGTCCTGCTGACCTTTGATGTTCTGTTTTAACCCATTGACAAACATCGCACAAGGCAACATATTCTACAATTTCTCTCTTCATGCTGACTCACCAGAACTCCTTCAAGTCTTGATACATCTTTGTACTCTCGGGATGGATAGAATACTGGTTCTGATGAGCTCCTTGAAGTATCAACTCTTTAAGCTCCTTGTTATCCGGCACACACATCTGTCTCTCATCTAGATTGTTCCATGCTCATCTTCCGAGAAGTCTCGAGCTTTATCAACTCGTATATTCTTCTTCAGTTCAATTATTTCTGGATCATTTTCTTGGGCTTGACGAACTTGATCCACCAATGTAGGCTGCGCTTCTAGAGCTGTCACAAAACCTTCTTCAACTAAACCCAGATTTAGTCGTTCAAACTCCTGTTGCAACTGTTCACAGAAATCAGTTGACAGAGAGGCACTTCAGTAGTTCTTCCGGTTTAGAGCATCTGCAACTACATTTGCTTTACTCAGATGATATTGAATGCTTAAATCATAATCCGTGATTAATTCCAACCATCTTCGCTAGCAGAGATTCAATCTGGCTATGTAAAAATATACTTTAAGCTCTTATGATCCGTATAGACTTCACACTTGTTACCAATTAGATAGTGTCGCTAGATTTTCGGAGCATGCACTACGGCTGCTAGTTCCTAATCATGAGTTGGGTAGTTGCCCTTATGCGGTCTCAACTAGCAGGAGGCATAAGCAACCACTCTTCCTTCTTGCCGCACACATCCGAGCCTAGATCTAGATGCATCACAGTAAACTTGAAATTTTTTCGCTTGATCTAGCAAAATCAACACTAGTGCTGACACCAATCTCTGCTTGAGCTCTTCAAAACTCTTAGTGCACTCGGTAGACCACTTGAACTTCTCTTCTTTCTTCAACAGCTGTGTCATTGGCTTAGCAATCTTGGAGAAATTCTCGATGAACCGGCGGTAATAGCCCGCAAGTCCAAAGAAACTTCTGATTTTGACTGTTTTAGGCGGTGTCCACTTTATCACTGACTCCATATTGCTGGGGTCCACTTCTACTCCTTGAGCATTGATCACATGACCTAAGAACTTCACTTCACATAGCACGAAATCACAATTACTGAACTTAGCATACAACTGATGTTCTCTTAGCTTCTGTAGCACTATCCGCAGATGCTGCTCGTGCTCTTCTTCTGACTTAGAGTAGATAAGAATGTCATCGATGAAGACAACCACAAACGTATCTAGGTATGCCATGAACACCTTATTCATGAGATTCATGAAGAATGCCGGGGCGTTGGTAAGTCCAAACGACATTATTGTACATTCATACAAGCCATAATGAGTAGTGAATGTTGTCTTGGGGATATGTTTTTTTTGAATTCTCAACTAGTGATAACCTGATCTCAAATCAATCTTGGAGAAAACTTTAGCATCCTTCAACTGATCAAACAGATCATCGATCCTTGTCAGAGTGTAATTTTTCTTGATGGTGACATCGTTTAAAATACGATAGTCCACACACATTCTCTTGGTTTTATCCTTCTTCTCAACAAAGATAACCGGAGCACCCCAAGGCGAAGTACTCGGTCGAATGTATCCCTTCTGAAACTGTTCATCTACTTGCTTCTTCACTTCTGCCATCTCATTGGTTTCCATTCTATAGGGTCACCTGTAGACTGGTGCAGTTCCAGGTACCAAGTCGATGTGGAACTCAATCTCTCTTTCTAGCGGCATCGTTGTGAGATCATCTGGAAAAACCTCTAGATACTCACAGACTACTGATATGTCTTCCAACTTCATCGGATCTTCAACTACTTTTGACGGTTGCTCTTCTGCTTCCATCTGATTCAGATTTGTTCCCACTTTTATAGACTCTGGTGACTAATAAGTCACAACTTCACTATTCTCACTGGTCAAAGTGATGGTCCGATTGGCACAATTAATCACTCCTTGTTGTTTAGTAAGACAGTCCATTACCACGATGACATCTAGGTCTTTAGATTCTAGAAGGATAAGATTGGCTAGAAACTGTGCTCTTTCAATTTCTATGGGCATGACTGGACTATAGCTGACCGAAGTCACGCTATTTCCTAGGGTACTTACCTGCAATGGGTTCTTAAGTTCTTCCTTCGTTAACCCATGCAACCCGACAAATTTCTTGGAAATAAAGGAGCGTAGCACTAGAATCAAATAGTACTGTAGCAAGTATTGAGTTAACAGGGAACGTACCCAGTACAACTTGTGGTGCAGCTTGAGCCTCTTTTACAGAAGCATGGTTGACTCGAGCTTGAGCAAACTTCTGTCCACTGCGCTTTGGCTTTGGACATTTATCTGCAAAGTATCCTGTTTCACCACAGTTGTAGTAGACACTAGGCTTTCCTCTAGTATCTTTCTTGACTGGTGCAGCATGTGGTAGTGGCACTGATGAATTCTGCTGACGAGTAGCTTGAGCTTGATGCTGAGCTAGTGCCCGTTGAAGCTGACTCCCACAGTTGGTGAAGTTACTAGAGTTGAAGGGGCAGTGCTGGCGGACTATCAGAGTCGACTGCCCTTGTTGTCGACAAGCAGTGTGGGTAACTAAGAAATTATCCCACCAAGCAGAGGCGGGATCCATCAGTTGGTGTGTAGCAAACGCGACCTTCTCCTGGTCGGTACACTGCAGTAGGTTGAGCTTCTTTTCAATGACATGGAGCCTATCATTAGCTTCCATGGGATTGGTAGTACTTGAGAAAGTTGGTGGCCTGACTCGGAGAAACTCCGGCAACTTGGACTGCATAGGGGGTTGTCCATTCTGCTAGTTCTGCTGCTGATTTTGTTGCTGCTGATGTTGGTGCTGATTGGCCATCTATTGACTATTGCATCATCTGAGTGTGCTGCTGCATCTGCTGCACCATCAGGTTGATAATTTGAGTTTGGTTGTGGGGACACCCTGTTTGAGCTCAGTATCCCGATACCACCCACGATCGTCCAGGATTTCGATCGTGCACATATTGATAAACAAAGCAGCTTCGATTACAATACCAGTATATTTTTACATGAAATATCGCACAAAAGACAACTACAACAGCTTTTAGGGGCCAAACGGTCAAACCCACACAACAGGCTAACCTACCAGCAAAAGAACCAAACGCAAAAACCAAACTAAACACCACGGGCACGCCTGAGAGCAGGCCGACCTAAAAGAACTCCTCACCACAAAAGAACTCTCCACCCCCTGGCGCTTCTTCGGCGAAAAACTGCTCCTCTGAACCACATTATATGCAAGGGGTGAGTACGAACGTACCCAGCAAACCACAAACTAAGATTTACAGGATTTTGATCGTGCACAGATTGATAAACAGAGCAGCTTCGATTACAATACCAGTATATTTTTACATCAAATATCGCATGAAAGACAACTACAACAGCTTTTAGGGGCCAAACGGCCAAACCCACACAACAGGCTAACATACCAGCAAAAGAACCAAACGCAAAAACCAAACTAAACACCACGGGCACGCCTGAGAGCAGGCCGACCTAAAAGAACTCCTCGCCACAAAAGAACTCTCCACCCCCGATGCTTCTTCGGCGAAAAACTGCTCCTCTGAACCACATTATATGCAAGGGGTGAGTACGAACGTACCCAGCAAACCACAAACCAAGATTTACAAGTAAAGTACATGCAAGTAGTACAAGGATATAGGGTTCATCAAGGTGGATTGATAACAAGCCTATTATAAGTAGTTTTTCCCTATTTTGGTAAACAATTTATTTTTAACATTTATAAATCGTCAGTTTAAAATGTAGCAATATTAATCACCAACATCCCCATCTTGTTCCAATCCAAATTTTAATTATATAATCTACTCATACCATAAGAAATAGGAATCACCCAATGACACAACTCCATTAACCGAGAGTACGGCGTATTCGAATACAATACGACTCTGCAGCGTCTGCCTAGCTTTCCGACTCTACAGCGTCTCCCCAGCTTTACCCACACGATACCTCGACTGGATCAGAGTCGAGATAACAGAACCGTTCATTAGTCCCACTTACTACTAGTACCGCCTAGTGGGATATCGTCCGTCCTAGCAGTCGGGCACTCGCTCGGCCACAAGCAAGGCATAGTAGGTCGCTGCTTTCACGGGTGCTACTGTTGTGAGATCATGTCAACTTGGCCCACGGCTCCTTCCACATGTCCACTCCAATATGCTCCTAGAGCCTCTAACAGTCGTTCGTATGGTGGGACCACGTACTAGGTTAAGTCCGATTACTCGGTCCTGTGGATGGGCGCAAACTATATCATTTTCCATGGCATAAGAGGGTTTTTATCCTTATATCCGGGGAAGCAATTAAAACCATCGCAACACATGCATATAATAAACACAGTAATACATGTCATAATATTCAGAACATTAACCTTCACCCGGAGTCACCTTCCATATCACTCAAGGCGAGTGATTTATATCAAAACAATATTTTATGTAGCCCAATTGCGTCATCATGTGACGACGGGCACAACCGATGTATGTGTGTAGAAGTTTGGTTGTATTATCCACTATAGTATTAATATGATGAAGTGTTCAACCTATACCTACGTTATCAGGGAATAGGGTAGGGTAGTTTATGGTATCGACAATAATAGTAAATTAAGTACAGGGCAATAACTAATGTAACCTGATTATTTGAAAGTAATAATACGCGAAAACAACTTTGCAAATAAATAATGCATAAAATAACTAAGTGGTTCTCTACTTAGGTTCTCAAGATGATCAAAGATGGTTTCGTGGCTTGCCTTGCACAACGTGATCTTCTGCTGCTTCAACGTAGTCTTCGGGGTCCACGTCAGCTCCTGTGGGGTCGGCGACGACTTCGAGTCGATCTATCGCACACACACGAAATAACAGACCAAATAAACCTATAAACAAAATCTATAAGTAAACAAAATAAATAAAATAAAGAAAAGGCAAAACTGGAGCTGGAAAAGATAGATTAGCGATTCAAAGGGGTTTGAAAGGCTTCAAATGAATTTTAGGAATTTTTGGATGAATAGTAACCCTAGGTATAATTTAGGGTTATGCCTTCGGAATTTTGGATGGCGATGAAACTATCGCCATTGAATTTAGAATAACTCTAGGAGTCGGATGATGGTTTCGGATTTTAAATCCGAAATTTATAGGTTAAGGAATTATTTAAATTGGAGAAAGAACTATTTAAATTTGGAGAAAAGGATAATTTTTTTGGATTTATTTTGGATAGAAAAAGAAATTAGGATGGACTCCAAATATTTTATTTTCTTTATCTCTTTTATTTATTTATTTCTTTTCTTTTCTTTTCCTTTTTTTCTTTTCCCTTTTTTTTTCTTTTTCTTCTCCTCCTTTTCTCTTTCCTCCTTCTTTCCACGCTCTGGCTTCGTCTCTCTTCTTTCGTTCACTGGGAAGGAGGCCGACTGGTGGATGTCGCCGGCAGCGGAAGGGGCCGGATCCGGCCAAGGGGACGGCGGATCCGCGACCCTGGGGTCCGGACGACCTCGCCCCTATGGGCGGCGGCGGCCAGGAGGCGGCCGGCGGGCCTGGCGACGGTGACCGGCGGCAGGCGGCGGCGCTCCGGCGATCTCCGGCGCGGACGCGGCGTCTAGGGAGGCTCAAGGGAAGGAGGCAGTGCTGGTGGTGCGTTGGCCGGGCGAGGGGCGGCGCAGAACGACGCAGCACCGTGCAACCGGCGGCGGCAGAACAGAGCAGCTGGGGCGGCAGCGGCGCCGGCGAACTCCGGCGATGAACTCGCTGGGGAAGGAGAGGGGAAAGGGGCAAGAGGAGGTGGTGAACCCATTTTTACCGTCAATTTGGAGAGAGGTGCGTCGGTGGTGGCGAAATCGAAAGAGATGGCGTTGGTGGCGGGGTGCGACCGACCGTTCTACGGCGTCAGTGGTGGCAGCTCCGGCGACGTGTCTCTGCTGGTTCAGTGAGGGGATGAGGGGAGGCAAGAGCTTGCTCCTCTATGGGTGGCGGCTGGAGAAGAAAGAGAGCAGAGGCGGTAGCAAGAAGAGGCGGTGGAGAGGTGATGGATGACGACGAACTCGACTTGAGGCGGTTCCGGTTACGTCGGTACTGAGGAACGCGTTCGACGACGACGCGTGGCGATGGAGCTGCTGCGTGGCCGCTGCGTTGGCAAGGCGGCGACGGCAGTGCTACGTCGGAAGGGAGAGACAGCGAGATGGCTGGTTGGGATAGATGGACGGCTGGATAGGATGAATACACGAAAGGGCGGTTCGCGCGAGATTGGCGACAAATCGGAACTAACAAACTCGGGAATTTTTTTGTTTGAGATGAATTTGGAAGATTTGTGATATTTGGATGAAATATAAATATCTGAGATTTGGATTCGGACTATTTTGAGCGAAGGTGGTATCGTTCTGAATTTTTTTTTGTGGCGCCGGTTTGATATTGGGGTGTTAACGGGAAAAATTAAATTAATGGTTGATATGGGAGTAGACAGCGACGAACGAAAAGATAAATGAAAGGGATAGGAGAGTTTAGAAGCTCCAAAACGACGAACGAAGAATGAAACTTTTTTTTAGAAAAAAATTTCGCAAAAATTTTTCCCTGAAAAATCTAGTATGTTACATTGGTTGGCCACAACTTGAGCGAGAGTGGGGTTCTCCGGTGGCGGCGGTGGTGTTGCTCCACAATGATCCCTTTGAGTAGTCTCACTTTCATCAGTGTCATCGTTGGCATTGCAAGTGTTCACCATCCGTTGCATCAACGAGAGTAGAGAGAGAACAAAGAAGAAAAAGAAACAACTAAGAAGAGGGCTTTATTGAATTAATTAACTACAATTGTCTTACTTAAAAACAAACTTAAAAAGTGCACAACTCCTGGTAGCACGAAAATAACTCCACTACTAGTCATGGTGCACAACTAACCCCAAATGAAGCAAACATAGCACACAAAACCTGACACACAACTTCTAAGACAACTGCTAAGGGGAAACGTTCACTGCTCTGGTGAACGGCGACGACCACCAGAGTTGACCGCTGGCTCTCCTTCTTCATCTCCATCTTAAGAACAGCTCCGGGAATTCTCGATCTTGAATTCCTTGAGAACTCCTACCCTGAGTGATGAAGACGAGACAGTGACCCAACCGGTAGCTCCTGCTCCATTGGCGTTTCCTGCAGTGTGAGGGGATGAAGCGAAGAGGGGTTGATCTACATTGGAGGCAGAGGATGTGGAAGGCTGCTCTACACTTCTTGAACACGCGGCGTCGCACGAGTTCTCTTCCTTGTAGTAAGGCGAAACCTGGCACCTGTTGGTTCTGGTTGACCTCGTAGTCTTGCAATATCCTTCTCCAAACGAGCAACTTTACTCTGGAGACGGTCTATCTTCCTGATCTTGTGATCATTCAACTCCTTGGCTGCTTAGTGGAGATCATCATGCATCTGGTGCAGTCCTTGGAGAACGGTGCTCATTCTGCCGAAGGTCGTGTCTTGCTCCGTTCTAGCAGATCAGAATGAGCTGACCATGTCATTGGGACCATGGTCGGGATGATACCGATACGCTGTGTGGCGGAGATCCAGATCATGTTTGTCTCTGACCGCTACCCAGATCATGTTTGTCTCTGACCGCTACCATCATGTTGTACGCGGCTTCTTGGCATGCATGCTTACGCGTGCCCCCGAACGCGACTACTTCCAAGTTAGGAAGATAGTTTGGAATTCCGTGCAGTTCCAAGAAAACCCTATGTGGAAATTCCCCGCTTAGACGGTGAACTGCCATGTACTCGGATCATATGGATACCCTACTGTGAATTTCATCCGGTTCACCTCTGCCACGAAATGTTCCATCCCTTGTCCACGGTGCGTCTTCGAAACTTCGACCATCTAAAGAATAGCAAGGATTTAGAATCAATGGATGCAAAAATTTGTTTCAAGACAAATAAATCATCAAAGAAACAAAGTAAATAAAGTTTTAGACGTAAATTATTTTACTCACGCTTTTCGACCAGGGTGCTTTGACTTTTAAAAAACTCACACTTTTAAAATGCACACTCCTGTTTTCAAAACCGCTCTAATTTTTAAAAACAAATGCACAACCATGAAAAGCAGAGGGTTCTTAGGGTTTCCTTCGGCTCATCCTACGATCAAAGGTGGCTCTGATACCAACTTATCACGCCCAGAAATTCATCACACGAATTTATGAACTTAATTGTGTATTAAAATTCCTTATCAAGGAGCAGCCAAGGTACACAAAAAGACAATGTTGATTACATAACTATCGTTCTTAGAAACAACTAAAAATAACATTTAATCTAACGAAAATGCAATGGAAAGATAACATAGACTAGCTCCAGCGAGATACGGCACCAGTCCACAGGCAACACTTCAATGGCGGACAGCTTACTCCTGAGAGTCACCTTCATCGGATTTGCCTTCTAACTCTAAAGGGGGAAATTACGCAAGGCTGAATACAAACCACCATACTCAATAAGTAGCATGGAAAATGAGTAATAAATGGTGCAAAGGATCACAAGTGTGGAATACCTGTACTAGGGGTATCCGTAGACTACATGTATACATACAGTCGTGTGGGTACCGAGTAGGAAGGAGATTATATCTGTATGGTATCAATCGGAGTTTGGTAACTATAGGATTGCATGACGCATGTACCGGATCTGAGTTGTAACTAAATTAGGATAGATCTTAGTCTTATTAGATTAGGACTCTATCTGTAAGCCCTATCCCCGACTATATAAGGGGGATAGGGGCACCTCTCATGGGGAGGGCAAGACAGACGGCATATTCAGATCGGCTATCTTCTAGTTGATCTATCCATAACCCAATACAATTGTCAAGCAGGAGTACGGTATTATCTCGCTAGTCGAGAGCTTGAACCTGGGTAACGCTGTGTCTTCATCCTAACCATCGATCTTTACGCCTCGCTAGCCACCCCATATATATTGCCGACATCCAAATCGTTGACAGTTGGCGTGCCAGGTAGGGGAAGCTACTCCAAGATCAATGGACCTAAACTCGAAGATCCTGAAGACAAAGTTTGTCTTGGGGCAAACCTTCAAGTTTGGTGGCATTAGATTCGTCGCCGATCAGGGTGGTGCGCTCTCCTACATGTGTTCAAACTCATCTGGGCTAGAGGAGGAGGTCCAATCTAGATCTCACCACACCGAGCTACCGTCTCCTGAGTTGGCACCTCTGTCGCTCAGGATCGAGGTCAATGCAAAGCCGACTACTCAAGTCGTCGCATAAGACACCTACAGCAGCTCGAGAGGCTTCGTTCCCCAGAGAGGTCTTCACCATCACTCGGGCAACAACAAACGAGGCTGTGAAGGAGCGCCAAGAGAAGCAAGCAGCCAAGCTGGCCAGATAACGGTGGCAGGAAGACGAACGCCATCGACTTGAAGACGAAGCCAGACGCCAACATGAGATTCAACCTCATGAACATCTAAGGAGCCACTCGCGCAAAGTGCAGCGTGATCTACTCCACACTCGGGTTGAGGGGCATGCAGTTTTTAAGACCCCTCAACAAAACCTCTCAGCGGCGGCGGATCTAATCGGCAACGTCATTCAGCAGCTACCTTAGCAAGATCTACCGATTGTTGAAACCATCAACAAGATTGTGGGGATGTACCTGAAATAAACAGGAATCCCAGACGCACAACTGTTCAGGATTCAGTTGCGCACATAAAAGGTATAAAAGCACAAGCTCTGCGAATAATACTTACTTACTAGCGGAAATATGGCACATCGGCCTAGCTCTCGAAAGGACCAAACAGGCTGCAAGCAGAAGACCCAACAACTCCATAGGCGAGCCTGAGCGAAGGAAGCGACCCTAACACGAGTAACCTTGACGAAGACCTGCTCTTCTGAACCACATTTTATGCAAGGGGTGAGTACAAACGTACCCAGCAAACCACAATCCAAGAGATACAAGTAAAGTACATGCAAGTCTAATGAGGTTATTTTGTGACAAACAACGTAAGCTTGGAGTTAGAAGAATGTCGATAACTAGATTAATGCGTGAGTCGTGATGGCATGGTAGTATGACAGTTTGAAATGGTGGTTCTAAAAGATATCATAACAAATTGGAGGACGAATGGGTTTGAATAAGCTTTTGTTGTCTCGAAGAATAAGATTAGAGTTAAAGGTCTGGATAGATATGGTTTAGGGCTTATAGATGTAAACGATGATAGCGGAGGCTAAGGTTATCGGGGGGATGCTTGTGCTATGATCATATGTGGTTTTATAAGATGAGTGGGCGATCTAATGTGTTAAGCATCGAGCAGACTTGGCATTCAATCCAAAATATTATCACGGACATGGAAATTGATATATATAAAGGATTATAAATGGGTTTATACTCGGTGAATGGTTACAGATGATTAAATTGGAAACAAGATTAACCGTGTGAATTGTGTATGCATTTAAAATTAAAATGTGTATTGAAAGAGAATAAATGGATCAGGTATGGTTGGCTCGAATCAAAGGAATGGTTAGCCAATGATGGTAGACTGCTAAGCTATTGAATTAAATCAATAGTTCGAATTATATGTGATGTGGTGTATAAGAAGAAAAGAATTTAGGAATTAAATGGGGTTAGGTCAAAAGAAATAATACGAAATCGTTGCTTCAAACATCGTCGGTATGCTAGAATAAACTCCGGATTTGACTTCATGTTTATTCAGTATAGCAGGGCGACTAACTAAATAATAATAATACATCGAATCAAAGGTTAAGTTGATTTTCAATGGTTTCACCGGTATTAGTGAATCGTAAACCCTAAAATCAAAATTAGGGCTATGACTTTGGAGTTTCGGATGGCGATGAAACCGACGCCATTGGACCCAGAATAATTCTAGGAGTCAAGAATAGGTCTCGGATTTTTAAATTTGAGATTCGGAGATCAAGGAATTATTTGAATCGGAGAAGAGAATCATTTCTTTGGATTTATTTTGAATAGAAAAAGAAATTAGGATGGACTACAATTATTTTATTTTCTCCTTCTCCTCATATTATTTTTTTCCTTTTTCTTATTTTCTTTTATTTCCTTTCTTTTCTTTTCTTTCTTTCTTCTTTTTTTCTCTTTTCTTTTTTTTCCTTCTCCTTCTTCTTTTCTCTCTTTTTTTTCTTCTCCTTCTCCTTTTCTCTTTCCTCCCTTCTTCTTTCTTCTTCTCTCGTTCACAGGAGGGGGAGGTCGATGGGTGGACGGCGTCGACGGTGGGAGGGACCAGGTCCAGCCAAGGAGCCCCGGATCCGCGAACCAGGGGTACGGGCGACCCCGTCCCATTTAGGTTTTGATCCCCCTTTACACCAAGGCGGGCAGCCCCCTCTTGTGCCTAGGTGAATCTAGAAGCAACATTGGCCATACTCCCATCCATACTCCATCACGCTCACCGAGACATCGAATAGTTTGCAATTACACTTCAAATCCCACCGTTGCAGATTCCGGCTTGTGGTTACCACAAAAATAACTTCCAGAGTTTCCTACGAACTGGTCCTTAATTGTCATGGGTGCGACACTCAAACCATGCACCCACAACCCACCATTATCAGTATTTTAATTGGCATTAACGTGAACAAGGTATTAAACTTTCATCATCATCTAATCAGAACTAGTAAGGATTAATGTGGGATCTCATGAGCTACTTGTTCTAAGCACCCTAAGCATTAACCTAGGTCTAATCTCTATTCAATTTACCCCTGGTATAGCATGAATAAAGACGGATAATCGATGGCATAATAATAGGTAACCTGAAAAATAAATACAATAAATACTTTAATTGAAACAATGTATGTTTGAATAAATGAAGCAAGGATTTTGCAATGATAGGTTCAATATGATCAAAGATAAATGCCACTTGCCTTTTTCTGGTCCCTGGGGTACTTCGGCAATGATTTCAAAGTAAATCGACGTGTCGACGGGCTCCGAATCTAAGTGACACAGCACAAAACTAAATAGATCAGGCACAAACTCTACTAAAACAGCACAAGAAAGTATTTTTAATGGATTCTTGGCAATTTTATGAATTTAATGAGATTTGAATGGAGTTAAATGGAGACCGGATGAATTACTTATGAATTTTAGAAGTTTTCTACATTTTTTTAGCTAAACAGAAAGTCCTAAATAGTATTTATTACGCAATAATGGAGGCGCTGACGTCAGTGAGGAGAGAGAAGACTGACGGGTGGGGGCCAGCTGTTGACGGGCGAGGGAGGAAGGAGACGGGGTGACAGGTGGGTCCTAGGGGAGGAGAGAGAGGGAGGGGGCGGCCGGCTGACGGCTGGGCCCCGCTTGTCAGCAGCCCAAAACAGAGAGGAGGGGTAGGCAGCAAAACAGAGAGGAGGGGTAGGCAACCTTGGCCAAGCAGAGGGGAGAGGCGGCGACCAGCGGTGAGCGGCGCGGACCGGTGGGCGGCGGCGGATGGCGGCGACCCGGTGGGCGGCGGCGCGAGAACGGGCAAAGACGCTAGTAGCGGCAGCAAAAAAGGGAGGACGGCGGCGGCTCGGGCAGGATGACGGCAGCGGCGCACCAGCGACGGCGGCGGTGCATTGGCAACGGCGAGGCAGGGGTGGCGACCGGCAGAGGGATGACGGCGATGGCCAAAGCGTGCAAGGAATGGCAGCAACGAGTCGGCCGGCGGTGCACGGGCGGCGAGACCAGATGCAGCGGCGAGGAGGTTGGGCGCAGTGGCGGATTTGACAGCGGAGAAAAATGGGCGGAGGCGCACGGCGCAGGTTATTTACGGTGGTGCCACGGCCGGGTAGGGCGGGCGGCGGTTAGAGACCGTGTCCGGTACGTGGGCGAGGCAGGCAGCGGCGGAATCGGAGTCGGAGTCGGCGGTGGCGAGGACTCGACCGGCCAAGGAGGCGATGCGAACTGTGCTGTGCGGCGAAGAGGGGAGCTAGGCCGAGCGGGCGGCTAGCCTAGGCAGGGAGGGAGGAGGACGCGGGGAGGAAGGAAAGTTGTGGGCCGCGCTGCTGCGGGCCACCCGAGAGGAGGAGAAAGAAGGGAGGGAAACGAGAGGAGGGGAGATTGGGTTGCGGCCCAATCCGAAAAAGAAAAGAAAAAGAAAGAAAAAGGGAGGAAAAAGAGGAAAAATAAAAGCCTTGCTTTTTACCGGATTTTAAATTATCTTTGGAGCGAAATTTTATACTCTGTAATTTGAATTTAAATCCAGTTAATGATTTGCGGACTTTGATTTATTTAAATTAATTCCTTTAAAGGGGTTTTTCCTTAGTTAATTAAGCCAATTGTTTCTTAACAATTTCTTTTACGAATTTAGGCTTAGGACAACTCTGGGCGTGACACCGACCTACATGCTTGTTATCAACTAAGTAGCCCATTGTTTTACTTTACTACTTATACACCAATCGGTTTGATTTATTTAGATCGGTAGTTATTTATGTTGTATCGGCTTATGAGGATTACATGCTAATTGGTTTTGGCCGATCATAGCAAAGTATTCACTGTTTATTACTTATTATTCAAGTATATTCATATCGGATTTCTTGCCGATGCAAGCTTTCAACAACCGATCGATTAGCTATTAGTTAAACACCACTGCTGCACCAACATCCGATCAGTTGATTTCTTAGGTTCCTATCGGCTCGATAGCCAATTGGCTTGTTTTACTGTTTATCTTGTTAGTTGCACGATCAAACTGACTGGCACACCTACACATTCTAAAAATTTAGGTCATGCACTGGAGAGGTCTTAGGTTGACTCTCAGGCCTTTGTATGTGACATGTCATCGGGTCAACTTTTGATGTCAACACAACGCCAATGCCAAGGAAGCCCCCAGCGACTAGGGTTGCGCTGTCTCCAGATCCTCCCCGAGCTAGGACTTCATCGCCTCCCCGAGGTAGGACTCCGCTCTCTAGCCTTGAGGAGGGATCCCCGGAGGAGATTCCTGGGGCGGTCCCCCAACTGACTGAGTGGGGTGAGGGGGCGGCGCAGCCCTTCAGGCTTTCTTGGGAAGCCTCGATTGGGTGTTGTGAGAGCCTGAAGAGTTGCACCAAGTCATCTCCTTCAGCTTGAGGATCGACAGTCAGGCTCTTGTCCTCCTAGGCCATTTATTTGATCCTGACTTCTCTTGTGTTTGTAGTGAATCCCAGCTTGTTCAGATGCAAAATCCCAAGCTCTATGAATGTTGAGTTCTCGCATCGCCATACTCAAGGAGATCGAGAAGGACCGAGCGGAGGTGTTAGCCCGAGCCAAGGTGGTCAACGAAAGTAGCGTGTAAAGATCGAGGCGCTGAAGTCTACCGAGGCATCTAGGCAAGAGGCGCTGAGAGGTGCATTCCGCTTATTTCTTTAGTTGTGTTGGTTTTCATGCTCAGACATCCTATCAATCTCATTGTGTTGTAGCCCAAGCTTTTGAGCTAGAGCAGTTGAGCTTGAGTTCCTACACTTGGTAAAGGTCAAGGAGACAGCCATGGCCGAGCTAGCAGGTTGGTCATACCAAGCTCTTCCTAGCTCTGCTGTTTTGGCCTTCTTCGTCCTGTCTCATGTCTCTCTCTGTGATTGTCCTCGAGGACCGGCTAAAAAGCGTTGAAGCCACTCGAGATCAATTTGACTCTATGGCTCAGGCAGTGTTTAGGGTCCTCGAGAGCTTGGAGACCGGGCCGAGCTCTGGCCCGACTGATGACGTGCTCAAGAAGCTGCGCGTGGTCCCGACATGCATGCTCGAGGAAATGAGGGATTCCGCAAAGGCAACTGCTTGTCAAGCTTTCACCATCGTGAAGTCCCTTTACCCTCGAGTCGACATTGCCACCGCCATAGAGGGTTTTGCCACCGACTGCAATGCGAAGAATGCCTTGGAGCGGATGAACGATGCCCGAGAGGCTACCGATGGTGTCGTTAGGACCATGGATCTGCAACAGTAGAGTAGATCTTGTAGTTATTTTTGCTTTTGTAGTAAATCATGTAATGATAATGCTATGATAAAAATCATGTTTTGTTTTAATCTGTTTGCTTGGAGTCTTTTACTGTCGTAGGTTTCTGTTGACGTTAAAATGTGATCGCTGATGTGTCACACACGAAGGCCTGAAAGTCACTTTTGAGAACGCTCTAGTGCACGACCTAAATTGTTAGAAACCAAGTGTGCCAGTCAGTTCGATCCTGTAACTGACAAGATATGAAAATGACAGGAAACACTGTTAAACCTGAAGGCGCTATCATCCAGATAGTCGATATCACTTTAGGACCCTAGCCAATATGTTGGACTAACCAGCTTGCAGGAATTTTATGATGTATGGCAAAATATGTCCTATCAGCTGAATTATGAGTAGGATAACTATTAAATAGTTCAATCAACTAATATCCCTTGAAAGATCGGACTTAACCGAGGTAGTTCCAAGATTAAATAGCCGATCAGACCAATTTAACACTTATCACACATGCAGTCAGCAACTGATAGGGTACAGTGTAAACCAAATAAGGTAAACTGGATTACTAAACTAATTACCGATACAAAATGATACCAAATAATTGCATGCATACTCATGTTAAACCTAGAAGATCGGACTAAACCAAGACAGTTCAGGTTTAAACATAAACATGCACGAAATCAATATAATACTGCAACATATTGACAATTAACTAATAAACCAGCGTATTTTATCGACTTATCTACTAAACTTAGTAGGTCAGACATGCTTCTACAGGCAGATCAGACCAAATTAATATAGATCGGACCAAACCGAGACAGTATGCAATCTAGCTCGACATAACTATAGAAAACATGAAGATCTACAAGCCTAGTGAACAAGCCAATAAGCCGCTAAAGATAAAGCTAGCTAGAACTCCACGAACTAGTAGCCGCCTGATCCCAAGGGATACAGCCAACCAAAGCCGGTGAAGCCGTGCTTTATACTCGGCGACATTGTGCTATGCCGATAAGTAAATTTGAAGCACATAGTTGAATTTTTTTCCGATGGGCGATATGAGCACCACCAGCCCCAGCCCCCGACATATGTATGGATCCATCGAAGTACATTGTCCCATGGGGCAATTCCTCTGGTTTTGTTTCTAGCTGGACATTGGTCCACTCGGCCAGAAAGTCGGCTAACGCTTGTGACTTGATTGCGGTGCGGGGCTTGAAGGAGACGTAGGATGTCGCCGAGTGGATATGATGTTATGGCATCATCTCTAGTGCCCACTTCGCAATATGACCCTAAACTTCCTTGTTATGTAGGATGTCACCAAGTGGATATGATGTTATGACCGAGATGGGGTAAGCTTTTAAGTAATGGACCAACTTCCTTACCGTGATTAGCACATCATACAACAGTTTCTAGACTTGGGGGTACTTCAGTTTTGATTCCCCGAGTACCTCGCTGACGAAGTAGACGGGCAACTGCATCGCCTGGATGTGTCCTTCCTCTTCACACTCGACCACCAAAACTTTGCTGATGACTTGTTCGGTAGCTGAGACATAGAGTAGGAGTGGTTCGCTCGGCAAAGCTAGCACGGGGGAAGAGGTTAAATACTTTTTGCAATGAATGCTTGTTGCGCTACAGGGCTCCATGTGAAGTGATCAGATTTCTCTAGTAGCTTGAAGAAGGGCATACCGCGCATCCCGGGTCACAAAACGAATCAGCTAAGGCCAACCAAGCACCTGGCCAGCTTCTGGACGTTCCTGAGTTCACTCGGTGGCTTCATGTTGAGTATGGCCTAGACTTTATTTGGGTTGGACTCGATGTCCCAATGGGACACAACGAAATCAAGTACCATCCCGGAGGCGATGCCAAACACACACTTCTCAGGATTTAGTTTCATCCTATAACATTGAAGGTTGTTGAAGGTTTCTTGTAGATCACCTAACAGATCGCCCTTCTTCCTCAACTTCATTACCATGTTTTTGACACAAGTTTCCATGTTGTGCCCGATCATGTCTTGGAGGCAACCTTGAATCGTTCGTTGGTAGGTTGCTCCAGCATTTTTCAGACTGAACGACATAGTGATATAGCAGTATTTCTCGAATGGTGTGATGAAGGCGGTTTTCATTTGATCCGACTTCCTTAGGCCAATCTGATGATAGCCTGAGTAGCAATCAAGGAAGCTGAGAAGTTCATAGCCAGCTGTTGAGTCTACAACTTGGTCGATGCATGGAAGACCAAACAGATCATTATGGCATGCCTTGTGAGATCCGTGTAATCCACACATGTTTGCCATTTGTTGTTCTTTTTTACTAGGACTGGATTTGCCAACTAGTCGGGGTATTTGAGTTCTTTGATGAAGCCAGAAGTGAGTAGCTTCATCAACTCCTCTTTGATCATGTCTTTCCTGTCTTCCGCGAAACGTCACAGTCGCTGTGTGATTAGTTTGGCGTCGTCTTTAACATTCATGGAGTGCTCGACCACTTCCCTAGGAACCCCTGGCATATCAGATGGTTCCCAAACAAATATATCTTTAGTTTCTTACAGGAAAGTGCTGAGCGTGAGTTCCTATTTAGGATCTAGGTGTGTTCCTATAAATGTAAACTTAGAGGAATCGGCCGGGTTGAGAGAGATCTGCTTCTTCTCGTTGGTGGAGATTTTTGCCGTCTTTTTGGATGGCATGTCCTCTTCCTCCAGTTTTCGAGAAGGGTCCTCGCGTATCTACTCCCATCCAGCCTTCTCCTCGACGTGTTAGGCGTTCTCATAGCTTTTGGCTTCGCAGGTGAAGGCTTCCTTGACGTCGCTGTGGAGAGTGATGACTCTGTGGGTTCTGGGCATTTTTACCATGAGGATGGTGTAATGCAGGATCCGCGTCAACTTCGCCAGCGTAGGTCTACCAATGATGGTGTGGTACGCTGTTTCAAAGTCGGTGACCTCAAAGAAGATGTTCACCGTTTGGTAGT
Source organism: Oryza brachyantha (assembly GCF_000231095.2). Taxonomy (NCBI): domain Eukaryota; kingdom Viridiplantae; phylum Streptophyta; class Magnoliopsida; order Poales; family Poaceae; genus Oryza; species Oryza brachyantha. The sequence goes on along the minus strand of NC_023163.2, from coordinate 14,872,922 downwards.
TATCCTTCGATCCGAAGGTGACTGGGAGAGTGATTTACCCGAGTGATGTTGCCAATAGCCCGGGGATGACTCCGTGGAAGGGTGCATTACTCGGCGTTGCTCTGTTCTCGGGATCTTCATGTCTTTGAGTGTTTTGGTGAAGTGAATGTTGAGGGCGCTGCCTCTGTCGATGAGCACCCGCTTAAGCTTGATGCTCCTGATAACTACGGCTAATAACAGTGGGTACCCCCCTGGTGAGTCACTCGGTCAGGACGATCCGAGCGGTCGAACGTGATCGGAACCTCCGACCAACATAGGTAAATATAGACATCGACCATTGTTTTGTTTATTGCCCATGATATAAGCTTCTGCTTTCGCTTCAACTCGTAATTTAGTAGGCCACCAAAGATGTATTTGAACTCTGCTTGTGTGTTTTGGAAGTCGTCGTCTTTTTTGTCGGCGGACTTTGCTTTGCTGGATCCGGCCACGCCCGGCTGGCTCTTGCTTAGTTGTTTTGCGTGGTGATGCATAACGAAGCAGTCCTTAGCTAGGTGAGAAGACTTCGGGTGGTAGGGCACTAGCTGTTCATGGCTTTGTCATAGTCGTTCAGCTTCGGAAGTTGAATTGGCTGCCGGTCAGTTGTTGCGACCAACTCTTCCGGCTTGCGCTTTTTCTTCTCCGAGTCCTTTTGGTGCTCCTTTTCATTCCCTTTGTCGGAGGGTTGAGATTTCTCCTCCTGCATTTCTCTTCGTAAAGCCGACATGACATCAGCAGCTACTGCATATGAGTTCGCCATGTCAAAGAAGTCTTTGACAATAGTAGACTCCTTCCTCATTGTTGATGATTTGGATTGGCAATAAAACTATGGGGTGGCTATCAAGCTAGGAACTCGATGGTTAGGATAAAGAAGAAGATAATACCCTACTCCTGCTTGGCAATTGTATTTGATTAAGTACAGATTAACTAGAGAATGGCCGATCTAAATCTGCCGTGTGTCTGCCCGTCCCCATGAGGGGTGCCCCTGTCCTCCTTTTATAGTGAGGGGATAGGGCTTATTGGTAGAGTCCTAATCTGATGAGACTAAGATCTATCCTAATTCGGTTACAACTCGGATCCGGTACATGCGGCATGCAATCCGACAATTACCAAACTCCGGTTGATGCCATACAGATGTAATTGCTTTCCTATTCAGTAAACCCCTGCCATACGTATATGTATAGTCTACGGATACCCTTAGTAGGCAGCCTGATAGCCACCCCATAGTTTTATTGCCGATCCAAATCATCGACACTCATGAACTTGGCGATGAATGGCTCATCTCTCATGCCTTTGCGTAAGGCGGTGATGACCACACCATCCTTTATGTCTAGGATGGAGTTACATACCTCCGAGAACCTTTTGATGTAGGCCCGTAGAGATTCATTTTTTCTTTGTTGGACTTGGTACGAGTCGTACTTCGTCCTTGGCCTTTCATAAGTGCCTTGGAAATTGGCTATGAACCGATCATGAAGCTCTACCCATCAATCAATAGATCGTTTAGGGAGCCCCAACAACCTATGTCCAGCCGAGTCGTCCAGAGCGACTAGTAGATAATTGGCAATTGCTTTGGTGTTGCCGCCAGTTGCTCGAATAGCCATGGTGTACATTGTTAGCCATGCCTTAGGAGAGGCGCGCTGTGCGGGCGGAGAGGCGCGGACGGCAGTGCGCTGGGCTGGCGAAGTGGCGCGACCAGCCTTGAGCGGAGCAGCACGCAACCAGCCTCGACCGGAGCAGCACGCGGCAGCGGAGTGGCTTAGTGAGCAGGCCGTCCCGCGTTGCCAGCAGCGCGTCAAGAAGCCGTGATTTGTTCTCCTCAAAGTGCTAGCCTGCAAGAAAGGTACAGTCTTGCATCTTAGTGCTTAGTAGTAGTTGCTTACTGATTTGCGCCAATCACAGGACAATAGTTCAGGGTAATACCAATTTGTATCTTTGTTGCCACCGTTCGTAGGATAATAGTTCATGGTACAACCGAATTAAATTAGGTAGAAGAATAAAAACATTCCGCCAAACCTCGTCCAAATCAAACAACCAAATAAAAATCACCGGCTGCCAATTTTTGATATAAAAAGTCTTAGCGTTTGTTTGCTAGGAAGAAATATATAAAGTGTATGTGTTACCTGGATAAAAAAGATTCATGTAAATTTATTTGATCCATTATTGGAGATAAAACAATGCTCAACTATTGTGTACAGATTGCATATAAATGATGTCATGTCACATGTTTGATAATTTTGGTCAAGTATCATATATATGTAAATTTTTTTGAGCAAGTGTATCTCACGATTTTGTGCAGATGGATAGATCTTGGATCAATAGTAAGAGGTTCAGCAATGAATACATGGATGGGGTGAATGAATTCATGACCTTTGTTTCTGAGAGATTTGGTGACGATGAAGAGATGTTGTGTCCATGTCGTCGTTGTTTGAATCGGGTTCGCCAATTTAAAGGACATGTGCATGATCACTTGCATATTCATGGGATGGCTACAACTTACACTAGATGGATACACCATGGAGAACCATTGGAGGTTGTACCACATGAAATTGATGACCATGTTGATGAGCATACTAGTCTCAATGAGGATTTTGACATGAATGTGGATGAGGAAGATGACCCTGATGATGGAATTCATGGTATGGTAGAGGAGTTGTACACAGCTGAAGAAGAAGGTCAAGGGAAAAAGTCTATGTTTGCAATTCTATTAGAAGAGATGAAGCAAAAACTGTACCCTGGTGGTCCTTGCACAAGGTTTTCTTTTGTGGTGAAGTTACTTCATATCTCATTTTACCGAATTTCTAATGTTGCATTCATAGTGCTACTGAAGTTGTTGTCATCATCATTCCCAAATTGCTCTATTCCTGCATCATACGAGGAAGCAAAGAGACTTATTCGTGCATTGGGGCTCGGATACAATTCAATCCATGTGTGCCCGAATAATTGTGTTCTATTTTGGAAGAATTTAGAAAAAAATGATGTTTGTCCAGTTTGTGGTGCATCAAGATGGAAAGACAATGGTGGAAGAAAGAAGATTCCTGAGAAGATTTTGCTACATTTTCTATTGATTCCTAGGCTGAAGAGAATTTTTTCTTCCAAAAGAACGGCAGAAGAGGTGCAATGGCACAAGTTGAAGAGAAAACCAGTGGAGAATGAGCTCAGCCATTCAGCTGATGGCGAGTCATGGAAAGACTTTTACAAAAGCTATGGGTGGTTTGCAGAAGATGCAAGGAACATCAGACTTGGCCTTGCTACTGATGGTTTCAATCCATTTGGTAAAATGAGCTCCTCGTATAGCATGTGGCCAGTGTTTCTCATCCAGTACAATTTTCCTCCTTGGGAATGTTTAGAGCAATCAAACTTTATCATGGGCCTGCTTATTCCTGGTCGAGAATGCCCAGGAAAGGACATTGATGTCTTCTTGGAGCCACTTATTGAGGAGTTGCTAGAGCTTTGGAAAGGTATCCCTACTGTTGATGCACTTACTAAGAAGAAGTTTGATCTACATGCTGCTGTAATATGGTGCATTCATGATTATCCTGGTTTGAGCATATTGTCAGGTAGAGTCACAAGAGGTTATTATGCATGTGTGCATTGTGATAAAAACCCTTGCTCCAAAAGGATAAGTAATAAGATATGTTACATTGGCCATCTGAGTTTCCTTGCTAGGGACCATCCATGGAGGAGAAGCAAGGTGTTTGATGGTAATGTTGAAAACCGTGAGAAGCCAGAGAAATTTACGACGGATGAGTTGATGGAGCAACTGGAGAGGGTCAAGGATGTCAGACCAGGAAAGCATCATGAAAGCAAAAAAAGAAAGCGGGACGAGGAGGGCCAATGTTGGAAGCAAAAGTCATGTTTGTGGGATTTGATGTATTGGTCGAATTTGAAGCTACGGCATAATCTTGATGTGATGCACATTGAGAAATATATATGTGAGTACATCCTTGGTACATTTCTAGGCATGGCTGGGAAGTCAAAGGACAATACAAATTCTAGGCTTGATTTGGAAGATATGGGTATTAGGAAGCATTTACACTTGATTCGTGATGGAGATTCATATAGTGCTCCTCATGCCCCTTACACGATGACTAAAACACAGAAGGTCGATTTTTGTGATTTTTTGAATAGTGTAAAATTTCCAGATGGATATGCTTCCAACTTAGCAACATGTGTTACTGGAGATGGATGCAACCTCCAAGGACTGAAAACTCATGATTGTCATATTCTTCCTCAAAGGATTATACCTACTGCTGTACGAGGAATCATGCCCAAGGACATAAATGAAGTACTTGCTGAATTAGGTAATTTTTTCAGCAACTATGTGCAAAAACTTTGAAGTTAGATGTGCTGGAAAGATTGAAAGCTGACATCCCAATCATTCTGTGCAAGCTTGAGAAAATATTTCCTCCTCCTTTCTTTGATGTGATGCTACACCTAGCTATCCATTTACCTGAAGAGGCAATTCTTAGAGGTCCAGTTGTCACGCCCAGAAATTCCTCACACGAATTTCTGAACTTAATTGTGTATTAAATCCCTGTCCAGGACCAGCCAGGGTACACAAAAAGACAATGTTGATTACATAACCATCGTTCTTAGAAACAACTGAAAATTACACTTAATCTAGCGGAAATGCAGCGGAAAGGAAAGGTAGACTAGCTCCAGTGGGTACGGCTCCAGTCCACAGGCAAAGCTTCGACGGCGGATCAGCTCACTCCTGAGAGACACCTCCATCGGACTCAACTTCTAGCTCTGGGGGGGAAAGTTAAGCAAGGCTGAGTACAAACCACCGTACTCAACAAGTGACACGGACAAGAGAGCAGTAAATGATGCATAGGGATTATCAAGGACAGCTTAAGGTCAGTTGCAATAAAGCAACAGTTAAACAAATAACAGAGATTGCAAAGAGTAAAGGTAATTGAATACAGTAAAAGGATAAGTAAATAACAGCTACAAAAATACCACACACTGTCCAACGTTACACCATGTTGCAACAGGCCCAACCACTACTCAACGTTACACCACGTTGCAGTAGTCCTGAGTGAAAACCAGTTTACTCAAGTTATTAAAAGTTCACTAATCACAGTGAAGCTGGGAGCTCGCCCGTAACCGTGGGCACGGCTATTCGAATAGATTATACTCTGATCAGAGGTGTACTACTGTACCCACAAGACACGACTCCACTACACTTGAACGTGCGTCGACATACGACCATGGTATACCGGAAAGGAGACCGTGATAGGACCCGTCACACAACCCTCCCTATTTAATCGCACCACACTTCAGGTTTCACCCCCTCCTTTACACCAAGTCGGGCAGCCCCCTCTTGTGCCTTGGTAGATCCGGAAGCAGCAGAGGCTTTCGTTACACCACGATTGCCCGTCCATACTCCATCATGCCTACCCTTGCCTCGGTACGTCAAATAGTTCGAAGTCATGCTTCAAATCCCACCTTACCCATTTCGGCATGCGGTTAGCACTTAATTACTTCCAGGGTTTCCCGTGAACCGGTCCTTAATTGCCATGGGTGCGACTCTCAAAACCATGCACCCACAGCCCACCATTATCAATATTTTAGTTGACGTTAACCCGAACCGGGTAATGAATCATTATCTCAGCTATTCAGAACTAAGCATGATTAAATGTGACCCCATGAGCTACTTGTTCTAAGCACGGCTAAGCATTAACCTAGGCCTAACATTAATCAAGTTACCCCTGGTCTAGCAATGAATAAAGTTGGATAAACAACGGCATAATAATAAGGTTTACCCGAAAATAACATACAGTAAATACTTTAATTAAAACAATGCATATTTGAATAAATAAAGTGGGGAATTTGCAATAATAGGTTCAATATGATCAAAGATGTGTGCCACTTGCCTTGCTCTGGCCCCTGGGGAACTTCGGCGACGATCTCGAAGTAAACCGGCTCTTCCATGGGGTCCGAATCTAAGCGACAAAGCACAAAAATAAATAAAACAGGCACAAACTCTACTGAAACAGCAAAAGAAAGCATTTTTATGGATTCTTGACAATTTTATGAATTTAATGAAATTTGAGTGGACCTAAATGGAGACTAGATGAATTACTTATGAATTTTAGAAGTTTTCTGGGTTTTTTAGCTAAACAGAAAAGTCCTAAATCAATTATTGCGCAATTAATGGGGCTGCTGACGTCAGCGAGGAGAGAGGAGGCGCTGACGGGTGGGGACCACTTGTCGGTGGGAGAGAGGGGAGAGGAGAGACTGACTAGTGGGTCCCACGGGAGGAGAGAGGGAGGAGGGCGCGGGGTGACTGACGGGTGGGTCCCGTCGGTCGGTGAGAGGGGAGCAGAGAGGGGAGCGGGGAAGCGGCTTGGGCGGACGGCGGCAGCTGGCGGCGGCGACAGCGGCGGCGCACGGCGACGGCGACGACGACGGCGCGACGGCGACGACCGGCGTGCGGTGACGGCTCGTGGCGCGCGACCGAGGCGGCGACGCGCGCGGCGCAACCGGGCAAGGCAGCAGCGACGGGCTGGCGTGGCGACGACGAGCGAGCGACAAGCGCGGGCACGGACGGGCGCGGGTGGCGGCGGCTTGACGACGGCGTCGCGAAGGCGACGACGACAGCAGCGGGCGACGGCGAGGACGAGCTCCGCACACGTCCGGCGACGGCGTGCGGCTCGGCGGCGGTCGGCCGGGAAGGGAGAGAGAGAGGGGAGGAGGACGGAGACTCTCACCGGCGGCGGCGACCGTGCGGGTGAGTCGGCAAGATCGAAGCGGAGGTGGTGGCGCAGACAAGTGGCGACTGGTGACGCGCGGTGGCGAATTCCGCGGACGGCGGCGAGGCGACGTGGCACGGTGGTGGAGAGGATGAAGGGGCGGCGAAGGGCGCGGGGTGTCCACCGACGGCGACGGGAGCCGGAGGAGGGTTGGCGACGCCGAGGCGGAGGCGATGGCGCGGTTGGACGGCGACGACGAGCGGCCGACAGCGAGATCGAACGGCGGCGGCGAACGGCGACGGCGCGACGGCGACTTGGGCGGAGGGGAAAAGTGGGCGACGGGAATTTTTTTATCTCCTCTTTTTTATTGCTGTAAAAATGATATGTCCGATTGAATTTTTTCTTATTTTTCTTCGATTAATCTCAGAATTTCTAGCCCACGAGAAAACAACGTGGAGCCTATTTTTTTTTGTTACTTTGTATATATAATAGATAAGAAGACAGTATTTTAAGAAAGTAGGTGTGCACCAAAATTTAGATTTCGTGGCGCTGACACAGCCGCAATGGCGCGATGTCTCCGCGCCACACCAAAAGTTTTAGAGTCAAAATGTCATCATTATCCAGACATATACTACGTCAGGCATCTTCTTAGACTAGTGTAGTTTAGTAAAATCGCCTCATACTGTGAGCATCTTCTTGGACGAGGGATATATTTGGTCTCAAAAAAAATCAATCCTCTCAGCAGCCACCACTAGTCCGCCGCCCTCCGTCACAACTCCTCTGCAGCGCCTCCGCCGGCGTCCTCCGCGCTCCACCCCAGGCTTCGACGCCACCCTCCGCCGCCAGCCCTCCGAGCTCTGACTCATGAAGATGGCTCCTGGACGGAAACCGACGACCTGGCCCTCAACCAGATGTGAACCAGAAGGTAAATTGTCGATTGCCTCCTCGTACTTTGAATTCCATATGGTGGGGAACTACTCCAGCCCCATGTGGTGATTTTTTTCCTGCTACAGTGCCATCTCCATCTCTCTCAAATAAAATGGTGATATTTTTCTTTTGATATGGGGTTGGGTTACAGTAGTGGTAGTGGTGGCACCACGCCGATTTTTAAAACACATATATCCCCCGTGCCGATTTGCTTCTATGCTGTGGCGTGGACCACCGGGCAATTGAGACTTTGAGAGGGCTGGTTTTAGTTGATGATCTGTTATCTACAGGGGACACCACTTTATAAGTCGATGATCATGTAATTTTCTCATTATTTCTCTTCATTTATGTTTTCATTGATGTGTGATTTCTTTCTCGTGTAAGTACAAAGCCTCCACTGACTGAATATGAGATGGAGAGGATAAGAACTTGCATGCGGAACAGTCGGCTGTTCCATAGTCTTGGAATAAAAGAGGCAGCAGAAATTCTGAAAAAATCAAGACCAAATGCCATTGATGCTACACGTGACGACTCTGGCTCATTGTATCTACCTGAAGATGGTGAAGACGTTGAACAAGGAGTATTTGATAAGGTACCTTGATGACAACCCAACATTTATGTTAAATATGCAGAATTATTCATTTTGTTGCAATTTGTTGTATCATGTAGGAGGCCATGCAGGACTTGGAGTTTGAAGTTAGCAAGCGTTCAGCACAGAACGTCTCCATCCTTGCTGGAGGATCAAGAAAATCAAAGAGAGTGATGGCAGTGGCAACTCAGGATCAAGACCAACCTGGAAGAATTACCAGGCAGAGGACTAGGGATTTGGCTACAGCTCGTGAAGATACAACAGCAGACCCACAAGATGGTCCCACAGAAGATGGGTTGATGGCTACCAATGCTAATGCCCAGGCCAACAACCAGAATGAGCTGTCTACTGAAGGCAAGTGATTTTAATCTCTCTCCAACTATTAATTGTTTACATATTTGCATTAATGGGTCTTTGGTTTCATCTGATTGATTTCCAAATTCCATGGTAGGTCGATGTATCAGCAAAAGTCACGTAAGCAGACATGTAGGCAGAGATTTGGATAACATTTCAAGAGGGTTAAGCAACAAGATCCCAATGCACATCGTTGAAGGAAACCTGTGGCCAGAGGTGCCTCTGCAAGCTGCAAAACTAGCATCAGAGGCTGGTATTATTCTACGCAACCATGTCCACATCTTCATTCACTGGAAGCATTATAAGAGTGAAGAAAACGAAGGTGTAAGTAACCTGGCTTTAACAACAAAGTCAGTGTAAGTAACCTGGCTGCATGTATTTTCAGAAATTTACAAGTCTATTAGTCATGCATTCGCGTGACTCTAATTACCCTTTCTATTTAAATGTCTTTACATGCTATTTATAGTAATTAGCTTAATGTTTAAAACAACAAACAATGAAAATAAATATTGGTAGAGCAAACATCTAATATAAAACTATGTGTGCATTCATGACAACTAAACGTTAATTGTGCTATATAAATTTTTCTAAGGAGATTCCATAATAAGGATTAAACAAAATTTTAGTGATGGTTTGGCCATCTCTGTAAAGGAAAGCTTAACCTTTTGTGCATTCATGATAACCTGAACTTCAATTCTGTAACATAAACTGGCTTAAATCATTGCCAATTAGGAACCTAGCTTGTTATGTCATAGCTCCTAAAACAACATATGTGCATTTACCATCACCTCGATCCAAAATCCACCAAGAATGTTCTGTAGAACTTGAAAATAAAAATATGTACTGCATTATGACCTTACAGATAGAATTATTTTAGAGACCTTGGTTCAATATAGTGCTGCATAATCTAGAGTTGACACTTGTTTATACTGTTTGTTGCTCGTTGTTGCTGCACACTCCGAGGGTATCATTTGAATGCTATTTAATGATATGTTCATGCTCTTGTCTAGAGTCAATTCACATCAACGCAGATGCTGATCCAGTGAAAGATGCATTTTCTGATTTGCTCAAAAAAGGACAGCGACAGATGAGGTATAGGCTAAAAAAGAAATATTTCAATGGTATACCAGCAAATGAAGTTAGAACAACTTCACCACTAAGCTCTATGACTGACAGTGAGTGGAAACAACTCGTGGACATGTGGTCTATCCCAAAGCATAAGGTATATCTTTCCTTAATATCTGTCATAAATGTTGCCTTACAGAATATGAATTGTCTGTCCAGTAATGTTTGTCTTTCTATAGGAAAAATGTATAAAAAACAAAGATAGCCGTGAGTTAGTTCAATACCACCAGATGACAGGATCTCGGAGCTATGTTGCACAATGCTATGTCATGGTAAGATAAACCGTTGCATCTCTACAAACTTTTGTGATTTTTAGTTGATATAGGAGCTTGTATATGTCCAGAATGTCCACTAGTAACTTGTATGTCTTGAGTGGGTAGAATATTCAGAACTATTGTCTAATTTACAGAATTGTGCTTTGGTGGCGTCTCGGCTAAAATCACCCATATTCAAGATATGGGTGATTTTATCCCAGCCAACAAGGTCTTGCGTGTGGGTGATTTTAGACAATATTTCAAAAGACATTAGTTTGGTGTTCTATGTGTTCCTTGTTTTGGTCATTAGTGGCTGCTATTGTTCAGCTTGGCGGCAATAGTGCAGCCAGCTTTTGTCGCCTGCAGCTATTACCCTCCATAAATGATGTGTTCATTGTCAATAATGATTTGCTCGGTTCATCTCTAGACTAAGGGCATTAAATTCGATTTTTCAGCTGCTACTATTCATTTATCTTTTCACATGCTTTTAGTTAACTTCTTCAAAAAAATATGCTTTTAGTTATTTACTTTTCTACTTGTATGTAATTTCAGAAGCAAACCAAATTTAATGATGTGCCACCAACTGCAATTGACATTTTCAAGGACACCCACTACAGTAGCAAGTCAGGTTTTAATGAGAATGCGAAGGATGCCATTGTGAGTACCTTTCCCTATCTGATTACTATGAACAACACAATAGATTATTACATATCTCCATATAGACATTAGTTAATACCTATATATATTCCGGACACTATGATAGAAGGTTTTATTCCATTCATTTCATTTCTTCCACTAGGTTGCATTTCTAGACATCACTACACATATATTGTTCTGGGACACATACATAACTAGCATAGAAAATCTGATTTTTTTTTTGGTTTTATTGTTGCTAGGCTCAAATGGAGGCCTATATTGCTCAGCCAACAGAAGAAGGCAAAGATCCAAAGACTCCTGTTGAAGTTGTAGCCCATGTTCCGCCAAAATCAACTTTTCTTCGCAATGTTGGCATGCAGTCCACAAAGATGAAGAAAAATGCCAAAGCTGCTGCAATGAATGATCGTGTATGTGAGCTAGAGAGTGAATTGCATGCTGAGAAGATGGGATCAGCCGGAATGCAATTGCAGATAGCTGATCTGCAGAAGCAATTAGTGGACCAGAAAGAGGCAGCAAGGAAGAATGAAGAAGAAACTGAGAAGTTGAGGCAACAAGGAAGTGAAATCCAAAGTTTCCTTCGCTCCTTGTTTGGCAGCAAGTTTGCATCATCAGATGCTCAGCAGTAAGCTCTCATACTCAATTAGGTTCTAGATTATATTTTGGTGACACTGAACTTGCAACCATTGTGATTGTGGGATGTTATTTTGATGTTGTTGTGCTTCTGGCCGTTGTGCTGTTGCTGCTGTGCTTTTGGCCATTGCACTGCTGCTGCTGTTGTGAAGCTATTGCAGATGTTCTATTGTTGCTCTCGATGTAGCAGGAAGATGAAATTTGAGATTTTGGATATGTATTGAATTAGTGGATGGATGTACGGATATTGCATTTTAAGACTTGTGGAATGTGAAATGCATGTGACATTGCAATCATTCGTGGAATGTTAATTCATTTGAATCTGATTTTGTATATGCTGAAATATTGCATCTGGGCTGAAAAAATCAGTTGAATTTTGTTGGCTGAAAAAATTATATGGGCTGGAAAAATATGTGGGGTAAATTGTAGGGGTTGGAAAAATCGTATGGGCTGAATTTTGCGGGTTGGATAAATCATTTGGGCCGAATTGGTGTGTGCTGAAAATTTGTACATGCTGCACTCATTAAAAGAAGCAAATAATATGCTGGGCCAGCTAGAAACAACCCCAGAAAAAATATATTTGTGGCCCATGAGCTACATGGGCTTTAGCAGACTGAATCTTATTTTGTGACATTTTTTTTCTACCATGTCAACTGCCAAGTCAGCTGCCATGTGGCAAGCCCCAGGATTTTGTGACAATAAAGCAATGTCATATGCTTGTGACAATAGATGTACAAACGTCACATACTAAATTTATGACAGTGGCTTTTTGATGTTTGAAATTACGTCAACTGTTTGTCATAAATCGTAATTTTTGACATAAAATTCACATATTATGACATAATAAAATGTCAAAAAGCCACACACCTCTTGTTGAAAACGTCATTCCCGTCGACTTGAGTCTGAAGTAGATTATGCTGCATCTTCCGAGATTGGTTACGCAGCTTGACATGGGATTGACTCACATGTTGTCTTTCTCTTCTTCCTTTTGGCGTTGACGTTCGTCTTGGAGTGGGCGCTCCTCGGCTAGTCTAGCCTCTACTTCCTCTTGTTGTCGTTTCTCGGTGTTGTTCGAGGGCAGATGAGCCATGGCGAAGATCTCCCCCTATGACATGAAGCTTCCCGTGTTGCTACGAGTGTCAGAGGAGCAGACTGGAGCAGTCAGCACCAACTCTAGGTTGACCTCCACCTCTGTCAGGATGACGTCATGTTCGGCCTGCTAGTCAGCTGACTTAGGAGATGGCATCTCAGTATCATGTGACTCAGATTGGATCTAAGTTTGATATGGTGCCTCCTTATCAAGCTCGAACTGGGAAAACTCGTCTCCCGACTCGGAAGAGCTGGTGTCGGTGTACGAAAGCTCGTCGAACTCATCAATTTGGAGCCGAATTCCACCGAACTTGAAAGTCGAACCCGGCGTGAACTTCCTGTTCATGACGTTGGAGTTGAAGTCCATCGAGTTTCGTTTGAAAAGTTGCGTTGAAGAAAAGATAGCGCACCTCTACCTGGCATGCCAACTGTCGATGACTGATGTCGGCAATAAAACTATAGGGTTGCTAAAAGGCTTGGAACTCGTTGGTTAGGGTGAAGATAGACACTTTTTACCCAGGTCCAGGCTCTCGGCTGGTGAGATAATACCCTAATCCTGCTGATTGTATTCAGATGCATGATGGATTCTTGTTCCTAGCTAACAAGTTGTGTGTCCCAGATTCATCCATTCGTTTGCTCTTATTGTAGGAATCATAGATGGATGGATTGATGGGTCACTTTGGGCGAGAGAAGACTTACTTGCTATTGAGTGATCACTTCTATTGGCTGAAGATGAGGCATGATGTGGAGAAGTTTGTGCAGCGATGTACTAGCTGCCACAAAGCGAAATCAAAACTGAACCCCCACGGTTTGTACACTCCACTCCCCACTCCAAATGCTCCTTGGGAAGACATAAGTATGGATTTTGTGTTGGGATTGCCAAGAACTAAGGAGGGGACGGATTCAGTTTTTGTTGTTGATGATAGATTCTCAAAAATAGCACATTTTATTCCTTGTCACAAGAGCGATGATGCGTTGCATGTAGCTGACTTGTTTTTTAGGGAAATTGTGAGATTACATGGCGTGCCAAAGACCTTTGTTTCAAACTGTGATGTGAAGTTCATGAGCTATTTCAACTTTGTGGGCCAAGCTTATGACCACGTTGCTGTTTTCAACAACTTGTCACCCACAAACTGATGTACAAACGAAGGTGGTAAATCGCACGCTTTCAGTGCTGCTGCGTACCATTATCAAGAAGAACCTAAAGGAGTGAGAAGATTGTTTGTCACATGTTGAGTTTGCATATAATAGGGCAGTCCACTCCACAACGAATATGTGCCCATTTGAAGTAGTGTATGGCTTCAAACCAATTACACCGCTTGACTTGCTGCCACTTTCGCTTCAAGAGCGCACAAATATGGAGGCTTCCAAGAGCCACTTTCGCTTGACTTGTTGACATTAGGAATTGACAAAAGCTTGTGGTTGGGCAAAATGATTTGTCATAGGTGGCTGTTTTGAGTAGCTGTTGGTGCCATTAGTTCGTTAGGTTGCACGGGTCAAGTTATCCTTAGATCCTATGATGAGAAGATCGGGCAAGCCCCTGCATCAGAGATAGTGAAGCAGTGGCCGGCGACGGTTTTGGTGACAGGTGATGGCAACGTTGGCTGGGAGGAAGGAGGCAGCTGGGCAGAGGGGGCAGCCGGTGGTGCAGCTGGCCGGGGAATCCGGCGGTGGCTTCCTTTGCAAGAAATGACGGCAGCGCCCATGGCAACTACAGATGGCGGCGCCCACAGGACTGGTGGTGACAGTGGCTGCGCCTGCTGTGGTGTGGCGGTAGTGGCCTAGTTGGGTTGTGGGCTGGCTGGGCTGCTGGGAGGAAATTTTGTGGTCCAAGAAGAAGGGAAAGAAATGAGCCAGAGAAGAGAATTTCAGCCCATTGTAATTTTTGTAGAGATTGAATGAATGTGAATAAAGAATGAACTTCAAAGATATTAGTTCATAAATTATTCAAATCTGGACCAGGATACAAACTCTATTTGTATATGCTTTAAAAGAAACCTTGAAATCTGGACCCAAGGGCTCAGACACCAATATGACTAATGGTCATCAGGATCACGAGCCTTCACCAAGAACTTGAGTCAGTTGACTTGACCGACTGGCATCAAGAAGTATAACGACTCCACTAATCCCAAGGCATGGCTAACGATGTCTACCATGGCTATACGAGCAGCTGGCGGTGACACAAAGGTAATGGCCAACTACTTACTAGTCGCTCTGGATGACTCGGCTGCACATTGGTTCTCGGGGCTCCCTGAGGAATCCATTGATTCATGGGCAGAGCTCTGTGACCGGTTCATAGCTAAATTCCAGGGCACTTATGAATGGCCAAGGACAAAGTATGACTTATACCAAGTCCAACAAAGGAAAAACGAATCTCTGTGGGCCTACATCAAACGGTTCTCTAAGATACGTAATTCCATCCTAGACATCAAGGATGACGTGGTCATCGCCGCTTTCCATAAAGGGGTGCGAGCTGAGCCATTCATTGCAAAATTCACAACGAAGGAACCAACTACTGTGAAAGAGCTGGTTGACATGGCCAATTCCTACGTGACAGCTGCAGACGCCGTGTCTACCTCAAGGGGAGACAAGCAGGAGGACAAGTCACAGCCTTCCGACAAAGGAGTACCAAAAGGACTTGGACAAGCGAAAACGCAAGCCAGAAGAGTTAGTCGCCATGGTCTACCAACAACCAATCCAACGTCCAAAGCTAATTGACTATGACAAAGTCATGAACAGCTAGTGCCCCTACCACTCGAAGTCCTCTCACTTGGCCAAGGACTGTTTTGTCAGGCATCACTACGCAGAACAACTCCGCAAGAGCCAGTCTGATGTGGCTGGGTCAAGCAAAACTAAGCTTGCCGACAAGAAAGACGACGACTTCCAAGACCCACAAGCTGAGCTGAACCATATCTTTGGTGGCCTGCTCGCTTACGAGTCAAAACGGAAGCCGAAGCTGACTTCAAGGGAGATAAACACTACAACAGTGGACATCCCCCAATATCTACGTTGGTGGGAGGTCTTGATCATGTTTGATCGAGTGGCTCACCCAGGGTGGTAGCCACTGGCATTGGCCCCAGTCATCAAGAGCGTCAAGTTGAAGCAGGTGCTCAACAATAGAGGCAGCGTCCTCAACATCCTCTTTGCTAAGACGCTCGACGACATGAAGATCCCGAGGTCTGAGCTACACCCGAGTAATGCACCCTTTCACGGAGTCATCCTCGGGCTATCGGCAACGCCACTCAGACATATCACTCTTCCGGTAACCTTTGGATCGATGGACAATTACCGGACAGAGAACATTTGCTTTGAGGTCGTTGACTTTGAAACAACGTACCACAACATCATTGGTAGGCCTGTGCTAGTGAAGTTTATTGGGAACCTGCATTAGAGTTATCTCATGGTCAAGATGCCCATACCCCACGGAGTCATCACTGTGTGTGCAGCGACGTGAAGCAGGCCTTCAGCTGCGAGGCCGAAAGCTGCGAGATCGCCCAACATGCCAAGGAGAAGGGCAGTCGGGAGCAGATACGTGAAGATTCAACTCGGGAGCCAGAGGACAACCACGTGCCATCCAAAAAGACGACCAAGATCTCCTCCAACGAGAAGAAGCAAATTCCCCTCAACCCGGCCGACTCCTCCAAGTTTACATTCATAGGAACACAGCTAGATCCTAAATAGAAACACACGCTCATCACTTTCCTACAAAATAATAAAGACACTTTCGCTTGGAAACCGTCTGATATGCCAGGGGTTCCTAGGGAGATGATTGAGCACTCCTTGAATGTCAAAACCGATGCTAAACCGATCAAACAACGACTACCATGTTCCATGCAAGACAGAAAGGATGCAATCAAGGTGGAGCTGACCAAACTACTAGCGGCTGGCCTCATCAAGGAAAATGTCACACCCGGAGTTTCGTCCTAAGCCTAAATCGTAAAAAGAAATCCGTAAACAACAATTGGCTTAATTAACTCAGGAAGAATCCCTCTAAAAGGAATTAATTCAATTAAATCGAGGCTCGCAAATCGACTAACTGGATTTAAATTCAAATTGCAGAAGTATAAAATTTGGCCAAACAAATTAATTTAAAACTCGGCAAAAGTGGGGTTTTCCTTTTTCCCTCCTTTTTCCTCTCTTTTTCCCTTCCTTCTCAAATTGGGCCGAAGTCCAATTTTCCTCCCTCTTTCTTTTTCCTTTTTCTTTTTCTTTTTCTCCTTCCCGGGCCGGCCCAGCCGAGCCGGCCCACTTCCTCTCGGCCGGCCCAGCCGATCGGCTCCGACCTCCTCCGCTCGCGCGCGCCCCGCCTGGGCCGCTGCTCCGGCCCAACTCGCCGCGCCCGCGCCCGCGAGTCCGCGCCGCCTCCCTCCTCCCCTCGCGCCACTGACAGGTGGGGCCCACCTGTCAGCAACCAGGTTTCCCCCACGCCCCCGCCTCCGCGCCGCGCCGCGCCGGCCGAGTCCGCCGCCGCCCCGAGTCCTCCGCTCGCGCTGCCACCGCAACTCCCGCCGCCGAGTCCGCCGCGTCGTCGACTCGGTCTCCCCCGGCCGCTCCGCCCTAGCCGGCGCCACCATCTATAAAATCCCCGCGCCGCCGTCCCGCCGCCACTTTCCCCCTCTCCGCCCGACGCTCCCCACCGTCGCCGTCAGCCGCCGATCTTCTTATCGGCCGTCGGACGTCGCCGCCCACCGGCGTCACCACCGCCGCCGCTACCTCGCTGACCTCCCGCCGGCCTCCGTCACGGCCGGTGTGCACCCGAGTGTTGTCGCCGCCCTTCGTCCTTCCCGCCGCCGTGCCCGTCGTCTCGACGCCGTCGGCTGATCTCGTCACCGCGCGTCGCCAGCCGCCGCGCGTCTGCGTCATCACCTCCGCCTCGCCCTCGCCGACGCGCCGCCTTCTTTGTCTCTGCCGGTGAGCGTTTCCCCTCTCCCTCTTCCGTTCCCTCCATCATCGCCTCCGAGCTCACCCCCGCACCGTCGTCGTCGGACTTCGCCGGTCGCCGGCGGCCCTGCCAGACCGTCGCCCAGCTCCGCCGTCATCACGCTGTCCTCGCGCCACCCGCGCCTTCCCGCATGGCCGCTTCCCGCGCCCGCCCGCCGTCGCCGTGCCGCCGTGCCATCGTCGCCGTGCGCCGCGCTCGGTCGCGCGCCATGCGCTGTCGTCGGATGCCGGTCGTCGTCGTCGCGCCGTCGTCGCCGTCGCCGCCCGCTTGTCGCCGCCCGACGTCGTCGCCAACGCCGTCGTGGCTGCGCCGTCGCCGCCTTCCCGGCTGAACGCCGCATCCCATCCCCCTCTCCCTCGCAACGCCGTCGCTGAGCTCCTCCGCCCGCCGCACTGCTGGCTGACTCACCGCCGCGCCGCCCCGATCCCTCTCCCTCTCGGCCGTGTCTCCACGCCGCCGTTCCCCACTTCGTCGCAATCGTCATCTTTGCGTCGCCGTCGCCCCTCCGCCCACCACCACCTTCATCTCCGCCCTTCGTCACCGTCGCCGCACGGTCGCCAAGTCCCGCTGCCGGCGTCCGTCACCGTCTTTCCCTCCCGCCGCCCGTCGCCGCTCCGAGCGGCGCCACCCCATCACTGTCTCCGCCTCCTCCGCGTCGACTCGTCGTCGCCGTTCTCGTCACCACCTTCGCCATCGCCGCCTTCCCCGTCGCCTCGCGCCAGCGCTCGCCGACGCCGTCGTCGCCCTCCCGTCGCGCCGTCGTCGTCGTCCTCCCCGAGCCGCCGCTGTTCTCCCTTCGGCGTCATCGCTCCTAGCGCCGTCGCCAGCTCTCGCGTGGCCACCCACTGGGTCACCGCCGTCCGCCGGTCGCCACCCGCCGCGCCGTCGCGCCGCGAGCCGCGAGCCGCGCGCTCTGCTCCCTTCCTCTCTGTTCCTCTCTCGCTGACGAGCGGGACCCACTCGTCAGTCGCCACCCCGCCAGCCCCTTCCTCTCTCTCCTCCCCGGGCCCGCGTGTCAGTCTCTCCCTCTCCCCTTCTCTCACCGACAGGTGGTCCCCACCTGTCAGCCGTCAGTTTCCTCTCTCCTCGCTGACGTCAGCAGCCCCATTAATTGCACAATAATTGATTTAGGACTTTTCTGTTTTGCTAAAAAAACCCAGAAAACTTCTAAAATTCATAAGTAATTCATCTAGTCTCCGTTTAGGTCCATTCAAGTTTCATTAAATCCAGAAAAATGCCAAGAATCCATTAAAAATAGTTTCTTTCTCTGTTTCAGTAGTTTTATAGCCTGTTTTGTTGGTTTTGCCTTGTTTGTCGTAGGTTTTGACCCCGTCGCAGCGCCGTTCGTTCTCGAAGTCGTCGCCGAAGTTCCTCGTGGGTCTAAGCAAGGCAAGTGGCACCCTCCTTTGATCATATTGAACCTATGATTATAAAATCCCCCGCTTTTACATTCAACCATGCATTGTTTTATGCAAATCTATTTATTGTATTTATTTGTTGGGAATTTACCAATATATCCGTTGATTCCCATTTATTATTGTCATCCCCAGGGTTAATTTGACTAGAATTAGGGTTAGTCAATGCTTAGCCATGCTTAGTTCAACTAGCTCACCAATTATTATTTAATTATTGTTGCACGTTGGTACGCCTTCAATGGTTGTTATCAGTATTCATTTCCGGTTGAGGATTAATACAACTAAAATATTGCTTATGGTGGGCTGTGGGTGCATGGTTTTGAGAGTCGCACCCATGGCAATTAAGGACCGGTTCTCAGGAAACCCTGAAGGTCTTACACGTACTAACCACAAGCCAGAATGGGCAACGGTGAGACTCGTAATCTAGCTTGTCCCTATTCGACGTACCCAGGCAAGGGTAGGCGTGATGGAGTATGGACGGGCAATCATGGTGTAACGAAAGCTTCTCCTGCTTCCGGATCTACCAAGGCACAAGAGGGGACTGCCCGACTTGGTGTAAAGGAGGGGGTGAAACCTGAAGTGTGGTGCGATTGTCTAGGGAGGGTTGGGTGAAAGGTCTTATCATGGTTTCCGTACTGAGGTATCGTGGTGATACGTTAGGGCATGGTAACATGCTTGGCAGCCATGTCTTGTGGGTAAAGTTGTACACCTCTGCAGAGTAAAACTATTCGAATAGCCGTGCCCGCGGTTATTGGGCGAACCGACAGACTCACTGGGATTAGTTGAACCTCTTTAATAATTTTATTAATCTTGGAATTGGTTTGACCCTGCGCAATGTGGTGTAACGTTGGCAGTGGTTTGGGTCTGTCGCAACGTGGTTTAACGTTGGACAGAGGGTTGACCCTGTCGCTACGTGGTGTAATGTTCGACAGTGGTTTGGGCCTGTTGCAACGTGGTGTAACGTTGGACAGTGGATGTTTATTTTAAATGCTTACTTTACCTTTATTTCACTTTATTTTATCTACTGTTTTGCTAAATTACTGCAGCTTTTGTGCAAGTTAACCTTAGCCTATCCTTGATACCCTATTGCATTCACTATTCTTCCTCTCTTGGGTGTTACTTGTTGAGTACGGTGGTTTGTACTCAGCCTTGCTTAATTTCCCCCCCCCCCACCAGAGCAAGTGCCAGAGCCGGTGTCAGAAGAAGGTTGTTCCGAAGGTTGAAGTAAGGTTCAGTCCGCCGTCAAGAATGCCTGTGGTGTGGAGCCACCTTCACCAGCTGAAGCTGAAGATTAGATGGTTTAGTTTGTTTTCCTTTTCCGCTGCATTTCGATAAATAATTGTTTTTATTTGTTTTTAAGACGTGGAACTGTGTATTAATTTGTCATAGTGTGTACTCGGGCTGATGCCTGGACCGAGATTTAATACATGCTATTGTTCAGAAATTTGGTGTAAATTTCTGGGCGTGACAGAAAACAAGTATCTCAACTGGCTGGCAAACTCAGTCCTAGTCAAGAAGAAGAATAACAAATGGCAAATGTGTCTGGATTACATGGATCTCAATAAGGCATGCCCTAAGGATCCGTTTGGTCTTCCGCGCATCGACCAACTTGTAGATTCAACCACCAAATGCAAACTACTTAGTTTCCTCGATTGTTACTCAGGCTATCACCAAATCAGCCTAAGGGAGTCGGATCAATTGAAGACCGCCTTCATCACACCATTCGGGGCATATTGCTACATCACCATGTTGTTCAGTCTGAAAAATGTTGGAGCAACGTATCAAAGAATGATTCAAGGTTGCCTCCATGATCAGATCGGGCGCATCGTGGAGGCATATGTCGATGACGTACGTGGTAATCAAGTTGAGGAAGAAGGAACACCTCTTAGACGATCTACAAGAAACTTTTAACAACCTTTGATGATACAGGATGAAATTGAATCCAGAGAAGTGTGTGTTTGACGTCGCCTTCGGGATGCTACTTGATTTCATCGTGTCCCACTAGGGCATCAAAGCCAACCTAGAAAAAGTCTAGGATATACTCAACATGAAGCTGCCAGGCGAGCTTAGGCATGTCCAGAAGCTGGTTGTGTGGATGGCTGCCCTAAGCCAATTCGTTTCCTGACTCGGCATCCGTTGTATGCCCTTTTTCAAGCTACTGAAGAAAACCGAACAATCACATTGACTCCCAAAGCATGACAAGCCTTTCAAGAAGTATCTAAACACTCCACCCATGGTAGCTTCACCAACTCCAAGAGAACCACTACCCCTTTACGTCTCAGCTACTGAGCGAGTCGTCAGCATAGTTCTGGTGGTCGATGGCGAAGTACTCAGAGAATTAAAGCTAAAGTACCATCAGGTCTAGAAGCTGCTATACGGCGTGCTAATCACGGTAAGGAAACTGGTACACTACTTCCAAGCTCACCCCGTCTAAGTTGTCACCTCATATCCACTCGGCGACATCCTGCACAACAAGGAGGTACAAGGCTGCATCGCAAAGTGGGCACCTGAGATGATGCCATACGACATCAACTTCAAACCCCGCACCTTGATCAAGTCAAAGCCTTAGACGACTTCTTGGCTGAGTGAACCAACTTCAAGCTGGAGACCCCGCCGAAATAGCTGCCCCACTAGACAATGTACTTCGACGGGTCCCTACAGATGTTGGGGGTTGGGGCTAGGGTGGTGTTCATATCGCCCAACGATGAAAAATTCAGATATGTGGTTCAAATTCAGTTCCCAGCACCACACAATGTCACCGAGTACGAAGCACTACTGCATGGGCTTCGGTTGGATGTATCCCTCGGGATCAAGCGTCTGTTAGTTCATGGAGACTCCCAACTTGTGGTCAATCAGGTCGTGAACGAATGGACCTACATCGACGAAAACATGCAAGCATACATACAAGAGGTATGCAAGTTGGAGAGCAAATTTGATGGACTCGAGCTAATTCACATCCTTCGGCACAACAACGAAGCCATCGACAAGTTAGCCAAATTCAGGTCAAAGCGCCTACAAGTACCAACAGATATATTCGTGGAGCACCTTATGGAACCAATAGTCAAAAAAAGACTGAAGCAGAGCGCAAGCTGAGTGGTAAAATCGAAGTACATGAGGACAACAAGCAGTTGTATGAAGAGCCCAACCTTGAGGACCGCACGGTCGCTTGCATCGTAGAAGACTGTAGAGTACCCTTCATCAAATTCCTGGTACAGGAAGTGGTCTCAACCGAGAAAGCGGAGGTCGAACGCGTCAAACGCAAAAGCCATTGCTACCTCGTGTCAAGCGGCAAACTCCTGCATTGGAGCGCAAGCGACATTCTTTTGCACTGCATACTCCCCGACGAAGGAAAGAAGATCCTACAATCGGTTCACTCGAGCCTCCGTGGCAACCACGTCTCCGCCAAAACATTGGTCGGGAAAGTCTATAGGCAAGGATTTTTCTAGCCGACTACCGTCTCCAATGCACAGGAACTGGTCAGGAAGAGTGAAGGATGTCAGTTTTTTGCAAGGTAGACACACATGGCAGCTCAAGAGCTGCAGACAATCCCAATCTCATGGTCGTTCGCTATTTGGGGACTTGACATTGTCGGGCCCTTCAAGCGAGCCCTAGGTGGTTTCACCCACCTGTTTGTCACCATCGACAAATTCGCCAAGTGGATCGAAGCCAAGCCAGTCGCAACAATCAATTCGGCACATGCGAGAGACTTCATACAGAACATTATCTACCATTTTGGTATCCCAAACCGTATCATCACGGATAATGGTAGACAGTTCATCTCTAGAGTTATTTAGGATTTTTGCAAAGAACGGGGAATCAAGATATGCTATGCATCAGTGGCACAAACGAAGATTAACGGGCAAGTCGAGAGGACTAACGAAATGGTTCTTCAGTGAATCAAAACCAGAGTCTTCGACCGACTACAACCATATGTCGGACGATGGATACAAGAGTTCTCTCTAGTACTCTGGGCACTCCGTACATCCACCAATTGGGCCACAGGCCAACTGCCTTTCTTCCTTGTCTACGGAGCAGAAGCAGTCTTACCCACCGAAGTCAAGGACGAGTCCTTTCGCATACGCAACTACAACGAGTCCATGGCAAATCAGGCAATAGAAGACGACCTCAACATGTTGGAGGAAGCCCGGGACATCGCAACCATCAAGTCAGCACGCTACCTAGAAGGATTACGCTGATAACACAATAGAAACATTTGTGGAAGGGCATTCCTGGTCGGTGAACTAGATGCTACACAAAATTCAAACTACGAAAGACCGACACGAGCTCTCTAACATCAAACAGTTACATCCCTTCTACACAGTCAAATTTTTGTATATTTTTTCTTTTTTACCTTCAACTGCCCTCGGCGAGTGGTACCACTCTCGAGAGGCTAGTCGGGGCCTGCAATGTACTTTACCTTCGGCTTCTTTATCAATATAGTCAGCTGCTCATGAACTCTTCATCTGTTTACCAGATCAACGTCTAGATGTGGTTATACGACGGCGTGGCTACACCCTACTTACTGTACCAAACTGGGTAAACGAAGCTACCTTCCATGCAAGCTATGTCCACTCGGGGGCTGTCGGGATAGGCACGTGCTGCGGAGTCAACTCATCTCAAGACTAGGTGACATACAATAGTAAAAGGCTCCAAGCAAACAAATTAACACAAAAGATGATTATCATCATAACACAAGTTACATCTCGTGCCAAAGGTGCAATTAACTACTATAGTTACCCTTGGTTTACTACAAGCCCATGTAGTCCATAACCGACTCGGTGGCAAGTTGTGCCTTGTTGACCAGCTTTAGTGTTGCCTCCTCGTCATAGTCGGCGGCAAATCCATCGACAACGGCCTTGAGGTCGACCCGGGGATACAGGGATTTGATGATTGCCAAAGCATGACTAACTCCTATGTTGGTCGTCTCCCTTAGTTCCGTCCCATGCTGGGCAGGAACCTCCCCGAGCCTCCGAATGACATTGTCGATGCTAGCCAAACTCGAACTTGGAGCCAGCGACTCTATGTATCTGAGGATCATCTAAGCGGTAGCTACAAGCTGGTCCCGAGCCAGCTTAGCCACCTTGGTTTTGGCTTCAGCGGCCTGCACTATGGTCCTGGCTCGAGTTTGTGCCTCTACTGACACGGTCAGGCGTCAATAAAGAGCACACATAGGCTTACAAAGGAGTCGGGCCACGGCAACTTACCTACTAGCTCAGCTGTGGTGGCATCCTTGTTCTTCTTCGGCTTGCTGCACTCGGACTCAAAGACGGTGTTCAAGGCCTTCAACATCGAGCACTCGACCTCCAAGTCAACCATATGGATGCCACTAGCTTCGAGCACTCGGCTTGCAGGCCAGTATTGGCCTTCTTCATCACCTCCAGGGCAGTGGTTTGGTTTGTCTCAAACACCTAGTCAATAATGGGAAATCCCATGCACACTAGGGAAAGGGCGTGGTCGAGGGAAATTACCTTTCATCCGTTCGAGATGGGAAACTTGATCCACCCGGAGAGCTGCGATCTCATCCTGCTGCTTGTTCTCTATAGCCTTTGCCCGCTCAAGTGACCACAGAGAGGTTCTCAAGCTGGGGACCTAAGGAGTGAAGAGCTTCGGACTTGGCTGCCGAATGGGACTCAATCACCTATAGGAAGCACATTGCGGCAACTCGTTCAAGTACCAGAAACGGCCAAAGGTTTGCCAACGGGAAGCAGGGGAACATAACTTCACGATCTGAACTGATCGGTCAATGAAGTCCTCTAGACGCGCGATAACACATTGGTCCTCGCTGGCATCTAGCCTAATACTGTTGGTCCTTCCCTCCTTCACCCATGTTATCTGCATCGGGGTTGCGGAGGTAGAGGGTTGTTTGGACTGAGAGCTACAAGCCCATGCCGTGAATGGATGAGACACCAACAAGAGAGTTTTCAAGATTACCAGTCACGGGGCCACGTACCTGGTGCTGGAACGGACCATCACGGTCGCCATCGGAGACATTGTGGCAACCACGCATCCTACACGTCCCTTCGGCGAACCCCCAACTACCTTATCAACAAGCGGCAGTCCTGTCACATGCTCGATTGGAGTAGGGACACTTAGACTCCCCTCATCCGTCATTGCGGTGACTGCGGGCAGGGGCTTGACCAATTCAGACCCCGCGGGCAAAGGAGGAGGAGTGGGAGGAGTCGGTGCAGCCGTACCTATGACTAGTGTGCCGGTCAGCTCGGCGGTCGCCGAGTCAGCTGGTGCGCTCACTGGCGATGTCATCAGCGTGGTGACAGAAGCAGAGGCGAGAGGTGCCATTGCCTCGGGTTTGCTAGGCACTACCTCGGTGTTGGTCAAGATGGCAGTGCCGACCGGTTTTGGCAAGGTCCCCTGGGCGGGGATGCCCGAGTCAATGTCACTGGCCCTCCTATACAATTAGACGCATTGAAGCCAAGAATGCCTTGTAACGGATTAAATGGTTGACAGAAGCATCCTACCGGGACCCTTACCTAGAAGCTGGTCTACCCAGCTACTTCAGAGGTGGAGGGCTAGGAGATTGTTGTGGACTTGGGGCATCTGCGTCTTCAATGGCCTCAGACAGATCGGCATCCGGGTCGAACGCAATCCTTTTTGCTTACGGCTCGTGAGCCGACTCCTTGGTCGGTCGCTTGAGCTCAGGCAATGGCCAACTAGGGGGTACGAGAGATACTGGTGGCAGTCCTGCAATAATCAGAAAGGATACAATTTCATAATCCAGTCGGTGAAAGCACGCAAGCATTGCTCAAGGAAAATTGACTTACCGCAGGTGGCACTTTCCCCATGTGGAAAGGGGGAGGAAAGTCGGACAGCCTAACCAGGATAAGTGTATCAGGTTAATATAGCCTGGAAACCCGGGTCTTGCTCAGGTCATTCGGGAGCACTTCATTGCCCTCCTGAGTAAGATCATCGTCGCCGAAATAGTCGAATGCGTAATGAACCACAAACAGAAGCATGTCCAACAAACCGAGGAAGAGAATTATTTAGGTTCTGGTAGTAAAACCAAAGAGAATGCTAGCCCTTTAGAGATGTTTTCAGCGGGAGTGTGACCCAGGCTTTCTTGCAGCCTTCCCTGAGTTGGATACCAGCGCCCCAATCGCTGGGCCTCAGCTTGTTTGGCTGGGGTGTGATAGTGAAGAGGTGGCATAAAAGGTTGAAATGGGGGGAATACCAAGGAAGGTTTCATAGATGTAAATGAAAACAAAGATTTGGAGGATGAAATTGAGGTTTAGATGGTGAAGCTCGATGCCATAGAAATCTATCAAGCCTTGGAAAAAAGATGACACCAGAAGGACAAAACCTCGCTCAAAGAAAGGCTCGAAAAAACAATTTCGTTGGAGTTAGGGGTCAGAAAGGGCTCACCTAGGGACTGCGACACCCAAGAAACTCCTTCCCCGGGATCATCCCAACCCGTGTCATCACGGTCAAGTTGTTATCCGTGCTTGCCGAGGTATGCCAAGCACTCAACGGGAGCTCCTTCCCAGTGTCGGTGGCTGCGGCCATGGTGAGCTGGTGGGTGGGATGGTGGCGGAGGGCGGCGTTGGACAGGAGGAATGAGTGTGAGGTGGGCTCGGCGGCTCAAACTAGGGTTTGGGTGCCGGGAGTTCACCGGAGCTGTGAAAAAGCAACAGTAGCGAGAGTGGGGAAGGAAGCGGCAGCGGTGGAGAAGAAGATGAAGAGGCAGGGGAACGGAATAGTCAAAACGGGTCGTTAATGAGCCTAATGGCTATAAAATTTCTGTTAGATGGGCTAAGTGTTATTGTGTCTCTTTACGACCAAAGTGGGCCGAAATTTTCGGTGTTGGCATGACTGACACCATGCCTGTGCAAGGAATGTTACAAATTTATGATTGTGCCTCAACGGTAACATGAGTTATGTGATTTCCTTCAAAATCGGGAATCAATGGTGTGCCTATTTATATGTGTCAAAGTTGTATTAACACGGGCCGCTTGATGTCGCCCATGGCACTTAATTGCGCTTGTCAATCTATGCCTAAACTTTGAGTAAACCCGAATATACTCGGTACTAACTACTCAGCTGTAACGCGGTTAGGCAATTATGCATAACCTACCCTATAAGCAGAACATAACTTTAAACTATATGTTTGGGGAGACGTGGCATAAAAACCATCGCCAAACCACTCGGGTACAAAATTTTCGGAGAGAGCACCTAGACCTGGGTACCACTCGGGTCCAAAAGCACTCCAAACAGTGTTGCTCGAGTCGGGAAATTCAAAACTTGGAGAACACTTTTGGGTAACAGTCCATAGATGACTCTATGTTTAATTGTTACGCATTTAAGCATAGAGTCGGGGGCTACACCTATTAGGTGCATCTTTTGTACAGTCTCGAGAAGACTCTGTGTTTAATTGTTGCGCATTTAAGTATCGAGTCGGGGGCTACACCTATTAGGTGCATCTTTTATACCGTCCCGAAACGATTATGTATTTAATTGTTACGCATTTAAGCATCGAGTCGTGGGCTACACCTAATAAGTGCATTTTCGATGCACCTATTTCTTTTGAGAAAATCTAACAAATGCCATTGACAAACACTTAATTCTAAGAAATGCCATCGATGAGTGTGAGTTCTAAGAAATATCATCGTACAAACGAATTTGTCTTAAAAATGTCATCGCCGTTAGGGTTCCGTCAACTTTTTTCCGTTAAGTGCTATAGTATGAACAGTGTTTTTAACGGCAGAAATGGACGGAACCCTAACGACGATGGCAATTCTCAGACAAATTTGTTTGTACGATGATATTACTTAGAACTCGCGTTCGTCAATGATAAGCACTTGAGCACCCATCGGTTGATTGCGCCTTTTCTTAACCGAATCCAATAAGAGTTTGTGTATTTAGAAAATGTCCCATCGGTTGATTGCGCATTTTCTTAACCGAATCCAATAAGAGTTTGTGTATTTAGAAAATGTGTCGTATCGAATAGGAATTAGATTGTTATGGACTAGCATCTACCTATGGGTATAAATGTTCGTTGTCAACTGTTGACGTCAACACCTGCTTACACTTTCGTCCCCGCTTCGTCTAAAAGGATTAACCCAGGGATAGCATGGTTGGAGCACTAGGGCTTATAAGCAGACCATCACCTTCCTAAACTTCCAACATGGTACTAAACCACCACTGCATTTTCACTTCTAGGCCATATGGGCCAAACTTACACTACTGACGGGCTCCAAACAGGCTTCAAACGGGTTAGGGTATTACAACAACACGATGTCATCCGGCTTGTGAAGCCGCCCTCCTGGTGGGATAAGAGTCACTTTGGTGGCCATGATTCAGCCCCACTGGCTGCACTGCCGCCCCCCCCCCCCCCCCCCCCCCCCCAAGGCTGGCCATGCTCTGCCGCCCTGAGATGGATGGACCGAACCCCTAATCCATCCGCATAAAACAAACAGATTCAATAATTGTGAAAGGACAATTAAAAAACAAAACATTCAAGCTCCTCGTTGCATAGTGCTTAAGCTCTTGACTTAAGCAAACACACACGTTGGGTTCGATCCCTAGGTGGTGCAGTATTTTTTTTTTTTAAGAACTGAAAAGTTCACATGAGCTGTAAACTAGGCCCGTCTTTACAAATTCACACATGGGCTGCAAGGAAACTAGGCCCATGTTGACAAATTCACGCATGGGCTGCAAGTACTTGGAATAAAACAAATTTGTGCACGGGCTCTCACACTAAAATAAATCCGTTCACAATAATTGGAAATATTTGGGCTGCATGTACCTCGACTAAAACAAATTCACGCATGGGCTGTCGGACTAAAACAAATGTGTTCACAATAATGCATCTGCTGGCCCGAAAACACCTGGACTGCATCTGTAGGCCAAATAACCAATAAAACAAATGGATAATGAAGCATTTTGGATAATAAAACAAATATTGCGACTCACTGTATCTCACTTATATGTGGGGTCCATTGCCAAACTGGATAGCCACATATAGAAGGTGGGACCAATAAGAGAAGAGAGATTGACTTATGTTTGACAAAATATATTTCAACATAAATTGTAATAATAAATGAGCGTAATAAGTGGGATACATGGACGGTGCGCACCATTTGTGACGAAATTTTCTTTTATTTTGATGCCATTTTTAGTTTGGTTACAAAGTTCCGATTTCTATCCTCCGCCACGAGTGATCTTTGACAAAACAGGAAGTTGTGTCATACATATTCTCTATTCAATGACGAAACTATACAATGTCACGAGGCAAACATTGTAGGTAGACGATTTCCTACTAGTCCTGATAGGACAAAATTACTCATAATCGACCAATGGCCAGTAATTCCGTGATACAAATTAATTAAATATTAATTATGGTTCTTTGTCAATAACATACAGATATTTGTTTTGTTTTTAATAAAATGCCACGAGCAACCTGCCCACACCGTATTGTGTGGATATTATGTGTGGCACTACTAAAAGTAAATGGACGTTACTATAGCAACCCCCAAGATGTAAGTGTATATGTACATAAACACACACCAACAATAAATATGTTATTGATTGACTTGCACGAAATTTATGTATTTTAGATGCCCAGAATTGATGACAGTGACAAGACACTCGACGAGATTGAGAATATGATTTGAGACTTCTGTCATTTTGTTCACCGCGAAATTTATCACGTCAAAGGTGAATTCTTTGACAAGAAAGGGTACATGGCGTAAAGAATAATCAACGGTGGCATTCCAACATTCGCTGGAATATCAATATCGAATAGGATATTCGAGATATATCGTTTCATGTGTCTAAATAATATGACTTTATTTAATTAATTATTAATGTCTTTTATTTATTAGTCTGTAAAAACTATCTTTCCAAACAAAATTAATCTTTATTTTAAATTTTTTATTATTATTTCAGTTAAGTTGATATTACATACATACTACCTGACATGAAAAATTTATTTATGGCAATATATATATTGATATATACGTAAAATAAAAGTTAATTAATTCAATAAAATTGTATTTCAGGGCGTGTATTATCGCAGGCGACGCATCACATCAGCCGGCTAGAAAGATACTAGCGCCGCCTGCGAAAATGCTCTTTGCAGAAGGCTCATTGGGTGCACCGCCTCTGATAATGCTTGATCTTCACAGGCAATCTATTGCATTTGGCTTGGGTGGCCCTGCAAAGATGTTTTTTCACCGCTTGCAAAAACTGTTTCGAAGTAGAGTATGTTGTTATATACATGGGTACTCAAGTTGTACAAATGATTATTTCATGGCTTGCGTCGTGAAATGTGGCCTTTTGAAGTTTTAAGATAGCCTTCTGGATCAACGGCAGCTCCTACGAGTCCCACGACATCTTCTATGCCAGGGCACAAAACGACCGAGACCAAGAGACCGAATCGAATAGATCAAGACTGAGACCGAAAAGACCGAGATCGAGAAATTCGGTCCTGGTCTCGGGTGGAGGAGGGGAAATACCGAAAAATCCGGTGCGGTCTTCGGGTACAAGTCTCGGGTAACCGAAATACCCGAACAGACCAAATTCCGCCGCCTCCCCTCCGCCGCCTCCTCCCACCCGCCTCCCCGCCTCCTCTCGCCTACCCACCTCCTCCCGCCGGCCTCCGGGTAACCGAAATTTCGGGCACTTCGGTCAGGACCGAGACCGAGACCGAATTTCTCGGTCTTGCGTTTTTTTCAAGACCAATCGGGCCCGAGTTCTGAAAGACCGAATTTTCTCTGGAGACCAAAAACCGAGACCGAGACCGAGACCGAACCGAAGACCGAACGCCCAAGCCTATATCTTGTACACACAAGATGAAGTGCAAATAAGCATAAATAAATGATAAAATAAATTATGAAAACAGAACGGGAAGGGTTGAATTAAAGGTTCACTGAATTTGAATGGTGCGTGGATCGATCGGCCCTTCACCCTGTTGGCCCAAAACCGAGACATGCCGGTCCAATCGAGAGGAAGCTTTTCTACACCCCAACCCAAGAGCTAGCCCTTAAAAAAACTTCTCCCTTTTTATGTTGGTGACACTCCCACTAAGGAACTATTCCCAACGATGTCTTCATCATTTTCTATGCATATATATATATATATATATTGCGGGCTACTCTTCCTCGATTATCATATCAGAACTTCCTCAGCCTCTTATTAATTTTCCAGAATTTGCTCCCGCGCCAGCTGCTTACAGACTCAACACCATGGAAGCACAGGCGCAACCATTGCTTTGCACGGTCGATAGGACAGTCCACTGCCGCCATGTGCCAGTGACTGTGAGGGTACCCGCCGATCTTGCTGGTTGCCGATGGCGCGGTGCCGCCTGCGCACTGAAGCGGTCAGCTTGCCTGAAGGTATACGCGACGTCGTCGGCGAGCGGGAGCCCGGGGCCGGAGACGGAAAAACCAACTCTCGCTGGTGCGTTATCGTCGTACTCTCTCTCTCTCTCTCTATCTTCTTTGGTTGCTTTATTTGATTTAGCTCGCTCTTCTTCTTTTGCTCCCCACTTATATCGATCGGTACTCGAATTTTCTCCTTGTATCTTCAGTCCGCATAATACTGACTTGCGCTTAGCTAGTTAGTCGATCTCATCGTTTCTCACAACTCATGATGGTGCTTCCTTAAACTTTTGAGCTCTTTTAAGGTACTCCACCTCACTTCCTTGTGCTAAGAGCTAGGATAAAATCTTGACCATTGATTATTATGACTGTTTTGCCTATGAAAATGTATTATCTTCTCTCAATTAATAAATTAGAGTAAAAGAGAGAAAGCCATTAATTAATGGTCTTAATTACACACTTGAAACATAATTGTGCATGGAAGAATTTAAAGGTTTACTAAATTGACAATGTTCTAGCTTACGAAGTCTGATTGCTAGTGAAACTCAAAAGTGGTTTCGAAATCAAATTCAAGTATTCAACAATATATAACAGAGTGAAAATGAAATACATCTAGTGTGGTATAGATAGATTAAACTCTAATGTTTCAATACCAGCTTGAACATTTCAGAACAAAATATATCAAATTCGAAGCATTTTGGTGGGATTTGATCATAGAACTTAAAGTTTGCATTATGGTATAGTTATAAACAATGGACTGTACATATTAACTAGAAATTTAATATATGGCATAATTTCATCACCTGGACGTTAGTAATAGCAAGTCAAAATATAATTGAACTCCTTCCATAATTAAGACTCTTACCTTCATCGGGCTAAGAGGAATAAGAGTCATTGGATCAAAGTGAAATGAATGGCCAAAAAGAAGTTGGGAGCACAGTAAAAAAACTCAAGATTTTATATGCACCCCTTTTGTAAATTGTATTTAATTAAGGACGTCCTATAGCTAGCTTATGTGACAGCAGAACTAGTCAGTTTTACTCGTTGGCCATATTTCAGTGCTTCACTTCCATGTTGTTCTCAGTTTGCTTGTGTTTCTTCTTGTTCCGTCTTTTTTTACTCCTTTTTTGGGCTAAAGAAGTGCTCTTGATCGATCTTGTTCGAGTCCATAACTAGTAAATGCATGAGGACCGTAATAAGTAAAACGTGCAAATAAGATACATACATACATACATACATACATACATACATACATACATACATACATACATACATACATACATACATACATACATATGAATCTACAGGCTTATTTCTTATATATTGTTGTTTGAATTCTTATTAGGTAATACCCACAAGCTTTTGGAATCAACCGACGGGAAATCAACAAACATCTTTTGGCATAATAACCCAGCAGGAAAAAATGAGAGGGTGAAGCTACTTAATCAGAAAGGATGTGTTGTATGGATCACTGGCCTGAGTGGCTCAGGTACGTATCCACACATAGACATGCATCTCAAATATATATGATATATATAGACTAATTAATTAAGCACAATTTAAAATAGAAATTTAATCAAATTTGTGTGGTCATCACATACGGATTTACCCTTGTAAATAATTAACATACAAATATGCATTATATGTGTGTTTCAGGGAAGAGCACTCTTGCATGCGCACTCAGTCAGGAATTGCACAATAGAGGGCATTTGTCTTATATCCTTGATGGTGACAATCTCAGGCATGGGTTAAACCGGGACCTTAGCTTCAAGCCGGATGATCGTGCTGAAAACATTCGCCGTGTTGGTACGTGTGCATTATATATATATATATATATATATATATATATATATATATATATATATATATATATATATATATATAGATAGAACTGACAATAAATCTTGACCATTGATTTATTTTTTTTATTTTCACATCCTAATTAATAAAACATAAGATCCAAGGTAAGCATTAATGTGCATAATCATACTTTTTAAATTTAAACCATGCAAACAAGGTATGTCCAAGCATCATTGAACTTTATAAAAACAAATAAATGGTGGTTTTAAATACATAAAATTGTACACAAGATATAAAAAAAATTGTTTGAATGTCAAAATATTTGAATCTTTTTGTCAAAACATGATAATTTAAATAATTCACATTTAAGATGTACATGCATGTAACTTTGAGGATTTGAAAAAGAAGATAATCATCTTTAAAATTAAATATAATTCAAATTCATAGTATTTAAATATATTGAAATTTTAATTCAAAATGGATACATTAATTTTTATTGTATAGAATTACAAATTTAACATCGGATTAGGGAAACATTCATGAATTCCTTATGAGTCTTCAATAATTACCTTCAGTAGCATTTAAATGGCAATAAATAATGTTTTATCACCCATGAGGTAAGAGTAACACTGGCCCCTTTTTTTTTGAACCAGTAACACTAGCCCTTGAATCAATAGACAATGGTTGTGGTAAAATACTTTTGGTGTACATTGAAATTAATAATCCTATATATATATAGATAGTCAAGTTTCAGATTATCATGAATTAATTATTTTCTGTTTTCTTTGATCGGGTATGATTCTCGATTTATGTCCTCCTCCGGCCAGGAGAAGTGGCAAAGCTGTTTGCAGATGCCGGTCTCATATGCATAACTAGTTTGATATCTCCCTACCGAAGAGATCGAGATGCTTGTCGATATTTACTGCCAAGATCTTCATTCATTGAGGTGTGTTCCTTTATGTGTGTGTATATATGTTCCTTAATATTAAACACTGCTCGATGTTTACACCTGTTGGAAGTCATGCAATGACTAACTTAAAACTAATAAATTTTTGTCCGATCACTAACATTGTAACTAAATATTACCTTCGTTTGATAATATAATATTATCTACATTTATATGAATAATATATATATACATACGGTGGTGCTACGTCACACAACGATTAACCAACCAACCTCCACATCAGCCCACCCCTCTGCCACCACCACCACCCTAACAAAAGCTAGTGGAGTTAAAAGAATAACTGACAGATGTGAGTGTTGAGTTAAAAAAATAACTTATATATGTGTAGGGTGTTTACTACGATACACTGTGGAGTTAAAATTTAAATGATGACAATGTAAAAGGAATATGTGCGTTTACTGGTTGAGGAGCTAAAAATTAACATTCATCACACATTTAACTCCACTGCCAGTGTGTTAGTTAAAAATTAACTCATACGCCTAGCATGTGTTGTATTGTTCAATAAGTTAAACTTTGACTGCACAGTATAACAGCGTGATATGCAAGTTTGGTGGTGGACGTGTCAGTTAAAACATAATCAATATGTGTGCAATGTGTTCTTGAGTTAAAAATTAACTCACGTTTACTGGTTTGTATTCGTGCTTCAGTAAGTAAAAATTTGATCGAAAGGAGTCAAAGCTTAAACACCCTGCAAGTAATTCAAAAAGTTAAAACTTAACTGTAACGTGCAAAGGTGAGGTAGTTTGTCTGTTGGTGGGTGATGTAGGGTCTAGTTTGGTTGTGATGTGTCACGCGTTGTTTATCACGTAGCGCTCGAAGCGCTGTATAATAGTTATAATATATATATATATATATATAGGCATAGTCAAAATATTTTACAGTGTGAAACGGAAGAAGTAAGTTTGTTATATTACACACTTTCTTTAAAAAAAAAAGCCGTTCACACTATCAAATAAAAGGTTCACGTTTTAAAATGAAATGTACGAAGTAGTTTTACTTATTGTTAGAAGTATC
Source organism: Oryza brachyantha (assembly GCF_000231095.2). Classification (NCBI taxonomy): domain Eukaryota; kingdom Viridiplantae; phylum Streptophyta; class Magnoliopsida; order Poales; family Poaceae; genus Oryza; species Oryza brachyantha. The sequence continues at coordinate 14,838,117 of NC_023163.2, read as the reverse complement.
ATTTTCGTAGGTTTTTCTGAATGTTCCACTTGAGGTATGTGAAGGAAGGGATCCCAAAGGTTTGTACAAGCTTGCTCGTGACGGCAAAATTAAAGGTAAGAGGGAATAACAACTAATTCAATCGATCAGATATCTGTAATTCTCAAAGATATTATTATGTACGGGATATATGGATTATGTTGATGGTCATATTTGACACATTATATTAAAAGTTCAACTTGGTCACTAATTGAGTGATTACCTAATGGCATTGTTGGTTTTTTATTTCATTACTCGTACCGTTTAGATTCGGTTTTATAGTTAATGAGAGGAGCAATTAGAATGTTAATTAGCTCAAGCCAATAATCGTTTAGTGCATACATTATTGTACGAACGGCAAGAATGCATGCAAGTGGCAGCTAGATCATGCCCGTGGCAGAGCAGTTGCATGCAGAGGTGCGATAGTTACGATTTTCTGCGATGGGTGAAAGCTGAAGGCAATAGCTAGCTAGCTATGATATGATGAAAACGCAGGAGCGTGTTGGCTGGTTGCAAATAAATCCTGGTATAATTAGTAATAATGTGGACCAAGCAAAAAAATCAAACATATCTAATTATAAGGGTTAAGATTTATGGGAGAAAATCTCCCAACACAATTGAGTAAAATTAATCTAGCTAGCTAATTTCTCTCTATTTCCTTTCTTTTATGCTCCAAAGTAGGTTAACTTAGCTTTTTGTACCGGTTTTGAAAACTGGTTGTTGGTCGTCACAAAATGTGAGAGTTATCTTTTCTATCGATTTGTTAATGTGGACTGTGGGTTGACAACAACAGATTAACAGCATTTAGCTACTGTCTGCAGGATTTACTGGAATAGATGACCCATATGAAGCACCGACTAACTGTGAGGTAATTAAGCTAGCCAGCCAGCAATAATACTAAAATGACACCGACACAAATGAAATGCTAGTAGTAATATATGCTGTTCTATGTATAGTATGTACATAGCCAACTAATAATAATTTACGACGCAGATTGTATCACACATGTACTCTAATTTTATGTAAGGCGTAGGTATAATTAATAAAATACTAGCACTTAGAGAGGTAATGTAATCTTACGCTCAGACGCACTTCTGGCTGCAGATTGTGATAGGGTGGCATGATGGGATGTGCCCTTCGCCGAAAGCTACGGCTGATGAAGTTGTATTCTACATGACGAAAAATGGGTATTTAACTTGAACGAACAGAGCGCAAACTCCCTGTATATCGTCATGCAGACATGCAGCGAAATAGTGCATCACTTCGCGGCAGAGCTAGCTAGGCTCTGCAAATAATTAAGTAGTAATTTTACATCAATGTTTTTCTGTTCTCATCTTCTGTTTATGCCAGCAGCTGTGTTGCAATAACATTTGGCACATCTGCCCTTTTTAAGATCGCTGAACATGGGGGTTTATTTAAATTTAAGAATTTTCCATATGCTTACACGAATTTACAAGATGTCTCATAATTTTGGACATGAATAACCGGCAATATATAATCACTAAAAATCAGAAGATGTCTCTCAAATTTCACTGCCGGGGTAAAAATTCTAAAGAGGTATAACAAGTCCGGCAAAATATTGAAACTAGTAGCGTGATTGAAAACTAGACATAACAATCATAAGTACTGATTAACCGAAAGTAAGTGTAATAATTGAAAATGTATTAAATATCTTCCTCCCTGGCTTGTGGCTAGTAAATCAACAGCCAGCTGCTTCACTGATTCTGGAGTCTTGCCTGGGGTAAAGAATCTGCCTCTTTCTATACTCTACATGGTCGATCGATCCCATGGAGAGATCGATGGAGACACCTGGATTAATTGCGATCATCTAACAGATGCTCAAACGAGTACTCTTTATATTTAGAGCTTTTTTTAACTAGTGTACTCAAAGTTTATTTGGACTGTTTGTTTTGGTTTGGATCTAACGGTTGATATGCATATTGCCTCATGAGAGGTAAGACGTCATTATAAGAAAATACAAATACATTTTGTATGTCATTAAAACATCATTTTGAATTTGTACGAGAACATGATATATATATACTCTGTTTTATAGTTTAAACTTTCATATGCAATAAACATATGGGAACATATTTGTGCAAAGAAAATCTTATATATCATTTTCCAAAAATATATGAAAAAATCTACTCCATACCATTGAGTTTACATCAACGATCTGCCATTGACTTTGTCGAGTTCTAAGATATAGCCTCGGTTAGCAGTTTTCTCTACAATATACCCTTTGATCCTATGCATTTGTAATAAATGTCCAAAATGCCCTTTAGACATACAAGATTGACTATTAATTTATCATGTTAGAAGATTGAGAAAATTATGAAAATTTTTGTCTAGCATCCTAACAAATCATTATAGCTCGTGGATATGTTTTAAGATTATTTTTCATATTTTATTTTTTAGAAAAATATTTTCTCGATCTTCAAACATACCCACAAACTATAATGATTTGTTAGGATGCTAGGAAAAAATTTTCATAATTTTCTTGATCTTCTAACATGATAAATTAATAGTCAATTTTGTATATCTAAAGGACATTTTAGACATTTATTATAAATGCATAGGATCTAAGGGTCTATTGTATTCAAAACTGCTAACCGAGGATATATCTTAGAACTCGATAAAGTCAATGGCAGATCGTTGAATCGATGCAAACTCAATAGTATGGAGTAGATTTTCTCAAAAATATATTTACGAACCAGCATGACGTATTTAAAAACCAGCGTACGTAAAATTCTTTTAATATCTGATAAAATATGAAATTTGGCATCAAAAGAAAATTTATAAAATGATAAAACCAATGCTTTCTAATTTATAAACTACACTTGAAATGTTGAAGAACTCTCATGTATATGAATCATATCTTTTCGAATCCTGCATGCGACAAGTTTGATAATTCAAATTGACGTGCAAAACTTAATGATAGACTAAATATGACTAAACAAGTTGTCCTTAATTTGAGCCATGCGAGATTATTTTTAGAAAGGGCATTCCATACATGTTGGTCTTTCCTAATTATTAATTAAGGCATATTTTTATTATGAAAATATCATTAATAATCAATGGTCAGAATTTATGAAAACTATGGAGGTAAGATGGAGCATCTTAAAAGAATTCTATAATTATTGTGGACACATGGGGTCCATACAGTGGCTTCTTTGCGGTATCTATCGTAAGTATTCACGTGAACAAGTCGCTGGCATCTTGCGTGCGATCGTTGGCATCGTGTGTCCTACTGCTATCAAGTATCGATCAACTCAATAGCTAAGCAAGGAAATAAATAGATCTGTAGTAGGAATCAATAATATGGAGTACTGACAGCAAAATTTCACCTGAATGTGCAAGTGATCGCGACACTGTGTGCAGTGCTCCAAGATATGTCCCTACACAATAATGTAGTGGTTTGGCCACTTTAATTGAAAATAAAATATTCTTCAGAAAACTTCTAAGTTGCCGATATAATTATAATTAAAAAAGTACTTTCTGATAGAGTGGTGCCCATATAACTTGCTAATTAAGTGGAATGCTCATATACTTAAAAGTGTGTTCCTTGTGATTTCTAGCGCTCGTCTCCTTGATGCCTTTCCTCGGTCAGTTTGGTTGCTGGTTCTTTTGACGCTTTTTATTGGTCTTGTCTACTGACGTCTGAGTGGTGGCGAAGATCTCTCTGGGTGGAACAAAACTTCCTGAGCTATTGTAGAAGTCAAATGCAACCAGTTGCATGGTCAGCTCGGTGTCCATGTGGTTCCCTAGTGCCAAAAGTGCCAACTCAGGTGTTTGCAACTCTGTGTGGTGTGATCTAGATTAGATATCATATTCAACTGGCGCCGAGTCGTCTAGCTTTAAAGCGACATACCTCCGCTTCAAAGTCGAATGGTTCCAACACAAAACATATTTCTGCTTGCATTGCATAACTGAATACATGTTATATAAAAAACAACATCACAAAATATATTTCTCCTAAATTATTTTACCAACATGATTTACAGCAAAATAAAGAAATAAGATATTGCACACAAAATTATATGATAATCCAGCAGATTTATTCACAAAGCCTCTACCAACAACATTATTTCAGAAATATGTTTATGGAACAGGCACGTGACAACTTAAAGATTTAGAATAATTAGGTGATATGAATACCTATAGTATAACTTATTGATATACCATAAAATTCTCCTCATTTCCTATGAACAAGGTTTTTAGGGGGGAAATATATATCAATAATAAAACTTAAGGTTTTTTACACCGGTTGCACCTGCCACGTCCTTTGTTTGTAACTGTAGAAGATACAGTGCTTCCCAGTTCAGCTAGCTGCCACGTGTTTTCTTTGCCGCTGTAGAGTACACACCTCGTGTCTGCCTCTTCTGTTCTGGTTGGGGCAATACTTTATAGTACCTTCATGTCTAAATATTTAATGTGGTTGATCTTTATACACGTTTGACTATTCCTTATTTAATTTTTTTACAGGTAAAGCTATATATGCATAAAAGTACAATTAATAGTAAATAAAATGATATAAAAATAATTAATAATAATGTAATTTTTTTAATAACATAAATAGTCAAACGTATAAAAAAAGTTAACGACGTCAAACAATTAGGAACTAAGGGTGGAGGGAGTATTATTTTGTCCAATTCAGTATTTTGCACATCCAGGGCATTGTGACCTGGTGGTAATGCTTGTATATATATATTCTCCTATTTATTTTCTTCTTTATAAGAATCTTAGGGAAGCAACCTAACTACTAATTACAAAATTTATTTGACCAAGGGGCGTGTTGAGACACCAAGATTAAGGATCAATTAATTAATACAATTATGTAATTAATTTAAGCGTTAACAACAACATATAGAGGAACCGACCATACGAGGGGACACGTCGATACGGAATCGATTTTCGTACGGACGCATCTCCCATATGTTGGACGACAACGGCGACGGCGATGACGTAAGCAAAAGCGGCGGTGGTGACAAGCTCGGGCGGCGGTGGCAGCACTAGGTTTTTTCATTTTTTTATTTATGATTTTTATTTTTTTCGTCATTTTTTCTCTTTGCATGTGGTCGGCTTAAGCACCCGCATGCGAAAATTAGGTGGTTTGGCCACATGCAAAGATTTGCATTTTCGCAGATGATTTGGTGCATGCGGTTGGGACAACCACATGCAAAAATCGCTCCGGTCCGTTTAAAAAATGGTTTCTCTAGCAGTGCTTGTTGACTTCCGCTGGAGAGTCTTGGCTGAGGCTAAGTATCGGCTCTTTCTATAATCTCCCTGCATGGTCGATCGATCACATGGAGATATCGATGGGGACACATGAATTAATTACGCTCATCTAGCAGATGCTGAAACTAGTGCTCTACAATTATTGTGGACACATGTGGTCCATATGTGGTCCATATATATAGTGGCTTCTTTGCGGTATCTATGGTAAGTATTCACGTGAACAGGTCATTGGCATCTTGCGTGCAGTCGTTGGCATCTTAATTGTGTACTATTGCCATCAAATATCGAGCAACTCAATAGCTAAGCAAGGAAACAAATAGATCTGTAGTGGGAATCAATAATATGGAGTACTGACGTAGGAAAATTTCACCTGAATGTGCAAGTGATCGTGACACTCCGTGCAGTGCTCCAACAATACATGTCCCTACACAATAATGTAGTGGTTTGGCCGCTTTGATTCAAAATAGAATATTCCTTGGAAAACTTCTAAAGTTGCCGATAAAATTGTAATTAAAATAGTACCTTTTGAAATAGTTGCGCCCATATGACTTGCTAATTAATTGGAATACACATATACTTGAAAGTATGTTCATTGTAATTTTCAAAATTTACGTGGAAACATGTTTAATATTTATTTGACAGGTAGTAGTGCATCCACGGGTTCATTCGCCCTGCACTTCTTTGCACAAACAAGAAACCACACTACTTCCCAATATGTACTGTGTCGTCTAGCTCTTAATGTGTAAAAATGAAACAGGTAGCTAGTAGTAGTGTGCGTGGACAATCTTGGTTATGATATTTAGTAGCATGTGTAGACCACGTTGTGTGGAACCTCTCCCAACCGCTTCATCTTGATTGATTATCATTCCTTCTATGGCTGTGTGAAAAAAACGGCAGTCCATCTGTCCTTTGCATCGTTGTGATAATTTTGGGAGATGAATTTAATAATATTCGTCCATTAGATTAGTATGATTTTGTGTTGTGGCGGACACAAACCTATTCTATTTTTGAAATCAAACGACCATAAACGTTGCAAAGATCCATTAGGAATTGATCCAGTCATCCATCCGAATTGACATCGAAACGAACTCTGGGGAAATCAAGCATCGGTTCTGCAGTCTGCACTGGAAAGAGCCAGCCAGTTCGGTGTGTACCTGACATCGCCGCTCGCACAATGGACATATCATTGTGCTCTGTCATGCTGCTCTACCCAATCTCCTGGACACCAACCTCGCTCGACATGGCACCGCTTGCTCCACTGTACTACTCTAGTCCCATCTTATCTGCTCATGAAGTGGGTCCATGGCTCACTCGGGCAGCAGCGGCCAGTTGGCTGCAGCCGTACGTGTATTACCTGCAGCATGTTGCCGGATTAATATTCTCTAGGTGCTATAAATTAAACTCCGCTCAAGTAACGTCCTTTGCTGGTGGCGTTGTATCATGTAGCTAAAGTATCCATCAGCTCACGTGTGCTCATATAATGCGTACTACCAACTTATCATGAGTGCATAGCTCTAAACATTTTCTTATATATGTTCGTGATCAGACGGTACGTGCGTAATAACCTATGTAATGTAAGAACATAAAGTAGCTATCTTCGCGCATGTGGTTGAGGATATTCAGTAATAACGATTGTTTTGTTCTTTTACATTTGGTTTCATTGCACGTTGAAAACAACCCATCAGTTTCTGAAACACAAGGAATGATTGCTCATACTTTCGCATTGAAATATGACGAATCATGCACCGTTAAAAGTGGTGAGTCGGGTTAATTACATTTTATGCTCCTGTGCAATCTCAATGATTTATGTAAAATCTACATGGATGCGGGTATATTAGTATGGCTTGGCGGTGTCTGTGGCCTGTTTCTCCTTAAAATAAGACGGTTTCTTCTTATAAAAAATACGAGGTCAACTACGGTTGCTCTGATTAAGGGCTTCTTCAGATCACCGGAATTTTATAGGAATTTCAGAGGAAACAGTTCAATTCCTCCAAAATTCCTGTAAAATTCCTCCAAACCAAAAGAGGGCCTAAAAGTATAACAGTATTACTACCATTGGCATGTTGGATGCAATTATTGACATATTATTTACTTCTAGCACCGAGTATCGATCAACTCAATTGCTAAGCATGGAAATAAATAGTAGATGTGTACTAGGAATCAATAATATGGAGTACTACTGACATCGAAATTTCACGTGAATGTGCAAGGGATCGTGACACTGTGTGGAGTGCTCCAACTAGGTATGTCACTACACAGTACCGTAGTTGTTTGGCCGCTTTGATTCAAAATATAATATGCATCCGAAGACTGCTAAGTTGCGGATAAAATTATAATAAAAAAGTACTTTTTGGGAGAAGTGTGCCCCTATGACTAATTAAGTGGAATGCGCATAAACTTAAAAGGTTGTTCATGTTAATAGTCAGACTTTACATTGAAACTGGTTTAATAATTATTTGACAGGTCCAAGTAGCATTAACTGCTACTGATGCATTGGTTCATCCGCCCTGCACTTCTTTGCACAAAGAACTACTTCCATATATGTACGTGCCGTCTAGTGTGCATGCTTGGGCAATCTTGATTATGATATTTAGGAGCATATATTTGTAAACCACGTTCTGTGACAGCTCTACCAACTACATCTTGATTATCTTTCCTTGTATGGCTCTGAGTGGAAGAAATGGCAGTCTGTCCTTTGCATCAGTTGTGATAATTTTGGGAAATGAATTTATTCTTGGTCCATTATTTTAATATGATTTTGTGTTGTGGTGGATAAGCATATTGTATTTTTCAAATCAAACCACCATCAATGATAATCGATCAGCTAGTGAATTCATCGTCCCACTCCTCAAACCAAAACAGGCCAAAAGGTACTTATCGATCGACTGAGCTACAACATGTCATCAAATTTTGGGAGCAAATAATACTCACACAGTAATGAAATTTTGAACTGTAATGTTTGATCAGTTCGTTTCAACAGATCCCATATCAGTGCACTGTTTATCATCTAGTTACCGTGTGTGTATATATGTATATGGTGGCGCTACGTGACGCGCCACAGAGACGATGCATGCTACGAAACAACATAGCGCGTCACATAACGATTAGTGTATAGTTATTTTTTAACTTGTTGTCATGTGTAAAATAGGTAATGAATATCTTTGACTCTAAGGTTACGCTAATGCATGCTAACTAACATTTCGAAACAAAATCGCTACGTTTTCTCATCACGAATTTTGGCTAATCAAATCACGTTATTAGTTGCCCTATATAAACTACATACCCCGCTACCATTAGTCCGTACACAAATCAACCATAGATGAAAAACATCCATCGTGTAGCAACGAGAAACCTTCTGCCGAGTGTTCGACACCCACCCCAACCACTCATACCACGCCAAATCACAACGACGAAGTATGTGATCTGCCAGAAGAATTCCATGTGTCAAGGTCTCCTCCATTGTCATTCCTAACCCTTTCCCTCCGTCACCGTTGACGGAAGGGGATGGCATGATCTATGCCAGGAATTTAGGATATATGTCTACCCACTGTCCTTCACCCCTATTGGGTGTTGACAACCTATACCCACCTGAAGACCCCAACAACACCATTATTCTGCACCCCGCTTTTGTTGATGACGATGATATTAATATAATCAACGAGGACATATACCACTTTAGATATATGACCAGACCCCGCCACGCGATGCTCGGTCTACCCGGTTCAAGTGGCTTAAACATGGTTGAGGTTGTATTCACATTCTTTTATATTGCAGGCACACTCTTTTGGTGTTCACAACCATATGTTTTTTTAAGATTCCTATTTGCAAGCAACAAGAATTTTTTTGGATGTGTTAGGGTTTGTTGTATTTGTCAACCAAGAAATGCTCTCTTGTCACTGTTTAAGTGTTTCAAACATATGCATCATAGAACATGTGAGCTTTTTTATGTAATCTTTTTTGAACTAATTTTTTTACATGGATGTTAGCTTGGTGAATGTTTTAAAGCATGTTGGGGTACACGTTATGTTTATGAACACTTGTATTAGCATTGTTTCGGTAAAAACCATATGTCGTAAAATGGACGATCTAAAGTACATCAAGATATGTTTTCAGTAAAAAAAATTATTCATCACTATTTCTCATATTATAAATGTAACAGATGTGGCTGCCACAATGAAATTATCCAAAACAACACAAAGCAATAACCATTAAATCGTTTATAAAAACAACACCATATACTCTTTTGGTGATAGAGTTAAAAAATAACTCACTCAAACAAGAATTTCATATACCAAATCGTGTTGTGCCATATCTAGTATGAGTGAAAAAACAATTGGCTTTGCACGTAGAATATTGTTGCGTCTTGAGTCAAGAATTAACTCAAAAGTGATTGTCTACTTATTGAACAATGTGTTGGTTGTTTAGTTAAAAATTAACTCGCGTTCACTGGCTTGTATTCGTGATTCCGTAAGTTAAAATTTGACTAAAAAGAACCAAAACTTAAATCACTTTATTCAGGACACCCCGCAAGTAATTCAAATAGTCAAAATTTAATTGCATCCTGTATAAGTGGAGTGGTTGCTCTATTGGTGGGTGGTGTGGGATCTTGTTTGATTGTGGTGTGTCACGCACTGTGTGTTACGTAGCACAGCCCCCTCTCAGCACCACCACCCCCAATAAAGGTAGTGGAGTTAAAAAATTACTGATAGATATAAGTGTTTGAGTTAAAAAATAACTTATATATGCCTGAGGGTGTTAGTAACACCAGATTTTGGCAAATTACCTTTATGAATTGAAATGCGATTAAAGACTGAATCGGACAAGAAAAGGTGAATCGGCTAGGAAAAGAAGATTAAAGATGACACGGATGCAACCGATAGAGTCTGAATCGGACAGGGACTAGAGTCCGATTGGGCCTGGGAGCTTAGAGATAGAATCGGTATTACTAAAGAGTCTGTGTAAATTAGCTAGGTTTTTATCGTAAATTTTGTTTAGGATTTTCTATCTAATTGAAGTCCGAGTGTAATATGTTAGTTACTAGTACGGATCCTTTTCCGGTTAGGTTAGTTAAATCCCGAGGGTATAAATATGTATGCCCGGGGTCATTGTAAATCATCAATCAGACTGGTTGAGCTCTCGGCGCGAGGTTTGTCAGCTACGCAATGTAAGTTCAAGTTCGCCAAACCCGTCGATCGGCTAGAATAGGACGGTCCTGATTAAGTTCAATCTCCTACCTAGCTGGTCGGTGGTTTGAGTTATGTTATTGCTTTAATCTATTTATAGTTTGGAATAGTGGTAGATCTCGATAAAGTAGTCACGAGTTCCTTTATTTGATCTGTTAATATGAGCTTGTTCAACAGAATTCTGTCTCGGTTTGGTCCGATCAATCTAGTTGGCTAAGTTTATATCATTAGATTGGGTCGTACTCAGGAGGGCTTATCGTTGGAGCTGTAGCCAGCATTATCTAATGTAATTCATCGATTTACATATTAGCCTTATCGATCTTCATGTTTCCCATAATTGTATCGTGCTAAACTGCATACTGTCTTGGTTAAGTTTGATCTATGTATGTTTGGTTCGATCTGGTTATAGGGACTTGTTTGATCGGCCAAGATTAATAGGTAAATTAGCGGATTACGTCGGCCTGATATCCGATCGCTCATGTATTGAAATACTTCACTGATTTTATGCATGATTGCGTTTAGGCCTGAACTGTCTTGGTTAGGTCCGATCTTCTAGGTCTAGCATGAGTATGTGTGTACTCGTTTATTATTATTCTGCACTAGTGATTGTTGTATCAATCCGATTTGCCTTAAATTCCACGTTTAGTTTCCTATCGGCTGCTTATTACATGTGCGATAAGCACTAGATTGGTCCGATTGGCTTGTCAATCTCGAGACTGTCTTGGTTAGGTCCGATCTCTTGAGATTAACCGGTAGATTGAGCTATCTGGTGGTTATCCTACTTCTGATTCAGCCGATCGGGCATATTATCATCTACTACCATGAAATTCATGTAAAGCCGATCATCTAGTTCATCAGCTAGGGTCTTGAAACAATATCAGCTACCCGGTTGATAGCGATTTTGGGTTTATTTGTTTTTCCATGTTATATCTTGTCAATTACAGGGTCAAACTTACTGGCATGCCCAGCAAATCTAAGAATTTGGTCCTGCACTGGAGTGGTGTTAGAGTAAATCCCAGGCCTACGTCTGTGACACGTTGTTGTTATTCTCAGCATTAAACACATTTTTGGCATGACCAGTGGGACATAGTGCTAAGAAGACCTACATTCAATCAAGAACCAATCAACCATCCAAACAATCAAGACGAGGAAGATGGCCGTCAAGGACGATAGCTCCGACAACATCCTTCCCGTCACTCTCGACAAGCTGACCGATGAGCAGAAGGCCCTGGTGCAGTAGCATATGGAGAGTTATCAGAAGTTGTTCTTGGGGTCATTCAGCATGACTAGGGGTGGCCTAGTACAGAAGTCTCGGCTCCCGACGCCAACCTTGGAGCCGAGGCAGACTAGCAACCCGCCTGTCGAGAACCAGCCGAATCTATACTACAAAGCTCTTAAGTATGTTTTGCTAGAAGATTTGCTTTACTACAAGACGATTGATGGTGTACTGTCGAGGTGCCTGGACAAGGAGGAGGCTAAAGTGGTGATGTGCGAGGTACACGATGAAATATGCGGCACCCATCAATCGGCTTACAAGATGAAGTGGCTCTTGCGAAGAGTAGGGTATTTTTGGCCGACGATGCTAGAAGATTTTTTCACTTGTTATAAGAGCTGTCAAGATTGTTAGAAGTTTAGGAACGTATAGAGATCACTAGCGTCGGCTATGAATCTGATCATCAAGCCATGGCCATTCAGAGCATGGGGCATTGATATGATTGGACATATTTACCCTCTATCAAGCAAAGGACATAAGTTCATACTGGCGGCAACAGATTATTTCACCAAATGGGTCGAAGCTATACCATTAATTTCGGTAGATGCAATCAATTTCGTTAAAGAGCACATAATCTATAGATTTGGAATTCCACAAATGATAACCACATATCAGGGATCAATATTCGTCTCGGAGGAGTTCCAACAATTCATCGCTAGTATGGGAGTCAAATTGCTCAACTCATCTCTTTATTATGCTCAGGCTAATGGGCAACCAGAGGCATCAAACAAGAGTTTAATTAAGCTGATAAAGAGAAAGATAGCCGAGCAGCCTAGGAGATGACATACCTCTCTTGGCGACTCGCTTTGGGCATATCAGAGGCGTGTCATGGATCGATACAGGTGTCGCCTTATCAACTAGTGTATGGGCAGGAGGCAATACTACCATGGGAGAATAACATCAGCTCCAGGAGATTGGCTCTTCAAGACCAGCTGACAACTGATCAATACTACAACCTCATGGTGGACGAACTTGAAGATGTTGCACAATCCTGGTTAAGAGCACTTGAAAGGATAAAGGAAAACAAAGCTAGAGTATCAAGACACTACAACAAGAAGGTGAAATCTAAAACTTTTGAAGAAGGTGAATTGGTACGGAAGCTAGTGCTGCTGATAGGGTCCAGTGATAATATTTTTGGCAAGTGGTTGCCTAATTGGGAAGGACCTTTTCAGATTACAAGTGTGCACCCGGGAATGCCTATATGCTGGAAGGTTTGGATGTGAAGCGTTCGAGAGAGCGCTGAATGGCAAGTATCTAAAAAAATACTACCCGAGTGTGTGGATAAATTCGTGATTGGCTAAGCCGATTAACTTAAAAGCCGATACGACTAAGTATCGCCTAAAGATGGCCAATGTTAAGGTTTGGATGTGAAGTGTTCGGGAGAGCGCTGAATGGCATGTATCTAAAAAAATACTACCCGAGTGTGTGAATAAATTCGTGATTGGCTAAGCCTTTTAACGTAAAAGCTGATATGACTAAGTATCGCCTAAAGATGACCGATGTTAATACATCACACTTAGACCAAAACATTATCATACATCAAAGCGAAGACACAGTAGAGCAATCATGGTAGAAAGCAGAAGTTATATTATCACCAACCAAGGCTGAGAAAAACGTCTTGTAGCATTACAAGTCAACAGAAGAGACAGAGTCAGAAAATTACAACCCCAAATACTTTTTCAGGGCATCAATCGCGCAGGCAAATGTCATCGGCATCTTGAATGATCTTCAAGTCATTGGCATTGGTGCCAGGGAATGCCTTGATTGATCGATGGCTATGAACGGTGGTCTGGACGACCGACTTTATGATCTGTTCCTAGGAAATGATGGCTGATGGAAGATTGACCAGCTTTTGCTCTTCGGCAGAAAGGCTCTCCATGACCTTTGCTAGCTATGCTTCTAGGTCGGCCTTCTTCGCTTTCCATTCCTCGATGATGGCCGATATACGTGGCGCAACCAATTTGAGCTTATCCAGTTTAGCTTTCTTGGCTATGGCTTGCTCCTGATTAGCTTGTAACTTCAATTAGGCCGGGATTTCCGAAGCACGATCTACAATCCGCTGTCGGGGTCATCAAGTAGTTGGTGTTGGATTTCCTCGATTCTCAACCTGATCAGACCGGCGTTGTTAATCAGAGTGTCGATCGGGTAGTCCAGCCTTGCCAATATGTCGGCAAGTTGTTCCTTGAGATTGGCTGGCACGGTGGCAGTGGCATCGACGTCGACTTTGGATGGGTCCAGGTATTGGCCGTCATTGAAGGAAATGAAATCACCCAAATCCTAGGATGAAGATGGTAGGTAAGGTAAAGCGTGGAAAGTACAAGATGGCAGTTAAGGTAAAGTGTGGAAAGTACAAGATAGCAGGTTGCGGTGAAAGTTACCTGTGCCATGGGGACATAGGAAGTGACATTGGCTAGTTGGATGGCGTGGTCAGCGGCATAGTGGTTTCTTTGGTCGGTGAAGAAGGTACTTCGGTGGATGCAGGTGGTGAAGAAGGCCGTCAAAGTAAAAGCAAGTATTAGTAATTGCATAAGATTGAGAAGTAGTAGTAAGACCTACCTTGGGATTCCAAAGATAGGGCCGATGGGTATCACCTTGTATTTGCTACCCGTCTTTGGAGGAGAGCTCGAGGTAGTGTTGGCAGGAGGGGTTGAGAGATAACTGTTTGTAGATCAGCGCCATCGTCTGACTGCTCATCGGCCACGGCATCAATAGCTACGTTGATATCGGCCGATGCGGCCTCCATGAGTATGGCCTCTGCAGCTATTTTGACTTTCTTCTTGGTGGCCTTGCTAGTTTTTTCTTCCTCTTCAATGTCCTTGGAGGGCTTGGTGGTTCAGTGAAATTCTTGATGTACTCCGAGGGGGAGGGAGCGCCATGACCCAGGGATGGAATAGCCAAGGTAGAATATTCTATCGGCTTCCCACTGCGACTAACAGTCAGGGCAGCCAAAGAGGCCTGCAAGAAAGGACAGAAATGTTTGTCAGATAAAAGAGTAATTATCAGAGCTAAAAAGGCTAAAGGTTAGAATAAAAACCTTGGAGTCTGAGAAGTCGTAATTGGAGTCAATCCGATTGCAGTAGAAGACAATGGGGACAACGAAGAGATGCTGATGAATGTCGTCCCACCGGTCGTCGAAGCTTTGAAGGGTTGAGACACCATATTTGAAATACTTGGGTGTCCCAAACTGAATTACATCGGCTAGCTTGTTGATCCAATCGTACTCTAAGGCCGAGCTAGCAGATCCCCTCATTTCGATCTTGTTGATGAAGAACAAATCATGTACTACTTGTCCGCATCCAAACTGTCTTGCTGCCAGGGTGGGGTGGTAGAACTCGTATGAAGGCTTAGCCGATCTGCCCATATGGAAGCTCACTGGGAGAAGACATAGAGTAGCAGCAATCATGAAAGTGACCCAGGAGCACTTACCTTTGTAGACTTCTCCTAGGACCAGAGTGCTTGGCACTTCGAATTCGCTAGACCCATTATATCCAAACCAAGTGCAGGCGTTCTGGTCTAGGCCTGAATAGCAGATGCTGAAAATCTTGGCCAGTCTCACGGCAGACATGCGGTGCCTAGGAAATGAGGACAAGGCCTCAGCAAAAGACATACATCGGCGGGTGTGAGGCATTTCAGACTCCTGGTAGTTCGATGGGAAGCCGCAGCTCGTGAGAGAGGAAAGTTCTAGCACCTTGGAGAAGTACAGCCTCAACCATAGCTGTAAAAACCACCACGGCCCGGCGATGTGTCCGACTGGTTGGCCGGTAGATAGCTTCAGAGAGACATGGTGCAGCAGCTGGTATACTGCACCTAACAGGAATCGGCCTAAGGGAGGACGTTGCCATCGGCTAGGTATTCTGCCAGGCATTCCATGTTAATGGTTGGTCGCAGAGTCCGATCACAGAAGACGAATCGCATGAGTCAGAGATTGAGGAAAGCGCTGTGTTCCCGGTGATCAACTAGCCCAGATGGTTTCTGCTAGCTGCTGATTTACTTGCTCCATCCACCAGCTCGTTTTGTTTGAAGCTGATGCTGAAAATTGTTCCTTAGTTTGTATGGGTTGATGGTGGCTATGATGTTGAGGCCGGTGAGCATGACTACCCCCATCAAGGTTAGAGTCATCGGCCCACGTCTAAAAAGGAACGCGTTAAGCGCATCAAACCAAATGTAAGATGCACTGTCTAGGAGTGCTTCGTCTTTCTCCATTTCTGACAAAGAAAGGCCAATGGAATGTCTTCTATCCATCTCTTCCCATTGGGTTCGATTAGCCTTGTATACCCTGGAATGCCAATCCCTCCATCCTGACAGGGAAGTCGGGAATGACCTAAAGGATTTGCTCCAGTCTGATGTGTTCAGATGTGTTCAGTTGAGCATATTATCTCGGTAGGATCTGGGTTCCCAACGGGTTCGAGGAAGTAAAAAGGAGCATTGGGACAGTGGATGAAGATTTGGGGTCTCTGATTTTGGAAAAGGCTATAATTTAGGGCATCATAGCAAGATGGTAAACATACCGATATGGACATTAAAACGATCGGCTAATAGATTGCAAGTAACCAGGAAGCAGGAAAGAAACAGTAAACCCTAGGTGATCAGAAAGCAGGGAAAACAGAGCATGTACAAGCGGAAAGTAGGGTGCGGGGTAAGAAAAGGAAAGAGAAGGGGATTACAACACCCACTGGCGGGGGAACGCTTGACGAGGCCATTAGATGGCAGATGATTGAGTAGTGGTGAAATCCTTGGAGCAAGGCGGAAACGAGCTCCGGAGGTCACAGCGATCTGGGGGCCAGGCAGATGCAAGGATGAGAGCGTAGGAGGATCGCAAGAGCTCGGGAAAGGAGAGGAAAGCAATGGCAAGAATGGCTAAGTATGGTGGAGAACGAAGATTATAAAACAAGCCAGCGGGAAGGGACCGTTATCACAAAGCACTAAAATAGGGGCACCGTTAAGACTGTAGCATTGCAATAGAGATGAGCCGATGACGGAAATCGGTTACAACAGAAAAAAACATTTGGAACAATAAATTATTCCAAAATTGCGGGTCATGTGTTAAAACCAGATTTTGGCAAATCACCGTTATGAATTGAAACATGATTAAAGACCGAATCAGACAAGAAAAGCTATAAAAAGAAGATTGAAGGCGACACGGATGCAACCGATAGAGTCTGAATCCGACAGGAGTTGGGGTCCAATTGGACCTGGGAACTTAGAGGTAGATTCGATATTAATCAAGAGTCTATGTAAATTAGTTAGGTTTTTATCTTGAAGTTTGTATAGGATTTTCTATCTAATTTAAGTCCAAGTGTAATTGGTTAGTTACTAAAACGGATCCATATCCGGTTAGGTTAGTTAAATCTCAAGGGTATAAATATGTATGCCCGGGGTCATTGTAAATCATCAATCAGAGCAAACACACAACTTCGACGCATTGCCAACTTTTCCGACTGCTTGAGCACTTGGCACGAGGTTCGTCAGCTTCCCAATGTAAGTTCAAGTTCGTCAAACCCATCGATTGGCTAGAACAGGACTGTCTCGATTAAGTTCGATCTTTTGCCTAGCTGGTCGATGGTTTGACTTCTATTATTGCTTTAAGATATTTATAGTTTTGAGTAGTGGTAGATCTCGATCAAGTACTCGCGAGTTCCTTTCTTCGATCTGTTAATATGAGCTTGTTCAACTAGATTCTGTCTTAGTTTGGTCCGATCAATCTAGTTGGTTAAGTTTATACCATCAGATTGGATCGAGTACTCATGAGGGCTTATCGCTGGAGCTTTAGCCAACATTATCTAAAGTAATTCATCAGTTTACATATTAGCCTTATCGATCTTCATGTTTCATGTGATTGTATCGTGTTAAACTACATACTGTCTTGGTTAAGTCCGATCTATGTTTGTTTGGTTCAATCTGGTTATAGAGACTTGTCCGATCGGCCAAGATTAATTGGTAAATTAATGGATTACGTCGGCCTGATATCCGATCGCTCAAGTACTGGAATACTTTACTGATTTTATGCATGACCGTGTTTAGGCCTGAACTGTCTTGGTTAGGTCCGATCTTCTAAGTCTAGCATGAGTATGTGTGTACTCGTTTATTATTGTTCTACACTAGTGATTGTTGTATCAATCTAATTTGCCTTAATTTTCATGTTTAGTTTCCTATCGGCTGCTGATTACATGTGCGATAAGCCCTAGATTGGTCCGATTGATGGGTCAATCTCGAGACTTTCTTGGTTAGGTCCAATCTCTTGAGATTAACTGGTTGATTGAGCTATCTGGTGGGTATCCTACTTCTGATTCAACCGATCAGGCATATTATGATCTACTTCCATGAAATTCATGTAAAGCCAATCATCTAGTTCATCGGCTAGGTCCTAAAACGATATTGGCTACCTGGCCAATAACGATTTTGGGTTTAACTGTTTTTCCATAATATATATTGTCAGTTATAGGATCAAACTGACTGGCATGCCCAGCAATTCTAAGAATTAGGTCCTGCACTGGAGTGGTCTTAGAGTAACTCCCAGGCCTACGTGTGTGACACGTTGTTGTTATTTTCAGCGTCAACATATTTTTGGCATGCCCAGTGGGACACAGTGCTAAGAAGACCCAGATTGAATCAAGAACCAATCAACCATCCAAGCACTCAAGAGGAGGAAGTTGGCCGCTGTTGATGATTGATGTCAGCAATAAACTTATAGGGTGGCCATTAGGCTCGGTTAAGATGAAGAAGGAGATGATTTACCCAGATTCAGGCTCTTGGCGGTGCGAGATAATTCCCTAGTCCTGCTTGGCGATCGTGTTGAATATGCGTGAAACTGTCCCCTGGTAGGGTGCCTCATACCAGCTTATATAGTGGGGGTTAGGGCTTATAGATATGGTAGAATCCTAATCTAATAAGACTAATATCTATCCTAATTTGATTACGACTCGAGTCTGGTACACACGGCATACAATCCAGTAATTACCAAACTCCTAGTCGATACCATATAGATGCAATCTCCTTCCTATTCGGTACCGCTTTGACCATATGTACTCGTGTGGTCTACGAATACCCCTTGTATAGGTATCCCACAGCAGCCCCCAGAGTCGTCCATAGCTGCACAAGTCATCCGTATAGATCATTGATCATCAGGTGTATCCTCGCTCAATATGCTTGACATTATCTGAGTGCTTTTTGGGCACTCCCCGAGTGCTCCCCGAGTACTCTGCATTGATTATAGAGGCTGTGGAGGGCTCCGTATGGAAGAAAGGTTTAAGTTTATCGAAGATGCACCTAATATGTGTAGCCCCTGACTCTATGCCTAAATATGTAACAATTAAACATAGAGTCATCTATGGACTGTTTCCCAAAAGGCGTTCTCGAGGTTTCGAGTTTTTTGACTCGAGCAACACTGTTCTGAGTGCTTCCGGGCCCGAGTGGTACCCAGCTCTGGTTGCTCTCTCCGAGCGATTTGAACCGAGTGGTTTGGAGTTGGTTTTTGTGTCATGTCTCCCCAGACATGTAATTTATAATTACATTGTTCCTGTAGGGTAGGTTTACAGTACTGCCTAACCGTTACAGCCGAGTAGTTAGTACTGAGTAGATTTGGGTTTATTCAAAGTTTAGCGCAGGCTAGAAAGCACAGTTAAGTGCCATCGGCGATATTGACCGATGCCTGTAAAAGTGCAGCCACAGGCCTAGAATATAGGCGTACCGTCGATTCCCGGTTTTGAAGGAAATTACGAATTTATGCCACCACTTGGCACATGATGAGGACATCACTCCTTTGGATGAACACATTGCGCAGGTTCCTCCAACTGATATACAAGGTCCAATCACTCGAGCTCCTGCAAGACAACTGAATTTAGAGGTTAGCTCGTTTCTTAACTTGTCTTCGTGTGCTACTTTGGAGGATGGTTTACTACCTAATGTTTTTATTGTGATTAGAAACATGGGAGAGGACCAAGAGGAGGATATAGGAGGCGCAGACGCACCAAGTGAAGTTGGAGGCCGAACTCAAATCGGACTCAACTCGGATTCGGGGTCAAGGAGCAATCTGCACTAAAACGGCCGCCCAGGTCGCATACAGACTCGGATGAGGATGTTCTTTACATCCACCGAAATCTGAGAAGATAACCTTTCCAGTGGCACTGGTCTCATTGCCAAATTCGTCCGGAGTCATCAGGAATAATTCATACAAGTGGAAGTCCAGAATCTGTTTTTCAGAGTTACACCACCATGTCGGGCCTTTGGTCCATGTATCGTCGTTGGCCCATTAGGGGTGCGTCCAGAGGGTCTTGCACGATCCTCCCCTCTTTATATTCAGTAGCCACCGCACCATTAGGGTTTGGGTTTTGCTTAGATTCAATCTGTACTTTACAGTTTTCGCCGTACATCGGTTTGTGAGACCGCAACATTGGTTGTTTTCTTTGAGTTCTTGCTTGTGTTCTTCGATTCGTAGGTGAGGATTAGCTTTCTCGGTGAGGTTGACCATGCAACAGCGGTCGATAACCTAAGGAGAGTTGGTGCTGCGATGGCGGGGCTCGAAACATGCTGTTCAGAAGCCGGGTCGACTTGTGTCGATTCTCCACCAAATTGAGTTTATCAGAACCTCTCAGAACATCGGGCCACCCCGTACACATCAGCACAACATAAAGTTAGTAGTACTCCTCAAAAATAGCATAGTATCAATTGTGCCAGCACCGAAAATTTCGGCCCGCTTTGCCCACAAGGGAACACAACGATACTTAGCCCAGTAACGGGATGTTTTCTAGCCGTTAGGCCCAACAGCAGCCCATCTTAGCTGCCCGTTGTACCGTGGCTCTTCATCTTCTTCTCCGCCACCGCTGCTTCAATCTTCCCCTCTCATCACACTATTGCCCTTACTACTCCGGCGATCCCCCAGCGCCTGAATCCACAGCTTAGAGCCCCCGAGTTCGCCGTCGGCAGCTTTCGCAAACTCGTACTCATGCCCTCATCCCACAGGAGACCCCACTCATGGCGGACCCAGTGGATTTGAGAAAGGCATTGCCGCTCTCCTTCTAGTACGCCTCGACGAGCTCCAACCAAAATCTTTCCACGATGACGACCGCCGGGCTGATCCCAGGGAAGGAGTTGCTGGGATATCATGGCGCCCAAGGAGTTGCTGAGATAGTTGTTTTTGATCCTTTCTTTTTGCAGGGTTTCGGGCTCCCTATGTCTTCCTTCTTCTAGGGTCTGATCGATTTTTATGGAATCGAACTACATCACCTGAATCCCAACTCCACCATGCAAATCACGGTATTCGTCTATATTTGTGAGACTTTTCTCGGCATTCCCCCAAACTTCAACCTCATCTGCCACCTTTTCGCCGTTAAGCCGCAACCTAACCAGAACCATCCGTCGGTTGTTAGCGGTGATGGCGTTCATCTCTGTGAGGGGAGCAGGAAAGCTTTGTTCACCTTGCCAATGAAAACCTCCCTCAACGGTTGGCATGCGGCTTGGTTTTATTGCACAAATCTAGCCAATTCGCTACCTCCTTTCATCGGCCATGCCCCAATCGTACAAGACTCATGGTCCTCGCTACCCACAACCGATCAGATGCCACAGGTCTCACCGGCGTTTGGGCGACTCGGCACTTCATTCACCAATGGATCCAACCCCTGAAGGAGCGGATCCACTTCGTGTTCGACTATACTAGGACCGAAGACCTGACTAGGGAGGTCGCCGAGGTGCTATCAGCTGCATCGATCAAGGCCCAGGCCAAACGCCTCGGGTTTGCCGAAGCCATTCCATGCTTGGAACGCCCCTCCTACGGTAAGTCCTCGAGGGCATATCTCAATTATCACTTTGCTGAATGATATTTTAATCTTTGCCAATTGCTAACCCTCCTATCGGCTCAGCACCGGCACCAATATCTCTCTTATCCCCCAAGTCGGGCCTCACCCGAGCTTAAGAAGGCGGCAAGAACTTCACCCGATGAGCCTGCTGCGAAGAGGTTGGCTTTCGACCCTGACGCCGAGATCCCCGAGGTCTCCAAGCCCTCCTCCTTTGAAGCACCCGAGGAGGCCTATTTACAGAGTGTTGTAACCATGTAAGCATTCTGACCGCCTTCCTCATTATCCTAGGAAGTCGAGCGACATCGACCCAGCCAGCCCCACTGGCCTCGGGTCTGTGCACTCCAGCCCCCACCTCAGCGGCAGCCCCTGTGAGGAGTAGTGCGACTCGATCGGCATCTACTGCGACTGAACTTGTACCCCCCACTGTACCGATCGAGGCGACGGTTCGTGGCCAACCAACCGGCGCCAGCGCTGCCCATGCTCTGAGTGCCGGGGAGCCCCTGCTCGGGTCCATGTGAGCAGCTAACCCGGCGTCCCCTGTTGCTGGCGCTACTCCGGGAGCAGTTCACTCCGAGGCGCCCTACTTTGTGATCGGGACCGAACTCAGGTGAGCATTCCTCGCTTACTTTAAGATTCTATCGACATCCTTACTAATACCTTCTTCTGGTTTAGTCGCTCCGCACTGCCATTCCCTTCCCATGTGCCCTTGTAGATTACCTGGGTGAAGGAAGGTCGGACCAACAGGATCACGGTCGACCCGTCGAACGATGTACGGGACATAGCACAGATCGAGATCCACATCGAACACTCAATCAAGCTTATGAAGGTATGCCACCCGATGTCTAGCTCTATCATCATACGAGTCTAACAACTCGCTCACTATTTGTAGGCCATCGAGGCTCGCTCGGCTGCCAAGTCAGAGGCCTTGCATTTTGAGGCCCTTGCAACAATCTGAAAGGACTGCGACGAGATACTGGAACGCACGAAGGCCTTGGAGAGCCATCTGTAAGGTGAGATAGCCGAGCTCCATGTGGAAGAAGTGTCAAATCATGTCCGGATTAAAGGTGCAATGATCTGGCTTTGGCTGTGATTCTTGCCATGCAAGCTGAGCTTACTTTCCATTGCTAGATCAAGCTGCCGCTCTAGGAGAGATGAAGAAGGCGAATACGGGGCTCCAAGCCAACTTGAGCACCCCTGACTGGTTGATCAAAGCATGGTGAACTGCCGAATTGACCATGTCTTGTAGATTTGGCTTGTTCTCTGGAGACGGGTTACTAGTCAGCCCTGGCTCCAAGGTTGGCATCGGGAGCCGAAACTTCTGTACCGGACCGCTCCTTGTCATGATGAGACATTTGTACCAGGTCCTTCTGCTCATCGTTCAGCTTGTCACGAGTGATGGGAAGGATGTTATCGGAGCTGATGTCCTTGGCGGCTGTGGGATACCTATATTAGGGGTATCCGTAGACTACACGAGTACGTAGGGTCAAACGGGTACTGAATAAGAAGGAGATTGTATCGATACGGTATTGACTAGGAGTTTGGTAATTACCTGATCGCATGCCGAGTGTACCAGACCCGATTCGTAACCAAATTAGGATAGATCTTAGTCTTATCAGATTAGGACTCTACCTTATCTGTAAGCCCTACCCCCACTATATAAGAGGGTACGGGGCACCCCACGAGAGGACAGTTCCATGCATATTCAACACGATCGCCAAGCATGACTAGGGTATTATCTTGCACAGCCGAGAGCCTGAACCTGGGTAAATCGTCTCCTTCTTCTTCATCTTAACTATTGAGTTCTGAGCCTAATAGCCACCCTATAGGTTTATTGCTGACATCAGTCGTTGACAGTTCGTGCGCCAAGTAGGGGTGCGCTATTCTTTTTGTTTTTCTGAGGTTCTTTTCAGCGAAGCTCGATGGACTTCAACTCCAACATCATGAAGAGGAAGTTCCTGCCAAGTTCGATTTTCATGTTCGGCGACATCTAGCTTCAAACCAACCAGTTTGGTGCGCTCTCATACACTGACTCGAGCTCCTCCGACTTTGCTGAAGAGGTTTGTCGGTTCGAGCCCGACGAGAAGGCATTGGATCAGATCCAGATCCAATCTGGATCACACGACACTAAGATGCCTTCTCACAAGTCGCCCAATCGACAAGCTACTCAACGTGTTGCCCCGATGGAGGTGGAGACAAATCACGCGGTAGCGCCGGCCCCCTTGGTCGGTACTTTCGAGACTCGTAGCAGCACCGGAAGTTTTGAGCCGCCAAGAGAGGTCTACGCCACCTCCAAGCCGACTTGAAACACCTCTGAAGACAGATGTTAGGAGAGGCAGCCTGACTGGCTAAGGAGCACCAACTCCAAGATGACAAGGAACACCAAGAACAAGAGGAGAGGGATCGCCGTGCAACATGGTCGCATGCCGAGCTGCAGATCCAATCTCAGAAGATGCAGTGAAACCTGCTCCAAACACAAGTTGAGGGGCACGACCTCTTCAAGACCCCCCAACAGAACGTTTGTACGGCTGCCGATCTACTCAGTGATGTGATCCAGCAGGTCCCGCAGCAAGATCTACCTGTGGTCGAGACCATAAACAACATCAAAGCCATGGTGACCACCGTTGCGATCCAACACTTCCTCTAGTGTAACTCGGCAACACCGGTGGCTCGTTCGGAGGCACAATCGTCTATGTCGCCAAGATCTATGATGAATGTTTCCAAGTGACCAACGGGATCACGACACCCTACTAAACATAGGTCACGCTGAAACTCTCCCGACTCGGTGCAGAGGAGGGATGTAGCCGAGAGGCAACGCCGCATCGACGACGAGATCCACCGACTAGACCGATAGCACCAAGATTGAACACCAGCGCAATGCCCGTCGGGACAGCCGCCATCATGATCAGGAACACCGCAGTCACAGTCAAGCATCTAGGCATCGGTCACCCGAGAGCTCTGACACTGATGTGACAGACGGAGTCCCGGTGTTCACCAAAAACTTCAGTTAGTTGACTTGACCGACTAGTTTCAAGCCGACTGGCTTGAAAAAGTATGATGGCTCAACCGACCCGAAGGCTTGGCTGATGGTGTAGACGATGGCCATCCAGGTCACAGGAAGTGACACCTAGGTAATGGCCAACTACCTCCCAGTTGCTTTGGACGATTTGGTCGAACATTGGTTGTCGTGGCTTCCCAAACGGTCTATCAACTCATGGGTGGAGCTTCACGACTGGTTCATCGCCAATTTCCATGGCACGTACGAGAGGCCAAGGACAAAGTACGATCTATACCAGGTCCAATAAAGGAAGAGCGAATCTTTGCGGGCCTACATGAAACAGTTCTCAAAAGTACGCAATACCATTCCAGACATAAAAGATGATGTGGTCATCGCCGCCTTCCGTAAAAGCATAAGAGATGAGCCATTCATCGTCAAGTACACTAGGACGGAGCCGACCACCGTCAAGGACCTCTTCGACATGGCCAACTCCTATGCAACCGCCACCGGCGTGGTGTTTGCCTCGCGAGGAGATAAGCACAAAGACAAGGGGCAACATTATGGTAAGGGCAAACAAAAGGAGCACCAGAAGGACTCGCAAAAGCAGAAACGCAAGCCGAAAGATTTGGTCGCCGTTGCGGACCGGCAATCGGTTCAACGTCCAAAGCTGGCGGACTACGATAAGCTCATGGACAGAAAGTGCCCCTGCCTCCTAAAGTCCTCCCACCTGGCCAAAGACTACTTCGACATGCGTCATTACACGGAGCAGCTAGCCAAGGGCCAGTTTGGAGCAGTCGAGCCGAGAAAGGCAAAGCTCGCTGACAAAAAAGATGACGACTTGCAGGACCCACAAGCCGAGTTGAACCCCATCTTTGGAGGTCTGCTCGCATACGAGTTGAAGGGCAAGTAGAAGCTCACATCAAGGGAGGTAAACACCACAATGGTGGATGTCCACCAATACCTGCATTCGTCGGAGGTTTCGATGACATTTGACTGCTCGGATCACCCTAACCGAGTGGCCCACCCGAGGCGCTACCCAGTAGTGCTGGCCCCAGTCATCAAAAGCATCAAGCTAAAGCGGGTGCTCATCGACGGCGGAAGCGCTCTCAACATTCTCATCGCCAAGACGCTCGATGATATGAAGATCCCAAGATCGGAGCTACACCCCAGTAATGCAGCCTTTCACGGGGTCATTCCTAGGCTGTCGGCAACACCACTCGGAAAGATCACTCTTCCGGTAACCTTTGGTACAAAGGACAACTACCGAACGGAGAACATCTGCTTTGTAGTCGCTGACTTCAAGACCGCATACCATGCCATCATTGGCAGGCTCGTGCTCGCAATATTCATGGGAATCCCAAACTACACATACCTTATGGTAAAGATGCATCACTTTGGGCAGCGACATAAAGCAAGCCTTGAGCTGCGAGATCACATAGCAAGTTGAGGAGAAGGCCGACCGAGAGAAGATACCCGAAGAATCAACTCTCAAGCTAGAGCAAGATGACTTGCCATCCGAAAAGATTGCAAAGATCACCTCCGACGAGAAGAAACAGATCCTGCTTGACCGGACCGACCCCTCCAAATTTACATTCATAGGAACTCAGTTAGATTCTAGATAGGAACTCGCGCTCATCACTTTCCTTCAAAACAATAAAGTTATTTTTTCTTGGAAACCATCTGATATGCCGGGAGTTCCTAGGGAAGTGATTGAGCACTCTTTGAATGATAAAGACGACGTTAAGCCAATCAAGCAGCGTCTCCGCTGTTTCGCACAAGATAGGAAGGATGCGATCAAGGAAGAGTTAACCAACTACTCGCAGTCGACTTCATCATAGAAGTCAAGTACCCCGACTAGTCGGCAAACCCTGTCTTGGTCAGAAAGAAAAACAACAAATGCCGAATGTGCGTAGATTATACGGACCTTAACAAGGCTTGCCCTAAAGATCCTTTTGGTCTACCGTGCATCGACCAAGTCGTAGACTCGACGGCTGGCTACGCACTGCTCAGCTTCCTCGACTGCTACTTGGGCTATCATTAGATCAGCCTAAGGAAGTCGGACCAAATGAAAACCGCCTTCATCACACCATTGCTCGCGTATTACTACATCACGATGCCGTTTGGTCCAAAACAAACGCTGGAGCAACCTATCAACGGACGATCCAAGGTTGCCTCCACGATCAGATCGGGCGCAATGTGGAGGCCTACATCAACGACGTAGTCATCAAGTCAAAGGAAAAGGATGACCTGCTAGATGATCTGCAGGAGACCTTCAACAACCTTCGAAGATACAGGATGAAATTACACCCCGAGAAATGTACGTTTGGCGTTCCCTCCAGAATGCTCCTCGGTTTTGTCGTTTCCCGACGAGGCATCGAGGCCAACCTGGAGAAAGTCCAGGCTATCCTCAACATGAAGCTACCCACTGAGCTCCGACACGTCCAAAAGCTGGCCGGGTGCATGGCGGTGCTTAGCCGGTTCGTCTCACGACTCGGCATACATGGCATGCCCTTCTTCAAGCTATTGAAGAAGACCAACCACTTCACATGGACGCCAGACGATCATCAGTCCTTTGAGGATTTCAAGAAGTATCTCAGCACTCCTCCCGTGCTAGCTTCTCCAAACCCGTGAGATCCACTACTGTTCTACGTCTTAGCCACGGAACAGGTTGTCAGCATGGTCCTCGTGGTCGTGCTAGCTTCTCCAAACCCGTGAGATCCACTCCTGTTCTACGTCTTAGCTACGGAACAGGTTGTCAGCATGGTCCTCGTGGTCATGCGCTAGGAGGAAGGGTAAACGCAATTGGTGCAATGGCTAGTCTACTTCGTTAGCGAAGTACTCGGGGAATCCAAGCTGAAATACCCCCAAGTCCAGAAGGCTCTTTAAGGCGTCCTGATCACAGTAAGGAAATTAGTTCACTATTTCTAAGCTCATCACGTCTCAGTTATCACGTCATATCTGCTCAACGACATCGTACATAACAAGGAGGTATAGGGCTGCATCGCGAAGTGGGCACTAGAGGTTATGCCATACGACATCACCGCAATCAAGTCACATGCCCTCGCCGACTTCGTAGATGAGTGGACCGATGTACAGTTGGAAACCATGCCCGAAGAATTACCTCACTGGACGATGTACTTTGAAGGCTCCTTACGCATGTCGGGGGCTGGAGCTAGAGTAGTACTCACATCGCTGTCACGCCCAAAAATTTACACCAAATTTCTGAACAATAGCATGTATTAAATCTCGGTCCAGGCATCAGCCCGAGTACACACTATGACAAATTAATACACAGTTCCACGTCTTAAAAACAAATAAAAACAATTATCTATCAAAATGCAGCGGAAAAAGAAAACAAACTAAACCATCTAATCTTCAGCTTCAGCTGGCGATGACGGCTCCACACCACAGACATTCTCGACGGCGGACTAAACCTCACTTCAACCTTGGGAACAACCTTCTGACTTCTGACTGAAACTCTGACACTTGCTCTGGTGGGGGAAAAATTAAGCAAGACTGAGTACAAACCACCATACTCAACAAGTAACACCCAAGAGAGGGAGAATAATGAATGCAACAAGGTACAAGAATAGGCTAAGGTTAACTTGCACAAAAGCTACAGTAATTTAGCAAAACAGTAAATAAAATAGACTGAAATAAAAGTAAAGTAACATTTAAAATAATCATGCGCTGTTCAACGTTACACCACGTTGCAACAGGCCCAGACCACTGTCGAACGTTACACCACGTAGCGACAGGGTCAACCCTCTGTCCAACGTTAAACCACGTTACGACAGTCCAAACCGCTGTCAACATTACACCACGTTGCGCAGGGTCAAACCAGTTCCAAGATTAATCAGGTTATTAATGGTTCAACTAATCCCAGCGAATCTGTCAGTTCGCCCAATAACCGCGGGCACGGCTATTCGAATAGTTTTACTCTGCAGAGGTGTACAACTTTACCCACAAGACATGGCTGTCAAGCATGTTACCACGCCCCAACGTATCACCACGATACCTCAGTACGGAAACCATGATAAGACCTTTCACCTAACCCTCCCTAGACAATCGCACCGCACTTCAGGTTTCACCCCCTCCTTTACACCAAGTCGGGCAGTCCCCTCTTGTGCCTTGGTGAATCCGGAAGCAGCAGAGGCTTTCGTTACACCACGATTGCCCGTCCATACTCCATCACGCTCACCCTTGCCTTGGTACGTCGAATAGGGACAAGCTAGATTACGAGTCTCACCGTTGCCCATTCTGGCTTGTGGTTAGTACGTGTAAGACTTTCAGGGTTTCCTGAGAACCGGTCCTTAATTGCCATGGGTGCGACTCTTAAAACCATGCACCCACAGCCCACCATAAGCAATATTTTAGTTGTATTAATCCTCAACGGGATATTAATAATGATTACAACCATTAAAGGTCTATTAAAGTGTAACAGTAATTAAATAATAATTGGTGAGCTAGTTGAACTAAGCATGGCTAAGCATTGCCTAAGCCTATTTCTAGTCAAATTAACCCTGGGATGACAATAATAATAAATGGGGATCAACGGGTATATAAAGATAAATGCCCAATAGATGAATAAAGTAAATACATTTGAATACAATGCATGTTTGAATGTAAAAGCGGGGGATTTTATAATCATAGGTTCAATATGATCAAAGAAGGGTGCCACTTGCCTTGCTTAGACGCACGAGGAACTTCGGCGACGACTTCAGGAACGAACGGCGCTGCGACGGGGTCAAAACCTACAACAAAACAAGAAAAACAGGCTATAAATCTACTGAAACAGAGAAAGAAACTACTTTTAATGGATTCTTGGCATTTTTCTGGATTTAATGAAACTTGAATAGACCTAAACGGACACTACATGAATTACTTATGAAATTTAGAAGATTATCTATGTTTTTAAACTAAACAGAAAACCTTAATGATTTATTGCGCAATTAATTGGAGAGATGACGTCAGCACAGGAGTGAGAGGAGGCTAACGTCTGGGGCCCATTTGTTAGTGGGAGAGAGGAGAGATTGAGGGGATGACACGTGGGCCCAGGGAGGAGAGGAGAGAGAGAAGGGAGAGCTGACAAGGCGGTCCCACGGCACGGGAGAGAGAGGGTAGACCGACATGCGGGGCCCACGGGGAGGGAGGGTGTTGCTGGCTTGCGGGCCCGACATGCCAGAGAGAGAACACAGAGAGAGGAGGGGAGATGGCCTGCTCGGCCTCAGCCGAGACAGAGGGGGGGCAGTCGGCGGCGAAGGGCGGCGACCGGCGGACGACGGCGCGGACCGGCGGGTATGCGGCGGACGGCGGCGACCCAGTGGGTGGCCACGTGAGAGCTGGCGACGGCGCTAAGAGCGGCGGCGCCGAAGGGAGAACGGCGGCAGCCCGGGGAGGACGACGACGACGGCGCGACGGGAGGGCGAGGGTGCTCCGGCGTCGGCGACGGCGAGGCGAGGGTAATGACGGGCGGAGGGGCGACGGTGACGTCTGGGGCACGCACAAGCGTGGCGGCGGCGGCGACCTCAGCGACAGCGTGCGGAGGGAAAAAGAGAGGGGAAGGGGGACGGCGACGGCTTACCGGCGGTGGGAACAACGGCGGTGAGTCGGGGTCGTGGCGGGACAGGTGGTGACGGCCGGTGGCGCACAGTTGGCGAGATCGGGCGCGGTAGCGAGGTGGCTAGGCACGGCGGTGGCTCGAGCGGAGAGGGGAAAAGTGGTGGCGGCGGGCTGGGAGGTGAATTTTATAGGGGTGGCGCGGCTAGGGCGGAGGTGGCGGTTAGAGACAGCGTCGCGCACGTGCGCAAAGAAGGCGGCGGCAAACGCGGCGGTGGCGGTGACGTGGCACGGAAAGCGCGGGCGCGGCCATTGCGGACATGGGCGAAGCGAGGCAATGCGGCACGCGAATACTGGCGCGACCGAGCGACGAGGCAGAGGCGAGGCACGGCGTCTCGGCAAGGCGGTGCGGCTCGACGGTGCGGCCGGCACGGCGAGCAGCTGGCGGCGGTGGTGTGGTGGCACGGCGCAGCGCGGCCAGCGACGTGGCGGCGGCGCATGCCCGGCCAGGGCGACGGCGAGGCCGACGCGGAGCGCGGCTGCAGCACAGAGCGTGAGGGCGCGGCGGGTGAGCGTGGCGCGGGCGGACGTGTGCGTGGCTGGCGACGGCGAGGCACGAGCGGTGGTGTCGCAGAAGCGAGCGGCGTGCGCGACTGACGCAGCGACTGGGCGACAAGGCGGCACACCAGAGCAAAGAAGAGACGACGACGGGGACCACGGCGACGACGGCGGCAAGTCGGTGAGGCTTGTGCCACGCGGTGACGGCCGGCGGTGAGCGAGAGCGGCGTCGTAACATGGGCACGGCGGAGTCAGACTCGACTGGCGCGGGGAGGTGGTGATGCCGGTCGACGGCGGCGACATTCGGCAGAGGGTGGCGTACGACGACCGACGCGGAGGCGAGAACCAATGGCGTGCGTGCGCACGACGGCGGTGCAATGACGCGAGGGAGGCGGTGCTAGGCCGGCGGCGCGAGCAACGGCCGGCGATGGCCGGGGAGAGTTGAGGGAGGAGGAAGGAGGGAATGGGCTCACCGGGGCTGAGGAAGGAGGGGAAGCGGCGACGCAATTTCCACTGGAGTGGCCCTGCGACACGCGGCTCGGCAGCGGCGCAGCGCGATGGCGCCGACGCGGTGGTTTGTAGAGGAGGCTGGACAGACGCAGCGCGGCGGCGCAAGCGCGAGGGCGACACGGCAAGGGTGAGGCAGTGGGGCAGCGGCCGACGGCAGCCACGGCGAGGCGGCGGCTGGTGGCTCGGCGCAACATCTCGACGTGAGGGAGAGGCGGGCACCTAAGGATGAAGATGCCTCTAAAGACGGTGGGGTCGCGTCGGCGACGGCAAGGCGGGGTGACGGCCGGCCGAGGGGCGACGACCACGGCCGAAGAGCACGAGAGCACGGCGGCGACAGCGGCTTAGCGTCCACGGGTGGAGGGTGGCTGGCACGGTGCGAACCGGTAGCGCGACGGCGCGGGCGCGCGATCAGCGTCCAGCGGCAAGGCCAAGCGGCAGGCGAATGCAGAGGCAAGGACGCTGGCACGCCCGGCGACAGCGCGCTGGCGCAGCGGGCGACGCGGCACGACGCAGCGCAGCGGCATGCTGGCGAGACGGAAGAGAGCGGTGGCGCGTGACAGGGGAGCGGCGCAACGCGGACGGTGTGGCGGCTAGGCGGCTCGACGCGACGGACGGCGGCACGACGTCACGGCCGAGGCACGGCCAGCGCGGCGCGAGCGGGTGCGGCCAGAGGAGTTAGACGGGCCCGACAGGTAGGGCCCACCTGTCGGTGTCCTAGGAGAGGGAGAGGGAGGCGAAGAGGACTTGGGCGCAGGTTGGGCCACGACTCGGAAAATTGCGAACAGAACGCGGCTTCACACGACAGAACCGAAACATGCACGAATTAGAGAATCGTACGATGAATCGGATCCGAAACACAAAACCGTGCACTGTTAGCGGAACGACGACAAGATTGAACGACCCGTTAAATTGAGATTTAACGACTCGCTAAACTAGAACTAAACGACTTTAACGTAAAATCAATCTACGCTTACGAAATTGAATTCCGCACCATAGATCAATCTCACGCTAGCTAATAGATTGGAAAACCTAGGCAATTACACGGTAGATTAACGATAGATTGATTTGCATGAATAAAACGTATGCAAACCTGAGGTTTGGTGGAGAGATCAGCGACGGATTGCGGTTGTTCCTCACTGTTAGGCTAGAAAACCTGAACAATTAAACGGTAGATTAATTTAGATTGATTCGCAACAATAAAATATATGCGAACCTAAAATTTGGTGGAGAGGGACCAACCGGCGACGTGCTGCGAACAAGGATGCAGCAGGGCTGCTAGCGGCTTGCTGCGCAGCTGCTGGGATAGGGGCGGCACAGCTGTAGCGGAGGCGGAAGAGGCGACTGGAGATGCACGGGAGAGGGAGACGGGGAAAATAGGCAATGGTGTAGGGGGTATTTATAGGGGGAAGCTAGAGATAGATCTTGTTACCCATCTCCTATTAACAAGGAATACATAAGGTTTCAAAGAGATAAAACTAGAGTCCTAATTAATTGGAATTGATTTTTTTGGTGGAGATAGAGAAGATGCTGCATGGCTTGGAGAGGAGGAGGAGAGGAGCGCGGCACTGCATGGGGCAGGGGGGAGACGTGCGACCAGGGGCAAGGGGGAGGGGAGAAAAAGGGAAAAAGAGGGAAAGGAAAAAGAAGAAAAAGGAAGGAGGGAAAAAAAAGAAATTGCCTCCAATTTTGCCGATTTTTATTAAGTTTATTAGACCAAATTTTATTGACTGCAATTTAAATATAAATCCTGTTAATCATTTAAAATGCTTTCGGGACATTTTAGAACATTCCGAAAAGCTTCCAATTAATTAAATTAATTTATTACACTAAGTTTTCTCCTGAACTTTAGTTAACAAATTATTTTTAATACATTATTTATTTAATTCTTGGCTTGTGTAAAACTCAGGGCGTGACAACTCGCCCAACGGCGAAAATTTCTAATACGTGCTCCAAATTTACTTCCCGACTTCGCAAAAAATAGCCGACTATGAAGCGCTCCTTCACGGGCTCCAATTGGCTATCTCTCTCGAGATTAGGCAGTTGCATGTTCGTGGCGACTCTCAACTAGTCGTCAATCAGGTCATGAACAAGTGGGCCTGCATCGACGAAAACATGCAGGCCTACCGATAGGAGGTTCGTAAACATGAAAACAAGTTCGACGGGCTTGAGCTGGTTCATATCCTTCAGCACAACAATGAAGCCACAGACGAATTAACCAACCTCAGATCAAAATGCCTGCAAGTGTCGACCGACATATTTGTTGAGCACCTCATGGAGCCGACAGTCAAGAAGAAGGCCAAGCCAAAGCTAACCCCGAGTGATAAAACTAATAGAGAGGACAACGATGAGTCAACCGGTCGGTCTCCATAACGATCGCACTGTCGCGGTCATCACCGAAGGCTGCAGAACTCCCTTCATAAAATTCTTAACAGAAAAAAAACTCCTGGCTGAAAGAGCAGAAGCTGAGCACGATAGACGACGAAGTTACTGCTACCTCATGTCGGATGGAGAACTCCTTCGCCGAAGCGCGTCGGGCATCCTCATGCGCTGCGTGCTCCCTAACGAGGGCAAGAAAATCCTCAAGTCGGTACACTCGAGCCTCTGCGGCAACCATGCCTCCGCCAAGACGTTAGTCGGGAAGGTATACAGGCAAAGTTTCTTCTAGCCAACTGCCGTCACAGACGCGCAAGAGCTCATCAGGAGATGCGAACGGTGTGAATTCTTCGCAAGGTAGACACACGTGCCGGCACAGCAGCTGCAAACTATCCCAATCTAATGGTTGTTTGTCGTCTGGGCCCAAAGGGGATTCACCCACTTATTTGTCGCCATCGACAACTTCACCAAGTGGATAGAAGCCAAACCAATCGCTACAATTGACTCGGCGCATGCAAAAGACTTCATACAAAATATCATCTACCGCTTCGGCATCCCAAACCGAATCATTACGGACAAAGGTAGACAATTCATATCTGGAGTTTTTCAGGATTTTTACAAGGAACGTGGGATCAAGATATGCTATGTATCGGTAGCACATCCGAAGAGCAACGGGCAGGTCGAGAGGGCTAACAACATGGATCTTCAGGGAATCAAAGCCAGAGTCTTCGACCGACTGCATCCCTACATAGGGCGATGGGTACAGGAGCTACCCCCAGTACTTTGGGCACTCCACATATCTGTTAGTCGGGCAATAGGCCAGTCGCCTTTCTTCTTAGTCTATGGAGCAGAAGTAGTCTTGCCCACCGAAATCGATCACGAATCCTTCTGCATACGCAACTACAATGAGTCCATGTTAGACCTGGCTAGAGAACACGGCCTCAACAGGTTGGAAGAAGCCCGGGACATTGCAACCATCCAGTCGGCACAGAACCTGCAAGGGTTATGCTAGTACCACAGTAGAAACGTTCGTGGTCAGGCATTCCTTCTCGGTGACCTGGTCTTACACAAAGTACAGACACAAAAGATCGACACAAGCTCTCCCTGATATGGGAAGGGCCCTACATCATAGCCAAGGTCACTCGGCCCAGCTCATATCGGCTACGGACGGAAGACAGAAGACTGCTGGAAAACTCGTGGAACATCGAACAGCTACGTCCCTTCTATACATAGTCGAGTTTTTTTTGTAACTTTTCTCTTTCTTTTTTAATCTTCGACTGCCCTCACTGAGTGGTTGCCCCTCGAGAGATAAATCAGGGGCTGCAATGTACTTTACCATCGGGTTCCTTTTTAATAAAGTCTGCTACCAATGCGCTCTTTAACTGTCGGTTGGGTCGATGTCTCGATGCGGTTAAACATCCTCTTAGCTACACCCAGCGCACCACCAAACCGGGTAAAACTACGCTAAGCTCCGCACTAGCTATGTTCACTTGAATGTTGTTGGGACGAGCACACACTGAAAGGGTAACTCATCACGCGACAAACGAGACACACCATAGGAAAAGACTCAAAAGCAAATAGATTGACATAAAACATATCACGAGTAATCGCTATAAGTACAGGTAACTACTACAAGTTCCCTACCACTTTTACAGGCCCATCGAATTGGCAATTGACTCAGTGGCCCCTTGGGCCTCGTTCGTCAACTTCATTGCCGTCTCTTCATCACAATCGGTGGCGAAGCCATCGCAAACCGCATCCATCTCCACATGGGGGTATAGGGACTTGACAATGGCGAGGAAGTGGCTGGACGCCAGCTTCGCCATCTCCCGTAGCTTCGCACCATGAGCCCCGGGCACCTGCTCGAGCTTCTGGGTGATGTCATCCACGCTAATCGACGAAGGACCCTGTGCCAGTGATTCTTTAGGTCCAAAGATGGTCAAGGCAGCCGTGACAAATCGGTCCCAAGCCATCTCAGCCGCCTTGGTCCTCGCCTCGGTGGCTTCTATCACAGACTTCACCTGGGCTTGCGTCTCTGCTAACATAGTGTCACGCCCAGAAATTCCTCACACGAATTTCTGAACTTAATTGTGTATTAAATCCCTGTCCAGGACCAGCCAGGGTACACAAAAAGACAATGTTGATTACATAACCATCGTTCTTAGAAACAACTGAAAATTACACTTATTCTAGCGGAAATGCAGCGGAAAGAAGGGGTAGACTAGCTCCAGCGGGTACGGCTCCAGTCCACAGGCAACACTTCGACGGTGAATCAACTCACTCCTGAGAGGCACCTCCATCGGACTCAACTTCTAGCTCTGGTGGGGAAAGTTAAGCAACGCTGAGTACAAACCACCGTACTCAACAAGTAACACAGACAAGGGGAAATAAATGATGCATAGGGATTAACAAGGACAGGCTTAAGGTTAGTTGCAATAAAGCAGCAGTTAAACAAATAACAGAGATTGAAAAGAATAAAGATAACTGAATACAGTAAAGCAAAAGTAAATAACACTTGTAAAATACCACAACTCTGTCCAACGTTACACCACGTTGCAACAGGCCCAACCACTGCTCAACGTTACACCATGTTGTAGTAGTCCCAAGAAAACCAATTACTCAAGTTATTAAAGGTTCACTAATCACAGTGAGGCTGGGAGCTCGCCCGTAACCGTGGGCACGGCTATTCGAATAGTTTATACTCTGATCAGAGGTGTACTACTGTACCCACAAGACACGACTCCACTACACTTGAACATGCGCCGACATACCGCCACGGCATACCGGAAAGGAGACCGTGATAGAATCCGTCACATAACCCTCCCTATTTAATCACACCACACTTGAGGTTTCACCCCCTCCTTTACACCAAGTCGGGCAGTCCCCTCTTGTGCCTTGGTAGATCCGGAAGCAGCAGAGGCTTTCGTTACACCACAATTGCCCGTCCATACTCCATCACGCCTACCCTTGCCTCGGTACGTCAAATAGTTCGAAGTCACGCTTCAAATCCCACCTTACCCATTTCGGCATGTGGTTAGCACTTAATTACTTCCAGTGTTTCCCGTGAACCGGTCCTTAATCGCCATGGGTGCGACTCTCAAAACCATGCACCCACAGCCCACCATTATCAATATTTTAGTTGACATTAACCCGAACCGGGTAATGAACCAATATCTCAGCTATTCAGAACTAAGCATGATTAAATGTGATCCCATGAGCTATTTGTTCTAAGCACGGCTAAGCATTAAGCTAAGCCTAACTCTAATCAAGTTACCCCTGGTCCATCAATGAATAAGGTCGAACAAACAACGGCATTTTAATAAGGTTTACCCAAAAAAATAAATACAGTAAATAATTTAATTAAAACAATGCATATTTGAATGAAGAAAGCAGGGAATTTGCTATAATGGGTTCAATATGATCAAAGATGAGTGTCACTTGCCTTGCTCTGGCCCCTGGGGAACTTCGGCGACGATCTTGAAGTAAACCGGCTCTTCGGCGGGGTCCGAATCTAAGCGACAAAGCACAAAAATAAATAAAACAGGCACAAACTCTACTGAAACAGCAAAAGAAACTATTTTTAATGGATTCTTGACAATTTTATGAATTTAATGAAATTTGAATGGACCTAAACGGAGACTGATGAATTACTTATGAATTTTAGAAGTTTTCTGGTTTTTTAGCTACACAGAAAAGTCCTAAATCAATTATTGCGCTATTAATGGGGCTGCTGACGTCAGCGAGGAGAGAGGAGGCGCTGACAGGTGGGGGCCACTTGTCGGTGGGAGAGAGGGGAGAGGAGAGGCTGACAAGTGGGTCCCACGGGAGGAGAGAGGGAGGAGGGCGCGGTGGCGGCTGACGGGTGGGACCCGTCGGTCGGTGACCCTGGAACAGAGAGGAGGGGAGCGGAGTCCGGCTGGGTGAGGGAGAGGGGCGGCAACGCCCGGGCGGCGGCGGACGACCGGCGGAGGGCGGCGCCCGGTGACGAGCGGCGTGAACCGGCGGGCGGCGGCGTATGGCGACGGCGGCCGGGGAAGCGGGAACGTCGGCGGTGCGAGCAGCGGCAGCCGAGCGCAGCGCACGGCGACGACAGCACGGCGGCACGGCGATGGCGGGCGGGCGCGGGAAGCGGCCACGCGGGAAGGCGCGGGGGGCGCGACGACAGCG
Organism: Oryza brachyantha; assembly: GCF_000231095.2. Taxonomy (NCBI): domain Eukaryota; kingdom Viridiplantae; phylum Streptophyta; class Magnoliopsida; order Poales; family Poaceae; genus Oryza; species Oryza brachyantha. The sequence goes on along the minus strand of NC_023163.2, from coordinate 14,800,452 downwards.
TGACGACGGCGGAGCTGGGCGACGGTCTGGCAGGGACTGCCGGCGACCGACGGAGTCCGACGACGATAGCGCGGGGGAGAGCTCGGCGGCGGTGATGGAGGGAACGGGAGAGGGAGGAGGGGAAGCGCTCACCGGTGGCGACGGAGATGGCGGCGCATCGACGAGGGCGAGGCGGAGGTGATGACGCAGACGCGCGGCGGCTGGCGACGCGCGGTGACGAGATCGGCGAACGACGGCGAGATGAGGAGGCGCGGCGGTGGAGAGGATGGAGGAGCGGCGAAGGGCGCGAGGCATCCATCGGCGGCGACGGGAGCCGGAGGAGGGTTGGCGACGCCGTGGCGGAGGTGGTGACGCGGCTGGACGGCGACGGCGGGTGACCGACAGCGAGATTGAACGGCGGCGGCAAATAGCGACGGCGCGACGGCGACTGGGCTGAGAGGAAAAGTGGGCGAAGGCGCGCGGCGGCTCAGGATTTATAGGGTGGCGGCACCGGCTAGGGCGGGGCGGAGTTTGGAGACCGGGTCGGGCACGACGCGGTCTCGGCGGTGGCCGTTGCGGCGGCGGCGGTTGCGGCGGCGGCGCGGACTCGGACTCGGCGCGGCGCGGCGCGGCACGGGCTCGCGGGCTGGCATGGCTCGGTCGCTGACAGGTGGGCCCCACTTGTCAGTGGCGCGAGGGAGGAGGGAGCGACGACGTACTTCACGGCGCGGGCGAGCGAGCGAGCTGGGCCGAGGCAGCGGCCCAGGCGGAGGCGCGCGCGGGGAGGAGGCCGGAGGCCGGTCGGCTGGGCCGGCCGAGGGGAAATGGGCCGGCTCGGCTGGGCCGGCCCGGGAAGGAGGAAAAAGAAAAAGAAAAAGGGAGAGGAGGAAAATTGGACTTCAGCCCAATTTGAGAAGGAAGGGAAAAAGAATGGAAAAAGGAGGGAAAAAAGAAAACCCCACTTTTGCCGAGTTTTAAATTAATTTGTTTCGCCACATTTTATACTTCTGCAATTTGAATTTAAATCCAGTTAGTTGATTTGCGAACCTTGATTTAATTAAATTAGGTTCTTTTAGAGGGATTCTTCCAGAGTTAATTAAGCCAATTGTTATTTACGGATTTCTTTTTACGATTTAAGGCTTGGGACGAAACTCCGGGTGTGACACATAGTGTGACATCAACCATGAACATGAGCAGAAGCAAATGAAAGTTGGGCTACGACAACTTACCCATGAGCTCAGTAGTAGCAGTATCTTTCCCCTTCTTGAGCCAAGCGCACTCACCTTCTAACATGGCCTTCGTGGCCGATAGTTGTGAGCCTGGCACACTCAGCCTGAAGCACGGTGTTCGCCTTCCTCAACTCTCCCAGAGCGGTGGCATGATCTGGTGGCAGAATGTTAGCCCAATTTCCTTAGCAAGAACCACCGCCAAAGTCAGATCATCGCACCTTTAATCCTGAAGTCCCAGGGAGACAGCCTAGGGGGTGAACAGGTGTCCTGAAAAAAAATCTTCCAAATCGCAGCGGTCAGAACAAGGGTCGGACCGTCCGGACCAATGGCCGGACCGTCCAATCGGCACTCTCGGGTTAGGTCAAGAGCTCTGGCCAAACCATTCGGGTTAGAAGACCAGACTGTCCGGTCAGTGGGAACAGCAGACCTGAAGGTCTCCTTTCCCCGTGAAGTTCCTGAGAACATGAATTGATGGTGTGCAGAAAATAAACTCAGGAAAATCACAGAAACAGAATGAACACCGAAATTACAAAAATGAAGACACAAGAGATTTATCCCAAGTTCGGATCTTTCGATCCTACTCTCCGTTGAGGTGCTCCTGTGAGCGTGATCTCTCTCTATCCTTTCCCTCTCTTAGCTTCCTCCCACAAGGCCAACACAGGTCTTCGGATTCTCACCTAAGCACTAGCAACCCCTTCGATCGACCACCAAGGTCAAGATCAAGGCGGCTGGCCCATGCCTAGGTTGCAATCCACTCTACCTTGCAACCCTCTATGAGAAAGCACAAGAATCCACTAACAACTTTACCTTTTTCCTTGTGGAGGTTAGGCAACAACCTTCACAAACTTGCTCCCGGGCGATCCACACGAATTGGAGGCTCGCGGGTGACACCTAACTGTCTAGGAGATCAATGTCCAAGACTAATAGGTCACCTTGACACCACATGCATCCATCAATCACCCAAGAACGAACACTCAATCACTCACTAGCCTAAACACTCTCTCTAAGATGTGATCCAATGATTAATGTCTCTAGAAGGTGTTTTAGGTTAGTGGGGAGGCTGCCCTAGCAACCAGAGAAACCGAACAGAAAGCCTCTCCAACGGCTAGATCTAAAGGGGGCCTTATATAGGCTGGCAGACATCACTGAGCCGTTGGGAAAGAAACCTAACCGGACTATCCGGCTAGGGGGGCCGGACCGTCCAGCCGACACTTAGCTTACTCACTCAGAGCAGGGGCCGGACCAAGGTCTGGACCGTTCGGTCCCTGCTGCTTAGCAACAAACCTCCGCTCAACTTAGACTCAACCCTAAACACTCTTGGATGCATGCTGAGCTTCTGCTGACCCCTCTTAATAGTATGCAGTTCCTATGACTGAAAACAAAAATAAAATCCATCTTCGAACGCCTTCATCTTCGTGGAACCGTCGCTTCGGGTCGTGCATGCTTTACATGTAATCCTTCAAACTAATTGATGCATTAACTTCTCTGCAATAACAACACATTAGTCCACACATGCTTGACCAACATTGTCATTAATCATCCAAAACTTCGTTTAGGGGCTAGATGCACTTTCAATCTCCCCCTTTTAGTGATTGATGACAATATTAGTCAACGCATGCCAGTAAAAGTAGCAATAAATCTAACTCCCCATAGATGTGTGCCAACATCAATACACAAACATGCATGAAACTTGAACTAAAACAACACAAAGAGATAGAGTTCATGCAATCAACACACAATGGAGTAGGGAATCAATAGTGCAGACTAGCCTAACAGTCATTACATCCCAGTGACACAAAAGTTTAGCAAATAAACAAGAGAGAGGGGGCCGGCCTGTCCGGCTTCAGGGCGGACGGTCGGGTCAACGTAGACTCAGAAATTTGGTAAGTGACACCTCTCAATTCTGCAGCTTCTCCCACTTTGGCATCAATACACCAGAAAGGGAGCACGCAGGGGAAAGAAATGGTCAGTCCTCATCTGATGGGATAACCTCGGTGGCACCAGAGTTGACGCTCGTGGTGTCATCCTCTGTCTAGATGTCGTCACTCTTAGTGGCCACTGCCTCTTCATCCTCTGTCTAGGAAGCACCAAAGATAATCTCTGGCTAAGCGGGCTCCTCCACCTAGGGTGCGCCAAACACCATCTCCGGCTGAGAAGTGTGGCCACCTAACACTTGAGGCTCTAGGGCCTCCTCTACTGCTGGCTGCTCGGGCTCCCCTCAGCTTGAGGCTCTAGGGCCTCCTCATCTTCCTCTGCCTCTTCGTCATCAGACTCTGCTGCCTCTGATCATTCTGCTGCACGCACCTCTAACTCCTCATCGCCCTCCTAGACATACTCCTCCTCCTCGGCATCGACATCACTGTCAATAGGAGCAGGGCGAGAAGAGGATGCGCTGGCTTCACCGACGATGGTACGAGTGGCCTCATAGGCCGCAAATGGATCCTCATAGACCTCATCCTCAGACTCAGAAGGGATCTCATGCCCAAACTCACGCAAAAGCTGATTGATCTTCTTTTCATTTGACTTTACTTTAACAGCTATCTTCTTGCAGATTCCAAAGATAGCAGAGAGCGCTTTCTTGAAGGGAGAAAGCGATCCTGAAAAAGGGTGCTCAGGAACCTGTGAAGACAAAGGTCGAGAGGAAGTGCTGGGCCTACCGGTCTTTCCTATTCCACTGTTGTCATGCCCTGAGTTTTACCCTAGTTAAAACTCAATTAAATAATGCATTAAAAGTAATTTGTTAATTAAATTTCAAGAGAAAACCCAGTGTAATTTAATTCAATTTAATTGGAAGCTTTTCGGATGTTCTAAAATATCCCGAAAGCATTTTAAATTATTAACCGAACTTATATTTGGATTGCAGTCAATAAAATTTGTTTAAATCAACTTAATAAAAATCGGCAAAATTTGAGGCAATTTCTTTTTTTCCCTGCTTTCTTTTTCCCTTCTTTCTTTCTCCTTTTTTCCCTTTTCTTTTTCTCTTTTCCTTTTTTTCCCTCTCAGGCCGAACTCCTCCTTCCCTGTCGCACCTCCCATCTTCCTCTCCCCTGTTGTGCGATCTCCTCCCGTCCTCCAAGCCGTGAGTCAGCCCAACTCCCTCCCCCACGGCCAAACAAGCAGCCCCATCTCTATCTCCACCTAAAAAATCAATTCTAATTAATTAGACTCTATTCCTTATCCCTTTGAAATTTTATCTATTTTCTTTTTAATAGGAGATGGATCCCAAGATTGATCTCTAGCTCTCTCTTATAAATAGACCTATAAGCCCCCACTTTTCCCCATTTTTTTCAGCCGCGCTGCGCCCATGTCGTCTTCACGCCGACGCCGCCTCCAAGCCCTAGCCGGTGCCAGTCCAGATCCTCGCCGCCGTCTGTGCCTCTCCCCTGGCCGACTCCTCACTGATCAGATCCTGCTGCTGTGCCGCCCCTGTTCGGCATAACAGCAAGCCACTGGCGGCCCTGCTACTCCCTGTTCGCAGCAGTCCAAGCCGATTTATTCCTCCAATCTCAGGTTAGCATGTCTTTTCCTCTTGCGAATCAACCTATTATTAATCTATCGTGTAATTGCTTAGGTTTTCTAATCTAATTAACTAGCGTGAGATTGATCTACAGTGCGAAGTTTAATTTCGTACACGTAGATTCGTTTATTTTCCTGTTTAGCGAGTCGTTAAATCTCGAGTTAACAGGTCATTATCTCCTGTCAATGTTCCGCTAACAGTTCACAGTTTTGTATTTCGGATCGGATTCGTCGTGCGAATCTCTAATTCGTGCACGTTTCGGTTCTGTCATGCGAATGCATGTTCTGTACGCAAATTCCCCGAACCGCGACCACCAACGCGGTCAAAGTCCCCATCGCCTCCCTTGGTCCACTCCTCTCTTCTTCCCTTCCACTAGGCCGGCCCGTCAGCCGTGGGCCGCTTTGCTCGCCTTCGCCTCTCTCCCTTCAGAACCTCCTCTCTCCCGCGCATGGGCAGCCACGGCCCACTGTCGCCTCTCGCGCGCCAAGTCCAAGCCACCTCCCTCCTCTTCGCCCACCGATCGGTGGGCCCCACCTGTCAGACCCATCTTCCTCGCGTGCTCACAGCCACCCGGCCACCGTGCACCACATCGGCCAATGCTACTCCCCCTTCGCGTCTTGCGTCCACCCCACCGCCTCGAGCCACCATCGTGTGTCGTCGTCTCATCACCGTGGTCTGTCGCCATCGCTCGAGAGATTGCGTTGTCTCACCACCATGCGTCACTGCCTCTGCTTCGCCGTCGTGTTGCGCCGAGCCACGTCGCACCGCCGCGCATCCTACAGCGCCACCACTCTACCACATCGAGCTGCGCTGCCGTGGCTGCGCCGTCGCGCTATGCCTCTGCCCCGTCGATGAGTTCGCCCACTCACCGCTCCGCACCTGCTCGCCGTCCCGAGCTAGCGCCTCGCCAACACCCACGACCGTGATTCCCGCCACCTCCTCCGAGCTCGGCGTCTGCGCCCATAACCTTCGTACCGCCCACCGGTGTTTACGGCCATGCGCGTGGGTGCGGGCAGGTGATAGAGACTCAATCACAATCCCCGTGGTGCGCTTGCAGATAGCAGCTCTCTTTCCACCTCCCTTTGTTGCCACTTTCTTCCCTTTAGACATTTTTCCTCTTAGCAACTCAATTGGAGGCGACTCCTCACTGTCTGTTTCTATGGAGAGCTCCTGACGAGCCTTCTATCTCTTTTCTGAAGTCATGACTGAGGACACAATCTGCAAGAATCAATAATCATAAAAGAACTAAGTTTATGGTGGAAGGTGGAGCCAAAGTACGGTACTAACTAGCTGTGAGCCGGACAGTCCGGTCGGAGCTCACTGTCTGGCCAGAGGAGCTGACCCGAACAGTCCGGCCAGGGAGCCAGACCGTCCGGTCCAAGTTCTCTGCCAGACCGACAGGTTCGGCCGGACCGTCCAGCCTAGAAGACCGGACTGTCTGGGTAAGAACAGGTGGTTGTGCATGTGATTTTAGACAGTAGATCGGTTAACTAGACATCTCACTAAATGGTTTTCTATGGTCGAACGAAGCTAGAACCAAACAGATTTAGAGATCGGCCTAAAACAAGGTGAAAACCCTAAAAGGAGATTGAAACCAATACCTGGAGTTGGGGACGTCGAATCCGCGTTTGGGGGCGAGTTCCTCACCACCAATTCAGTAAAAAATGTGGAATCCGAAAGCTTTTCGATGGAGGAAACCCAAAATCACCTCTATGGGGTGAGAGGAAGTTAGGGTTTGAGGGAAAGGAAATGAGAGATTTCCTCTCTCTGCTCGGCTTGGGAGCAGTTAAAGGAGTTGCCGGCTGAACTGTCCAGTCGGGGCCCAGACGGTCCAGCTGGGACTTGAGAGTAGACCGAGAAAGCTGGCCGGACAGTCCAGCTAGGACGGACTTGTCACACCCAGAAATTTACACCAAATTTCTGAACAATAGCATGTATTAAATCTCAGTCCAGGAATCAGCCCGAATACACACTGTGACAAATTAATACACAGTTCCACGACTTAAAAACAAATAAAAACAATTATCTATTGAAATGCAGCGGAAAAGAAAACAAACTAAACCATCTAATCGTCAGCTTCAGCTGACGATGACGGCTCCACATCACAGGCATTCTTGACTGTGGACTGAACCTGTCACGCCCGGAGTTTTATCCCAAGCCTAAATCGTAAAAAGAAATCCGTAAATAACAATTGGCTTAATTAACTCAGGAAAAATCCCTCTAAAAGGAATTAATTCAATTAAATCGAGGCTCGCAAATCGACTAACAGGATTTGAATTTAAATTGCAGAAGTATAAAATTTGGCCAAACAAATTAATTTAAAACTCGGCAAAAGTGGGGTTTTCCTTTTTCCCTCCTTTTTCCTTTCTTTTTCCCTTCCTTCTCAAATTGGGCCGAAGTCCAATTTTCCTCCCTTCCTTTTCTTTTTCCTTTTTCTTTTTCCTCTCCTCCTTCCCGGGCCGGCCCAGCCGAGCCGGCCCACCTCTCCCCGCCCGGCCGGCCCAGCCGAGCCGGCCTTCCGCTCCGTCCCCGCGCGCGCGCGCTCCTCCCGCCTGGGCCGCCTCGGCCCAGCTCGCCCGCTCGTCCGCCCGCGCCGCGGCGAAGTCCGTCTCGCCTCCCTCCTCCCCTCGCGCCACTGACAGGTGGGGCCCACCTGTCAGCGACCAGGTTTCGCCAGCGCCCCCGCCTCCGCGTCGCGCCAGCCGAGTCCACCGCCGCCCCGAGTCCTCCGCCGCGCCGCCGCTGCAACCACCGCTGCAACCGCCGCCGCCGAGTTCGCCGCGTCGTCGACTCGGTCTCCACCGGCCGCTCCGCCCTAGCCGGCGCCACCACCTATAAAATCCTCACGCCGCCGCCCCGCCGCCACTTTCCCCTCTCCGCCCGAAGCTCCCCTCCGTCGCCGTCAGCCGCCGATCTTCTTGTCGGCCGTCGGACGTCGCCGCCCACCCGCGTCACCACCGCCGCCTCGTCTTCGCTGATCTCCCGCTGGCCTCCGTCGCTGCCGGTGTGCACCCGAGCGTCGTCGCCGCCCCTTCGTCCCTCCCGCCGCCGTGCTCGTCGTCTCGACGCCGTCGGCCGATCTCGTCACCGCGCGTCGTCAGCCGCTGCGCGTCTGCGTCATCACCGCCGCCTCGCCCTCGCCGACGCGCCGCCTTCTTTGTCGCCGCCGGTGAGCGTTTCTCCTCTCCCTCTCCCGTTTCCCTCATCATCACCCCTGAGCTCACCCCCGCGCCGTCGTCGTTGGACTCCGCCCCCCTGCCAGACCGTCGCCCAGCTCCGCCGTCGTCACGCTGTCCTCGCGCCACCTACGCCTTCCCGCATGGCCGCTTCCCACGCCCGCCCGCCGTCGCCGCCCGCTCGTCGCCGCCCGACGTCGTCGCCGACGCCGTCGTTGCTGCGCCGTCGCCGCCTCCCCGGCTGAACGCCGCATCTCATCCCCCTCTCCCTCGCGACGCCGTCGCTGAGCTCCCTCCTCCGCTCTGCTCCGCTGCCACCCGATCCCTCGCGCCGTCACTGGGTGTCGTACGCTGCCGGCGCTCGTCGTCGCCCCTCCACCTGCCGTCTTCGTCCGCGCCGACTCGTCGTCGCCGTTCTCGTCACCACCTTCGCCTCCGTCGACCACCAACCGCCGCTCTGCTGTCGAGCCGTCGCCGGCCGTCACTGTCCCCGCGCCGCCGTCGAGGCCGTCTCTCCTCTCCTCTCTCGCTGCCACTTGGCCGCTCCGCTCCGCCGCCGCTCAGCCACCCTCTCCCTCCGCTCTGCTCCGCCGCCGCTCCGAGCCGCGCCACCCCGCCGCGGTCTCTGCCTCCTCCTCGCCGACGCCGTCGTCGCCCTTCGGTCGCCGGTCGGTGTCGCCGACGTCGACGCCCTCGTGCCGCCGGTCATCGCCATCGCCACCTCCCCTTTCCTCCTCAGCCGTCGCCGTGCCGCCGTGCCGTCGTCGTCGTGCGCCACGCTCGGGCGCCGCTGCTCGCGCCGCCGACGTCCTCGCTTCCCGGCCGCCGTCGCCAATCGCCGCCGTCCGCCGCATACCCGCCGGTCCGCGCCGCCGTCCGCCGGTCGCCGCCCGCCGCGCCGTCGCGCCGCGAGCCACGAGCCGCGCGCTCTGCTCGCTCCTCTCTGTCCTCTCTCGCTGACGAGTGGGACCCACCCGTCAGTCGTTCCCCGCCAGCCCCTTCCTCTCTCTCCTCCCCGGGCCCGCGTGTCAGCCGCCCATTTCCCCTCTCTCCCACTGACAGGTGGTCCCCACCTGTCAGCCGTCAGTTCCTCTCTCCTCGCTGACGTCAGCAGCCCCATTAATTGCGCAATAATTGATTTAGGACTTTTCTGTTTAGCTAAAAAACCCAGAAAACTTCTAAAATTCATAAGTAATCCATCTAGTCTCCGTTTAGGTCCATTCAAGTTTCATTAAATCCAGAAAAATGCCAAGAATCCATTAAAAATAGTTTCTTTCCCTGTTTCAGAAGTTTTTTAGCCTGTTTTGTTTGTTTTGCCTTGTTTGTCGTAGGTTTTGACCCCGTCGCAGCGCCGTTCGTTCTCGAAGTCGTCGCCGAAGTTCCTCGTGGGTCTAAACAAGGCAAGTGGCACCCTTCTTTGATCATATTGAACCCATGATTATAAAATCCCCCGCTTTTACATTCAAACATGCATTGTTTTATGCAAATCTATTTATTGTATTTATCTATTGGGCATTTACCTTTATATCCGTTGATTCCCATTTATTATTGTCATCCCAGGGTTAATTTGACTAGAATTAGGATTAGTCAATGCTTAGCCATGCTTAGTTCAACTAGCTCACCAATTATTATTTAATTATTGTTGCACTTTGGTACACCTTCAATGGTTGTTATCATTATTCATTTCCCGATGTGGTTTAATACAACTAAAATATTGCTTATGGTGGGCTGTGGGTGCATGGTTTTGAGAGTCGTGCCCATGGCAATTAAGGACCGGTTCTCGGGAAACCCTGAAGGTCTTACACGTACTAACCACAAGCCAGAATGGGCAACGGTGAGACTCGTAATCTAGCTTGTCCCTATTCGACGTACCCAGGCAAGGGTAGGCGTGATGGAGTATGGACGGGCAATCGTGGTGTAACGAAAGCTTCTCCTGCTTCCGGATCTACCAAGGCACAAGAGGGGACTGCCCGACTTGGTGTAAAGGAGGGGGTGAAACCTGAAGTGTGGTGCGATTGTCTAGGGAGGGCTGGGTGAAAGGTCTTATCATGGTTTCCGTACTGAGGTATCGTGGTGATACGTTGGGGCATGGTAACATGCTTGGCAGCCATGTCTTGTGGGTAAAGTTGTACACCTCTGCAGAGTAAAACTATTCGAATAGCCGTGCCCGCGGTTATTGGGCGAACCGACAGACTCACTGGGATTAGTTGAACCCCTTTAATAATTTTATTAATCTTGGAACTGGTTTGACCCTGCGCAATGTGGTGTAACGTTGGCAGTGGTTTGGGTCTGTCGCAACGTGGTTTAACGTTGGACAGAGGGTTGACCCTGTCGCTACGTGGTGTAACGTTCGACAGCGGTCTGGGCCTGTTGCAACGTGGTGTAACGTTGGACAGTGGATGATTATTTTAAATGTTTACTTTACTTTTATTTCAGTCTATTTTATCTACTGTTTTGCTAAATTACTGCAGCTTTTGTGCAAGTTAACCTTAGCCTATCCTTGATACCCTGTTGCATTCATTATTCTCCCTCTCTTGGGTGTTACTTGTTGAGTACGGTGGTTTGTACTCAGCCTTGCTTACTTTTTCCCCCACCAGAGCAAGTGCCAGAGCCTGTGTCAGAAGAAGGTTGTTCCGAAGGTTGAGGTAAGGTTCAGTCCGCCGTCGAGAGTGCCTGTGGTGTGGAGCCGTCTTCGCCAGCTGAAGCTGAAGATTAGATGGTCTAGTTTTGTCTTCCTCTTTCCGCTGCATTTCGATAGATACTTGTTTTTATTTGTTTTTAAGACGTGGAACCGTGTATTAATTTGTCATAGTGTGTACTCGGGCTGATGCCTGGACCGAGATTTAATACATGCTATTGTTCAGAAATTTGGTGTAAATTTCTGGGCGTGACAAGTTGGTATCAGAGCCAATCTTGACCGTAGGATGAGCCAAATGGAAACCCTAGGAGCCTTCTGTCATATGCATTAGGTTTTGAAAAATTTGAGTCGTTTGCAAAAAAAAAAAAAGAGTCGAGTCTTTTGGTTTTGAAAATTTAGCGAGCATTCTTGCTTCTCAAACCTTGATCTCTATAGATGTGTGTCATCCCACCGACGAGCCCGTGCCTTCGTCGCAGCAGTCATCAGCAACTTCAGCCGATCAAGTGTCATGACCGAAGATTCAAGTTCTTCCCGAAGTGAAGAGTCAGGTCTGCGCTACTCCAAGCGTCGCTCTCAAGTTGAAGACAAGTCGTTCAAGAGTCAAGCTTTGCTTCTTCAGTCGTCGCAGCCGTTTCGAGCCGTAGACGTTACCCTAGCATCGTCTTTTAGTCGTTGCTTGGTAGTTTTTGTGTGTGTAGGTTTGTTTTGGGGTTAGCGGTTCACCATAGCAAGTAGTGGCGTTATGGTTGTACCACCAGGAGTTGAGTGCTCTTTTAAGTGTTTTAATCCAGATCAGAAAATTTCACTCGAGTAATTCAAGAAAAGCCCCTTTGATTTTCTCCTCTGCCTTTGTTCTCTCCTTCTGCTCTGAAGATGGTGAACACAAGGAACAGTAACCGCAACAACAATGGAGCAACTGGAAGTCAAGAAAACCATGAAGGTTCGCGCAATGGACCGCCACCGCCGCAACAAGAGGACCCGACGATTGCCCAAGTTCTAGCCAACCAGGCTCAGATGATGACCATGATGATGCAACAGATGCAACAACAACACCAACAGGTGATGCAGCTTTGGATGAATCAGCAGCAGAATCAACACCAAGGACCACCACCAGCACAGTCAAGGTTATCAGAGTTTCTTCGAGTTCGACCACCGACGTTTGCGAGCACAACCAACCCGATGGAAGCAAATGACTGGCTACATGCAATCGAAAAGAAGCTGAATCTTTTGGAGTGCAGTGATCAAGAGAAGGTCGCTTTCGCGACTCACCAACTGATGGGACCCGCCTCCGTTTGGTGGGATAACCTTCTGGCTACTCGGACTGCCACTACAGATATCACTTGGGACGAGTTCTGCAACAGTTTTCGGAAAGCTCATGTGCCGGATGGAATAGTGGCACAGAAGAAGCGAGAGTTTTGTGATCTACAACAAGGGGATATGACAGTTACAGAGTATCTCCATGAGTTCAACCGCCTAGCACGTTATGCCCCGGAAGATGTGCGCACCGATGCTGAAAGACAAGAGAAGTTTCTTGAAGGATTGAATGATGACCTGACCAAACAGCTGATCTCAAAGGATTTTGCGGACTTTGAGAAGTTAGTGGACAAAGCAATCTGCCAGGAGGACCAGTGCAACCAGATGGATCGCAAGAGAAAAGCGGAACAAGTCAACACAGGAAAGAACCAGAAGCCACGTTTGCACTTTGGACAACAGCAGGGGTCTTCGACACCGATTGTTCGTCAACACCGACCTTTCAACCCAAGCAACTACAACCCCCATGACAACGACAGCAATGGAGGACCACTGCAGCCCTTATCAGCACTGCCACCGCCAAGCCAGGCAACACCAGCTCAGAAGCCAGGGGTTTGTTTCAACTGCAACAGACCGGGTCACTTCGCCAAGGAGTGTCCACAGCCAAGACGCAACAAACGAGGATTCGTGCAAGCCCAAGTCAATCAAGTCTCAGCCAAGGAAGCTCAAGCCGCACCCGAGTTTGTTCCAGGTAAGTTCTGCCAACTCTAGGCTGCTTGTCTGCACCTCTTTAACAGCTCCTCCGAATCTCGGGGACGAGATTCTGTTAAGGGGGGTGGATTTGTCACGCCCGGAGTTTTATCCCAAGCCTAAATCGTAAAAAGAAATCCGTAAATAACAATTGGCTTAATTAACTCAGGAAAAATCCCTCTAAAAGGAATTAATTCAATTAAATCGAGGCTCGCAAATCGACTAACAGGATTTGAATTTAAATTGCAGAAGTATAAAATTTGGCCAAACAAATTAATTTAAAACTCGGCAAAAGTGGGGTTTTCCTTTTTCCCTCCTTTTTCCTTTCTTTTTCCCTTCCTTCTCAAATTGGGCCGAAGTCCAATTTTCCTCCCTTCCTTTTCTTTTTCCTTTTTCTTTTTCCTCTCCTCCTTCCCGGGCCGGCCCAGCCGAGCCGGCCCACCTCTCCCCGCCCGGCCGGCCCAGCCGAGCCGGCCTTCCGCTCCGTCCCCGCGCGCGCGCGCTCCTCCCGCCTGGGCCGCCTCGGCCCAGCTCGCCCGCTCGTCCGCCCGCGCCGCGGCGAAGTCCGTCTCGCCTCCCTCCTCCCCTCGCGCCACTGACAGGTGGGGCCCACCTGTCAGCGACCAGGTTTCGCCAGCGCCCCCGCCTCCGCGTCGCGCCAGCCGAGTCCACCGCCGCCCCGAGTCCTCCGCCGCGCCGCCGCTGCAACCACCGCTGCAACCGCCGCCGCCGAGTTCGCCGCGTCGTCGACTCGGTCTCCACCGGCCGCTCCGCCCTAGCCGGCGCCACCACCTATAAAATCCTCACGCCGCCGCCCCGCCGCCACTTTCCCCTCTCCGCCCGAAGCTCCCCTCCGTCGCCGTCAGCCGCCGATCTTCTTGTCGGCCGTCGGACGTCGCCGCCCACCCGCGTCACCACCGCCGCCTCGTCTTCGCTGATCTCCCGCTGGCCTCCGTCGCTGCCGGTGTGCACCCGAGCGTCGTCGCCGCCCCTTCGTCCCTCCCGCCGCCGTGCTCGTCGTCTCGACGCCGTCGGCCGATCTCGTCACCGCGCGTCGTCAGCCGCTGCGCGTCTGCGTCATCACCGCCGCCTCGCCCTCGCCGACGCGCCGCCTTCTTTGTCGCCGCCGGTGAGCGTTTCTCCTCTCCCTCTCCCGTTTCCCTCATCATCACCCCTGAGCTCACCCCCGCGCCGTCGTCGTTGGACTCCGCCCCCCTGCCAGACCGTCGCCCAGCTCCGCCGTCGTCACGCTGTCCTCGCGCCACCTACGCCTTCCCGCATGGCCGCTTCCCACGCCCGCCCGCCGTCGCCGCCCGCTCGTCGCCGCCCGACGTCGTCGCCGACGCCGTCGTTGCTGCGCCGTCGCCGCCTCCCCGGCTGAACGCCGCATCTCATCCCCCTCTCCCTCGCGACGCCGTCGCTGAGCTCCCTCCTCCGCTCTGCTCCGCTGCCACCCGATCCCTCGCGCCGTCACTGGGTGTCGTACGCTGCCGGCGCTCGTCGTCGCCCCTCCACCTGCCGTCTTCGTCCGCGCCGACTCGTCGTCGCCGTTCTCGTCACCACCTTCGCCTCCGTCGACCACCAACCGCCGCTCTGCTGTCGAGCCGTCGCCGGCCGTCACTGTCCCCGCGCCGCCGTCGAGGCCGTCTCTCCTCTCCTCTCTCGCTGCCACTTGGCCGCTCCGCTCCGCCGCCGCTCAGCCACCCTCTCCCTCCGCTCTGCTCCGCCGCCGCTCCGAGCCGCGCCACCCCGCCGCGGTCTCTGCCTCCTCCTCGCCGACGCCGTCGTCGCCCTTCGGTCGCCGGTCGGTGTCGCCGACGTCGACGCCCTCGTGCCGCCGGTCATCGCCATCGCCACCTCCCCTTTCCTCCTCAGCCGTCGCCGTGCCGCCGTGCCGTCGTCGTCGTGCGCCACGCTCGGGCGCCGCTGCTCGCGCCGCCGACGTCCTCGCTTCCCGGCCGCCGTCGCCAATCGCCGCCGTCCGCCGCATACCCGCCGGTCCGCGCCGCCGTCCGCCGGTCGCCGCCCGCCGCGCCGTCGCGCCGCGAGCCACGAGCCGCGCGCTCTGCTCGCTCCTCTCTGTCCTCTCTCGCTGACGAGTGGGACCCACCCGTCAGTCGTTCCCCGCCAGCCCCTTCCTCTCTCTCCTCCCCGGGCCCGCGTGTCAGCCGCCCATTTCCCCTCTCTCCCACTGACAGGTGGTCCCCACCTGTCAGCCGTCAGTTCCTCTCTCCTCGCTGACGTCAGCAGCCCCATTAATTGCGCAATAATTGATTTAGGACTTTTCTGTTTAGCTAAAAAACCCAGAAAACTTCTAAAATTCATAAGTAATCCATCTAGTCTCCGTTTAGGTCCATTCAAGTTTCATTAAATCCAGAAAAATGCCAAGAATCCATTAAAAATAGTTTCTTTCCCTGTTTCAGAAGTTTTTTAGCCTGTTTTGTTTGTTTTGCCTTGTTTGTCGTAGGTTTTGACCCCGTCGCAGCGCCGTTCGTTCTCGAAGTCGTCGCCGAAGTTCCTCGTGGGTCTAAACAAGGCAAGTGGCACCCTTCTTTGATCATATTGAACCCATGATTATAAAATCCCCCGCTTTTACATTCAAACATGCATTGTTTTATGCAAATCTATTTATTGTATTTATCTATTGGGCATTTACCTTTATATCCGTTGATTCCCATTTATTATTGTCATCCCAGGGTTAATTTGACTAGAATTAGGATTAGTCAATGCTTAGCCATGCTTAGTTCAACTAGCTCACCAATTATTATTTAATTATTGTTGCACTTTGGTACACCTTCAATGGTTGTTATCATTATTCATTTCCCGATGTGGTTTAATACAACTAAAATATTGCTTATGGTGGGCTGTGGGTGCATGGTTTTGAGAGTCGTGCCCATGGCAATTAAGGACCGGTTCTCGGGAAACCCTGAAGGTCTTACACGTACTAACCACAAGCCAGAATGGGCAACGGTGAGACTCGTAATCTAGCTTGTCCCTATTCGACGTACCCAGGCAAGGGTAGGCGTGATGGAGTATGGACGGGCAATCGTGGTGTAACGAAAGCTTCTCCTGCTTCCGGATCTACCAAGGCACAAGAGGGGACTGCCCGACTTGGTGTAAAGGAGGGGGTGAAACCTGAAGTGTGGTGCGATTGTCTAGGGAGGGCTGGGTGAAAGGTCTTATCATGGTTTCCGTACTGAGGTATCGTGGTGATACGTTGGGGCATGGTAACATGCTTGGCAGCCATGTCTTGTGGGTAAAGTTGTACACCTCTGCAGAGTAAAACTATTCGAATAGCCGTGCCCGCGGTTATTGGGCGAACCGACAGACTCACTGGGATTAGTTGAACCCCTTTAATAATTTTATTAATCTTGGAACTGGTTTGACCCTGCGCAATGTGGTGTAACGTTGGCAGTGGTTTGGGTCTGTCGCAACGTGGTTTAACGTTGGACAGAGGGTTGACCCTGTCGCTACGTGGTGTAACGTTCGACAGCGGTCTGGGCCTGTTGCAACGTGGTGTAACGTTGGACAGTGGATGATTATTTTAAATGTTTACTTTACTTTTATTTCAGTCTATTTTATCTACTGTTTTGCTAAATTACTGCAGCTTTTGTGCAAGTTAACCTTAGCCTATCCTTGATACCCTGTTGCATTCATTATTCTCCCTCTCTTGGGTGTTACTTGTTGAGTACGGTGGTTTGTACTCAGCCTTGCTTACTTTTTCCCCCACCAGAGCAAGTGCCAGAGCCTGTGTCAGAAGAAGGTTGTTCCGAAGGTTGAGGTAAGGTTCAGTCCGCCGTCGAGAGTGCCTGTGGTGTGGAGCCGTCTTCGCCAGCTGAAGCTGAAGATTAGATGGTCTAGTTTTGTCTTCCTCTTTCCGCTGCATTTCGATAGATACTTGTTTTTATTTGTTTTTAAGACGTGGAACCGTGTATTAATTTGTCATAGTGTGTACTCGGGCTGATGCCTGGACCGAGATTTAATACATGCTATTGTTCAGAAATTTGGTGTAAATTTCTGGGCGTGACAGAACCTCACTTCAACCTTGGGAACAATCTTCTGACTGAAACTCTAGCACTTCCTCTGGTGGGGGAAAAATTAAGCAAGGCTGAGCACAAACCGCCGTACTCTACAAGTAACACCCAAGAGAGAAAGAATAATGAATGCAATTGGATACAAGGATAAGCTAAGGTTAAATTACCCAAAAGCTGCAGTAATTTAGCAAAACAGTAGATAAAATAGACTAAATAAAAAGTAAAGTAACATTTAAAATAATCACTCACTGTCCAATGTTACACCATGTTGTAACAGGCCCAACCACTATCCAGCGTTACACCACACTGCAATAGGGTCAACCCTTTGCCCAACGTTACACCACGTTGCGACAGACCCAAGCCACTACGAACGTTACACCACATTGCACAGGATCAAACCAGTTCCAAGATTAACCAGGTTATTAAAGGTTCAACTAATCCCAGTGAGTCTGTCAGTTCGCCCCACAACTACGGGCACGGCTATTCAAATAGTTTTACTCTGCAGAGGTGTACAACTTTACCCACAAGACATGGCTCCCAAGCATGTCACCATGCCCCAACGTATCACCACGATACCTCAGTACGGAAACCATGATAAGACCTTTCACCTAACCCTCTCTAGACAATCGCACCACACTTTAGGTTTCGCCCCCTCCTTTACACCAAGATGGGCAGCTCTCTCTTGTGCCTAGGTGAATCCGGAAGTAGCAGAGGCCATCGTTACACCACGATGTCCCATCCATACTCCATCACGGCCACCCTTGCCTAGGTACGTCGAATAGGGACAAGCTAGACTACGAGTCTCACCATTGTCCATTCTGGCTTTGTGGTTAGTACATGTAAGACCTCTCAAAACCATGCACCCACAGTCTAATTAGTCATTAAAGGTCTATCAAAGTCTAATTAATAATTAAAATAAATAATTGGTGAGCTAGTTGAACTAAGCATGGCTAAGCATTGACTAATCCTAATTCTAGTCAAATTAACCCTGGGATGTCAATAATAATGAGGGAGAATCAACAGATATAAAGGTAATTGCCTAATACAATAAATAGATTTGCATAAAACAATGCATGTTTGAATATAAAGCGGAGAGTTTTATAACCATGAGATCAATATGATCAAAGAAGGGTGCCACTTGCCTTGCTTAGACCCATGAGGAACTTCTGCAATGACTTCGGGAATGAATGGCGCTGCAACGGGGTCAAAACCTACGACAAACATGGCAAAACAAGCAAAAACAGACTATAAAACTACTGAAACAGGCAAAGAAACTATTTTTAATGGATTCTTGGCATTTTTCTGGATTTAATGAAACTTGAATGGACTAAAATGGAGACTAGATGAATTAGTTATGAATTTTAGAAGTTTAACTGTATTTTTAAACTAAACAAAAAACCTTAATGAATTATTGCGCAATTAATTGGAGGATGACGTCAGCACAGGAGAGAGAGTGGCTGACAACTGGGTCCCACAGGACAGTGAGAGACAACTGGGAGAGAGGGGGAACCGGCTGACGCATGGGCCCACCGCGAGAGAGAGGAAGGGAGAGATAGGGAGGCCGACGGATGGGGTGCACCCGGCGGTGAGAGGAAAATAGAGGAGGGGGAGGCGCGATGATGGCCAGCGGCGACCGGCGACAGCGTCGGCCGGTGGCGGCGGTGGCGGGCGACAGCGCAACGGCAACCGGCGGGCGAAGCCCACGGCCAGCGGCGACCAGTGATGGACGGCGGCGACGGCCAACCGGGAGAGCTTGGCAATGGTGGCGGCCGAGAGGGAGAGGAAAGGGCGGGATATGGGAGGGGAGAGCAGGCTCACTGGCACGATGAAGACAACGGCTGGCGACAGACACGGAGAAGACGGGGAGATTATTGGCGGTGCACGGGAAAAGCGGCACGACCGAACGCGGCGCACGGCGACGCACGCACAGGGGAAGAGGAGGGGGAAAAGGATGGCGGCGGCTCACCAGCGATGAGAACAGCGGCGGTGAGTCGGCGTGGGGGAGGCGTTGGTGGCGACGGGGTTGCGTAGCTCGGAGCAGCGGCGAGCGGCGGGATTAGCTGGCGGCGGCGTCGGCCGAGCGGCGTGAGGGCGCGACGCGGTGGCATCGTCCTGCAGCGCAGGCGAGGGGAGAGGACAGCGCAGAGGAAGAGGCAACAGCGTCGGCTGAGCCGCTCGCGTGACGACACGGGCTCGGCGACGACCGTCGGTGAGACTGACAATGGCAGCGTCGTGAACGGTGCAGCCGCGTGCACACGATGACGGTGGCGTGGCAGTGGGGAGAGGAAGGGGAGGAGAGCGGGGAGGAAGGCAGCATGAGGAGTGCCGCCGTGCGGTCGACGACGGTGACGCAGCAGCGCACCGGTGGCGGACGGGAGTGGTTCCTCCTGACGGCGAGCCGAGGGAGACCGATGGAGGATGGAAGGGGAAGGAGAGCGGGAGCTCATTGGGCGGATGGCAACGGTGGTGATGGCGCAAGGACGACGACGCGCCGGCGGCGATCGACATCCGGCTGCGAGAGGACAACGGCGCACGGGCAACGACGGTGGCTAGACCACGGTGACAACCCGAGGCAGCGGCGGCGAGAGCCTGGCGCAGGTGAGGCGGAGAAGGGCGGCAGTGTAGCGGCGATAGCGAAAGGTATTGAGCGGCGCGGGCAGGGTGAATTTTATAGTGCGAGGAGGGCGGCGGCGGCGCGCAGATGGTGGCCGGTGGTTGCGGGGCGGTGGTTAGTGGCGGCGCGGCTATTGCGAGCGCGCGGATAGGGCGTCGGTGGTTAGCGATGGCGCAACAAGATGGCAAGGCGATCGGGACGCGGCAGCGGCCACAGCGACACGGTAGGCAAGCGCGCAGACACGAGGGCGCGACGCGTTTGGGACGGCGGAGCGGGCAGTGCGATCGGCATGAGGGGGCGGTGAGGCAACCGAGCGCCACGGCGCAGTGGTGGCGAGGCGAGCAAGGGGTGGCCAGAGCGAGCAAACACAGCGGTGCGGCGTGGCGGTGCAGACGCGGGGGCGACGCGCGTGGGTGCAGGCGCCGGCTATCAGTGGTCCCCACCTATTAGTGGCCTGGAGGAGGAGAGGGAGGTGCCTGGACTCTGGGGTGCTTGTGGGCCTCGGCCGCAGGCCGTCCCAGCAAGGGGAGAGAGAAAGGAGTAGGCCGGCGGGAAAGAGGAGAAGGAGAAGCAGGCCGAAGGGGAGAGGAGAGGGAAGGAAGGAGTGGGCCGTGCTGGCTTGGCTCGACCCGAGTGGGAGGAAGGAAGGTAGAGGAGGGGAAAGGGATGTTGGCTGGGCTAGTGGCCTGCTGGCCAGTGGAGAGGGAGGCACTAGGGACTTCGAGCGCAGGTCGGGCCGCGGCTCGGAAAATTTGCGAACAACACACATATTCGCATAATAGAACCAAATCTTGCACGAATCAAAGATTCATGCGATGAATCAGAACTGAAACGCGAACCTATGAACTGTTAGCGGAACAGCGATAAGATTTAACAACCCGTTAAATCGAGATTGAACGACTCGCTAAACAGAGATCTCACGACTTTAACGTAAAACCAATCTACGTGTACGAAATTGAATCTCATACTGTAGATCAATCTCACGCTAGCTAATTAGATTAGAAAATCTAAAGAATTAAACGGTAGATTAATTTAGATTGGTTCACAAGAGTAAAATATATGCGAACCTGAGATTTGGTGTAGAGATTGGCGACAGGCTGCTGCTGTGAACAAGGAGTAGCAGGGGAGCGGCATGGCTGTGGCTGAACAGGCGATGGCTCGACAGAGAGACGGCGTGGGCGCGGTGCGACTGAAAAAGACGGGGGAAAAGTGGGGGCTTGGGAGGTTTATTTATAGGAGAAAAACTAGAGATAAATCTAGAAATCCATCTCCTATAAAAAGTGAATAGATAGTTTCAAAGGGATAAGAGTTAGAGTCCCAATAGATTAGAAATTGATTTTACTGTGAGGGAGTGGTGGGGCTGCACGGCTGTGGAGGGGGAGTTGGGGTGGAGTACGATAGCGGGAAGGGGGAGATCGTACAGGGGGAAGGGAGAGAGGAGGGGTTCGGCCAGCGAGCGAAAAAGAAAGGAAAGAAAAAAGAAAAGGGAAAAAGGGAGAAAGAAAGAAGGGAAAAAGAAAAGAAAAAGGAAGGAGGAAAAAAATTGCCTCCAATTTTGCAAATTTTTATTAAGTTTATTAGAGCAAATTTTATTGACTGCAATTCAAATATAAATCTTGTTAATAATATAAAATACTTTCGGAACATTTTAGAACATCCGAGAAGCTTCCATTAATAAAGTTAAAATGCACTGGGTTTTCTCTCGAACTTTAATTAACAATTTATTTTTAATGCATTATTTAATTATTTATTAGCTAGGGTAGAAATCAGGGCGTGACAGGACTGTCCGGTCAAACTAGGCTCTGGTGGAAGTAAAAGAGGCTGAAGCGAAACTGACTCTAAGAAAATTGGTGATTCATCTTAAAGATCAGATTAAGAAACAGTACAAAACTATGATTCATAAGTTAAATCAACCATTTTGCAATCCAGAAAACAAGTTTTCGCAAAGCACTCAACAATTTTCGCAAACAAGTTTGAAAAACAAGGATTTTGAAATTTTGTTTGGGAATGTTTGAGCCTTACCCCTAGTATTTTAGACCAATTCTATTATAGAATTGACCTCTAAAAAATATGAAGACTCACGTTGTTATAACATGTGTATGAAATTGACTTGACTATTAAGAAATTAGGTCGGTTTTCATGCAATGTTGCGAGAATCCAAGATATTTAGTTCATTTCTCAACTCAAAAAACCTTTTCTCATCTAAGGGCTTGGTGAAGATGTCAGCTAGTTGGTGTTCGGTTCTCACATGGGTTAGGGAGATGTCTCCTTTGGTGTCATGGTCCATCAAGAAATGGTGTCGGATATCGATATGTTTGGTTCTTGAGTGTTGGAGGGGTTGTTGGCTATTTTGATAGCATTCTCATTATCGCAAAGGAGGGGGATCCTAGTCATGGTGTATCGAAAATCTTGGAGGGTTTGTTTCATCCATAGGAGTTGGGCACAATACGCACCGGCGGCTATGTATTCGGCTTCAGCGGTGGATAAGGCTATGGAAATATGTTTCTTGGATGACCATGAGATAGGGACCGCCCAAGGAATTGACAAGTCCCTGTGGTGCTTTTTCTATCAACCTTACACCCGGCATAATCCGAATCAGAATAGCCCATTAGCTCAAAATTGCACCCTTTAGTATACCAAAGCCCTAGGTTTGGAGTATGCACTAGATACCTCAGGATTCTCTTTACGGCCACCAAATGACACTCTTTTGGAGCCGCTTGAAAAGAAGCACACATGCAAACACTAAGCATTATGTTGGGCCTAGATGCACAAAGGTAAAGGAGGGAGCCGTTTATTGAGCGATATACGTTCACATCTACCTCCTTACCATTGATATCGAGGTTGAGGTGCCCATTTATCGGCATTGGTGTCTTGATGGGTTTGGCGCCGTCCATGTCAAACTTCTTAAGGACATCCTTCACGTACTTTGTTTGCGAAATGAATGTGTCATCCTGGAGTTTTCTTACTTGCAAGCCGAGGAAGAACCTCAACTCTCCCATCATAGACATCTCGAACCTCTTGGTCATGATCCTAATAAACTCTTCACTAAACGAAACGTTAGTTAAACCAAAAATTATGTCGTCGACATAAATTTGGCACACAAACAAATCATTCTTACATTTCTTGGTGAACAGAGTAGTGTCGGCCTTCCCGATTTTGAAACCATTCTTGGTTAGGAAATCGCGAAGACACTCATACCATGCCTTTGGTGCTTGCTTGAGCCCATATAAAGCCTTGTGGAGCTTGTAGACGTGGTAGGGGTGCTTTGGATCGTCGAAACCCAGCGATTGCTCCACATATACCAATTCGGAGATTGGTCCATTTAAGAAGGCTCTCTTCACGTCCATTTGGTATAACTTGAAATCATGGTTAGCGGCATAAGCTAATAAAATGCGAATGGACTCAAGGCGGGCAACCGACGCAAAGGTTTCACCGAAGTCAAGTCCTTCGACTTGAGTGAAACCTTGGGCCACTAACCGGGTTTTGTTTCTTGTGACGACTCCATGCTCATCTTGCTTGTTCCGGAAGACCCATTTGGTCCCAATGACATTCTGCTTGGGCCTCTCCACAAGTGACCAATCTTCATTTCTCTTGAAGTTATTGAGCTCTTCTTGCATGGCTATTACCCAATCCGGGTCTCCAAGCATGTCTTCCATTTTCACTAGTTCCAAAGATGAAACAAAAGAGTAATTTTCACAAAAACTTGCAATTCAGGATCGAGTCGTTACCCTTTTCACACATCACCGAGGATATTGTCCACCGGGTGATCCCTTTGTACTGTTTCATGAACTCGAGGATAGTGCACCGTGGGGGCCGGAGCCAATTCTTGCTCACATGCGCCCACTGCATCAATCCCATCCCTAAGGTCTTTATTGCCACCATCATCATCAATTTATACAGGATCATCTTGGGTACGTTGAGGATTCCTGTTGAACGTCTTGTTCTTGCTCTTGCTCCCCCTCAACCTCCTGGGGTCTTACATCTCCAACAGCCTTGTTGTCTATATCCTCCGATGAAATTCCAATTACTGCATCATTCACTTCAACTTGCTCTACTTAAGAGCTATTAGTTTCATCAAACGTCACATCCCTTGAGACTTCAACAATACCGGTAGTTTTGTTGAAGACCCGATAGGCACGCATTTGTCTCATATCCTAATAGAAAACCTTCATCTACTTTGGATGCAAACTTAGAAGATCTAGGCCTTTTGCTAAGAATGAAGCACTTGCAACTAAAGACACAAAAGTAGGATACATTGGGCTTTTTACCGATTAGAAGTTCATATGCAGTTTTCTTGAGAAGGTTGTAGTGGTATAGACGATTGAGGGAGTGGCACGCGGTGTTGACGGCTTTGGCCCAAAAGATATCTAGAGTCTTGTACTCATCAAGTATTGTCCGAGCCATCCCAATGAGCGCCCTGTTCTTCCTCTCCACAATCCCATTTTGAGGGGATCATATGGAGCAGAGAACTCGTGCTTGATCCCTTCTTCATCAAGGAACTCTTCAACTTGGGTATTATTGATTTCTCATACGTTGTCACTCCGAACTCTCTTTATCTTCAATTCAAATTCATTTTGCGCTCTCTTGGCAAATTTCTTGAAGATTTCTTGTGTTTCGCTCTTGTCATAGAGAAAGAAAACCCAAGTGAAGCGAGAAAAGTCATCAACAATTATGAGACCATGTTTGTTACCTCCTAAGCTTAGATAAGCTATTGGCCCGAAGAGGTCCATGTGCAATAACTTCAACGGTCTTGTAGTCGTCATGATGTTCTTCGCAGGGTGAAATGTTCCAACTTGCTTCCCTGCTTGACAAGCACTACAAACTCGGTCTTTCTCAAAAGTAACATTAGATATACCAAGAATGTGCTCTCCCTTTAGAAGATTTGACATTTCTCATCCCGGAGTGGCCAAGGCGGCGATGCCAAAGCCATCCAAGAGTTGACTTGGCATTAAGCAAGATTCAGGGTTGACTCTATCATTATCGAAATCAACAAGATAGAGATCCCCTTTTTAATGTACCCTTAAACACCTCCAATTTGTCATCTCTTCTAAAGACGGTAACATCTATATCGTTGAAGAGACAATTAAATCCAAGCTTACACAATTGAGAAACCGAAAGTAGATTGTAGTTAAGAGGGAAATTTGAAAGAATTTTCTTTGGAGATTGCAATTTTACCTACGCCCATTACCTTCCCTGTGTTGTCATCTCCAAAGATTATGTCGTCACAATTTCTTCCATTCTCGTCGAGAGAGGTAAACATACTCCTTTCTCTGGTCATATGATTTTTGCATCTACTATCAATCACCCAACTCGAGCCACCCGATGTCACGCCCAGAAATTTACACCAAATTTCTAAACAATAGCATGTATTAAATCTCGGTCCAGGCATCAGCCCGAGTACACACTATGACAAATTAATACACAGTTCCACGTCTTAAAAACAAATAAAAACAATTATCTATCGAAATGCAGCGGAAAAGTAAACAAACTAAACCATCTAATCTTCAGCTTCAGCTGACGAAGACGGCTCCACACCACAGGCACTCTCGACGGCGGACTGAACCTTACTTTAACCTTCGGAACAACCTTCTTCTGACACCAGCTCCGGCACTTGCTCTGGTGGGGGAAAAATTAAGCAAGGCTGAGTACAAACCACCGTACTCAACAAGTAACACCCAAGAGGGGGAGAATAATGAATGCAACAGGGTATCAAGGATAGGCTAAGGTTAACTTGCACAAAGCTGCGACACTTTAGCAAAACAGTAAATAAAATAGACTGAAATAAAAGTAAAGTAACATTTAAAATAAACATCCACTGTCCAACGTTACACCACGTTGCAACAGGCCCAGACCGCTGTCAAACGTTACACCACGTAGCGACAGGGTCAACCCTCTGTCCAACGTTAAACCACGTTGCGACAGACCAAAACCACTGCCAACGTTACACCACATTGCGCAGGGTCAAACCAGTACCAAGATTAATAAAATTATTAAAGGGGTTCAACTAATCCCAGTGAGTCTGTCGGTTCGCCCCATAACCGCGGGCACGGCTATTCGAATAGTTTTACTCTGCAGAGGTGTACAACTTTACCCACAAGACATGGCTGCCAAGCATGTTACCATGCCCCAACGTATCACCACGATACCTCAGTACGGAAACCATGATAAGACCTTTCACCTAACCCTCCCTAGACAATCGCACCACACTTCAGGTTTCACCCCCTCCTTTACACCAAGTCGGGCAGTCCCCTCTTGTGCCTTGGTAGATCCGGAAGCAGGAGAAGCTTTCGTTACACCACGATTGCCCGTCCATACTCCATCACGCCTACCCTTGCCTGGGTACGTCGAATAGGGACAAGCTAGATTACGAGTCTCACCGTTGCCCATTCTGGCTTGTGGTTAGTACGTGTAAGACCTTCAGGGTTTCCTGAGAACCGGTCCTTAATTGCCATGGGCACGACTCTCAAAACCATGCACCCACAGCCCACCATAAGCAATATTTTAGTTGTATTAATCCACCTCGGGAAATTAATAATGATTACAACCATTAAAGGTCTATCGAAGTGTAACAGTAATTAAACAAGAATTGGTGAGCTAGTTGAACTAAGCATGGCTAAGCATTGACTAACCCTAAGTCTAGTCAAATTAACCCTGGGATGACAATAATAAATGAATAGGAATCAACGGATATATTGGTAAATTCCCAATAGATAAATACAGTAAATAGATTTGCATAAAACAATGCATGTTTGAATGTAAAAGCGGGGGATTTTATAAACATAGGTTCAATATGATCAAAGAAGGGTGCCACTTGCCTTGCTTAGTGTCACACCCGGAGTTTCGTCCTAAGCCTAAATTGTAAAAAGAAATCCGTAAATAACAATTGGCTTAATTAACTCAGGAAAAATCCCTCTAAAAGGAATTAATTCAATTAAATCGAGGCTCGCAAATCGACTAACAGGATTTAAATTCAAATTGCAGAAGTATAAAATTTGGCCAAACAAATTAATTTAAAACTCGGCAAAAGTGGGGTTTTCCTTTTTCCCTCCTTTTTCCTCTCTTTTTCCCTTCCTTCTCAAATTGGGCCGAAGTCCAATTTTCCTCCCTCTCTCTTTTTCCTTTTTCTTTTTCTTTTTCTTTTCCTTCCCGGGCCGGCCCAGCCGAGCCGGCCCGTCTTCCCGCTCGGCCGGCCCAGCCGAGCCAGCCGCACCCGCCCGCCGCGCGCGCCCCCGCCTGGGCCGCGGCTCCGGCCCAGCTCGCCCGCTCGCCCGTCGCCCGCGCCCGCGAGTCCGCGCCGCCTCCCTCCTCCCTCGCGCGCCACTGACAGGTGGGGCCCACCTGTCAGTGACCGTTTCGCCCGCCGCGCCCGCGCCGCGCCGCGTCCGAGCCGGACTCTGCGCCGCTGCGCCGCAACCGCCGCCACCGCAACGGCCGCCGCCGAGACCGCGTCGTCGCCGACTCGGTCTCCAACCTCCGCCCGCCCTAGCCGGTCGCCGCCACCCTATAAATCCCCTCCGCCGCCGCGCCGTCGCCCACTTTCCACCGTCGCTTGTGTCGCCGCCGTGCTGCTGCCTCTCGCCGCCGCCGCGCAATCTCGTCGCCCGTCGTCGGTCGTCGCCGCTCTGTTGCGTCACCACCTCCGTCCCTCTGTCGCCGACTTGTTGCTGCCCTCGCCGTCGCCAGGGAGCCTCCTCGGCGCCGCGCGTTCCCTCGTCACCCGGCCGCCGCCGCGTCTCGCCCGTCGCCGCCGCCGATCGATCTCCACCGCCACCGCCGATCTCCTGCTCCCGCCCGCGTCGCCACCTTCGCCTCGGTCTCGCCGACCCGTCCGCGCCCTCGCCGCCGCCGGTGAGCCTCCGCACCCTCCTCGCCTCTTTCTCCCCCTTTCCGACCGACCGCCGCCGAGTCGCGTGCCGTCGCCGGACGAGGCCGAAGCCCGCCGCTCCCGCCGGCCGTCGTGGTCGTCGTCGCCTCCGCGTCGCCGACGTCTGGCCGCCGTCTCTTGCGCCCGCGCGTGCCGCGCTGCCGCCGCTCGCCAGTCGCCGTCGCCGCTGTTCTGCCGGGTTGCGCCCGTGCGTCGCCGCCCCGGCCGTCGTTGCCGTCGCGCCGTCGCCGCTCGCCGGTCGTCGCCGTCGCACCGTCGCCGTCGCGTCGCCGTCGCCGTGCGCCGCCGCCGCCGCGCCGCCCGCCGCTCCCGCCGGTCGCCGCCGTCCGCCGAGCCGCGCTCCTCTCTGTCCTCTCTCGCTGACGAGTGGGCCCCACTCGTCAGTCGCTCCCCGCGCCCGCCTCCTCTCTCTCCTCCCCGGGCCCGCGTGTCAGCCGCTCTCTCTCGCCGACAGGTGGTCCCCACCTGTCAGCCGTCAGCCTCCTCTCTCCTCGCTGACGTCAGCAGCCCCATTAATTGCGCAATAATTGATTTAGGACTTTTCTATTTAGTTAAGAAACCCTGAAAACTTCTAAAATTCATAAGTAATTCATCTAGTCTCCGTTTAGGTCCATTCAAATTTCATTAAATTCATAAAATTATCAAGAATCCATTAAAAATAGTTTCTTTTACTGTTTCAGTAGAGTTTGTGCCTGTTTTATTTATTTTTGTGCTTTGTCGCTTAGATTCGGACCCCGCCGAAGAGCCGGTTTACTTCGAGATCGTCGCCGAAGTTCCCCAAGGGCCAGAGCAAGGCAAGTGACACTCATCCTTGAACATATTGAACCCATTATTGCAAATTCCCCGCTTGTTTATTTCAAATATGCATTGTTTTAATTAAAGTACTTACTTTATGCTATTTTCGGGTAAACCTTATTGTTATGCCGTTGGTTATCCAACTTTATTCATTGCTGGACCAGGGGTAAATTGATTAGAGTCAGGCCTAGGTTAATGCTTAGCCATGCTTAGAACAAATAGCTCATGGGATCACATATAATTATGCTTAGTTCTGAATAGCCGTGATAATGATTCACTACCCGGTTCGGGTTAATGTCAACTAAAACATTGATAATGGTGGGCTATGGGTGCATGGTTTTGAGAGTCGCACCCATGGCGATTAAGGACCGGTTCACGGGAAACCCTGGAAGTCATTAAGTGCTAACCACATGCCGAAATGGGTAAGGTGGGATTTGGAGCATGACTTCGAACTATTTGACGTACCCAGGCAAGGGTAGGCGTGATGGAGTATGGACGGGCAATCGTGGCGTAACGAAAGCTTCTCCTGCTTCCGGATCTACCAAGGCACAAGAGGGGACTGCCCGACTTGGTGTAAAGGAGGGGGTGAAACCTGAAGTGTGGTACGATTAAATAGGGAGGGTTGTGTAACGGGTCCTATCACGGTCTCCTTTCCGGTATGCCGTGGTGGTATGTCGGCGCACGTTCAAGTGTAGTGGAGTCGTGTCTTGTGGGTACAGTAGTACACCTCTGATCAGAGTATAAACTATTCGAATAGCCGTGCCCACGGTTACGGGCGAACTCCCAGCTTCACTGTGATTAGTGAACCCTAATAACTTGAGTAAAATCTGTTATCACTCGGGACTACTGCAACGTGGTGTAACGTTGAGTAGTGGTTGGGCCTGTTGCAACGTGGTGTAACGTTGGACAGTGTTGTGGTATTTTACAACTGCTTATTTTATTTATGTTTTACTGTATTTAAATTACCTTTATTCTTTCAATCTCTGCTATTTATTTAAACTGCTGCTTTGTCGCAACTAACCCTAGCCCGTCCTTGTTAACTCCTATGCATCATTTATGTTTCCCCCTTGTCCGTGTTACTTGTTGAGTACGGTGGTTTGTACTCAGCCTTGCTTAACTTTCCCAACCCAGAGCTAGAAGCAGAGTCCGATGGAGGTGCCTCTCAGGAGTGAGCTGTTCCGCCGTCGAAGTGTTGCCTGTGGACTGGAGCCGTACCCGCTGGAGCTAGTCTACCCCTTTGTTTTTCTTTCCGCTGCATTTCCGCTAGAATAAGTGTAATTTTCAGTTGTTTCTAAGAACGATGGTTATGTAATCAACATTGTCTTTTTGTGTACCCTGGCTGGTCCTGGACAGGGATTTAATACACAATTAAGTTCAGAAATTCGTGTGAGGAATTTCTGGGCGTGACAAGTTGGTATCAGAGCCTCCTTTGACCGTAGGATCAGCCCAATGGAAACCCTAAGAGCCCTCTGCTTTTCATGTTTGTGCATAGTTTGCGAAAGTGGGAGTGTTTTGAAAATGGGTTGGTGTTTTTCAAAAGCGTGAGTGATTTAAAAAGACAAAACCCCTTTTGTTGAAAAGCGTGGGTAAATCGATTTACGGGTAAAACTTTATTTACTTTCTTTCTTTTATGATTTATTTATCTTGAAATAAAATTTTGCATCTATTGATTCCAAATCCTTGTGCTCTTTAGATGGCTGACCATC
The DNA here is from genome assembly GCF_000231095.2 of Oryza brachyantha. Lineage (NCBI taxonomy): Eukaryota > Viridiplantae > Streptophyta > Magnoliopsida > Poales > Poaceae > Oryza > Oryza brachyantha. The sequence continues at coordinate 14,770,878 of NC_023163.2, read as the reverse complement.
CCTTGTACCATCGTGGAAACGGAATGGCTGGATTCGTGGCAGAGTTGGCAAGAGTCTCATTCACCGCAGGATACCCCTATGAGCCGGAGTACACCACGATCCATCCTCTGGAAGACGAGTTTCCCCACCGAGTAAGATTGGAGTTGCATGGAATCCCCGGTTTCCTCCCTAACTTGGAAGCAGAAGGAGCTGGAGGTTCGCATGAGCATGCCTGCCAGGAAGCTGCCTACAGTCTGATGACAACGCTCAGGGCCAGGCATGACCTAACATTTCGGCATTCGGCTTACCGGTATCACCCTGGTCGTGGACCCAATTCCATGGTCAGTAGGTTTCGGTCTGCCCGAAGTGAGCAAGACCCTACCTTCGGTAGGATGTGCACGGTGCTGCAGGGTCTCGACCAGATGCATCACGACCTCCACGAAGCGTCCAAGGCCCTGAACGACGCCAAGCTCACTCAGATCGTTCGTCTGCAAGATGAGGTCGACCGCTTGAAGAAGGAGAACGCCAGGCTCAAGGGACTCCCAGAGCCCGGAGGTGCAAGGTGTCGCACTACGGCAAGGAAGCGAACCCGTGGGCCGCCAAGAGTTCAGTCCTACCCCGGTGCCCCGGATTAACCAGGACCCCTGATGCAGATGGTGCCAACCTCTCCGACCCCGGTGCCCGAGGAAGGTGTCTCCCCGTTCAACGCAGCAAGTAATCGCAACAGGGTCGTCACGGTCTCGAGCAGCAGTGAGTCCGCTTCTGGCGAAGACGAAGATGGCCTCCCCAGCAACTCAAGAAGCCGCTCTGAAGACGAGGAAGAAAATCCGTCTCCCGTCGTCGGTCGTCGCTCTCCTTCCGTGCCCTAGACGCCGCCCTTAGCTTCGTTTTTAGTCGTTGTGTGCTAGTTTTGGTGTGTTAGGTTTGCTTCGCTTGGGGCTAGTGGTGAACCATAGCAGTAGTGGGGTTATGGTTGTGCCGCCAGGAGTTGTGTGGTTTTTAAGTGTGTTTCTTAAGCAAGATAATTACAGTTCACTGATTAAATAAAGCCCCTGTTTGCTTAGTCGTTTCTTTTTCTTCTTTCTCTTTCTGTTCCTCCCGCCCCGCAGATGGTGAACACCCGCCACGGCAACCGCGACACCGACCAGTCCAGCACCGGAGGACCGCCCCCGCCGCCCCCGCCGCCCCCACCAGAGAACCCGTCGCTTGCCCAGGTTCTTGCTAACCAGACGAAGATGCTCTCTTGGATGATGCAGCAGATGCAACAGCAACAGCAGCAGCACCAACAACTGCTACAGCAGCTTCTAAATCAAAGTCAGAACAACCAGCAACAGCAGGGACCACCCCCAGTTCAGTCCAAGTTGCCGGAGTTCCTTCGCGTCCGTCCCCCAACTTTCTCAAGCACCACCAACCCCATGGAGGCAAGTGATTGGCTCCATGCCATCGAGAAGAAGCTCGACTTATTGCAGTGCACTGACCAAGAGAAGGTTTCCTTCGCCGCACATCAACTGATGGGTCCCGCCTCTGCTTGGTGGGATAATTTCCTGGCTACCCGCACTGCTACCACAGAAGTGACTTGGGCGGAGTTCTGTCTTAACTTCCGCAAGGCCCATATCCCTGACGGGATAGTCACCCAGAAGAAGCGTGAGTTCCGCGCTCTGCAGCAAGGTACCAAGACAGTGACAGAATACCTTCATGAGTTCAATCGCCTAGCGCGATACGCTCCCGAGGATGTCCGCACCGACGCTGAAAGGCAAGAAAAGTTCCTCGGAGGCTTGGATGATGAACTGAAGAAGCAGTTGCTTTCGGGCGACTATGCTGATTTTGAGAAACTAGTAGACAAGGCCATCCGCCAAGAGGACCAGCACCTCCAGATGGACAAGAAGAGGAAGGCCTCGCAGTTCAGGTCTAACCAGCCGCCTCCTCAGAAGCCCCGATTCCACACCGGTCCCTACCCTCAGAATCAGCAACACGGGCAATCAACCTTCATTGTCCGCCAACATCGTCCTTACAATCCCAACAACTTCTCCGGTGCTTCGTCCCAGCGTGCTCCACCTCAGCGTGCTCTTCCTGCACCAGCTCCCCGGCAACAGAATGCTCCTCCACCGACAGCTCAACCTCCTCCAGCCAGGAAGGATGCAGGTGCAAAGCCTGGGGTGTGCTACAACTGTGGCGACCCAGGTCACTTTGCTGACAAGTGCCCGAAGCCGAAGCGCAGTGGGCAAAGGTTCGTGCAAGCTCGCGTGAATCACGTCACCGCCGAAGAAGCACAGGCTGCGCCAGAAGTAATACTGGGTACGTTTCCTGTCAACTCCGTACCTGCTACAGTACTTTTTGATTCTGGTGCTACACACTCTTTTATTTCAAGGAAGTTTGTGGGAATGCTTGGGTTAAAAAGGGAAAAGTTAAGAGACCCGATGCGGGTTAAGACTCCAGGGCATAGTATGTTTTCGGACCTTTATAGCCCTGTTGTGCCCATAGAAATCCAAGGGACACCCTTTCTAGCCAATCTCATCCTTCTCGAATCTGAAGACCTAGATGTCATTTTGGGAATGGACTGGCTTACCAAGCATCAAGGAGTGATTGATTGTGCCAAGCGTACAGTCACCTTGACCAGCGAAGAAGGTAAAGTGGTGACTTATCAGTCGCTGGAGTCAATGGCAACCAGGACTTGTTTGAATCAGATGGAAGCCGAAGAGCAGCCCTCGGAAAAAGCCAAAGACCCAAAGAAGTTGGAAGACATACCAGTGGTTTATGAATATCCGGAGGTGTTTCCAGATGATCTCACAACGATGCCGCCAGAAAGAGAGATCGAGTTCCGTATCGACTTGGTACCCGGAACCGCTCCGATCTATAAGAGACCCTATAGGATGGCCGCCAATGAGATGGCAGAAGTGAAGAAGCAAGTGGATGAACAGCTCCAGAAAGGTTATATCCGACCGAGTACCTCGCCTTGGGGTGCCCCGGTTATTTTTGTTGAGAAGAAGGACAAAACTAAGAGAATGTGTGTGGACTATCGTGCTTTGAACGATGTCACTATCAAGAATAAGTATCCTCTGCCAAGGATTGATGACCTATTTGATCAGTTGAAGGGAGCCAGAGTTTTCTCCAAGATCGATTTGAGATCAGGGTATCACCAGTTGAGAATTCGGGAAGAAGATATCCCTAAGACGGCATTCACTACTCGCTATGGCTTGTATGAGTGTACGGTAATGTCGTTTGGACTTACTAATGCCCCAGCATTCTTCATGAATCTCATGAATAAGGTGTTCATGGAATACCTGGATAAGTTTGTGGTTGTCTTCATCGATAACATTCTTATCTACTCCAAGTCGGAAGAAGAGCACGAGCAACATCTGCGGATTGTGCTAGAAACGCTAAGAGTACACCAGTTGTATGCCAAGCTCAGCAAGTGTGATTTTTGGCTGCATGAAGTGAAGTTCCTTGGCCATGTGATCAATGCCCAAGGTGTAGCCGTAGACCCCAGTAATGTGGAGTCAGTGATCAAGTGGACCCCGCCTAAGACGGTTTCCCAAATCAGGAGTTTCTTAGGACTTGCGGGCTATTACCGCCGGTTCATTGAGAATTTCTCAAAGATAGCCAAGCCAATGACACAGTTGTTGAAAAAGGAAGAGAAGTTCAAGTGGTCAAGTGAGTGCGATAGGAGTTTTGAAGAGCTCAAGCAAAGGTTGGTTTCGGCACCCGTGTTGGTTTTGCCGGATCAAACGAAGGACTTCCAGGTTTACTGTGACGCATCCAGATCAGGACTAGGATGTGTGCTAATGCAAGAAGGAAAGGTGGTTGCTTACGCCTCTCGTCAATTGAGACCACATGAGGGTAACTACCCGACTCACGACTTGGAATTAGCAGCTGTAGTGCATGCCCTAAAGATCTGGCGACACTACTTGATCGGTAACAAGTGTGAAGTGTATACGGATCATAAGAGTTTAAAGTATATCTTTACACAACCGGATTTGAATCTCCGCCAGCGAAGATGGTTGGAATTGATCAAGGATTATGATCTAAGTATCCATTACCATCCAGGCAAAGCAAATGTAGTTGCAGATGCCTTGAGCCGGAAAAATTACTGCAACGCTGCGATGTCAACAGAAGTTTGTGAGCAGTTGCAACAGGAGTTTGAACGACTAAATTTGGGTTTAGTCGAAGAAGGTTTTGTGGCAGCCCTAGAAGCGCAGCCCACTTTGGTGGATCAAGTTCGCCAATCCCAAGCAAATGATCCGGAGATAGCCGAGCTAAAGAAAAATATGCGAGTTGGTAAGGCTCGAGACTTTTCAGAAGATGAACATGGAACAATCTGGATGGGAAACAGGTTGTGCGTACCAGATAACAAGGAGTTGAAGGAGTTGATACTCCAAGAAGCTCATCAAACCCAGTACATTATTCACCCTAGGAGTACTAAGATGTATCAGGACCTCAAAGAAAAGTTTTGGTGGGTTAGTATGAAGAGAGAGATTGCAGAATATGTTGCCTTGTGCGATGTTTGTCAACGAGTCAAAGCAGAACACCAAAGGCCAGCAGGACTATTACAACCTCTCCAGATTCCAGAATGGAAGTGGGAAGAAATCGGGATGGATTTCATCACTGGTTTACCAAGGACTGCTGCTGGTCATGACTCGATTTGGGTAATTGTGGATCGATTGACAAAGGTCGCTCATTTCATACCAGTTCACACTACCTACTCAGGGAAAAGATTAGCCGAGATTTACTTGGCTAGGATCATGTGTTTACATGGAGTACCGAAGAAGATCGTTTCTGACCGAGGGAGTCAGTTTACTTCAAAGTTTTGGCAGAAGCTACAGGAAGAATTGGGAACCCGACTGAACTTCAGTACAGCCTATCATCCCCAGACAGATGGTCAGACAGAGAGGGTAAATCAGATTCTTGAAGATATGCTCAGAGCTTGCGCTCTCGACTTTGGTGGAACTTGGGATAAGAATCTACCGTATGCAGAGTTCTCATACAACAACAGTTATCAAGCCAGTCTACAGATGGCACCTTTTGAAGCATTGTATGGGCGAAAGTGTCGTACACCCCTCTTCTGGGATCAAACAGGAGAACGTCGAGTTTTTGGGACTGAAGTTTTAAGCCAAGCGGAAGAAAAAGTGAGAATAATCCGTGAAAGGTTGAAAACGGCCCAAACCAGACAGAAGAGTTATGCAGATCATCGTCGAAGGGACTTAGCCTTCGAAGCAGGAGACTATGTGTACCTCCGCGTCACACCTTTGCGAGGAGTACACCGGTTTCAGACCAAAGGAAAATTGGCACCACGTTTCGTGGGACCATACCGGATAGTGGAACGCAGGGGAGAAGTTGCGTATCAGTTGGAACTCCCCGTTAACATGGCCGGAATTCATGACGTGTTCCATGTGTCGCAGCTCAAGAAGTGTCTCCGTGTGCCTGAGGAACAGACCAACTCCGAGCACATCGATCTGCAGGAAGATCTAACTTATGTGGAGAAGCCAGCACGGATTCTAGAAACCAGTGAAAGGAAGACTCGGAACCGTGTGATCAGATTCTGCAGAGTTCAGTGGAGTCACCACTCAGAAGAAGAAGCAACATGGGAAAGAGAAGATAAGCTCAAGGCCGCCCATCCGCACCTCTTCGCCAGTGCCTCCGAATCTCGGGGTCGAGATTCCGTTTAAGGGGGGTAGGTTTGTCACACCCGGAGTTTCGTCCTAAGCCTAAATTGTAAAAAGAAATCCGTAAATAACAATTGGCTTAATTAACTCAGGAAAAATCCCTCTAAAAGGAATTAATTCAATTAAATCGAGGCTCGCAAATCGACTAACAGGATTTAAATTCAAATTGCAGAAGTATAAAATTTGGCCAAACAAATTAATTTAAAACTCGGCAAAAGTGGGGTTTTCCTTTTTCCCTCCTTTTTCCTCTCTTTTTCCCTTCCTTCTCAAATTGGGCCGAAGTCCAATTTTCCTCCCTCCGCTCGGTTGCGTCACCACCTCCGTCCCTCTGTCGCCGACTTGTTGCTGCCCTCGCCGTCGCCAGGGAGCCTCCTCGGCGCCGCGCGTTCCCTCGTCACCCGGCCGCCGCCGCGTCTCGCCCGTCGCCGCCGCCGATCGATCTCCACCGCCACCGCCGATCTCCTGCTCCCGCCCGCGTCGCCACCTTCGCCTCGGTCTCGCCGACCCGTCCGCGCCCTCGCCGCCGCCGGTGAGCCTCCGCACCCTCCTCCCCACTTTCTCCCCCTTTCCGACCGACCGCCGCCGAGTCGCGTGCCGTCGCCGGACGAGGCCGAAGCCCGCCGCTCCCGCCGGCCGTCGTGGTCGTCGTCGCCTCCGCGTCGCCGACGTCTGGCCGCCGTCTCTTGCGCCCACGCGTGCCGCGCTGCCGCCGCTCGCCAGTCGCCGTCGCCGCTGTTCTGCCGGGTTGCGCCCGTGCGTCGCCGCCCCGGCCGTCGTCGCCGTCGCGCCGTCGCCGCTCGCCGGTCGTCGCCGTCGCACCGTCGCCGTCGCGTCGCCGTCGCCGTGCGCCGCCGCCGCCGCGCCGCCCGCCGCTCCCGCCGGTCGCCGCCGTCCGCCGAGCCGCGCTCCTCTCTGTCCTCTCTCGCTGACGAGTGGGCCCCACTCGTCAGTCGCTCCCCGCGCCCGCCTCCTCTCTCTCCTCCCCGGGCCCGCGTGTCAGCCGCTCTCTCTCGCCGACAGGTGGTCCCCACCTATCAGCCGTCAGCCTCCTCTCTCCTCGCTGACGTCAGCAGCCCCATTAATTGCGCAATAATTGATTTAGGACTTTTCTGTTTAGTTAAAAAACCCAGAAAACTTCTAAAATTCATAAGTAATTCATCTAGTCTCCGTTTAGGTCCATTCAAATTTCATTAAATTCATAAAATTATCAAGAATCCATTAAAAATAGTTTCTTTTACTGTTTCAGTAGAGTTTGTGCCTGTTTTATTTATTTTTGTGCTTTGTCGCTTAGATTCGGACCCCGCCGAAGAGCCGGTTTACTTCGAGATCGTCGCCGAAGTTCCCCAAGGGCCAGAGCAAGGCAAGTGACACTCATCCTTGAACATATTGAACCCATTATTGCAAATTCCCCGCTTGTTTATTTCAAATATGCATTGTTTTAATTAAAGTACTTACTTTATGCTATTTTCGGGTAAACCTTATTGTTATGCCGTTGGTTATCCAACTTTATTCATTGCTGGACCAGGGGTAAATTGATTAGAGTCAGGCCTAGGTTAATGCTTAGCCATGCTTAGAACAAATAGCTCATGGGATCACATATAATTATGCTTAGTTCTGAATAGCCGTGATAATGATTCACTACCCGGTTCGGGTTAATGTCAACTAAAACATTGATAATGGTGGGCTATGGGTGCATGGTTTTGAGAGTCGCACCCATGGCGATTAAGGACCGGTTCACGGGAAACCCTGGAAGTCATTAAGTGCTAACCACATGCCGAAATGGGTAAGGTGGGATTTGGAGCATGACTTCGAACTATTTGACGTACCCAGGCAAGGGTAGGCGTGATGGAGTATGGACGGGCAATCGTGGCGTAACGAAAGCTTCTCCTGCTTCCGGATCTACCAAGGCACAAGAGGGGACTGCCCGACTTGGTGTAAAGGAGGGGGTGAAACCTGAAGTGTGGTACGATTAAATAGGGAGGGTTGTGTAACGGGTCCTATCACGGTCTCCTTTCCGGTATGCCGTGGTGGTATGTCGGCGCACGTTCAAGTGTAGTGGAGTCGTGTCTTGTGGGTACAGTAGTACACCTCTGATCAGAGTATAAACTATTCGAATAGCCGTGCCCACGGTTACGGGCGAACTCCCAGCTTCACTGTGATTAGTGAACCCTAATAACTTGAGTAAAATCTGTTATCACTCGGGACTACTGCAACGTGGTGTAACGTTGAGTAGTGGTTGGGCCTGTTGCAACGTGGTGTAACGTTGGACAGTGTTGTGGTATTTTACAACTGCTTATTTTATTTATGTTTTACTGTATTTAAATTACCTTTATTCTTTCAATCTCTGCTATTTATTTAAACTGCTGCTTTGTCGCAACTAACCCTAGCCCGTCCTTGTTAACTCCTATGCATCATTTATGTTTCCCCCTTGTCCGTGTTACTTGTTGAGTACGGTGGTTTGTACTCAGCCTTGCTTAACTTTCCCAACCCAGAGCTAGAAGCAGAGTCCGATGGAGGTGCCTCTCAGGAGTGAGCTGTTCCGCCGTCGAAGTGTTGCCTGTGGACTGGAGCCGTACCCGCTGGAGCTAGTCTACCCCTTTGTTTTTCTTTCCGCTGCATTTCCGCTAGAATAAGTGTAATTTTCAGTTGTTTCTAAGAACGATGGTTATGTAATCAACATTGTCTTTTTGTGTACCCTGGCTGGTCCTGGACAGGGATTTAATACACAATTAAGTTCAGAAATTCGTGTGAGGAATTTCTGGGCGTGACACTTAGACCCACGAGGAACTTCGGCGATGACTTCGAGAACGAACGGCGCTGCGACGGGGGAAAAAACCTACGACAAACAAGGCAAAACAAACAAAACAGGCTATAAAACTACTGAAACAGAGAAAGAAACTATTTTTAATGGATTCTTGGCATTTTTCTGGATTTAATGAAACTTGAATGGACCTAAACGGAGACTAGATGAATTACTTATGAATTTTAGAAGTTTTCTGGGTTTTTAACTAAACAGAAAAGTCCTAAATCAATTATTGTGCAATTAATTGGAGGGATGACGTCAGCACAGGAGTGAGAGGAGGCTGACGTCTGGGGCCCATTTGTCAGTGGGAGAGAGGAGAGATTGAGGAGATGACATGTGGGGCCCACGAGGAGAGAGGAAGGGAGTGAGAGGGGCTAACTGAAGGGGCGGCCACTAGAGAGAGACGTAGTGGGGCCCGCGTGGGGAGAGAGAGAGCAAAGGCTAGCGGGCGGGCCCTGCATGGCAGAGACAGAGAACAGAGGAGGGGGCAGGAGATGGCTCGCCGAGCGGCATGGCGGGCGGCTGACGACGGATGCCGGCGGGTAGTGGCGCTGCGACGGCGGCGGAGGACGGACGACCATGGCCGGCAGCGGCGACCGGCGGCGAAAGTGACGACAAACGATGGACGGCGCCGACGGCCAACCGGGAGAGCTTGGCGGCGGTGGTGACTGAGGGGGAGAGGAAAGAGCGGGAGACGGGAGGGGAGAGCGGGCTCATCGGCAAGATGAAGACGACGGCCGGCGACGGACGAGGAGATGGGCGGAGCGGGAGGAGCGGCGCTAAGCAGCGAGCGGCGGCGAGAGCGGCAGCAACGGCGGCGCAGCCAGACGGCGGGTGATGGCGGCGCTGCATTAGCGGCGAGCGGTGGAGGCCGAAGGCCGGCGGCGCGAGATGCTGCACGGTGGCTAGCGGTGCACGGCAGACCGGGGAGAGGTGGCGCGCGGCAATCGGCAACGGCCGACGCGAAGGCGAGCGGAGGCTATGCGTGCGTGCGCGCGGCGGCTGCTAAGCGGCGAAGTGACCAGCGGCGACAGCGGCTAGGCGCGCACGGCGAGCAGAGCGGCACCCCAGGTGGCGGCGACGCGTTAGCGGCAACAGCGCGGCGACCTGAGGGAAGAGGAGAGGGGGGGGGAGGAAGGGGGAAGTGCGAGGACGGCATCTGGGAAGCGGCGAAGACGAGCACCGCGGTGAGCGGCGCGGCTGCGCACGCATGACGATGGCGGCGAAGACCGACGGGTGAGACTCGCGGCGGAGGCAGCGAAGGGTGGTGGTACAGCGAGCGGGCGAAGCGGAGAGAGCGGCGGCCAAGGGGAGGATTTTATAGGGAGGCGATGCGGCGACGGCGCGCTTAGGGCGGAGGGGTGGTTAACGCGCCCGAGGCAGACGCGGCGCGGCGAAAGCGGGAGGCGGTTGGCAGCGGCGCGTGGGATGCGGCACCGGGAAAAATGGCGAGGGCAGTTGCGCGCGGCCGAGGAGGCGGCAGCGCAGCGAGGGGACGAGCCAGCGGCGAGGCATGACACGGCGAGGCGACGTCGTGGCGCGACAAGCGGCGGCTCGACTGACGGCACGACGACAAGGCTGACGTGGGGTGAAGCGCAGGGAGGACGGGGTAGGGGAGAGGCGTGGCAGCGAGGCAGCGGCCACGGCGAGACGCGGCAACGCGGTGAACTCGCGGCGCGGTGCGGCGACGCGTGGCCGGCGCAGCCAGACGGCGAGGGAGGCGCAGAGGGGCGAGCACGCGGGAGAGGCAGTGCGGCGACGGGCGCAGGCAAGACACGGCAGATGCAGCGAGGGCGCGACACGGCTCGGCGGCTGCGCACGCGCAGCGAGGCAGGCGCGGCAGCGAGGCGGCTAGGCGCGGCGGCGGCTCGGGCGGAGAGGGGAAAAGTGGCGGTGGCGGGCCGGGAGGCGAATTTTATAGGGGTGGCGCGGCTAGGGCGGAGGTGGCGGTTAGAGACAGCGTCGCGCACGCGCGCAAAGAAGGCGGCGGCAAACGCGGCGGCGGCGGCGACGTGGCGCGGAAAGCGCGGGCGCGGCCGTTGCGGACTCGGGCGAAGCGAGGCGATGCGGCGCGCGAATGCAGGCGTGACAGCGATGAGCGCGTGCGGTGCCAAAGCGCGGGTGCGAGGGCGTGGCGCGCGACGCGGCGGCAGCGGCCACGGTGACGGCGGGGTGGCAAGGCGCGGCGCAGGCGCGTGCACGGCAAGGCGGCGGGGACGCGGCGCGACTGAGCGGATGCGGCGCACGGCGTAGCTAGCAGCGCGCGACGCGGTGGCGATGGCCATGCCGAGGCGGTGCAGCGAGACGGAGGCGGCGAGGATGCGAAGGGCGGCGGCCAGCGGCTCACAGCGACAGCGGCAGCGAGGCCGACGCGCGGCGTGGCTGTCGCGCGCGCGAGCGGGCGGACAGAGGAGGGGGACGCCTCCGACAGGTGGGGTCCACCTGTCGGCGACCAGGAGACGGGGAGGTGAGCTGGACTTCGGGGCGCTAGTGGGTTACGACCTATGGGCCGGCCCAGCGGGAGGGGAGGGAGGAGAGGAGGGAGAGCAGGCCGGAAGGGAGATGTGGGCCGGCGCTGTTGGGCCGAGAGAAGAGGGAAAATGAGGAGTGGGCCGAGGGAGGCGATGCAGACTTTGAGCGCCCGTTGGGACACGACTTAGGAAATTGCAGACAGTACACGCATTCACATGACAGAACCAAATCATGCACGAATTAGAGAATCGTACGATGAATCGGATCCGGAACGCAAAACCGTGCACTGTTAGCGGAACGACGACAAGATTGAACGACCCGTCAAATTGAGATTTAACGACTCGCTAAACTAGAACTAAACGTAAAATCAATCTACGCTTACGAAATTGAATTCCGCACTGTAGATCAATCTCACGCTAGCTAATAGATTGGAAAACCTAAGCAATTAAACGGTAGATTAACGATAGATTGATTCGCAAGAATAAAATATATGCGAACCTGAAATTTGGTGGAGAGAGACCAGCCGACGACGTGCTGCGAACCAGGATGCAGCAGGGCTGCTAGCGGCTTGCTGCGCAGCTGCTGGGATAGGGGCAGCACAGCTATAGCGGAGGCGGAAGGGGCGACTAGAGATGCACGGGAGAGGGAGACGGGGAAAAGAGGCAAGGGTGTAGGGGGGTATTTATAGGGGGAAGCTAGAGATAGATCTTGTTATCCATCTCCTATTAACAAGGAATAGATAATGTTTCAAAGGGATAAGATTTAGAATTAATTGGAATTGATTTTTTTGGTGGAGATAGAGATGAGGCTGCATGGCTTGGGGAGGAGGGGGAGAGAACGTGCGTACACAGGGAGGAGGAGGAGGAGTTCGGCCAAGGAGAGGAAAAAGAAAAAAGAAAAGGGAAAAAGGAAAAAAGGGAGAAGGGAAAAAGAAAAGAAAAAGGAAGGAGGAAAAAAAAGAAAATTGCCTCCAATTTTGCCGATTTTTATTAAGTTTATTAGACCAAATTTTATTGACTGCAGTTCAAATATAAATCCTGTTAATCATTTAAAATGCTTTCGGGACATTTTAGAATATCCGAAAAGCTTCCAATTAATTAAATTAATTTATTACACTGAGTTTTCTCCTGAACTTTAATTAACAAATTATTTTTAATGCATTATTTATTTAATTCTTGGCTTGGGTAAAACTCAGGGCGTGACAAATCTACCCCCCTTAAACAGAATCTCGTCCCCGAGATTCGGAGGAGCTGTTAAAGAGGTGCAGACAAGCAGCCTAGAGTTGGCAGAAACTCCTTCTTTTTCTTCACTTCCAGTTGCACTGGTGTTGTTGCGGTTGTTGTCGTTCCTTGCGTTGACCATCTTCAGAGCAGGAGGAGAGAACAAAGGGAGAGGAGAAAATCAAAGGGGCTTTTCTTGAATTACTCGAGTGAAATTTTCTGATCTTGATTAAAACACTTAAAAGAGCACTCAACTCCTGGTGGTACAACCATAACGCCACTACTTGCTATGGTGAACCGCTAACCCCAAAACAAACCTACACACACAAAACTACCAAGCAACGACTAAAAGACGATGCTAGGGTAACGTCTACGGCTCGAAACGGCTGCGACGACTAAAGAAGCAACGCTTGACTCTTGAACGACTCCATCTTCAACTTGAGAGCGACGCTTGGAGTAGCGCAGACCTGACTCTTCACTTGAAGCTTCGGTCTTGACACTTGATCGGCTGAAGTCGTTGTCGACTGCTGCGACGAAGGGGCGGGCTCGTCGATGGGATGACACACATCTATAGAGAGAGGTCAAGGTTTGAGAAGCAAGTATGCTCACTAAATTTTCAAAACCAAAAGACTCGACTCCCCTTTTTCTTTGCAAACGACTCAAATTTTGTAAAACCTAATGCATATGAAAGAAGGCTCCTAGGGTTTCCATTTGGCTCATCCTACGGTCAAGATTGGCTCTGATACCAACTTGTCACGCCCAGAAATTTACACCAAATTTCTGAACAATAGCATGTATTAAATCTCGGTCCAGGCATCAGCCCGAGTACACACTATGACAAATTAATACACAGTTCCACGTCTTAAAAACAAATAAAAACAATTATCTATCGAAATGCAGCGGAAAAGGAAAACAAACTAAACCATCTAATCTTCAGCTTCAGCTGACGAAGACGGCTCCACACCACAGGCACTCTCGACGGCGGACTGAACCTTACTTTAACCTTCGGAACAACCTTCTTCTGACACCAGCTCCGGCACTTGCTCTGGTGGGGGAAAAATTAAGCAAGGCTGAGTACAAACCACCGTACTCAACAAGTAACACCCAAGAGGGGGAGAATAATGAATGCAACAGGGTATCAAGGATAGGCTAAGGTTAACTTGCACAAAGCTGCGGCACTTTAGCAAAACAGTAAATAAAATAGACTGAAATAAAAGTAAAGTAACATTTAAAATAAACATCCACTGTCCAACGTTACACCACGTTGCAACAGGCCCAGACCGCTGTCGAACGTTACACCACGTAGCGACAGGGTCAACCCTCTGTCCAACGTTAAACCACGTTGCGACAGACCCAAACCACTACCAACGTTACACCACATTGCGCAGGGTCAAACCAGTTCCAAGATTAATAAAATTATTAAAGGGGTTCAACTAATCCCAGTGAGTCTGTCGGTTCGCCCCATAACCGCGGGCACGGCTATTCGAATAGTTTTACTCTGCAGAGGTGTACAACTTTACCCACAAGACATGGCTGCCAAGCATGTTACCATGCCCCAACGTATCACCACGATACCTCAGTACGGAAACCATGATAAGACCTTTCACCTAACCCTCCCTAGACAATCGCACCACACTTCAGGTTTCACCCCCTCCTTTACACCAAGTCGGGCAGTCCCCTCTTGTGCCTTGGTAGATCCGGAAGCAGGAGAAGCTTTCGTTACACCACGATTGCCCGTCCATACTCCATCACGCCTACCCTTGCCTGGGTACGTCGAATAGGGACAAGCTAGATTACGAGTCTCACCGTTGCCCATTCTGGCTTGTGGTTAGTACGTGTAAGACCTTCAGGGTTTCCTGAGAACCGGTCCTTAATTGCCATGGGCACGACTCTCAAAACCATGCACCCACAGCCCACCATAAGCAATATTTTAGTTGTATTAATCCACCTCGGGAAATTAATAATGATTACAACCATTAAAGGTCTATCGAAGTGTAACAGTAATTAAACAAGAATTGGTGAGCTAGTTGAACTAAGCATGGCTAAGCATTGACTAACCCTAAGTCTAGTCAAATTAACCCTGGGATGACAATAATAAATGAATAGGAATCAACGGATATATTGGTAAATTCCCAATAGATAAATACAGTAAATAGATTTGCATAAAACAATGCATGTTTGAATGTAAAAGCGGGGGATTTTATAAACATAGGTTCAATATGATCAAAGAAGGGTGCCACTTGCCTTGCTTAGACCCACGAGGAACTTCGGCGATGACTTCGAGAACGAACGGCGCTGCGACGGGGGAAAAAAACCTACGACAAACAAGGCAAAACAAACAAAACAGGCTATAAAACTACTGAAACAGAGAAAGAAACTATTTTTAATGGATTCTTGGCATTTTTCTGGATTTAATGAAACTTGAATGGACCTAAACGGAGACTAGATGAATTACTTATGAATTTTAGAAGTTTTCTGGGTTTTTAACTAAACAGAAAAGTCCTAAATCAATTATTGTGCAATTAATTGGAGGGATGACGTCAGCACAGGAGTGAGAGGAGGCTGACGTCTGGGGCCCATTTGTCAGTGGGAGAGAGGAGAGATTGAGGAGATGACATGTGGGGCCCACGAGGAGAGAGGAAGGGAGTGAGAGGGGCTAACTGAAGGGGCGGCCACTAGAGAGAGACGTAGTGGGGCCCGCGTGGGGAGAGAGAGAGCAAAGGCTGGCGGGCGGGCCCTGCATGGCAGAGACAGAGAACAGAGGAGGGGGCAGGAGATGGCTCGCCGAGCGGCATGGCGGGCGGCTGACGACGGATGCCGGCGGGTAGTGGCGCTGCGACGGCGGCGGAGGACGGACGACCATGGCCGGCAGCGGCGACCGGCGGCGAAAGTGACGACAAACGATGGACGGCGCCGACGGCCAACCGGGAGAGCTTGGCGGCGGTGGTGACTGAGGGGGAGAGGAAAGAGCGGGAGACGGGAGGGGAGAGCGGGCTCATCGGCAAGATGAAGACGACGGCCGGCGACGGACGAGGAGATGGGCGGAGCGGGAGGAGCGGCGCTAAGCAGCGAGCGGCGGCGAGAGCGGCAGCAACGGCGGCGCAGCCAGACGGCGGGTGATGGCGGCGCTGCATTAGCGGCGAGCGGTGGAGGCCGAAGGCCGGCGGCGCGAGATGCTGCACGGTGGCTAGCGGTGCACGGCAGACCGGGGAGAGGTGGCGCGCGGCAATCGGCAACGGCCGACGCGAAGGCGAGCGGAGGCTATGCGTGCGTGCGCGCGGCGGCTGCTAAGCGGCGAAGTGACCAGCGGCGACAGCGGCTAGGCGCGCACGGCGAGCAGAGCGGCACCCCAGGTGGCGGCGACGCGTTAGCGGCAACAGCGCGGCGACCTGAGGGAAGAGGAGAGGGGGGGGGGGAGGAAGGGGGAAGTGCGAGGACGGCATCTGGGAAGCGGCGAAGACGAGCACCGCGGTGAGCGGCGCGGCTGCGCACGCATGACGATGGCGGCGAAGACCGACGGGTGAGACTCGCGGCGGAGGCAGCGAAGGGTGGTGGTACAGCGAGCGGGCGAAGCGGAGAGAGCGGCGGCCAAGGGGAGGATTTTATAGGGAGGCGATGCGGCGACGGCGCGCTTAGGGCGGAGGGGTGGTTAACGCGCCCGAGGCAGACGCGGCGCGGCGAAAGCGGGAGGCGGTTGGCAGCGGCGCGTGGGATGCGGCACCGGGAAAAATGGCGAGGGCAGTTGCGCGCGGCCGAGGAGGCGGCAGCGCAGCGAGGGGACGAGCCAGCGGCGAGGCATGACACGGCGAGGCGACGTCGTGGCGCGACAAGCGGCGGCTCGACTGACGGCACGACGACAAGGCTGACGTGGGGTGAAGCGCAGGGAGGACGGAGTAGGGGAGAGGCGTGGCAGCGAGGCAGCGGCCACGGCGAGACGCGGCAACGCGGTGAACTCGCGGCGCGGTGCGGCGACGCGTGGCCGGCGCAGCCAGACGGCGAGGGAGGCGCAGAGGGGCGAGCACACGGGAGAGGCAGTGCGGCGACGGGCGCAGGCGAGACACGGCAGACGCAGCGAGGGCGCGACACGGCTCGGCGGCTGCGCACGCGCAGCGAGGCAGGCGCGGCAGCGAGGCGGCTAGGCGCGGCGGCGGCTCGGGCGGAGAGGGGAAAAGTGGCGGTGGCGGGCCGGGAGGCGAATTTTATAGGGGTGGCGCGGCTAGGGCGGAGGTGGCGGTTAGAGACAGCGTCGCGCACGCGCGCAAAGAAGGCGGCGGCAAACGCGGCGGCGGCGGCGACGTGGCGCGGAAAGCGCGGGCGCGGCCGTTGCGGACTCGGGCGAAGCGAGGCGATGCGGCGCGCGAATGCAGGCGCGACAGCGATGAGCGCGTGCGGTGCCAAAGCGCGGGTGCGAGGGCGTGGCGCGCGACGCGGCGGCAGCGGCCACGGTGACGGCGGGGTGGCAAGGCGCGGCGCAGGCGCGTGCACGGCAAGGCGGCGGGGACGCGGCGCGACTGAGCGGATGCGGCGCACGGCGTAGCTAGCAGCGCGCGACGCGGTGGCGATGGCCATGCCGAGGCGGTGCAGCGAGACGGAGGCGGCGAGGATGCGAAGGGCGGCGGCCAGCGGCTCACAGCGACAGCGGCAGCGAGGCCGACGCGCGGCGTGGCTGTCGCGCGCGCGAGCGGGCGGACAGAGGAGGGGGACGCCTCCGACAGGTGGGGTCCACCTGTCGGCGACCAGGAGACGGGGAGGTGAGCTGGACTTCGGGGCGCTAGTGGGTTACGACCTATGGGCCGGCCCAGCGGGAGGGGAGGGAGGAGAGGAGGGAGAGCAGGCCGGAAGGGAGATGTGGGCCGGCGCTGTTGGGCCGAGAGAAGAGGGAAAATGAGGAGTGGGCCGAGGGAGGCGATGCAGACTTTGAGCGCCCGTTGGGACACGACTTAGGAAATTGCAGACAGTACACGCATTCACATGATAGAACCAAATCATGCACGAATTAGAGAATCGTATGATGAATCGGATCCGGAACGCAAAACCGTGCACTGTTAGCGGAACGACGACAAGATTGAACGACCCGTCAAATTGAGATTTAACGACTCGCTAAACTAGAACTAAACGTAAAATCAATCTACGCTTACGAAATTGAATTCCGCACTGTAGATCAATCTCACGCTAGCTAATAGATTGGAAAACCTAAGCAATTAAACGGTAGATTAACGATAGATTGATTCGCAAGAATAAAATATATGCGAACCTGAAATTTGGTGGAGAGAGACCAGCCGACGACGTGCTGCGAACCAGGATGCAGCAGGGCTGCTAGCGGCTTGCTGCGCAGCTGCTGGGATAGGGGCAGCACAGCTATAGCGGAGGCGGAAGGGGCGACTAGAGGCAGCACAGCTATAGCGGAGGCGGAAGGGGCGACTAGAGATGCACGGGAGAGGGAGACGGGGAAAAGAGGCAAGGGTGTAGGGGGGTATTTATAGGGGGAAGCTAGAGATAGATCTTGTTATCCATCTCCTATTAACAAGGAATAGATAATGTTTCAAGGGGATAAGATTTAGAATTAATTAGAATTGATTTTTTTGGTGGAGATAGAGATGAGGCTGCATGGCTTGGGGAGGAGGGGGAGAGAACGTGCGTACACAGGGAGGAGGAGGAGGAGTTCGGCCAAGGAGAGGAAAAAGGAAAAAGAAAAGGGAAAAAGGAAAAAAGGGAGAAGGGAAAAAGAAAAGAAAAAGGAAGGAGGGAAAAAAAGAAAATTGCCTCCAATTTTGCCGATTTTTATTAAGTTTATTAGACCAAATTTTATTGACTGCAGTTCAAATATAAATCCTGTTAATCATTTAAAATGCTTTCGGGACATTTTAGAATATCCGAAAAGCTTCCAATTAATTAAATTAATTTATTACACTGAGTTTTCTCCTGAACTTTAATTAACAAATTATTTTTAATGCATTATTTATTTAATTCTTGGCTTGGGTAAAACTCAGGGCGTGACACCCGAGGAGTATGCCTATAAGAAACAGGTCAAGCATGCAATTTAGGTACCCAAACTTGTTTAAGTTTGGGTCCCTTAACAACATTGATCAACTCCTTTGGGATCCATATGCTTGGCCTTCGCTTCTCTTGATTTGATCCAATAAAGATAGCAACAACACGTCCACGGTTGTTCTTCATGATCACATGAGAGCCATATATAAGCCTGATTTGAGCTGGATCCTCATGAATTAAGGAGAGCTCAGAATCAGCCTTTCTGTCCTGCTGGGGTCGGACTGTCTGGCCCCTAGGACAAGACCGTACGGTAGGTCCTCTCTACCAGGCAAACGGCTCAGGTCGGACCGTCCGGTCTCTAGGACCGGACCGTCTGACCGGACCTTTCTGCCAGACCAAGAAGTCTAGTCGGACTGGCCGACCCAGACGAGACTGTCTGGTCTGCCCTCTCTATGGAACAAAGGGTCCGGACCGGACCGTCTGGGCCGGACCGGACCGTCTGGCCTGACTTCTCTGTTGAACAGAGGGCTCAGGCAAGACTGTCCGGCCCTGTGCGGACTGTCTGTCCTTAGGGCTGATTTTTGCGTCCTCTTCAGCAATTGAAAACCCTTCCTTCACAAATGGAACACATGGTTTACCATTGATCATTACTCTTTTTTGGTTTGCATTTGAGTCAAGGGAATAGCCAGGACCGCTCTTATCCTTGTTGTTATAAGAGGTGATTGTCTTGAAGAGGGCATCCTTGGATTGGTAAGTTCGTATGCATCTAAACTTTACCAAGGTCTCCAACCTCTCATTCTCCTTCTTCAACTCCTTGAGAGCTGCATTGTTAGTCTCAACAACACTTAAGTCAATAGTTTTGCATTTCACACAATTAAGAATGGTATTGACTATTGTGTTGTCCTTAGAGTCTGAGAGGTTGCGCTTAAGATTGTCAATTTCATTGTCAAAACCATTGTGCCTCAAATTCATGGACACAATAGTTTCCTCAAGAACTTTATTGACATCCTTAAGATTGGTTATGGTTTGATTTGCTAGCATGAGTTCCATAGATAAATCTACCAATTTTCCATCTTTTCCAGCAAGGACCTTTTCAAGAGAGTCACTTTTCATCCTTTCTTGAATAAGGAGATCTTCTTGCCTCTCAAGAGAGCTTTCCTTCTCTTCTAGCACTTTCATGAGTTTGGCGATATGAATGAGAGCGGGCTTGCTAAAATTTCTAAGCATAGCATCATCATCATCATGGTCTATATCATCATCATCACTAGAATCAACAGCGTATGGTCATTGTCGTCGTCGCTCAAGATGGGGAAGAGCCACTCCATCCTTGATGAAGATATAGACATGGTGGCGACGCCTTTGCTCTTGGAGTCTCTTGACTTGGGCTCCTCTTCCTTGTCGCTCTCATTGTCGCTTGAAAACCACTCTTCACCAATGTGAGCTCTCCCGGGCCTTCTCTTGAAGTACTTGGTTTTGCCCTTGTTCTCCTTGTTCTTGGCGAGCTTGGGGCAATCCGCTATGAAATACCCAAACTACTTGTACTCATAGCATGCTTTCTTGCATTGCCTCTTGGATCGATCCTCATCCTTTCTCCCATAGCTCTTCTTGCGGAGGAATTTCTTGAATTTGTAGACCAAGACAGCGAGTTCTTCATCCTCACTCTCCAATTCACTTGAGCTCTCTTCTTGAAGCTTGGAGCAAGTCTTCTTTGCCTTGAATGCAACCTCTTTGTTCTTGGCTTGGACGACATTGGTAGCGTACTTCTTGACTTCCTTAGCTTCTTCCTCCAAGAGCTCATGTGAGATGATCCTTGAGAGCACATCACTTGGAGTCATCCTCTTGAAACCGCTTGACTCAAGGATCAAAGTCACCAAGGTAGGGTTCCTTGGTGAAATGGCCCGGAGCAAGCGCTTCACCACCACATGATCCGTCATATCTTTACTTCCAAGCCCATGGATCTTGTTCACAATGACCATCATCCGGTCATACATCTCTTGAGGTGTTTCGTTATCTTCCATGATGAACCTTCCAAGCTTCCCTTCAAAAAGTTCAATCTTGGATTCTCGAACCCCTCTTGATCCTTCATGTGCCACGTGGAGTGTGTCCCAAATCTCCTTGGCTTCATCAAGTTGATCAACCTTGTTGAATTCCTCTAGGCTCAAGGAGTTGAAGATCACACTTGCCGCTTGAGCATTGCGGTGGATGAGGAGTTCTTGCCCCGGGGTGAGATCTTCTTCATCATCCGTGTCACGCCCAGAAATTCCTCACACGAATTTCTGAACTTAATTGTGTATTAAATCCCTGTCCAGGACCAGCCAGGGTACACAAAAAGACAATGTTGATTACATAACCATCGTTCTTAGAAACAACTGAAAATTACACTTATTTTAGCGGAAATGCAGCGGAAAGAAAAACAAAGGGGTAGACTAGCTCCAGCGGGTACGGCTCCAGTCCACAGGCAACACTTCGACGGCGGAACAGCTCACTCCTGAGAGGCACCTCCATCGGACTCTGCTTCTAGCTCTGGGTTGGGAAAGTTAAGCAAGGCTGAGTACAAACCACCGTACTCAACAAGTAACACGGACAAGGGGGAAACATAAATGATGCATAGGAGTTAACAAGGACGGGCTAGGGTTAGTTGCGACAAAGCAGCACTTTAAATAAATAGCAGAGATTGAAAGAATAAAGGTAATTTAAATACAGTAAAAGATAAATAAAATAAGCAGTTGTAAAATACCACAACACTGTCCAACGTTACACCACGTTGCAACAGGCCCAACCACTACTCAACGTTACACCACGTTGCAGTAGTCCCGAGTGATAACAGATTTTACTCAAGTTATTAGGGTTCACTAATCACAGTGAAGCTGGGAGTTCGCCCGTAACCGTGGGCACGGCTATTCGAATAGTTTATACTCTGATCAGAGGTGTACTACTGTACCCACAAGACACGACTCCACTACACTTGAACGTGCGCCGACATACCACCACGGCATACCGGAAAGGAGACCGTGATAGGACCCGTTACACAACCCTCCCTATTTAATCGTACCACACTTCAGGTTTCACCCCCTCCTTTACACCAAGTCGGGCAGTCCCCTCTTGTGCCTTGGTAGATCCGGAAGTAGGAGAAGCTTTCGTTACGCCACGATTGCCCGTCCATACTCCATCACGCCTACCCTTGCCTGGGTACGTCAAATAGTTCGAAGTCATGCTCCAAATCCCACCTTACCCATTTCGGCATGTGGTTAGCACTTAATGACTTCCAGGGTTTCCCGTGAACCGGTCCTTAATCGCCATGGGTGCGACTCTCAAAACCATGCACCCATAGCCCACCATTATCAATGCTTTAGTTGACATTAACCCGAACCGGGTAGTGAATCATTATCACGGCTATTCAGAACTAAGCATAATTATATGTGATCCCATGAGCTATTTGTTCTAAGCATGGCTAAGCATTAACCTAGGCCTGACTCTAATCAATTTACCCCTGGTCCAGCAATGAATAAAGTTGGATAACCAACGGCATAACAATAAGGTTTACCCGAAAATAGCATAAAGTAAGTACTTTAATTAAAACAATGCATATTTGAAATAAACAAGCGGGGAATTTGCAATAATGGGTTCAATATGTTCAAGGATGAGTGTCACTTGCCTTGCTCTGGCCCTTGGGGAACTTCGGCGACGATCTCGAAGTAAACCGGCTCTTCGGCGGGGTCCGAATCTAAGCGACAAAGCACAAAAATAAATAAAACAGGCACAAACTCTACTGAAACAGTAAAAGAAACTATTTTTAATGGATTCTTGATAATTTTATGAATTTAATGAAATTTGAATGGACCTAAACGGAGACTAGATGAATTACTTATGAATTTTAGAAGTTTTCTGGGTTTCTTAACTAAACAGAAAAGTCCTAAATCAATTATTGCGCAATTAATGGGGCTGCTGACGTCAGCGAGGAGAGAGGAGGCTGACGGCTGACAGGTGGGGACCACCTGTCGGCGAGAGAGAGCGGCTGACACGCGGGCCCGGGGAGGAGAGAGAGGAGGCGGGCGCGGGGAGCGACTGACGAGTGGGGCCCACTCGTCAGCGAGAGAGGACAGAGAGGAGCGCGGCTCGGCGGACGGCGGCGACCGGCGGGAGCGGCGGGCGGCGCGGCGGCGGCGGCGCACGGCGACGGCGACGCGACGGCGACGGTGCGACGGCGACGACCGGCGAGCGGCGACGGCGCGACGGCAACGACGGCCGGGGCGGCGACGCACGGGCGCAACCCGGCAGAACAGCGGCGACGGCGACTGGCGAGCGGCGGCAGCGCGGCACGCGCGGGCGCAAGAGACGGCGGCCAGACGTCGGCGACGCGGAGGCGACGACGACCACGACGGCCGGCGGGAGCGGCGGGCTTCGGCCTCGTCCGGCGACGGCACGCGACTCGGCGGCGGTCGGTCGGAAAGGGGGAGAAAGAGGGGAGGAGGGTGCGGAGGCTCACCGGCGGCGGCGAGGGCGCGGACGGGTCGGCGAGACCGAGGCGAAGGTGGCGACGCGGGCGGGAGCAGGAGATCGGCGGTGGCGGTGGAGATCGATCGGCGGCGGCGACGGGCGAGACGCGGCGGCGGCCGGGTGACGAGGGAACGCGCGGCGCCGAGGAGGCTCCCTGGCGACGGCGAGGGCAGCAACAAGTCGGCGACAGAGGGACGGAGGTGGTGACGCAACAGAGCGGCGACGACCGACGACGGGCGACGAGATTGCGCGGCGGCGGCGAGAGGCAGCAGCACGGCGGCGACACAAGCGACGGTGGAAAGTGGGCGACGGCGCGGCGGCGGAGGGGATTTATAGGGTGGCGGCGACCGGCTAGGGCGGGCGGAGGTTGGAGACCGAGTCAGCGACGACGCGGTCTCGGCGGCGGCGGTTGCGGCGGCGGCGGTTGCGGCGCGGCGGCGCAGAGTCCGGCTCGGACGCGGCGCGGCGCGGGCGCGGCGGGCGAAACGGTCACTGACAGGTGGGCCCCACCTGTCAGTGGCGCGCGAGGGAGGAGGGAGGCGGCGCGGACTCGCGGGCGCGGGCGACGGGCGAGCGGGCGAGCTGGGCCGGAGCCGCGGCCCAGGCGGGGGCGCGCGCGGCGGGCGGGTGCGGCCGGCTCGGCTGGGCCGGCCGAGCGGGAAGACGGGCCGGCTCGGCTGGGCCGGCCCGGGAAGGAAAAGAAAAAGAAAAAGAAAAACGAAAAAGAGAGAGGGAGGAAAATTGGACTTCGGCCCAATTTGAGAAGGAAGGGAAAAAGAGAGGAAAAAGGAGGGAAAAAGGAAAACCCCACTTTTGCCGAGTTTTAAATTAATTTGTTTGGCCAAATTTTATACTTCTGCAATTTGAATTTAAATCCTGTTAGTCGATTTGCGAGCCTCGATTTAATTGAATTAATTCCTTTTTGGAGGGATTTTTCCTGAGTTAATTAAGCCAATTGTTATTTACGGATTTCTTTTTACGATTTAGGCTTAGAACGAAACTCCGGTTGTGACAAACCTACCCCCCTTAAACGGAATCTCGACCCCGAGATTCGGAGGCACTGGCGAAGAGGTGCGGATGGGCGGCCTTGAGCTTATCTTCTCTTTCCCATGTTGCTTCTTCTTCTGAGTGGTGACTCCACTGAACTCTGCAGAATCTGATCACACGGTTCCGAGTCTTCCTTTCACTGGTTTCTAGAATCCGTGCTGGCTTCTCCACATAAGTTAGATCTTCCTGCAGATCGATGTGCTTAGAGTTGGTCTGTTCCTCAGGCACACGGAGACACTTCTTGAGCTGCAACACATGGAACATGTCATGAATTCCGGCCATGTTAACGGGGAGTTCCAACTGATACGCAACTTCTCCCCTGCGTTCCACTATCCGGTATGGTCCCACGAAACGTGGTGCCAATTTTCCTTTGGTCTGAAACCGGTGTACTCCTCGCAAAGGTGTGACGCGGAGGTACACATAGTCTCCTGCTTCGAAGGCTAAGTCCCTTCGACGATGATCTGCATAACTCTTCTGTCTGGTTTGGGCCGTTTTCAACCTTTCACGGATTATTCTCACTTTTTCTTCCGCTTGGCTTAAAACTTCAGTCCCAAAAACTCGACGTTCTCCTGTTTGATCCCAGAAGAGGGGTGTACGACACTTTCGCCCATACAATGCTTCAAAAGGTGCCATCTGCAGACTGGCTTGATAACTGTTGTTGTATGAGAACTCTGCATACGGTAGATTCTTATCCCAAGTTCCACCAAAGTCGAGAGCGCAAGCTCTGAGCATATCTTCAAGAATCTGATTTACCCTCTCTGTCTGACCATCTGTCTGGGGATGATAGGCTGTACTGAAGTTCAGTCGGGTTCCCAATTCTTCCTGTAGCTTCTGCCAAAACTTTGAAGTAAACTGACTCCCTCGGTAAGAAACGATCTTCTTCGGTACTCCATGTAAACACATGATCCTAGCCAAGTAAATCTCGGCTAATCTTTTCCCTGAGTAGGTAGTGTGAACTGGTATGAAATGAGCGACCTTTGTCAATCGATCCACAATTACCCAAATCGAGTCATGACCAGCAGCAGTCCTTGGTAAACCAGTGATGAAATCCATCCCGATTTCTTCCCACTTCCATTCTGGAATCTGGAGAGGTTGTAATAGTCCTGCTGGCCTTTGGTGTTCTGCTTTGACTCGTTGACAAACATCGCACAAGGCAACATATTCTGCAATCTCTCTCTTCATACTAACCCACCAAAACTTTTCTTTGAGGTCCTGATACATCTTAGTACTCCCAGGGTGAATAGAGTACTGGGTTTGATGAGCTTCTTGGAGTATCAACTCCTTCAACTCCTTGTTATCTGGTACGCACAACCTGTTTCCCATCCAGATTGTTCCATGTTCATCTTCTGAAAAGTCTCGAGCCTTACCAACTCGCATATTTTTCTTTAGCTCGGCTATCTCCGGATCATTTGCTTGGGATTGGCGAACTTGATCCACCAAAGTGGGCTACGCTTCTAGGGCTGCCACAAAACCTTCTTCGACTAAACCCAAATTTAGTCGTTCAAACTCCTGTTGCAACTGCTCACAAACTTCTGTTGACATCGCAGCGTTGCAGTAATTTTTCCGGCTCAAGGCATCTGCAACTACATTTGCTTTGCCTGGATGGTAATGGATACTTAGATCATAATCCTTGATCAATTCCAACCATCTTCGCTGGCGGAGATTCAAATCCGGTTGTGTAAAGATATACTTTAAACTCTTATGATCCGTATACACTTCACACTTGTTACCGATCAAGTAGTGTCGCCAGATCTTTAGGGCATGCACTACAGCTGCTAATTCCAAATCGTGAGTCGGGTAGTTACCCTCATGTGGTCTCAATTGACGAGAGGCGTAAGCAACCACCTTTCCTTCTTGCATTAGCACACATCCTAGTCCTGATCTGGATGCGTCACAGTAAACCTGGAAGTCCTTCGTTTGATCCGGCAAAACCAACACGGGTGCCGAAACCAACCTTTGCTTGAGCTCTTCAAAACTCCTATCGCACTCACTTGACCACTTGAACTTCTCTTCCTTTTTCAACAACTGTGTCATTGGCTTGGCTATCTTTGAGAAATTCTCAATGAACCGGCGGTAATAGCCCGCAAGTCCTAAGAAACTCCTGATTTGGGAAACCGTCTTAGGCGGGGTCCACTTGATCACTGACTCCACATTACTGGGGTCTACGGCTACACCTTGGGCATTGATCACATGGCCAAGGAACTTCACTTCATGCAGCCAAAAATCACACTTGCTGAGCTTGGCATACAACTGGTGTACTCTTAGCGTTTCTAGCACAATCCGCAGATGTTGCTCGTGCTCTTCTTCCGACTTGGAGTAGATAAGAATGTCATCGATGAAGACAACCACAAACTTATCCAGGTATTCCATGAACACCTTATTCATGAGATTCATGAAGAATGCCGGGGCATTAGTAAGTCCAAACGACATTACCGTACACTCATACAAGCCATAGCGAGTAGTGAATGCCGTCTTAGGGATATCTTCTTCCCGAATTCTCAACTGGTGATACCCTGATCTCAAATCGATCTTGGAGAAAACTCTGGCTCCCTTCAACTGATCAAATAGGTCATCAATCCTTGGCAGAGGATACTTATTCTTGATAGTGACATCGTTCAAAGCACGATAGTCCACACACATTCTCTTAGTTTTGTCCTTCTTCTCAACAAAAATAACCGGGGCACCCCAAGGCGAGGTACTCGGTCGGATATAACCTTTCTGGAGCTGTTCATCCACTTGCTTCTTCACTTCTGCCATCTCATTGGCGGCCATCCTATAGGGTCTCTTATAGATCGGAGCGGTTCCGGGTACCAAGTCGATACGGAACTCGATCTCTCTTTCTGGCGGCATCGTTGTGAGATCATCTGGAAACACCTCCGGATATTCACAAACCACTGGTATGTCTTCCAACTTCTTTGGGTCTTTGGCTTTTTCCGAGGGCTGCTCTTCGGCTTCCATCTGATTCAAACAAGTCCTGGTTGCCATTGACTCCAGCGACTGATAAGTCACCACTTTACCTTCTTCGCTGGTCAAGGTGACTGTACGCTTGGCACAATCAATCACTCCTTGATGCTTGGTAAGCCAGTCCATTCCCAAAATGACATCTAGGTCTTCAGATTCGAGAAGGATGAGATTGGCTAGAAAGGGTGTCCCTTGGATTTCTATGGGCACAACAGGGCTATAAAGGTCCGAAAACATACTATGCCCTGGAGTCTTAACCCGCATCGGGTCTCTTAACTTTTCCCTTTTTAACCCAAGCATTCCCACAAACTTCCTTGAAATAAAAGAGTGTGTAGCACCAGAATCAAAAAGTACTGTAGCAGGTACGGAGTTGACAGGAAACGTACCCAGTATTACTTCTGGCGCAGCCTGTGCTTCTTCGGCGGTGACGTGATTCACGCGAGCTTGCACGAACCTTTGCCCACTGCGCTTCGGCTTCGGGCACTTGTCAGCAAAGTGACCTGGGTCGCCACAGTTGTAGCACACCCCAGGCTTTGCACCTGCATCCTTCCTGGCTGGAGGAGGTTGAGCTGTCGGTGGAGGAGCATTCTGTTGCCGGGGAGCTGGTGCAGGAAGAGCACGCTGAGGTGGAGCACGCTGGGACGAAGCACCGGAGAAGTTGTTGGGATTGTAAGGACGATGTTGGCGGACAATGAAGGTTGATTGCCCGTGTTGCTGATTCTGAGGGTAGGGACCGGTGTGGAATCGGGGCTTCTGAGGAGGCGGCTGGTTAGACCTGAACTGCGAGGCCTTCCTCTTCTTGTCCATCTGGAGGTGCTGGTCCTCTTGGCGGATGGCCTTGTCTACTAGTTTCTCAAAATCAGCATAGTCGCCCGAAAGCAACTGCTTCTTCAGTTCATCATCCAAGCCTCCGAGGAACTTTTCTTGCCTTTCAGCGTCGGTGCGGACATCCTCGGGAGCGTATCGCGCTAGGCGATTGAACTCATGAAGGTATTCTGTCACTGTCTTGGTACCTTGCTGCAGAGCGCGGAACTCACGCTTCTTCTGGGTGACTATCCCGTCAGGGATATGGGCCTTGCGGAAGTTAAGACAGAACTCCGCCCAAGTCACTTCTGTGGTAGCAGTGCGGGTAGCCAGGAAATTATCCCACCAAGCAGAGGCGGGACCCATCAGTTGATGTGCGGCGAAGGAAACCTTCTCTTGGTCAGTGCACTGCAATAAGTCGAGCTTCTTCTCGATGGCGTGGAGCCAATCACTTGCCTCCATGGGGTTGGTGGGGCTTGAGAAAGTTGGGGGACGGACGCGGAGGAACTCCGGCAACTTGGACTGAACTGGGGGTGGTCCCTGCTGTTGCTGGTTGTTCTGACTTTGATTTAGAAGCTGCTGTACCAGTTGTTGGTGCTGCTGCTGTTGCTGTTGCATCTGCTGCATCATCCAAGAGAGCATCTGCGTCTGGTTAGCAAGAACCTGGGCAAGCGACGGGTTCTCTGGTGGGGGCGGCGGGGGCGGCGGGGGCGGTCCTCCGGTGCTGGACTGGTCGGTGTCGCGGTTGCCGTGGCGGGTGTTCACCATCTGCGGGGCGGGAGGAACAGAAAGAGAAAGAAGAAAAAGAAACGACTAAGCAAACAGGGGCTTTATTTAATCAGTGAACTGTAATTATCTTGCTTAAGAAACACACTTAAAAACCACACAACTCCTGGCGGCACAACCATAACCCCACTACTGCTATGGTTCACCACTAGCCCCAAGCGAAGCAAACCTAACACACCAAAACTAGCACACAACGACTAAAAACGAAGCTAAGGGTGGCGTCTAGGGCACGGAAGGAGAGCGACGACCGACGACGGGAGACGGATTTTCTTCCTCGTCTTCAGAGCGGCTTCTTGAGTTGCTGGGGAGGCCATCTTTGTCTTCGCCAGAAGCGGACTCACTACTGCTCGAGACCGTGACGACCCTGTTGCGGTTCCTTGCTGCGTTGAACGGGGAGACACCTTCCTCGGGCACCGGGGTCGGAGAGGTTGGCACCATCTGCATCAGGGGTCCTGGTTCATCCGGGGCACCGGGGTAGGACTGAACTCTTGGCGGCCCACGGGTTCGCTTCCTTGCCGTAGTGCGACACCTTGCACCTCCGGGCTCTGGGAGTCCCTTGAGCCTGGCGTTCTCCTTCTTCAAGCGGTCGACCTCATCTTGCAGACGAACGATCTGAGTGAGCTTGGCGTCGTTCAGGGCCTTGGACGCTTCGTGGAGGTCGTGATGCATCTGGTCGAGACCCTGCAGCACCGTGCACATCCTACCGAAGGTAGGGTCTTGCTCACTTCGGGCAGACCGAAACCTACTGACCATGGAATTGGGTCCACGACCAGGGTGATACCGGTAAGCCGAATGCCGAAATGTTAGGTCATGCCTGGCCCTGAGCGTTGTCATCAGACTGTAGGCAGCTTCCTAGCAGGCATGCTCATGCGAACCTCCAGCTCCTTCTGCTTCCAAGTTAGGGAGGAAACCGGGGATTCCATGCAACTCCAATCTTACTCGGTGGGGAAACTCGCCTTCCAGAGGATGGATCGTGGTGTACTCCGGCTCATAGGGGTATCCTGCGGTGAATGAGACTCTTGCCAACTCTGCCACGAATCCAGCCATTCCGTTTCCACGATGGTACAAGGGATGGTCAGCCATCTAAAGAGCACAAGGATTTGGAATCAATAGATGCAAAATTTTATTTCAAGATAAATAAATCATAAAAGAAAGAAAGTAAATAAAGTTTTACCCGTAAATCGATTTACCCACGCTTTTCAACAAAAGGGGTTTTGTCTTTTTAAATCACTCACGCTTTTGAAAAACACCAACCCATTTTCAAAACACTCCCACTTTCGCAAACTATGCACAAACATGAAAAGCAGAGGGCTCTTAGGGTTTCCATTGGGCTGATCCTACGGTCAAAGGAGGCTCTGATACCAACTTGTCACGCCCAGAAATTCCTCACACGAATTTCTGAACTTAATTGTGTATTAAATCCCTGTCCAGGACCAGCCAGGGTACACAAAAAGACAATGTTGATTACATAACCATCGTTCTTAGAAACAACTGAAAATTACACTTATTCTAGCGGAAATGCAGCGGAAAGAAAAACAAAGGGGTAGACTAGCTCCAGCGGGTACGGCTCCAGTCCACAGGCAACACTTCGACGGCGGAACAGCTCACTCCTGAGAGGCACCTCCATCGGACTCTGCTTCTAGCTCTGGGTTGGGAAAGTTAAGCAAGGCTGAGTACAAACCACCGTACTCAACAAGTAACACGGACAAGGGGGAAACATAAATGATGCATAGGAGTTAACAAGGACGGGCTAGGGTTAGTTGCGACAAAGCAGCAGTTTAAATAAATAGCAGAGATTGAAAGAATAAAGGTAATTTAAATACAATAAAACATAAATAAAACAAGCAGTTGTAAAATACCACAACACTGTCCAACGTTACACCACGTTGCAACAGGCCCAACCACTACTCAACGTTACACCACGTTGCAGTAGTCCCGAGTGATAACAGATTTTACTCAAGTTATTAGGGTTCACTAATCACAGTGAAGCTGGGAGTTCGCCCGTAACCGTGGGCACGGCTATTCGAATAGTTTATACTCTGATCAGAGGTGTACTACTGTACCCACAAGACACGACTCCACTACACTTGAACGTGCGCCGACATACCACCACGGCATACCGGAAAGGAGACCGTGATAGGACCCGTTACACAACCCTCCCTATTTAATCGTACCACACTTCAGGTTTCACCCCCTCCTTTACACCAAGTCGGGCAGTCCCCTCTTGTGCCTTGGTAGATCCGGAAGCAGGAGAAGCTTTCGTTACGCCACGATTGCCCGTCCATACTCCATCACGCCTACCCTTGCCTGGGTACGTCAAATAGTTCGAAGTCATGCTCCAAATCCCACCTTACCCATTTCGGCATGTGGTTAGCACTTAATGACTTCCAGGGTTTCCCGTGAACCGGTCCTTAATCGCCATGGGTGCGACTCTCAAAACCATGCACCCATAGCCCACCATTATCAATGTTTTAGTTGACATTAACCCGAACCGGGTAGTGAATCATTATCACGGCTATTCAGAACTAAGCATAATTATATGTGATCCCATGAGCTATTTGTTCTAAGCATGGCTAAGCATTAACCTAGGCCTGACTCTAATCAATTTACCCCTGGTCCAGCAATGAATAAAGTTGGATAACCAACGGCATAACAATAAGGTTTACCCGAAAATAGCATAAAGTAAGTACTTTAATTAAAACAATGCATATTTGAAATAAACAAGCGGGGAATTTGCAATAATGGGTTCAATATGTTCAAGGATGAGTGTCACTTGCCTTGCTCTGGCCCTTGGGGAACTTCGGCGACGATCTCGAAGTAAACCGGCTCTTCGGCGGGGTCCGAATCTAAGCGACAAAGCACAAAAATAAATAAAACAGGCACAAACTCTACTGAAACAGTAAAAGAAACTATTTTTAATGGATTCTTGATAATTTTATGAATTTAATGAAATTTGAATGGACCTAAACGGAGACTAGATGAATTACTTATGAATTTTAGAAGTTTTCAGGGTTTCTTAACTAAACAGAAAAGTCCTAAATCAATTATTGCGCAATTAATGGGGCTGCTGACGTCAGCGAGGAGAGAGGAGGCTGACGGCTGACAGGTGGGGACCACCTGTCGGCGAGAGAGAGCGGCTGACACGCGGGCCCGGGGAGGAGAGAGAGGAGGCGGGCGCGGGGAGCGACTGACGAGTGGGGCCCACTCGTCAGCGAGAGAGGACAGAGAGGAGCGCGGCTCGGCGGACGGCGGCGACCGGCGGGAGCGGCGGGCGGCGCGGCGGCGGCGGCGCACGGCGACGGTGACGCGACGGCGACGGTGCGACGGCGACGACCGGCGAGCGGCGACGGCGCGACGGCAACGACGGCCGGGGCGGCGACGCACGGGCGCAACCCGGCAGAACAGCGGCGACGGCGACTGGCGAGCGGCGGCAGCGCGGCACGCGCGGGCGCAAGAGACGGCGGCCAGACGTCGGCGACGCGGAGGCGACGACGACCACGACGGCCGGCGGGAGCGGCGGGCTTCGGCCTCGTCCGGCGACGGCACGCGACTCGGCGGCGGTCGGTCGGAAAGGGGGAGAAAGAGGCGAGGAGGGTGCGGAGGCTCACCGGCGGCGGCGAGGGCGCGGACGGGTCGGCGAGACCGAGGCGAAGGTGGCGACGCGGGCGGGAGCAGGAGATCGGCGGTGGCGGTGGAGATCGATCGGCGGCGGCGACGGGCGAGACGCGGCGGCGGCCGGGTGACGAGGGAACGCGCGGCGCCGAGGAGGCTCCCTGGCGACGGCGAGGGCAGCAACAAGTCGGCGACAGAGGGACGGAGGTGGTGACGCAACAGAGCGGCGACGACCGACGACGGGCGACGAGATTGCGCGGCGGCGGCGAGAGGCAGCAGCACGGCGGCGACACAAGCGACGGTGGAAAGTGGGTGACGGCGCGGCGGCGGAGGGGATTTATAGGGTGGCGGCGACCGGCTAGGGCGGGCGGAGGTTGGAGACCGAGTCGGCGACGACGCGGTCTCGGCGGCGGCCGTTGCGGCGGCGGCGGTTGCGGCGCAGCGGCGCAGAGTCCGGCTCGGACGCGGCGCGGCGCGGGCGCGGCGGGCGAAACGGTCACTGACAGGTGGGCCCCACCTGTCAGTGGCGCGCGAGGGAGGAGGGAGGCGGCGCGGACTCGCGGGCGCGGGCGACGGGCGAGCGGGCGAGCTGGGCCGGAGCCGCGGCCCAGGCGGGGGCGCGCGCGGCGGGCGGGTGCGGCCGGCTCGGCTGGGCCGGCCGAGCGGGAAGACGGGCCGGCTCGGCTGGGCCGGCCCGGGAAGGAAAAGAAAAAGAAAAAGAAAAACGAAAAAGAGAGAGGGAGGAAAATTGGACTTCGGCCCAATTTGAGAAGGAAGGGAAAAAGAGAGGAAAAAGAAGGGAAAAAGGAAAACCCCACTTTTGCCGAGTTTTAAATTAATTTGTTTGGCCAAATTTTATACTTCTGCAATTTGAATTTAAATCCTGTTAGTCGATTTGCGAGCCTCGATTTAATTGAATTAATTCCTTTTAGAGGGATTTTTCCTGAGTTAATTAAGCCAATTGTTATTTACGGATTTCTTTTTACGATTTAGGCTTAGGACGAAACTCCGGTTGTGACAATCCGGCATATATTTCATAACTATGCACAAAACTTTCCAAACACTTGGATGCAAGGAGATTAGATAAAGTCTCATTTTGTGCTTCCATGCCCCATAGTCAGTGCCATCAAAGTAAGGTGCACGGTCGGAACAGAAAGATATGTTAGAAGAGCAAGTATTGAGTTTAGAGTAGTCAAACTCAATAGAAGCTCCCGTTTTGGTAGAGCCTTCTTCACCATCTCCATCTTCACGATTGTTGTTGGAAACGTCGCTAGTCTTGTCTCCCAGCTTGGATCACTTCAAGCTTTTAAGCCTTTTCAGAAGAATAGTCTCTGATACCAATTGAAGTCCTAGAGACAGCCTAGAGGAGGGTGAATAGGTGTCTTGAAAAAAAATCTTCAAAATCGCAGCGGTCAGAACAGGGTCCAGATCGTCCGGACCAACGGCCGGACCATCCAGTCGGCACTCTTGGGTTGGGCCGAGAGCTCTGGCCGGACCGTCCGGGTTAGAATACCAGACTGTATGGTCAGTGGGAATAGTAGACCTAAAGGTCTCCTTTCCCTGTCAAGTTCTTGAGAATGTGAAGTGATGGTGTGCAGAAAATAAACACAGGAAGATCACAGAAACAGAAAGAACACCGAAATCACAAAAGTGAAGACACAAGAGATTTATCCCGAAGTTTGGATCTTTCGATCCTACTCTCCGTTGAGGCGCTCCTGCGAGCGGGATCTCTCTCGATCCTTTCTCTCTCTTGGCTTCCTCCCACAAGGCCAACACAGGTCTTCGGATTCACACCTAAGGACTAGCAACTCCTTCGATCAACCACCAAGTTTAAGATCAAGGCGGCTTGCCCTGCCCTAGGTTGCAATCCGCTCTTCCCTGCAGTCCTCTATGAGAAAGCACAAGAATCCACTAACAATATTACCTTTTTCCTTGCGGAGGTTAGGCAACAACCTTCACAAACTTGCTCCCGGGCGATCCACACAATCGGAGGCTCGCGGGCGACGCCTATCCGTCTAGGAGATCAATCTCCAAGAGTAATAGGTCACCTTGACTCCACACGCATCAATCAATCACCCGAGAATGAACACTCAATCACTCACTAGCCTAAACATTCTCCCTAAGATGTTATCCGATGATTAATCTCTCTAGCAGGTGTTTTAGGTTAGTGTGGACGCTTAAAAGGTGCTAAACTTGCCGTACCAACCAGAGAAATCGAACGGAAAACCTCTCCAATGGCTAGATCTAGAGGGGGTCTTATATAGGCTGGCAGACATCACTTAGTCGTTGGAAAAGAAACCTAACCGAATTGTCCGACAAGGGGGCCGGACCGTCCGACCGACAGTTAGCTTACTCACTCGGAGCAGGGGCCGGACCAAGGTCTTGACCGTCCTGCCACCGAAGTGTCCGGCCAGGGACCCGGACCGTCCGGTCCCTGCTGTTTAGCAACAAACCTTTGCTCAACTTAGACTCAACCCTAAACACTCTTGGATGCAAGTTGAGCTTCTGGTGACCCCACTTAATAGTACAGAGTTCCTATGACTCAAAACAAAAATAAAATCCGTCTTCGAACGCCTTCGTCTTCATGGAACGTTGCTTCAGGTCGTGCATGCTCTACATGTAATCCTTCAAACTAATTGATCCCTTAACTTCTCTGCAATCACAACACATTAGTGCACACATGCTTGACCAACATTGTCATTAATCATCCAAAACTCCGTTTAGGGGCTAGATGCACTTTCAAATCCATGCGAGATTTGATACTTCATCCACATGGAGCTCGACTATGTCACCTTGCATACGACTTTCCATGGCCTTCGTGCATTTCAGTATCTCATCCCGGTCCTTTCAGATCGAGGCAAGGGCCTCAAAAGGTGGGCCCAGCGAGCGCAGAGCCTCTGACTTGGCAGCTGAGCGAGCCTCGATAGCCTGCAAACAGAGAGTGATTTTGAGCGAGTTTTTAGACTCACAAAGCTTGATCGAGTAATCGATGTGGCTCTCAATCTGCGCTATGTCCCGAAATGTCATCTGATGGATCAGGCGTGATCCCGTCGGTCCGACCCTCCGTCACCCAAGTAATCTGCAAGGGTGTTTGGGGAGGGCATGGTGGGCAGAGCGGCTGAACCGGAAAGGGGCATCGGTCAAGGTATCGATAGAATTGTAAAGTGAGTAGGGAACACTCACCTATGTTCGGTCCGGACCACTGGGATGGGCACCTTGGAGTGAATACCTTCCAGAGTTGTATCGACCATCGGTGACTCTGGGTTAGCCACCCCCATGGACCCAGGCAAGGAACCTCCTGTACCCGGGGCATGGGTAGTGTTGGTGCCAGTCGGCTGGCCGGAAACCGCCGCCTCGGTTGGTACGGTGGGGGTGCGGGCTCGACAGCGATCGACGCCGGCTGGGCTGCGTGGCTCCTCACGAGCACCGCTGCTGAGGTGGGGATTGGACACTGCACAGACTCAGGGCCAGTGGGGCTGGCCGGGTCGATGTCGCTTGACCCCATGAAATAACGAGGAAGGGGGTTAGAATACCCACATGGTTACAGCACTCTATAGAAGGCCAGAGACCTCATTGGGCGCCTCAAAGGTGGAAGGCTTAGAGACCTCGTCGGGCTGGGCGCTTCGGCGTCTTCTAGCACCTTGGGAACCTCGGCGTCGGGATTGAAGGCCAACCTCTTCACAGCGGGTTCAGCAGATGACGCTCCTGCCATCCTCTTGAGATCGGGCGAAACACGGCTGGGGGATAGGAGAGATACTGGTGCCGGTCCTGAATTCGCATGAGGTCAACAATTGACAAAGTCGAAAGTATCATTCAGCAGAGAAACAATCAAGATATATCCCCAGAGACATACCACCGGAGGAGCGTTCCCAGCATGGTACGGCATCAGGAATCCTGAGGTGTCAGCCAGGATAACCGTGTTTGGCACAAACAAGCACTGGCCCGGGCCTTGATCGCTGTGGTCGACGGCACCTCGGTGACCTCCCTGGCCGGATCTTCACTCCTGGTGTAGTCGAATGCGAAGTGGACCCGCTCCTTAAGGGGCTGGATCTATCGATGAATGAAGTGCTGAGTTGCCCAGGAACCGGTGAGGCCCGCGGATTTCAGGTTCTCAATCAGATTAAGCAAGGAGTTGACCTACAGCATCTCATCAGTGGAGGGCAATGAAGACCACGAGTCTTGCATGACAGCGGCGTGGCCGACGAAAGGAGGGAGCCAATTGGCTAGATTCATGCAGTAAAACCAGGCCACATACCAACCTTTGAGGGAGGTCTTCATGGGCAAGGTGAACCAAGCTTTCTTGCTTCCCTGATGGAGCTAGATGCCAGCGCCGCCGACAACCGACAGATGGTTCCGGTTAGGTTGTGGCTTAATGGCAAAAATGTGGCGAAAGAGCTTAAAGTGAGGGGGGATGCCAAGGAAGGTCTCGCAAATGTAGACAAATACCGGAATTTGCAAGATGGAGTTGGGGTTCAGGTGATGGAGTTCAATTTTGTAAAAATCAATCAGGCCTCGGTAGAAGGAGGAAAGAGGAAGATCGAAACCCTGTTCTAAGAATTGTTCAAAACAATTATCTCTCTGGAGTCAGGGGTGGGGAAGGGCTCACCTTGAGCACCATGATAATCAAGTAACTCCTTCCCTAGGATCAACCCAGCGGTCATCATCGCGGAAAGATTTTGGTCGAAGCTCGTCGAGGCGTACCCGGAGGAAAGCGGCAACGCTTTCTCTAAATCCGCTAGGTCCGCCATGAATGGGGTTTCCTGGTGGACAAGGATGAGGGGCCTAGCTCGTGAGGACTGTCGACGGCAAAGTCGAGCGCTCGGAGCTATGGATTCTAGCACTGGGGGATCGCTGGACTAGTAAGGGCTACAGTGTGATGAGAGGGGAAGATTGAAGAAGTGGCGGCGGAGAAGAAGGTGAAGAGCCACGTACAACAGGAGGCTAAGATGGGCCGTTGTTCGGCCTAATGGCTAGAAACTTCCTGTTGAAAGGCTAAGTGTCGTTGTGTTCCCATGCGAGCAAAGCGGGACGAAATTCTCGGCGCTGGTGCAACTGATAACGTGCTATTTTTGAGGAGTTGCTGATTTCATGTTGCGCCAAACGGTAGCATAAATTTCGTGATCACCTTCACGGTTTGGGAATCGATAAAACGCCTACATTGTGGGCCTATGGCTGCACTTTTACAGGCATCGGTTGATATCACCCATGGCACTTAACTGCGCTTTTTGGCCTGTGGCTAAACTTTGAGTAAACCTGAATAAACTTCGTACTAACTACTCAGCTATAACGGTTAGGCGATTGTGCATAACCTACCCTACGGGCAATAACGTGATTTCAAAATTACATGTCTAGGGAGACATGGCGCAAAAATCATCTCCAAACCACTCGGGTTCAAATCACTCGGAGAATGCAACCAGAGGTGGGTGCCACTTGGGTCCAGAAGCACTTAGAAAAGTGTTGCTCGAGTCGGAAACCTCGAAATTTTTAGGACACCTTTTGGGTAACAGTCCATAGATGACTATATTTAATTGTTATGCATTTAAGCATAGAGTCGGGGGATACACCTAATAAGTTTCGATGCACCTATTTCTTTCTTCCGTTCGGAGCCCTCCACAGCCTCTATAATCATCACAGAGTACTCGATATCACTCGAGAAGCGCCCAGAATGCACTCGGATAATGTCAAGCCTATTGTGTAAAGATACGGCTGATGATCAACGATCTACACGGACGAT
Source organism: Oryza brachyantha (assembly GCF_000231095.2). NCBI lineage: Eukaryota > Viridiplantae > Streptophyta > Magnoliopsida > Poales > Poaceae > Oryza > Oryza brachyantha. Next base: position 14,733,312 of record NC_023163.2, on the reverse strand, counting down.
TTGCGCTACTCTGGATGACTCCAGGGGCTGCTGTGGGATACCTATACTAGGGGTATCCGTAGACTACATGAGTACGTAGGGTCAAAGGGGTGCCAAATAGGAAGGAGATTGTATCTATACGGTATCGACCAGGAGTTTGGTAATTACGGGATTGCATGTCGAGTGTACTAGACCCGAGTTGTAACCGAATTATTATAGATCTTAGTCTTATCAGATTAGGATTCTACCATATCTGTAAGCCCTACCCCCCACTATATAAGGGGATACGGGCACCCCACCAGGGGACGGTTCCACGCATATTCAACAGGATCGCCAAGCAGGACTAGGACATTATCTCGCACAGCCGAGAGCCTAAACCTAGGTAAATCGTCTCCTTCATCTTAACCATCGAGGTCCGAGCCTAATAGCCACCCTATAAGTTTATTGCCGATAGCTGGAATGTCAAGACACTACAACAAGAAGGTGAAATCCAAAACTTTTGAACAAGGTGAATTGGTATGAAAGCTAGTGCTGCCGATAGGGTCCAGGGATAATATTTTTTGGCAAGTGGTCACCTAATTGGGAATGACCTTTTCGGATTCACAAGTGTGCACCGGGGAATGCCTACATGCTGGAAGGTTTGGATAGGTAAGTGCTCGGAAGACGCTAAATGGCAAGTATCTAAAAAATACTACCCGAGCGTGTGGATAAATTCGTGATCAGCTAAGCCGATTAATGTAAAAGCCAATATGACTAAGTATCGCCTCAAGATGGGCGATGTTAATACATCGCCCTTAGACCAAAACATTATGACACATCAAAACAAAGACACAGTAGAGCAATCATGGCAGAAAGCAGAAGTTATACTATCACCAACCAAGGATGACAAAAACGTCGAGTAGCATTACAAGTCAACAGAAGAGACATAGTCAGAAAATTACAACCCCAAATACTTTTTCAGGGCATCAATCACGCAGGCAAACATCATCAACGTCTTGAATGATCTTCCAGTCATCGGCATTGGTGCCAATGATTGCCGTGATTGATCGACGGCTATGGATGGCGGTCTAGACTACCTACTTTAGGATCTGTTCCTAGGAAACGATGGCCGATGGAAGATTGGCCAACTTTTGCTCTTCGGCAGAAAGGCTCTCCGCAACCATCACTAGCTGTGCATCTAGGTAGGCCTTCTTTGCTTTCAATTCCTCGATGATGGCCGATATACCTGGCGCAGCCGATTTGAGCTCATCTAGTTTAGCTTTCTCGGCTACAGCTTGCTCCCGATCGGCTTGTAACTTCACTTGGGCCGAGATTTGCGAAGCACGATCTGCAATCCGCTGGTGGGCTCGGAGTACAGGAAGCCTGTGGAGTTCAATGTGGCATCGATCAGGTCATCAGGTAGCTGGTCTTGGATTTCCATGATTCTCGACCTGATCGGACCAGCGTTGTTAATCAATGTATTAATCGGGGAGTCCAGCCTTGCCAATATGTCGGCGAGTTGTTCCTTGAGATTGGCTAGCACGGTGGTAGAGGCATCGACGTCGGGTCTAGGTATTGGCCGACATCGAAGGAAAAGAAATCATCCAAATCCTGGGATGAAGATGGTAGGTAAGGTAAAGCGTGGAAAGTACAAGACAGCAAGCTGCAGAGAAGGTAACCTGAACCATGGGGACAGAGGAAGTGACATCGGCTGCCTGGATGGGCATGGTCATTGGCACAGTGGTTTCTTTGATGGTAGTCGTCGGCTCTGGAGTAGGATCGGCCGGTAAAGAAGGTATATCGGTGGATGCAGGCGATGCACAAGATCGTCAAAGTAAAAACAAGTATAAGTAATTGCGTAAGATTGAGAAGCAGCAGTAAGACTTACCTTAAGATAGGGCCAATGGGTTATCACTTTGGATTTGCTACCCGTCTTCAGAGGAGAGCTCGAGGTAGTGTTGGCAGGAGGGGGTTGAGAGATAGCTGTTTCTAGATCAACGCCAACGTCTGACTACTCATCGGCCGCGACATCAATAGCTACGTCGATATCGGCCGATCCGGCGTCCATGCGTATGGCCTCTGCAGCTATTTTGACTTTCTTCTTGGTGGCCTTGCTGTTTCTTTTCTTCCTCTTCAATCTCCTTGGAGGGCTTGGTGGTTCAGTGAAATTCTTGATGTACTCCGAGGGGGAGGGAGCGCCACGACACAGGGATGGAATAGCCGAGGTAGAATATTCTATCAGCTTCCCACTGTGACTACCAGTCAGGGGAGCCTAAGAAGCCTGCAAGAAAGGACAGAAAAGTTGGTCAAATAAAAGAGGTAACTATCAGAGGTAAAAAGGCAGATGGTTAGAATAAATACCTCGGAGTTTGAAAAGTCATAATCGGAGTCAATCCGATTGTAGTAGAAACCAACGGGGATATTGAAGAGATGATGATGAATCTTGTCCCACCAGTCGTCGAAGCTTTGAAGGGTTGAGACACCATATTTGAAATACTTGGGTGTCCTAAACAAAATTACATCAGCTAGCATGTTGACCCGATCGTACTCTAAGGCCGAGCTAGCCGATCCCATCATTTCAAGCTTGCCAATGAAGAATAAATCAGCTACTACTTGCCCGCATCCAAACTGTCTTGCTACCAAGGCAGAGTGGTAGAACTCGTATGAAGGCTTAGCCGATCTGCCCATATGGAAGTTCACTGGGAGTAGACATGGAGTAGCAGCAGTCATGAAAGTGTCCCAGGAGCACTTATCTGTCAAGACTTCTCCTAGGACCAGAGGGCTTGGTACATCAAATTCGCTGCAGCCATTATATCCAAACCAAGTGCAGGCGATCCGGTCTGGGCCTGAATAGCAGATGCTAAAAATCTTGGCCAGTCTCACGGCAGACATCCGATGCCTAGGAAAGGAGGACAAGGTCTCACCGAAAGACATACATTGGCGGGTGCGAGGCATTTCAGACTACTAGTAGTCCAATGGGAAGCTGCAGCAAATGACAGAGGAAAGTTCAAGCACCTTGGAGAAGTACAGCCTCAACCATAGCTATAAAAACCACCACGGCCTGACGATGTGTCCGACAAGTTGACCGCCGATAGCTTCAGAGAGACTTGGTGCAGTAGCTGGTATACTGCACCTAACAGGAATCAGCCTAAGGGGAGGACGTTGCCATCGGCCAGGTATTCTGCCAGGCATTCCATGTTAATGCTTGGTCCCAGAGTCTAACCGTAGAAGAAGAATCGCTCGAGCCAGAGATTGAGGAAAGCGCTGTGTTCTTGGTGATCAACTGGCCCGGATAGTTTCTGGTGGCTGCTGATGTACTTGCTCCATCCACTTGTTCCTTTTGTTTGAACCCGATACTAAAAAATGTTCCTTAGTTTGTACGGATTGATGGTGGCTGTGATGTTGAGGCCGGTAAGCCTAACTACATCCATCAGGCTTGGAGTCATCGGCCCATGTCTAAAAAGGAACACGTTAAACACACCGGTTAGGAGTGCTTCGTCTTTCTCCATTTCTGACAAAGAAAGGCCAATGCAGTGTCTTATATCCATCTCTTCCCATTAGGTTCCATTAGCCTTGTATACCCTGGAATGCCAATCCCTCCGTCATGACAGGGAAGTGGGGAACGACCTAAAGGATTGGCTCCAGTCGGAGGTGTTCAGTTGTGCATTTTCGAAAGGAATACGGATGGCTTCTGAGCATATTATCTCGGTAGGGTCTGGGTTCCCTATGGGTTCGAGGAAGTAAAAAGGAGCATTGGGACAGGGGATGAAGATTTGGGCTTTTTGATTCGAGAAGAAAAGAGAAGGAAAAGGCTATAATTTGGGGCATCACAGCAAGATGGTAAACATGCCGATATGAACACTAAGACGATCGGCTAATAGATTGCAAGAAACAACCAAGCAGGATGGAAACAGTAAACCCTAGGTGATCGAAAAGCGGGAAAACAGATCATGTACAAGTGGAAAGTAGGGTGCGGGGTAAGAAAAGGAAAGAATAGGGGATTACCTCAGGGATCTCGAAGGGGACTTCACCCACTGGGCGGGGAAACACTTGACGAGGCCATTAGATGGCAGATGGTTGAGCAGCGGTGAAATCCTTGCAGCAAGGCGAAAACGGGCTCCGGAAGACGCAACGATTTGCGGGTAAGGTGGATTCAAGGATGAGAGCGTAGGAGGATCGCAAGAGCTTGGGGAAGGAGAGGAAAGCAATGGCAAGAATGGCTAAGTATGGCGGAGAACGAATCTTATAAAACAAGCCAGCAGGAAATGACCGTTAGCACAGTGTGCTAAAACAGGGGAACCGTTAAGACTATACCGTTGTAACAGAGATGAGCCGATGACAGAAATTGGTTACAAAAGAAAAAAATTTTATAGAATGAATAATACCGAAATTGGGGGGCATTATTAACGCCAGATTTTGGCAAATTACCATTATGAATTAAAACGTGATTAAAGACCAAATCGGACAACAAAAGGCGAATCGGCTTGAAAAAGAAGATTGAAGGCGACACGGATGCAGCCGACAGAGTCTTAATCCGACATGGGTTGGAGTCCAATTGGGCCTGGGACCTTAGAGATAGATTCGGTTAGGTTGGAGTCCATGTAAATTAGTTAGGTTTTTATCCTAAAGTTTCTTTAGGATTTTCTATCTAATTGAAGTCTGAGTGTAAAAGGTTATTTACTAATACGGATCCTTATCTAGTTAGGTTAGTTAAATCCCGAGGGTATAAGTAGGTATGCCTAGGGTCATTGTAAATCATCAATCAGATCGAACACACAACTTCAGCGCATTGCTAACTTTCCTAACTACTTGAGCTCTCGGTGCGAGGTTTGTTAGCTTTGCAATGTAACTTCAAGTTCGTCAAACCCGTCGATCGGCTAGAATAGGACTATCTTGATTAAGTTTGATCTCCTGCCTACTGGTCGGTGGTTTGAGTTCTATTATTTCTCTAATCTATTTATAGTTTTGATTAGTGGTAGATCTCGATCAAGTACTCGTGAGTTCATTTATTCGATCTGTTAATAGGAGCTTGTTCAACTAGATTATGTCTCTGTTTGGTCCGATTATGTATGTTTGGTTCGATCTAGTTATAGGGACTTGTCCAGTCGGCCAAGATTAATAGGTAAATTGACGGATTACATCGGTCTGATATCTGATCGCTCGTGAATTGCAATACTTTACTGATTTTATGCATGATCGTGTTTAGACCTAAACTGTCTTGGTTAGGTCCGATCTTTTAGGTCTAGCGTGAGTATGTGTGTACTCGTTTATTATTGTTCTGCACTAGTGATTGTTGTATCAAGCTGATTTGCCTTAAATTCCACGTTTAGTTTCCTATCGGCTGCTGATTACATGTGCGATAAGCACTAGATTGGTCCGATCGGCTGGTCAATCTCGAGATTGTCTTGGTTAGGTCCGATGTCTTGAGATTAACTGATTGATTGAGCTATCAGGTGGTTATCCTACTTCTGATTCAGCCGATCAGGTATATTATGATTTACTACCAAGAAATTCCTATAAAGCCAATCATCTAGTTCATTGGCTAGGTTCCTGAAACGATATCGCCTACCCAGCCGATAGCGATTTTGGGTTTAACTGTTTTTCCATGTTATATCTTGTCAGTTATAGCATCAAACTAACTGGCACGCCTAGCAAATCCAAGAATTAGGTCTTGCACTGGAGTGGTCTTAGAGTAACTCCTAGGGCTACGTGTGTGACACGTTGTTGTTATTTTCAGCGTCAACAATATGACATAAATAGAGAAGGATAAACAGCGGGTAAAAATAGGTAAAGCCCGGAAAATAAATAAAGTAGATACATAAAATAATGATGCATGTTTGAATAAATAATGCGAGAATATTACAGTAATGGGAGCAACATGTTCAAAGATGAATGCCACTTGGCTTGTTCAGACCTATCGGGCACTTATGCCCTAATCTCAAAATAATTCGACGCGTTGACGGGCTCCGAATCTAAGCGAGAAACAACAAAAACAAGCAAAACATGGTATAAGTCTGTTGAAACAGCACAAGATTATATATTTAATTGATTCTTGGCATTTTTCTGGATTTAATGAGCCTTGAATGGACTAAAACGGAGACTAGATGAATTAGTTATGAATTTTAGAAGTTTTCTAGAATTTTTACTAAACGGAAAGTCCTAAATAGTATTTATTGCGCAATAAAGGAGGTTGATGACATCAGCATCTAGAGTAAGCCGGCACCGATAGGTGGGGGTCACCTATCAGTCAGAGCAAGGGGCCGACAGGCGGGCCCTCGGTCCGGGGAGAGAGAGATGAGGACTGATGGGTGGGATCCGCGAGGAGAGACAGAGACAGAGGGGAGGGGCAATGGCACTCGGCCGGGCGGCTCGAACGACGGCGTAGGCTCGACGTCTAATGACTAGCGACGGTGACGGCGGAAGCTCGGCGGCGAGGGAGGCCGAGGCGGCGGCGACGACAGGGAGACAATGACGGCATAGAGGTGGTGGCGCCAGGACGGGGCATGAAGGGTGACGGGTATCACGGGCACACAGCGGTGGCGCACGAGCTGGCGGCGGCGACCGAAGAGAGAAAATGGGAGTAAGAGGGGTGTGTGGTCCGGTGATGAAGGACGACAATGGCGAGTTGGCGATGCCGAGGACAGCGTTCGGCGATGGTGTTCAAGGGTGAGGTGGAGAAGGGTGGCGGCAGTGGGATCAGAGCGGTTGTGCGAGGGGGAGATGGTCGATGGCGACGGCGGCCAGGGAAGGGGGTTTTGTAGGGGCTGGCGGCGCGCGTAGGGCGGCCAGTTGGTTGAAGATCGTGGCAAAAGGTCATGATTCGCAGCGATGGAATTGGCGGCGGTTGCAGGCGGAGTCAGCAGCAGCGAGGACTCGCCGCCGGCACGGCAGATAGCTAGGGCCCACCTGGCAGTGCGCGGAGGAGGAGCAGCAGACTCGCGGTGAACTGGGCCGTGGGGTTTTGCCTCGGCCTGGGAGGGAGAGAGGGAGAGGTGGGCCGGCTTAAGCGGAGGGGGGAGGAAGGAAGGGAGGGAGGCGGTCGGGAGAGGAGGAACTGTTGGGCCGGCGGCCCAACGACCAGAAAGAAGAAAAATGAAAAGTCTTCTTTTTGCCAATTTTTATTGAATTGATTCACTGAAATTGAAGTTTAAATCTTGTTAAAAATTTTCAGTGTTCCCGAGATATTTTAGAATATTTCGACAATCTTAAATTTAGTTAAATTAATTGCTTTAAAGGGTTTATCTCCTGAGTTAATTAGACGAATTGTTTCCGGCTATTTATTAATTGATTTAAGGTTAGGATAAAGCTCAGGGCGTGACATAGGACCGGCCGGCTAGGTGATGGATCGTATAAGGGTATTCTTTATTTAGTTCATTTTATAATTCACAAATTGAAAAATACTTTCAACCATACAACATGTCATCATGGCAGTGTGCCACATATATTATATACAAAACCATCTTGATCGATATTTTCAGTGTGACACATACGTCATATACAAAACCACGATATTAATTAAGAGTTCATTGTTGAATTTGCAGTGTGTTATGTGTTCGATGTTTGGGTGATTTATATGTTTGGACAACAGTTAACGGTAATAAAATGCAGCGGAGCGGAGCTGCGAGGGACCCATTTTTTGTATATATGTCGATCGCAATCTTTTTAAGAAAAATAAATTGAGGAGCATATGCGTGAGCTCACTTGATCTATTTAAAGGAGGCAGGGCGGCAAGTGGGGATAGCTGGTTCCGCACCCTACCTAACGTCTGAAGTGTGAGTTGAGCTAGCTATAGTGATCCATTTCATTGTTGACCATGGCTGAAGAAATGGTGCATCCATTCTCGCTCTGGTGTGCTCCTGTTCCGATCAAACATGCAATCGAACAGGATGCTCTGGCTCCATTCCCAAAGCCAGAGGCTCCGGCCGTGGATGAAAAGGCAGAAGGCTGCAATCAAGACCGCCTCATGTCATCCCTACCGACGAAGGTCTATGGCAAGCGTCGGTTCCTCAAGTACCAGGCTACGTGGTGGCCTGAGGTTTTCCTCCCAGGGGTGCTCGCCATCCAACGCCGCTTCCAGCCGCGGTCATCCGATGTGCTGCTGGCATCGTACCCCAAGTCAGGAACCACATGGATGAAAGCACTTGCGTTCGCGATCATGTCGAGGAAGGTGTATCCTCTGGAGGAGCACCCGTTGCTGCGCCTCAACCCCCACGACTGTGTTGTGCACTTGCCTGGCGCTTACGCCGCAGGCAAGGAGTCGGTGGTGGAGGCGCTACCTTCACCGCGCATAATGGCGCTCCACATGCCCTACTCTACCCTGCCAGACTCTGTCGTCGTCAACTCTGACTGCAAGATCATCTACGTGTGCCGCGATCCCAAGGACGTGCTCGTGTCTCTCTGGCACTACTACAACAAGGTACGCCCCGATGAAGCTCATCTGTCCCAGTTCCATGATCTCTACGAGTCTTTCTGCCAGGGGGACACCATATTTGGTCCTTGGTGGGACAATGTTCTTGGCTACTTCAGGGCCAGTTTGGACATGCCTACTAGAGTCCTCTTCCTGAGGTACGAGGACATGCTGGAGGATACTGCCAGTGCTGTCATGGCCATAGCCCACTTCGTGGGATGCCCATTCTCAGGAGAAGAAGAGAGAGCCAAGGTTGTCGAAGCGATTGTCAAGCTTTGCAGCTTCGACGAGCTCAAGAATCTAAACACCAACAAGTCCGGGAGCCATGGCCTACTCCGCAAGCACGCAAGCTCCTCCTATTTCAGGAAAGGAGTAGCTGGCGACTGGATGGACCACATGACCGAGGAAATGGCTCACCGCATTGATACAATTGTTCAAGGCAAGTTCCAAGGATCAGGCCTCAACATTAAATCAGCTGCCTCTACCTGATCGATCATTTTATGCCATCGAGTGTTAAACTGCAAGTTGATCTCTTAACATTATATATAATGACTATCGAGTACACTTGATGCTCTCGCGCGCGCCAGTACGTATGTAGTACTGATAAATAAATCGTCGGGTTATGTCTGATCAAGTGGCCTGGCCGGTGGCGGGCACAGCTAGCTAAGCCCTGTGGTACGTTAAGCTGTTATTATGATGTTATCGTTTCCTATTAATATATGCATGTATTCTATATCTCGTTATAGGTATTTATATATGTAGTGCGCATCTACCAGTGTGTGTTAACATGCAGCAGTCTAATGTAACAGCATGGATCAATTATTCGGTTCATTTTATTTAGTTGGATGGACAAAGATCTTTTTGTAAAAGTGCTACTATTGTATTTCCCACGTGAAAACTATCTTGGTCCGGATTGGGTATTCTAGTTGGCAACTATGTGGCTACATGAGTTGAAACTAACTCAGCACTGCATGCTCCCTCCGTTCTATATTATAATACTTTTTAAATTTATCTAGATTCATCCATATATCAATGTCTATGTTTTTAAAATGTGTCTAAATTCATTACCATGCATATAAATGCAAGAAAAATCACAAAGTATTATAATATGAAATGGAGAGAATATGACAGCAGCAGCCTCAAGTATAGTAACTAAGTTTTCAATTTCATCTTTCGACCAGCCAACCCCGCAAGTCCCTTTGAATATAATCATATACAAGGTAGTTTAATTTTCTATAGTACATTGGTTCTAATCCGTGGAACTGTGGTTACATAAACTTTATTTTATTTATGAAGATAAGCACACGCCTTATATTCCATGTATCGATTGGGTTAGGACGATGTTGGGTCCACCTGGCCTACATCAGTTATTGTGTGCTGCAGTCGACGTTTATTTATTTTCGCCCGCCTCAGTTCCTTTCTGTTTCCCCTCTACAAAAAAATCTAGTATGGTATGTAGATGGCCTGCTGATATAGGATCACTATACGTTGTACCAACTCAATCTGAGGCGTTTCTGGCCTACGCCACGATCAATTTAGATTTAATTCGTTGATGTATCCAATAAATCGAAGTATCATAACGACGAAACTTGCATATCACAATAACTCTATGCATGCCTGGATTACAGTAGCATTACACGCATTGCATGAAAGTTGTATGGATCACTACTATAGATCCCTACAAATATGATGCTTCATCCTTGACGGAGCCCAACAGCCCGTCATAGACAAAACCGGCCGAAACATGGTCCATTTTTGCTGGCTGTATATGGTCTAGCTCGTGACTGATAAGACGTAATCCCTGAAGGGCAAAAATTCAGGCCCAACAAGAGATATCAGTGATGGGAATAAATAGTAGCCTGTCACGGGAGACATATTTCGTGACGGGCCCTTATGTACACATCAGAGATGAAGTATCCGCGATGGGCCATAATTGAAAGCACGACAGAGATGATTTATATATGATAGGTCGTAATAAGGCTGTCAAAGATATGTCATCTGTGACGGCCCTTTAATTTTGGCCTATCAACGATGATTCCACCCGTGATGGTTATGTGTTTATGGCCCGTCAAAGAAGGCATAACCGAATACCACGTTATATATATATATACACATATGGTCACGCTACCACCTCCCGCACTTCCACCCCCACAAAAAAAAGTGGCTGTGCGAGTAAATCTTTAACTTATTCGTCATATGTGGGTTGATGAAGTTAAAAATGAACTGATGAAGTAAGACGCATGTAACGTAAGTAGTATAAAGGGTGGGGTGTAACGTTGAAATAAGGACGTCGTCTTAGTAAAAAATTAACTGATGAAAGAGGGCGCATGTAACGTAAGTATGATTGCGACAGTCAAAATTTAATGGAAACTTACTTGAAGTAGCATGTCGTAGTATGTTTTAGTTGGGTGAGTTAAAGATTAACTGATATATGACAACTTTCATATTTGCCTGTCTTCATACTTCAAAATTACCTTGCGATAGCACTCACTCAACGAAAAATAGATAGTTAAAATATTACTCTAGTAGTACGTCCTTACACTTCTTGTGTTTTTTGTTGTGTATTTTAACTTCGTTAGTTAATTTTTAACTATTGTGAAATTAATTTTTGTTGCGACGTTGTCTGGGTGGTCGATCTTAAGGCACAGTTAAAATTTAAATTCAATCCAGATTGACTGTGCTAAAATCATGCAAAATCGGGAAAAAAAAGTAGTATCGTATGTTCAAACAGAGTCACTGATTTTCCTCGTTGTGGATTGCTTTGCATGATAACGCATTCATTCTTCCCCCCTATATATGTTCCCACCCACCATTTGTTCAACCACCCCAGATCGATCATGGACGAGGTAAAAAAAACTTGTACCACCGAATCCCCCCATCGATTTGTGTCATATTCATCGTAAGGTAGATGATGATGCTGTTGAGGACGTCTTGCCGAAGGCCATTAAGAGACAGATAGAGGCGTGCAAAAATACAAGATCGATGATGCTGCTCTAGATGTCAAATTGCTGGACGAGCTGACGTCAGGATATGAGTGTCCCGAAGAGTTTCATGTGTTGGGACCTCCTCCCCCGACATGGCCGGAACCATACCCACAGTCACCGATGATGGATGAGGACATTGTAGTCACCACCGAGCATTTGGGCTACGTTTCAACATCCTGCCCATCTCCCCCATCAGATGTTGACGACTTAAACCCACCAGACGACCCTCACAACACCATTTTTTGGCACCCCGCCTTCGAAGACAACCCCGACGACTTGTTTATAACACATGAAGACATGTGGTATTTTAGGCATGGTGTTGAAACCCTGCCAAGGGATGCTCATTCCCCGCCACCCGCTTCAAGCATCATAGCGGTCCCCCCGAGCTGTGATAACGTGTGTATTTTTTAATTTCACGTTAAATAAAATATGATGTTCTGTTACTGCTTTATTTTTCATATTGTGTATTATTCTCGAGTCCGTCGCCTGGGATCGCCTCGCAAAAAAATCTAAGCGGGGAAAATAGGGTGAGCAGTTTGCACAATGGAAAAAATGGAAAATGATGAAACCGAGCAAGACGTGCATAGCGATAACCGCGCCTGTTTTCGATGTGCCTACAACCAGAAATTTCCTTGCCACTACTCACTGTAGCTGACATAACAAAACCGCTATTGAGTTAAAATTTAACTGAGGGATCAATGGACTGAGCAGATAACTCGGAATTGAATTTAACTTATGTCTGATTGAGTTGGCGGGCGGGATGGGGTGTCGGTTGGCACTCAACAATAATAGAGTTAAAAGTTAACTTGTACCTGTTGTAGGCGGGGATGTGAGCGATAGGCAGTTGATCGGGAGTTAAAAATAGCTTGTACAGGAAGGAAGCGGGGCACTACAACAGGAACCCGTCTTTAGCACTGGATCTTTGTATTGCTGGAAGTCCTAATAAGCATTGGAAGGTCTTAAAGCAACACATTTGGTTTGCGTTGGTGTTGCTGGCGTTGCAAGGGTAGCAATACAAGCTATTCATTGGTGATAGTAGAAATAATTGTTGCAATGTTGCAATGGATAGCAGGGTAGAGGTGTACTGGCGTACTACTATTATGCGTTGCTACCATTAAATCACAATATTATTTTTATTCATATTCCAATTTTAATAGTAATTGGAATCAACCCAATATCAAATGCTTGTACTCACATCACCAGAAAACAAATATGAATAATTGATTTCAGTCATAAATAAATGGTGTTTCTTCAGGTACAATATAATCTTACAAAATGCCTTTTGCATTGCCAAACTAACATATCATCTGGCATACTATGTTGAATCATCTAATGAAGAATAAAATGGACCAGGCTAAACTCTCCCTTAAAGACGCATCTTGAGATCAGCAGTAATTTCTCGTAGCTTGTCATCTCTAGATCACCATTAGCTAGTTTCTTGAAACTCTGTCATCAGCGTTCCATCACTCAAGGTATCTTCTCCATAACAAAGGACAGGAAAATTTGAGTAAATTTATTTAGTTCTTATCAATCTAAATGGAATTGAATAGAAGGATGTAATTTAACAATTAAAGTGTTTTTGTTTTAGTGAAAGTACACATAATGAAGCGATGATCTTTTTGCCTTACCTCTTTAATTAGCATAATATGTTGTCAAATATTAGTGCTAGCACTGAAGCAACACAAATTATCACAAGATTAATACAATAATGGCTCAAAGTTACCATGAAAACTGGCAATAGGAACTGCTTCATGATCGTTTAGAAGTATACCTTCAGAAAGCCTTCATGTGCAACTAAACAGGACAACAGATCCAGTTCATCTAAAAATGAGAATGATGGAGATGGAAAGACAGGGTTAGAGGTGCAACTGTGTGGATCAGAAACTAAAAAATAAACATGCCCAATATAAATGAATACTTGATAGACATGAACAAGACTTTGATCTTAAGAGGGGTGGCTAAAACAAAAAGATTGTCATTGAATATCAATTTCTCATTCAGTAACCAGAGCTACTGTGTTCAGATCAAATTCTTCCCTTTCACCTATGAAAACAATTCGATATGTTTTCTACACAAAGGATATTAATAAGTTTAACAAATGGTAATATGGAGTAATTGATACTGTGAAATAAGCTACCGAACAATACAACACATAGGCATATTTCCACCTGAGAAAGCATGATGTACCAGCTAGTATTTACCGAACAAAACATAAAAACGATGTAAATTTTTTTTGTCATTTATTATTTGACCCGATTGAAGAATCATTAGCAGCTAGGGAAAATGACAAACATGAAAAAAAATCCTAATCATAGCATTGAAATTAATCATTTCTCCATGACTATGTTCAGAAATACAATTACAATTATAATGTAAACAAATATGGAAGGTACTAACCAAGTCTTAAGCAGATTTATAAAGCAAAAGAAAAAAAGAGAAGAAAGTTACAATAGTTCTTATAGGGATTGGCAAAACAAGACTACATAACTTGTGTGCTAGAAATATATTTCAGTTGAAAGCAGAATAAGTCATTTAGGTATATAGCTAATTAAAGAAGCAACAGCTGAGATCAGGGCATCTGCAGCCACACAGCTCGGGCATCATTACTTAGATCCTCAGTTAGTACAGCTTTCCACGTATGGCACAGAGAACATAGTAAAGCCAATCAAGATCGACCCAGGTGAAAGAAAGTTAATTTACACAAATTGAACATTGAGGTTATCAGTTTCATTATTGGAGATCAACCCACAAAGAACGACTACTACATATGAAGCAAGACTGAACATATGCCAAGTCATTCAAGAATCGAGGCGGAGGCGACCAGGTGCCTTTCCAAAGGTCGAAGCGTCGACGGTGGTAGGTCAATAGATGTGTGTTGACGTTAAAATATGATCCGACGTGTCACACACGAAGGTCTGGGAGTCAATCTTAGACAGCTCCAGTGCAGGACCTAAATCTTAGAATGCGCGGGCGTGCCAGTCAGTTTGATCCTGTAACTGACCAAATAAACAGTGAAACCAGCCGATCGGCTATCGAGCCGATAGGCAACAAAATATCCAGCCGATCAGATGTTGATGCATCAGCGTTTAGCCGATAGATTGAGCAATCGGCTGTTAAAAGCTTGGATCGGCTAGAAACTCACTAGAAATAAACTTAAAGTAAATATTAGACCAATCGTAATCCGCCAAGTTACTTATTAATCTTAATCGATCGGACGAGCCCCTATAACCAGATCGAACCAGACGTACAGAGATTGGACTTAACCAAGACAGTATGCAGTCGAGCATGATATGATTATAGGAAACATGAAGATCGATCAGGCTAATAAATAAACCAACGAATTACTTAGAATAAACAATGAATCCTGTGTCACGATCGGCTAAACCCAGCTTGCATGTTATTCTCATGAGCCGATGCAACATAAATAACTACTGATCTAACTAAATCCAGCCGATTGGTATAGAAATAATGCGGTAAGGTAATCGGCTACTCTATTGATGTACATATGATAAACATATAGATCGGCAAAGATCATCGGCTATAAACGACTGACAAACGACCAAGATCTATAAAATATCTAACCTCGATTGCTAAGAATAATTATAGAAGATCGGACTCAACCGAGACAGTTCAAGATTACACCTAGCAATGTCAGGCTAGATACTGAACAGATTTAGATTGCTATAAGGCCAATGAGCCGATGACCGATAACTTATCGGCTGGTACTCCGATAAAACGATGAGCAAAATACATCAATCTGATATAAACCATCAGACCGAACTGAGACAGTACTAGATTGAATATGTCAAACAGCAAATATCACACCAACGTAGATCGTCCAAAGTGGTCGACCAGATCAACTCAAAACACAAAAGTGATCTAAGTTGAAACTGATACGATAACTAGCAATCGCACAACTAGATTAGAAGATCAGACCGAACCGAGACAGTTCTAATCTAGTCGATAAGATTACCGAGGCCCGGCGGAATGTAGGACTTACCCCTCCATCGAAGATCGAGACGATGCAGCCCCATGTCTGGGGCCAAGTTTCGCCGGAGTTGAAACCTCAGAAGAGGGTGGCGATGCGCCGAAAGTAGTTGATCTCATTGATATGTAGATGAAAAACAGTGACCCCGGGCATACATATTTATACCCTCGGGATGAGGCTAGGTGGGTGTTGGACACGACATATAATTCCTAATAGATAAAAAGAAATAACAAACTCCTATTTAAATTCACTCTGACAAACAAGTTCTGATCGGACTCTAACAACCTTAGAGATAAAGAAAAAATCTAAACTAACTCTAATTAATAGATAAAATTAAATTACACGGATTCTGATTATTCCCGAATCTATCCGTAACATTCTAGGTCTAATCGGACTCTATCTCTTATCCGATCCAGACTCCATCGGGTGAATCCGAGTCATATTCCGCCTGGTCTTCTATCCGATTGCCCTGTTTCCTGTTCGATTCGGTCTTTAATCACAGTTTAATCTCTAGCGGCAATTATCCAAATTATGACGTTAACAAGGTGTTGGGATACTGACGGCTCCTCTCCGGCGATGACTTGGAGGCACAGGCGGTGACTGAGTCTGGGGCTTGTGCAAGGGGCCGAGGACATGGTTGCGACGAAGACACCGTGGCTCAGCGCGGTATGGGCAAGGCTACGAGGATGAGGCAGCGGCGGCGGCTCAGCGCAGTATGGGCGAGGCTGCGTGGATGAGGCGGTGGTGGCGGCGGTGATCTGATTTTTGTTAAAGTGTAGATGGGGAGGGGAGTTAGATGCGATGATTTAGTGGATTGGGCAATTGGGTTGTTTTTCTTTTGACTTATCTTGAGGGACGTGGAAACTGCTGGTTGCTTGCAACGATTTCTACATTCATTGCCTGCTATCTGTTGTTGAATGGGAGTTTCCCTTGTAGTGTGGGTCGATTGACAGAATGTGGGCCAGTAAGCGTTCGTGATGTGTCACGCGCTGTGTAATCCGTAGCGCCGTATATATAGTGCGGGATATCAATAATAGGGGTATCCGTAGACCACATAAATATGTACAGTTAAAGGGGTAGCGAATAGGAAGGAGATTATATCTGTATGGTATCGACTAGGAGTTTGGTAACTACCGTATTGCATGCCGTGTATACTAAATCCGAGTCGTATCCGAGTTAGGATAGATCTTAGTCTTATCAGATTAGAACTCTACCATATCTGTAAGCCCTACCCCCCACTATATAAGGGGGTACGGGACAGCCCATGAGGGGAGGATTCCACACATATTCAATACCATGGCAAAGCAGGATTAGGGTATTATCTCACCCAGCAGAGAGCCTGAACCTGGGTAAATCGTCTTCTTCTTCATCCCAACCATCGAGTTCCGAGCCAAATAGCCACCCTATAAGTTTATTGCCAACATCAATCGGTGACAGTTGGCGCGCCAGGTAGGGGTGCGATTCTCTTTTTTCTTCAAGGTTCTTTTTAAGCGAAGCTTGATGGACTTCCCACCGAGTTCAACCTTCAGGTTCGGCGGCATCCGGCTTCAATCTGACCAGTTCAGCGCGCTCTTGTACATCGACTTGAGCTCCTCCAAATTCGACGATGAGGTTTGTTGGTTCGACCCTGGCACGAAGGCATCTGATCAGATCCAGATCCAATCTAGGTCGCATGATACTGAGATGCCATCCCCCAAGTCAGTCGACCAGTAGGCTAGTCAAGGCGTCGTTCCGATGGAGGTGGAGACGAAGCCCGAGGCAGTGCCGACCACTTTGGTCGACGCTTGAGAGACTCGCAGCAGCATAGGAAGTTTCGTAGTGCCAAGAGAAGTCTTCGCCACCATCAAGCTGACTACGGACACTTCCGAGGGCAAACACCAAGAAGAGGAGGCGCCCCGACTGGCTGAGGAGCGCCAACTCCAGGATGACAAGGAACGCCAAGAGCGAGAAGACAGGGAATGATATGTGACACAATCGCATGCCGATCGGCGAATCCAATCCTGAAAGATGCAGTGCAGCCTGCTTCAAACGCAAGTTGAGGGGCACAATGTCTTTAAGACGCCCCAACAGAACGTCTGAGCGGCTGCTGATCTACTCTGCGATGTAATCCAGCAACTCCCACAGCAAGATCTACCCATGGTTGAAACCATTAACAAGATCAACACCATGGTAACCACTATTGCAATCCAGCATTCTCTTCAATGCACCTTGGGGACACCGGCGGCTCATTCGAAGGCTCGATCGTCTAGATCGCTAAGGTCTAGGCTAAACGTTTCCAGCCAGCTGACTAGTTCACGACAACCCACTGAAAATAGGTCGTGTCGTAGCTATCCTGAGTCGACATAGAGGAGGGATGCACTTAGAGGCAACGCCGCATCGATGAGGAGATCCGCCGACTGGACTGACAACTCCAAGTGCTCAAGACAGAGAAGAGACGCCTCAATCAGGAGGACCCCTCCGACCTCTGCCACAAGATCAAACACCAGCGCAACGCTCGTCAGGATAGCCGCCATCGAGACTAGGAACAACGCAGCCATAGTCAGGCATCTAGGCATCACCGCATCGGTCACCCAAGAGCTCCGACACTAACATGACAGATGGTGCCCGGTGTTTACTAAGAATTTAAGTCAGTTGATTTGGCCTACTGGCTTCAAGCCGACTGAAATAAAGAAGTATGATGGCTCGACTGACCCGAAGGCCTGGCTCACAGTGTACACCATGGCCATCCGGGCTGCAGTAGGTGACACCAAGGCAATGGCCAACTACCTACCGGTCTCCTTGGACAATTTGGCTAGACACTGGTTGTTGGGGGCTCCCCAAGCGATCTATTGATTCATGGGCAGAGCTTCGCGATCGGTTCATCGACAATTTCCACGGCACATATGAAAGGCCAAGGACAAAGTACGATCTTTACCAAGTCCAACAAAGGAAAAGTGAGTCTCTGTGGGCCTACATTAAATGGTTCTCGGAGGTTCGCTATTCCATCTCGGACATCAAAGATGACGTGGTCATCGCCGCCTTTTGCAAAGGCGTGAAGCTCAAGAGGCCTTTGATGACTTCAATAAATATTTAACCTCTCCCCCGTGCTAGATTCGCCAAACCCGTTCGAACCACTCCTACTCTACATCTCGGCCACCGAACAGGTCATCAGCATGGTCCTTGTGCTCGAGCGTCAGGAGGATGGACACGCTCAAATGGTGCAATGGCTGGTCTACTTCATTAGCGAAGTACTCGGGGAGTCCAAGCTGAAATACCCCCAGGACCAGAAGCTGCTCTACGGTGTCATAATCACTGTAAGGAAGCTAATCCACTATTTCCAAGCTCACCCGGTTTCGGTTGTATGTCGTATTCACTCGGCGACATCCTTCACAACAAAGAGGTGTAGGGCAGCATCGCAAAGTGGGCATTGAAAATGATGTCATACAACATCACCTTCAAGCCTCGAACCGCAATCAAGTCACAAGCACTCGTCGAGTTCATGGCCGAGTGGACTGACGTGCAACTGGAGACCACACAGCACGATGTACTTCAATGGCTCCCTGCGTATGTGAAGGGCTGGGGCTGGAGTTGTACTCATATCACCCAATGGCAAAAAGTTCAAATACTTGCTCCAAATCCACTGCCCAGCCTCACACAATGTAGCCAAGTACGAAGCACTCCACCACGGGCTTTGGTTGGCTATATCCCTCAAGATTAGGCGGTTGCTCGTTCGTATGATCCTTTACCGTCGATGACGAAGAACGTAGTTGGCAGCGTCTTGCTTCCGACTGTGAGCTCGATGTTGAGGCAGCCTTTGGCTTCCGATGAATTGCCCCCGAAGTCTTTCAGTACCATGTTTGTCTTGATCAGGACTTCGGGGGTCTTGCCCAGCTTCCTGCAGCTAGAGTACGGCATTAAGTTGACTGTCGCTCCTCCATCGACCAGTATTTTGGCCATTGGCTCGCCATCAACATGCCCCTGGATGTACAGAGGTCTCAAGTGCCGATGGTCCTTGTCTGCTGGCTTCTCAAAGACAGCTTGTTGTAGCACTAGCTAGGCAGTTGCCTCCTATGCTTTATCATCGGACCAATTGGCCATATATACTCCGCCGGTAGTACTATCACCATGTTAATGTCCGCCGAGGGCTTGTGCACTTCGGACTTGATCCATCACTCTTTGGGCGTCCTCATGGGAGCCCATGGCTGTTGTTCTTCGATCTACTATTGTTGAAGTTCTCGGTGGTGAAGCCTTTGCAGCCGTCTATTCTGGTTCTTTGTGAACAGGCCGCTGGGGCACCATTGTTTGGGCTTCATCGGTTGGTGTTGTTCCCCTTCTTCATAATATTGCCCGATGTCATCGGCTTCCTGCTCCCTTGGGCCTAGCCTGTCGTGCATCGAGATGCGGCGTCTTGCTTGTCCTGGGGGCGTTCTTGGCCTCCTAAAACCTGATCGTCGGCTGGTTTCCTGCCATTATTCAGGGTTGCACTCGGGGCAATCTTCTTTGGATGGCAGCCTGATCCTCTCTTCTCAGGAGTACTAGAAGAAGGGGCAATCCCAGTTATCGTCATAGTCGGCTCGCTCCACACGCTCCTGGCTTCTTGTCACGCCCAGAAATTTACACCAAATTTCTGAACAATAGCATGTATTAAATCTCGGTCCAGGAATCAGCCCGAGTACACACTATGACAAATTAATACACAGTTCCACGACTTAAAAACAAATAAAAACAATTATCTATCGAAATGCAGCGGAAAAAGAAAACAAAGCTAAACCATTTAATCTTCAGCTTCAGCTGGCGATGACGGCTCCACACCACAGACATTCTCGACGGCGGACTGAACCTCACTTCAACCTTGCGGACGACCTTCTGACTGAAACTCTAGCACTTGCACTGGTGGGGGAAAAATTAAGCAAGGCTGAGTACAAACCACCGTACTCAACAAGTAACACCCAAGAGAGGAGAATAATGAATGCAATAGGGTATCAACGATAGGCTAAGGTTAACTTGCACAAAAGCTGCAGTAATTTAGCAAAACTGTAGATAAAATAGACTAAAATAAAAGTAAAGTAACATTTAAAATAATCATCCACTGTCCAATGTTACACCATGTTGCAACAGGACCAAACCACTGTCCAACATTAAACCACGTTGCGACAAACCCAAACCACTACCAACGTTACACCACATTGCACAGGGTCAAACCAGTTTCAAGATTGATCAGGTTATTAATGGTTCAACTAATCCCAGTGAATCTGTCAATTCGCCCAATAACCACGGGCACGGCTATTCGAATAGTTTTAATCTGCAGAGGTGTACAACTTTACCACAAGACATGGCTCCCAAGCATGTTACCATGCCCCAACGTATCACCATGATACCTCAGTACGGAAACCATGATAAGACCTTTCACCTAACCCTCCCTAAACAATCGCACCGCACTTCAGGTTTCACCCCCTCCTTTACACCAAGTCGGGCAGTCCCCTCTTGTGCCTTGGTGCATCCGAAAGCAACAGAGGCTTTCATTACACCACGATTGCCCGTCCATACTCCATCACGCTCACCCTTGCCTTGGTACGTCGAATAGGGACAAGCTAGATTACGAGTCTCACCGTTGCCCATTCTAGCTTGTGGTTAGTACGTGTAAGACTTCCGGGGTTTCCCAAGAACTGGTCCTTAATTGCCATGGGCACGACTCTCAAAACCATGCACCCATAGCCCACCATAAGCAATATTTTAGTTGTATTAATCCACAACGGGAGATTAATAATGATCACAACCATTAAAGGTCTATCAAAGTATAATCAAATAATTAAATAACAATTGGTGAGCTAGTTGAAATAAGCATGGCTAAGCATTGCCTAACCCTAAGTCTAGTCAAATTAACCCTAGGATGACAATAATATTAAATGGGAATCAACGGGTATATAAAGGTAAATGCCCAATAGATAAATAAAATAAATACATTTGAATACAATGCATGTTTGAATGTAAAAGCAGGGATTTTATAAACATAGGTTCAATATGATCAAAGAAGGGTGTCACTTGCCTTGCTTAGACCCACGAGGAACTTCTGCGACAACTTCGGGAACGGACGGCGCTGTGACGGGGAAAAACCTACGACAAACAAGGCAAAACAAACAAAACAGGCTATAAAACTACTGAAACAGAGAAAGAAACTATTTTTAATGGATTCTTGGTATTTTTCTTGATTTAATGAAACTTGAATGGACCTAAACGGAGACTAGATGAATTACTTATGAATTTTAGAAGATTAACTGTGTTTTTAAACTAAACAGAAAACCTTAATGGATTTATTATGCAATTAATCAGAGGCGATGACATCAGCACATGAGAGAGAGGGGGTGCGCTGACAGGTGGGACCTACATGGCAGTGACACAGCCGAGAGAGAGGGGACATCGACTGACACGTGGGGCCCACGAGTAGAGAGATGGAGAAAAAGGAGGGGAAGCTGACAGGTGGGCCCCTGGTTCGGTGAGAGAGAGGAAGATGGACGGTATGATGGACGGGGCCCACAGAAGAAGGAGAGAGGCGCTGGCAAGTGGGGCCCATGGCCTGGTGAGAGGTTGTGGCCGGCGGATGGACCCCACCGATAAGTGACACAAAACAGGGGAGAGGGGAGAGCGGACTCCGACCGTAGCAGAGCGGCGGCGGGCGGAGATGGTGCTCGGCCATGCAGCGGCGCGGTGGTGACGGCCAGCGACCGACACGACGGCGGCGCGGTAGCGATGGCCGGCGACCGGCATGAAGGTGGAGTGGTGGTCGGCGGTCGTCGACGGACGGCGGAGGCAGCACGACCGGCTGAGAGGCGACGCGCGGCGGCCGATGGAGAGGCAGTCGTTGGCCGGCTCGGGGAAACAACGACAACGGCGTGGCTGGCACGGGCGTGCAACGGCGGCGGCAGCACCTCGTCGGTGGCGGCGAGGCGAAGGTGGTGGCGGGCGGATGGGTGACGACGGGGTCGCGTGGCTTAGAGCAGCGGGATCGGGTGGCGAGGAGGGAAAGGCACGACAGCAGGGACGACGGCGACCGAACGCGGCGTCGAGCGCGCGAAGAAGAGTGGCGCACGGGGACAGTGGTAGTGCGACAGCGCGGCCAGCACGACGGCATGGAGACGACGCAGCCCGAGGACGGCGTGACGCGGGGAGACGACGGCGAAGGCGCGGGGAAGTGAGAGCCGATCGCGCGGGTAGGCGGGCACGGCGGCAACGGCCGGCGACCCACGGCGCCTGGCGACGGCGCGAGCATCCCGGCGACAGCGACAAAAGGAAAGAAGATTGGGAGAAAGAATTAGGGCGCTCACTGGCGATGGCGAAGGTGTGGGCGCGTCAGCATGGCGGCGGAACACGTGACGATGACCGTCGAGGAGGGCAGCGAAGCGCGGGTGGCGAGATCGGATTGGCGACGGCGCAACGGCGGGTGAGGCGGCGGCTCGGGTCACGGGAAAAAAAGCGGCGGCGGCGCGCGGGGTGCGGGGAATTTATAGGGGAGGCGACCGGTTAGGGTGGGGAAGTGGTTAGCGTGGTGGCGCGCTGGTTGCGGCCGGCGGTTAGCGAGCGCGGGGCCGACTCGGGTGGAGAATCGGCGACGGCGGTTGCAGCGCGGTTGTTGTTGGCGGCGGCGGGAAAAGTGGCTTGGCCGTTGGGCCGATGCGGGCGTGCGCACGGATTCGGCAGCGCCCGGAGGAAATGGAGCAGCGATCGCGTGCGGGAGGAGGTGGCGCGTCCGGGACGCGATGGCGAGGGAGGCACGCAACAGCAGCGACATGGCGAAGCAGCACGAGGCGGCGCAACGCGACGGCGCTAGCGTCGCGGCGAGCACGAGGCAGAGAGCCGCCCGGGACGCGATGGCATGGCGGCGAGGGCGCCACAGGCTCGGCGAGCATGGCAGAGCGGCGGCTCGGCGCAAACCAGCCAAGCGACGGCGCGGGCACGCGATCAACGTCCAGCGGCAAGGCCAAGCGGCGGGCGGATGCGGAGGCGAGGATGCGGGCACGCGTGGCGAGCGCGCGGTGCAAGCTACGGCAGACGCGACACAGCGGTGGCTCGGTGGGATGCGCACGACCAATGCATCGGCGCACCTTGGGCAGCGGAGATTGCGGGCGTGAGGCAGCTACGCGGCTCGGATGCGGCGCGATGTGTGCAGCGCGGGCACGAGGGGGAGCACGGTAGAGCGGGGCGCAACACTGCTAGAGGCGACGCTTGCGTGGTGGTGCAAACACGCGCGCGACACGGTGGGCAGGCGCGCGGGCACGAGGGCGTGGCTTGCACGGGCGTGCGGCCGGAGGAAGACGATGGGGCTGACAGGTGGGGACCACCCATCAGTATCCCAGGAGGAGAGGGGAGGCAGCCTGGACCTTGGGGCGCCAGCGTGCGGCCGCCTTGGCTGGGCCTCGGCTAGGTCGGCCCAACGCGCGAGGAGACAGGCCGAGTGAAAGGAGTGGGCCGGCTGACTGGGCCGGCGGCATGCTAGCCGGGAGGAGAGGGAAAAGGAGTAGTGGGCCGAGGGAGGCGATGGGGACTTCGAGCGCGTGTAGGGCTGCGGCTCAGGAAATTTGCGAACAACACACGTATTCGTGTAACAGAACCAAAACGTCCATGAATCAAAGATTCGTAGGATGAATCAGAAGCGAAACACAAACCTGTGCACGGTTAGCGGAACAACGACAAGAATTAACGACCCGTCAAATTGAGATTTAACGACTCGCTAAACTAGAATTAGACGACTTTAACGTAAAATCAATCTACACTTATGAAGTTGAATTTCATATTGTAGATCAATCTCACGCTAGCTAATTAGATTAGAAAAACCTAAGCAATTACATGGTAGATTAACGATAGATTGATTTGCATGAATAAAACGTATGCAAACCTGAGGTTTGGTGGAGAGATCAGTGACGGATTGTTGTTGTTCCTCGCTGTTCTGTTAGGAAACCTAAACAATTAAACGGTAGATTAATTTAGATTGATTCGCAAGAATAAAATATATACGAACCTGAGGATCGGCGATAGATTAGATCGGCTTTCGCTGCTGCGAACAGGAATGCAGCATGGCTGCTAGCGGCTTGCTGCGCAGCTGCTGGATAGGGGGCGGCACAGCTGTAGCGGAGGCGCAAGAGGCGACTGGAGGTGCACGGGAGAGGGAGACGAGGGGAAAGAGGCCAGGCTGTGGGGGTCTTTATAGGGGAGCTAGAGATAAATCTAGTTATCCATCCCCTATTAAAAAAGAATAGATAAGGTTTCAAAGGGATAAGAAATAGAATTCTAATCGATAGGAATTAATTTTACCGTGAGAGTGGAGGTGGTGGGGCTCACGGCTGGCTGGCAGGCAGGAGATGTGCGTGCGTCCAGGGGGAGGAGGAGGATCGCACAGGGAAGAGAGGGCAGGGAGTAGTTTGGCCAGGGAGGAAAAAAGGAAAAGACAAAAGAAAAGGGAAAAAGGGAGAAAGAAAGGAGGGAAAAAGAAAAGAAAAAGGAAGGAAGGAAAAAAAACGAAATTGCCTCCAATTTTGCCGATTTTTATTAAGTTTATTAGAGCAAATTTTATTCTCTGAAATTCAAATATAAGTCATGTTAATAATTTAAAATGCTTTCGGGACATTTTAGAATATTCCGAAAAGCTTCCAATTAAATTAAATTAATTTATACACTGGGTTTTCTCCTGAACTTTAATTAACAAATTATTTTTAATACATTATTTAATTAATTCTTGGCTTGGGTAAAACTCAAGGCGTGACACTTCTCTCCTGCCGATGGTGTACCTGTTCATCATGGATGTTGAAGTAACGCACGGCGTACCATCGCGCCTTCTGGATTGGCTTGGCTCGTAGCCGATGTCGGTGTGCACCATGCTCACAGGGAACGGGTGCCCATCTATTTTCATCGGCTTTTTGTTCTACTCGAACTTGATTTGGCCTTGCTCCACGACCGATTGGATCTGCTGTCGGAAGATGTGGCAGTCATTAGTGTGGTGGGACACAAAATTGTGTCATTTGCAGTACCTTTTCTTCTTAAACTCTTCGGCCGATGGGATGACATGTCCTGCAGGCAGTTGTATGTGTTTTTCTTGCAGCAGGAGGTCAAAGATCTTGTCAGCCTTGTTGACGTCGAAGTCAAACTTTTCTTCCACCTTGGCTCATTTCACCCAAGGACAGTTGACCGGCTTCTTGTTCCTGGTCCATTCTGCCAAGCCGAGTCAACTTCCTCTGGATCGGAGTCCAATGAATCCTTGGCGAGGTAGGCCACCCTGCGTTGAAACTTTTCTTTCCTGGCCTCTTGGTATCGGATCTCGTGGGCCGATACCTTCTGTACCAGGTGTGCTAAGCTCTCGAACTCTTCGGCCGAGAACTTCTCTCTGATTTGGGCGAGCAAGCCTTGGAACGCTCACTTAGCCAGCTGTTGGTCACTCGAATTGAGACTGTAGCAACGGCTCCTGATATCTCTGAACCGTTGCACATAATCATGGGCCGACTCATCCACCCTTTGTTGCACTGTGGTGACGTCGGTCAGCGTCATCTCCTGTACTCCCACGAAGAAGTACTTATGGAATTGTTTCTCGAGATCTACCCAACTCCTTACCGAGTTTGGAGGTAACAAAGAGAACTAGGTAAAAGACGATCCCGAGAGTGAGCGAGGAAAGAACCGCACCTTGAGTGCATCTTCAGCCGATGCCTCCCCACACTGGGCCAGGAATCGGCTGACATGTTCGGTGGTAGATATACCATCTTGTCCTGAAAACTTCGAAAAATCCGGCACCCTATACGGGTGTGGTAACGACACCCTTTCAAACCATTCTGGATACGGGCACCAATACATCATCGTTTGCTCTGTAGGCCTGTCACACCCGGAGTTTCGTCCTAAGCCTAAATCGTAAAAAGAAAATCGTAAGTAACAATTAGCTTAATTAACTCAGGAAAAATCCCTATAAAAGGAATTAATTCAATTAAATCGAGGCTCGCAAATCGACTAACAGGATTTAAATTCAAATTGCAGAAGTATAAAATTTAGCCAAACAAATTAATTTAAAACTCGGCAAAAGTGGGGTTTTCCTTTTTCCCTCCTTTTTCCCTTCCTTCTCAAATTGGGCCGAAGTCCAATTTTCCTCCCTCTCTCTTTCTCCTTTTTCTTTTTCTTTTTCTTTTCCTTCCCGGGCCGGCCCAGCCGAGCCGGCCCGTCTTCCCGCTCGGCCGGCCCAGCCGACCGGCCTCCCTCCGCCCGCCGCGCGCGCCCCCGCCTGGGCCGCGGCTTCGGCCCAGCTCGCCGCGTCGCCCGCGCCCGCGAGTCCGCGCCGCGTCCCTCCTCTCTCCCGCGCCACTGACAGGTGGGGCCCACCTGTCAGTGACTGTTCCGCGCCGCGCCGCGTCTGCGCCCGCGCCGCGCCGCGTCCGAGCCGAACTCCGCCGCCGCGCCGCAACCGCCGCCGCCGCAACCGCCGCCGCCGAGACCGCGCCGTCGCCGACTCGGTCTCCAACCTCCGCCCGCCCTAGCCGGTCGCCGCCACCCTATAAATCCCGAGTCGCCGCGCGCCGTCGCTCGTTTTCCATCGTCGCCCGAGTCGCCGCTGCGCTGCCGCCGTTCGCCGCCGCCGCGCAATCTCGCCACCAGTCACCGGTCGTCGCCGCCTAGCCGCGACATCACCTCCGTCCAGCTGTCGCCGACCTGCTGCCGCCCTCGCCGTCGCCGGGAAGCCTCCTCGGTGCTGCGCGTTCCCTCGTCGCCCGGCCGCCGCCGCGTCTCGCCCGTCGCCACCGCCGATCGATCTCCGCCGCCACCGCCGATCTCCTGCTCCCGCCCGCGTCGCCACCTTCGCCTCGGTCTCGCCGACCCGTCCGCGCCCTCGCCGCCGCCGGTGAGCCTCCGCACCCTCCTCCCCTCTTTCTCCCCCTTTCCGGCCGACCGCCGCCGAGTCGCGCGCCGTCGCCAGACGAGGCCGAAGCCCGCCGCTCCCGCCGGCCGTCGTGGTCGTCGTCGCCTCCGCGTCGCCGACGTCTGGCCGCCGTCTCTTGCGCCCGCACGTGCCGCGCCGTCGCCGCTTGCCAGTCGCCGTCGCCGCTGTCCTTCCACCGCCGCCCATGCGTCGCCGCCCCGGCCGTCGTCGCCGTCGCGCCGTCGCCGCTCGCCGGTCGTCGCCGTCGCGCCGTCGCCGTCGCGTCGCCGTCGCCGTGCGCCGCCGCCGCCGCGCCGCCCGCCGCTCCCGCCGGTCGCCGCCGTCCGCCGAGCCGCGCTTCTCTCTGTCCTCTCTCGCTGACAAGTGGGACCCACTCGTCAGTCGCTCCCCGCCAGCCGCCTCCTCTCTCTCCTCCCCGGGCCCGCGTGTCAGCCGCCCTTTTCCTCTCTCTCTCACCGACAGGTGGTCCCCACCTGTCAGCCGTCAGTTCCTCTCTCCTCGCTGACGTCAGCAGCCCCATTAATTGCGCAATAATTGATTTAGGACTTTTCTGTTTAGTTAAAAAACCCAGAAAACTTCTAAAATTCATAAGTAATTCATCTAGTCTCCGTTTAGGTCCATTCAAATTTCATTAAATTCATAAAATTGTCAAGAATCCATTAAAAATAGTTTCTTTTGCTGTTTCAGTAGAGTTGTGCCTGTTTTATTTATTTTTGTGCTTTGTCGCTTAGATTCGGACCCCGCCGAAGAGCCGGTTTACTTCGAGATCGTCGCCGAAGTTCCCCAAGGGCCAGATCAAGGCAAGTGACACTCATCCTTGAACATATTGAACCCATTATTGCAAATTCCCCGCTTGTTTATTTCAAATATGCATCGTTTTAATTAAAGTACTTACCTTATGCTATTTTCGGGTAAACCTTATTACTATGCCGTTGTTTATCCAACTTTGTTCATTGCTGGACCAGGGGTAAATTGATTAGAGTCAGGCCTAGGTTAATGCTTAGCCATGCTTAGAACAAATAGCTCATGGGATCACATATAATTATGCTTAGTTCTGAATAGCCGTGATAATGATTCACTACCCGGTTCGGGTTAATGTCAACTAAAACATTGATAATGGTGGGCTATGGGTGCATGGTTTTGAGAGTCGCACCCATGGCGATTAAGGACCGGTTCACGGGAAACCCTGGAAGTCATTAAGTGCTAACCACATGCCGAAATGGGTAAGGTGGGATTTGGAGCATGACTTCGAACTATTTGACGTACCCAGGCAAGGGTAGGCGTGATGGAGTATGGACGGGCAATCGTGGTGTAACGAAAGCTTCTCCTGCTTCCGGATCTACCAAGGCACAAGAGGGGACTGCCCGACTTGGTGTAAAGGAGGGGGTGAAACCTGAAGTGTGGTACGATTAAATAGGGAGGGTTGTGTAACGGGTCCTATCACGGTCTCCTTTCCGGTATGCCGTGGTGGTATGTCGGCGCACGTTCAAGTGTAGTGGAGTCGTGCCTTGTGGGTACAGTAGTACACCTCTGATCAGAGTATAAACTATTCGAATAGCCGTGCCCACGGTTACGGGCGAACTCCCAGCTTCACTGTGATTAGTGAACCCTAATAACTTGAGTAAAATCTGTTATCACTTGGGACTACTGCAGCGTGGTGTAACGTTGAGTAGTGGTTGGGCCTGTTGCAACGTGGTGTAACGTTGGACAGTGTTGTGGTATTTTACAACTGCTTATTTTATTCATGTTTTACTGTATTTAAATTACCTTTATTCTTTCAATCTCTGTTATTTATTTAAACTGCTGCTTTGTCGCAACTAACCCTAGCCCGTCCTTGTTAATCCCTATGCATCATTTATTCTCCCCTTGTCCGTGTTACTTGTTGAGTACGGTGGTTTGTACTCAGCCTTGCTTAACTTTCCCAACACAGAGTTAGAAGCAGAGTCCGATGGAGGTGCCTCTCAGGAGTGAGCTGTTCCGCCGTCGAAGTGTTGCCTGTGGACTGGAGCCGTACCCGCTGGAGCTAGTCTACCCCTTTGTTTTCCTTTCCGCTGCATTTTCGCTAGAATAAGTGTAATTTTCAGTTGTTTCTAAGAACGATGGTTATGTAATCAACATTGTCTTTTTGTGTACCCTGGCTGGTCCTGGACAGGGATTTAATACACAATTAAGTTCAGAAATTCGTGTGAGGAATTTCTGGGCGTGACAAGGCCTCAAGCCAAAGTGTTCCCACATAACTTCAGCTATGAGGTCAGTCCAATCCTCGTCACTAAATTGCCCCTCGGGCATTAGGTCTCGCTGTCGAGGCTGATTCTCGTACATCGGCTCCTGCCTGTGCGGCCATGCTGGTGGTGGCTGGTAGTGGGCGCCTGCGTGATGGTATGGCTCAGCTTGCCGTGCATACCTGGGTGGAGTTCTCTCCTGGTAGGCCTGCCTAGGCCTCGCTGGAGACCTCTCGAACTAGGGAGGCTGCACTATCGGCTCTTCATCCCTCGTAGGATTTCTCATGTCCCTGTGGAGCCGATACCTGGGCCTCTCCCCTTCTTGGAAGTAGATTGGTCCCCTTTGCTGTGAATCCTAGTCGGGGGCACCATTGCCGACTTGTCTGATTAGCACCGACAGTGTGTTTACCAGCACCCTCGACTGGTTGATCAGTGCATGGTGGACCGCCGAATTGACCATGTCTTGCAGATTCGGCGGGTTCTCTAGGGGTGGGTTGCTGCTCTATCTCGGCTCCAAGGTCGGCGTTGGAAGCCAGGATTTCTGTACTGGGCCATCCCTGGTCATGCTGAACGACTCAAGGCACAACTTCTAGTAACTACCCATGTGTTGCTGCACTAGAGCCTTTTGTTTGTCTATGAGCTTGTTGAGAGTGACGGGAAGGATATTGTCGAAACTAACTTCCTTTGCGGCCATCTCCCCTGTCTGGACACTCGAGTAGTTAATTGGTCGTGTGGTTGAACTGGGTCTTCTTAGCACTAATCCCACTAGACGTGCCAAAAATGTGTTGACGCTGAAACTAATAACAATGTGTCACACACGCAGGCCTAATTCTTAGAATGCTGGGTGTGCCAGTCAGTTTGATCCTATAACTAACACGATATAACATGGAAAATAGTTAAACCCGAAACCGCTATCGGTCGTATAGTCGACACCATCCTAGGACCCTAGCCGATGAGCTAGACGATCGGCTTTATAGGAATTTTATTATAATAGATGTAAATATGCTCAATCGGTCGAATCAGAGGTAGGATAACCACCGAACAAACCAATCAACTAATTAATCTTAAAAGATCAGGCCTAACCGAGATAGTCTTAAGATTAATCAGCTGATCGGACCGATCCGATACTTATCGCATGTAAACTCATCAGCCGATAGGAGACTAATCATGGAATTTAAGATGAATTGGATTGCTATACCAAATACTAGCATAAAACAATAATGATCAATCACATACATGCTCACGCTAGACCTAGAAGATCGGACTCAACCAAGACAGTACAGATCTAAGCATAACCATGTATGAAATTAATAAAATATTGCAGCATACGAGTAACAGGATATCAGGCCAGCGCAATCTATCAACCTATTCATTAATCTCAGTCGATCTGACAAATTCCTATAAGCAGATCAAACTAAATACACATAGATCAGACCTAACCAAGACAATATGCGATCTAGCATCATACAATTATAGGAATATGGAGATCGATGAACTTAATGAATAAACCGGCAGATTACTTGAGCTAATGCTAGCTAGAACTCCAGCGATAAGCCCTCACGAGTACCCGATCCCATCTGATAACATAAACCTGGCCAACTAGATTGATCGGACCAAACCAAGACATAATCAAGTCGAACCGATCGATCCACGCTAACAGATTGAACAGATGAACTCACGAGGACTTGATCGAGAGTTACCACTACTCCAAACTACAAGTATATTAAAGCAATAGTAGAACTCAGCCCGTCGATCAACTAGACAGGAGATTGGACTTAACCAAGACAGTCATGTTCTAGCTATTTGACGGGTTTTGACGAACGTGAACTTACATTGCGAAGCTGACAAACCTCGCGCTGAAATCCCAAGCAAGTCGAGAAGGTTGGCGATGCGCCGAAATTGTGTATTTGATCTGATTGATGATTTTCAATGACCCCAGGCACACATATTTACACCCTCGGATCCAACTAACCTAACTGGATAAGGATCCATATTAGTAACTAACTTATTACATCCGGACTTTAATTAACTCTAAAATCCTAAACAAACTCTAAGATAAAAGCTAACTAATTTACATGGACTCGTGACTAATACCGAATCTATTTCTAACCCCCGGGCCCAATCGGACTCCAATCCCTGTCCGATTCAGACTCTATCAGCTGCATCCGTGTTGCTTTCAATCTCTTCGCTCTAGCCGATTTGTCTCTACTTTTCCGATTCAGTCTTTAATCACGGTTCAATCCATAACGGTAATTTGCCAAAAATCTAGCATTAACAGAATGGTCTGAACGAGCGTATGCCACATCATGTTCGGGATCATCATCAAGGTTGATTTGAGGTCTTACATGGAGGTTCTTGTTGTATTCTTCTTCATCGACGGCGTTTTCAACCCCAACAATTCTTCCCATGCCATCCCTAAGAACATGAAGTTTCTTGTTTGCGGGGTCTTGTATGTAGAAAATCTATTCGACCTGCTTCGCTAACACAAATGGTTCATCAGCGTATCCAACCTTGGCTAGATCGACTAACGTAAATCCTTCCTTGTTGACTTTGACACCTTTGCGGATATTAACCCAACTAAAATGAAACAAATGGACTTTGAAGTTAACGTAGTTCAGTTTCCATATTTGCTCAATGCGGCCATAGTATGTGTTCGATCCAGCTTGATCCTGATACGCATCTATACGGACTCCACTATTTTACACTGTGCTTTTCTCATCTTGTGTGATGGTGTAAAATGTGTAACCATTGATATCGTACCCTTGTCATGTGTCAACATCCCAACATGGGCCCCTTGCCAACCTTTACAGAAGCTCACTAGGGCCATCGGTCGACCATGTGATATGATTCTTAAACCATTTCATTGAAGCGAGTACTATGTTCTCTGTTGATCCACATATCTATCCGACCCATATTCTCCTGTCAGACCTTCGCTAGATGCTCTTCGAAGTATGGGGTCACTTAATCCATGTGTTGAAGCACGTCGAAATGAGCCTGCGCATAAGAAGCTTGATCAGGAACAGTTCTTTTTTTGCCTATTGTGCCAACAACCAACAACCTTTCCACATGATGAGACGCTGGAACTCCGATAGGATCTGCCTTCGACATGTAATCGACGCAGAACTATATAGCCTCCTCGGTCGTGTAACCTTCAATGATGCTTCCCTCCTGTTCTGCTCTGTTTCTCACATAGGAATTTAGAACTCCCATGTACCTCTCAAACGACCACATTTCTCTTAGAAAAACAGGGCCACATAGTTTTTTTTGCTTCACCAGATGAACAGGCAGATGAATCAAGATATCAAAGAAAGACAGTGGAAGATACATATCCATGTAACAGAGAGTATTGACAATACTGGACTATAAACCATCTAGGTCTTCGAGATCTATAATCTTCTGACCGATTGCATTGAAGAAGACACACAGCCGTTGGATCGTGTGATGGAGTTTTGGTGGAAAAAATCCCTTTGATAGCAATTGGCAAGAGCTGTGTGATTAGCACATGGCAATCATGAGACTTCATTCCTACTAGTTTTAGATCATCTAATTTAACATACTTGCTGATCCACACTGAATACTGAATACCCAGACGGAACTTTAATATTTGCCAAACATGACAGCATGGCGATCTTCTTAGCCTTCGACAGAGTGTGGCAAGTAGGTGGGAGGTATATATACTCTACAAGTCACTTCATTCGTAACAGGCTGAAGTTCACTAGGAATGTTCATCTCCTGGAGATCTAGGCACGTATTCAACTTGTCCTTTGTCTTTCCAGGCATATTCAACATCAAGCCAACCAAACTCTCACACACATGCTTTTCTACATGCATGAGATTAATGAAATGACAGACCTCAACGTCTTTCCAGTAAGGTAGCCGCCAAAATATTGATTTTTTCTTCCACATACCCTTGTCCTTTGTCTGACTACGTTTTCTTTTCTTTCCAAACTCATTACTTATTCCTTCACCATGTTGTGGACCTCTTCTCTAGACAAATCCCTTGGAGCAGACTGAAGTTCTCTCTTGTCGTTGAAAATTTTCTTCTTTCTTCTAAATGCATGACTTAGAGGGAGCCACCACCTATGACCCATATTAACCATCTTTCGTGATTTCTTCAGCCACCGGCTACATGTATGTTCCATGCAATCTGAGCAAGCCTTATTTCCTTTCATAGTTTGTCTGGAAAGATTACCGAGTGCGGGGTAGTCATTAATGGTGCCGAACAAAAGAATTCTTAGCTTGAAGTTCTCCTTACTATATGCACCCCATGTTTCCATACCTTCTTTCCAAAGAATCTCAAGATCATCGATAACAGGCTCCAAGAACACATCGATATCATTGCCGAGTTGCTTCGGACCTTGGATTAACAAGCACAACATAATATATTTTCTTTTGAAGCATAACCATGGCAGGAGGTTATAGTTCACAATAAGAACTAGCCAAGTGTTGTGAGAACTGCTCATGTCACCAAAAGGATTCATGCCATCCGTAAACAAAAATATCCTCATGTTTCTAGGATCGGCAATAAATTCTTTGTGCTTTCGGTCGATATTCCTCCATTGTATCGAATCAGCTAGATGTCTTAGTAAACTGTCATTCCTTCTCTCTGTGGCATGCCAACATACTATCTCCACTTTCTTGGGGTTGGCAAATATTCTCTTGAAACGATTATTGATAGGTAGATACCACACAACATTCTCTTCTTTCCCTCCCCGCACTTTTCTTTCTCTTGTACCAAGAAGCCTTACAGATATAGGATGAGCATCTAAGTACGCATATTGCTTGTAGTACAATATGCAACTATTTGGACAAGCGTGAATTCTACGAACCTCTAACCCCAAGGGACATAGAACCTGCTTTGCTTCATATGTCGTCTCGGGCAATGTGTTCTCTTTAGAAATCATCGCCTTCATTATTCCCAATAGTTCTATAAAACTCTTGTGGGTCCATCCACTAGTAGCCTTCAGCTTCATTAGGTCCAAGGTAGTTGACAATTTGGTGTGTTTTGACCTGCATCTGGCGTATAGAGGTGTCTCTGAGTCACTGACCAACTTGCTGAACTTCATGGAATCTCTCTCGTTGTATGTCGGGTCCTCAACGTCACGTAACATGTCTTGCAGCAGATCCGGTTTCACATCAATCATTTCACCACCCAAAGGGAGACGGTATAAACATATCATACTCATCATTGATCATCTTCATCTCCTTCATGATTGTCTGCACCACTTCTATCTGCAACTACACCACTTCCTGATTCTTGCTCTCCATGCTTCACCCAACATGTGTATTCCTTTATGAATCCCCGACGTATCAAGTGAGTGTGTACGCCACTCTGCTTTCAAACTTAGACTCATTCTTGCAATCGCTACATGGATAACATATGTATTTGCTATTCTTCATTTCCGATCCTCCTCTATGGCATTCAAAAAACTTAATACGCCATCTCTATACTCCTTGCAATGATGCCTCAAATTAGTCGCATACATCCAATTTCGATCCATCGCTAAAAAATAAACAAAATATTAGTTAACATCTTATAAGATAAGCACTACTAAACTAAGAAGAAAATACTTGTACCATTTTTACTTACTTTATGATTTTCTGTTTTTTCTTTAGAAAAAAATTACAAAAATTCACCCCCTTCAACCTCACACCAAAATTGTGAATAGTGGGATAGCTTCAAATACCAGACCGGTCGACTATTTATAGAGTGCAAAATATATCTCAATCGAGCCAAGGTACGAGATCTCTAACGGGCGCACAGATATCTCAAATGGGCGTGAGAAAAGAGCCTATCACCGATATGAATCATTGGTGACAGGCGCTAAACTAATCTCAATCGGGCCATTTGTAGAGCCCGTCAGAGATGAGTCTCATCTCTGACGAGCTTGGTTGTTGGGCCCATTGAGATGATGGAGATAATCTCAATTGGGCATACATTTATGCCCATCACACATCAGTGACATCAGTGACAGGTTGTAAGGGCATGCACCTGGATTACGTCTGTGCGACTACATCTACAACTGTCTTACTTTAGGCTCGATTGGGATGACTTCATTGTAACGGCCTACGAAGCCCTAGGCATGTGATGGGCTGTCACAGATAAGAGGTTCTGTAGTAGTCCCTGCTGATTGACCGTTAGACACACCCTAAAATTGCATCATACTTGTTAGTCACTGTCACAATTAATTTAGTCTAGCAGTCCATTAGACAACCATACAAATATATATATGCACCACCCATAATCCAATATGAACTGTGTTGTGGTTTGTATGACAAAATATATGGCGAGTCATAACAAAAATCTAGCCTTAGCCAATTTTTCCAGCATCGAATGTATAGCAAAATCTAGCACTCAAACAATTTTTTGAGCATGCAAATCAATATGCACGATGGTATCCAAGATCTGATATGCATGATTAGGAACTAACGTCTTTGGGCACGAACGGAAAATAAACAGCATCGACGCGGGCATTGCTAAGGAATCACCACGGAAGTGATAAGATACGATATCATGGACAAACATCGTGAACTGATATGCATACAAAATGAAGCATGATACATGATTCACCACTTCTTTTGTTATTGAAGTTTACACAAAAAAAAAACAATCACAAAGAGTGTAGACAAGGCACAACATGAATGTCTTTGTTCAGCCAAAAGAATACCCAATGGTCCTACAACTGTTGTCTGAAACACATAGAAAGCCGTGTTTAGTTTTTAAAAAGTTTTTTCAAAAACATCGCATCGAATTTTTAGACACCTAAATGAAGCATTAAATATACATGAATATTAAAACTAATTACACAGTTATACGGAAAATTGTGAGACAAATCTTTTGAACCTAATTAGTACGTGATTAGCCATAAGTGCTACAGTAATCTATATATGCTAATGACAGATTAATTAGGCTCAAAAGATTTGTCTCAAAGTTTCTTACCAGAATCTATAATTTATTTTGTAATATACTACGTTTAATACTTTAAACGTGTATCCGTATATCCGATGGGATGTTTTTGAAAAAAAAAATACAATCTAAACGGGCCAAGCCATAAAGGGGGCAAAGTTCACATCAACGTCTGTGTGTCATACCAGCCTTCGGATCTGATCGGAGAATGCAGGGGGAGGTGGGATAGGGGAAGGGAAAAGGAAATATTTTTGGGATTCTTTCATTTCTCTAGATTTGTGTGCTGGGCTGTGAGATCGCTGGAAATGCTTCTTCGGACAGTAGGTAGGATGATAAACTCTTAAACGGATGGTGAATCGACCTGGTGAACTTGTTTAATCAAGATTTTACTCTAAAACAAGACCAGAGAAGCAGATAGCTCGCTATAGAAAACAATTAATTAAGCATGCAACCAAAGTTTATTACTCTGATTTTTTTTCCTTTCTATTTGTATCTATCTGTATCGATTCTAAAATTGTATTTGTGTTGGTTTGGTGATTATGTATGTGTGTTGCAATATCTACCCGGCACAAATAAAGTTATTTGTGCTAGTTACATATCTTCATTTTTTTCAATTTATGGTTACAATGCATATCAGCATATTTTTTTTCTCTCATCGGTGACATGTAACAAATATCAACCTCATTTACGCCGGTTATACGAACCAGGACCTCACTTATCAGTACCGAGAGTTTTGTATCCATATATACCTATAAATGATCATTAAGACTCTAGAAAAATGGTTGTTCGGTCGTAGTGGTTCTTCTTACCAAAATTACATAAAGATTAACGGTTCCATTTAGCTATTCCTCCCCCTATATAGGACAGGGAAAATGCTATACATCTGACCGAGACATCGGAGCGCTGGATGACCATGCCGTCCTTCTATGCTCATGGGCGACATTGACCTCTGTCGTTGCAGTGTGAACTAGCGGTGCCTCACGCCGTTAGTCAGTCATATGTATAGGTCGGACGTGCAGGTCGAACGTGTAGAGCACACATAAAATCACCATTCAAGAGTCACCGTGCACCGCGAGACTATTAGGCCCAGTTTAGTTCCAAAAAGTTATTCCGAAAACATAACATCGAATCTTTGGACACTTAAATGGAACATTAAATATAAATAAAAATAAAAACTAATTGCACAATTATGGGAGAAATCGTGAGACGAATCTTTTGAGCCTAACTACTGCATGATTAGCCATTAGTGCTATAGTACCCATTATGTGGTAATGACGGATTAATTAGGCTCAAAAGATTCGTCTCGCGGTTTCCAGACGAGCCGTGAAATTCGTTTTTTTATTCGTGTCCGAAAACTCTTTCTGACATCCGGTCAAATGTTCGACGTGACCCCTTTGCTAAATTTTTTTGGCAACTAAGGCCGTGATTAGTTTCCAAAAAATTTTCTCAAAAACATCACATCGAATTTTTGGACACCTAAATAGAGCATTAAATATACATGATCGTTAAAACTAATTACATAGTTATGGGGGAAACCGTGAGAGGAATCTTTTAAGCCTAATTCGCACGTGATTAACCATAAGTGCTACAGCAACCTACATGTGCTAATGACGGATTAATTAGGCTGTAAAGATTCATCTCGCAGTTTCTTGGTAGAATCTACATGTGCTAATGATGGATTAATTAGGCTCTAAAGATTTATCTCGCAGTTTATTGGCGGAATCTATAATTTATTTTGTAATTAGACTATGTTTAATACTCTAAATATGTGTCCGTATATCTAATGTTGTTTCGTAAAAACATTTTGGAAACTAAACAAGATCTTACTTGAAGTGGGGTTGGATGCCTACATATAACCAACATATAGAGTACTACTCTGTCCCAAAAAAAAGCATCCCTGGGGTTTGTAGTTCGAGAGTTTGACCATCCGTTTTATTTGAAAAATTTATTAAAAAATTGAAGAAAAAATTAGTCGTACGTAAAGTAATATTCATGCTTTATCACGTAGTAACAATAAAAATATTAATCATAAAATTTTTTTAAATAAGATGAAGAGTTAAAACTTGTATAAAAACATAGAAATTCGTTTATTTTAGAATGAAGGTTGTACTGGCTTAACAAAATGACATAGGGTACTCACCATAGACATATAGACTACTGACTACCCTTCGTTTCAAAACAAAATGTAGCATTACCTCTATGAACAAAAGGGGTAGCTTGCACGTAGTCATTCCCCTGCCTATATGTCTATGCTACGTAGGGTATGCGTATCATGACTCATGAGCTCAGCTCGTTGGCATTATACCGCGTTAGGTTGAGACGTACTGCACGAGTTATTGAGGGTCCGGACCCATTATTCCATCAACTTTCCTTGTGTTGTTCTAGCTGCAATAGTAATCGTAGTACAGTACTCGATATTACACTGTTATTTTTTAATGTACGTTTAACTGTTTGTTTTATCTTAAAAACCATATTCAAATATACAAAGTTATTAGTTATACTTAAAGTTTCTAAAATAATAAATTAGATTATAACAAAATAACTAATAATTATATTTTTAAATAAGATGAATGATCAAATATTTTTAAAAAGTCAATAGCGTTGTATAATAAAAATGGAGGGAGCGTGTATTTGTACGCTTAAAGCAATGTGTATTTTCCGGCTCATGTGTCTTGTCTTGTTGCAATACCCCCATATCCATGTTAAATCTGTCAGTGCCCATTCTTGCCTCAGCTCTGCGCACATGGAAAACCGACAAGGACTAATTATTTGCCGATAGACAAGGACCGAAACACAACAAAGTAAAATATCCTAAAAGTTTCTTTTTGATCAGAGATTGTAAAGGTGTTTGATGAATCATGATAATGATAGACAGTGTTATTTTCCCATCGCTAAAAGAAATACTCCCGTTTTCCTTGTGAAAAACATCCATCGTTGGAAAAATACCTCTCTCTCTCTTTAGTTTCAAGCAATCACAGCTTGA
Source organism: Oryza brachyantha (assembly GCF_000231095.2). Lineage (NCBI taxonomy): Eukaryota > Viridiplantae > Streptophyta > Magnoliopsida > Poales > Poaceae > Oryza > Oryza brachyantha. The sequence continues at coordinate 14,693,979 of NC_023163.2, read as the reverse complement.
TAAATGTATGCGCGCAAATGGTTAATTGTATGCGTGAATATGGCCATACGTGTTTGCTCGCAAAAGACAAACATGCACCTGTAGTACTTGCCAGCTATCTCATGCAAACGTATCACCATCTTTTCGTTTTTGTTACGTTTATAAGTCAAAATTTAAATTTTTAATCTTAAATTTATAGTTTTTTAATATAGTTTATTTTTTACATTGATTTTTAAATAACTAAGAGTATATAAAATTTGTATTTTCAAATATACCATTTAAATCACCCCTAAATGTTAGTGTGTGATAACAAACTGTGCTAAATACCCATATACTCCTACATCCATATATGTGAACGTTACAATTTGGTCATGACTTCTTGCTTGCGTGCACGTGAGGAAAACACACAAAATAATTGCCAGGAAATCAAGAAGCTCAACACGGAGCTAGGCACTTGAAAGAGCCGACGCGTACAGCTGGATATGCATGCGTGCGAGGGGCTCCGCGCCAGATAATGAACTGGCAAACAAGAGAGCTCTGAGCTCTCAGTGCTCGAACACTACAATGAAAGGAGTGGTCACACATAAAAAAACATATACTCCCTCCAGTTTTTTTTAATTGACGTCATTGACTTTTTGATCTCCGTTTGACCCTTCATCTCATTCAAAAATTTATATAATTATTTATTATTTTGTTATGATTTGATTTGTTACTAAAGCAACTTTAAGAATAAATTATAATTTTATACATTTGGACAAAATATTTGAATAAGACGAAGAGTCAAATGTAAAACAAAAAGTCAACAGCCTCCATTAAAAAAATTAGAGAGAGTACCATGTAAGAATGACACTCACTAGTACATAACACCTTGTCTGTCACGGGTCAATACCCTTATGAGTAATGGGTATTGATTCCGTTACCACGAAGGGTCACTGAAATGAAAAATCATCTGTAACGGGTTTACGAACCATTATAGAAATGATATATCCGTAACAGGTCATGATTATGAACCGTTACGGAAATACACTCGAAATACCAAAAAAAAAGTTCTTATTTTAGCTATCTAGCATGCTTAGAATCGTATGCACCATCTATTCATCATATATATGCGGCAGTTCCGCATTTGAACTCAAGAACTCCACATCTACAAACACACGCTCTAACCATCTCACCTACGAAGCACTTTTGATTGCTTCTTCCATTTTATTCTTTTAATATTAATTTTCAAATCATATAATGCATATTTGAATCTCTATATGATCTTAAATTAAAAAGTTCTCAACTACAAAGTTGGAGTTCTCAATGATACCTACAGCTTTCATATAGGAATCTTCTTCATCCGAGGTCATTTAAACATTTTAACTATTCGTTTAAAATATATTCAAATAATTATAACGTATATTTGGCCAACAAAAAATTTTCAAATGAAAATATAGTCAATTATAAGTTGTAGATAAACTCAATATCTACAACTTTAATATAGAGCATATCTTCATCCGATGTCATTTGAAATATTCAAAAATGTCATGTATTTCAAATATATCCAATCAATGAGAAATTCAAATGTAGACATTTAAACAATGTCAAATGAAAAAATATTACAAAGCTGCAGACCTATAGAGCACATATCTATTCGACACTGTTTTCTAAATTCAAAACTTAGTTTTTCAAAATAGATCTAATGTTCTGTAACACATATTTGAGCATATAAATTAATCTCAAATCAAAATAATGTCAATTAGAAAGTTGTAGATCTTATCAAAACCTACCACTTTTCTATTAGCACATCTCCATCCAAAACAATTTTCAAAACAAAAAATATCATTTTTAAAGGATTAATTATATTCATGTCATTACAAATACGCCAGTTTAGAAAAATGTCATTACAATTCAACTAATTGGAAATATGCCATTACAATTCTTCCTCACTCATAAACATGTCATTTTATACACCTTGAGACCATTTGACCCACATGCATACCAATGCATTTTCGTATTGACCAAAATGCCCCTATTACTTAGTATCGGACATGGACGACCGCTGAGCAGAGCAGTCGCCGCAGCATTCACCGAAGTCGACGGCGCTGCGACGGCGGAGTCGACGGATGCGGCCGAGCGAAGGCGCTACACTAGCCGAAGTCAACGGCGGTGGGTGGACGACGCGGCGCCTCCGTCTCATTATCCTTCTTCGGCGAGGAGCAAGAAGACGAGGACCACCGAGGGGAGCAGCGGTCTTGCGCGGAGGCGAGCAGTGGGTCTTGCACGGCTCCTCCGCCGCTAGGTCGACCGACAGTGCATGCGGCTGTCCCATGACGGATGATGTCATTGTGGTGCGGAGGGGAAGAGGAGGTGGGCGCGGCGACAGCGGCGGGTGGCCGGTCTTCCCCATCCGTGACAGCCGACCGGCGGTCCGCGACCATTGCTGGCCTCCGCACAAGACCGCTGCTCGCCTCCGTGGTCCTCTTCTTCTTGCTCTTCGCCGAAGAAGGACAATGAGACGGAGGCGCCGCATTGTCCGCCCACCACCGTCGACTTCGGCCAGTGCTACGCTTTCGCTTGGCCGCATCCGTCGACTCCGTCGTCGCAGCCCCGTTGACTCCGGCGAATGCCGCGGCGACTGCTCTACTCTGCGGTCGTCCATCTCCAATACTAAGTAATAGGGGCATTTTGATCAATACGAAAATACATTGGTCTGCATGTGGGTCCAAATGGTCTCAAGTTGTATAAAATGGCATATTTACAAGAAAGGAAGAATTGTAATGGCATATTTTCAATTAGTTGAATTGTAATGATATTTTGCTAAACTGACATATTTGTAGTGGCATGGATCTAATTAACCCTTTTTTAAATTGGTATTTTCTTATCTATAATAGGTCGTAACTACCGGCAGTTATGGATAAGGTTAGTTTCTATAACGGTCCATAATAATGACCCATTGCAGATAAGGTTAGTTATTCGTAACGGTTCGTCCTACGACACCTGTTACTAATATGTTCTTATCCGTAACGGTCCATAATTAAGACTCGTTATAGATAAGGTTAGTTATACGTAACGGTTCGTCTTATGACACCTGTTACCGATACGTTATCATCCGTAACAGATCATGGTTTTATCTCGTTACAGATCATTCGTAGCGCCCATAAGTATGACCCGTTACAGATAACCATATATCCGTAACGGGTCTTTCCTAGCGGGCATATTTGAAATGGGCTGCATTTTAAGCCGCTATGGATAAGTTATCCGTAACAGACCGTATTTTCTCGAAAAAATGAGCTGTTGCCGATAGAGGGTCCTGTACTAGTGACTAGAGATACCTAGCCACCAGAAATTTGACATATTGACTCTTTTAGAAAATAATTAAGAAATAGATTGTGCTAAAAACTAATTACAGAAATGAATCGTTACCTCATCATCATCGAGATTGGCAATAAGCTATATAACGTCTTAACGACACAAATTTTAGCGTTGAACTTGTATCCGACCGGCAGAAATACTGGGAAACCACATATGACCTCTGTCTTCCATGCATGTAAAATAGTTCAATAGCCTCTGAATGCAACAAAAGTAGGTAGGTGTATTGGTTAATATCTTTTGACACCGTATGGTTAACAAGAGAGCTATTAGTGTTGGAAGAAGAGCTGATGCTGTATGGTCAGATACGTGAAGCTCAAGCAAAGGATGGAGAGATCCAAGAGTCAAGGAGGAATATACGGGATGGAAAAACCCAAGATTTCACCAAAGATGGGAAAGGCGTAGTTTGGATGAACGAGAGGTTGTGTGTTCCTGATAACAAGGAGTTGAAAGGGCTAATCTTGAATGAAGCCCATGGAACCCAATACTCCATTCATCTTGGCAGAATTGTACATGGCACGAATAGTGTGTTTTCATGAAGTTCCCAAGAGGATTGTATCTGATCATGGAAGTCAACTTGACTCAAAGTTTTAGCCGAGACTTCTAGAGGAGATGAGAACATGGTTGAACTTCCGTACGGCCTATCATCCTTAGGCTGACGGATAGGCAGGAAGACTCAATCAAATTTTGGAAGACTGATTGAGAATATGTGCTCAGTTTTTGATCAAAGCACAGTGAGGGAGGCCCCCACAGTATATATATAATAAAAATAGAATTGTACAGAGGAGTAGAAAACAACAAAGAAAGGAGAAGAAAAGACAAAAGGAAACAAAGAATTAGAAACGATCAATCCATGTTTGAACCAGCTGTAGGTTGAGAATATGTGCTCAGTTTTTTATCAAAGCACAGTGAGAGAGGCCCCCACAGTATATATATAATAAAAACAGAACTGTACAGAGGAGTAGAAAACAACGAAGAAAGGAGAAGAAAAGACAAAAGGAAGACAAAAGGAAACAAAGAATTAGAAACGATCAATCCATGTTTGAACCAGTTGTAGGTGAGAATCCTTGAATCTAACCAAATGTAGACTCAAATCTGCTTTGAAACCTCTTCTCCAGCCTGTAACCGAAGGTTGTTCTTGTTGGAAAATTTTGTCATTTCTTTGCTTCCATATATTCCAAGCATCTAGAAGGAAAAGCTCCATAAAGCAGGGACAGGGAAGTCTTTTGTAAATGAATCATCTGAAAAATCCCAGTGAACATTCCAAGTCCAGCCGATAAAGTTCTAGAAATCCCGACTAAATTCGCAGCAGAAGAAGAGATGATCCATGTTTTCTCTTAAAGACCGAGAACAACTCAGACAGTTTGTAGAGGCATTCGGTGGGATGCAATGTTTCCTATCCAATAGATCCTTGGTATTAAGCCTGTCAATCATAAACAACCACCCAAAAACTTTAATCTTCATGTTTAACTTGCTCTGTTGAGAGACTGGGGTGGCACCAAAGACTAGAATGAAAGGCGACAGAAATGTTGAGAAGAGTATTTTGCCGAATTCCAAATATACATCCAGGAGTCATTAGAGTCAGTGAGGATAACTTGAGCGATGGAAGACTGTAAGATAGTATACTCCTGGCAATTTTGGAGGAACATGGGATATAAGTCTACCTTTGTAGAGTTCTCATACAACAACAATTATGAAGCTTGTTGTAAGGACGTAAGTGTTCGAGACTGATGTCTTGAAGGAAGCAGAAGATAAAGTCAAGATCATCTGTGATCGATTAAAGAGAGCCTAGTCAAGACAGAGAGTTACTCAGACAACCATTGAAGATAATTAAGCTTTGAAGAAGGAGATCACGTGTACCTTTGAGTCATGCCGCTTCATGGAGTACATCGATTTCAGACAAAGGGAAAGTTGGCACTGTATTATGTGGGACCATACAGGATTTCGGGGGCGTAGTGGCCATGTGGCCTATCAATTGAAATTTCCTTCCAATTTAGTTGGAGTACACGATGTTTTTCGTGTGACACGGTTGAAGAAGTACGTATGAGTTCCAACAAAGGAAGGCCACCCAGAGTAGATTGAGTTATGTCACACCCGGAGTTTTATCCTAAGCCAAAATCCGTAAAAGAAATTCATAAATAATAATTGGCTTAATTAACTCAGGAAAAACCCCTCTAAAGGAATTAATTTTAATTAAATCAAGGTTGCAAATCATTAACTGGATTTAAACTCAAATTGCAGAATATAAAATTTTGCTCCAAAAATTTAATTTAAAAATCGGCAAAAGTGGGGTTTTTCTTTTCTCTCCTTTTTCTCCCTTTTTCTTTCTTTTTCCTCTCTTTTCCGGATTAGGCCGCAGCCCAATCTCTCCTTCCCCCTCCTCCTTCCTATCCCATCCCTCCTTTTGGGCCGGCCAAGCCGTGTGGCCCAACCCTCTCTCTCCCCACGCGAGTGCTCTCCTCCCTCCGGCCGAGCCGCCTGGCCCAGCAGCCCGCCCGCCGGCCCAACGCGCCACGCCCCGTGAAGTCTGCTTCACCTCCCTCCTGGTAGAGCCGAGTCCGCGCTGTTGCCGTGCCCGTGTCGGACAACGCCCACCGCCCGCAACCACCGCCGCCTAATCCGCCGCTGTGGGAGACCCGGTCTCCAACTGCCGCCCCGCCCTGGCCGGCCACCCCCGCACTATAAATCCCCAACCACGACGCGCTGCCGCCGCCTTTTCTCCACCCGCCCGAACCGCCGCCGGTGAGCCTCCCCCTCTCTCTCCCTCCCTCTTTTCTCTTCGGCCATCGCCGTCGACTTCCCCATGCCACCGCCGCACGCCGTGCGCCGTCCGCCGCCGGCGTCGCCCTTTCGGCCTCCATCGCCATCGCCTCGCCGACCTCTCCCCGTTGTCGCCGACGCCCGCACGCGTCGAGCTCGCCGCGTCGCCGGTCGTCGCCATCGCCGTCGTGCGTCGCGCGTCATCGCCTCTCCGCCACCGCTCCTGCCCTGCCACCGATCGCCACCATGCACCCTTGCCATCGCCGTCGCCGTCGTGCATCACCGCCGACAAGTCCGCGTCGTCGCCGCCCTCCGCCACTCTCTCGCCACTGGTGCCGCCTTCCCCCTCAGCCCGACCGAGGCCATCTCCCCTCCTCTCTGTTCTGTGTCACCGGCCAGTGGGGCCCGCATGCCAGCCACCGCCTCTCCCTCTCCTCCTCTTGGGCACACGTGTCATCCCCTCTTCTCTCCCATCTCCCACTGACATCAGCAAGCCCCATTAATTACGCAATAATTGATTTAGGACATTTCTGTTTAGTCTAAAAACCCAGAAAATTCTAAAATTCATAACTAATTCATCCGGTCTCCGTTTAAATCCATTCAAATTTCATTAAATTCATAAAATTGTCAACAATCCATTAAAAATGTTTTCTTTTGCTTTTCCAGTAGAGTTTGTGCCTGTTTTATTTATTTTTATGCTTTGTCGCTTAGATTCGGACCCCGTCGAAGCACCGGTTTATTTCGAGATCGTCGCTGAAGTACCCCAAGGACCAGAGCAAGGCAAGTGGCACTCAGCTTGATCGTATTGAACCCATTATTGTAAATTTCGTTTTACTTAAAGTATTTATTGTATTTATTTTACGGGTAACCTATTGTTATGCCGTTGTTTATCAAACTTTATTCATTCTATACCAAGGATAACTTGAGTAGAGTTAGGCCTAGGTTAATGCTTAGCCGTGCTTAGAACAAGTAGCTCATGGGACTAAACTTTAATCATGATTAGTTCTGAATAGCTGTTAATTATGATTCATTACCCGGTTCGGGTTAACGCCAACTAGAATATCTATAATGGTGGGCTGTGGGTGCATGGTTTTGAGAGTCGCACCCATGGCAATTAAGGACCGGTTCACGGGAAACCTTGGAAGTAATTTAGTGTAACCACATGCCGAAATGGGTAAGGTGGGATTTGAAGCATGGCTTCGAACTATTTGACATACCAAGACAAGGGTAGGCGTGATGGAGTATGGACGGGACATCGTGGTGTAACGATGGCTCCTGCTGCTTCCAGATCTACCAAGGCACAAGAGGAGACTACCCGACTTGGTGTAAAGGAGGGGGTGAAACCTGAAGTGCGGTGCGATTAAATAGGGAGGGTTATGTGATGGGTCCTATCACGGCCTCCTTTCTGGTATGCCATGGTGGCATGTCGGCGCACATTCAAGTGCAGTGGAGTCGTGTCTTGTGGGTACAGTAGTACACCTCTGATCAAAGTATAATCTATTTGAATAGCCGTGCCCACAGTTAAGGGCGGACTCCTAGCTTCACTGTGATTAGTTGAACCTTTAATGACTTGGGTAAATTGGCTTTCACTTGGGACTACTGCAACGTGGTGTAGCGTTGAGTAGTGATTGGGCCTGTCGCGGCGTGGTGTAATGTTGGATAGTGGTGTGGTATTTTACAACTATTATTTATTCTTTTATTTACTTAATTACCTTTATTTAGTTTAATCTCTGTTATTTATTAAATACTGCTTTACTGCAACTAACCATAGCCTATCCTTGTTGAACCCCTTGCATCATTTATTACCCTCTTTTCCGTGATGCTTGTTGAGTACGGTGGTTTGTACTCAGCCTTGCTCAATTTCCCCCTTTAGAGTTAGAAGTCAAATCCGACGGAGGTGACTCTCAGGAGCCGTTGAAGCGTTGCCTGTGGATTGGAGCCGTGCCCGCTGGAGCTAGTCTACATTATCTTTTCCGCTGCATTTCTCGATTAGATTAATTGTTATTTTCAGTTGTTTCTAAGAACGATGGTTATGTAATCAACATTGTATTTTTGTGTACCGTGGCTGGTCCTGGACAGAGATTTTAATACACATTAAGTTCAGAACTTCGTGTGAGGAATTTCTAGGCGTGACAAGTTACAAGAAAATCTGAACTACATGGAAAAGCCAATTAATTGACATATTGGAATCAAGTGAACGGAACACAAGGAATAGAGTAATCCGTTTCTGCAAGGTGCAGTGGAGCCACCATTAGGATGAAGAAGCAACTTGGGACCATGAAGATGTGCTGAAGGCCCCTCACCCAAACTTGTTTGTCAGTTCAGAGTAATCTTGAGGACGAGAAGTTGTTTAAGGGGTGTTGCTTTGTAACATCCCAAGTTTTCCATAACCTAAGAAATCAAAATATGAAAACAAATAAAACAAATTGTATTGTTTAGTAGAGAGTTAATTAAGTAAAAGAAAATATTTAATTAATTTGACCCAAAGGCCGCGAATGTGTTTGTCGTGTTCATCATGTTTAAATCAACTAACCGGATGTACAGTTAAAATCTTAGAAAAATCGGCTTAAAGTTTTAACAAATAAAAATCATTCAAAGTTTAATTTAAAGTTGAACCAATAAAACCCATTCATTTTCATTTTCTTTTTAGCCTTACGGCCTTTCTCTTCCATTGGCCGGAAGTGCGCTAGTGGATCTTGGGCCTAGCCCATGCCGGCTAGCCACCCTCCCCTCCTTCCTTGTTCAGCTGCCCCCTTGCCTCTCGTCCCCCATGGCCGAATGCCCCTCCCTAGTCCCTCATTCCCAATTCAGGTACTATTCCTTTTCCTACACAAACTCTATCTTTTTATTTATGTTTAGCCTTTTTTTATAGGGATGTGTTTTCTGAGTTTGTTAGATCACCATAACTTTCCCTCCTCCCTGCCTCCCACACGCCCCGAATAGCCCTAGCACCATCGTTGGTTCTCGGGATGTTGTGACATACTAGCGTATGGGTATGTACGTCGGGTTGTGTCTCGTCCGTAAAGTTGTACACCTCTGATCAGAGTAAAACTGTTTAAAAAGTCATGCCCGTAGTTATGGACAATCAAATGAGATTTGCCGTGATTAGCTTTACTATTTTCATAATGAAATGAATATGGTAAAACTTGTAAAGATAGATAGCTTAGGATAGTACTGTGTTGTTTAACACGGTATTAGTGGCACTTACAGTGTTTGCCTTAGAACAATATTAGTGTCGGTTGAGCCTGGTTTGGTGTGGTTTCGCACTGATTAATGATTGGTTTAATACTGTTGTTTAATTATTCAATGTTTTTCTTTTGCTACATTGATTGCTTTGTAAATATTGTTTTATGCAAAAGTTAACCCTTGAGCCTTTATTTCTTTTGTACACCACTATGCATCTATACTATTTCATTTGTTCGGTGTAGCTAGTTGATATGGTGGTTGTACTCAGCCTTTGTTTTTCTCCCTTTTCCCCTGAAGCCGAAGTTGCGTCCGACGAGGATTCGTTTGAAGATTAGGTGAGTTGCTATGCTCAAGAGCTACTTGTGGGTTGTGCCGTTGTTGTTGCTTCTCTATAGTTGTATTAGAGTTTTCTTTTGCCACTACGTTGTCAAGACTCTATTATTTAATTTGTTTATTTAAGATGATGGATCGGTATTAATTTATCATAGTGTGTATTTGGGCTGGTTCTGGACTGAGTTTCAATAAATACGTGCTATTGTTCGAAAATTGGTATAATTTCTGGCATGACACACGTGGACAATGACAATATTAGATCTAGCTTTCTCCAATAAGATAGTTGGCATTGTAGGCTCTCTTTGCGGTATAAAAGGGGATGTCACCCTGTATCTGCAGTTGTTCCATAGTAAAAAGAACACAAGAGTAGAGTATTAGATCTCCAGGTGGCCTAAACCTTTATAGTTATTGGAGTATATTTTCTCTAGGCTAAACTCGTCGAAGTTCAGTCTTCCAGCAGCCTCTTAACTTATCCCTTGATCTTCCCCGAGCAAATCCTTATAGACTTCTAAAAACATCTTCGGGCAACCTTGGTTGCACCTGGCCGAACCTCAAAAGGAGGGGCAACCACAAATGTTATTTCTAATTAAAAATATATACTAAAGGTTATGGAAATAAATTAATGCAATGTTGAAATATATGTGTCTAGAGCTATGTATAATTTTCCTAAAATTTCCATAATTTTCTATGATTTTTACTATGTTTTATAATTTTTCTTTATAGTTTCAACTATTGCTGTCTGCTGTTACCACACCAAACTGTGTGGTTAACATATCAAACCCGTGGACTTCAAAAAATTGAAAGTGTGAATTTGTCCCGTTAAGTACATTACCGTTTGCGCCGCAACGATACGTCAAACTTTTTTGCTCTTTATTGGCAATTTTACCATGAGAAAGTATATTTTGGTATTAAATTGTACATAAAAAAATTGATACCACGAGGTACCAAGCGATTGAAGTTTCTAAAATTTTATGCTAGAAGATACAATACCTCGTTATACTTTATGAAGAACGAGAAAATTCCTCTTCCTAGAATATCTGAGGGTTAATGTTTTTTTCAGATTTTAGCTAATAATCTATGGCCAACATTTAAAGTTTTAGAACTTGTAGAGTTAATTTTGATGTTTTCCGTCTTAGATTTTTTTCCAGCATTTTGCTTTCAAACCAGGAACAACATAATGATAAAAAAAAGTTTACCTGTGAATTATTTTATTGTTGATTATATGATGTTTATGGCTTATCAGCTATAGGATAAATGGTCACACTAATAACAAAAGATGATTTGCTTGGTGAGTTAGCGTAGGATGTAATTAAAATGCGGCGATTATATACAAAGGGAGTGAGATTGAAGCGTAGGGAGTTATAGCGTCCCAACTATGCTGGCAGCAGAGTTGCAGACAAGATGGAGACTTTGAGATCAATATCGTTCTTTTTTTCCTTCACATGTCAAATATAGAAAGAAGACAAAAACCAGATCCGTATAATTTCATTCTTTGTCCTACTGCCCTGCACCGTATTGCTCGGCTCATCCCTTCTGGCCTTCACGGTTCCCAAGCAGACGGCCTGTATTTTTATTTTTTCCGGTTCGCCTCCGGCGAGGTTATCCTTGAAGTTCGTCGCAGCCGAGGGTGGTAGCAGGCGGTTCAGTTTGGATTTTGGGGGGGGCGCAGCTTGGATGGTATAATATGGGTGCATCCCTCGGAGTCCCCTTCCTCCATCGCTTTCCATGTCGCGCCGCCGCCCCCAAGAATTCCGGGCGCGAGCGGTATTCACAGCTTCTGTTCGACACGACCGCTCGCCATCGTCGGTGGCTAGCCGTCTCACGCAGCTCTCGAGGTGATCCCCCCTCCCCTCTTCTTCCTCGGCCTCCCTCTCTTGTTTCGGGATTTCTTGGCAACAGTTTTTGGATTATGCAGAAATCTTTATATAGACATTTCCATATGCTTTGTTATTTTACTGGTTTATCATATTAGCATGACGCTTTCTTGTTTCAACCATCTGATTGTCCGGTGTCTCATGTTTGTTTATGCTACAAAAATGCGATCCTCTTGAAAGACAAATTTTCAGACTTCTTTTTCGACAACCAAAACAATATAAGCTACAATATACTCAGGGATGAAATCATGTCAAACCCCATATTTTTACCTAATGGAATCAGATAAGTCAATCTACTAACAAAAATTGATGTAGAGCCGACAATCAAATTTAATGCTGATGCAAACAACAATGGTTTAAATTCGATGCTAATCCAAACAACAAAAGTTACATAAAAGATTTTCTCAACCAGACCCCCCAATGAAAACTAAACCAATCTGCTTTTATCTGTTGTCACCAAGTTGAGACATTCAATTTTGTAACACGGATGGATTTCAATTTGACATTCTACACATTTACATAATTTTGTGCATACCACATCCATGGATTTTTTTTTTAAGTATTGTAGAGCATCACATGTTTCCGGCAAATTTAACACTCTCGGTACCACCAACATCACATTCATTTCAAATTGATATCTCTTTAATAGTGTTTGTTAAGCCTTAGGTTAGCCTTTGTAAAAAAATAACTTGTCAGTTTTTATGTGGCTAAATTTTAAAATAATACTCTGTCCGTCTCAAAATAAAGCCATTTCAATAACCTATCCTTTATCTCAAAAAATAAAGCTATTTCTATACATACCTCATTCTCTATTTATTTTTTCATCTACATTTTCGTCTCAACCAATCACCAACATCCTCCCATCATTTAGACCTACTTTATTAATCTAAATGGTCAATTCTATAATATTTCATTTTAGTTCAGAACGAGTATTTTGCTATGCACCGGGGGAAAGAAGGAGAGTGTTCAACAGCTTGGGCCTGTCAGTTCACTCCTTTCCGGATGTGACCATCGTCTATGTACTCTGTATTAAAAGGAAACAGCTTGGACCTAATGAATTCGTCAAGGAACAGAGGGAGGGAGTCAGGGAGAGACTGACAGATGTAGTAGGTAGGGAGGGATTACGTGCATGGGAGATGCAAGGAATGAGACTTCTGTTCTTTACAACTCTCTGTCAAGAGTTCATAGGTTTTCTTGAGAAGATTAAGGATATAATTATATAAAGAATATAGCGCCTCTTACTAACGTAGAGAGCGGGGGCTCATTAGCAAATAGTAGTATGGAATCCTTTATTTGAGGATAAATTTGAAAAGCTAGAATCTCTGGTATGAAAGGACGTATGAAGTAACTAAACACAAAAGTACACAATTGTTTTTTTATCATGATACACATTCTGCACCAACTTCTCATGGTCTAACCTACCTCCCACGACCCTTCTAAGGCCCACAAACCCAGCTCCCCAATAGTGAAAGGCTGATTATAGCGCCTCCACCTCAGTCAGACCTTGGGTAAAGCTGTCACGAGCCTTCCTCGCTATCCATCTCTTCTCAGCTCTCGTCTCATAGTGGTGCAGTAACGTAACAATCAACATGCAATAACGTCATGGCTTGTGTACAATACCATCATTAAGATATAGTGATGATATATCTAGTTTTGATAATCACTTTTTTAAACACCATGGTGAAAATGGTTTTGAAAAATAATATACGAGAGCTGAGAAGAGGTGGGTGGTGGAAAAAGGTTGGGTGCACGTTTGACCGCTATAGGTTGCCTTTGACAGACTTTGACTGATGTAGGGGGTGGGTTAGGGCATTGCAACGGAGGTAGGAAGATTTGTTTGGGTCATAGGAGAGGAAGGCATAGAATATTTATTCTACAAAGAGGGTGTAGAATAGAGCTGTCATACATACAAACATATAAGCTAGTCCCTCAATCTTGAAGTCTAACTATTTTTAGAGCTAGGCACGAGAATTAATAAAGTACATGAGAATGATTGGAGAAATATTTTGATTAGTTGATAGGAGAATGTAGGTGAGAAAATTAAATTACGAATGTTATTGGTTGAAATGATGAGCTAGGTAGACAAATAGTTCCAATTTTAGCATAAAGGATGGGTGGCAGAAATAACTTCCTTTTGTGACAGAGTTTGGTCCAGTTCGGATGGGGATAAGTTAACTTACGTACTCGTACGAAAAATGGAGTAATAGATTAGTATATGATTAATTAATTATTAATTATTAAAAAATATAAAATAAATTAATATGATTTTTTAAAACAACTTTTTTATAGAATTTTTTAAAAAAAATATATCATTTAGCAGTTCGGGAAGCGTGCGCACGGAAAACGAGAAAACGTTAGTTAACTTGTAGGCAAGGCTGAACGCGGCCTTAGTACTATACTATGCCACACAACATGTCTTCATTCCACGCCTCACCGCACCTTCAAACCCACCACGCGTTCATGTGTTTCAAGCTGACTGTTTGTAAAATTTTATTTGTTCTGCTCTTTTTTTGTCATGTTGACTTTCAGATCTATGGTTAACCATTTATTTTATTAAAAACATATAATTATAATTGTATTTTATGATTTAATTTATTACTAAATGAACTTTAAGAATGACTTATAGTTTTGTATATTTGCACAAAAATTTTAAATAGAAAGGTCAAACATAAGAAAAAACCAATTGAGTCAAATAAAAAAAATCTGAAGGGGTAATAGTGAACCCAACTCATTTCCACCGACCACTCTTATGTTTCAAACCCATGGTAGTAAACATTTTACAACGGTAGAATACCTTTTTGTAAATATTTTTACTCGAAGGTGGTTCAATATGACATAAATACATATTTGTAATTTTTTTCTGGAGGAGCATTTAGTAAAAAAAAAACTTGTGAGATTGAGAAGAAACAGGTAGTAAAAAATTTATAGGACGCAGAGGATACGAGTGGGAATGGGGCAGGCAAGGGGTGGTGTGAAGTGGGAAAAATCGCGTGGAGGCATGCGTTCCGACACTGCCGAAAAACATACCTGCTTTGTTTGGCGATGGGGGTTCATATCCCTTGTAGATCTACCCAAGAGGGGGGATCGGGTAAAACCTTTCCCGTTATCCAATCCCCTTCTCAATTCCCAACCCTATGGATTAGTGTGTTAGCTTGTTTGGATCATGGGGATTGACAGGCCACCAGTTAACTAAAAATCACTCACACACAGTTAATTTGGCATAACGGAATTCCAACACAATGTACAACAAAAAATTGAAATCTATACAAAATTTATAGTACTACCCAGGAAAAATCGGAAGGTCCACAAAGAAATAAAAATGCCTAGAAAATTAAATAAATCTGAAAATAAAAATATTGGAGTCCATTTGCAAAATTCATCTTGGAATTATTACAATAACCTACAAATTTTGCAACTGGAAGCTCAGTGCACATTGAGATACACACACATGTAGATCCCTTTGACAGTTACAACTAACAACGATTAAATTGTGCAAAATAGAATTACATTAAACCAAACTAAATCATTGATATTCAAGCTTAATCGCCTTAGCAGTTCTATATAGTAACAACACCTACCCAGGTGCAGCACATCTTCCTATGTTTACATCAAACAAAAGTCCCCATGGAGCCATGGCCACCATTGTTAGAACTATGGGTCCTACCGGACCGGCTATGTCGGTCGTATGAATGTGGTGCCGTGATGGTCACAGTGCAGGAAGGAAGAGAGCAAGAATGGTAGCTAGACTCCCTGGGGGAATACTGCAATAAATATATTACTTATACTCCTCTCAGGAGACCTATAATTAAGACGTAAATATTCTTATCTACGGAAAAAAGCAATTAAGAAAGATATTATGGGATCTCGTCCACTTAGGATGTGTTTGGTTGGTGGGATATGCCTGGATGGGAGATGGCCATCCAGGTTTTTGATGCGTTTGGTTCGTAGGCGAAACTGGATATAGTGGCTCAGAAAAAAAATATTTCACGAAGATGCTGGATAGCTGTATCTAGCCAAATTGGCCGGATTAGCTCATCCACCTTCGCGAACCATGATCATTAGTGATTGTTTAGTGATAATTAGCTTGTTTTGATATTAATTAGTAATTACCAAGTTTAAATTAGTGTTAATTAATGACGATAGATATATTTTATTGATAATTTATATTAATTACGATAAAATCTATGATGATTAATTTATATTATTATTTATTAGTAATTCAATATGTCCATCCCATACATCCTCATCCATCCAACCAAACAAAAAATTGGATCATCCCATCCATGTAACCAAACATAAAACTGGATCACCATATCCCTAAAAATATGGATGGTCGTATCCCATCCTACCTTGACCATCAACCAAACGTACTCTTAGTAGGCGTGGCCTCCCTAACCACTGAATGGTCGACGCCTGGAGAGGTGATCCTAGTCATAATATCTCTCCCTCCCTCCACAAATAGCTAGTCCTCAAGCTAGAAGTCATGGTAGAGGTCTTTGAATTCCTAGAGCAGCCCTCAAGTAGTGTCATTGTTGAGCAAGCTGTGCCATTTGATGAGGATGTGCCAAGTGTCGCGGTGGAGTTGAGCACGAAGAGAGCAGTTGGGTGCGAGAAGAAGGCAACCCATCCAACGGGGGCAAAACTGTTGGCGCAGCCGAAGGGTCGCTCTTGTGTGGCTTCAAAAGCCCCACATGGAAGACATTGTGAAGGCGGGTGCCCACCGGAAGTTGGAGGTGATACGCCACCTGACCAATGCGTTCCAACACTTGGAACGGGTCTGCATAGCAAGGGCCAAGCTTCCCCATGGCCCGAGGCTCAAGAGACTGCGTGGTGCGGTGAAGAAGCCGTAGCTAAACCCATTCCCCCACCATGAATTCCACGTCGCAGTGAGAGGCGTCAAAATACTTATTGGATAGTTGTTTTGCTTGCAAAAGTCATTGCCGAACCTCAGTGAAATGGCGTCGCGGTCATGAAGGAGAGCATCCCCTTCTTGGTTCGAGCGGTGTCCATCGCATAAGGTAGTAGGGCAGCAACGACCGGCCATAGACCACCCTCAAACGGAGTAGCACGCAGAGACATTTGGAAGGATGTGTTGTAGCAGTATTCCACCCAAGGTAAGTAATCGACCCATGCACAGGGCCAATCACTAGTAACACAACGAAGATACATGGCGAGCGCCCTATTGACGACCTCATATTGCCCTTATGTTTGGGGGTGGAAGGCAGTGCTCAAGCAGAGCGTGACACCAGCCATCTTGAACAAGTCACGCTAGACATGACCGGTAAACACCAGGTCCTGATCACCGATGATGGAGGAGAGAAATCTGTGGAGACGTACGATCCTCTCAAAGAAGGCCCGGGCGACGGAGGCAGCGGTGTAGGGGTGGCCGAGGGCGATGAAGTGTGTATACGTGGAGAAGCGGTCGACCACCATGACGATGACAGACTTACTGTTGACCTTGGGTAGGCCCATGACAAAATTCATCGAAATATCGTTCCAGACATAGGACAGAACATCGAGAGGCGGTAACAAGCCGACCGGTAATAAGGCATGTGTCTTGTTCCATGAGCACGCGCTGTAGGTGCACACGAAGTCCTGGACCAAGGTGCAGTTGTCAGGCACAAAGAAGTTGTTTCACAGCCATTGGAGCATTTTCTGGATGCCTTCATGCCCCACTGTGTGCCAGAGTGAGTAGAAGCCCTGGTCTGGGACATATATGCGTGTCCCGTGGAGTACAAGGCCCTCACCGAAGCGCTACTGCGCACCGATCGAACTCCCCACCCTAGATCTGCTGGTGGAAACGAGCATTGTTGGTAGTGGAAATTGCAGCACGAATGTCGTCAAGGAAGCGGAATGATGGGTCTGAGAGGGCATGCGCCGTGGTCGCGGGCACCGGAGGGTCGGAGTCACGGTGGGACAGGGCATCGGCGACCGTGTTTAGCTGCCTAGGGCAATACTGCATGGTGAAGTCGAAACCGATGAGTTTTCTAATCCAACAAGAATTTTGGGGCGAAGTGGTCAGTGCGGACGAGGAAGCAACAATCCCAAAGATACGGGCAAACAGCCTGGACAAGGGCGATCAATTCACGTTCGTAGGCCGCTAGCTTCAGGTGGCGGGCAGCGAACCAGGGGGCTGTAAGGCCAGCGGCCCCGCATCCTGGTGGAGGACCGATCCGAACCCGGCGCTTGAGGCGTCGTAGTGACTGCTAACTTGAATTTCGCGCGTTTTCATTTTGATATATGGTTGCATCCAAAACATTGAAAGCATATAAAATCTGGGCGACAACATAGTAACATCGAGTGATTTGATGCATCATAGCTAAATTCATTTGAATTTTTAAACTAAATTTAGAGTTGATTTTTGGGGTTTTTCATCGTAGTTTATTTTCTAACTTTTGCTTTTATATTGCTAAGAACACGCATACAAAAGTTTTATTTAGAAATTATTTTTCATTTGACATATCCCCTATGTTTAAGATCATTGACAGACCGAATGTTACCAATTAACTGAAGTGACCGTCATCCCTCATCAAAATGGAACTTTATGTGGCTAATGCAGAACAATGCTTCGGACCATGAAAATATTCATCTTCTTACACGAAATAGACCATACCAGACGACAAAATCAAGCATATACATGAAAACTTTGTTGATACTATATGTTATTTCTTAGGAGCACTACTGATTTCTCAATGAGCACAATACTATATGTTATTTCTTAGGAGCTGTCAAAGGTGTGTGCGCCCAAGACAGCATGTCCTCGACTCAGAGTTCGTAGCTAGAGGAGGTAGAGGCGCTAGAGATTTTTCCCGAGCGCGCAATGGTGAAACGGGTGAGATTGAGAACATCAGAAGAGATTAGAAATAAGCTATTATTGCTTGATTCGTAGAGTGCCTGGTACAGTTATTATATAGACATTTAGCCTGCTACTAAA
The DNA here is from genome assembly GCF_000231095.2 of Oryza brachyantha. NCBI lineage: Eukaryota > Viridiplantae > Streptophyta > Magnoliopsida > Poales > Poaceae > Oryza > Oryza brachyantha. The sequence continues at coordinate 14,675,562 of NC_023163.2, read as the reverse complement.
AGAAAACACAATATCCTGCTATGAAAGAAAACAAACCCCTTAATTCTAGCTTTCCTTAGCATGTTGATTTCCTAGATTGCATTGTAGCCGCTAGGAAACACCGGTGGCTGCTGTTGCACATCTTCTGCTGTGCCATGGGTGCGGGCCACCGTTGGTAGTGTTGGCCCCATATAACAGGAGTAGTCGGAAATATGAAGTACCTCAATGAACCTGTCTATGCAACCACCTTCGAAAATTCGATTAATTGCAGCCCCAAATTTAACAAGTTCTCAAATAATCACCTTCTCATCAATTATTAACACTACCGGAGGACACTGGACTGGTCAATCTCGGCCATGGATGAGCATGGAGCAGAACGCTGCTCCACAATCGCCGTTGATGTTGCTCACTGCCTCACTGGCGACGCCATCTCGGCCTCCGTAACTACCGCCTCCACATCTGGCCCATTTGCGCCCCCCCCCCCCCCCGCTCTCATGGGTTGTTTAGAACTTTTTAGCCTCATGTCATATCGGATGTTTGGACACTAATTTAAAGTATTAAACATAGACTAATAAAAAAACTAATTTCATAACTGAGTGGTAATATCATGGATTAGTTAGGCTCAATAGATTCGTCTCGCGAATTGGTCCAAGATTATAGATGAGTTTTATTAATAGTATATGTTTACTATTTATAATAAATGTCCAAACATTCGATAGGACAAGGGAATAAAAATAAGTCCGTTCTCCCAAACACCACCTCAGTCGCTCCTCTCTCATCCCTAACATCTCTGTCTCCCCGCTACCACCCCGGTTATATCTTCTGCCACAGAGATTGAAGACAACCGGATCTAGAGATGGAGCAGAGGGAGAGACTGTGGTGCACTCACCGTTAGGCTTGCTAATGGATTGGATGAAAATGGATTAAATGGGTTGGTTTTAATTTGGATTATCTTTCGTTGGGTGTAAATGGATTGTTATTTCAAATGGTTTGGATTGGATTGGGTCATAGAGACAAATTGATTGGATTTGGTTAGTTGATTTTAGGTTCTAAATGGATTTAACCCGTGGAGGGCAAATGAATCCTTTAATTGGGCAGATAATGGATAAGAGAATAGACATACGTGGGACGCACATATAGAAATTGATCAAAAATTTGCAGAAAGTTGCTTTTATACATAATAAATCATCTCACTAAGTTGCAGTCAAATTTGATAAACTTTTATAGTGTGAACGTGAGTTTTAAAATTTTAGATCCGAGTTTATACATACCAAATGGGTGGACCCATTCCGCAAGAGTAGATTGGATCCATTTTAACCAAATAGATTGGTGCGGGTTGGGCTAAAATCGAAATTAGATTTGTTTGGATTGGATCCTAATAAAGAATAATCGGTGCGGGTTGGATTGATCGACTAACTAGCAGAGAGATGGATCGGAGTAGATTTGGATTGGATTAGAATCCATTAGCAGGCTTACTCACCGTGGAACGAGGATAGATGGAGGCTGGTGTCAGGGCAGAGGTACGAGGTCGAGTGTCGGGAAAATCACCCTCACCTTCCCAGCCAAATATGGCAGTAGATTTGTGAGAAGATATCATTTTGCCTCTCTCTTAACTACACGGAGAGTTCTTTCTTTCCTCAACCATAAATCCGGGTTGTGGAAGGATCATTCTTCCGGTAGGGAGGTCGTGTACCCTGTTTTTGTGTTTGGCCAAAGCTCGAGGGAGATCGTGTACCCTGTTTTTGTGTTCGGCCAAAAGAGCACAGAGGATGACATGTTCAAGAAAAATTGTAGATAAAAAAATATGATTAGCTCAATAATAATTTTCCTGATACCCAAATTGCGTGGCCGTAGCAAATTCATGTCAAAAATTCACCTCGTGTGGTCTGGTTGGAGCAAGGACTTTAGCATTGGGATCCATGATTAGCATTGGGATCCGTGAGTTAGGATACTGCTACTGCATGACTGCCTACTTTCCTCGTGTGCGGTACTGCAAAACAGCCTGATCATGAAAACTATCACTATGCCAGTTTGGTTAGTTAGTCGACCATCTTGGCTTTATCAACTTGATCCGGTGAGCCGATGAGATGACGAAAACCACCGGCGGGGGTGGCTAGCCAATCTGATATCGCTGAATAGGAAACCAACAAGCAGGTGGCCAGGAATAAATCAATCTAACAAACAGATGGATTGATGACGAGACGGTGAGGCAGTGATTGGATCTTCATGGTCTGATATCACTCGTAGAAAAATTGAGTCACAATAAAAATACATATTAACTTGGAAACCTTATGAAAAAAAAATTATGGACGTCAACCGATAATAACCAAGAGATAATCGCAATGCATGAGAATACAATAGGCCATTACACCTATCATACCCTTTCTATATCGCTAAGGTTGTCAATTGCCCTAGTAGAGATGGGGAGGGAGCTTGTTTTTAATCCACGGGGAAGTAGGTGGACCTCCATAAATTTTAGGGCGACCATGTGATAGAAATCCAACCCACGGGACCTCCCTACAGCCCAACAGCCCAGCCCAGTAAAACCCTAATCCCTAACAACCATGAGACCACCTCCACTGCTCGAGCTACCGCTTCTAGGTGTCTAGCCTCTGCCCGTTGCCTCCTGAGTCCCCTCCACACCGGCACTGCTGATGCCTTCTCTACAGCTGCCGACCCTCCACCTCCCTAGGCGGTAGGGACATGGATAAGTTAACTTATCTGATGCGGAAAACGTAGCAATAGATCAGTATATGATTAATTAATTATTAATTATTAAAAAAATATAAAATAGATTAATATGATTTTTAAAACAACTGTCCTATAATTTTTAAAACAACTGTCCTATAGAAAATTTTTGCAAAAAATACGCTGTTTAGTAGTTCGGGAAACATGTGTACGGAAAACGAGGGAATAAGTTAACTTATCACTCCTAGCGAACATTCATGAGAGGAGGGGGTAAGTTAACTTACCCGACGCGGAAAACGTAGTAATAGATTAGTACATGATTAATTAATTATTTAAAGATATAAAAATATATTAATATGATTTTTTAAAACAACTTTTATATAGAAAATTTTTACAAAAAATATACCGTTTAGCAGTTTGGGAAGCGTGGGTGAAAAACGAGAGGGGTAAGTTATCTTAGGCCGCGTTCTATAGAAAGGAGGAGGTGAGTTAGTTATCTGGTGCGAAAAACGTAGTACTTACCTCCGTCCCGAAATAAGATAATTTTTCAGTTTTTTGATACAACGTTTTGACTCTTCGTCTTATTTAAAATTTTTTTACGATTAATATTTTTATTTTTACTAGATGACAAAACATAAATAGTACTTTATGCGTGACTAATTTTTTTAAAGTTTTTTATAATTTTTTCAAATAAGACGAATGGTTAAACGTTGGGCACGGAAAAAACGAAAAATGAAGTTATTATGGGATGGAGGTAGTAGTAGATTAGTACATAAATAATTAATTATTAATTATTCAAAAATATAAAATACACTAATAAGATTTTTTTAAAAAAAAATTCGATAGAAAATTTTTATTGTCATCGCAAACGCGGCCTTATACCCTGCGCCGGCCCCTCCGAGTCCCATCCCCGGCGCCGCCGTCTCCCCACTAGCCACCGCCTCACCTCCATGCCGACGCGGCCGCCTTCTCCTCCCACATGACGGTCGCCGCTGCCTCCACACCATCACGGTGGCGCGTCGCTAGGCCACCCTTGCCTCGGACGCGGCCGCCTCCTCCTCTATGCCGTCGCCTCATCCTCTACGCCGTCGCCAGGACGTCGCTGCCTCGGACACCACCGCCTCCTCCTCTACTCCGTCGGCAGGCCGCCGGCGCCTCCCCACGCTGGCAGCGCAGGACCCAAGACCCCCGGTTAGTTTCTCGGTCTCTCCTCTCCTCTCGGGTGATGGGGCCCCGGTCGGGTGACGGGGATCCGCAGGGTCGGGGCCAGGGCCGGGGGAGAAATTTAGGGGTCGGGTCCGGGGCCGTTCTTGCCCAACCCAGCCCCGACCCACCCCATTGCCAACCCTAAGTGTAGCTTATTAGAAGAGATATAACAAGGCAAAATCTAAGAGACGTAATAGGAAAATTTTATGTCTTATTAGAAAACTCTAATAATCATAATACAAAAACCTAGAAGTCATATTCAAAAACAAATAACATAACCTGAATACATTGCATATTGTAATTTGGATAATATCTCTAACACCCCTGCCAAGAAAAAATTGTTTCTGAATTTTGTGGAACGCTGAAATCCTCTCTCCCGCCAATGATTTTGCTATGAAGGTTCATTCAGTCTTACATGACAACACCTGGAAAGAAATTTGCGCGGCAAATCAAGGAGAGACTGCAAACAGGTTTTTTTTTCAGGCAAGGAGTACTATTTAATTCATGCGTGGTTGTTTGTCGTTGCCTTCGTGTTTCTCTCTGTCGGGTGCTCACTTTCGATCCTCTCTTTGCAACACAATGGAAAAGAGAGAGAATTATTTCGTTTTGTGACATGTTCATGCCGACAGGCATGAATGATTTGAACGACTTTCAATGTAAGTCTGAATTCCAGGTTCATCAAGAATGTCTGAAAGATTTCAGTAAAGCAAATACTTTCATACTCTAGGTATTTTCAGCATATAAATATGGCCACCTGTAGCACTAGCTTCATACTTTCTGCACGGAGACTTTGTTTGGTTGTGAAAGGCTAAGAGCTATCAATTAGGATATGTAAGTTCATAGATTAAGTCAATATAACTAATCTCATATGGGTCGAAGTTTAAGGATTCAAATATAACTTATTAAAAAATGGTTTTCAGTTAACTATGCAATTCTCCGTAAACAGCATCACATATTTATATCAATTTCAGAACATCAATGTCAAAGAAAATGAATGCATAAAGCTGGAATGTTTGGTCGTGCAGAGTCAATTTCATCCATACAGCGCACAAATGCATTAATTGAAATTCGGAATTAAAAATAAAATAACCTTGCAATTTGATTTCAATATGGATTAATCCAAACTAAAGTTACTAATAATTCGGATTTTGGTACTTAATAAATAAAAATTATATTATGTGAAATAGCTAAGACAAGTTTTTCATGGTTACAAACTTAACATTTTGTAAAATATAATTTTATTGTAAGTTAGTATCGTTATATTTCTCATAATCATGCACTCTAATAAAAAAAGACTCACCCATTGATCATTTCAACGCAGCGGCGTTTTGGTAGTGTGTATATATATATACACACAAACACGCCTCAATGCTTGAAACATTTGTTAAATAGCTGGTTACTTGTTCTCCATTCACTATAATGCCTAACATCTAGATTTTCTCATCCAGTCCTTTTTATATATATAAACGAGTACCTGATCAATCTCTGCATTCACTCTCTGTTTTATCGTGCTGAACTGGATTGTTAGTAATGATGATATTGGCTTCTTATCACACCACAACTTCATCATCAGTAGAATCATTTCAGTAGTTTGGGGTTCAAATCCATTTTGACTCTACTTGGTCATTCTGGAAGGTGTTACCAGGTTTGTTCAAGAGTGTGATGTAGATAAGTGATATTTCCATATCTATGTTGCCACTGTTGTGACTTGTGAAAGTGTAGTTCATATGCATTAGATTGTATAATAGTGTTTGAGCCATATTTTATTTGGTTTGATTCCTAATGTAGCTGTTCGCAGTCTGTTACATCTATTGGTCTACTGTAGATGTCATTGGAATTTCCCCTAATTCCTGTACTTGTGCTGAAAATTCTTATGTGTTGAATTAATGGACCATTTGATAACATCTTCTCAATGGGTTAATTATCATGTTTTATCTTGTCAAATGTCAATAACCACTGAAGTCTATCACACTTCTGAAACATTTTTAATTTAATTAAACATTGAAAAAGCACGTGATGTTTGTTGGAGTATCTAGAATAAACCTTGTTTTTCCACTTCCAAAATCTCAAGTGAATTGTCGTCTGAGGTACAAATGGTTCAGAGTTTAATATAGCCAAGGAACTCGGAGAAGCTGTAAGCATGAGAGTTTGGTCACAAAACCTGTAAATTCGTTCAGAGTTTGCATAGTTCACGAGTCTACCCAAAAATAATCTGCAAATTCCATTGCTCATGTTCTGAATTTGCATAGTAAATATTTTCATCATTCTATGCCCTATGTTTGCTTACTATACATCAACGCAGAAAATTGATGTTGCTATGCATTCATCCACACGATTTTGATTTACTGTTTCTGTCTAATAAAATGAGTTGGCACAGCCTACAGAGAAGTTGAATTGCACATCCTGCAAAACAATGAAGCTTATCAGCAAGTTCTTGATGATGAGATATCGCCATCTCCTTTCTCGACGGCGGGATTTTTCAGCAAGATGTCATTTTGGTGGTTGAACCCCTTGGTTAGGAAAGGTTACGAGAAGCCTCTTGAAGAGAAAGACATACCGGCTTTGGATGTTGCGGACGAAGCAGGCACCCAGTTCTCCATGTTCGTTGCCAAAACCAAATCCAAGAAATCGTCTCTCTTGTGGTCAATTGTTTCGTGTTACACAAGGGAAATTATAGTTTCTGGTTGTTTTGCGTTGCTGAAGGTGCTCACTCTATCTGCTGGTCCATTGCTCATAAAGGAATTTATAAATGTATCATCAGGAAGAGAAGCTTTCAAGCACGAAGGTTACATCATAGCTCTTGGACTTCTTTTCTCCAAATGCATAGAGTCGTTAGCCCAAAGACAGTGGTATTTTCACTCGAGAAGGGTGGGTATCCAAGTGAAGTCACTCTTAGCAGCTATTATTTATCAAAAGCAACAAAAATTGTCACGTTTTGCCAGAACAAAACATTCTTCTGGAGAGATAATGAACTATCTTATGGTGGACACTTATAGGGTTGGGGAATTTCCGTTCTGGTTCCATCGGATTTGGACTAGTGGACTCCAACTTACAATTGCCTTGACAGTACTGTACAACTCTGTTGGTGTTGCAACAATAGCATCTGTGTTTGTTATAGTACTAACTGTTATATTGAATGTCCCTCTAGCCAAGCAACAGCAACACTTCCATAGTAAACTTATGGAAACTCAAGATCTGAGGCTGAAAACGATGTCTGAGTCTTTCACAAACATGAAGATCTTGAAACTCTATGCATGGGAGAACCATTTCAAGGGTGTCGTACAGCATTTTAGGGAGTTGGAGCTAAAATGGTTGTCAGCATTTCAGCTGGGAAAAGCATATACGAGTGTTCTCTTCTGGGCGTCACCTGCACTTGTTTCAGCTACAACATTCATAGCATGTTACTTTCTGGGAATCCCACTTGATCCCACCAATGTATTTACCTTCGTAGCTACACTGCGCCTTGTTCAGGAGCCTATCAATTATATTCCAAACGTAATTGGATCTTTAATTCAAGCAAGAATTGCCTTCTCTCGGATAAGCGAATTTCTAGGTGCATTTGAGCTAGAAAAGGACCAAGTTTGGATGGAGTCTTGTGCACACAACCCGTATCCTGTAGTAATCAAATCTGGTTGTTTCACATGGAGCAGCTCTGAATGTTCTAGTCTGAGGAATATTAATTTGGTTGTGAAAGCAGGAACAAAGGTAGCAATTTGTGGTGAGGTTGGCTCAGGAAAATCATCTCTTTTTGCAGCTATTCTGGGAGAAATGCCTAGGATCAATGGAATGGTATATTGTTTCTACTCTCTTTATCAGTAGATTTTTTGCTATCAAAACCTCCTTTTGTATTATCAATGAAATGTCCCTTTGCATATTCTTGCAACAATGTTAGTCGTACATGTATAACTTTATTATGTTGCAAGTATGCCCTTAACTTGTAGTTGATGTGGTTCTGTTGGAAAAGAAAAACACTTTGTTTTGAATATGGTGTTTAGAATAATGTAGTGCAAACTTTATTTTTCCTGTTGTGGCATACAACGGCTGTATAGTTTTTTTTTCTGAAATAGATAACAATTCCACTTTGTTCAACATAACTGCAGGTCCAAGTTTGTGGGAAAATAGCATATGTTTCTCAGAATGCATGGATACAAACAGCATCCGTGCAGGACAACATACTTTTTGGGTCTCCCATGGATAGGCCAAGATATGAAGAGACTCTTAAACGGTGTTCGCTTGTCTATGACCTCGAAAACTTGCCGTTTGGTGACCAAACTCAAGTTGGGGAAAGAGGAGTGAACCTTAGTGGGGGACAGAAGCAACGCATTCAACTAGCTCGTGCACTGTATCACGACGCGGATGTTTATCTTTTAGATGACCCTTTCAGCTCAGTTGATGCACATACTGCTAAAAATCTCTTTAACGTATGCTATGTATCTTAGGCTTCTAAGTTAAGTCGCACATGTTTCGAGTTATCTGAAGTTCACCTTTTTCTTGTAGGAATATGTGATGGGGGCTCTATCAGAAAAGACTGTTCTGTTGATAACTCATCAAGTGGAGTTCTTACATGCATTTGATTCTATTGTAGTAAGTATGCTTTGTTCAACAATTATCATTTGAAAAGATTATATATGGTCATCTTTGGTTGCCTTGCGGTTCTCCACTGAACTGATCACATCTAATTATGCTCCTTTGTTGACCCTGTGTCCCTGTCCATCAGTAGTAAGTGTGTAATCATACAATTTCCAGTAGGAGAACCGTGAGATCAAATAAATCATTTACATATATGCAAATTACGAAATAATAGGCGGGCTTATATTGCATTTTTTTTCCCTAGTAGTATCATTCTATCACTTTCAACTGTAAGTGGCCGCAATATGCACTTCTTGCCAATGGTTACCTTTGTGTTATCTTTTTCCTTGCTTTCTGCTGTGTTTATTCCAGATTATTTAACATTTCTGTCAAGTGATATATGATATTCAAATGTATACGATAATAATTAATTTGAACTGTGTTAGTTTTTTGTGCTATTTGCAATATACATTTTTGTGATTCTTCAATTAATTAGAAATTATATGTGATAAATTCTTGTTGTTTTCTTAACATTCAGTAAGATGTTTCCTTTTGCAGTTAATGTCCCATGGACAAATTATGCATGCTGCTTCATACCAAGAACTGCTATCATCTATTGAGGAATTCCAGAACCTTGTGAATGCACATGAAGGCACTGCCGACTTTCAAAATATTAATGTCCTGGATTGTAACAGGGATAAAAACCTGTTCAAAATGGATACTAGTGTTGTTCATACTAAGGGAAAGGAGTCCATAAAGACATCAGAATTTGGTCAACTAATTAGGAGAGAGGAGAGGGAAATTGGCGAGACTGGTCTGAAGCCTTATTTAATGTATTTGGGGCAGAATAAGGGCTACATATGTGCAATTCTTATAGCAATAACTAATATTATCTTCACATCTGGGCAATTGGCAGGCAACTCATGGCTTGCATCCAATGTTCAAAATCCGGATGTAAGCACATTGATTCTGGTTCTGGTGTATACAACTATTGGCATCATCTCAATCATATTCTTACTGTTCAGAGCTTTGTTAGCAGTTGCTCTTAATCTCCAGACATCTAGATCTTTATTTTCCCAACTACTTGATGCCCTATTCCATGCACCCATATCTTTCTTTTATTCTACTCCACTTGGAAGGATACTTGCTCGTGTAAGTACTCAAAATTTTGATAAATCTGCCTCACTTGTTTAATTTGATCCATGGTATTTTTAATTGAGTGGCATGTCACATGTTTGTCATGCAGGTATCTTCTGACTTGAGTGTAATCGATCTTGATCTTCCATTGACTATATCTTTCACTATTAGTGCCACATTAAATGCATACATCAATTTGGGTGTTTTATGTTTCTTTACCTGGCCTATTTTCTTTGTGGTTGCACCTGTGATCATTATGGCTGTGAAACTGCAGGTCAGTAAGTGTAACACTTGCATATTATGGCGTAGCATTTCTGGGAAGCATTTAGGAAAAAAAAGTCCTGTTCGCACATTAATAGTTTTGCTGAAACATTGTACTGCAGAGGTACTACTTAGCCTCTTCGAAGGAGTTGACAAGGATCGATGGCACTACAAAATCACTTATTGCCAATCACCTGGATGAATCAGTTTCAGGAGCAACTACAATAAGAGCCTTTAAGCAAGAAGATTGTTTTTTTGCTAAATTTTTGGAGCTTGTTGACAATAATGCAAGCACATCGTTTCATTGTTTTGCTGCAACTGAATGGTTGACTCAACGCTTGGAGATAATGGGTGCTGCTATTCTTTTATCATCTTGTTTTGTCATTACCATTACTCCAGGAACATTTAGTTCTGGTGAGATCATTCAAATTAAATTTAGTATAGGAAATGCTATTGTTAGTTTGCTCTTTCATACATGCGCTATTATATAGTAGTAATAATTGAATTTATTTGAAATACAATAGACTTTGTTTCATGGTTCTATTTCTATTGGTTCCTTGTACATTTCAAGATCTGTTAATATATCGTTGTATGAAACTGCACATGTTAAAACTTGCTGTTTTGGACTTTGTTTTTTAAATTTTTTTAGCAGACAGTAGAAGTAAATTAAGATTAGCATAGAAGTATTAATTTCACTTTTCAATTTCGCAGGTGTTGTAGGGATGGTGCTGTCTTATGGTCTTTCACTAAACATGTTATTCCTTTTCTCCATTCAAAATCAGTGTTCCCTTGCAAACCAAATAATCTCTGTTGAAAGGATAAGACAATACATGGATATTGTGAGGGAGGAACCCGATACTGTTGAAGACAATCAATTACCAGTTGATTGGCCCTCAGTTGGTAAGATAGAATTTGAAGATTTGGAGGCAAGTGTGTAAAACTTATTTAATGCTTTGTCAATGAACTTGGTCATTCAACACAATACGATCAAGATCGAAAATTAAATTTTCATTGCATTATTCATATATATAATTAATACGATTTCAACAGGTTAAATATAATCAAGATGATTGTCCAGTAATACAAGGAATTAATTGCACATTTCAAGGTGGGGATAAAATTGGGATAGTTGGTCGAACAGGAAGCGGGAAGACAACTTTGATAAATGCAGTTTTTCGTCTTGTCGAGCCTTCTGGAGGAAAGATAATCATTGATGGCCAAGACATTACAAAAATGTGCTTACGTGACTTACGATCCCGAATTGGTATTATCCCTCAAGACCCTATACTTTTTGATGGTTCGGTGAGATACAATTTGGATCCTCAAGGGTGTTTCTCTGATGAACAAATCTGGGAGGTAGGTATTCCATTTATATATATTAACATTTCATATAGAGCTTGTTTCTCTAACAAACAAACTCTCATTGTTTAGCTTTTTATATAATGTACGGGAGCATCTATTCTATTCTATTCCACCTATATATTATACACTAAAGATCCATTAAGTATTCTTTATAGAGCTCATAGGCTGCCACATATCATATCTATTAAATTAGAAAACATCTAGAAATTCTGACAAAAAAAACATCTAACCATTGATTTTCGTTTAATTTGGTGTGTTTGGTTGGGAGGACGTTTTAGAAGAGAATGGAAGTTGAGAGTGATTAAGCTATTTAAACTCTTATGTTTGGTTAGAGGACATGAGATTTTTGAATGGTGTTGATGAGGTATTAGAGGAGAAATTCTCTATGTTTTAATACTTGAGGAGGAGATGAGCTTTGGGAGGGAATTCTCTTGTTATAGATAAATATAAGACATCCATCATTACTTAACATAAATTCCTCACCAATTCATGTTTGTCTTATCAAACATAGAATTGAGATCAAATATTAAACTCTTGTCTTAGGCCCTGTTTGTTTTCACTCAAGATTATTATAATCTAGATTATTAGGAATAATCTAAAACAAACACATAGATTATTGTGGTAACTTATTATAATCTATAAGCTAGATTACTATAATCTGATAAGCACCTCCATAGGTGCTTTTTTTAGATTATTGGTTGGCTAAAGACCCACTGCCCTTTGACATTTCAAAGTAATTACGCACCTTGCCACCATTTACCCCCAAAATAGTTGAGGGCATTTTGGACTTTAGCCATGCAAATCAAGTAATCCAGCCTATCCAATAATCTGATAACAAACAGATTATAGCTTATTCTCCTCCAACTTATTGTAATCCAACTTATAGTAATCTAGCTTAATAATCCAGCTTACAATATCCTAAGTGGAAATAAACATGGCCTTAATGTCACCATTAATTTTCTCCCCTAAATTGCCAACCCCCTTCCTCTAAACAGTGGGGTATTTTAAACATTCCCTCAGGCTAGGTTGCGTCGCCCCTCTGTTCCATGGCCTTGCTCTCGATGAAATGAAAGAAATGGAGATAAGGGTTAGATCGAACGGGAACGGACAAAAAAAAGGGATAAAGATACGACTAGCACTATAGCAGGAGCAAAAGGGTCATGAAATAGCTGACGATAGATGAAATTCTTTTCTATTTTCTACATCTTGCATGTATGAGCCTGTAAGTTGGCAATATATATTCGGTGGCATTTTACGTCATCATATGTTTAAAAGTTATATTTCTTCCTATTAAATTTACATTTTAAGACTCATGTTTACCAAGTCTTTTTTTGTATGGATACCATGTGGGTCCCACGTGTCATAGATAGTTGTTTAAAAAAATATGTATATTTACTCTATCTTTACTGATTGACATGTGAGTATATAACAAATTCCATGCATATGAACCAATTAGAGGAAGGGTATGTTTGATGGTATCAATAAAATACATTTATTCGGAATGAAAATATGACAATAAAAAATTAGGAATAAAATACATTTATCAATTAATTCTATCGCTTATAATATGTCGAGTAGAATTGAAGGGACTCGGGATAGGCAATGGGGATGTAAATGGTCGATTGTTTGCTCCCGCTGGTCAATCACAGAGAACATATCGGCCGTCAAGCTGCGGCAATGTGCAACCCAACAAGATTACCTAGCGACTTAGTCGCAGTTATCTAATCAATTACATTGTCTTTTTACGTTGATGCATTATTTTCTTGCATGATATTCTCATATACACCTTGTAAGCCTTACCTATGTATGCACCATTTTACTGATAATGGAGAAATCAGAAATAAAGTATATATTGTTCTACAATCTACTCTTGAGGTTATCTATTATGCTAGAGGCGTGGTGATGCTGCGTTTTGCTGCACAAAACTCCTGGCCTGGTTGTTTTTCTTTTGCTTCCTGGTGCTGTAAGGCTGAAGTTTGCCGATCTAAAACATAAAATGGCAGGTCTCATTTTCAAAAATAATAATAATAATAATGGCAGGTCTCTATTTATAATCAAATTTGGAACTGGGACAGCTCTACACTTGAAGTATTAGTTTTCCACCATAAATAGTTTATTGAAAGCTAAGTCAGTACTTTTAAACTCATGATTCTCTAGGTTCTAGGCAAATGTCAACTTCTTGAAGCAATTAAAGAGAAGCAAGGATTGGATTCACTTGGTATGTGTTTTTACTCACTCGTGCTGAAATCATGTGTATGAACTTGGTTCAATTTTACACTGCATTCTCTTTATTTGTTTTGCCCAACAATTGTGTTAGGAGGTTCAAACTGGAGCATGGGCCAAAGGCAGTTGCTTTGCTTGGGCCGTGCCCTATTGTGCAGAAGCCGCATCTTGATCCTTGACGAAGCAACAGCATCAATGGATAATTCAACTGATGCTGTCATCCAGAAAACCATCAGGACAGAATTCAAAGACAGAACAGTCATCACAATTGCACATCGGATTCCAACAGTGATGGACTGCAACAGGGTACTTGTTATTAATGATGGTATGAATGCATCTAAACTTGGTCATTTGTATTTTCATTATTTTTTGCCTATTGGGGTGGACTCCAGTGCATTCTACTGGTAGTAGAATTTAATCTATACCGTTGTTCTATTTTTATCGGACTACTGTGATTAAATTTTACTACCAATAATATTAGGTGTACGTAAAAAATTGAAGGGGTAATATCATCCTTTTTATTGTTATCTTTATTGCCAAAAAAAATTACAAAATACTACTAATCAATTAATTAACAAAGTACCAAAATACCCTTTTAAATTAACGGATGAGATTAGTTCCACCGGTAGTATTATATTACCAGTAAAATGCACCAGAGAGGGACTCTTATTTAAATTAGAACAAGACTGATTGTCAACCTTGTGAATGATTTTCAAAAAGCTAAAAAATTCGTGATATATTTAATGCCATCTGACCTTAGATAATCCATGTGTATGCAACTTTAGAGGTCATTCAGATCGCAAGAATTTTGACTTGAAACAATAAAATTCTGTGGTAGAATTCATGTAATTTCTAATTTTCATTATGTGTGTTCTGATCCTTTGCCCTTCAAGTACAGCTAATGCTCGCCAAGAAACTTTCCAAAAACATATAAAAATATTATGTCAAATTATTAATCTGAATAAAAATAAAAATATTAATGTTAAATCCAGATTTTGGCCTGCTTCGGGCTGAGATTTCAGGTGTCGAACTTCTTCCCGTAGTGTTTCCGAAAACCTCTCCTTGTCACTGGCCACCCAGTGTCCAATTTAGCTCTAGACTCGCCTGGAAACGTGAAGGCTATTCGTGTCCAGCCTTTAACCAAGCTCCAACAATGGCTGTTGTAGGTGCATTGCACCATGATATGGTGCTGTCCGCACAATGGGCACATGCGCGAGTTTGGCCATCCTCTTTTCGCCAAGTTGTCCTCCGTTAATTACCATTTCTTGAGCAGCACGCTCATGAAGAACTTCACCTTCGTTGGGGCCCTCGTCTTCCAGATGAGCTTAGCAATCCCTACCATGGTCTTGGCCATGAAAAACATGTCGTAAGTCGAGGCTGCCGAGTAGGAACCATCCCCTGTTAGCTTCCAGGTTTGTTCGTCATCAGACCCTTGCCTCAATTACACTTGTTGTAGTTTGTCCCAGACCTGAAGGAAGTCTGAGATTGCCGTGCTTGAGGGAGCCCCTTTGATGTCCTTGATCCACCGATTATTGATCAAGCCCTTGCACTGCAGCAGCCGCAGCAAAAAGGTAAAGGATACTGAATCGAAGGCTTTAGAAATGTCAAGCTTGAGCAAGACTGCCGGTTTCCTTCTCAGGTCAAGCTTATTGGCCGGTAATCTTTGAGTAGGGCTGGAGCTTGCTTCTTAGGTAGCAGTGTTATCATTGCCAAGTTGAGCAGCTCAAAATTCTGTGCATTCCCTTCACTGAATCGCTGGACGAATGCCATGACATCTTCTTTTATAGTCTCCCATGCCGATTGCCAAAAGAGTCCAGACCCGGTGCCTCGTCTTTGGGCGTGTCCTTGATCACCTTCCAGGTTTCTTCTTCAGTGATGGGCACCTCTTAACTCCGATAGAACAGTTCTATGTTTCCTGATTAGCCTCACCCATGACTCCCTGGATGTATTCTCTGGCTATCTGGCACATATCTAGCTGGTTCATTGCCAGCCGCCCCTCATTCTGCAAGGAGTGAATGGTAAGCTTCCTCCTTCTCGCCCTCACCTTCATACGAAAGAGGTATTGGTATCCGCCTCCTTTAGATACCAAATCTTTGCCCGCTGATGCACCCTAATCCTTTCCAGTGCCGCCAAAGCCAAGCTTCTGCATTTGCATGCCCCTCTCAAGCTTCTCACCCACGCCGAGAGAGTCCTTGTGTCATGTGCTGCATCCACTCTACATATGATCTCCGTCGCTATCTGGAATTGGAGCCTTAGGGAGCTTATAGATTTTTGCCTCCATATCTTCAGCTTCCTCGCCAGCCACGCCATCTTTACGTAGAGTGTGACATAAGGATATGTACTTAGGACCTGTCTTTGCTCGTGTCTCCTCGATTACTTCATGGAAACCCTGTGATTACACCCAATAATTCTCAAACTTGAACCTCCTGTATATATGTCCAACCCAGAAATCGATCAGCCAGTCTCCCACCATCAAATACAAAACATAATTGTTATACAGGGAATATAATATGTTACTACAAGGCTGTTTGTTAAATATTTGCATTTGTCAGCTTTTGTCTAATAATATATGTTCGGTAACAGACGTGTAAGTATTTTGTCTCTGCAGGGAAAATAGTCGAGTACGATCAGCCCCAAAAACTGATGGAGATTGAAGGATCCCTTTTTAATCAACTCCTCAATGAATACAGACGGCAAATATCAAGACCAGGCGTGTAGACTACATCCTGATGAAATGTTAAAACTATTAATACAAGTTGCTCATTAATGTAGGGACGTGCTGTATGTGGGGTCTCCAGGACCCCAAGTTATTATATATCATCTTGAACCTAGTTTCTATTATATGATACAAAATTACTATTTTATGTTAAAGAACTTTTGTCATCATATACAGGTACCACTTAGATGGAGGGCATTTAACTATTCGCCACACTTAAGATTGGATCGTAATAGAGATTTGTCACTCGCTGTTTATAACATATTAGTCCTCATGTGTCTATTATACATGGGTCCAGTAATAGATCTGTTATTACTATTTGTAAGAGTAGCAAAAAGTTAATTATTCTTTAGATGAAGAAGTCCCTTGAAAAAGGATAGGATTGGACAATCTAATTATCTGTCCCTCCTCACTACATTGCTCTGGCAGTAGGCCTCATGCCAAATGCCCCATTCATCCGTGTCCACCTTGCAACCTGTGGAAGATGAGACAATATTGTCACGCCCTAATAAATTCATCCAAGTTAAAAATCACCTTTTAAATGGGATAATAGAATTAATTAAAAGATTAAAAAAATCTTAATTCCAAAAAAACAACCAAGAAAAATTTAAACGAGAGTTGGAGTATTTTTCTTAATTAAATTATCCATGCCCTAAAAGCACTCAATTTTTACCAAAATTTATAGAGCACAATAAATAATATTAATACAACAAAATAATTTTTTTAGTTTTTATAATAGAAAAATTAAAAGAAAATATGTTTTCTCTCTTAGGCCAAAAGTTGGTCCAACCTTCCTCTCCCTCCTCCCTAGCTAGCCCAGTCCGGTCTCTTTTCCTCCCCTTTCCCTCCTTCCCTCTCTCCTCATTGGGCCTCTTGCCCATGGCTCATCCTTCCATCCCCTCAAAATCTTTCTTAGGCCACTACAGCTTTAGCACATCTATAATAGCGATAAAATGTCATTTTACCTCTCTCAACTCTTTGCTGAATCCAGATCGCATCCCTCAACTATAAAACTGGACACGTTGGCCCCCTCAGCGGTTTTGATAACAATTTTGAATGACGTGGCCCACAAACCGGATAACATGGATGTTGACCATGGTCCAAATTGCTGAGTCTGCTAAGCCTTGTGGCATAATGGGCGGCTACTTAAAAATGAGGGGTATGTATTCGATTTAGTGAAACCCTAGCTTGGTGGCTGAGGGCGACCGGCTTAGCAGCTTCGGAGGGCGGCGCAACGTCAATTCCGAGTGGTGGTTTGGCGGCGGTGGAGGGAGGGGCGTCGTGCTGTGGCGGCGGTGGAGAGCGACTGGCTTAGCGGCTTCGGAGGGCGGTGCAACGTCAATTCCATGTGGCGGAAGCTGGATCCACGACCTGAAACAGTGGAGGTTAGTGCTCATGTCATCAGTTTTCAAGTGGGGATTTTGTCTCGGTGGAATGGGGATTTGTTTAGTGTGCTTGGTTTGCTTGTTGTTCGGACAATGTCTTGGATGAATCATTGTTTAGGTAGATTAAAGGTGGTTAGTTGTATCTGGTCTTATTTTAGTTCTTAGTGTGTGGAAAGTTGATGGGGATCTAGAACTTTGTTAGTTAAGTATGATGGGAAATAATTTTCTTTGTTTGATTGTCATGTAGGGGAACCTAGCAGTGTATTCATGGACATCCTTGGCACCCTACCTGTACGATTCCATTTCAACGGGGAGTTTGTGCATTCTGGAATACATACCAGCTATCTAGGGGGGAATGAGGCAATATCTTATATGGATCGAGATAAGGTATCTCTTCCTGAGCTAGTTGGACATTTGCGTGATCATACCAAAGTACAAGAAGGGACTATGCTGCACTGGTTCTTCCCAGGCGAAGAGCTAGGTTTCGGTCTTCGTGCTTTAGTGGACGACAAGGTCTGTCAATACATGTCTGACTGCATTGTTGAAGGAGGAGTTGCTGAAGTGTACTCGGAGGAACCAATCTTAATTGATGTGTCAGATGGGGATGATGAAGATAGTGATTACGAGGTTCAGATGGAAGAGGAAGCTGATCAAGACTCTGATAGTGATGAAGAAGAAGCCTGTAATGACGATAATGATAGGAGACTAGTGGCTATAACCATGAATCAGCACCCCCTAACAGTGAGGTTAATTTTGACAGCGACAGTGATTTTAATCCTGGAGATGGTTCACCTTCAGATGATGATGAAGAGGCTATAGAGATAGACAGGCACTATAAACAAGTGAAGAAGAAGATAAAGGCAGGAAAGGTGTCTGAGTTGGATGAATTTACTTTTGAGACAAATAATTCAAATGCAATTGTTCAAGTTAGTCATGAAGAAGATGTCAATGACACCCCATATGTTGACAGTGACACTGAAGAGTCAGTAGAAGAAGCTAGCAGTGATGGTGATGTTAAAGTTAGAACAAGCAAGTACCCAAGGTATAAAAAGAAGAAGGCAGTTGTTCTAATTTTTGAAGTAGGGATGAAGTTTAGTTGTAAGAAGCAGTTCAAGAAGGCTATTACAACCTATGCTTTGGCTGAGAGGAAGGTCATAAATTTCATAAAAGATGATCCTAAGAGAGTAAGAGCCAAATGTGACTGGTCTAGTTGCCCTTGGGTCTGTCTACTATCAAAGAACTCAACTTGTGATAGTTGGCAAATTGCAACATTAGTAAATTTCCATGTTTGCCCTCCAAGAAGAGACAACAAGATGGTGACAGCTGCAAGGATTGCTGAGAAATATCACAAGTTCATACTAGCAAACCCATCATGGAACCTATCTTACATGAAGGCAACAGTGCAAGAAGAGATGTTTGCTGATGCTTCCATCTCTAAGCTAAAGAGAGCCAAGGCAATTGTTATGAAGAAGGCAATGGATGCAACCAAGGGACAATACCAGAAATTGTATAACTATCAGATGGAGCTTCTAAGAACCAACCCTAGAAGCACTGTTGTTGTTAACAGGGTAGAATATGTCGAGTCGCCGGTGTTCAAAAGGATGATGTACATATGCTTGGATGCTTGCAAGAAAGGCTTAATAGATGGGTGCAGAAAAGTGATAGGCCTTGATGGCTGTTTTTTCAAGGGAGCAACAAATGGAGAGCTCCTTTGTGCTATAGGTAGGGATGCTAATAATCAAATGTATCCAGTTGCATGGGTAGTGGTTCAGAAGGAGAATAATGAAGAATGGGATTGGTTTTGTGACTTGTTATGTAATGACTTGAAAGTTGGTGATGGAACTGGATGGGTGTTTATATCAAACCAATAGAAGGTAATTTGTCATGTACCTATTTGTCAAGTATTGCAAGAGTTGCTATATTCTAATTGTATACCTATTTTTTGTAGGGAATCCTTAATGTTGTGTAGAAATGAGCTCCAGAAGCTGAGCATAGGAACTGTACACGACACATATATGCTAATTGGAAGAAACATTTCAATGACAAGGTATATCAAAAGAAATTTTGGAAGTGTGCAAAGGCACCGTGCAGGATGTTGTTCAATCTTGCTAGGGCAAAACTAGCACAACTAACCACTGTTGGGGCACAAGCAATAATGAACACACATCCACAACACTGGAGTAGGGCATGGTTTAGATTAGGTTCCAATTGTGACTCAGTAGATAATAATATGTGTGAGTCCTTCAACAAATGCATATTAGAGGCTAGGTTCTTCCCCATCATCACCATGCTTGAGACAATTAGAAGGAAAGTTATGATTAGGATTGATAATCAAATCATGAATTCATCAAGGTGGACCACAAAAATATGCCCATCTATTCTGAAAAAACTAAATGTCTATATCTCTAAATCAGCTTTTTGTCATGCAATATGTAATGGAGCTAACAACTATGAGGTCAAACACCATGACAATAGGTTCACAGTGGATTTAGATAGGAAGGAGTGTTCATGTAGATATTGGCAACTTTCAGGATTGCCTTACCCGCATGCAATATCTTGCATTTTCTACAGGACTAATTCACTGGATGATTACATAGCCAATTGTTACTTAGTGGATGAATTCAAGAAAACCTATAGTCATTGCCTGCAACCATTGGAGGGCATGTCTGGCTAGCTGGTGGATGGTAGAGAACCTCTTAATGCACCTGGTTATGTGAAGATGCTAGGCAGACCTAAGACAGTGAGGAGAAAAGAAGCTAGTGAGGCACCACAAGGTAGTAAAACGTCAAAGGTTGGCACTGTCATCAGATGTGGCAGATGCAAGCAAGTAGGGCACAACAGATCAACTTGTAATAATAGCCAGGGAGGAGGTTCCAAAAGTTTAGGTTCTCATGCAAAGGCAACTGCAACTGATAAATTGGTGTTGTCAGATAATTGTTGACGTCAAAAATGTGATTGTTGACGTGTCACACACGAAGGCCTGGGAGTCAATCTTAGACAGCTCCAGTGCAGGACCTAATTCTTAGAATGATGCGCGGGCGTGCCAGTCAGTTTGATCCTGCAACTGACAAAATAAACAGTAAAACAAGCCGATCGGCTATCAAGCTGATAGGTGACTAAATATCCAGCCGATCGAATGTTGATGCTACAACAGTTAGCCAATAAGATGAACAATCAGCTGTAAAAGCATGGATTGGCTAGAAACACCAATAGAAATATTCTTGAATTAAATATTAGACCAACGTAACCCGTCAAGTTACTTATTAATCTTAATCGATCGGAAGAGCCCCTATAACTAGGTCAAACTAGACATACAAAGATTGGACTTAACCAAGACAGTATGCAATCGAGCATTATATAATTATAGGAAACATGAACATCGATAAGGCTAATAAATAAACCGACGAATTACTTGGAATAAACAATGAATCATATGTTACGATTGGCTAAACCCAACTTGCATATAATTCTCGTAAGCCGATGCAACATAAATAGCTGTCGATCTAACTAAATCAAGCCGATTAGTATAGAGGTAATGCAATAAGGCAATCGGCTATTCTATTGATGTAAATATGATAAGCATGTAGATCGGCAAAAATCATCGGCTATAGACAACGGACAAACAACCAAGATCTATAAATACCTAGCCCAGATTGCTAAGAATAATCATAGAAGATCGGACCCAACCGAGACAGTTCAAGATTAAACCTAGCAATGTCAGGATAGATACTAAACATATCTAGATTGCTATCAAGCCGATGAGCCGATGACTAGTAACTTATCGGCTAGTATTCCGATAAAACAGTGAACAAAATACATCGATCTGATATGAACCATCTGACAAACGCAATCTACTAGATCGGACCGAATCGAGACAGTACTAGATTGAATATGTCAAACGGCAAATATCAAACCCACGTAGATCGCCCAAAGTGGTCGGCCAGATCAACTCATAACACGAAAGTGATCTAAGTTGAAACTGATATGATAACTAGCAATCGCACAACTAGATTAGAAGATCAGACTGAACCGAGACAATCCTAATATAGTAGATGCGATTACCGTGGCCGGCGGAACGTAGGACTTACCCCTCCGTCGGAGATCGAGATGATGCAACCCCACGTCAGGTGCCAAGTTCCGTCGGAGTTGAAAACCTCAGACAAGAAGGTGGCGATGCGCCGAAATTTAGTTGATCTGATTGTAGATGAAAATCAATGACGCCGGGCATACATATTTATACACTCGGGTTAAGGCTAGGCCATGTTGGACACAACATACAACTCCTAAGAGATAAAAAGAAATAACAAACTCCTAAATAGATTCTATCTCTAACACACAAGTCTCGATCGGACTCTAACAACCTTAGAGATAAAATAAAAATCCTAACTAACTCTAATTAATAGATAAATTTACACCGCCAAGCCTTGGTCTTCACGATTCCTTCTTGAATTCGGTCTCTTCCGGATAAAATATCTATCGGCAATTGCACCTTTCCTTATCCGAACCCAATACGGAAACTTACCAAATTTTGGTGTTAACAACAATCAACATAGTTGTACACAAAATAGGAAACAAAAGACAGTCACAACTGCTAGCACTCAACTTGGCAACACTCAAAGTGCAAACCCCTCAGTCAGCAAGAAAATGAGAAGGGAAGAGGTAATTTGTATGGTCTGCATCTGTATTTTTTTTGTATTTGTACCTATGTAATTTCCTTGTTTGAGAAATCCAAACTCTTTTACCAGCAGAGATCCATGGAGTCCATCCAAGTGGTGAAGGTCAGTGCCAGTGCTAGAGTTTCAATAGCCAAAGGTGGCTCCGCTAGTGTGGCCTTGCATGCTAAAGTGCCACAATCACAAGGATCCACAAGTGCATCAATCAAACTCACATCGGGAAAGGCTGTTGTTAATGTTTCTGCCCAAGAACTAGCAGAACTGGTACAGGCGAAGAATACTTCAAAAAAATTGACCCCTGGACCACTCCTTCTTCTTCCTCCATGGGAATCTGACAAGCTGTGATGAACATGTAATGACATTATTAGTTGCTTCGCCATGTGTGTGATATAATGCCACACAATATGGCTAGTTATGTGTGATGTATTGCCAGACTATAATAGGCAAGATATGTGTTATGTAATGCCTGACTAAATGCCATTTGGTAACTGGAACTAATGTCATGTACTGCCAGACTATAGTAGGCAAGATTTGTGTTATGTACTGCCTAAGTAAAATGCCATTTGATATCCTCAATTAAGGTGTACTGTCATACTATATTAGGCTCTTTTTTATACCATTCACTGTTCACATTATGCCATTTATTCCTACATGTTCTCATGTGGCATACGTTTACTTCTTCTTGAGTGAGTAAAAAAATGGAGAAAGGAAGTTTTCAGATTCAGCCTTCACATTCAGCCATTTATTCCAGATACAAGCACATTCAATCATTCACAAAAGGGTAGAGTTCGATTTCAACATTTCCACAAATTACAACCATCCATTAGACACCACCAACATTGCAACACAGAAACCTACAACCAAGAAACCAAACATAAAAATAATTTTCTCAGCCTCTAGCCTACTATTTCTATTCTTCAGTGCAACAAATTCTGGCATCATTCTGCAAAGCAACGTTTCTCATGTACTCAACTTCTTTTCTAACAGCTTCCAGCTCTCTGCCTTTTTCCTCTGCCTTTAGCCTCCCTTCTTCCACAACACTTAACAATTCTTCATTCTTCTTCCTCAGTAACCATACAACATCCCTCAAATCATTCAATAATTCTCGCATGAAACTTATTGTTCCCCCATCATACCAAGCAAAAAAATCGCAGCCACCACACTGAAATACCAATCCAAGCTTAAATTTAGCAATCGAAAAAATATCAACCAAAACTTGTAGAACGATAACTCACCCGAGCATTCCAGCATTTAAAATACCGGCGACCAGGGTTGTCCACGCTCCATGAAATCCACCTAGCTTCCTTTGCTTTACACTTGCATTTCACCGCCGGCTCATAGTCAAATGGACCGACCCTATATGGTATTGGAGAAGAGCAGATATGCCAGGAAGAAGCGCTTGAGCCATCACTCATGTAACTAGCCATCACAGAAACATTCTCTTACCTCATCGCCGGTAATTAGGCCAGAGTTGAAGCCATCGCTCTTGCACAGCACACCGTTGCCTACGAGCCTCAGTTCAAGCCGTCGCCAGACCAAATCCCACCGTCGTGGGACCAAATCCCCTCGCCACCGCACCAAATCCCCACGCCGCCGGACCTAAATCTTGGTAGCCTTTGCGTCCTAGGGTTTCATGAATGGGGATGAGAAACAATAGATCAAGACATCTAGGAATTGATACTACATAGCTCTCTAGTGACTCAGCAATTTGGACCATGGTTAACGTCCATGTCATCTAGTCCTTTTTGCCATGTCACGCAAAACTGCTAGCAAAACCGCTGACGGGGTTCAGTTGAACATGTTTGTAAAGTACAGGGAGCCAAAGTGTCCGGTTTTATAGTGAGGGATGCGATCTGGATTCAGCAAAGAGTTGAGTGAGGTAACATGACCTTTTCTCCATCTATAGCTGCACCAAGCTATCTACTCCTGTAGGGCCCAAGCGGAGGCACCCTCCTCTGCTTGGCCTAGTAGCCGACACGAGCGCACGCGTAGACATCATATTCGTCCTATTAACGGTTATCTCTGAAGTTCGTGAGAACTCGCCTAGATGGGGGTTGAATAGGGCATGCCTGAAAAACACTTAAAGCAATAGTGATTAAAACTACCGGACGGTCCAGTCATGTAGGCTGGAACGTCCGGTTGGCCCTCTCTGGTCAGACCGAGGGAGCTGGTGGGACCATCCGTGTCACGTCTAGAAATTTACACCAATTTATGAAACAATAGTATGCATTCACTCTCGGTTCAGGACCAGCCCGAGTACACGCTATGATAATTAGGTATGGATCCACCATCTTAATAAACAAATAAAATAAAACAGAGACTTAACACCACAACGGAAAAATAAAATCTAATGTAGCTTTTCTGAGCGATGGCAAAGGCACAGCCCCACAGGCAGCACTATGCCTAGCAACTCGCCTAATCTTCAAACAACTCCTCATCTGACGCAACTTCGGATTCTACAGAGAAGGAAAAAAGCAAGGCTAAATACAACCACCATACTCAACAAGCCACCAACAAATGCAAGAAAAATGCATAACGGTGTACAAAGAAAAATACAGCTTAGGCTCACTTTTGCAAAAACAACGGTTAGATAAAAACAAAAAGAATAAATAAATAAATAAATAATAATTAAATAATAGTATTAACCAATCACTGTCATGCTAGTGCACATAATATAAGAGATCCAACACTAATACTGTGCTAAACAACACAATACCAGTGCTCCCACCACTGTCATGCTAGTGCACATAATATAAGAGATCCCACTAATGCCCTACTACATCACATGATACTAGCTCCCACTGATAACATGCTAATCCACATTTAATTTATCATATTCATTTAATTATAAAAACAATGAAACTAATCACTATGAATCTATTTGATCGCCCAATAACCGTGGACACGACTGTTTAAACAGTTTTACTCTGATCAAACGTATACAACTTTACCCACAAGACATGGCCCCACAACATGTTACCGTGCACCGATGTATCACTACGACACCTCGGAAAGGAAACCATGATAGAACATGTCGCGTAACCCTCCCTATCCAATCGTACCACACTTCAGGTTTCACCCACACCTTTACAACAAGGTAGGCAGCCTCCTCTTGTGTCTAAGTAAATCCAGAAGCAGCATAGGTCGTCGAAGGACCCATCTATACTCCATCACGCTCATCCTTTAGTAGATACGTCGGATAGATAAAAACTATACTACAAGTTTCATCGTTACCCACTCTGGCTTGTGGTTAGCACGAATATGTCAAATGAGGGATTCCTGAATCGGTCCATAATTACCATGAGCACCACTTACAAAACCATTGCACTCATAGTCCACTATTAGTCATGTTTTATTTGTTTTAGGTAAAACACCTAACGACAACTATTACCATTGCGAGACAAAGTCGCGACTTAATTAAATGACAGTGAATATAATATCCCAACACAAATTAAGTGAAGTTGACACTAAGGAGGGCTAAGCAAATCAGCTTAAATAAAATAAAAAATCCACTATAACAATTGGCTATATAGCATAGCACAACTAACCCAAGCATGTAATAGCAAAACAATGCAAATTTGAATATAGAAGTGCAAAAACAATTTTAAAAATTGGGATCAATATGCTCAAGGATTTAGCAACTTGACTTACTTTCAAATTGCTAAGAAAGTAACTTACCTTGCGACTCTAGAACGGCTAGGGCTACCACTTCGTAGTAGACCGGACCTTGGGTTTCGCCAAAATCTACAATAAGCATTAAAAACACTCAAGACAGTACAAATGGGATACTGAAACAGTAAAGAAACTACTCTTAATAGATTCTTCACAAAATTACTAATCCACTACAATTTGAATGGGCTTAAACAAATTTCGGATTAAATAGTTATGATTTTTAGAAGTTATGTTGTTTTCTTGCTTAACCTGCAGAAAAACGAGTTAATGACTTTTTAACGGCAACATGAACGTAATAGGGAAATGGCCGAGAAAAACAGGACTCACCGGACCGAGGACAGATTAATGACTCATGCACGAACTGCAGATTCATACGACAAACTCATTAACGGGAAAGCCGGAAAAACACTGGACGAATGAATTCGCACGACAGGACAGAAACATGCACGAATCAGGGATTCACACAACGAATCACTACCAAAACGTTAGTCATGAACGTACGGCCGAAACAATGACATGGTTAGCAACATGATTAAGACAGGAATAACGACAAGATAACGGCTTTAACGAAAGATCAACTTACACGTACACGCGTATGGAGAATTCGCACTATAGATTAATGAGTAGTTAAACGACTCGCTAAAAATCTAAGTGCCAAACATGATCTATTACATTAGATTGGTTTCGCGCGGCTACGATCCATGCAAAACGGAGACTCATGTAGTGATCTAGACGGCTAACAACAGCAGCTAGCAGCAGCGGCAAAACTCCTTGCGAACGGTTCACGCAGCAAACAGCAACATGGCCCTGGCAAAAACAGCGGCTGGCAGCGGCAAAAACCCATGCGAAAACAGGGTTTCGCACGGCTGCAGGGGCTGGTGGCAGGGACGGCTAGCAGCAGCAATCTATGGAACTAGCGGAGGCAAAACAGCAGCCTACGTGCATGCGAACAGCACCCGAACAGAAGGTTCGCGTGGGGCATGGCAGCAGCGAGCAGCAACGGCCAGACATGCATGAAAACTAAGTTTCACACAGCGAAACCGAGCGGAGGCAGCACGGCTAAATTGGCGGCGGCAGCGGCAGACCAAACTCGCGCGAAAGCAAGGTTTCGCATGGCAAAACTGGGCAGCAGCAGCTGGGGCGCGTGGCAGCGGCTTGGGTGGCTTGCGTGCATGTGAAACTGCGACTCAGCAGGGGCGCGCTAGGGCTGGAGGCTGCTGGCAGCTGGGGGCTGAAAAGAGAGGGATTTGGGGCTGAGGGCTCCTATATTTTATAGGGGGATTAGAGATAGAATTGCATTAGGAGTCCTTTACCCAAAAGAAAAGGAAATGATAGAGTCCAAAGAATAGATTAGATAGAATCTAACGAATATAGGATTCGTATAGGAGTAGGGGCGGTGGGAGCCATGAGGGAGGGAGAGGGGGGAAAAGTGCGTGGCCAGGATGCCGGGGGGCAGCAAAGAGTCGCACATAGGCGGCTTGGGGGGGGCACCAAACGAAAACATATAGCTAAAAAGAGGAAAAACGACCGAACTGGTTTCCAACTTCTGTTAAAATTTGTACGACCTTTATTTGGTGAATTTTTTTATCTGATTCTTTTAGTTAATTAACTCCTAGCTAAACCAATATGATTTCTTGTAATTTAATTTAGGAAAACGATTTATTGGCTTAGGGCAAAACTCGGTTCGTGACAGTCCGGTCTAGAACACAAGATCATTCGGCTTTGAAAAGAGTGGATTTAGATAATCCCCTTTTCAGGTGAAGTTCTTGTGACTGTGGTGAGAGTTTGTGTGCAGAGATAAGACAAAAACTTGCGCAAAACAGAGAAAAAACGAAATCATGGGAGAGACAAAAGAATATTTTCCTGAAGTTCGAATTCAAGAATCCTACTCTCCGTTGAGGTGCTCCTAGGAGTCAGATCCTTCTCGATCCTTTCGCTCACCTAAATTTTGCAAAAACTAATGCATATGAAAAAGGGCTCCTAGTGTTTTCATTTGGCTTATCTTACAGTTAAGATTAGCTCTGATACCACTTGTCACACCTAAAAATTTACACCAATTTATAAACAATAGTATGCATTAAACCTTAGTCCAGGAATCAACCCGAGTACACACTATGATAAAGTTGAATACACAGTTCCATGACTTAAAACATATAAAAACAATTGACTAACGATTATGCATTGGAAAAGAAAAACAAATTAAAACTATCTAATCTTCAACAC
This sequence comes from Oryza brachyantha, assembly GCF_000231095.2. NCBI lineage: Eukaryota > Viridiplantae > Streptophyta > Magnoliopsida > Poales > Poaceae > Oryza > Oryza brachyantha. The sequence continues at coordinate 14,647,468 of NC_023163.2, read as the reverse complement.
GTGAAGGGGCTCCACACCACATGCATCTCTTGACGAACGGACGAACCTTACTCCTGAGAACCACCTCCGTCGGACTCAACCTCCAACTCTAAGGGGATAAAAGCAAGGCTGAGTACAAATCACCATACTCAACAAGTAACACTCATGGGAGAGGAAAATTAATGAATGCACTTGGATATCAACGATAGGTTAAGGTTACTTTGCATAAAACAACATTTATTTAACAAAACAGTTGATTGAAAGAGAACAATAAAATAAAGTAAAACATTTAAAAACCATTCACTGTCCAACATTACACCATGTTCCAGATAGGGCAATAAAACCACCATCTGAACTCTACCAGATCCACATTAATCAACTTATTAAAGATGAGACTGATCATGTTGAGTCTGGTAGTTCGTCCCATAACCGTGGGCATGGCCCAACAACATGTCATCATGCGTCAATGCATCGCTACGATACTTTGGAAAGGAAACCATGATAGAACCTTTCACCTAATCCTCTCTATCCAATCGACATCACACTTCAGGTTTCACCCCTCTCCTTTAGACCAAGTTGGGCAGTTTCCTCTTGTGCATTGGCAAATCCGAAAGTAGCATAGGTCATCGTGGGAACCACCCATACTCCATCACGTTTACCCTTGCATGGATACGTCAGATAGAGAAAAGCTAAGCTATGGATTCCATCGTTGCTCACTGTGTCTTGTAGTTAGTACATGTAATACGTCTAGAACTTCCCGAAAACTAGTCCTTAATTACCATGGGCACGACTTACAAAACCATATACCCACGGTCCACCATTAAGCAATATTTTAGTTGTAATTAACCCTTCATCGGGTAATTAATCATAATCATCAACTATCATTCTCTAGCATTAATTAAATGATAACCCATGAGCTATGTTGAACTAAGCTTGGCTAAGCAAAACCTAGATCTAATTCTAGTCAAATTACTCACTAAGCTTGGCTAAGCAAAACCTAGATCTAATTCTAGTCAAATTACTCAAGTTAAATAATTATAATAATTGGTAAACAACGGCTCAACAATAGGTAATTGCCCAATAAAACAATTTAGCAAAACAATGCATATTTGAAAATAAAACATAGCTTTTAAAAACATGGCATCAATATGACCAAGGTTAGAGTGTCACTTGCCTTGCTCTGGTCCAGACAGAATCTCAGCGATGACTTCGAAGTAAAGCGGCGCTTCGGCGAGACCGGCTTCTCCACAACAATCAAAGCAAAACAAAGACAAATAGGCTATAAGACTACTCAAACAGGAGAAAAAATTATTGATCCACTACAATTTGAATGGGCTTAAACGGACTTCGGATTAAAAATTTATGATTTTTAGAAGTTACGTTGTTTTTCTTGCTTAACGGGTAGTAAAATAGGTTAACGACTTTTTATCGACAACTTGGATGACTCAGGAAAACACCGGACATAACATGTATTTGCACGACAGGACCAAAACGTGCACGAATCAGAGATTCGCACGACGAATCAGTACCAAAATGCAAACCCGTGAACTAGCGGCTGAAACAACGACATGATTAACGACAAGATTTTAACGACCTGTTAAACTGAAATTTAATGGCTCGCTAAACAGAAAACTTCAGAGAAAATTTAACAAATACCATTGACAAACACTTCATTTGTAAAAAATACCATCGACAAGTGCGAGTCCTACAAAATACCATCGTACAAACGAATTTGTCTAAGAAATACCATCGTCGTTACGGTTTCGTCAGTATTTTTCCACTAAGTGCTATAGTATGAACAATGTATTTAACATTGTTACCGTTTGTGCGATGACATTTCTTAGAACTCACACTCATCAATGGCATTTCTTGGACTTAGACGTTTGCCAATGGCATTTTTTTATTTTCTCAAAACTTAATGATTTTAATGTAAAACCGATCTATACATACAAAATTGAATTTCGCACAGCAAATCAATCCCACGTTAGCTAACATATTAGAAAGCCTGAACAATTAGATGATCTATAAATTTAGATGGATTTGTAATAGAAATGGCATGCAAACCTGACGATCGGTGGAGAGATCGGCGACAAATTGTTGATGCTTGCTATTCTGCATGGGCAGAACAGACGCACAGCAGCAGGGGATGACCGGCCGGTGCAGGCGCAAGCAAAGGGGTTGGCCGAGGCAGAGGGCACGGCCGGCGGCTCGGCTGATCAGCTGGGGAGGGCAGTACGACAGAGGCATCCCGGGTGGTGATGGCAGGAACCGATGATGGGTGGGCAGTGGCTGAGGGTGGCATTGGCCTGGCTTTGAGGCGACGGATGGCAGGGAGGTGACGTTGGCTACGGTTGTGCGCATGGGGCTTGGGGACATGTGACAAAGGGAGAAAATGGTGGAGCTTGGGGGCTATTTATAGGGGTAAAGTCTAAAGATAAACTAGGAATTCATCCCCTATAAAAAGGAATCGATAGAGTCCCAAAGGAATATAGATTATAGTCCTAAGGAAACTAGAATAGGATTAGAGATAGAATTAGGAGTATGAGTCCTATAGAAATCCTAATAGGATTAGGTTAGGGTGGAGGGAGGTGGCAGCCTGTGGTGGGGACAGGGGACCCAGGCCAGGGGAGGCTAGGGCGGCAGGCGGCAGGAGGAGAGGTGGGGCTCAGCCGTAGGGGAAGAGAGTCGAAGACAGACCATCACTTTTAGGCCCCAAAACGCCCAGCGAACTCCGATTTGACCCAAACAAAAACCTACAACTAAAGTAAAAGAAAACAGACGACCTAGTTACTGTTAAAAAACTTTGAATGATTTTTATTTGATAAATTTTTAATGTGATTCCTCTGAAATTCACATGTACGTGCCATTAGTCGATTTTGACCCAAAGAAAAATGAAAACTTGTTTTTGCGGCCTTTAAACGATTTAATAAAATAATTTCTTTTGGACTATTTTCTCCTGGTTAAACCAACATGATTTCTTGCGAATAATTTAGGGTTTCAATTTTTTTTTGGCTTAGGACAAAAACTCAGAGTGTGACAATAAATACGCACAAGTGTCTCATACCTCATCCTCTCCTTAGTGATCTCACACTCAAGCTTGAGGTTATGCTCTTTCTTGTGAATGAGCATAGCCTTTTGCTTCTCAAGAGTGGAATCTTGATGCTCAATAGTATCAAGTAACTCACACATGGTGGGCAAGGACTCCTTGCTTAGCCCATCAAGCAACTCATCTTCAACCTTGTCGTCATCATGTTGTGACTTCACGTCACGAACAAGAGTGTATATGCAATCGAGTCAAAAGCAATTAACATGTACGGAAAGAACCCAAGTGTAGAATATACTCGAATGCCTCGGCACTATTCACCTTAATTAACCTCTGGTCTTTACAAGGCAGGGGTACGAGCTTTTATAACCCCGGATTTTCCCTGTACAATTACCAAAACGCCCAGGGGCAGTTACTCATGAGGACTAAGGGTACAACGGTAATGTCCCCCATGCCGAGGGACCACCTAGCCAGTTGTCCTAAACACTTGAGTGCTGGTCCCCAGGCATCTGGCGCGAATATTCCAGGAGTCATGATAGGGAAGCTTCTTCTTTGTCTTCTTCAACAAGCTTCCTTCCAGATTCACCCAGGTTCCTGGTTGATCGTACCTAAAGATGTTCGTAGTCACGTTCAGTCGAACATGCCATCGAGGCATGTTGAACATGCCAGAGAGGCATATTGAACATGTCGTCGAGGCATATTGGTCGAACATGCCAGAGAGGCATATTGGCCGAACATGCCACCGAGGCATAATGGTCGAACATGCCACCGAGGCATATAGCTCGAACATGCCCCCGAGGCATATTGGTCGAACATGACACCGAGGCATATAGCTCGAACATGCCCCCGAGGCATAATGGTTGAACATGCCACAAAGGCATATTGAACATGCCACCGAGGCGTATTCGGACAAATAGGTCGGAAAGGAGGAGCATGTACCAACACATCACTCCTACAAACCTCATCAATCAGGTCATGACTAAACAATTTGGAGGAGGGTGATAGCTTGCACTCTTTTGCCATGAGACAAAGAGGAGAGTCATCGTCGCTATCGTAGTTGAAGAGAGTTGGTGCCGATGGTGGGGAGGACTTGATGGCGGCGGTTGCCATCCCCTCATCGTCACTTGAGCTAGAGTCTCCCTCGAAGTCAAAGGTCCAGTCATCTCCAACGTGAGCTTGTCCTCTTTCCTCCTTTCCATGCTTGCCCTTACTCCTCTTGAAGTGTCTCTCCTTCTTCTTCTTCTTCTTGTCATTCTTAAGCTTGGGGCACTCGGTGATGAAGTGCCCGATTTCACCGCACTCAAAGCACTTCCTTGACGAGTGCCTTGCTCTTGACTTGCCAAAGATTGCCTTTGATGATCCTCCCTTGAAGAATTCTCTTCTCCTCATGTACTTCCCAAGCCATGAGACAAATAATGTCATGTCATCCTCGGCTTAAGAAGCACACTCTTCATCAACCTCGGATTGAGCCTTGATTGATGAAGTTGCAAGCATCCTTGGATTCTTGCTCCATCAAGTCATGAGTGAGGATTTGCCCAAGCACATCATGAGGTGTCAAGGTTTTGTAGTTGGCATGCTCACGGAGCATCTTCTTCATGAAATAACTATCTATCATGTCCTTGCACCCGAGCCCCTTTATCTCGTTGACAATCTTGCTCAATCAATTGTACATCTCACTTGGGGCCTCCTCTGGCTTCAAAACGAACCTCTCCAATTGTCCCTTCAAGATCTCCACCTTGGACTCGTGCACCCTATCGCCTTCATGGACATTGCGAAGGGTTTCCCAAATCTTCTTGGCGCTCTCGATCCCATCGACGCGGTTGAACTTGCTCAGGCTCAATGCACTAAGCAATGTATTGGTAGCTTGAGCATTCTTGTGCTCATTCTTATTATCCTCGTCGATGGGCGTCGTTGGATTCTGCAAAACATAGTCATTTTCAACTATTCTCCAAATAGATGGGTTAGTAGACTTTAGGTGCATCTTCATCCTATGCTTCCAAGCGACATACTCCATACTATTGAAGTACGGTGCCTTGCCGCTGTAGGACGAATAGGACATAGACATGGAATAGTCATACCTGATGGTGGAGTAGTCACCACCGATGTGAGTACTCACGGTACTGTCGTCACCCTTCCTCTCTCCCAACATGATCTCTCCAAGCGGTTAATTCTAATAAGGAGATTAGGCTCTGATACCAATTAAAAGAGTAAATCAAGGACTAAAGGGTGGATGAATAGGTGATAAAAACTTTAAACTAAAAATGCGGAAGCTGGACTTTCAAAAGTTCTGGTCAACCTTCAAAACTTTCGGCCTTTGAAAGTTCTGGTCCCTTCAGAACTTTTGACAGCACCAGATCTAGAACAATAAATGCAAATATCTAGCTAGCCAAAACACAAACAAGTATGCAAGTACCAAGATTTGCACAACCAACAAGTAGAGTACGTGTGACAACTCAAAGCAAAGCTTAGAACACAAGTTAGAGATATTTCACTAAGAGATTGCACGGAGATTGAAGTCCTAGGGAGACAGCCTAGAGGGAGGTGAATAGTTGTCCTAAAAATTTATTCGAAAAGTAGCAGTTAGCAGGGCGAGACCGTCCGGGCTCAGGTGCCGGACCGTCTGGTCGGCACTCTCGGGTTGGGCCGAGAGCTATGGCTGGACCGTCCGGGTATGAACTCCAGACCGTCCGGTCAGTCAAAGGAGAGACTTTGAAAGCCTCCTTTCTCAGTGTAGTTCCTAGGAACATGTTGTGTTCTTGTGCAAAAGAAGGAAGCAAAAATATCACAGAAACATCGAGAAACCGGGAAATACACAAAGAAGAACACGAGAAATTTTATCCTGAAGTTCGGATCTTCCGATCCTACTCTCCATTTAGGTGCTCCTACGAGCGGGATCTCTCTCGATACTTTCCCTCTCTCGGCTTCCTCCCACAAGACCAACACGAGTCTCTAGATTCACACCTTAAGGCTAGCAAGCCCTTGATCGACCACCAAGGTCAAAATCAAGGCGTCCCGCCTAGCCTTAGGTTGCAATCTGCTCTACTCGGCGGCCTTTTGTAAAGAAGCGCAAGAATCCACTCAAGAACTCACCTATTTCCTTGCGGAGGTTCGGCGCAAACCTTCACAAACTTGATCCAAGGCGATCCACGTGCTTGGAGGTTCGCGATCAACGCTTTTCCATCTAGGAAGTTGATCTCCAAGAGTAATAGCTCTCCAACACCTCCACATGCATCCAGACATCACCCAAGAACACTCACAATCACTCAAGATCACTCACTAATGCCTAATCACACACACCTTGGCTAGATCTATGCATTAATCACTCTTAGGTTGTGTTTGAGTTAGTGGGAGAGGCTTAAAGAGGGCTAGAATAAGCCTAGGAACCCTAGAGAACAATCTGTCAGCCTCACCAATGGCTAGAATCCTGAGGTTTAAATTAAATAGCTATCTGCGTCAAACTAGCCGTTGGGAAAAGTGCTAGGGGCCAAACCTTCTGGGCACAGGAGCTGGACCGTCCGGCCTACACTTATACTCAAACTAGGGGCTAGGGCCAGACTGTCCGGTCCAGCTTCTCTGGAATTTCACTAAAACTCAACACATGACTCACACGACTCAACCATGGATGCATGTAGCGACTTAGTGACCCCTCTTAATAGTACGAATTGTCCTATGACTCAAAAACGAAAAGAAAACATCTTTGACCATCTTGACTCCATAAGCTTTTAGCCTTTTTGGATCACTCTCGCTTTAAACATTCTCGTGTACTCCATACATGAGTCAAACTCTTTTCTTCTCTGCAATCACAAATCATTGGTGCGCACATATTTGACTAGCATTATCAGTAATCATCCAAAACATGCTTTAGGGGCTAGAAGCACTTTAAGGGGATTGTACTCTCTGTTAAGGAGCTTAACTTAAGCCGAGTTTCCACAACCATTTTCTCAAGGTTGCACTAACGCACTTCCCCTCACTCGAGGTGTCTCTTTTCTTTCGGAGGTGAAATCCAACCTTCACGATGAGCAAATGAGCTAGCAACCCTAGCTTGTGGGGTGGAGGGGGTATTTATACCCCCCTCTTATTTTCTGCCTATTGGGGACAAAAGGTGCTTACCTCGGAACTTCCGATCAATTCAAAATAACAGCCCCCAAACACTTAGAATTTCAAAATCATCTGCAAAAAGTCAACTCTTTGGAAGCTCCAGTCAACTCCTTCGAAACTTCTAGAAATCTTACCGAACCGACATTGGTTCTCTTCGTAACTTCCGAAGTTACATCTTTGAAACTTCCGAAAAACATACAGAACCGAAATGGCTCTCTTCGGAACTTCCAAAGGTTACATCCTTGGAACTTCCGAAAAACTTACAGAACAAAAATTGGCTCTCTTCGGAACTTTCGAAGGTTCCATACTCAAAACTTCCGAAAAACTTACAGAACCAAAATTACGGAACTTCCGAAGGTTACATCCTCGGAAATTCCGAGAAACTTACATAACTGAAATTAGCTCTCTTTAGAAGTTCCGATCAACACAGCACAACTCCAGAAAGATAGCAAGAGACACTTCAAAAATATTTCCGAGCACCGGATTCATTACTAGATTTCATTGCACAACCCCTCTTTATAGTACGGTATTCCTAATGGACTCACAATAGAAATAAACACGCACACCAACACGATTATACTGTTTTCTTCTCTTTTCAGCGCGGACAATATTGAAATGACTTGGCTAACACGAGGAATAACCATTCCTTCACAATCTCATATAAATCATTAGTCCTCGCCATTTGATTTTCATTAATCACCAAACTAAATTAGGGTCCTAGATGCACTTTCACGTTCTAGACTTGGTCTACACTTGAACTTTTGCTTATGGAATCTTTTGGTATCAGTTTTCTTGATAAGATTACTCTAGTTTCAACTTGAGCTTTACTTTACAATTATAATAATTAATTTACATGAAATAATCAATGCACGTTATATCATTCTATACATGATCGAAATCCTGAACAACCACAAGTAAATTTTCAGTGGTACTAATATTAAATTTTGGTGCACCTATATAGACCCAGTATTAGATAGGCTGACCATGGGTACCCTCTCCTCTGATGTTGGCAAGCGTTGGTCGTCGCCTGATTCGATTGGGTGCCTTGACGCGTGGAGTGTAGCAGAGGAGCCTACATTTAGCATGAGAGAGAGACCGTGCCCATGCACGAGGAGGGACAAGTGGATGCCCGGATGCTTAAGGAATCCCCAATGTAGGTCCATATAGATGCAGCCCATGTACGTGACCTTTTGATGTTTCAATTTGTACAATGTATGAAGATAGCAATGGACATAAGCTAGGACCCGACCTAGCTCTTTCACGAGGAAAAGGAAGAGAGAGAAGAGAGATAATGTATTTTAATCTATCATATAGTGCACCAACATGAGGTCATCACTTCTACCATCCTCGTCTACCCTATAGTGCACCAACATGAGGTCCTCGCTTTTACCATCCTCACTCTTAAAATCCGACGGCTATATATTTTTCACTTAAATGGATGCCCGAGATTGCTTCCACATCTCTCCTGAAATCCCTCCTTGTTTCCTAATAAGGGCAGGCATGTTGTGAGCAAAAGGGCCACATCAGCCCAAAGGAGATTCACTGCCGCTAGAAGCCGATGAAGATATTTGATGGCCTGAGAGGCTATATAGTTTCGATGTTTTCCATGTTGTGTATAGTTTCATGTACCGCCTTACTCGGGCACCTTGGACTACTAGCTTGCCTGCAATGCTTAAACAATTTTGGTCTCCACACGCGCTCCACTGCTGACATGTACTGATAAATATATTAGCAGTACCTCAGGTTTTCGGGCAAGATTTACAAGATTTTTCTTCACACGTCTTGAAGGGTTTTCTTTTGTCATTGATGTGTTTTGTCGACAGCTCCAATGAACACCAATGGTTGCCATAACTTAGCAAATCTTGCTCGTTCTATCGGACGTCTTGGACGATATGGTAAATGACAAGTTGACAGCAGTTCTTTCACACATGTCTTGGACCGGACTGTTTGATGTTGGAATGCATGCTCAAGTGTTGGTACGTTTGTATGACTACACAATGTTTTGCACCCTTCCGTGAGGACGAGAGGGAAAAAACTAAAGCAATATTGTATTCACGTTGTTATCGTTCCTCATCATCATAGAACAGGGCATGAAAAATTTATGAAGAAATTTACAACTGTACTTAACACTGGCTGATGCTGTGAAAGGTAACTCTTCACAGTACAACCCCTCTACAACTTTTTAGAACACACCTTGACATTAGATTATCTAATATCTAAAGTCTTCAAGAGCGTTGGGATTTGAGGGCTCCCTAGCAATTTGGCTGGCCAGAGCAATTTGGCTGGCGTGGATGCTTCGTTGTTGCGACGCGTGCCCCTTGCCTCTCTCTGGTGCTGCGTGCGCTGCGTGCACGGTGCGCCCTCTGCCTGGACGATGGGGTCAGCTGGGCCCTGTCGTTGCAGTGTTGGATGGCTGGTGGCTTCCTCGCTCTCTATTCGCCGTTCGACCTCTGATAGGCAAACAGAAAACCCTATGATTAGGCTATAAGCCAGTTATAAATATATTTTAAACATATAAGAGAGGAAAGAAAAAAGAGATGAGTTACTAATTTGTAGCCAGCTTGCACACGAGCTCCAAGATAAAATGTGTGTATGATATGTGGAACCATGTATTGATGTTTTATAGGTAACTATTATATAAATTAGTTATTAAATTAATTATAGATAAATTAGAGCTATTAGTTAGCTAAACTTGCTCATATAGCATGCAGTGTGAGGGAAAGGCAAAAGAGATGAACCGGTGGACCTAGCGCACGCACAAAGAAAGAAATAAAAGAGGCGGGGATGCATGGGACTATGTCTATACAGACCAAAAAATAGGACATTCACATGGACACATGCAGGTCGCCTAGCTGAGTAGACCGGTTCTATGGTAGACACAGAAACAGTAGGCACAAGGCCCACATGGCAGGGAGGAAAAATGCATGGACCAGATGCATCCACCAACGGACAAAAAGCTGACTAGCAACAGGTAAAGAGGCAGAGCATGGGTGGACATGGCTTGATTAGTGTGTGCTCGTCATTGCCTCTTCTCATTTGGTCGTCTTCCTCCTCCGTCCTCACTCTGCTCACATGCATCTCTCCTCCGTCCTCACTCTCCTCCGTCCTCACTCCGCGCGTCCCAATCTCCAACCCCGCATCCCAAATCCCAACCCCACCCCGACACAGATCCTCTCCCCTCATCCCGATTCCACCGTCAAAATCCATCCTTGCGCTGTCTTAAGAGCCGGATTCGAGGTAAAGGCCCAATTTGGGCGTCACAAATCCTCGTGTTCTTGGAGGAAGGAAGGCAGACTGCGTTTTTCTCTCTTTTTTCTTCTGCCTCGATTGGAGGGATTGAGGGTGGGGTGTGGGAGTGGGGCGTTGATGGTGGCAAGGATGTGGTCATGGCCGCCACCGGCGAGGAAGTTCCGGGTACGACTGGTGGTGCGGCGGGCGGATGGGCTGGCGCCTCCGCCGGCGAGCTCTTCATCGCCGGGGGCATCACCGGAGGCGGCGGCGACGAAGGTGGCGGTGGAGGTACGGTGGAAGGGGCCCAGGGCGTCGCCGCTGGGGTCGCTGCGACGGGTGATGCACAGCAACCGCATGCGGCTGGTGGCGCCGGCCGCTGCCGTGGCGTGGAAGGAGTTCGAGAGGGTGGAGACGTTCACGGCGACGTCGCACCGCAAGGCCACCGCCTCCTTCTACCCATGGGACCTCGCCTTCTCCGTCTCCAATGTGAGCGTCTCTTCGTCTCTGCTCTTGTCTTGGTTTAATCTACGTGATGCAATTTTTTTAGCTACAATTTAATTAATTTGTTTTTTATGTTTCAAATCTTTGGTTGTTTGTGTATACAAAAGAATGAAATTTCGCATTCGACGAACGCTTTTGGTTTGATTGTCTGTGTCAACAAAATAATGAAGTTTCGCCTTCGATGAACGCTTTTGGGATGTGATAACCTGATGACCGATTTGATTGGTTTTCGCGTAGGTTGTTTGAGTGATTCTTGCTCGAAATTTTTAATCTTATCGTTCGTGTCATATTGACAGCGAAAATTTTGACTTTTCGTTTGAAAAAGTCAGTCCCATTGGTTTGTTGTTAACTCCGTTCAATTCGGTTGGATCTGGTCTATGCACAACACAACAGCAAATATTTAATTGGTTTTATTTTTAACCCGTCTTCACTGTTAAAAAAAACTATGATAAGACAAGGATCATATATTAAATTGGTTTTTATTTCCAACCAGTCTTCAGTGTAAAATAACTATGTATGATGATACAAGTAGCCTTAACAAAACATTTACTTTTTCTGGGGGATGATATGATGGTTGATTGGTTGGGTTCTTTCAATTCTTTTTTGTTGGGGATGATTAAATTTTCACCAAATTGTTGTGGCCAGTGTATGCAGTTATTGGATGTGTCTTGATCATTATACTTGTCACTTGTCCTGACAACCTTAAACAATGAAATATTTCAAGCTAAATCATATTTCTATCAAAAAAGAGTTGCCTGAATGTGTGATAAGTATCCGCTGTATCAAAAAAGAATTACTTGAAGGCATAAATTAGGTTCAATGTATCAGAAAGGCATGTAATTCTTTTACACCTTCAGAAGGATTGATGGCAAATCAGGAAGTGCAGAAAAATATGTTGTTCTATTGTTCTGGAAACAAAAGCGAAATCAGCCAACGATGAACTTTTCCTTTGCCAATTTTTATGATGATGATATTACCATTTTGCCGCATGTGTTTCGATCCTCATTTAGTCACTTGTTTGCTTTGGTATATCGTCATTGGTGTTTCCACATTATCTGAGCTATTTGCTGACAGAAGAAAAGAAAAAGAGCTAAAGTCAGGGTTTATTACAGCTTTTTATGCGTGTTGGTAACAAAATAACAAGCGGAACAATACTTCCTTTGGCACCCTCTCTTGGTATGCTTGTTTGCTTATTCCTGCAGCTTAGTCTAACTTGGTTTCGTTGTTCTTATTGCAGGATTCAAATAAAGGGCCAAAAGGTGAATTGGTTATGGGAACAGTTTCAGTAAACCTAGCAGAGTACACATCTTCAGCTGAAGAGGTTGAGATAATCCTTCCGTTGTCAGTGCCAAATGGTGCATCTGAGTCTTCCCCTTCACTTCATGTATGTCAGTTATATTTTGCTATAAACAGTATATTTTGTGGTCAGTATTGTTCTGTTATACATTGGAATGCCAATAATATTTCTGGTTTCTTAATTCTCCTCAAATGGTCATCGACCGCTGCAATGACCTGTGCAAAACACGTTCTTATTCCATTTAGCCGTTCATCCATCCACCGCCTGGTATAAATTCTTTTTTTACCCCAGCCATTCCATCCATGTGTAATCCTTTTTGTCCACATAGATTGTACCTGTTAATCTTCTTTGTTTGTCCTCCATAGCGCATCCCATCAGCAGTTGTTGAGGCTTACAATCTAGCCAGTAGACATAGCCTTAACATTTTCACAGATGATGCCATGAAAACTAGAATCCAGACCCAGAAAATTAAAAGCAGCCTTTACCTTTCCTTTGGATGGGCTCACTTTGTAAGAAAAAAGGCCCTAAAGGAAGATGATATAATTATGCTCAAGATGAAAACGCTAGCTATTGCCAGAATGATTTTCTTCGGCAAAAACGGTCGACGGAAGCAGCCTACTGTACACAACCCTGCTACTACAGCCACCACAGGTAGCACCGAGACCTCCAAACCAGGTTACAGACCATAATTCATTCACCACCAAAATAACATTGCATAGCACACATCCCCCACCAATATAGCTCACTAATAGTGATCCTTCTATTTTTACAGGTGGTTTTCCTGAAGAGCATGGAACAATCAGCCGGCCTAACCAAGGAATATCTGGTACAACTACAGCAACTAATATCTCATAGTACCAAATAACAAATACATCTTTCTATGCTTACTTGAATGCCTTATTGTTGTCAGCCAAGCAAACCTCATCAATGCCCACCCTATCTGATAAGTTATGCTTTAGAAACTTTGTTTACTTGACAAAGGACATGAAATGCTACTTGAAAACCAACACCTCAGAAATGCACCCTTTAGAAAAGCTATATCTATTCACGATGAATAAAACTGCTGTCAATCAAAATGAGATGGTAAATCCTGGCCTCATTCATTAAAAAGACCTCCTAATTTTGGGTGCAGCACTAATACTGTACTTTTTATGCCAGTATTTCAGCAGTGAGTACACATCAACTTACATCAAGCCACACCTCCTCGGCAAAAAGACAACAATCACAGCTAGCACGCTTGGAACAACCCCCTCAAGCATGACAATCACCATGTCAACCGACGACCGCTGCAACATCACAGCTGGGTGGACCAAGTTTGTCACACAGTCTGTGCTTTCTACTTCAGCACCAAGAATGGCCATGTACATGCAACCATTCATATCCTTTGAATGCACCCTAGATGAAGAAAAAACTCCTCTTTTGCCTCTATGCCAGCTAACCTGTTGCTATAACCTAGCAACCCAGTTATATGTAATTACCACCATGAACCATGAATCACCAGACATTACGAACCAACTTTATCCATGTATGACTGCGTAATGCAGCCATCTATTTCACATGCATTTACTCTTGCTCTATATGGTCCTCTGTTGTCTGACGGCAGAGCCGCGCGCGAGAATTCTTCAAACCTGCGTGAGACGGAGCTTTCCCCGCGATTCTAGCGATTTTTTTACTGGTGTGGATAGCAGCGGAGGCCGACGCATCAGCCCCGCCCACCCCCTCCCACGCAACAGCTAGCGATTTTGCAAAAAAGACCTTGTCGTTTCTTATATTTTCTTATTGATACACGTGTATATTCTGATCTCTTCCGTAGGGGTACCCAAATAAACAAAATGTTCTACACGAGGAAGAGAAAAACCTGAAAAAAGGGTCGAGCTCTAAATAAACAAAATAGAGGGGCTTTTCTGTAAACCAAAAAATAAAAACCCCATATCGCTCCTCCCTCCCGTCCCCTCGGCTCTTCGTCCGCCTCTCTGCCCCCCTCCGCCTCCCCCACCTCTTCTCGCTCTCTCCCTCCCATTACCGCCGCCGCTGTGTCCTCCGCCGGAGCCTCCTCCTCCTCTTCTCGTCCTTCCTCTCCAAATCCCCTCCCTCTCCCTTTCGCGGCATGCGGGGGTGGCGGCGCTGAGGCGATGACGGGCATGCATGCCCGGATCCATGGCCGATCGTCGCTGCTGGGGGCAAATCAGCGCCGCCGGCCCTGCGACGACGTTGACAAAGACAGTACGCGGTGGGCTACCCGGGGAGGCCGGATCCAGCGGCGGCAGCAGGGCCAAAGATGATGAGGCGCTTCGGTGGCGCCGCCCCTGGCCTACTGCTTAACACGCTGAGTGACACCACCCCTGCTCTGCTCCCTCCACTGCCGAGCCGCCGAGCGGCACCGTCCTTGCCATGCTCCCTCTGATCACGCCTCCTTGTTTCGTGTCGATGATGGCGCGGCGGCGGCGGCAACGAAGAGGAAGCAGGCAGCAGCAAAGGTCATGCGCGCACAGTCGAGGAGGGCCGGTGAGCAGTGTCATGCCAGATCTTGGAGCGATTGTTGGTTTTGGCGGTAAGGGTTCGATCTACTGGACTGAGTGGAGCTGCGTACTTGCTTCACGGTTAGGTCAGATCTCCTAGGCCAGTTGCTTCTCTTCCCTCCCCCCTGTTCCACACCATGGCCAGACCCAATCATGTCACTTTGTGGATTGGATGGAATAAAGCTGGATCTAACGGGGCTATTGGTCAGGATGAACTGCAGCGTCCCCGCTCCGACAGTACAGTTGGTTGCTCCTCTCAGCCCGTCATGGCGGATAAAGTTCGTGCTACTGATATATCGAACCCAACTCGAGGCTGCTTCCTGTCCCATGTCTCCTGTATATCAGCAACAAGAGCTAAGGATATGTAGATATTCGTTGGTCATCAATGCTGCTATCAACTTGAAATAGCTAATCACTAATGATGCGAACTACTGGTCAAGGTAAATTATCATAACAAATTTGTTGATTTCTGATGCATGAATTTCAGCTTGCTATGGTTTGCAAATTGCTCCGATTGAAATGTAGAGTACCATTTTTCTAGGGATGTGAAGGAAGTGTTTTATTCTGGAGATTTGAGCTGCTTGGCTAGCACCAGCCTAATGAAGCCATAGGAGAGTGGTTGGACTTCATGAAGAGTTCCCATTGGAATGTAACAGTTCATCCTATTATTTTCATCATTTGTTTATGGCATTGAAGTCCTTCAAATTATCCATTGCTCAACGTTTCACACTACCACTGAAAACTTGCAAACAATAGTTTTGTCTAATTTTCAAGCTTCCTTGGTTTTCATATCTGGACTTTCGAATGTTTAATTTGTAATCCTTTTCCTACCGCTATTTATTTTCTCAAGTTACTTTTCTGGTTGCAGGTTCAGAAAAGGTTAGAGTCACTTAAGAAATAGAAAGAACAAGACAACTTTAGTGAACAAGGTAAAAAAAACCAATGAAGATAAACATAAGTTTGGGAACAATTCATCTTGCTTTGCCCTTCAGAAGGAAATTGTTTTGTGGAATATTTCAAATGGGAGTAAAATTGTACTTTTTTGTTCCATGCCTTCAGATTTGAACGAAAGAATAATGAGACAATAGCAAGAGGAGGAAAAGAAGCTATGGTTTTCATTTGTATAACATCCTATCAAGATCTGATTTATTACCTTTTGTTTTTAAATTATGATGGTAAATACTTGGCATTTATTTTGGTACTTAGGTAGTTGTCTCTGCCAAGTGTAAAGTTAAGATCAAACGTCTTAGTTGTCCTCTGTATATGTGTACTTTTGGATACCCTTGCTAATGATATAATTTTAGTTCATCCACAACTACAATTTATGCTGGTCCACACTGAAATATTATGTGTCAACCAAGTTTCAAACAATCCCTCATATTTATTCTGCGGGCATCTTGTCATCAATTTGATAAATTTATGTGTTGGAACTGTTCCTCCATTAAACTGTTCATTCCACCATAGTGTAAGCCTGATGTGCATAAATGTGAGAACATTTAGGAAAAAAAATTGAAGTATGAACTTTACTAAGCACATGCTAATACGCATTGAGGAAATTAAATTAATAATACATGTGGTTTTCCTGCCTTGGTATTTATGGTACTGAGCACATGGATAAAGTTTTTTTTCAACTTAAAGCACATGAATAAGGTCTTGCAGCCTTTTAAGTTTCAATATTTCTGTTGTTGATAAACTCATCTTAATTTTACCTTAAGTTTATCTACTTCAGAACTTATTTTTCTTTTCCAATAGATCTCTTCTATTTGCATAATACTCATAACTCTGGATATGAATGAATTCCATCATCAATGTCTAAGGACGGATGAATGACAAACTAATTGATATATTTGTACATTTCAATCAAATTTCTCGCCATTCTGTCCAAACATGGATAGAAGTTGGGCTTTGTGTTGTTTAGTAGAAGTACGAGAATGAGCTTTTAAGTCTAGCTGGATTCATTTTTAATTTCTCAGGGATCCTTGCTCTCAGTTCTTTTTTTTTTTTGACATAACCTTGATCCCAGTTCTTCAGTAGGTGTTCAAAACATTGTAAATGAATACACTCATTTTTTGGGTTCTGATATTTTTTTTCATTTTTTTCCAGGCCTAATGCCTTGAGTAGCTGAAGGACCCATGTCGGTGACGAGACAATATAGTATTTTGCTATATTCCTATTTCAAGTAAGTTTTTTGAACAAATTGCTCATTATTTTTGTCTAATATATGAAGATGGAAACAAATAGTGCTGAAACTGAAAAGAGGCAAGGATATCTACCTATTGTTTGTTTTCTTCATGCATATGTGCTATAGCACGTGTGAGTAGGGAAATACTGATATTTAACGGTTGTAGCCTGGAAAATAGTGATATATGCCATGGCCTAAGCTTGCTGTGCTGTGGAAACATTTGGTACAAAGGATCTGTCCCAGGTTGCTGCACTGAACCTACATGAAGAGGCATCAAATGAAAGAGAATGTACAAACAGGTTTACAACATACATGTCCCATGTCACTCGCATATGATCTGCAAGTTCAACTTTATATATAACATGTTTTACTAGAATTTTATTTTTAAATCCCTAATGTAAGGTTGCACGGGCGTTAAACCACATGAATTGTGATAAAGTGAACTTGTGGTTGCGCATGAACTATTATGGATATATTGAGCTATTTTGTGACAGTGTTCCATGTCTTCGCATTTTATTTAATGTTTTCAATAGAAATGAACTTTTTCACAGTTTGACCTTGTTAAGGACAAGTTGTGTTTAATCTGGAAGATATATTGTGCTACTACAAATATTGAATTATTATTTGATGGCCAACCACCGTTTTACATTTTGATGTCAATGTTACACAAAATAGTTTATTTTTATTTTTATACTATTTCTGCTCTTCATTTAGCGCATGGACAACAAGTAAGACTTTCGTTGCTCCCATAAAACTTCATCTTAGGAAAATAAGTGTTGCCCTACAGGCTGACTGGCTTTCACTTTCATCCTATTTTGTCATGCTGACAATATTTGCTCAATATAATTTGATATTTGTAATTCTTTGAAGATTCAAATTGATAGCAGGGCGACTGGTAGGGCACGTAACGCGTGTGTTCCACTCTAGTGTTCTATATGGTGCAGGGGCATTAGCTGTGGCATATCTACTTGTAGCACCTCCTAGCATAGTCGTTGTTGTAACGGAACAACGATAGCTCTACGTGGAATGATGATGCCCACAATACATAATTGTTTATGGTATCGACTTCAATATTTAAAAGATTATTATACTATTGCACTTTTCCTCGATTATATTTGATACATGACATAGATCGATTTAAACATTTATTTGATTTGTTATATGAAAGGAAATTTGATTGACACATAATTTAATAATGTATTATTGAATATATTCTGACAACGTAGCGTTAGTACGGATATATTGCTAGTTTATATGGTTAGTCCTTATAGCTAAAGGTAAATCATCCTACTTCATTTTCTAATACCCCTTTTATAATATTAAAGTAGACCATATAGAGTTAAAATACCACTTTTTGCTCACATTATAAATGCCCTAATTAAGGGGCGTAGTGGGAGTGGAGACGTGACTGAACAGATCGGATCGGTTGGACAGCTAGATCGGCTCATGGTAGCGAGATTGAACGGCATCCAATGGAGGAGACGGATGATGATAGAAACATGGCATATTGTTGAATAATAGGTAGTAATGACGATGATAATACATTTTAAATAAAATAAATGTATTCTAAATACTAAGCATTTAAAAATATTTGTATTAAAGTTCTAAATGTTTAATCAAATTATAACATAAATATCCTGTACATCAAATATTCATGACCAGAGAAACAATAAAAAGCTAGCTAGCAAGCATTTATGCAGAAAGCTATCCCAATTGATTAGCTCGCTGTAGCTAATATCCTTCAACATGAGAACAGTTAAGAATCCAGCATATGTGCATCTCTCGAGCAAGACGGGTCTTCAGAAAGACAACAGAAAACACCAGAAGCTCTAGCGCCCTCTACCTCATCGACCCTATAGACTCCAGTCCACAAGCATGGCTGCACCGTCCCAAAACTGACGACCTTAATAACAATTCTTTTCTAGCTCTTGCTGTGTTGTTCAGAATGCATAGAGAATGGTACATTGAATACCTGTAGCAAGAGTCTCCCATTCCTAACTTCTCTTCAAGAGTTACAAGCCTGCTCTTGATATTTGCATCCAATATTCATTGAAGAGTTCCTTGAAAAAGGATCCTTCGATCTCCATCAGTTTTTGGGGCTGATCATACTCGACCATTTTCCCTGCCGTGACAAAAGATTAACATGACTGACTCAACAACCTTCTATCATGCCATATTCTCTGCATAAGAGTTCTTTTTCAAGACATGCATGGTTATCCCTGGACAGCATGGACTTTACATGAATTTTCTACTGAATTAGTTTTTTCATGCAAATTCCATCCTTCAAAATAGCCCCTTAATTTGCATACACATGGATTACCCAAGAGTAGATGGAATTAAATAAAGCATGGTCTTGAAAGCTTTTTACGCTCGTTTTAGATGTATTCATACCATCATTAACGACAAGTACCCTCGTGCAGTCCATCACAGTAGGAATCCGATGTGCAATGGTGATGACTGTGCTGTCTTTAATTCTGTCCAGATGATTTTCCGAATTACAACATCAGTTTGCATTATCAATTGATGCGGTAGCCTCGTCAAGGATCACGATGCAGCTTCTTCGCAACAGGACACGACCCAAGCACAGTAACTGCCTTTGGCCCATGCTCCAGTTTGATCCTCCTTCCCCAACTGTTGCAAAACATATAGAGGAATAGCATTACAAATTTTTGTACCTTTCACAGGAATAAAAACTATGCGCTAAACTGTGAATGTCGTGAAAACACATACCAAGCGAATCCAACCCTTGCTTCTCTTCAATTACTTCATCAAGTTGACATTTTCCTAGAACCTTGCAAATCAGGAATGTAAAAGTACCTAATTAGCTTTGAATAAACCATTTATGGGTGGAAGCGAAGGTGGGGAACTATTACTCAAATTGGGGGAAAGCACAGTACTTTCTTTCTGTTAATCTAAAGTTTCAAGAGTGAACTTATTGGTTGCACAGGTATGGCTTGGTAATTGAGAGTTCAATACCATTCAAGAAGGCACTGCATTTTATTATCTATTTTGTTAATGAGCTGCAATTTTCACACAGCAATAACGTGCTAGATTATTTGTACACAAAGGGAAATTTAGGTAATTATAATTAAATTAGCACTCAAGAGGGAAAAAGCAATCCATCTTGGGTATAGTTTGAAATCTGTAACATACTCTTATAAAGAGAGAATGAGATTATTTTATTAATTATTTATGTAAGGCACTGGTGCATGTGACTTCGTGAGGGTGTCTTCTCTAGGCTCTTTTTTGTTTCTTTCAGTGCTTGTTGTGCACCATATGAAAACAAAAGGATCAAATTTTCATATATTCCTAGGAAGTACGTACTTTCCAGATTTGTTCGTTCAAGAAATTCCCTTGAGGGTCCAAATTGTATCTGATTGAACCATGGAAAAGTATACGATCTTGAGGAACAAGACCAATTCGAGATCGCAAGTCCATTAAGCCCATTGTTGTGATGTTTTGGCCATCAATGATTATTTTTCCTCCAGAATGCTCGACAAGAATAAAAATTGCATTTATCAAAGTTGCCTTTCCACTTCCTGTTCGACCAACTATCCCAATTTTCTCCCCACCATGAAATGTGCAGGAAATTCCTTTCAATACTGCAGAAGCATCATGAGTATATTTAACCTGCTGAAATAAATATTGATTAGGTTTTTGGTGGATGGAGAAGTTTAATTTTTAGTTTATCATACTATGATTTTGAAGACTTAATCCGATGAAGTCATTACGGATAAAGTCATGAATAATGCATTTGAAATTAGTTTTTCCACACTTCCCTCCAAATATTCAAGTACTACCTTACCAGCCGAGGGCCAATCAGCAGGTAGTTGATTGTCTTCCACAATATCTGGTGCCTCACTCACAGTATTCATGTACTAGCATAGCCTTTCAACAGAGATTATATGGTTTGCAAGGGAACACTGATTTTGAATGGAGAAAAGAAATAGCATGTTCAGTGAAAGACCATAAGATAGCACCATCCCTGCAACACCTGTAAAAGTGGAGAGAAAATCTATAATTATGAGTTAATCTTAATCTACTTCCCATATGACTTAGGAAACTCTTAAAAACAAAGCAACTCAAAAAAGTTTTATGTGATGAGGAACTACATGAATAATGTAAATTGTACGTTCGCATATGGAAAGAGGGAGTAAACTAATTATAAGACTGCATGTGGTAATGTTTTGCTGATCTCACCAGAACTTAAAGTTCCTTGTGGAAGAAGAGTGTTGACAAAAGTAGCTGACGAGAGAATAGCAGCAGCCATTATCTCCAAACGTTGAGTCAACCACTCAGTTGCAGCAAAACAGTGAAATGCTGGACTTGCATTATTTTCAATATGCTCCAAAAGTTTAACAAAAAAAACGATCTTCTTGCTTAAAAGCTCTTATTGTTACTGCTCCAGAAATTGATTCAGCAAGGTGATTGGCAATAAGAGATTTTGTAGTTCTATTGATCCTCATCAATTCCTTTGAAGAGGCTAAGTAGCACCTCTGAATTTCATCAAAACTATTTTTGAAAACAAGAAAAATAATCTAAGTTCATCCAAGAAAGACTAGTTCATAAAAAACTCACATGCATTCTGGTAGCCACAATGATTACGGGTGCAACAACAATAAAAACTGCCCGGGTAAAGAAACATAATACACCCAAATTGATATATGCATTTAGTGTGGCACTAATAGTGGAAGACAATGTAAATGGGACATCAAGATCAACTATATTTAAGTCAGACGATACCGGCAAATAAAGAACATTTTACTTGCCACAGAAATAAATTATAATGAATCAAATTGGGCGAGCGAGATACAATTTCATCCAATTTTGAGTACTTACACAGCTAAGAATACTTCCAATTGGAGTGGAATGAAAGAATGACATGGGTGCACAAAATAGGGCAATAAGTACTTGGAAAATAACAACCTTGATGTCTGTAGACCTAGATCAACTGCTAACAGAGCTCTAAATAGTAAGAAAATGATCGAACCAATTCCAATTGCCATATACGCTAGAACCAAATTCAATGTGCTTACGTTGGGATTTTGAACATTGGCTGCAAGCCATGAGTTCTGTGCTAATTGCCCAGATGCGAAAGTAATGTTAGCTATAGCAATTAGACTAGCATATATGTATCCCTTATTCTGGCCCAAATACATAATATAAGGCTTCAGACTAGTATCACCAATTCCCCTCTCTTCTCTCCTAATTACTTGATCAAATTCTGCCTTCCTGACAGATTCTTTCCCCTCATCACAAGCAAAAACTCTCTCCCTTTTGAAGGTGCACGGGCGTGCCAGTCAGTTTGATCCTGCAACTGACAAGATAAACACTGAAACAAGCCGATCAGCTATCGAGCCGACAGGTAACTAAATATCCAGCCGATCAGATGTTGATGTATTGACGTTTAGCCGATAGGATGAACAATCGGCAGTAAAAAGCTTGGATCGGCTAGAAACTTAATAGAAATAAACTTGAGTTAAATATTAGACCAACGTAATCCGCCAAGTTACTTATTTATCTTAGTCAATCGGATGAGCCCCTTGTTGACGTTGAAAATGATAATCAACAGTCACACACGTAGGCCTGGGAATCAATCTTAGACTACTCCAGTGCAGGACGTAATTCTTAGAAATGTTGGGCGTGCCAATCAGTTTGATCCTGTAACTGACAAAATATAACATGGAAAAAAGGGTTAACACCGAAACCGCTATCGTCCGGATAGCCTATACCACCCCAGGACCCTAGCCGATGAACTAGACCATTGGCTTTGTAGGAATTTCATGATAGTGGGTATAAATGTGCTCAATCGGTTGAGTCAGAAGCAGGATAAACACTAAACAGACCAACCAACCAATTAATTCTAAAAGATCGAACCCAACCGAGACAGTCTTAAGATTAATCAGCTGATCGAACCGATTCAGTGCTTATCTCACATAAAATCGACAGGCAATAGGAGAATAAGTGTGAAATTTAAATACAAACCGGACTGCTTTACTAATTGCCAGCATAAAGCAAAAATAATCAACAGTATACATGCTCACACCAGATCTAGAAGATCGAACCTAATCAAGACAGTATAGATATAAATATAACCATGCATGAGCTTAAGTAATCATTACAGCATGCGAGCAACAAGACAGCAAACCAGCGTAATCCATTAAACTCAGCCGATAGGACAGATTTCTTATAAACAGATCACATCAGACATATATAGATCAGACCTAACCGAGACAGTATGCAATCTAGTACGATATAATCATATAAGTATGAAGATTGATGAGCTTAATGGACCAATCAGCAGATTACTTAGGATCGTACTGGCTAGAACTCTAGCGATAAGCCCTCGTGAGCCCCTAATCTAATCTGATAGCACAAACCCAACAAACCAGATTGATTGGACTCACAACTAACACCGAATCTATCTCCAAGCTTTTAGGCCTACTCGGACTCCAACTCCTATCCGATTCGGATTCCACCGGCTACACCTATGTCGTGTCCAATCTTCTGTCTCCAGCCGATTCTCCCCCTTTTTTATCCAATTCGGCCTCTAGCTGTGTTTCAATCCATAACGGTAATTTGCCAAAATCTGGCATTAACACCCCTATTACCAGATCAAACTAAACATACATAGATCGAACTTAACTGAGACAGTATGCAGTCAAGCACGATATAATTATAGGAAACATGAAGATCGATAAGGCTAATAAATAAACTGAAGAATTACTTGGAATAATTTAAATCAACAATGAATGTTTTGCTGCGATCGGCTAAATACAATTTGCATGTAATCCTCATAAGCCAATGCAACACAAAATAAATGCCGATCTAAGTAAATCAAGCCGATTGGTGTAAAAATAATGCAGTAAGACAATCAATCATCGGCTATAAACATGTAGATATGCTAAACATGTAGATTGACAAAGATCATCGGCTATAAACGGCGGACAATCAATCGAGATCTATAAAATATCTAACTTAACTTACTAGGAATAATTAATCATAAAAGATCAGACCCAACTGAGATAGTTCAAGATTACGCCTACAATGCCAAGCTAGATACTAAACATATCTAGATTGCTATCAAGCCCATGAGCCGATGACTGACAACTTATCGGCTGGTACTCCGATAAAACGATGAGCAAAATACATCAATCTAATATAATCCATCTGATAAACGCAATCTACTAGATTGGGCCGAACCGAGATAGTATAAGATTGAGTATGTCAAACAGAAAATATCAAACCAACGTAGATCACCCAAAGTGGTCGACCAGATCAACTCAAGATAACGAAGTAACTCAAGCTAAAACTGATACAATAACTAGCAATCGCACAACCAGATTAGAAAATCGGACCGAACCAAGATAGTTCTAATCTAGCCAATACGATTACCTTGGTCGGCGGAATGTAGGACTTACCCCTCCGCGGGAGATCGAGACGATGCAGCCCCGTGTCAGGTGCCAAGTTCCACCAATGTTGAAACCTCGATTAGGAGGGTGGCGATGCGCCGAGAGTAATTGATCTATTGATGTGTAGATGATTTACAATGACCCCATACATACATATTTATACCCTCAGGTAGATGCTAATCCGTGTTGGACACGACATACGACTCCTAATAGATAAAAAGAAATAACAAACTCCTACGTAGATTCTATCTCTAACACATAAGTCCCGATTAGACTCTAACTCTCTTAGAGATAAAGGAAAAAAAATCTAAACTAACTCTAATTAACAGATAAAATTAAATTACATAGGCTCTAATTATTCCTAAATCTATCTATAACATTCTAGGCCAATCGGACTCTATTTCTTATCTGATCCAGACTCTGTCGGCTGAATCCGAGTTGTATTCCGTCTGGCCTTCTATCCGATTGTCATGTTTCCTGTCCGATTCGATCTTTAATCACAGTTTAATCTCCAGCGGCAATTATCCAAATTCTGACGTTAACACATGTCCCCTAGTTTTGAAGTATGAGAACTCATGCTTCAAAATTATCTTCTCTCTTTAGGCTGTGATGACTCCAAAACTTTTCTTCTCCTGCCTCCCGTAATCGACTTTCATGAACCGATACTGCTTGAATGAGATGGGCCAAACTTGCAAACTCGTGGCAAAAGAATTTGTCTTTGATAGGTTCGAGCAGTCCTCCGAATGCAAGCTCTGTCAACTGTTTATCATTTAAGCTTAAATTATAGCATCGGTTGTGAACATTACGAAACCTTTGTATATATTTCATAGCCGATTCACCTTTCTGCTGCTTAACCAGAATTAAATTTGTAAGTCTCAGCTCATATGTTCTAACAAAGAAATTTTTATGAAATTGTGTCTCTAGATCAGCCTAGCTTCTAATAGAATTTGGAGGTAATGACGAAAACCATGTAAAAGCCGATCTAGAAAGTGACCGTGGGAACAACCGAACCTTCAGGGTGTCATGAGTCGATGCCTCTCCATATTGTGTTAGAAATCGACTGACATGTTCAATTGTAGAAACATCATCTTGCCCCAAAAATCTAGAGAATTCTGGTATCATGTATAGGCGTGACAATGAAACCCTATCGAATCACTCAGGATATGGTCACCGATACAGATCTACTTGCCTTTTTGGTCTGATCCCAAATTGTTTACTCATTATCTCAATAACTTTATTGGCCAACTCATCTTTCTTTGCATTGTATTCACCATGCCAATATTGATCAGGTTATTCTAGCTGATACTGCCCCCCGAGTTGAATTCCTTTAGCAGTGTATTCATCAATTGTTGTCTTGATCAAATCTTGCAATGTATTCATCAAAACTCCAGACTGATTGAACAAGGCACGACAAACCGATTCATCAACTGTATCTTGAAGTGTCTTGACCATCGGCTTGGGGAGTTAAGTCTTTTGAACTGGTCCTTCTAGTGTGATGACGAAAGATTGAAGACAACGCTTCCCAAAATCTGCCACATGTTGCTGCACCAGTTGTTTCTGTTCTTTCGTCAAATCCTCTATTGTGACCAAGTTTTTGGTATTGACTTCTTCAGACTACTCAAACGATCGCTTGTGAGTAAAAATAGCACGTAGTCCCACTAGACATGCCAAAAATGTGTTGATGTCAAAAATGTGATCTGACGTGTCACACACGAAGGCCTGAGAGTCGTTTCTCAGAATGCTCCAGTGCAGGACCTAAATTCTTAAAAGGTGCACGGACGTGCCAGTCAGTTTGATCCTGCAACTGACAAGATAAACACTGAAACAAGTCGATCGGCTATCGAGCCGATAGGTAACAAAATATCTAACCGATCGGATGTTGATGTATTGACGTTTATCCGATAAGAGAACGTGGCAATGCATGACAGAGGTGATGTCAGCCAGCGGTGGCGTATGTGAGCAGAAGCGGGGAACACTGCTGCCTGATCCCAGCGTGGCCGAGGGTGTCGATGCGACGTGGCAGAAGAAACCGATCAAGGGAGGGAGCGGCGGCTGCTCCTAATATGGCCCCTCCCATGGCGACCGAGACGCGCCGCGAACACCTCCGACCGTACGGCGACGGCCAGTGTCTGCCGGAAGGGGAAACGGATGCTCGGAGTGGGGGAATTTCACCCTGTCGCTCTCCGCAGCAGTCGTTCTCTCAAATACCCTGATCTACCAGTACAAGGACTAGGCCGCGTTCTGTTGGAGTACAGCTATTCGGCCCACAAAACGTACTAATAGTTTAGTATACGATTAATTAATTATTAGTTGTAAAATCTAATAAATAGATTAATATAAATTTTAAAATAATTTTTCTATAAAATTTTTTTATAAAAAGATACATCATTCAGTAATTCGGAAAGAAAAATAAGTGTATCTAGGTTTGGGGTTAGTAGAAGAGCGAGAATAACTTGGTCTAAAATGGCTGTTCTACCCATTCTATCTTTTTCATCTTTCATGGACACTGTCTTTTCACTCATACTTATATTTATAATTCAAAATTTAAATTTTTAACCATAAAATTAAAGTTGATTTTAGAGTTTTTTATCATAGTTTATTTTTTTAGTCTTTACTTGCCGATTGCTAAGAATATGTATATAAAAGTTTAATTCACAAATATTTTTTATTTACAAATATATCGTAAAAGATGGTAACCATAGTGTTTAGGGTTGGTCGTCTCTATGGTCACATTAGGGGTGAATATAAGCTTATAGTTACGCCTAATAAGATGGCATGATTTGTTGAATTTAAAAAAAAAAAAATCTTGCATCTAACATGACTAACTGACAAAATTGAATGGACTCATAACTCGCGTCCTTTTAGATTAATATTTTACCTGAACCTTATTTATAGATTTTTTTTCCCATTTTTGAAGTTTTCAAATTGATGGCAATGGTGACGTGGACAAAGGTTCCCGATCTTCCAAAAGGCTTTAATACCACCATGTGGACAAAGATTCACAATCTTCCTATAGGTACTGAAAATCACTCGATTTGGTAGAGTCGTGACACAACTCGATCCGGCTTCTGAACGAACACGCCCTTAAGCCCCGCATTCACAGCATCACGTC
This sequence comes from Oryza brachyantha, assembly GCF_000231095.2. NCBI lineage: Eukaryota > Viridiplantae > Streptophyta > Magnoliopsida > Poales > Poaceae > Oryza > Oryza brachyantha. The sequence continues at coordinate 14,620,094 of NC_023163.2, read as the reverse complement.
TCCTCTGGCTATCAACCGTATCGAAACCCGATTGACCTCACCGAGAATACTAATCCCTTTTTGCGAATCAAAGAACACAAACAAGAACAAGATAGGTTGCACCCAAAATTACAGGTGAATGATTAAACTCACAAGTTGGGGTCTCACAAACCGAACGAACGGCGAAACTGTTCTAGATAGATTAATCTAAGCAAAACACAAACCCTAACTATGACAGCGGCTACTAATTTTGTCATGTCCAGAAATTTACACTGATTTTCAAACAATAGTATGCATTAAATTTTGGTCTATGACCAGCCCGAGTACACACTACAACAAAGTTGAATACACAGTTCCACGTCTTTAAAACATGTAAAAGTAATAGTCTATCGAATGCAGCGGAAAAAGAAAATAAAAGACTAGCTAAACTCGAGCTTGTAGTCCACGCCTTTAAGATATATCGGCACATGTAGTCTTGGTGATAGAGCGAACCTTACTCCTACGAATTTCCTTTGCCGTACTCAAACTCTGGCCCTGGTGGGAAATTAAGCAAGGCTGAGTACAATACATGGTACTCAACAAGTAGCACCCAAGAGAAGAATAAAACGAATGCAATTGATAACAAGGATAGGCTAAAGTTACTTTGCATAAAACAATAGTTATTTAGCAAAATAGTAATTTAAATAGACTAAACAGAAAGTAAAGTAAACATTTGTATCATCCAATGTCCAACGATACACCACATTGCAACAAGCCTAGATCACCAACTAAACTATACTAGTTCCAAATTAATCAAGTTATTAAAGAAGAGACTAATCACGGTGAATGTGGCAGTTCATCCCATAACTACGGGCATGGTTATTCGAACAGTTTACTCTGATCAAAGGTGTATAATTTTATCCACAAAACATGGCCCCATAACACGTTACCGTGCACCGACATATCACCACGACACCTCAAAAAGGAAACCATGATATATAGAACCTATCGAATAACCCTTTCTATCAATCATACCACACTTTAGGTTTCGCCCCCATCTTTAACCCAAGGCAGCCAGCCCCAGTTTGTGTCTAGGCAAATACAAAAGCAGCATAGGCCGCTGTCGGACCCATCCATACTCTATCATGCTCACCCTTGCCTGGATACGCCAGGCAAAGCAAACTTATACCACAAGTTCCACCGTTGCCCATTCTGGTTTGTGGTTAGTACTAGATTATTCTAGGGTGTCTCAAGAACCGGTACTTAATTGCCATGGGCACGACTCCCAAAACTATACACCCACATTTTAGTTTTTGCCCAAGAATCGATGGATCGTTAGGGGAGCCCCAACTGCCAATGTCTCACCGACTATGCCAAAGCGACCGACAGATAGTTGGTCATGGCCTTGGAGTCACCGCAAAATGTTCGGATGGCCATCGTGTAGACCGTCAACCATGACTTTTGGTCAGAGGTATCGTCGTATTTGTCCATGCTAATTGGCTTAAAACCACTCGGCCAGTTTACCTTGCATAGGTCTTTGGTGAATGTAGGCACACTGTCATCGATATCAGTATCAAAGCTATCAGTGGAATGACGCAATGACGATCGGCCCCGACTCTGATTATCCCGACTGTCTTGTCGGCGCTCATGACGTCGTTGCTCCTCATGTTCCTTACGTTGACAGTCGAGCTTGTCACGTAGGTCGAATCCCTTATTGTGGTGAAGTTGTTCTTGTTTGGCCTCTAGCTGCTGGCATTGCTCTTCCAGTTAGCGTTGTTCGTCGTCGAGGTGACGTCGTTTCTCGACGAGCTCCTTACTATCCTCTAAGTCGGTAGATACTCGGCCCAACCGCATGGAGCTTAATGGTCGCTTAGAAGATGGATCCCTAGATCAAGGAGATCTAGACAACTAGGCCTTCGATCTGGAAGGTGGATTTTTGAAGCGATGTTGAGACTATTGGGTGGCAGCTGTAGTAACCATTGCCTTCACCTTGTGAATTTTTTCCTCAATTGGATGGTCGAAGAGTTGTTTGAGGATGCCACTCGGACATTCTGTTGAGAGTCTTAAAGACTGTGTGCCCCTCCACCTGAGTGTGGAGTAGATTATGCTACACCATGCTCAACTAGTTCCTCAACTCTTCGCGAGATTGGTTCTCACGTTGACGTCTGGCTTCAGCTTCAAGTTGCTGACGTTCGTCTTCTTGCTTCCTCTACTCGGCTAGTTTAGCCGCTTGTTCCTACTGGTGCTTCTTCTCTCCCTTATCTACTGACGTCTGAGTGGTGGTGAAGATCTCTCTAGGGGAAACAAAGTTTTTCGAGCTACTGTAGGTGTTTGACGTGTCTAGTTCAATGGTCGGCTTGCACGTTGAAGTCAATCCCTAGTGGCAGAGGTGCCAGCTCAAGATATTGTAGCTCTGTGTGGTGAGATCCAGATTGGATCTCGTCTTCGACTAGCACTGAGTTGTCTGGTATGAAGTGGCATACTTTCTTAGATTCAGGTGGTATGAAGTGGCATGCTTCCTTAGATTCAGGTGATTCAGAATCCATGAAAGAGAGCGCATTGTGCTGATCGAGGAGAAGTTTGATGCCTTCGAACTTGAAGGTTTGCCCTGGGGAAAACTTTGTCTTTATGATTTTCGAGTTTTGGTCCATTGATCTCATCGAAACCTTCTAAGTAGCTTCTCTACCTAGCACGCCAACTATTGACGATCTGGATAGACAGTAATATATGGGGTGGCTAACGAGGTGCAAAGATCAATGGTTAGATGTAGACACGGGATTACCCAAATTCAAGCTCTCGATATACGAGATAACACCCTACTCCTGTTTGGCGATTGTATTTGATGTGTTAACAACAAAAATTGGTTTTAGCCGTGAATCGCAAGAATGTGAATTTGGATGCAGGTGACCAAATAATTATATCACGGAATAATTAAATGGCCAAAAGTTGGGCTGGACAGAAAGTAAAAGGAGTTGGTGGAGTCCAAATCAAACTGGAGATGATGATCAGATCGGATAGGAAAGGAGAAGTACGATTGAAGGAGACAGATAGAGATTGATTCAGTGATAGATTGCAGAGTCTGGTTACGAAAATGGATAAGTGTAATATAGTCACTTAGTTTCGGCATCAGTTTGTTAGGAAAGTTAGAGTTTATATTTGTTAAGATTAGTTAAAAGATACATGTCTGTATCTGTGTGAATCAGTTGTGAGGGTATAAATACAAAGCCTGATAGTTTGTATTGGAGATTTAGATCAATACACGTATTCTCGGTGCATCGCCAACCTTTTCGATTGAGTGAGCTGTCGGACTACATCAGCCCAGGGCTTTTGTAACAACACTATATGCTACTATAACCCCAAAACCATGTTACTGGATTCCGCTGTAACACATAATACAAGTGATCCTACTGGCCATGTTACTAGCGTATTACCTAGTAGCACATAACTTGTGTTCCAGCATATAAAAATAGGTGTTACAACCATCCCTAACTTGTGTTCCAGTATATAAAAATCGGTGTTACAACCATCCCGTTGTAACACAAACTAGATGTTACCATGCACACTGGTAACACATCTTTATAACGTCTACCACACATTACAAACCTTGTCTTAGGCTCCAGCAACACAGTTGAGCCACCAGTAACACAAGTAAATGACACGTTATAGTTAACAATAGCAGAATTAACAATTTGATTAGCGATAACAGTTTATTAACCACTACTTATTTTAAAACTATTGTATTTATATTTCTAGGAATGTATCAAAATATCTATTATAAGTATCGTATGGCTCACAACACAAATCAACGTAACAAATTGGATTGCCTCAGAATAAAGTAATTTTAATTTACATGGATACATAGGATTAGTCTCAATACATGCATAATTTCTAAATACAAGACTAGAGCTATTTGCCTCTGGATCCATCGATGGGATAAAAATACTGAGTAATCATCTTTTGCTCCAAGTTCAGCTGATCCTGTACTTGCATGCGTACACTCACACAGTTGCACTGTATAGTACAAGTCTTGAATGTGTACCTGCAGTTGATCAAGACGAAGATAGGGTGATTGCTTGGTTTTCTTTCCATAACATATTTGCAAACGAAAAATAATTTATGAATAGAACTTTTATATATGTACTCTTAGCTATCTAAAATTCAATATAAAAAATAATTCAGTAAAAAAACCCCAAAATCAACTCTAAATTTTGGTTTATAAACATAAGCAGAAAGATCATGCTGTTAGCCCATAGAAATTTACATGAATAGCATAGGTCAAACATCAGATTCAAGGAAGGATTTCTCAACACTGCAGTTTTCTTTAGCTCAAAAGAAAATCTCAAATTCCCCACTATTTTGCTTCTTGTTCTAGCCAAAACAAGGGCATAATCTGGAAAATGATATGGCAGAATTGCTTGGCCTAGGAAGAAAGATTTTTTTTTTTTAAAAAAGGAATTCTTAGGTACAAAACAATATTTTTCTAGGAATAGACCAGACAGCAATGACTAGCTTCATATAATTGAGAATGAATGCAACTGTAGATTTTTACACAATATATTCATCGCAGTGCACCAAGCTATAAAATGCTCGATGAATAAAAGTTTTCCCATGGATAAAGTATAATGCAACACTATACCCTTAACATCCATTTTCTGTGATCACATCTGCATTTGCACTGACATTATATGTACCTGAAGCCCTGAACAAGACACATGAAGAAGCCCTGCAAGTTACAAAAGATGTTGAGTTTTTACTGTTTTCAGTGCCCCCATCCCTCTGTAGTTAGAAGCAAACTAGAATTATGAGTTTTAGAAATATTTGGAACTGAAGCAAGAATTAGTACTACAGCATAAGGAATTAGTACTACGATTATGAGTTTTTAATAACTAAACAACATTCTTGTCGCTCCAGCCTAAGGCACAAATGCAGCATTGAACATATATCATTTCTTTTGCCAGGGAAGCCCAGACCGGGCCAACTAATTTCATTAAAGAGTGAAGCATGTACAGTTTTGAGTTTACTGAAAACATTATATCATTTCACCCTAGCTGCCTTATAAAATCTCCCAAACAATCACACAGAATTTGAGCTCAATGCTTGAATGCTAAAAATTAATTTAGCAGTGTAAATATTGTGATGAATGGCCAATGCTATGATTTATTTAAATAAATAAAGCATCTGCTGCAATGATAGGAAAAGAAGTTGAGTACAGTTCAGCCCATAGGTAACGTGACATAAAGATGATAATGATGAAAACTTACATTAGCTGTTTAATCATGAAATGACTAAAAAAACACGGGTGTGCCTGCTTCCATTCTATCCAGGAACACATCTATGTTCTAGAAAAAGGAACAAATAGACAGAAAAGCAAAACATTGTCATGTGGTTACAGAAATGTAAAGATAATTCTGAGGGCACTCGTAAGATTGACAAAAAGTTAAATGTCCCAAAAACTATATATGAGCTACTATTCTTAGAATTTCTACTATGCATAGGAACAAACTTATACATTTGTTCAATAATTAGGCAGAGTTACACGTTCACTTAAAAATTTATTCATGATGTAAAAGACATACCTGTGAGACAAAAAAGGACTATAGCTGTACTGAAAGAACGATGCGTCTGCGAACTGGAATGACAGCCCATGCCATACCTTAGCACCCATGGTTTGCTGGCCAGGAGCTCCATGAGTCCATGTCCACGTGCGAGCTCACGATGCCAAGGACATATTCAGAAAAAATCAGAAAAATTCCCAAATTAATCAGTAAATTATCAGAACATATTCAAAGTATCTGGCTTCAGTTTATTGAGCTGTGAAAGTATGAATGCATTCATGAACTAAAGCAGTCTTCTTGTTCATTCATCCCCATGGGAAAAGCCGAGTGAAATAAATCCAGTGCTCCAGTTCTTTTCTTCTTTCATTGAATGAACAGTAGGGGATGCAGATGGGAGGCCGACGACCCAGGCGGCGGGGAGGCCGCCGGAGCAGGCGGGGCTGTCGCCGGACCAAGCTTCCATGGATCTACTGCTGCTGTGCGGCTGGCGGTGGTGGAGGGAGTGCTGTCGCGCGCGCCGCCGGGGGAGCGTCAAGGAGTCGTCGCCGGCGGCGGCCTGGGCGCTTGCGGCCAGGCTCGGCCTAGGACTGTCGCCGGCGGTCCAGTCGGGCGGCGAGGCGGCGGAGTCAGGCGGCGAGTTTAGGCGGCGTGGGGCATCGCCGTCCGGCTTGGTGGCTCACCCGCGGGCGTGGGTGCCGGCTGGCCGCACGGCCGCGCCGGCCCGGCCGCGCCGCCCCGCTGGCTGGCGCACGGTAGGAGGAGGGTTCGGTAGAGGTGGCCGACCTGGGCTGCGGGGGCCAGCCTGCCGGGCGGCCGCACGGGCGCACCGGCCGGTGCGCCGGTGGCGCACGGGAGGGAGGAGGAGGATTCGGCAGCGGTCTGGCGGCGGCCCGACGGCGACGACTGCGGCGGCTAGGGTTTCGGGGGGAGGCGGCGCACGGGAGGGAGTACGAATAGGGGAGGAGAGGACGGAGGAGTAGCTGGGCAGTGGAAGTATTTTCCTACGTGGGTCCCACCTGTATGTGTCCATAAAGTTTTTTCCTTTTCCATATAAGTAACCATCAACTTTTTAATGGCATAGTTGTAAAAGACTCTGAACCTGAACTAATGTGAACGAGCGCTGAAGACTTCGGTGGAGTTATGAGGCAGCGCGCGCAGTCGTTAGGCACCAGTATGCTCCCCCTCGCTGCCGGCGAACGGTGCGCGTCGGTGCCAGCTACACCCGGGCGCGGTTACTTGCACATGGCTGCAGTACATCCTACGGTCCTGCCGTAGCTACGGAGACCTCTTCACATCGTTGCGCCACATCTCCAGGTCCATGTAGCACACCTCCTTTCCCCTAATGTGTACACTACTCTGCCTTCCGCCGTGGATATGGAGGAACCGAGGGAGGAGACGAAGAGCCCCGTGGAAGAGGAAGAGTTAAGAGACGAAGCGTCTGAGCTCCTATTGTCCTAGAAAAAAGATGAGTGGTTACGAGCTCTTTTATTTTAGCTGATTGGTGGGGTACGGTTTCTCACGCCAGGCGGCAAAATCAAACTTTCTACGAAACGCCAAAAAAATCGACACTGTTTTTGGCCTATATTTACTTTTTCTAATTGTTTTAGAGGCAATTTTAGCTATAGTTAAAGATAATTTGGAAGGAAAATGCTTTGCAATTTAACAATAATTTCATAATTAAAAATACTTTGCAATAACAAATTAACTATATAGTCCCTTCAAGGTTGCTAATTTTGGGGCAAGAGAAGTATATTGGTATTTTAAACAAACTAATAAAATGTGAAATACTATAGTACGGGACCTCATCCTTACGCGCGCATGGTATTCTCTCCACTTACCAAATTTCGTTATATTTGTCGACATCATTGGTAGCATTGACAAGATCCATCCTTAGATCTGGGATTCACCAGGTTGGAGATGACGAGTGTTCCATGTTGTTGCTAAGGCCCATCGTTCACTTGTCATCCATGGTTGCATTAATGCCAAGGCGAGCATTACACATGATATACGGTTCTTGTTCCTCATTCACTCTCACACATGCTTCATCGCCGTGGTTGCCTTGGGATCGTCATAGTCCTTTTTTGGCTTGGTTGGTTTTTTTTCATGTTGCTAGTTTTCTTCAACAAATCGTTGGTTTAGATTTAAGTCATAGAAAAGGCATTAACCACCACCTACACGTTACAGATCTAAAAAGGTGAAAGACATCTAGCTTACACATACCTATATACATCATAGAGAAGCCACGATAGGAAGAACGAACTAGCGATGACATCAATATTCATCCTTGTGGGACTCCACTCCGTCCTAACAAGATTAGCAATGTTTATTGATGAGCAATATGATGACTATGCTATTTGGTTTAGTTTACTCATTATGATAACGAGATGCTAAAAGTTTGTCTTACTTTGGTTTCATGCCTGAATCAAAGTGGGAGGAGGAGGAGTAGGTGGTGATGGTCTAATAGATAGCGAGTGGAGAGTGGGAACCGGACAGGAGTGTGACGACGGATGTTGGGTTTACGCCATGAGCCTACGAGGGCACGATAGATGTAGTGACACCAGGATTATGGGATGATGGGAGGTGGCAATGGCAGTGGCAACAGCATGGCCACACAAGGACCAGCCATAGGGGTAGTCTAGCGATGATAACAAGATTGATAGATAAATAACAGACATATCCTACTTCTACCATCACCAAATACAGTTTGGGTACAGTGGGGCAATGATTAGGGTTAGACAATTAGTCTCTTTATGATGGTAGAGAGGCCTAGTGGGATGTCATCGTGTTGATGTGACCACGCCCACCATTGATACAACCATTGCTCACACAAAGATAAAGATGATCAAGTGCTGGAATCCGATTCGGCCACACGCCACATTGCTGACTTCAAACGGCCGCCAAATTTGCATACGAGCTCCGTTTTGGCTCCATGAGTACTTGATGGAAAGATTTTAGAGTCATCTTTCCAACGGATCCAGCCTCATCGTCAAATTCTATCTCGTTTGGCAGAAATCACAGAAACAAGGTGTTGCGTCATCTATATTAGGCCAATAGGCATGTAACTTCGTTTGGGACTCCGGCCCAAGAGGGGCCCAAGTGGAGTGCGCCCCAATCTGGTGGAGGATAACCCTAGGGCACCCTTGGTCGTTCTCCCACCATTATAAATAGCTAGGTACCCCTTTAGGGTTATTTGGGTTTTGTTAGATTAAAGTTTAACCTTTGCTACTTGCTTACAGCGCGCGTGTTGGCTAGACCGCCCGTCTGCTTGTTCTTCGGAACCCCAACATATCATTTGTATTCAATTCTTATTTGCAATATCAGATTGCTTTTATCTTATTCTTGCTTATTTCTTTGATTTGCTTGCAGGAATAAGGTTGACTTGCACCGGCAAGATCAACAAACCCAAGGAGAGGTGTATCGATCGCTAAGGTGCAACACAACGTCTTGTACGGTTGTAGTCGAATTGTCAACGTTTCTCCCAAATCGTAGTTATCACAACTCACTGAAAGATCGGGCCACCCCCGTGCACATCACGTGTTGTGGACCGCAACATGGTGTGCTTGGATTCCTAACTATAACATTGTGTTTTCTCTGGTTACACGGTCTAAATATCGTGGCCAAAAAGTTCATACTCTTACCATCGAAAGACAGTTGTATTAATACATGACTTATGTTGTAGAAATATATAATCATAACAAAATACTTTCTAATACAAATATAACAATATCAATTTTGTATTAAAAAATTATATCCCAACATATCTGGTTAAACAATTGTCATAGCGAAACATATGACATATATTTTGTAATAGAGAGTGTATTGGAAATAAGTTTTTGGATTTTTATAAAATAAAAATAGAAATATTTGATTTTTTTTACTGAATTCCTTTTTCTTCTACGGAATTGTTAAAACAATCACCAAAAAACAGCTAGAAATGGTGATGGGAATAATTTTGCTATTTTACCAACCATTTTCTAAATTTAGCAGATTCATTCTTAAATTACCATCGACAATTTCATAATTCTGTTTACCTTTACAAGCCTACCCAGGCAAAGTACAGATACTTTAAAACAAAACTCCAGCCATCAGTTCCCGCGGGCTGAAATGTTCCCCTCCAGATATCCCAATTTTTTGGCAACGCGCCAACGCGGGAAAGTTTGGCGCGAAAAACATATTGTCTTCTGTGATCTTATATGAAACAGGTGTACCAAATTAACCCAGTCACCCAAAGCATCCAACATCGATCTATTTCGTCTTTCCCAAAGCATCCAGAAGTTGGAGAGGGGTTGCCGAATGCAGTCTCCATTGTTCACAGACACTTGATTCTATTCTCTCGCGCCAAATGGCCAAATCACTTTTTTTAAAATCCAAAGTCTGAGTGCCAAATCCTTCTTCCGGGACACGAAATTGGCGCGAAGTATTCCTTTGGAGGCGTCAAATCCCTCTTTGGTGAGAATCCCGTCATTCCTGGGCGCCAAATCCTCCCCCAAATACCTCTTCCCATCACCAATCTTCTCATTCCACAGTCTTCTTCGCAGTGTTGGTTTCCGGCACCGTCGGCCTGCCTGATCCAATCCCGGAGCTCGTGGCTGAGTACAAGACATGGGCGTGTCCACGCGTGCTGAGCCGAGCCGTCAACTTGCCCTGCGGCGGAGGACGCTCGGTGCCGCCGCTCCCTCTGGCGCCTCGGTTCTATCAAGCCAGCCAGTCAAGCATGGCGGGCTACCACACCCCTCCAGCCGTCCCTGCATCCGCGTCTCCAACTCGATGGGCAGTCTGGCTTTTCCTGATAGCCACGCCGCCACCAGTTGCAACATCAGGTAACTAATTATGTTGTGCATGCCCAAACATCAATCGAAGAATCGCCTCATCTAATTATTTCAATTGCATCTGGCAGTGTTTTTTCCACGGAATGGTCGCCATTGTTCAGAATTGGGCACAAACTGCTTCCATTTGTGCAGCATAAATGCACTAATGCAGCTTAAATAATAGCCTAATATTTCTAAGAATCTTTCAGATTTCGAAACGCTAGAAACTGTGTGTAGCTAATTGCTCTTTTTAAGAACGGTGTGTAGCTAAAAGTTTTCATCTTTTGATTTGCTATAACATGGATGCAGTGATGCTTCAAAATATATGTGATGTGCCTTTTTTAGGTGAATAGTTTTGGTACATTTTCTTTATCAGAGGACAATCGTCAGAATAGTTCCTGGAGTTATAAGAGTTTTCTATTAGTGTTGACAGGAAAGTATTTATCTCATGTTAGATTAATTTATTTTATTGTGAGAAATTTATCGTTTGGAATTCAATAGGCCGGTGCTAGGTCTGCTGTCTCTCTCTGTGTCTGTGTGTGTGCATGTATGGTCCAACAAAATTTCAGGTAGTTTTGCATATAGAAATAAACATGTCTTGGAAACACATTGTGCCTGAGTCTTGATCCTGATCAGCAACTGCTTGGTGTATGTCTGTTGGTAAGCTGGAAATATGCTTTTGTCCTGCTGGGGCACAGAGGACATGCATATTTATTTGTCTTGGAGGCCCGGAGGGAACAGTCAAAATCATAATCAGCCAAAGGATGGTAAGTCTGAGTGCCTCGTCCATCAGATGCATGTTTATCTCAATAGTCCTGCAGGATGCAAGTGTTTACAGCAGAATACAAGATGCGATACAATAAAGTGCATAATTGATCCTTGTTTTATTGACACACCACAATACCCATATGTTTCAGTTAATATGGTTTTCCTTACCTCATTGAAGTTCTCTTTCTACAAAATATTTTATGATTCATGTCAATATATAAACCGATAGCTTGGAAAGAAAACAATTTAAGTTCTTATTTTGTGGAACATAGTGTATTTGATTGTTTTATGTAGTTTTCAAATTGAATTTGCACAAACTGTTCTCCCAATCCTAATGCACTGAGTACAGATAGAATCATGATCGACGTCTGGTCTGGTGCTGTACACCTCGACCTCTCCGGGCAGGTTTATTTGCATTATGAAGCTATCCTTGCTGCAATCAAAATTTCAGTTCAAGCTAGTTAATAATGTGGTCTTCTGGTGCAAGTATCAGGATGCGAAAATATATACTAGTAGATTGTAAGCTTGTTTATTTGTTCTGTGCACATTCTTTTGTGTAGATTCTATGTTTACAGGAAATTAAAAAAAGGAGGAGGATCCCCCATATACCATGAATTTTAGCTTTGAATTTTTTCTAATATTTTCAAAATTAAGTACCAATCAATTGAGGGAACAGTATATTGTTTCTTAATTTTTTTAGGTTATTGTAAGAAATATATGTTTCACATTTATGACTAGTTTTTAATCTTCTTTTGTTTGTCTTATGTTTTTAGCTCCAGAAAACCAAACAAATTTCATTCTTAGGCCAATTGCCAAAGGAATTTAATCATGTTAATATCTAGAAATTAGCATAACAACTTAACATATTTATCAAAATTATAATACATTTTTTATGTACAACTCTAAGGTTGCCTCCATTAGGAATGGATAGGGTGAACCCCCTAGTATCCTGTGACCACGTTTTGCAAACTGGTATATTATTTTTGGAAAAGAACTATATAATTTTTTTAAAAATATATTAATCCGTATTTTAAGTTTTCAATAGCTAATACTTTATTATTATTCACTAAGAGATGTCTTTTAGTGTGATCATCTTTTCTTCCTCAGTCTCAACCTATGCCTAAATATGCTGATGATCAATGAAAAATACTGGAGTTGGCATACTCATTCACTGAATAAACAGATTTGCTCAGTTGAAATGTTGATAACTTGAAATAGTCATTCGATGCAATATACAAAAAATTGCAAAGATTCAAGGATACACCTTGGATGTCCTATGATCAACTATTTTTTTGGGTGCAAAACCTCAATTTTTCCTTTTTGCTCCTAATCTGTATCAAGTTTGGTATTAAAGCAGTAACTTGTGATATCGTAGCTTTAGTACAAATCTTAGTTAGCTATTTATGTTAAGATTTTGGTAAACTCCTATAGAAACTTTAACATTGGACAAACTTTTTTGTGGTCAATTCTTATGATTCTAATTAGGTGCCGTATAATGCCTTTAAACACGTATAGTACACAATTGTAAAAAAAAATCAACAAGTATCTGTTTTCAATCTTGTATGCTCACAAATCAAATTGCGAATAGGTAACCATCCTTAGTAACACATATATATGCTACTGTAGTATTTCGTGTAACACAGTTTCAAGCTCCATAGAGTATGTGTTACAAACATACTGTGTAACACACATTTTGTGCTGCTATGATATTTCTCTGTAACACGTTTTGTCATGTGTTATAAGTTTGTGTTACTTTATCCCTGTCCTGTAGTAGCACCGATCGAAGTCGACATATTCCGTGATATAAGTTCAATCCCATCAACCTGTCGAGTAAATTTGATAGGACTTCTTTGGTTTGGTCCGATGTTGTATCTAATCTATTCGACAATTTTGTTTGAGGATTTGTAATTGCTTTAATCTATGTTGATTGGTTTAGAGCGATTGTATTTCTTCAATCATAATTCATGCATGAATATCATTCTAGTCTGCATCTGTGAGGATATTAAGTGCAATTTTGTCTTGCTTTAGTCTGATCAATTACACTTGTATGGTTTCATGGCTATAGAGTAGCTTGGGGTATATGCATGTTTGGTTTTATTGGAGTAATAGCCAATAAAGTATTATTAGCTTATCAACTGACTTGTTGTGCTTACAAATCATTACTTGATCCTTGATTACATTGGTTTTAATTATGAACTATCTCGGTTTAGTTCGATCTACTGTGTTATTTGCAATGAGATGAAGGATTACCTTTTTGAATTGTTAGGTTTAGCAAGATGGGTGGATAAGTTACCCTAGGATTATCGATCAAGTATCAATTGCATTCAATATTGATTTGAGCTAGTTTATATTTATGTTTAAACATGAACTATCCCGGTTTGGTCTGATCTTCTAAGTTTATAATAATTTTTTATTGGCTTGTTTAGTATTGTGAAAAACTTATACTAGGGGTATCTGTAAACTATACATATATACGTATGGTAGGGGGTTACCGAATAGGAAGGCAATTATATCTGTATCGGATCGGTTACAAGTTTGGTAACGTCTAGATTGCATACCGCTTACACTGGTTCTAACCGTATCCGTAGGATAGATTCTAGTCTTGTTAGACTAAGACTACCATATTTGTAAGCCCTATCTCCCCACTATATAAGGGGGACAGGGGCACCCTTCATAGGGGGCGCATATTTAGATCGACTATTCTATAGTTGATCTGTACACAATCAAATACAATTGCCAAGCATGAGTAAGGTATTATCTCGTATACTGAGAGTCTGAATCTGGGTAACCATGTGTCTTCATTCTAACCATCGATCTTTGTGTCTTGCTAGCCACCCTATATATATTGTCGACATCCAAATCATCGACAGTTGGCGCGCTTGGTAGGGGAAGCTACTCCGAGGTTTTTGACAAGATCGATGGACCCAAACTTGGAGATTATGAAGACAAAGTTTGCCCTAGGGTAGACGTTCAAGTTTGGCAACATTAGACTTTTTGCCAACTAGTACAGTACGTTGTCCTTCACGGATTTAGATTTATCGGACTCTAATAAGGAGGTGTGCCGCTTTGTACTTGACAACTCGGCGTTGATTGAAGACGAGATCCAATGTAGATCTCACCACACGGAGCTGCAGTCTCCTGAGTCGGCACATCTGCCAGTTGGGATCAAGGTCAACGCCAACTACTCAACTCGCTACGTCGAACACCTACTATAGCTTGGGAAACTTCGTTCCTCCCTGAGAGGTCTTCACCATCACTTGGGTGACAATGGAAGACGCCGAGAGACGTCAACAAGAAGAGGAGGTTGCCAAGCTGGCCGAGGAGCGCTAACTTGAGGATGGACACCAACGACTTGAAGATGAAGCCAAACGCCAGTGCGTGAGTCAATCTCGTGAGGAGCTGACGAACCAATCACGCAGGATCTAGCGCGATCTACTCCAAACTCAGGTCAAGGGGTACATCTTCAAAATGCCCCAACAAAACGTCCGAGTGGCAGCAAAACTACTCAGTGATGTCGTTCAATAGCTGCCACCTCAAGATTTGCTAGTAGTCGAGACCATCAATAAGATCAAAGCAATGGTGATGAAAGCTACTATCCAACATTCGTTGCAACACAACTCGGGATCGCAACAAACACGATCGGATTTTAGCACTGCCTATCACCCCCAGACAGATGGTCAGAACAAGCGAGTCAACCAAATCCTTGAGGACATGCTTAGAGCTTGTACTCCAGACTTTGGCAAAAGTTGGGATAAGAGTCTCCCATATGCTGAGTTCTCTTACAACAATAGCTACCAGGCAAGTTTACAGATGGCACCTTTTGAAGCCCTATATGGCCGAAAGTGTCGAACCCCTCTCCTTTGGGATCAAACTGGGGAACGTCAAGTCTTCGGAATAGATATCTTAAGAGAGGCTGAGGAGACAGTCAAGATAATTCAGAGAAACTTAAAGGAAGCCCAATCCCGCCAGAAAAGTTAGGCTGACACTCGACGAAGGGAGCTAGTCTTCGAAGGAGATTTTGTGTATCTGAGGGTTACACCACTTAGGGGTGTGTGTCGTTTTCATACCAAGGGAAAATTGGCACCGCGTTATGTGGGACCATAGAAGATCTTGAGCAGGAGAGGAGAAGTCGCATATCAACTGGAATTGCCAGCATCACTCGGTGGAGTCCATGATGTTTTCATGTGTCTCAACTCAAGAAGTGTCTTCGAGTTCCGACAGAGGAAGCAAATCCTGATCAGATCGAGATTCAAGAAGATCTTACCTATATAGAGAAACCAATCCGGATACTAGAAACGGCAGAAAGGCATACTCGTTGCAGAGTAATCAGATTTTGTAAAGTCCAGTGGAGCAACCACTCAATGGATGAAGCAACCTGGGAGCGTGAAGATGAACTGAAATCCGCCCATCCCCATCTCTTCGCCTGTGCCTCTGAATCTCGAGGACGAGATTCTTTGTAAGGGGGGTAGGTTTGTAGTGCCCTAAAATCACCCTAAGTTTAAAACATTGTTTAATCCGAATTTCGAGAAATTTTAAAAGATGAAGGAAGCCTCCAACAATTAAAAATGACTAATACTGAACTCAAATGGGCTTGTGGGTATTTTTAATAAGTTCCCCATGCCTCAAAGTATGTAAGTAATTTTTACTGGAATTTTCAGAGCACTTTAGCTAATTTTAATGCAACAAAAACCATTAAAATAGTATACTAAAAAGAAAATCAATTTAAATCTCTCTCCCTCAACTTGGGCTGAAAGTTGGCCCAAGTCCTCCCACCCCTCCCCTCTATGGGCCTCTCTCCTAGTTGGTGGCCCAGCTCTCCCTTCCCCTTCTTCTCTCCCTCTTGGGCCTTTTCCCGGCCCACTCCTCCCCCTCCCGGTGCCGCCCGGCCCAGCTAGCCAGAGAGGCACGCACGCACGTGCTCTTCTCCTTCCTCCAGACCGACGCCGCCTGTTCCTCTCTCTCCCGTGAACCCTAACCGGCGCCGCCGCTCGATTCGCCTCCTTCCCGACGGTTTCTCTCCAAATTAAATAGAAAAACGGAATCCCCACCTCTCCCTCTTAATTTCCCCCTTAATTCCTCACTCAATCGTGACTTAAATCGCCGGTTTTCCTCACTCTTTATCTCGCCGGCGTTTTCATGGACGCAGTGAAGAAGCTGCCGGCGTTTCACCTCTCCCGCGACTTTCCACCTCCCGGGACCCTATAAAATGGAACCCCCTCGTCCTCCTCCTTCAATTGCTAGCCCTGGCCCAAGCTCTCAAGCTCTCCTCTGCCCTCCCACCATCTTCCTCCCTCCTCTCCCCGACAAACTTCGGCGGGCTTTTGCCGCTGCTCTGGACGGCTTTGGAGGACGCCGCTTGCACCGTTGAGTTCGTGTGATCAAGGAGAATACCGGCCAACCCTCCGTTCGCTGGAACAACAACTTTCCCTGGGGACCCGTCAAGCCACCAATCGTCGTCTTTTTCGTGGTAAGCCGATGATTTATCATCCATCATGGTTACTGTTGCAGTGACCATCCCTTTCTCTCTTTATCCATTACTTATTATCCAAAATAAAAAGTCTAAATTAACGAATTCGCAAATTGTTCACCTGAACAACATATAAAATGCAAATAGTTTTCCTTGGCTATTTGAACTTCGAATAGGATCTGTTAAAATCACTAATCCCCTCCAACGAATTAAAGAACCCATTTTTGTATTGTTTGGTTCTTAATTTTATTGTTGTCTTAGCCATTTTTGCTTCCTTTTGTCATTGGTCGTGTAGATTCCGTTGTTTCGGAAGACCCTCTTTTTGTAGCTATGGAAGCAGAAAAATTTTGGAGCGACCAAGGCAAGTCAATCATCCCTTGAACATATTGATCCCAATATTGTGAAAATCTATGTTGTTTTAATCCTTATGCATTGCTTTGTAAAATTATATAACGTTAACTGTTTTATTTAGTTATTATTCCTATAATCTTTGCTTTATGGCCAATTTGATATTGTCTATCTATACCTTGCAAACCTTAGTAAAATTGTAAAATAACTAGTTTGACTCCTATATGATGGACTCACTAGTTGCTTTAGGTTGGCTTATCCATGCTTAGATTTAACATAGAATCACTCTTTTATATTTAAAATGTGGTAATGACTAAAATGTGGTTTAGATAATAAGATTATGGCTAGTATAGCCAGAACTTGATGGATCCCTATTCAAAATTCTGAAAATTGTTTTTGGGTGGGGCACGAGGTGCATGGTTGTGTTAGAAGCAACTCGGCTAATATAAGGACCGGTCTTCGGGCCTCTGTCGTGAAGTATATCAGTACAACCACATGTCTAATGGGTAAGGCCTGACCGGAATGGTAGATCATCTCAAAACATAGGGCACTGGTACGATGAGTCTAGGGCCAGGGTCGGCTGATTCTGACTCGGCGCAAGAGGGGGCATGTCTTGTCCCAGGGATCCGGCAATGGTTTAATTGTGGGGAACCGGCGGGTTGCGAAACCTCAGCGGGTCCTTTGTTTTGGGATGATATGCTTGAAAGGTCTTGTCACAACTTCTATCCAGGCACCGTGGTGGTGTTTGGCGCGTGGTAACACATGTTGAATGTTGTGTCTTGTGGGTAAAGTTGTACACCTCTGATCAGAGTTAAAAACTATTCGAATAGCCGCGCCCGCGGTCATGGGCAAGCCTAGCAATGTACCTAAGTTAGATTCCTCTCTCTAAATAAAATGAATGGATGGAATTCTTGGTGTGGTAAACAGGTGGTTTAACCTGGGACAGGTGGTTTAACCTGAGGTTTAAGGCCGGCAATGCGTGGTTTAGCGCAACCGTGGTAAAATTGCTCAGACATAAGTCTGGTTTTATAAATAGCTTTAAAATAGTAAAATATTACAAACTTAGCTTTGTGCAAAAATGTCAACCATACTATGCCTTTCCTTTGTTCCCCTATGCATTTATATCATTTTTCCGATTGACTTGTTGAGTACGGTGATGTGTACTCACCCTTGCTCCAAAAATCCCCAGAAGTTGGACCAGAAGAAGGTGAAGGCTTTGGTTTCTAGTTCGCTCCGCCGTCAAGTGCCTGTGGCTGCCGTTGTTTAGTCTTCCGCTGTTTTATTTGTTTATCTTTGGTTGTAAGGGCCTAAGGTCGCCCCTTTTAAGTTCTCTATTTACGCTTCCGCAAAGTTTGGCTTGTAATAATCAACTATGTCTTTGTGTACCTCGCCTTTCCTGGGACGAGGATTAATGCACTAAGCGTTCAGGAAAATGGTTCATTTCCGCGCGTGACACTTGAAGTTCGACCTTCACCGCTAGCAACTTGGTACATTCGGCCTAGAGCCCAGCGTTCGCCTTCTTCAGCCCAAGGCCATGTCTTGATCTGGCAAAAGAAGATAACCTTCAATCACGAAGAGAAAACATTAGCCAAAATCAAATCGTTGCACCTTTGATCCGGGCGGTACTCGACACCTGCGGAGGTTAGCTATCTCACCTTGCAGGCGACTCTCCATGGCCTTTGCACGCTCCAAGATTTCGTCGTGATCATGCCACAGGGCATCCATGTTCCCTAGCTACGGGTCCAGCGAACGAAGGGCTTCCGACTTTGCCTTAGAGCGCGCCTCGATTCCCTGAGCATTATGACGTGAGCGAAATAAATCACGTGCATGGGGTAACAGCCGAGGAGCTTACCTTCATGAGCTTGATCGACTTCTCAATATATCGCTCTATCTTGGTGATGTCCTGGGAGTCGTCCGATAGGTCAACTTTGACTCGCTCGGCGCGGCTTACCTAGGCCCTTGGTGGGGGCGCCGCCGAGGTCGTTGTCACAACCGGTGGGATGGGCGCCCCAGCATTCGGCGTCGCGGTGCTTGTGGTTGGAAGCGTTACAGCGATCTCTGGCTCCACAGTCGACGCTGGGATGGTGGCTGGGACGATCGCTAGGATCATTTTGGTGGTTGGCTCTGTGACAGGGTTGGCCGCTGGCATGGGGGCCGAGCTCAGGGCAATCGGAGCAATGGTTGTTGGCGGGCCCGGGGGCTGAACGTCCCTAGAGCCGGCTGGTGCGGCCGAATCGATATTGCTTGATTTCCTGAAGAAACCAGGTGACGTGATTTCGGCAAGTGTAAGGGTCCTAATCGGATCATGGCACAAAAACTGAGTCATGTTACCTTGATCCTGTCTTGAAGGCGGGTTTCCTCAAGCGCTTCAAGGGAGGTGGACTGGGAGAGCGAGTCGGGGTCAAAGCGGCGTTGTCATCTGGCGCCCCGGTGAGCTCGGCGTCTGGATCAAACGCCATCCTCTTGGTGGCCGGCTTGTCAGCCGAAGCTTCCGACCCCCTCTTGAGCACGGGCAACGCCCGACTCAGGGGGTAAGACAGGAACTGGTGGCGATCCTACAGAAATGTCAGAAGTCAAACTATGGCAAATTAGGGTAAATACCCGAGAAGAAGGAAATAAACCTTCAGAAGAGATGAAGGGCTCACCGGAGAAGGATGGTTCCTAGCGTGGAATGGCGATGGGAAGCCGGAGGGGGTAGCCGGAATATGGGTGTTCGGAGTGAATAGCTGTCGAGCTCTGGCTTGGATGGCTTCCCACTGCAGCACTTCCGTCGACTCCCAAGTCGGGTCGTCACTCCTGGTGTAGTCAAAAGCGTACCGGGCTCGGTCCTTTAGAGGCTGGATTCAGCGCCGGATGAAGTGCTGCGTCACCCAGGCACCGGTTAAGCCGGCGGTCTTCAAGTTCTCAATCAAGTTGAGCAACGAGTTCACCTGCGGCATCTCCTCGGTCGTCGGGAGTGACGACCAAGCCTCCCGAGCTACTAGAGCATGGCCGACGAAGGGAGGAAGGGAGTCGGCTAGGTTGGAGCAATAAAACCATGCCGCATGCCAGCCCTTGAGGGAGGTCTACATGGGTAGGGAAAGCAAGTTTTTTTGCTCCCCTCATGAAGTTGAACGCCGGCGTCGCCTACCACTGATGGATGGTTTCGGTTGGGTTGGGGCTTGACGGCGAAGAGATGGCGGAAGAGGTTAAAGTGAGGGGGGATCCCAAGAAAGGTCTCGCAAGTGTATACAAACACCGCGATCTGAAGAATGGAATTAGGATTCAAGTGATGAAGTTCGATTCCATAAAAGTCCAATAAACCCCGAAAAAAGGAGGACACCAGCAGCCCAAAACCTTGCTTGAAGAACGGCTCAAATACTACCACTTCCCGGGAGTCGGGGGTAGGAAATTCCTCACCAAAAGCGCCGCGGTACCCAGCTATCTCCTTGCTCTGGATCAGGCTAGCTCCGGATAACACCGAGAGATTTTGGTTCGAGATGATGGAGTGCCACGCGTGCAGCGGCAGCGCCTTCTCTGTGTCTGTTGGGGAAGCCATCTAGGGCGCTCTTTGGCGGATTGAGGGAGGGGCGGGTGCAGGTGCGACAAGTGATGGGAATGGCGGAGCTTTGGGCGTGGAGGTTAGGGTTTGGTGAGTGCGGGGATCGTCGGAACGAATTAGGGCTATAGTGGTTAGCGCGGCGGAGAAGAAGGTGAATAGGCAAAGAAACGGGAGGCTTAAACGGGCTGATGGTGGGCCTAACGGCTAGAAAATTCCGTTACTGGGCTAAGTGTCGTTATGTTCCCCTACGGACAGAGCAGGCCAAAATTTTCGGTGCTGGCATAATGGATACCATGCCATTCTAAAGGAACGTTGCGAGTTTTTTGGACGCGCCAGACGGTGATATGAAATTCGCAATTTCCTTCAAATCGGGAATCGCTGGTACGCCTATGTTATGGGCCTTAGGCCGCACTCGGGCAAGCATCGGTCGATATCACCCATGGCACTTAATTGCGCTTTTTAGCTTGTGCCTAAACTTTGAGTAAATCCGAATATACTCAGTACTAACTACTCGGTTGTAATGGACGAGCTAGTCGGCGCAACCTACCCCTTGGGCAGAACATAGCCAAAGGCTATATGTCTAGGGAAATACGACACAAAATCAGTCGGAAAGCTCGGAACTTCGAGAAAACCTTCTGGGTAAAAGTCCATAGATGACTCTATGTTTAGGGGCTATACCTATTAGGTGCATCTTCGATGCAACTAGATTTTTCTTCCATTCGAAGCCCTCCACAGCCTCTACAATCATTACATAGTACTCGAGATCACTCAAGAAGCACTCGGGGAGCGTCTGGGAAGCACTCAGATAACGTCAAGCGTGACGTGTGAAAATATACCCGATGATTAATAATCTACACAGATAATTTACGCAGCTATGTACGACTCCGGGGGATACTGTTGGATACCTATACCTGGGGTATCCATAGACTATATGAATACGTACGGTCAATAGGGTACCGAATAGGAAGGAGAATATATCTGTATGGTATCGGCTAGCAGTCTGATACTTACCGGATTGCATGCCGTGTACTTTAGACCCGAGCCGTAATCGAACTGGGATAGATCTTAGTCTTGTTAGATTAGGACTCTATCATATCGGTAGCCCCTCCCCCACTATATAAGGGGGTACGGGGCGCCCCCTTGAGGGCAACAGAGATTCATCTATGCAATACAATCGCCAAGCATGAATAAGGTATTATCTCGCAACATCGAGAGCCTGAACCTAGGTAAATCGTCTCCCTCTTCATCTTAACCATCGAATTTTGAGCCCGATAGCCACCCTGTAAGTTTATTGCCGACAGCAATCGTCGACAGATACCTAATCTGATAAGACTAAGGCCTACCTGGTCTAGATATGGTAGAGTCCAGCAATCACGTCATGTAATCTAAATGCAATCAAACTCTAACGGACCAAGTACAAGATAATGTTGCCTTCTCCGTACGATAACCCTTCACTATACGGATACGTACGGGTTATAGATACCCCGATATCCCACACCTTCGTTTTTCAAATGCAATTGGGAGGGTAGCAAAAAATTCTATGATTTTCCTTTTGTTCATTCCTTCAAAACGAATAGTAGCTGTAGGATTTATTCCCTAGGATTTAGTTTCCTTTGTTTGTCCCGTGAAACGAATGAGCCCTCGAGAGGCGTGTTCGCAAGTAGGCAAATTTTTCCCTCTTTTCCCGTGTAAACGTCTCTCGAATCGCTAAACGGTGTTTTGAAAAAAGAAATTATATAAAAACTAGTTAGGGGGCAGCGCATTTGCGCAGCTAAATTTAATTTATTTATGTGTTTTACTTTAATATTATATTTTAATTTCTTTTGTTTTTCAAACTCTCGTTATACTTTTAATTCTTTAATTTTTTTTGTCATTTCAATATAACTCTATTAATGATTTATCTGCCTATAAAATTGGTTATAGCATATATTAATAGTGTGTATATATATCACAAAGTTTCCAGTTCACTGTTATATCATTGCCTCCATTCTCATATATAGCATTTTATCCATATTACTGTTAGTTTTCTATTTTCTATTTGCCTTATGAAAACTCACGATGCAAAATTTCTAAAGTATACTTTATTTAATAATAGTTTGAATTTGGATCGAATAAGGTGCTGAGAAAAACAAAACAATGGACACCGACATAATTGGCTTCCCAATAATATTCTTATGTTTTTTTCCTTCAATCTCTTTCATAGATTTATGATTGTTGTTTATGCTATTTAATAAATCTCTACCCTATATATAATTTTGGGTTTGCGATCCAACAGTTAATATTTTTCTTTTTCTTTGGTTAATATTTAATAAAACTATATGTTTATGATGACTTGGCAAGACTTTCTATTGACTTGGTTGTGAGTTGTAGATCTTTGTTTTCCTTTTTTTTTCAATCGTAAACAATTTCCTTTCTTTCAATCGGAAAACTATTAGGATTCTATGTATGTATATGTATGTGTACATGCAGAATACTTTTTTCTATTCAAATTGAATATGTAGTTTGTTTTGTAATAGGAATGATTGATAAATCTAGATATTTTTCTTCTTTTCTTTGATTAATGTGGTAATTTCGGTTCAATGAGTTGTACATCTTTGTTTTTTTTTCACGATCGCGGTTGATGGTAAATCCGTGGGCCGGCTGATCATATCTATCCGGAACGCAAATCACAGATCAGATGACTCACGTGAGCACTTAGATTGAACCGCCACCAATGGTACGGAATAGGGATCAAATCTTAGTAGGCTACATATTGTATTTGATCTTGACAGTTAAAATATGAGATCACCGTGATATTTTTCTCCTTTCATCTGATTAAAAGAACATATATGATTTCGCTCTCTAGTCGAATTGATCTAATCTAATTGGTCGTGCTATCAGAAATAGAATATTTGTTATTTTTAAATACACAATAAATGTAGCTATCAATCTACACTGTTATAATTTAGACCTATCATGATCTAACGGTGCATATTTTTCTCTTTTTCATAGCACTTTCAAGGATTAAATCCTGCGAAACACCTTGAAGGGATTTGTTCTTTACTATTTTGTTTGATGGCTAACTATTTGGTTGATCTGACTATAGCCTTATTGTATTTGCTTGGTATTTATTAGGGAGGAAAATATGATATTATTATGTCCTAATGCTCCTCTACATGTGAATCCGAGTCTATACATGAATCCGTGTAAAAGTCTATTGTCATGTGTGTGTGTATATATATATATATATATATTACATTAAGAGTAGTATTTATTTATTTAATGAGTTGCGCTGTAATTTTAAATAAAACATGAAATCTGTTGTATGTAAGAACTACCACCGAGTCTGACGTGGAGTGCTCCTACTGCCGCTGCTCTGGAGTCCGGAGAGATCGATTCCATCGTTAATGCTGCGTGAGTCCGGAGAGATCTGCGTTAGATCGATCTTCCCGTGGCTGTAACGCGTACGTGTCGGAGCCACTGGCCGAACGGGCCTAGGCATATAATCTTGCTTTTCTTTTATATAACAAATCTAAACCGTATGATTCAAATATATTATGATTTAGTGGTGTAGAATTTTTTTCTTTTTTCTCTGATTAACGTGGTAATTAATATCAACCGTTAAAATTCAAAGACAATATGATCCGATGGTTGAAATATTTTTGATTAATCTAAACGGTTATAATCTAGACCCAACCTGATCTAACGACATATAATTTTTTCTTTTTCACCGATTAATCTGTGCCGTTATAATCTGGACTCACCATGATCTAACGGTGTGTATTTTTTTTCTCTGATTAAATGGTGCATATTTTTTCTTTTCTATATATATTATTTTTTTATATACATATATTATGATATATCGGTTAGTCTACACCTTTATAATCTAAACTCACCGTGATCCAACCATGCATATTTTTTCTATTTTTATATCGTTATAATCTCTGAACTCACCATGATCTAATAGTACATAATTTTTCTATATTTTTATAGTAGATCTAGATATAAGGTCTATATATATATATAATGATCTAACCGTGTAGATTTTTTATTTTTATAGCAGATCTAGACCTTATGATCTAGATATATTATCATCTAATGGTGTAGATTTTTTTTTCGATTAATGTGGGAATTTATAGGCTGCAAGACGAACGTGGAGCCTTTTTTTCAGGCTCTAATAGCATAATCGCATAATCGTATAGACATTCCTTACATAAAATAATGTTCAAACTTTTACTAATATTTGATCGGACGACTTTTGGTAAAAAAAATGTGATATTTGTTTTGCCGTGTGCCCGCTACTATGGCCTGTACGGCTGGTACTGCTGGTATTTTTTTTATCCGTGGTCTCTCTCATGGTTGAGTCCGATTGATTAGTTCTATAACTTTAACATAGAATTTTCTATCTATATCTCTTTTTTATCTTGACCATTAAAAAATAGATCAACGTAATCTAACAGCGTAGATTTTTTTTCTCTTTTCATAATTTCGAGGCTCTACAACTTTATTTATGCATGAACTCTTTTTTATTTTTCTTTATTTTTAATTTTAAAATTATATTTCTAATCTGATTCTTTTTAACTGAAATTTCTAAATTGTATTTATAGATAGACTTTTTTCTCGATTTAATTATTTTAAAAATTTTAATCGAGATTTAAATTTGTCTAAACTGTACTCATACGTAGGCTTTTTTATTGTTCTTTATTTTTAATTCCTAAATTGTATTTTTAGTTGTTTTCAAATTATATTTATACTGCTTTTTCTGCCCTTCTTCTATTCGATTCGCCGGGCCAAGAAAGGCAGGCACGTAGGCAGGCGGGGCGTGGCGAGGGGTCCATGACTCCATCGTCCTTCCACGGATGGCTGTTTTTTTTTCTTTTCTCTTTTTGTTCGTAGTTGTCCGATTCAACAAAATATCTTTTCTTTTTATTCTCCTGTTTTCCAATATAATGTTATAGATTTTTTCTTTTTCTTCGATTAATCTATACCGTTATAATCTGGACCCACCATAATCTAAGGGTGCATATTTTTTCTTTTTCTCCAATATATCTTTTCTTTATCTTTGATTAATCAATACCATTATAATCTGGACCTATCATGATCTAACGGTGTGTATTTTTTTTAACTCCGATTAACGTGGTAATTTCTAGCCCCGGAGTCTTCTTTTAAGCCTGTGTTTAAAAAATTAGATTAATCTATTTTTTAGGTTTATGAAAGCTAATATTTAATTAATCATATGCTAATATATTTTTTCGTTTTACTTGCACTGATTAGACTTAGCGCAAGTAGCTGCGGAAGAGCCCGTGACGTCTCTCTCGCGTGAGCTTGTAAAGTGGATCCACGGCAGGGGTGTTAGAGATCATACATACATGTATATAGGTGTATGTAAATATTTCCTTCGATGAAATTTATGTAGATAAAAATGTGTGCTGAGTGCTGACTAAACACACTATAAAGCTCTTCCTACTGCAAATTTACATGTAAACATTAACCCTTTTCAATAACAGCCGGCGAAGTCTAATGGTGACAATCGGTGTCAAATATCTAAGAGTGATTTGTCTAGGCTTGAAAAGGTTAATTACATCGAACTTGAGCTAAGCTCAACGAGCGAAGCATAGGCCCCATCCTTTATCCGCATCAGCTCGTCGTGCCGGCCCTTCTCCGCCACCGCCCCGTTCCCGAGGACGGCGATGACGTCCGCGCCCCTGACCGTCGACAGGCGGTGCGCCACCACCACGGTCGTCCTGCCCACCATCACCCTGTCCAGCGCCTCCTGCACCACGCGCTCCGACTCCGCGTCCAGCGCGCTCGTCGCCTCGTCCAGCAGCAGCACCCTGGGGTCCTTCACGATGGCCCTCGCGATGGCCACGCGCTGCTTCTGCCCGCCGGAGAGCTGGACCCCCCGCTCGCCGACCACCGTGTCGTACCCGTCGGGCAGCGCCGAGATGAACTGGTGTGCGTTCGCCGTCTCGGCGGCGGCCCTGATCTCCTCCTCCGCCGCCTCTGACCCTTCTCCTTGCTTCCCGTAGGCTATGTTGGCGCGTATGGTGTCGTTGAACAGGACCGGCTCCTGCGCCACGAGCCCCATCTGCAGACGGAGCCAGCCGACTCTCAGTGTCTTGAGGTCCACCCCGTCGAAGAGGATCTTGCCGGAATCTGGGTCGTAGAACCTTTCGAGCAGCGCGATCACGGTGGACTTCCCGCTTCCGCTCTCTCCGACCAGTGCAACAGTCTGAAAGAAACGACAGTTTTCATCTGGTTAAGATCATCGCCCATGACTTATCTAAAAATTTATTCATTCATATCTTTATTTTCATATCTTTGGATGATTATCTAAAATAGTCTTATCTTTCATATCTTTTTTACTCCAGCAAATCATCCATATATGACATCCTTCGTATCTCTTTAGAGAATGGAGAAAGAATATTCAAATATAGGGTTTCTCTCTCTCCTGATATAATGAGATAGATGTTTTGTTGAATCTCAATTTTTACCAATCATCCTCTACTTTCATGATATACGATGGGATAATGTACTTCTGGGAATGCTCAGCACTAGATAGCAATGTGTTAATAAACTAAATATATTCATTTCTCGGATCAGATTGAAACCAACCTTTCCAGAGGGGATGCTCAAGGAGAGATCTTTGAATATTTGAATATTTGGGCGTAGTGGGTAACTGAAGCACACGTTTTGAAACTCAATGTCACCCCTCACACTTGCAACAACCACGCCCTCCTCGCTGCTGGAATCAATCTTCGATTTACGGTCGAGGATTTCGAAGATGGAGACCGCCGATTCATTAGCCTTGGTGCTGTCTGCGCCTATTGCACTTGTACGCGAGATTCCACTGGTAGCCAGAACTAATACAAAGAAGACCTGACAAGTGACAACCACTGGTAAAGAGTTGACTAGAAGATTGAAATGTCAATGCTAAGCAAAAATGGACAAGAAAGTTTACTCACCCTAAACACATCAGGAAACGTTGCTACTCCTTGCTGAACAAACTTTGCTCCAACATAGAAGCAGAGAGCATAAGTGAAGTAGAACACAAGGAAGGAGAAGCCAAATCCCAAGCCACCAACAACACCTTCCCTTATTCCTTGCCTTACTGGAGATTCACATTTCTTCGCATAGGCTTCCATCACCTTCTGTTCAGCACAAAACGAAGCTACAGTTCTGATGCCTCCGACTGCATCAGTTGCTATTTGAC
This sequence comes from Oryza brachyantha, assembly GCF_000231095.2. Taxonomy (NCBI): domain Eukaryota; kingdom Viridiplantae; phylum Streptophyta; class Magnoliopsida; order Poales; family Poaceae; genus Oryza; species Oryza brachyantha. The sequence continues at coordinate 14,592,457 of NC_023163.2, read as the reverse complement.
TTGCCTCTTCATACTTTAGCTGCATGATGCATCCCACAAAACAATAAAATTGAAGAGCTTATTGCATGATAATGCACGTGCAGAAAAAAATGGTCATGGTTAGTCAATTGTATGTACCTTTGCGGTTTTATTGAAACCTTTTAGGAACTTCATTTGAGCATAGGCTTGGAAGCCCACCAAAGGAACTACCACTGTTATAATCAATGCCAGCTTCCAGTTTGCCACCATTGCAATTGCAAAACCTGATATGATGGTTGATAAAGTCTGTACATTAAGTGCCAAATTGTCCCCGACAAGGCGCTTCACATTCAGAGCATCAACAGATAGCCTTGCACCAATTGATCCACTACAACAAATGTTGAGATTTGTGGAGTGAGAACAACAGTAGAAAGACAGTGCTAGCTGACGAGTACAGCTCTTTCCTTAATATATAAAATCTGGGGGATCTAAAACCACACGTTTATTACATATGCCATCTTAACCATCGAAAAGCACTTCGAGATTTATGCAAGGAAATTTCAAGGAATTGAACATGGGATGGAAGTTTGAATTCTGAATGCCTGCATCAATCTGGATGCACGTTTGGTGGAGGTGATAATACATGTTCCTATGTATGCATCAATCCACTTGAATTAATTTAGTACATACCAAATTTGTGAGCAGATGCTAACGAGCATATGTACTGTTCATCAAAATGCACTTGTCTTTTTCTGTCGGCCCTTGTTTATGAAAAACAATTTTCGCACCACATCCCAGTGGAAACTAGTCTATGTTTCAGGGAAACTCATGAGTTATAAATATAGTTTTATAATGTTAAAATTCTTAATTGGGAAAATACGAGACATACCACTATGAAATATTAGTAAGAAAAATAATACATGCCAAAATATTTGGTCAATGTTTTTAAATTACGTGTGTTGTTCAGTTGGTTCAAGTAATTGAGAGTATTACCCATGACATTGGTTTCAGTATTGGAACATGGAATTTTGACACAATAAATTCAAGGACAAAAGGTAGAAAATTATGATGAGAGAGATTATATGCACACCTAGAGTGTTCAGGTTTGTCAAACCAGTTGATCTCCTGGTGCATGACACTTTGGAATGTCAGTGAACGTATACGTTCCACAAGCTTCCCACCTGCTAATCCAAAGAGGAAGTACTCGGTTGGAATCAGAACAAATGCGGAAGCTCCCATGACAACAAACATGCTTGCCCAGAACCTGGAATCCTTCAGCAGTTCTGATGGTGGCTCATAAAAGGTCTTTATTGCACTTGAAATCAATATACCAAATGCTGGAAATACGAGTCCATGCATTGCAGCAGTTACAGAACCAAGTGCAAGAACGAAAGCTTCCGGTTTGTTCAGATAGAATAGCCGACTGATTGAAGCTTTCTTCTGGCCACTAGACACTTTGTCTGTAATCTCCTTGCCCAGATCATCCTCGAATTCCATGGGATCTGAAAAGTCAAGGGGAGCAGGAATAGGATGCCTACCACTATGCCCAAAAGAGCCTTTGGTAATTGATGATCTCCTAAATGAGGTACTTTGGCTTCTTGGTTTTATATTTATAGACCTAGAACCCGAACCGCTTCGTATTATCATGTCAGGGTCGTCATTAGGGGCTTCAGCTTCCTGTTGAGTCCCTTGGAGGTGGATTAGCTGAGCATAAGCACCTTCAGGTTTCTTCATCAGTTCTACATGAGAACCTGCTCGGAATTGAATTGACACAAACAACCAGCAAAGTCATAAAAATAAACCTGTAGATCAAGTAGCATGCTGAATCATGTTGACAGTTTAGGGAATGTCTATAAGGAAGCATTGTGACTAATACCCATTGTTGCCTATCTGTTGAAATTTTGGCTAGTAGTCAGAAGCAGCTTTTATTCATCTAGTTAAGTTGTGTGTTGATGAGCCTACCAAGATGTGTAAAAAATGTGCATTTAAAAGTATCATGTATCATAAACACTACACAATGGGATCTATATTTGTAGTTCTACTGTCTACAAGAACATGTTACTACTCCCTCCATTCCAAAATTTAAGAATTTCTAGGACTCAATATACCACAATATAAGCATTTCTCAGGCACTAATTCCAACGCATGGAAATCCATGCATTTTCAAGCAATTAGATGTTTGGGAAGGGAATATAAGCAAATCAAAATTCTTGACCACTGAAGTGACTAAAAGAGGATATTTTCCCTCTACCTTAGTTTTTGCCAAAGAACTTAGAAATCCTTATATTTTGGAACAGAGGTAGTGCTTGATATGTACTTTAAGATAATCTCTCCAGGAAATTTATTAATGGTATACCTTGTTCAACCATCTTTCCATGCTGTAGGACAGAAATCACATCAGCATTCTTCACTGTGCTTAGGCGGTGTGCAACAATTATTGTAGTCCTTTCTAGCATTACCCTATTCAAAGCTTCTTGAACTACCCTCTCAGATTCCATGTCCAATGCACTGGTTGCTTCATCAAGTAGTAAGATCCTAGGATTTTTTATAATTGCTCTAGCAATTGCTATTCTTTGCTTCTGCCCTCCGGATAATTGAATTCCGCGTTCCCCAACCATCGTCTCAAGACCCTGCAATGTTGCATTAGATATTAATTAACAATAGAAACCAACTTAAAATTATGGACATTCAAATTAGTGTTATACATTGGGCAACTTATCAACAAATTTTGCTGCATTTGCAAGCTCTACTGCTCTCTTTATCTCTTCAAGAGTTTGATCCTCCTTCCCATAGGCAATGTTTTCCCTGATTGTACTTGAAAACAACACTGGTTCTTGGCTAACAAGACTGATTTTTCCTCTTATCCATCCCAGATTCATTCTTCTAATATCAGTTCCATCAATTAAGACTTCCCCAGACTGTGGATCGTAAAATCTCTCCACCAAACTGATCACAGTTGATTTTCCACTGCCACTCTCTCCAACTAAGGCCATTGTTCTGCTACTTGGTATTTGCAAGGAGAATCCATTGAATACCAAATATTCTGGCCTGGTAGGATAGCTGAAGTAAACATCCTTGAGTTCAATATCACCCTTGATGTCTTCTAATATGATACCTTTGGTATCACATACATCAATATCTGGCTGTCTTTCGATTGTCTTAAACATTCTGTACGCTGCTCCTCGACCTTCTGCAAAAGCTGTTATTGATGGTGTTGCCTGACCTAAGGACCTAAAGAAGAGGTATAAGCTAAACCAGTACCCAGAAGACCTAGAAAAATGACAGTGACATGGAAATAATCTATTTCATATCTTAGCAGGACTAGTTTCACTACTACTGGAGACTCTTATTGCTACAATAACTCAGCAAGTCATGGCCGGTGTTGTCCTGGGAGCACTAACGAATATATTTTGCATTCAACAAATTGGTTACACCGAGAGGCACATCGATGGAGAAATATGGCTAATTATTCATTAACTAACAACTTTTATCAGACATTCTATTCTTTTCCAGTCTATATTTTAAAGCGTATAGTGATTTAAAACCCAAGAAAGACTAGTATATTGCCCATGCATTGCAACGGAATTTTTATTAAACAAAGTTACCATTACCATGTTATTACTATTATTTTCTATATATATCATTTTATTAATTGTTGCTACATATATTTGTTACTGGCATATGGACCCATTGGTCCTACAATCCCTTTTTCTTACTACAAAAAGGTAAAGAGCTAGCGGGAATGGTTGACATGTAGGTCCCATAGTTATTTTTCCTTTTAAAAATAAGAGTTGGTGGTGGAGTGAGTGGGTGGTAGATTCACCACCACCACTACTCCTTTTTATAAGAGTATTGAAAATGGTCCATCTAGTTGCAAACTTCTTACAAAATGCAAAATTCAAGCTTGTAATGCTCCCAATAACCACCTGAAATGTACCCACCTACCCATAATATAAACTGACGTACGTTCCATAACAAATTTTAATTATACATTAACTGTTCATGGGAGCAGGGTTAACATATGAGACTTACATTGCACCCATCATGACAGACATTAGAACATTTATAACTATGCCACCATTGTATCCATGCTCAACTATCAGTTTAGAACCATACCAAACTGCCAGCCCATAGCTGCAAAACAAGATTGCCATTACAGTACCTAATCCAAGGCCATTAACAACACCTTCTTGTAGAGTAGATTCATAAGCTTTTCTTATGAACTTGTTATAAGTGTTTATAGCTTGCTTCTCGCCATTGAATGAAGCAACCTTCATAGCATGTGCCAGTTAAGAAAAAAAAAACTGATTAAATTGGTAGTAACAGGAAATAACTGCTCAAATATTAATTATCTACTCTACAGCTAGAACTCACAGTTCTAATGGCTCCAATAGTCTGTTCAGCAACGTTTCCGGCATCACCATACTTTTCTTGCATGCGAGTGGAGACTCTTGTCATCAACCTTGACACAATAGCACCAGCCACCGCAATTGGAGGAATGCATGCGAGCAGCACAAGGGCCAAGAGCCAGCCTCTCACAAATGCAATAATGAAGCCTCCAAAGAAAGTAGAAAGGAGTTGTATACACTTGCCACTCTAAGTAAAAAGGAGGTGTTAAACGAATATGCACTGCTAGTTCGGTATTGATACGTGTTTATTTCTTATTTAAAAATGATAGTTCATTATAGTTTGCAATATCTGAGAATGAGTTCATGTTATACATCCACAATCCATATTGACTGAATCAATCTCCTTTTATGATCTGCTAACTTCAATCAAAGGGTATTTCAGAAGAAATTTGTTATGTACATTACTGATACTGATGCATGTGAATACAGCATGAACTCATTAATTATCAAACTTGAAGACAAGCAAAGATTAAACAACTAAATACATTAGAATTAGAGTGGAGCTCAAACACACATTATCTAGTGTTGACTATGATGTATGGATGTACTCATGTAACTAATATTGAGGAGTAAACTGAGTTATTACCTGAAACCAGGTATGCAGTGAGTTGGATGAATTTAAGTAAAGTCAATTGTTTTTCTGTGAATCAAGATGTCAACCCCTTTTGCTGTCAAACCATGCAAGGTTTGCCATATTGACCATAGAGATCTGTTGCATCAAACGATGCACTTGATGGTATATAACATCTAACAATGCATTGCTTAAAGGGAGTTGCAGTTATGTTCTATAAATTAAAAGTGCACTCTTTAGATAAACAGCCTACCTTTTCTCCAATGGCATCTTGAATGAGGAACGTGTCCCCTGACATCCTCTCAACCACTTGTCCTGTGCTCATTTCCTTGTCGAAAAAAGCAATGTCCTGTCTCAGTATTGCCTTGAGATACAAGGCCCTGATTCGTGCAGCCTGCCTTTCTCCAGTGATTGTCCAACATGATACCTCTACCAAAACATTAGCCAATATATCAGTTTCTAGTAGTGCCATTAAAATGCTCTGAACATCACTACTGTAGTATTAATACAAAACAACCCATTTTTAGTCGAATTCCTAATCTAAGAGGAGAGAGTTTATGTTGAACGATAGATATTAAGACATCCTAATTTTGTTGCATCAGAAAGCCACTTACGAAGGGTTGAAACAAATCCAGCTCCGATGCCAAGATAGATAAAATTCAAGATCACCTGAAAAGAAGAAAGAGCACCTTAATTAGAGGTTAAAACGATAAAAGGACATATCCCTGACAATAATTTTCACCTTTGTCCTGCTCCTACACCCTACTATGCAAATACATTGTGACCGATTCCATTCCTCGATGGCTCGATACTATTCTGATTGTGATCGGATGTCTTGCAGAGTACTGATTCATATCCTATCAAACTGGTTGCTGACAAGAACAAGTCGCCTACATGCCGTCGAAACGTACTACTAGAATATGCCCAAATTCGAATCGAAATGAAGGGAAATGAATCGATTTCAACCAGGTGACCATCAGATTTTCCGATTCTGCCCATTCGGGAAGCACGAAGAACGCCTAGTTCATCCGAATACCCTATCCTGAACGATCCCCCCCCCCCCCACCCCACCCCGACCACCCAAATAGATCCAAACAACACTAAACAACAAGAACACCTCTAGTCGTAGGGATTCAGATTCAGAGTTTTATCAGGGAATACCACACTCCATCAATGGACGGGTCAAACAACCTCCCCGTGCATGGGAGCGAGCTCGTAAGGGGCGCATTTTTCCGCCTCGCTGTCGAGGCCGCGGAGAGCCGCCGGCGCCGGCTACGGCGAGTCATGCCCCGTCGGAGTCGGAGGCGCGGGCGAGGATCGCGTGGAAGTCGACGACGACGAGTGTCTCCATTGGTCTCAATATTTGGGCCAAAATACTGCGGGCGGAGCTTCTAGTCGTTGGGCTTGGGCCTCGAAAGGTTCGTTTTCGGGAAAAAAAAAATAGCTTTTCGTTTTGAAATTTCACAGAATCATGGGTACTAGGATCCAAGAGCTTCGTAAAATCACACCATTGATCAATTTTAACTTGTTACTATAATAAAATGAAAATTTTTCATCTTATGTGGTCATAGCTTGTATATAATATATCAAAGAACATGTAATTCTAACGAGAAATTTTACTGTCTTAAGAATTAAGAAAGTACTGTAAAATTTTAGTACTTTCATGTGATATTAAGTTTTACATGATTTTATATGTAGTTTTTTCACTTATAATTTTTCTGAATTAAATAATAGTTCATCCACTCCATATTATAAGGCATTTTCGTTATATCTGGATTAATGCATATGAATATATATGTTCATATATTCATCAACATCTATAGATATAGATAAATCTAGTGATAACCAAAATATCCTATAATATGAAGCAGAGTTAATAACTTGTCAAAAGTGTAGTTTTATTAAATAATATGATCATCATACGTGTGGTTAGGTGCCATATCATCAAATAATATATGGGTTTGTGGAAGTCCACTTGTAGCTTTCTCTAATCTACGTGCTCTCCCGTTTTTTTAAGGAAGAACACACAGGAGGGCAATGGCGCCATAGGAGGAGGAGGACGGAGGGCGCACGCACCTTGGTGACCTTGGCGAGGACGTCCGGCGAGGCGGTGGAGCCGAAGGCGTTGATGACGTCGCCGAAGATGAACGTCATCAGCGGCTGCGCCATCCCGCTTGCCACCGCCGCCGCCGCTCCCACCGCCATCAGCGCCGCGTCCGCCCCGTCTGCGAACGCGTACATCCGCCGCACCGCCACCCTCCCCACCTCCCCCGCCGCCGCCGCCGTGGCCGGCCTCTCACTGCCGCCGCCGCCGGCTTCTTCTCGCCCCATCGCCATATAGACCAGAGAGAGAGAGAGAGAGAGAGCGCGAGCTAGCTATCGATCCTAGCAAGCTCTCTCAGCTGGATTCGTTCGCCATGTGAAGGAGGCTGACCGAGAGGAGGGAATTAATCTCTTCTCTTCTCTGCACAATCATGATTACTTGTATATATAAAAGAATGGTTGGTTGCTTGCTTTGCTTGCGAGTCACTGGCTTGGGCGCCAAGCATAAAATAATTAATTAATTCAGGGCTACAGGATTAGCAAATTCAATTAGGTCATTACGTACATGTAGCGATGTTAGAATATATTATTATCTATCCAATCTAAAATATACCCCCTCTCATTTTTTATATATGACGTTGGCGTCATATATTTAATCATAGAGGGAGTATCAACTTTAGCATTTTAAATTTATCCTAAAATATAAGAACTTTTTATCCACGCCATCTCGTTTCAACTCATTGTTTACTTCCAAGGACCAACGTATTGTTTTAACATATTCTCTCTACTTCATAATATAAGACATAATCACGTTTTCCCATAATATAAGACATGTATGCAAGTATGTATTAATAAAAATCCAACCACGTTACATGCATACATGCACTTAAATAATCGAAACGAGAAGGTAGGTATAACTCTTTCTCAGTCTTTGAGTTAGTGGTGGTTGTATCTTATATTATGAAGCGGAGGGAGTACCTTGTATTCTCAATCCATTGCGTGTAATAATTAATCATCCATCATTTGATTCCACAGGGCTTAATATTCATGTAAATTTCTGAAATTTATTATAATCTAGCTAGGACAGGCATTAGTGCTAGTCACATATGTATGCACAATTTATTAAGTACATAGTCATGGAATATGATGCTAGTGTGTAGCTTTATAGTCGTATATATATACGATATATTATGAGGGTGTGTTGTAATGTGTTCTCGTTCGGAAAAAATAGTAGCTTAGCTCTAATTACATACGACTTACATAATTAAGAATATAATGCGCGATCGAGCTGGAGTGCGTTTTCCACGTGTCGCCTCTTTTTGGATCACCTGCGTTTGTCCTATGCTAGCTAAGTGGCTACGTAAACTAGTACTACTTTAAGATGTTTGACTTTTTTAGTCGTTTGACTATTCGTTTTATTCAAAAATTTAGTATAAATGTAAAAAATAACAAGTCGTGTTTAAAGTTCTTTTGATAATAAAGTAAGTCACATGCAAAATAAATAATATTTTCATAATTTTTTGAATAAGACAAATGGTCAAACATTACAAGTAAAAAAGTCAAACATCTTATATTATGAAACGGAGGGAGTACCTTATTAGTATATATAGGTCATCGTTATAACTTTTTATCAAATGTTTAGCCACTCATCTTATTAAAAGACTTGCACAATTGTTATTTTTATTACTGATTGGATTTATTACCTAATGTTTTTAGGTATAACTTGCATTTTCATATATTTGATAAACTTTGAATAAAACATACGTCGAAAAATCAAAATGATATTTATGAGTACATGATACATGTACACGATTGTTAATATTTACCGTAGGCAGGCTTCTCATGCATTTTTAAGATGAAAAAAGAAGTATTCCTCGGTTTTTCTGTAAATATGTTGTTGACTTTTTGGCATGGGTTTGACTATTTGTCTTATTTAAAAAAAACTAACATAATTATAATTTATTTTACAGTGATCGAATTTATTACTAAATGTATTTTAACTATAACTTAAATTTTGACATGTTTACATAAAATTTATGAATAAGATAAATACTCAACATATGTAAAAAATCGGCGTCATTTAATAAATTAATACAGATGGAGTATCACTCTAGGTGTCCGGCGAGGCGTACAGTTAAAAGCTTAAAATTAACTGGGGCGAACTGTTTACACGCGGTAATTAAGGATATCTTAATCTTGGTGCCGAAGTAATGGGAAAAAAGAGAGGCAAATTTTTAATGGGCACTTCTATGGGAGCTTGCTAAGAAAAAACTAGGTCCCCATCTTTTGACGTATGGTTATCAAGTAAAAAAATTTGATTTTTTTAAAATTTAAAATTAGAGTTAATTTTAGAATTTTATTTTTTAGCATTTTACTTATATATAGCTAAGAGAACACATGTATAAAACTCTTATCCATAATTTATCATTTTAATCGTGAATGAGTTATTTTGTTTATATTTCATCCGAACAATGAAGCTCCAAAGATTTTCTTTTCCAACTAGTAAGTTGGAGGAAACGTACGTTAATCCCGTACACCCCTTCCACAAGGAAGAAAAACTGCACGTGGATCGATCGAGACGCTGTTTCCGTCAGCGCTGATGCTACGGGGTGCTCGGCTCATTGTTAGGGCGTTCCACAAAAAATGACAAATAATATATTTACAAACGAAAAAATAGTTTGTGAACAAAAACTTTATATACATTTTTAGCGATACGAAAGTCAATTCTGAAAAATAAACTTTGGTGAAAAAATCTCAAATCAACTCAAGATTTAAAGTTAAAAATTTAAATTTTAGTTTATAATTAAGTATAAACATAAAAAAAAAGTCAGACAGAAAGAAAAACTGCACGCGGATCGATCGAGTCGCTGTTTCCGTCAGCGCTGATGCTACGGAGGTGTGCTCAAAGATTTTTCAAACCTGTGCCTATCCAGGCAGAAGTTGTTTCCTGTTGCAGATCAACAAAAGTATGCATAGAACATTAGCACATCCATCAATTGGGATAAAGACCTCTCTTAAGCACTTTCATCTGTCACATTCTTATATTCTGGCTAAATTCTTTAGTATATATCCTAATGTGATTAAGGGTGCGAGAGTGGTTGAGATAGCATACGAAGAAATTTAAATTAAATATGATTAATGAAGTAAAACTATAAGGTAACAGCGTCATTTAACATATTTTTCTCTCAAACCATGCCATATATAGTCATTTATCTTTCCTCTCCCAACGGGTTTTCTTTTTTTTATATGGATAAGACCTGCCATTTACATGCATTGAATCTATATGACCACTAGTAGGACACTCCGGGTTTTGTGATCACTTAGGATTGAACTCGGGTGGGTTGCGTGCTCGACAACTATGCTAGCAAGCTGAGCAATGCCTAGTTCCTTGTATATAATATGTTGTATTATTTTTACCAACAATAATATTGATAGGGCTACAAATACTTAAGGGGTTTTCTCTAAAAAATTATGTGATGACGTTGAAGGATTTAAGCATGATTACGTAGGCAAGGCTCAAGCCCTAAATACACTAGTCGTGTCGCCGCCCCTGCCTATCAATATAGGAATAATATATACTCTATCAAGTTTAATTATTCATGTCGTTTTCTATACCGGCATGACATCCAAAACCTATATTTAGATTTGATTTTCTATTTTGTAATAAATAAATAGATATTTCAGTTTATTAAAGTATTTTTAATACCAAACTATATGTATTATCTTTCACGTTTTTAACTAAATATTTTAAAATCATCGATAATCAAAATTTTTAAATTTTAACTTTAAGCTTATCCAGAATTATAGAAATTACGAAACCAGAAGAGTATTAATGCTAGACTCTTTTAATCGTCAACTGCTAATAGTATACATTTGCATGATGGAGCAGTTGCGTAGGTGATGATGATGTTCTTTCTCAATACTCCAGGACTGACTGAGTAGCCGTGCAGACGTGCAGCAAGGCGTCACCACGTTAGGTCCCCTGCGGAGAGCGAAAAAAAAAAAAAAACTATGCCTAGACATTGCAAGGTGGCCCACTGTTTTCGCTGTTGTCACGCAGGGCATCTTCGCATGGCCCGCCCGAGCGCCGCTGGGCTTCTAGAAGCTAGAGAGCATCCTCGAACGGTAACAGCCACCATGACAGTTATCACCTCTGTTTCGTTTTCGTCTTCCTTTATATTCATATGAATATAAATATGAATATTGATAAGTACTAAAAATAATATAAAACATATTCAGTAATATATGAATAAATTACGTGTGATCTAAACATCTTACAAAATAGAACCGAGCAGGTAATAATATGGTCAAATATATGGATTGCGCATATATGAGAGAGTTTATTAGTATATTGAAGCTGTTGTGTTCGCAAATTCACCCTGTCCAAAGTTAAAAGATGGACTGAAGGGTGTTTAAAGCGATACTTACGTAATAAAATATAGTCCAGAATGGAATTCACTCCATTGAAACAAAAGGGTTAGACGATGCCACTGCTATAAAATTATAAGGTGTACAAAGTCGTATATTTAATTGGCCATTAATTCCCAATACAATATATACTGCATTAAAAATATATACTAATAGCTTGATATCAGTTAGGCGTATAATTGTTGACTTTACAGAATATAAGGGCGCCTTGTATATATTTTCATACAGAAGGAGTAATAATTGATTATACGACGTGCGTTGATAAGGAAGCTAAACAATTACTTCATCCGTCCTTAAATATTTGACGTAATTGACTTTTTTATACACGTTTGACTATTTGTGTTATTCAAAAATTTACATAATTATTGATTTTTTATATTATTTATTTATTATTAAATATACTTTTATGCATATATGTCAAAGTGTGAGCTCCTCAAGCGGGGATCCATAAGACCCTGGTAAGTTTGGCTTAGGGGTGTAGAGTTGGGGCCCAAAAGCCTCGACTGAATGTGGGAGTAAATCCAAGGTCGGCTCTCCGCCGATGGGCTTCTGGAAGAGAAAGAGAGTTATACAGCTGGTTCGGACCGCCGCGAGGCGTAATATCCTACTCCTGTTGTCTGAGCACTATGTGAATGAATGTGTTACAAGTTTCTTTTTCTTCTTCTTGCTTGGATCCCCCTCTTAAGGTAGTCGGGGCCTCCTTTTATATGGACAAGAGGACACCACAACGGTTATGACCCTTATTCATAATTACTACATAGGCAATCATCTGGCCTGCAAGAAGCAGATCTTGTTCTCCCCAGGATACGCCGCAGGGCTTTGCTGACACCATCCTGTCCTCCTTCCAGTCCCATCTGTTAGGGAGTGGGTGAGGCGTGGCTGCCACGTCTTGTTCCTCCGGTCCCGTCTGTCAGTGGGCAGTTGCGAGAAGAGAGGGGGAGATGCGCTCCTTGGAACTCGCCAACTTGGGCTGAGTGGGAGGACAGACCATCCCAAAAGTGACAAAGATGCCATTGTGCTGCTAGGATGGCATGTCTTAGCCTGCCTTTTACCCAGGGGAAAATATGGGTGAGGCGCATGCCTGCGCCATATTTAATGCAGCGCAGGCACGCGTCCACGCCTATCCTGATGATGGCGCGAAGCACTAGGCACCCCTTTTGTTGCAGTAAATGTAGTCATGGGGCGCCCCAGCTACCCCCGATGCGTGGTGGGCCCGAAAACCGCACCCCACGCGCTTGAGGGGGTCGGGGCACCCCGACCTCTCCTCATTCTTGTCCCTCTCATCCATTAGTATATGCTTTTCGGGATGAAGCAAGCTCAAAATTTGCGGCAAGGCATACAGATAAAAGCTTAAAGTTAACTAGGAAACTGTTAATTTACACGCGGTAATTAAGTATATCTTAGTAGGAAAAAGGGGAGGCAAATTTCAAAGGGGCACTTCGATTGGTGCTTGCTGAGAAAAAGCTAAGTTGTTTTCGCATATGCTTATGTTTATAAATAAAATTTGATTTTTGAATTTTCCTTTTATCATAGTTTTAGGCTGCATTCCGCGTGGTAGTTGCTAACCAGCGTGGCGCGGAAATACGGTATAGACTAGAAAGAAATGGAAAAATTGATTAATCTGATTTTTTAAGCAACTTTGCTGTAAAAAATTTTCATAAAAAATATATTGTATAACAGTTTCGAGATACGTACGTGTGAAAAAAACCCGAGAGAATCTAGGTTATCAACAAAAGTACGCATAGAACATTAATTAGCACATCCATCAATTGGGATAAAGACATCTCTTAAGCACTTTCATCTGTCACATTCTTATATTCTGTTTAGTATGTATTAAGATTTTTAAAATAAACTATATTGTACTCATATTAAGTGGTGTGATTAAGGGTGCCGGAGTGGCTGAGATAGCGTAGGAATAAATTTAAATGAAAGATGATTAATGAGACGAGCAATACTCTAAGATAACAATATCATTTAACATATTTTCCCTCTCAAACCATGCCATAGTGTCATTTCCCTTTCCTTTCCTCTCCCAATAGATAATATCTTGTATTATTCCTACCAACAATATTGATGGGGCTATAAATTACTACCTCCATTTCATATTACAAGACTTTCTAGCATTTTCTAAATTCATCAATTGATGAATATATATAATTTATATATATGTCTAGATTAATTAGCATCTATATGAATCTAGATAAGACTAAAAAGTCTTACATTATGAAACAGATGGAGTATTAAGGACTCTGGCTAAGTTAGTCTCAACTATTAGCTAGGTCATTGGTTTCCTACAAAAGTTTATATGGAGACTTAGAACATTAGCTCGAAGGTTCTCCCCCCCCCCCCCCCCCACACTCCACCCCTCAGTAATAGGCCTACTCCTCCAAATCGTAGCTGATTTCACCATTATATTAATCTCACATCAATACCACATGTAAGAAGGAAACCCTAGTCTAGCTTACAAACTATATGGACATAGTAGCATGTGCATAGTTGTCACGCCTAGAAATTCCTCACACGAATTTCTGAACTTAATTGTGTATTAAATTCCTGTCCAGGACCAGCCAGGGTACACAAAAAGACAATGTTGATTACATAACCATCGTTCTTAGAAACAACTGAAAATTACACTTATTCTAGCGGAAATGCAGCGGAAAGAAAAAGGTAGACTAGCTCCAGCGGGTACGGCTCCAGTCCACAGGCAACGCTTCGACGGCGGAACAGCTCACTCCTGAGAGGCACCTCCATCGGACTCAACTTCTAGCTCTGGTGGGGAAAGTTAAGCAAGGCTGAGTACAAACCACCGTACTCAACAAGTAACACGGACAAGGGGGAAATAAATGATGCATAGGGATTAACAAGGACAAGCTTATGGTTAGTTGCAATAAAGCAGCAGTTAAACAAATAACAGAGATTAAAAAGAATACAGGTAATTGAATACAGTAAAGGACAAGTAAATAACAGCTGTAAAATACCACAACACTATCCAACGTTACACCACGTTACAACAGGCCCAACCACTACTCAACGTTACACCACGTTGCAGTAGTCCCAAGTGAAACACCAGTTACTCAAGTTATTAAAGGTTCACTAATCACAGTGAAGCTGAGAGCTCGCCCGTAACCGTGGGCACGGCTATTCAAATAGTTTATACTATGATCAGAGGTGTACTACTGTACCCACAAGACACGGCTCCACTACACTTGAACGTGCGCCGACATACCACCATGGTATACCGGAAAGGAGACCGTGATAGGACCCGTCACATAACCCTCCCTATTTAATCGCACCCCACTTCAGGTTTCACCCCCTCCTTTACACCAAGTCGGGCAGTCCCCTCTTGTGCCTTGGTAAATCCGAAAGCAGCAGAGGCTTTCGTTACACCACGATTGCCCGTCCATACTCCATCACGCCTACCCTTGCCTCGGTACGTCAAATAGTTCGAAGTCATGCTTCAAATCCCACCTTACCCATTTCGGCATGTGGTTAGCACTTAATTACTTCCAGGGTTTCCCGTGAACCGGTCCTTAATTGCCATGGGTGCGACTCTCAAAACCATGCACCCACAACCCACCATTATCAATATTTTAGTTGACATTAACCCGAACCGGGTGATGGATCAATATCTCAGTTATTCAGAACTAAGCATGATTAAATGTGATCTCATGAGCTATTTGTTCTAAGCACGGCTAAGCATTGACCTAAGCCTAACTCTAATCAAGTTACCCCTGGTCCATCAATGAATAAAGTCGGATAAACAACGGCATAATAATAAGGTTTACTCGAAAATAACATACAGTAAATACTTTAATTAAAACAATGCATATTTGAATAAATAAAGCGGGGAATTTGCAATAATGGGTTCAATATGATCAAAGATGAGTGTCACTTGCCTTGCTCTAGCCCCTGGGGAACTTCGGCGACGATCTCGAAGTAAACCGACTCTTCAGCGGGGTCCGAATCGAAGCGACAAAGCACAAAAATAAATAAAACAGGCACAAACTCTACTGAAATAGCAAAAGAAAGTATTTTTAATGGATTCTTGATAATTTTATGAATTTAATGAAATTTGAATGGACCTAAACGGAGACTAGATGAATTACTTATGAATTTTAGAAGTTTTCTGGTTTTTTAGCTAAACAGAAAAGTCCTAAATCAATTATTGCACAATTAATGGGGCTGCTGACGTCAGCGAGGAGAGAGGAGGCGCTGACGGGTGGGGTCCACTTGTCGGTGGAAGAGAGGGGAGAGGAGAGACTGACTAGTGGGTCCCACGGGAGGAGAGAGGGAGGAGGGCGCGGGGTGACTGACGGGTGGGCCTCGTCGGTCGGCGAGAGGGGAAATAGAGAGGGGAGCAGCAGCTCGTGCGGACGGCGGCAGCCGGCGGCGGCGACGGCGCGACGGCGACGACCGGTGTCCGGCGACGGCGCGTGGCGCGCGACCGAGGCGGCGGCGCACGCGGCACAACCGGGCAAAGCAGCGGCGACGGGCTGGCGCGGCGACGACGAGCGAGCGACGAGCGCAGGCACGGACGGGCGCGAGTGGCGGCGGCTTGACGACGGCGTCGCGAAGGCGACGACGACAGCAGCGGACGACGGCGAGGACGAGCTCTGCACACGTCCGGTGACGGCGTGCGGCTCGACGGCGGTCGGCCGGGAAGGAAAAGAGAGGGGGAAGGGGGAAGGAGACTCTCACCGGCGGCGCCGACTGTGCGGGCGAGTCGGCGAGGATGAGACGGAGGTGGCGACGCGGGTAGGAGCGGAAGATCGGCGGTGGCGGCGGAGATCGGTTGGCGACGGTGAGGAGGCCGGGCACGACGGCGACCGGGTGGCGAAGGAATGCGCGGCGCTGGGGATGCTCACCGGCGACGACGGGGCGGCAACCAATCGGCGATGGCGGCGCGGAGGTGGTGACGCGGCTGGACGGCGGCGAAGGCGTCCGGCAGCGAGATCGAACTGCGGCGGCGAACGGCGACGGCGACTTGGGCTGAGAGGGTAAGTGGGCGACGGCGCGCGGCAGCTCGGGATTTATAGGGTGGCGGCGCCGACTAGGGCGGGGCGGAGGTTGGAGGCCGAGTCGGGCGCGGCGAGGTCTCGGCGGCGGCCGTTGCGGCGGCGGCGCGGACTCGGACTCGACGCGGCGTGGCGCGGCGCGAGCGCGCGAGCTGGCGAAGCTTGGCCGC
Organism: Oryza brachyantha; assembly: GCF_000231095.2. Taxonomy (NCBI): domain Eukaryota; kingdom Viridiplantae; phylum Streptophyta; class Magnoliopsida; order Poales; family Poaceae; genus Oryza; species Oryza brachyantha. Next base: position 14,575,863 of record NC_023163.2, on the reverse strand, counting down.
TGACAGGTGGACCCCACCTGTCAGTGGCACGGTGGAGGAGGGAGGCGGCGCGGACTACGCAGGCGAGCGCGGCGCGAGCGAGCGAGCTGGGCCGAGGCGGCCCGGCCGGGAGGAGGCTTGCGCGCGCGCGCGGGAGGGCAGCGGAAGGCCGGAGGCCGTTCGGCTGGGCCGGCCTGGAGGAAGAGGTGGGCCGGCTCGGCTAGGCCGGCCCGGGAAGGAGGAGAGGAAAAAGAAAAAAAGAAAAAGAAAAGGGAGGGAGGAAAATTGGACTTCGGCCCAATTTGAGAAGGAAGGGAAAAAGAAAGGAAAAAGGAGGGAAAAAGGAAAACCTCACTTTTGCCGAGTTTTAAATTAATTTGTTTGGCCAAATTTTATACTTCTGCAATTTGAATTTAAATCTAGTTAGTCGATTTGCGAGCCTCGATTTAATTAAATTTGGTTCTTTTAGAGGGATTATTCCTGAGTTAATTAAGCCGATTGTTATTTACGAATTTCTTTTTACGATTTTAGGCTTAGGACGAAACTCCGGGTGTGACAATAGTTGTCGGTAGCTATGTATTACAAAGCTTCTTCAGTGTTGGCTTGATGTGATTTGTATTGTATTGTATTGGCTTCTAATTACCCCTCAGAGTCTATTGAGTTGAATTGATCTCTGGTTGTCCCTCGGGTCGGTTGGCTATCTCCCCCTCATAAGAGTCTTTGTATTTATACCCACAGTTGCTTCCTAGTCCAAGTAGAACTAGGGAGACAAATATAAATACTATCCAAGTAGTCTCAGTAGCCAAGTTGGACTATGAAGTCCTTACGCAAAACCATCGGACATGTACATTCAAGTTCGAATTGGACTACCTATTTTTCCTTATTCCAGTACAATTATTTTCTCTCATGTATTCTTTCCTATATTCTCATCACTCTATCCATATGTATGAAACTTATTTTTGTATAGGATTATGTATGTAGTACTCTTGCCGAGATAAGTTACAAATCTATAGGATACCTCATATCCGTAACACTTACAAGTTGCCTATGTGATATATCCTTACGTAAATACTATTGCTAAAATTTAAACAGCTTGATCTATTATCTAATATACAATAAGCTTATAACTCTTTGCTATTTAGGAGTTCGTCATAAGAGGCTTTTATATTCTGATAAATAGTTATTACTGTAGTCATACCGTATGCATTCACTTTGTATTTATATTTAGGGTTGGTAATGAAGGAGGTTGGGATTGTGTTAGTCAAGAACAACCCCGACCCCCAGCTTATCCCTAGCCCGACCGGGAGCCCATGGGTGGACAACACGACTACGAGTGTAGGTCGGTGCAGAGGCATCGACGTGGCTGATGATGGCGAGGGGCAGAGACAAGCAACGAGTGGCGAGGAGAGGCGAGGGCGGCGAAGGGCATAGAGGGGTGGTGATGTGCGCGCGGTGCCAAGGAGGAGTGGTGATAGATGCGTGAGTGGGAGCCTAGGAGGAAAAAAGGTTAGATTTGAGTAGGGCTTATATATGCTCTAACAACTGGGTTACTGGTTCTATTGATATTAAAAAATAGAAATTGAGTGGGATCATACACATTTTTCCAGGGCCGAGGAACTCTATGTGGAAAAAAAATCTACCATCCCCGGCCCTGTCTAGGCAGGTCCCAACGAATCCCTAGCCCCGACGGAGAATTTGCCATCCCTGTCTTTATTTGATAATATTCAATTCTATTTTTTATGGGAAATTTAACCATTTGCCACTCTTATAAGTGGTCTTAATCTCATGTGTCTATGACATGTGGGCCCGGACCCACATGTCATAGACACATGTGAGTGGCAAAAAGTTAAGACCACTTATAAGAGTGGCAAATAGTTAAATGCCCCATTTCCGATTTGTTTTCATCCCTTGGTATTATCAATCATTTATTATTTTGGATGCTGAGCCATGCCATATATATTTATTAGTCAAATAAACAGTATCACATTGAAAGTGTATCGTCGCCGAAGTTCCCCAAGAGCCAGAGCAAGGCAAGTGACACTCGTCTTTGATCATATTGAACCCATTATTGCAAATTCCCCGCTTTATTAATTCAAATATGCATTGTTTTAATTAAAGTATTTACTGTATGTTATTTTCCGGGTAAACCTTATTATTATGTTGTTGTTTATCCAACTTTATTCACTGCTGGACCAGGGGTAAATTGATTAGACTTAGGCCTAGGTTAATGCTTAGCCGTGCTTAGAACAAATAGCTCGTGGGATCTCATTTAATCATGCTTAGTCCTGAATAGCTGATATTTTGATTCATTACCCTGTTCGGGTTACTGTCAACTAAAATATTGATAATGGTGGGCTGAGGGTGCATGGTTTTGAGAGTCGCACCCATGGTAATTAAGGACCGGTTCACGGGAAACCCTAGAAGTAATTAAGTGCTAACCACATGCCGAAATAGGTAAGGTAGGATTTGAAGCATGACTTCGAACTATTTGACGTACCGTGGCAAGGGTAGGCGTGATGGAGTATGGACGGGCAATCGTGGTGTAACGAAAGCCTCTGCTGCTTCCGGATCTGCCAAGGCACAAGAGGGGACTGTCCGACTTGGTGTAAAGGAGGGGGTGAAACCTGAAGTGTGGTATGATTAAATAGGGAGGGTTGTGTAACGGATCCTATCACGGTCTCCTTTCCAGTATACCATGGTGGTATGTCGGTGCACGTTCAGGTGTAGTGGAGTCGTGTCTTGTGGGTACAGTAGTACACCTCTGATCAGAGTATAAACTATTCGAATAGCCGTGCCCACGGTTACGGGCGAGCTCCCAGCTTCACTGTGATTAGTGAACCTTTAATAACTTGAGTAATTGGTTTGTCACTCGGGACTACTGCAACATGGTGTAACGTTGAGTAGTGGTTGGGCCTGTTACAACGTGGTGTAACGTTGGACAGTGTTGTGGTATTTTACAACTGTTATTTACTTTTGCTTTAATGTATTCAATTACCTGTTATTCGTTTAATCTCTGTTATTTGTTTAACTGCTGCTTTATTGCAACTAACCCTAGCCTGTCCTTGTTAATCCCTATGCATCATTTATTTCCCCCTTGTCCGTGTTACTTGTTGAGTACGGTGGTTTGTACTCAGCCTTGCTTAACTTTCCCACCCCAGAGCTAGAAGTCGAGTCCGATGCAGGTGCCTCTCAGGAGTGAGCTGTTCCGCTGTCGAAGCGTTGCCTGTGGACTGGAGCCGTACCCGCTGGAGCTAGTCTACCTTTTTCTTTCCGCTGCATTTCCGCTAGAATAAGTGTAATTTTCAGTTGTTTCTAAGAACGCTGGTTATGTAATCAACATTGTCTTTTTGTGTACCCTGGCTGGTCCTGGACAGGGATTTAATACACAATTAAGTTCAGAAATTCGTGTGAGGAATTTCTGGGCGTGACAGAAAATTGTTGAGTGCTTTGCAAAAACTTGATTTCTAGATAGCGAAAATGGTTGTTGACTTGAGAATCATAGTTTTGTACCGATTGCTTGATCTGATTCTCAAGTTGAATAGCCAAATCAGTCAGTTTCGCTTCAGCCTCTTTTACTTCCACCAGAGTTCAGTCTGGACCGGACAGTCCGCCCCCAGCCGGACCGTCTGGCCAGCCCCCTCGGCCTGCTTCGCAAAGTCCCAGCCGGATGGTCCGGCCCCTACCCGGACGGTCCGGCCGGCGACTTCCTTATCTGCCCCCAGGCCGAGCAGAGACAGGAAATCTCTCTCATTTCCTCTCTCCCTCAAACCCTAACTCCCTATCACCCCCATAGAGGCGATTTTGAGTTTGCACTGTCTAAAAGGCTTCGGATTCCACATTTTTCGCTGCATTGGTGGTGAGGAACTCGCCCCCGAACACGGAATCGACATTCCCCAACTCCAGGTATTGGTTTCAATCTCTTTTTAGGGTTTTCACCTTGTTTTAGCCCGATCTCTAAATCTGTTAGGTTCTAACAACTTTCGACCATAGAAAACCACTTAGTTAGATGTCTAGTTTACCGATCTACTGGCCAAAATCACATACTCAACCACCTGTTCTTGCCCGGACAGTCCGGTGTTCAAGGCTGGATGGTCCGACCGGCCCTCTCGGTCTGGCAAAGCACTTGGACCGGACGGTCCGGCTCAATTTCTCTGGCCAGACAGTGAGCTCTGATTGGACTATTGTGTGCTTGTCCGGACTGTCCGACCCACAACCAGTCCGATTAATTCTTTGGCTTCACCTTCCACCATACTTCAATTCTTTCATGGTTCTTGATTCTTGCACTTCTTGTCCTCAGTCATGACTTCAGAAAAGCATCAGAAGGCTCGTCAGGAGCTATCTACAGAAACAGACAGTGAGGATTCCCCTCCGGTTGAGTTGCCCAGAGGGAAAATGACAAAAGGAAAGAAGGTGGCAACCAAAGGGGGAGGCAAGCGAGCTACTATCCGTAAGAGCTCCATGGGGATTGTGATTGAGTCTCCTCCGCATCCCTGCACTCGCAGTCAGACAGGTCGAGAGACCGCTTCACCTGTCTCCCCCTCATCCCCTCCTGCCAAGCGCAAGAAAGCCAAGAAAGCTAAAAAGTCCAACAAATCCAAGAAGCTGAAGGGGAAGGAACCAGTTGGTGGCAGCTCCTCTCGACCTTCCCGTCATGAGTCGAGCGGCCGCCCCCTTGAGCTACGAAAAAGAAGGGTTGTGATGCGCTGTAACCAGTTTGAGACTCCAAGAAAGAGCATTGACTACATGAGGTGCATGGGAAAGACCAGAGTTGATCGTTTGAAGGCTCCAGAACAGCAGTACCTGTGTGAAGCAGATTACCGTTTCAAGACCCAAGTGCAAGTGGATTGGTACAACTCACTGTTTCTCGGTAGGACCAATTCCCTCACAGAGATAAAATGGATGGATTGGGACTACTTGCAGGCTTCTACTAATCCGGTAGCTAAGCAAGTGATCAAGATGTGCATCGACAAGGATGTCGGTGGCATCATGTGCTTGGAGAAGGATTGGAATGAGGAGCTGATTGGATAGTTCTTTGCGACTGTATTTTTTGAGGACATGGAGGACAGGACAGAACAGTAGATGCGGTGGCTGACTGAAGGGGAAGAGTATATTGTGACCATGTCACAATTTGCCACCATCTTGGGACTCGATGCACTCGATCTGAACAAGCCCAGTATACACGCAGAGTCCCCAATGTCTTCAGAGGTGGTTCGCACCTTGTATGCAGATCGGATGCCGGCAGGGGCACTTGGCTCGACCAAGGGGCTCCTTCCTCATTACGATCTGTTACTCAATCTTTTGAAGACTATTGTTTCGCCCAAGAGCGGCGACAAGACAACCCTTACCTCTAGGCACCATACCTTGCTGTTGCGCATGAGGGAGAATGCACCTCCTTTCAGCATCATGAAGTATATCTGGTATGAGCTGCAGCAAATCATCCTGGATGCCTCCCGTGGACTTGCATATGCTCCATACCTGCATCTGATGATTGAGACAGTCACTGGTCTGCGTTTTGTAGCTGACTGTGCTCACCGCAGTTACAAGCCCATTCTCTCCAAAGTCAGCAAAGCGAAAGAAAAGTCCAGTGCCTCAGCTCGCCCCTCCACTTCGCATATTCCTGCGCGTCCATCTTCAGGATCGGTTTCTCCTTTCAAGAAAGCGCTCTCTGCTATCTTTGTGATCTGCAAGAAGACATCAGTGAAAGTAAAATCCAATGAAAGAAAGATCAATCAGCTTATGTGTGAGTCTGGGCATGAGATTCCCTCTGAGTCCGAGGATGAGGTCTACGAGGATCCCTTTGCTGCCTTTGAGGCTGCCCGTACCATCGTCCGTGACGTCGGCGCATCCTCTTCTCGCCTTGCTCCTGTTGATAGTGATGTCGACACCGAGTTGGAGGAGTACGTTGAGGAGGACGACAAGGAGTCCGAGGTGCCTGCAGCGGAGTCCTCAAAGGAGGCCGAGTCTGATGAGGGCGAGGTAGTAGACGATGAGGAGGGAGACGCACAGGCAGAGGGGGAGCCAGAGCAGCAGGCAGAACAACTACCAGAGCAGGCGGCCCCAGAGCCTCAGGTTTCAGGTGGCGACTCTACTCAGCAGGAGTTTGTGTTTGGTGCACCTCAGATGGAAGAACCAGCTTAGCCAGAAGTAGCTGCAGAGGTGGAGGCCACTGAGAGTGATGTGATTCAGACAGAGGACGACACTACGAGCATCGCCTCTGGCGCCACTGAGATTGTCCCGTCAGATGAGCATTGACCATCTCATTCCCCTGCTTGCTCCCTTTTTTGGTGTATTGATGTCAAAGGGGGAGAAGTTGCAGAATTGAGAGGGGTCAAAATGTTTCCGAGTCTATGTCGGCCGGACCGTCCGCCCTGAAGCCAGACAGTCCGGCCTCGTTTATCCTGTGTTCTGAACTTTTGTGTTGCTGGGATGTATTGACTGTAGGCTAGCTCGCATTTAATTTCCTTGCTATGTGTTGTGTGTTCGTTGCATGAACTCGTATGCCTTACGTTAGAAAAGTTCAAGTTTCATGCATGATTGCTTGTTAAAGGTAGCACACACCTAGGGGGAGCTAGATTTATTGCATCTCTGCATATATTCTGTTTTAATGTCATGTGTTGACTAGTATTGTCATCAATAACCAAAAAGGGGAAGATTGAAAGTGCATTTAGCCCCTAAACGAAGTTTTGGATGATTAATGACAATGCTAGACAAGCATGTGTGCGCTAATGAGCTGTGATTGCAGAGAAGTTTAAAGGATCAATTCGATTGAAGGATTACTTGATAAAACTTAGAGCATGTGTGACCCGAAGCGACGGCTCTACGAAGACGAAGGCGCTCGAAGGCGTATTTTATTTTTTTCTTTTTGAGTCGTAGGAACTTCGTACCATTAAGAGGGGTCACCAGAAGCTAAGCATGCATCCAAGAGTGGTTAGGGTTGAGTCGAAGTCGAGCGGAGGCTCGCTGCTGTTTTTCGCAAGTAGCAGGGACCAGACGGTCCGGACTTCTGTCCGGACAGTCCGGTGGCAGGACGTTCCGGACTTTGGTCCGGCCTCTGCTCGAAGTGAATGTGTTAAGTGTTGGTCGGACGGTCCGGCTCCCTAGCCGGACAGTCCGGTTAGGTTTCTTTTCCAACGGCTATGTGACGTCTACCAGCCTATAAAAGGGGCTCTCGAGATCTAGCCGTTGGTGAGTCTTTCTGTTCGAGTTTTCTGGTTGCTAGGGAAAGTTTAGCACCTCTCAAGCCTCCCCACTAACCCAATACACCTCCTAGAGAGATTAATCATTGGATCATGTCTTAGAGAGAGTGTTAAGGTGTCACACCCGGAGTTTCGTCCTAAGCCTAAATCGTAAAAAAAAATCCGTAAATAACAATTGGCTTAATTAACTCAGGAAAAATCCCTCTAAAAGGAATTAATTCAATTAAATCGAGGCTCGCAAATCGACTAACAGGATTTAAATTTAAACTGCAGAAGTATAAAATTTGGCCAAACAAATTAATTTAAAACTCGGCAAAAGTGGGGTTTTCCTTTTTCCCTCCTTTTTCCTTTCTTTTTCCCTTCCTTCTCAAATTGGGCCGAAGTCCAATTTTCCTCCCTCTCTCTTTTTCCTTTTCTTTTTCTTTTTCTTTTTCTTCCCGGGCCGGCCCAGCCGAGCCGGCCCACTCCTCCTCGGCCAGCCCAGCCGCGCCAGCCCCTTTCCTCCGCCCGCGCGCGCTCCCGCTTGGGCCGCCGCTCGGCCCAGCTTGCCGCAACCGCCGCCGCCGCAACGGCCGCCGCCGAGACCGTGTCGTCGCCGACTCGGTCTCCAACCTCCGCCCGCCCTAGCCGGTGCCGCCACCCTTTAAATTCCGAGCCGCCGCGCGCCGTCGCCCACTTTCCGCCTCCGCCCGAGCCGCCGCCGCGCTGTCGTCGTTCGCCACCGCCGGTTGATCTCGCCGCCAGCCGCCGGACGTCGTCGTCCAGCCGCGTCATCGTCTCCGCCTCGGTGTCGCCAACCTTTCCCCGGCTCTGTCGCCGCCGGTGGACGCCTCGTGCCCGTCGCCGCCCCTCCGACCCCTCCACCGCACCGCCTCACCGCCTCGCCGCCGTTCGACGATCTCGTCACCACGCGTCGCCAGCCACCACGCGTCTGCGTCATCACCTCCGCCTCGCCCTCGCCGACGCGCCGTCGTCCCTGTCGCCGCCGGTGAGCGTTTCCCCTCTCCCTCTCCCGTTCCCTCCATCATCGCCGCCGAGCTCTTCCCCGCGCCGTCGTCGTCGGACTCCGCCGGTCGCCGGCAGCCCCTGCCAGACCGTCGCCCAGTTCCGCCGTCGTCACGCTGTCCTCGCGCCACCCGCGCCTTACCGCATGGCCGCTTCCCGCGCCCGCCCGTCGTCGCCGCCGTCGCCGTGCCGTCGTGCCGTCGTCGCCGTGCGCCGTGCTCGGTCCCGCACCTCGTGTTGTCGCCGGACGCCGATCGTCGCCGGTCGCCGGTCGTCGCCGGTCGCCGGTCGTCGCCGTCGCGCCGTCGTCGCCGTCGCCGTGCGCCGCCGCCGCCGCGCTCGCTGCTCCCCTCTCTGCTCCCCTCTCGCTGACCGACGGGGCCCACCCGTCAGTCACCCCGCCTCTCTTCCTCTCTCTTCTCCCGTGGGGCCCGCGTGTCAGTCTCTTCCTCCCCCTCTCTCTCACCGACAGGTGGTCCCCACCTGTCAGCCGTCAACTTCCTCTCTCCTCGCTGACGTCAGCAGCCCCATTAATTGCGCAATAATTGATTTAGGACTTTTCTGTTTAGCTAAAAACCCAGAAAACTTCTAAAATTCATAAGTAATTCATCTAGTCTCCGTTTAGGTCCATTCAAATTTCATTAAATTCATAAAATTATCAAGAATCCATTAAAAATAGTTTCTTTTGCTGTTTCAGTAGAGTTTGTGCCTGTTTTATTTATTTTTGTGCTTTGTCGCTTAGATTCGGACCCCGCCGAAGAGCCGGTTTACTTCGAGATCGTCGCCGAAGTTCCCCAAGGGCCAGAGCAAGGCAAGTGACACTCATCCTTGAACATATTGAACCCATTATTGCAAATTCCCCGCTTATTTATTTTAAATATGCATTGTCTTAATTAAAGTACTTACTTTATGCTATTTTCGGGTAAACCTTATTATTATGCCGTTGTTTATCTAACCTTATTCATTGCTGGACCAGGGGTAACTTGATTAGAGTCAGGCCTAGGTTAATGCTTAGCCATGCTTAGAACAAATAGCTCATGGGATCACATATAATTATGCTTAGATCTGTTTAGCTGAGATAATGATTCACTACCCGGTTCGGGTTAATGTCAACTAAAATATTGATAATGGTGGGCTGTGGGTGCATGGTTTTGAGAGTCGCACCCATGGTAATTAAGGACCGGTTCACGGGAAACCCTGGAAGTAATTAAGTGCTAACCACATGCCGAAATGGGTAAGGTGGGATTTGGGGCATGACTTCGAACTATTTGACGTACCCAAGCAAGGGTAGGCGTGATGGAGTATGGACGGGCAATCGTGGTGTAACGAAAGCTTCTCCTGCTTCCGGATCTACCAAGGCACAAGAGGGGACTGCCCGACTTGGTGTAAAGGAGGGGGTGAAACCTGAAGTGTGGTGCGATCAAATAGGGAGGGTTGTGTAACGGGTCCTATCACGGTCTCCTTTCCGGTATGCCGTGGTGGTATGTTGGCGCACGTTCAAGTGTAGTGGAGTCGTGTCTTGTGGGTACAGTAGTACACCTCTGATCAGAGTATAAACTATTCGAATAGCCGTGCCCACGGTTACGGGCGAACTCCCAGCTTCACTGTGATTAGTGAACCCTAATAACTTGAGTAATTGGTTTTCACTCGAGACTACTGCAACGTGGTGTAACGTTGAGTAGTGGTTGGGCCTGTTGCAACGTGGTGTAACGTTGAACAGTGTTGTGGTACTTTACAACTGCTTAATTTTTATTTATGCTTTACTGTATTTAAATTACCTTTATTCTTTCAATCTCTGTTATTTATTTAAACTGCTGCTTTATCGCAACTACCCCTAGCCTGTCCTTGTAAATTCCGTTGCATCATTTATTCTCCCCTTGTCCGTGTTACTTGTTGAGTACGGTGGTTTGTACTCAGCCTTGCTTAACTTTCCCAACCCAGAGCTAGAAGTAGAGTCCGATGGAGGTGCCTCTCAGGAGTGAGCTGTTCCGCCGTCGAAGTGTTGCCTGTGGACTGGAGCCGTACCCGCTGGAGCTAGTCTACCCTTTGTTTTTCTTTCCGCTGCATTTCCGCTAGAATAAGTGTAATTTTCAGTTGTTTCTAAGAACGATGGTTATGTAATCAACATTGTCTTTTTGTGTACCCTGGCTGGTCCTGGACAGGGATTTAATACACAATTAAGTTCAGAAATTCGTGTGAGGAATTTCTGGGCGTGACATAAGGTTAGTGAGTGATAGAGTGTTCATTCTCGGGCATTGATGGATGCATGTGGAGTCAAGGTGGCCCATTACTCTTGGAGATTGATCTCCTAGACAGATAGGCGTCGCCCGCGAGCTTCTGATTCGTGTGGATGGCCCAGTAGCAAGTTGTGAAGGTTGGTGCCTAACCTTCGCAAAGGAATAGGTAAGATTGATAGTGGATTCTTGTGCTTTCTCATAGAAGGCTGCAGGGTAGAGTGAATTGCAATCTAGGGCTGGGCAAGCCGCCTTGATCTTGACCTTGGTGGTCGATCGAAGGGGTTGCTAGTCCCTAGTTGTGAATTCGGAAACCCGTGTTGGCATTATGGGAGGAAGCCAAGAGAGGGAAAGGATCAAGAGAGATCCCGCTCGCAGGAGCGCCTCAACGGAGAGTAGGATCGAAAGATTCGAACTTCGGGATAAATCTCTCGTGTCTTTATTCTTATGATTTCATGTTCTGTTTGTTCCTGCGATCCTTCTGCTGTTTTATTACACACACAATCACATCACGTTCATGTTCTGTTTGTTCCTGCGATCCTTCTGCACGCCAAAGTCTGTATTTTTCACTGACCGGACGGTCCGGTGTTCTAACCAGGACAGTCCGGCCCCTGTACTGACCGCTGCGATTTGAAAGAATTTTCAGGTTACCTATTCACCCCCTCTAGGCTGTCTCTCTGGGACTTCACACATATGGCAGGTTCAGTGTGTTCGATTAATATGCTTAGTGCTTTTGTCCATAACGGCGAGTCTAAATATCTATAAAATTTTATATATATATATATATATATATATATATATATATATATATATAGAGGAAGTCTCTGTCATACTACCCGGTGTAGCTACTCTCTTCACGTCTAAGGTGCAGAAACATCTCTATATATATTTCTTCTCTCTTCCAACAGAAAGTACAAACTCTATACGTGTAGTTGTATCATTCACTTGAGGTTTTATAGTGTCTATACTTTCTGTTGAGTGGGAGCAGAAACAGTTATAAAAATATTTTTCATCATGGACGTGCAAGGAGTAGCTACACCTAGTAGTAGGATCTAATTTTCTTATATATATATAATTATTTAAAAAATATAGAGTGTTTCTGTCTCATTATGCCGTGTGCGGTGTGCCTCGTCACACCGGCACACAAGCCATCGGCCTGGCGGCCTGCATGCTCATTTGTACGCCGCCTGGGTCGGCCTCGCCCCGCGCCCTTGTCAGGCCTACTGGTGCCACCCGCGCCACTGGGCCGCCCCACCGCATAAGCACATCTTTGGCGTGCATACATGTACGGAATAAGTCCATCTGAGATCCATTCTCATATCAACGAATCTGATTTTTGTTGTCTAACCGAAAAAACATATACAAAGTCAAAACTAACATACAATAAGTCCTAAGACGTTTTGGACGATGGTTTCAGCTGACTTGGCGCCTACGTGGCTAGTATGAGTTAGTACTCATCCTAACCTACCCATAAAGACAAATTTAACAATTAAAAAAATAAAACAAAATATATAGGCCCACATGGCAGTCAAATAATAAAATTAAAAATAGGGAGACTCACATGTCGATGACCCCACTTCCTTCACCTCATTCCCTCTCTTATCTGTCTACGCAAATTTGCTAGAAAATGGTAAAGTCGATCTGGTGGAGGGTATCGCCACATAGGGGACATATTTTTTTAATTTTTATATTTTGCTTTTAATGCTACGTCACTTCCACGTAGAACGAGGACCAAGTCAGATCAGTCACGCAGGTGCCACGTCAGCAAAAACCATCATTCAAACCATCTTAGAAAATATTTTGCATCGATTTTGACATTTGAGAGACTTGTTGTATCTGGTACTGTGATTCACGGACGAAAATCGAAGGGACCTCAAATAAACTTGTTCCTACGTACACAGTGCAGGCGCCCAAACCAGTAGGCCACACGTACCCCAACAGATCGCTCTCTAGTGTGGTAGCCGGCCAATAGATGGGCTGTGGCCCATGGGTGTAGTACGTACTTGACGCGCTGGGGCCTGGGGGCCTCGACGTGCTGTTCGGTCGCTTGATGATACAAAAGCATTTCATTATTTTGGGTATTATTAGATGTACAATTTGTGATTATTTAGCTTTTTTTTTAGGGAAGGTTAGTACTCTATCTGTATTTTAATAGATGATATTTTTGACTTTTTGACACAAGTTTAATAATTCAAAAAGTTTAGCAAATATGTGAAAAATATAAGTTATAATTAAAATATATTTAGTAATAAATTCATTAAAAATAAATGATAATTATGTAAGTTTTTTAATAAAAAAGTTCAAACATATACCAAAAAGTTGTGTATTTATTAAAATAATAATCATGTATTTATTAAAGTACATAGGAAGTATATTTTAGTGAAATTTTATATGGAATGGTTCTTTTTATCCATGTGGGGGAAGAACTGGGCATTGTGTTAGTCAAATAAATAAATCCCAATCTAAAAAGCGTAAAAATAAATCAGATCTCTCGGTCATACATAACGGTGACACCTTTTTGGTCACGGTGGGCCGAATCTTGTTTCTTTTATGGGCAAAAAAGGCCAGGTGTTCCCACTACGAATTTTGAATTGCGTCACCTTTGCAATCTAGAGGCATTATTCAACCAATGCTTTTGTATAAACTAGCACTAGCATACAAAATAACATCAACTTTGCCGTTCTAAAGTAAATGTATTAAGAACAGATAAAGTCAGGAATAATTATATAAAGATGATAATTTAGACGATATTATGGCCTTTTTGCTTTTATATTGGTATATATGTAATGAGTGAAAATAAAGTTATTTTAGAACAGAATGAGTAGAAACGAAGCCTAGAAAATAAACCGCGATGAAAGAGAACGTTTTAAATTTTAAAATTCAAATTTTCTTACTTATATGCAGCAAACAAGTTGGATTTGATTTGAGGGGATGTATAGATGAGGCTAAAATTTGTTAGTCTATGTCAAATCGGATGTTTGACACTAATTTAAAGTATTAAATATAGACTAATAAAAATATTTTATAAATGAGAATTAATCCACGAGACGAATTTTTTAAGCCTAGTTAATCCATAATTAGTAAGTATTTACTATAGCATCGTATAGACTAAGCATGAATTAATTAGACTCAATAAATTCGTCTTACCAATTAGTACAAAATTATAGAATAAATTTTATAATTGGTCTATATTTAATATAGCGTCGGATGTAACGTGACAAACACCACCTAAATTTCGGTGGACGTGTCAGATCTTCCGTTCGCTCTCGGGTGACCGCGATATCGGTGTCCACGGTGGCGCCTCAGGCTTTCCAGCGCCACCGCCACCCCCCGCAGAGGCCGCAGGGGGAAACGGGCGGCGAAAGAAAGCACTTGTCACTTTCCAACGGCCGAAACTCACAAAGAGAGAGATAGAGAGAGAGAGAGGCGGCGAGGCCGATTCCTTGCCCTCCTCGCCGGGGTCTCGAGCAGGGGGGAAGGAATACCGCCGGTGCCCGCAAGCGCCCCCTCCCCTCCCCTCCGCCGCCGGTGCCCTCTCTCTCCTCTACGATGGCGTATAAAGCGGCGCTGGCCGAGCACTTGTCGATGACACCACCAGCAGCAGCAGCAGCAGCAGCGCCGCGCTTCGGGGGGAGATGGCGATGGCGTCGACGTCGACGTCTACGGAGGTGGTGCCGGGGACGGGGAGGTGGAGGCGGGACGCGCTGGCGCACACGCTGGCGTCGCGGAGGCTGCCCGAGGGCGTGGCGGGGGCCGGGGAGCGGGTGCCCGACGCCGTCGCGCCGGCGGTCATGCCCTTCGTCCGCGCCGCCGACGAGGTCGAGCCGCTCAGCCCGCGCGTCACCTTCCTCTGTAAGCTCTCTCTCCGGCTTCCCCCCCACCCCACATTGCGGGCTTCACCCCCTCCCCCCCCCCCCCCCCCCCCCCCCCGCGATTGGGACCCATCCAAATGAGGCCTCTCTAAGCTGGCAATGCTGCCTTGAACCGATTCATCCAGTTCCGCCAATTCCATACTATTAACTGGTTTACATTTATGTTTCCGCTTTTGTTACAAATATGATGGGGGCAAACAATGCTGCATACTATTTTCTATTGAGTTGGTTTGCTTCACACCTTGACACATGTTTAGCGGCAAAGTACTCAAAGTTCTACAATATCCATATTTATTTCGCTGGAAGCCCTTTCATGCTTGGCGTTTGTGCAAGAGGCATTCATGTTGACATGTGTCTGTAGTTAGCTTGAGTAACTCATATGCATACTGGAGTTTCACAGCCTACTTACATACAATGGGAGAGGATAGGAGTTCTTTCTTTTCAGTCTAAAAGTGCATAGAGGAACTTTCATACTGGATTCGAGTGTGTTGCTTTCAGAGAGGAGGCGGCTTAATCCTTCACTACCATACAAAGCTTAGATCAACTCATGAAAACCTGAACTCTCAACAAACGCAGCACTTATCTGTGTAAATTGACTTGTCATAGAAGTTTTACTTGGGGCAACTAGTAGTTTGGTATTTAGGTATATCATGCAAGTGACAGCTTTACAAAAGTAATCATGAATCCACTTTGTTGATACAAATCCTAAATAGAAATTTGTTCACCAAATGCCATACAGCCATAGTGCATCAGGATATGAACCGATTTGGTGCTGAGTGATTGTTTTCGTGTTTATTTATCTTATCAGCTTTTTGGTTCCTTCTTTCATGTATTTCACCAAGATGTACAGGTTTTTCTGATATGAATTTTGTTCACATGAAGGTCGCCGGTATGCCTACAAGAAAGTCCAAAGAATGGATCCATCATCAATCCAACGTGGAGTTCGACAGTTCAAAACATACATGTCCCTTAAACTAGATCAGGTAACCATGCGTCTGAAATTGTAAATGTTGCAATTCCTCTTCCTCACTGTTGCTAAAGTCTGTGTAATTTCTATTGAAGCTTGCTCATTCTGGGTAAAATGTAAATACACCATCTGTCAACTCTTGTTTTGGTATTCTTTTGAACCAGATATTAGATAAAGTCTGTTATACAGCACAATTACGATGTAGATATGCTTCCTAGTTATTTATAACATCACAAATGGGAACAGGTGCCCTGCAGGGGCATTAAAAAAACCTCTCTTTCAAATGACTGCTTAATGTAGTATATTGTCGTGACCCATCTGACCAAATATGTTCCTTCGTTACTGCATTTAGCTTGATATTATAAAAACATAATATTCTCTTTAGGCTGGTATTTGAAATAGTCAAACATATAGAGCCCTATATTTATATAGTCAATAACAACTCTGATGATCATGCATGACTGCAGATTACCTATCACCCTAGCATGGAACTCTAAAATGATCCTGTTGTGATTATGTTTGCCATATTACCTTTCCTTTGATTATAACTAATTTTATGTTCTCCATTTTAAAAATGTGTTATTTAATAATATTTTCTCCAGTGATGAACCTTTGAGTTTACTCTCTGTTTAACAGGATGACACCCAAGTTATGGGCAATGATGCAAAGGAAATCCAACGATTTTATAAGCACTATTGTGCTAATCTGAGTAGGATTTCAGAAAAGAGAAACTTGTAAGAATGAATGCACTGATTAGCTGTTTCCTTGATGATATGTTTTAACCACCTTTTGTGATGTTGAAACTCAGTGAGGAATTGGTGAGACGTTACCAAGTAGCATCTGCTCTTTATGAAGTTTTAAGAGATGTGACTAACAACAAAGTTGATTCTGAGGTACTTACTGCAAACTGTTTCTTAATATAAGCTATCTTGCTTGCTACTGGTAATATTCTTCTCTACAACCTTGCAAACCTTGTGTTATAGGTGTTGAAGTTTGCGAAAGTGGTTGAGGAGAAGAGTGTTCATTTCAAGAACTACAAGTACAACATAATTCCCCTGAACTTTCCTGGTTCATCTGAGGCAATTGTGGAACTCCCTGAGGTTAGATATAATTCTTCGCACTTATGTTCGGCTCTTTGCTCACAGTATTTCTACCTGTATATGAAAACCTTTTGTAAATTATGGTATTCTTGCTTGCAAATGATGTAGATAAAAGGTGCTATTGATGCACTAAATAGTATAGCTGGTCTTCCGATGCCACACATGTCTTCTGTGCATAGGGATGGGGATACATCTGTACGAGATTTACTTGACTGGCTTTCACTAGCATTTGGATTTCAGGTAAATTTTTTCATGTCCATGTATATGTTCTGATGGGTCCCAATGAGGCGATACAATGTTATTTTCTGCTACTTGCCATTTTTATTTATGCACATGCTATTATGTTTGAGAACCATATTTAAACATTGTGATATCTGAAGTAAATTATTCTTGCTGCAGAAATCAAATGTGGAAAATCAAAGAGAAAACTTGGTTTTGCTGCTTGCAAATATTGGTGCAAGGACTGCTGGGCAAGAACATCCTTTGGTAAGATGTGTGCTCTTTCTGTTTCATTAAAACCAAGATATATGCTCTTTGAAGGCTTTGCTGCAGCCATTTTAGCTCATGTTTTAAGTATGTGCTTTGCTTCACTGAATGACCAATTTTGGTATTCACTTTTAGGAGAAAATCTAACAGTATGCCGGCATTTTAACTTTCAGGTTGACACCGTGGATGAATTATGGACAAAGATATTTCAAAATTACCAATCATGGTGTAGCTATTTGCATATTAGTTCAATTATCAAGTATGTCCAACAGTTTATAAAGACTTTATTTATTTCTCTTCACAATATCCTCAGCATTTAATATCTTTAAATGTGATTTTTCTATCAGACATGCTAATGCAGTCACAAGACAAAATAAACAACTAATGCTTCTTCACATTGGATTGTATCTTCTTATCTGGGGTGAGGCCTCAAATGTCCGTTTTATGCCTGAGTGCCTGTGCTACATATTTCACCATGTAAGTATCTGCAAGCTAGCTTTCGTTTACTTCTATAAGGGCTTCTAGTTTAAGTAACTTCTTACTGACCTTATTGTGAAGCCATGAATTTGCATCTTTCTTCTTCTTCTTCTTGAATTTATGTCAGTGCAGATGCAATAACACCGGTAGAGGAAGCAGTGGGTCACCAGTGTGTTGCAGTGTTTGGCAATATCTTTCCTGCACAGGCAATTAGATAGAGGATAGTACTACGGACCCCTTCCAGTATGGTAGATCGATCGGGCTCTATTAGGGTTTTAGGAATTTTGTCAAAGCTTCAGGCGTCCCCTCCACCTCTCCTCTTTCCTTTTATATATTGCACTGGTGGGGCTCTGGAGCATATCTCGATTAGAATCTAAGTTGTTACCACCGTTCACGGTAACTTTATCTCTTGGTACTTTTCTGTTAGGGAAGATAAAGGTGAAAATTTTCTCTTCCCTATTTTCACGGTAATTAACCAATAAATCAACCAACACATTCAACCATCTTTCATCATACACTGTTACTTAAGTTGCAATATTTGTTTGACTGGTTTTCTTATGCCTCCTGTATATAAGTGTTGACTGTGACTTTCCAACAATTTGGCAGATGGCAAAACAGTTGCACAAAATGATCGAAGAAAATTATTTTCAATCACCACCTGGATTTGAAGAAGAGGGTTCATTTCTGAAAACTGCCATTGAACCTATCTACATGGTTTTGCAGAAGGTGAGCATTTAATGTTTGAGAAATAACTTGATTATTCCTTGCAGGAGATGTTCTTGTGCTTACAAACTGTTGTTCTTAATTTAACCAAAAAGGAAGCACATAAAAGTAAAGGTGGTACAGCCGGCCACTCTACTTGGAGGAATTATGACGATTTGAATGAACACTTTTGGTAATTTCTTAATCTTCTGTGTTGGCTTTTTTTTCAGTCTGTGAGTCTTATTTTTCTTCCATGCAGGTCCGAGAAATGTTTTACGACGCTTAACTGGCCATGGGACCTCACTGCAGACTTCTTTTATCAAGAGGTAAGTAGCAGATGATATTGACTTGATTAGTGTCATGACAGTTTTAATGTGTGGTTCCTCATAAAAAAGGTAGAATCTGGTTTTGAACTTATCATATTAGGGATATTAAAGTCCAAGAATTTGGTGAACCATATTATGGTTTAACCATCTTTTGATAATGATTATGGTTTCATCATTAATGAATGAATGAAGAGACTTTCATGGTGACAGCAGTTAAAATGATGCTTATAATCAGTGACATGTTTTGATGGGATTTTTAAGTAATCATACTATATCCTGCAAAATTTCTGTGTTCCAAACAGGCAATCTGCAATGACTATAATTCAATACCTTAGGCAAGAAGGCTTGTCCTATATTAAGTGACATTCAAAATTGGGTAGCCCTTTCTCACTTTCAAATGATTTCTGGGCTCTTTTAACTAGAGCTTTTTTTAGCCATACCATATACATTTTTCTTGAAAGGAATACATCACAGGAGAGCCCTGCCACTGGGAGAAAAATAAAAAAATAGAGCACAAATTATCCACAGGTGGAAAGGAGCTTAACCCAGTAGCTAGACATTGTTGTTTCTATCTATTTTTTTTATGAATTCGCTACTAACTTTTGAAGATCTCTTAACTTTTACCAAGCCTACATCAAGGAGAATAATAGTTCTCCATTCAGTCCAAATTTGTCTGTGTCAAATCGCATTCCCTTGAAATATTGTATCAGAGCTATCAGAGATTGTGCTCTGATGCATGTAAAATATATTGGCTGGAAAGAAATTGAATGGCAGTCTTTGTGGTTGGTTGTGTTGGAGAGTAGAGAGAGAGAGATGTACTGTCTAACTGGGGTTGTTGTATTGAGCCTTGAGGGGCTGGTATATTTAGGACTCCAAGAAGTTGATATAAGAAGGTACTAGAGATAAGGGAGGACTCTAATCAAATCAATCCTATCCTAATAATCCTCTAACTACCATATACTCTAACATGTTCGTTCCATGGAAAGGTTTTTTTAGGCAGATAGTTACATGGAAATACTGCTCATCCTATTCAGAGCTTGAACTGTTTCATGCTCACTTGAAATATACATTATACATAGTTGCTTTTCAGCTAATGTTTCTTTGTTTTTGCAGCACAGTACATCAAGAAAGGCCAAAACGAATTTTGTTGAAGTTCGCACATTTCTGCACCTATTTAGAAGTTTTAATCGTATGTGGATGTTTTTGATACTAGCTTTTCAGGTGATTCCTCTTTCTGAAGTACATCAAATCCTCTTTCTGAAGTACTCAAATATTTTTATTTTATAAATTCAACACAAACACCTTGAATTTCCACTTTCTAGGCGATGCTAATAGTTTCATGGAGTTCTTCTGGATCTCTTTCTGGGCTTGCTGATGCAACTGTTTTCAGAAATGTATTAAGTGTCTTCGTAACAGCTGCTCTACTCAACTTTATTAAAGGTGTAGT
The DNA here is from genome assembly GCF_000231095.2 of Oryza brachyantha. Lineage (NCBI taxonomy): Eukaryota > Viridiplantae > Streptophyta > Magnoliopsida > Poales > Poaceae > Oryza > Oryza brachyantha. Next base: position 14,556,072 of record NC_023163.2, on the reverse strand, counting down.
ACTCTCTTCCAAATCCCTTTTCACTGTCAGGTTGAACTATTTTGTTGTAGTATTCATTTCAAAGAGCTATGTTATTTCTGTAACTCGTATGTTCTACCTGTGCAGTAACCCTGGACATAGTGCTTACTTTTCAAGCGTGGGGGAATCTGGACTGGACACAAATAGTCAGATATCTACTAAAATTCTTCGTGGCCATTGCTTGGATAATAATTCTTCCATTGGCCTATTCTAGTTCCATCAGAAACCCGTCTGGTGCTGGAAAACTACTAAATAGTTGGGTAGGAAATTGGCATAATCCGTCAGCATATAATATTGCAATCATCATATATATGGTTCCGGACATTTTGGCTGCGTTTCTCTTCTTGTTGCCACAACTTCAGAATGTCATGGAACGCTCAAATTGGCGTGTAATTGTTCTTCTTATGTGGTGGATTCAGGTCAGTGTTGCATATTTCTAGTAACATGATGCACACATACATAAGTAATTTGAATGTTGAGTACAACTAGTGCTTACATGATGTTTTTCCACATATCAGCCAAGATTATATGTTGCACGTGGTATGCATGAAGATATATTGTCCATTATTAAGTAAGTGCTTCACCTTTTCAATTTATTGTTTTCCTTTGAATTGAATATGAAAACTAATTTGGGTTCAACAGATATGTCTTCTTTTGGGTTGTATTGCTCACCTGCAAGCTTGCATTCAGTTTCTATGTTGAGGTAAATTACTAAAATTTTGCACTTCTTTTCCAAAGGTAACGCATATTTGAAAGTTGTCAATTACTAATACTCTTCAGCCGGTGCAAATTAGATAACATTTTTTAGAAGATTGCCCACTTGTTTGAGGGGTTATATTTGTCACACTGCATATTATTAAGATTTGGATCCTCCAAAGTTTCTCGTGTGATTTCTGTTGGCAAACTGTTACAAGTACACAACTTACATGCCACTAGTTATGTGTGAAACAAGAAATACAGGAAAGCTCCTTTTTTGCTAGCATCAGAAAACTCTAGGTTTAAGCAATAGTTTCTCATGAAAAGGGTCAAGAATTTTTTTTTTGCAGAATATAGAAACCATATGTTCATCACTTCAAGTTGTTTTGGCTTGGTTAGTGCCAGGTCTAGCATGTTAGTGAGATTCATTGTTCTTCTCTCCAACGTCATTCCTATCTTGTCTCTCCCCTCTGCTCTCCTGTAGTGACACAGTACAAACCAGTGCCTGCTACACCAGTGAATAGCTAATGCTCACATTTGCCATAGTGGCTTGATTATGTGTGCTCGCCCCTGCGTACTCAGCGGTTTGGGTAGGTGTGGGCTGTACCGCCAAACGAGGTCAGGCTCCTATATGGAGTCCGGTTGGCTTGACATGATGAATGAGCCAGTTCATGGTGGCCATGGGCTGATGACCGTTGGACCCAGGAAGCACAGTACATTGTGATTACAGCCTGGCTGCACTGGGCTGTACATGAATACCAAGTGTAGTCTTATGGGCTAGGGCCAGAGACTTAATCTGGTTTCCCCTGAAAAATTGAATAATCCAAAAAAAATGTATAACCTTGCAATCAACTTTTTCCTTTACCCCAGAAAATGAAACAACTACTGAAAATTTAAATACGAGATATATTAATGTTTACATGGCATTGTCTGCCAAGTGAAAAAATTGCCAAGTAAAATATCAATGTTAGAACACTTCAGCAAATAATAGCACTACCTGTTATTTTTTTTTCTTGAAAAAATATGTCCTCTATTCTGCAATAGGGATTATCATAACAATTCCTATGTATGCAATTTCCTTCTTTTCCTTGCTCTATGGAATTTGTTTCATTTTGTGCAGTTATCCCCAATGATTGGTCCAACAAAGTTCCTTCTTGACCAAAGGATTGGGAACTATGAGTGGCATGAGATCTTCCCTTTCTGTAAGTATCTTGTAACATAGCTAGATGGGATCAAATGACCCATTCTTCAACATTGAATCAATCAAAACCACCATGGAGTCAGGTTGAGGGTGTTATCTGACCAGATTTTGAAGTTCTGGGGAAAACAATCATTTTTCATGCGCGGAGTGAATAGCATTCCATCAAAGTTTGAGGGCCAAATTTGATTTGTTTTTCTTGTGATAATGTTCTTTCATTTGGGGACTTCATTTTCTAAAATACTAGATGAAAATCCCGTGCATTGCTGTGGGAATATTGTATCACAATGGTAAAAATAAGGTGCGAGATACATTGATTTTATATGCTTTGTGCAATTTTCATGTTTGGTCAATCATCCAAAGGCTAATAATTGACATGATGTATCTTTACTCTTTACAAGAGAATGAAGATAGTTTGCTCCATAGGCTACTCAACAAAGGTTAAAAGCAATTAGACTATTTAGCTTTATAATAGAAGGGAGGCAATTTGAACCATAGTTTAATCATCCAAAGCTAGAAACAATTGAAGTGATGTGGCTTCATGAGGGAAGAGATAAATACAACTACACTTAGTTTTTGGCTTCATATATTTTGCAACTGTATAATTAAGTATATATAACTTTTCCTTATTTCTTCCTACTATTCTCTTATTCTATTGGATTATACTACTATTTGCGTGGTTCTTACGAGGAAGCGAATTTACTTATAATATTCCTGTTAATATTTGATAGTGCCACGCAACCTTGGTGTCGTTATCACTATATGGGTGCCAATTGTCATGGTACGTAATTATAACCATGAAGGTTCTAAACTTCCAATGTTTCCATGATTCATATAACCTACTGCTCTATCTGTACTCTGTAGGTATACTTCATGGATACACAAATATGGTATGCTATTTTTTCAACTGCATTTGGGGGCGTTTCAGGTGCCCTTAGTCATGTTGGTGAGGTTAGTGACTCTTTTATATTGTATATGGCAATACATCTGCAGTATTTAAAAGTATTTAGTTGTAAGATATCTCATTTTGCTTCCAATGTAGATACGCACACTTGCCATGTTAAGAGCCAGATTCAAATCAATGCCAGAAGCTTTCAATAAAAGCCATGCGACACCACATAGAGAGGTTTGTATTTTCCTCACGGGGACTGCTAACCATATATTGAAAAGTCAGACTGGTGGGTGGATCCATCAAGCTTTTGGTTCACTGATGTAGAAGGCAGACAGTCAGTCTAGGAAGTCAACTGTTGGTTAATATTATTATACTTATATGCGGTTTATGTTCCATTTAAAATGCAACAACCTTCATGATAGGATGGTGAAAGCACACATTTTAACATCTCGACCAGTGGTTGAATCCCATATCACACACCTTTTACTGTTTTTTTGCCAAAAGAAAACTGTGGTGGGCCTCGAGGGAAAGGATCAGGGTTTCGTTTGGCCTATTACAGACATGCTTTCTTCCCCAGCTGACACAACCGTGTATTTTTGTTTTTGTTTTTGTTTTTTTTTTGCCAAAGAAATTAAGCTGTGGTCGGTCTCGAGGGAAAGGATTAGTCCACCGTTTGGCCCATTACAAACACTCTTCTGCTCCAGCCGGTGCAACCTATCCAAGTTTAATAGCCAGTTCACCTTGACTATCTGGTTCGAGCTTTTCAAAGTGGTCAAAATGCACTTCCAGTCATTTGGTGCGACCAAAACGTGCTAAACTGTTCTGGTTTTTTTCTGGTTAACCACCAGTCCTGTCTGGTTTTTACAACTATGCTGCTATTACATGGACAACTAAAGCAAATGAAACCACACTCCCCTCATCATATCTGTTACCTGTCTCCTTTGCAGAAACCCTCTCCACGTTGAATAATTGTCATTTCCCTCTTCATCCCTATCTCCAAAAGCAAAGAGGAGAAACTCAAATTGACTTCACAGCTTTTGACTCAAAACTTGAAAATATTTCAAGCAAAGAAAATTCAATTTTTGTTTTCAGAAAACATCTACCTGGGAAATTTCAAACTTCTTTTGAAGATTTCAACCAGGGAAATTTCCTCTAGCTCATGGTTGTGAAACTTTCACCTTAGTGAGGTTAGATAGGCTTTCCAAACATAGCAATCTGAGTTAACCATTTTACATGCAATGGGAATGAAAGTGTAAGTAGTTGCTATGCATACGGGGACTATCCTTTATGTGGGCTAAAGACATAGAAATGCATAATTTCTTTAGTAATTGCTAAAGCTGTTTGAATTTTGAGTGATTTTCTACCTTCATTGCAGCAAGCATGTAGTGAGGGGAGATTCTTTTGTGTTTGGAATTCATTCATCAATTCGTTACGAGAGGAAGACTTCATCAGTGATAGGTTGGACCATTGAACTTTTTTATATAGTATGCCATTATGTGTCTATGCAATTGACAATAAGGTTAAACCTCAATTTTTATTTTGATAGAGAGAGGGACATACTGATGGCCCCATCATCTTCAAGTAGTTTCTCTGTTGTTCCCTGGCCTCCTTTCCTTCTTGCCAGTAAGGTGCGTAAAGGCTGTAAATGGATAATCAATTATCAAATATCATTTGATGATTTTACAGATATGCTCTTGATCTCATGAATATACTAGGTACCCACAGCTCTTCACATGGCCATGACATCTAAAGAAGGGGATTACCATGAGCTGATTGAAAAAATCAAACTGGACCGGGACAGATACAATGCTGTCATAGAATGCTACGAGTCCTTGATTCTTATACTTATGAATATTCTGCTAGACAATAATGATCAGATGTAAAGACCATACTCTTTCATTTTGAATTTTACTTGCTGAATCTTTTCCTCTATAAAATATCTCAGAAATTACTGAGTTGACTCATTTGACATGCTCTGCAGAATTGTCGATGATATTAATAAAAGGGTGCTCGATAGTGTGGTAAATTATACTCTCTTGGAAGACTTTCATATGGCAGAAGTTGGGAAAGTCAGCAACATGCTAGCAAAATTATTGCATCTACTGGTAAATACTGCTATGCCTGATTTATTTTATTAGTTCATTTTCTGCATATATCTATAACATTTAATGTAGATTCATTTTGATCACTTATTTTGCAGAAGAATGAATTGATTTAGTTATATTAGTTCGAGCAAGACTAATCTGTGCACCCCTCTTAGTATAAGCTATTCTACACCCCCACTCTTCCAAGGCCACCAAGGCCCATCCCACCTCCTACCCTCCTCCCAAGGCCCAAAAACTACCCCACATTGTTTAAAGGCTGGTCAAATGGTTAATCCCATGGGTCAACCCCTTATGGGTTTTTCCTCGTGTCTATCTAAGCTCACCTCTCGTCTCACAGGAATTATGCAATAACACGACGATAAAAATACAGTAACATGACGACTAATTTACAGTAACAACGTCGAAACATACCCATAAGGGATCTACTTTTTTAGAACAATTTTTTCAAACAATATGGTACAAAAGTTCTTAAAAAATAATATATGAGGTGAGAGATAAAGTTGTTTAAAGTTCAAAATCTTAAGAAATATCTATATGTGCAGCAATGATGCGTCTCCTATACAGTAATAACGTTATGTTGCTATAAAATATATGTATTGTTACAGCACAACTGCAGTAACGTCATGATAGATGTGCAGTAACATCACGATATACGTGCAGTAACACGTGTGTTGCATAGTTGCAATAACTTCGTGATAGAAATACAGTAACATCACGATAGAAATACAGTAACATCTTGACTTTATATTGTTGTTACAGTACAACTAATGCATGTGAGGGAACTAAAAATATTGTATTCCCAATCTTTAGAGAGCAATATCTCATGTGTTTTATATTATTTTTCAAAACCGTTTTCACCACATTGGTTAAAAAAATATGATTTAAAAAACTAGATCCGTCATGACTATATTTTGACATTGTTACTGTATTTTGTAAGGCATGTTATTGTATTTTTGGTTTCGTGTTACTGCACTTTTCAGATAGACGGGGGTTGGCAAATGTGGGGTGTGGACTGTGGAGGAAGATTAAATGACGGGTTTGACCGGTGAGAGAGCGCTTTGACCAAGCTAGAAGAGGGGTTTTGGGCCTTTGGAAGGGGGTGGGAGAGGGTTTGGGCCTTATGAGGGAGGGGGGCATAGAATAGCTTATTCTACTAATATGTGCACCCCCTTAGAATAAGCTATTCTATGCCCCCCCTCCCTCATAAGGCCCAAACCCTCTCCCACCCCCTTCCAAAGGCCCAAAACCCCTCTTCTAGCTTGGTCAAAGCGCTCTCCCACCGGTCAAACCCGTCATTTGACCTTCCTCCACACCCCACATTTGCCAACCCCCGTCTATCTGAAAAGTGCAGTAACACAAAGCCAAAAATACAATAACATGCCTTATAAAATGAAGTAACAACGTCAAAATATAGTCATGACGGATCTAGTTTTTTAAATCACATTTTTTTAACCAATGCGGTGAAAACGGTTTTGAAAAATAATATAAAACACATGAGATATTGCTCTCTAAAGATTGGGAATACAATATTTTTAGCTCCCTCACATGCATTAGTTGTACTGTAACAACAATATAAAGTCATAATGTTACGGTACTCGTGATGTTACTGTATTTCTATCACGACGTTACTGCAACTGTGCAACACACGTGTTACTGCACGTATATCGCGATGTTATTGCACATCTATCATGACGTTACTGCAATTGTGCAGTAACAATACATATATTTTATAGCAACATAACGCTATTACTGTATAGGAGGCGCATCATTAGTGCACATATAGATATTTTTTAAGATTTTAAACTTTAAACAACTTTATTTCTCACCTCATATATTATTTTTTAAGAACTTTTGTACCATATTGTTCTAAAAAAGTAGATCCCTCATGGATATGTTTCGACGTTGTTATTGCAGATTAGTCGTCGCGTTACTGTATTTTTGTCGTCGTGTTACTGCACAATTCCTTTGAGACGATAAGTGAGCTTAGATAGACATGAGGGGAAGCCCATAAAGAGGTTGACCTACGGGATTAACCCTTTGACCAGCCTTTAAACAAGGTGAGAGTGGTTTTTGGGCCTTGGGAGGTGAGATGGGTCTTGAGAGGCCTTGGAAGGAAGGAGGGTATAGAATAGCTTATACTAAGGGGGTGCACATATTAGTCTTGTCATATATATATATATATATATATTCATAGCTAATGCCCTGCAAGAGCATTTAATCTATATTCATTTTATCAACGCATTTTGCAGAGCAATGAATCTACTAATGGTGGTGATGAGAGAAAAATTGTTAATGCCCTGCAAGATTTTATGGAAATTACTACACGAGACTTTATGAAAGATGGACAGGGGTAAGAACTATGGAATTTTATGATAGTAAAGAAATTCCTTAGATATGTATTGTGTTGATTTAATTGTTTGAAAACTGTGGCAGTATTTTGAAAGATGAGAATGAGAGAAAGCAGAGGTTCACAAATTTAGACATGGATATGATAAATCATGCTTTTTGGAAGGAGAAGGTGTGCAACTATAATTGTGATTTATCTGAAAGTTGTTACCTAATTGTTTAATACTAAATAGATGTTTTGCTCCCAGTTTGTCCGGTTGCACTTATTGTTGACTATGAAGGACTCCGCAATGGATGTACCAACAAACTTGGATGCCCGACGTAGGATCACCTTCTTTGCAAACTCACTCTTCATGAAAATGCCGAAAGCACCTCAAGTTCATGATATGATTTCTTTTAGGTGTGCAGTTTATCATCAATGAACTTCTATTTCAGAAAGATGTTGATTACTAAAGTTAATGTTCTGCTTGCATATGTTAATTAGAGCATAAATTGATGATATTTTGATGCCTGCTTAAATCTTAATGACTATTAGACTACATCATATTTGTTTGGACATAACAGATCCTAATATTTTGATATGTGGACTAATAAATTAATTAAATAAAACTGTGTACTGCATTTTGAGTTTTTTTTTTCTAATATGACATCGTGCATACCTGCTGCATTTGACTAGTTAGTAATAAGGGACTGGCAGTTAAACTGGTAAAACTAGAACCAGTACCTGGTTTGGTCTGGTCTGTATAAAAGACTAGAGATGCATACAAACCAGTGGTAACCTGTTGAAGCTGATAGTTTTTCCAAGACCTGGCTGAAAGCTGGGGATGGTTCGACTGCCTAACAAGATTGTTCTTTCCTAGTGGCTCACAAGATTTATTTTAGGGAAAAAAATCACTCATATATGTGGGAGGTCTATCTCCTGACCTCTCCATGTGCACTTGCTTACCAAGTCAACTGGACAAGTTATCTTCTTCAATCTACAGACAAAATAAATTTACTACTAGTCAACAAAAATGTAAAAAAAAGAGGCTCGAAGTCAACCGTTGAACCAACGGACTCACCAATTCGACCATTATATAAGAAGCCATCAGGCATCATATATAGATTGTTTATTTAGTAGATGGTTGTAGATCTATTATGCCCAAGTGGTCATCATATTCCTGCAACAGTTCTTGGAACATTGAGACATGGACATAAATGTATTTTCTTTTTAACTAACCGTATTCAAACTTATGCCTTTTGTAATAAGTCACGTTCACGACATGATGTTTTTATTATATATTCGCAAACAGTCCTGTACACCTGTACTTAGTGTGCAGTGTTACTTCTGTAATGAATTTACTGTCCTCTACACTCATTTCAAGGAACTTCACATTCTAACAAGCTTCACTATTTAGTGTTTTGACTCCATATTACAATGAGGAAGTGCTCTATTCTTCTCATGAACTGAATAAAAAGAATGAAGATGGCATTTCAATTTTGTTCTATCTACAAAAGATATACCCAGGTAAGCTGCAGATTCTTGTTTTATCAATAAAAACTACTGTGCATAATTCATGAATGATCCACAGTATCAATATTACAAATAAAAATAGATTATATGATAAGAGTAATGAGTGAAAGAGCAAGTGTAGCACAGCATGGCATACACAACAAAATAATATTTCCACCAATCTGGCTTCCCATACTATCAACCATCTTGGGACTCAGTGGATTTTAGTTATCTTAAATGTAGTTCATCATATTTTTGTTTTCATAGAAAAATTTTAAATTAGTAATGCTTGGCACTTCACCAGATGAATGGAAGAACTTTCTAGAACGCATTGGAGTTGACCCAGAAGATGAGGAGGCAGTAAAAGGGTGCATGGATGATATCCGTATATGGGCATCTTACCGGGGTCAAACACTTGCCAGAACTGGTAATGTGAATGGTTCTATCATCTAGTAAGCTTATATCTATTCTCCAGATCTTATTGTTTTATCTTCTTATGTCTAGTGAGAGGAATGATGTACTATAGACAAGCTCTTGAACTACAATGCTATGAGGATATGACAAATGCGCAAGGTTAGCCAGATAGTGTTATTATTACGAAACACTGGTTGTCCATTTTTCATTTGGTGTGGATACACTTGAAAACAGTTAGCCTTGGTTATGTGGTGATGAACATTATTATCTGGTCAAACCTTAGCTGATTTGGAAGGAGAGGAATCTGCAAGGTCCAAGGCGATTGCTGACATCAAATTCACTTATGTTGTCTCCTGTCAACTCTATGGCATGCATAAGGCATCAAAGGATTCCCGTGAAAAAGGTCTTTATGAAAACATCTTAAATCTCATGTTAACGTAAGTTGCTGAACACCCATTTCATTTTATAAAGTGCATACCTTTTGTGCTTCCTTCAGTTTTATGTGCAATACAGGTATCCAGCATTGCGCATTGCTTACATTGATGAGAAGGAAGTGCCATTACCAAATGGTAAAATGGAGAAACAATATTACTCAGTTCTTGTGAAAGGCAACGACGAGGTACTGAATTTTCATTGCATGAACTCAAATATCTACTTCTTTCTGTATATTTATTATCAATGACAGTGATATAGATCATTTTCACCTTTAATTGGTAAAGTTCTCACCATGTTTTGGATAGTGATATTTATGATATAAATTGGAACAGTATTCAAATGCATACAGACATCAACATGCTGTCAGAGTGTAGGCATCAGGTCAACATTCCAGAGAAATAACAGTGGATCAAGGATCGAACAACCTCTTAATTGCTCCATGAATATGTTGTGCACTAATGAACCTAGATCAAATATCTGTTGTAAATAGAGCTCAATATTGTTGTTAACCCAGTCAGTACATGGTGAAGTAAACTAACTAACAAGACCTTACCTTACATTTTAACATTTAACCTGTTTTTAGGAAATTTATCGGATAAGGCTTCCAGGTAAACCGACAGAAATTGGCGAGGGAAAGCCTAATAATCAAAATCATGCAATAATCTTCACTAGAGGAGAAGCGCTTCAAGCAATTGACATGAACCAGGTCTGTAATCTCTTTATAAAATAAGTTCCACGTAGTTAGCAGTTCATCTTATATTCTCTGCTGTGTAGGATAATTACCTTGAGGAAGCATTTAAAATGAGAAATCTACTGGAAGAGTTTCTTATTAAACATGGAAAGTCTGAACCAACAATATTGGGTGTCCGCGAGCATATCTTTACTGGGAGGTTGGCTCTTCTTTTTCTATTAATAACCTCTAAACTTTAATGAGTCATTGCTGATGGATAGGGTTTATTTTTGTGACTTCCTTTGTACTACTAACATTATGTTCTTATTTGACATATAGTGTTTCATCCCTTGCGTGGTTTATGTCCAACCAAGAGACCAGTTTCGTTACCATTGGACAACGTGTTCTTGCAAACACTCTCAAGTATGTCTCCCTTCACCTTCAAAATTTTATTCAATTTTCCATTTTATAGATTCATATGTTTTTTATTATTATTGGTTTCTTCCCAAGCATCCTTGCTAGGGTATAGTTTTGTCTACCTTTGAACCTGTATAATTTGTGACATAGCTCCTAACCTGTAAAAAATGTAGCTGTGGATTTTGATCAACTCAACTGACACAGGACTGATAACTAGTAAATCTTTCATGGAACCACAACCAACCACCAAACTAACATATGTTTTGAGTTACACAAGGGACTAATAGTATTTAGTTAGTAAGGATCAATATTCTCTGGGAGATTTACTTGTTAAGGTGTAAAGGAACTATAGTTTTGAACAATAAATAGGACGGCAAACAGAAGTTGTCCTGCAATAGTTGATTTTGGATATGTTGCAACCATTTCTAGCCAGTGGGAACACTACCCCCACCATAGTCTACAAGGCCATGCATGCCTAGGAGCCCAAGGGCTGAGGTAATAGAATTAGAAATGACAATTTACAGCATGTAAATTCAACCGTTTGCAGTTCGCCTGACAGGGTTGTAAAATCCAGTAGAACCAGCTAGTTCTCACATGTTTATGGTTGAATCAGTCAGATGCAACAGACCAATTATTCTTGTCATTTACTCATGTGCAGGGAGTTAGTAGTGATATTTATACCAATTTACTCCCATATTACACTGGTTTGACTAACCTTGAACAATTTTCACCACCCAAGAACCCCCCAGTTTTAGGAAAACCAGTGGGGCTAGGTACTATCTCAATTCTGGTTGTGTCAAACTTGATTTTAAGTACTACCTCTATTTTAAATATATGACACCATTGACTTTTGAACATGATGTTTGACCATTCATCTTATTCGCAAATTTATTGCAAGTTTGTAAAAATATAAGTCATGCTTAGAGTACTTTTAATGATAAAACAAGTTACAACAAAATAAATGATGGTTACGTAGGTTTTTGGAATAAGCCGATGGTCAAACGTCATGTCCAAAGTCAAACGCCATATATTTAAAAACCGAGGGAGTGCATATCATGCAAGAGAATTTTTGTAGAGGATAGGATGTAAATTGTTGTTAAGTAAATATAAGAATTATATAACTCAAGTAATACATATTAAACCAGAACTGTCTATTTGTACCTTGTTGTGGAAATCTTTGTACAATTGTACTACGAGCACTGAACTTTTCTTTTTTGTTGTTGTTTCTCCAAATTTCTAATGCAGGGTACGATTCCATTATGGCCACCCTGATGTTTTTGATAGAATCTTTCACCTCACAAGGGGTGGCATAAGCAAGGCATCAAAGGTTATCAACCTTAGCGAGGATATCTTTGCAGGTAAAATTTTCAGAGAATATCTGCATCATGCATATTAGCTTTAGTTATATATGCAGTAAGCTCATGGTTTTTCTGATTGAAGGATTCAATTCAACCCTGCGGCAAGGAAATGTTACTCATCATGAATATATACAGCTGGGTAAAGGACGTGATGTTGGAATGAATCAAATATCCAACTTTGAGGCCAAGGTGGCAAATGGAAATGGTGAACAAACACTCTGTCGAGATATTTATCGACTAGGGCACAGATTTGATTTCTACAGGATGCTGTCTCTATACTTCACTACAGTTGGTTTCTACTTCAATAGCATGGTATGAATCTTTTTTTTTTTTTGACATGTCAACTTAGTAACAAACTTTCAGGAACCTGTAGTTGCTGATTTATTCACTCTATGGTCTGTAAGCGTGACAACAAACAAGATATGAACAAAAAAAAATCTCACCGCTAAAACCAATAGCTACCATTACTGCAAAAGAAAAAAAATAAGTCGCTGTAAGGTTGAAACTGATAAGTAGATGCGAAGTTTGAGGCACATTTAACATATAGCCCCAATAATTATGTTCCCTTATCATTGCATTTCGTTTTATCTGAGATGAATTCTACAAGAAAACACCTTGTAGGGAAATAAAATGGTGTGTATTGTTCTTAATTCTTTTTAAACCAGTGACCAGAAGATCGTAAAGAATTAAAAAAGTGTGATGTAAGGTTTGTACTTTGCTCAAAGTGAGCTAAGGCATTTTATGCTCTTGATTACTTTCAGGTGGCTGTTCTTACAGTATATGTATTTTTATATGGGAGGTTATATCTTGTTTTGAGTGGCCTAGAGAAGTCAATTCTCCAAGATCCACAGATTAAAAATATCAAGCCCTTTGAAAGTGCACTTGCCACTCAATCTGTTTTCCAACTTGGAATGTTGCTCGTTCTCCCTATGATGATAGAGGTTGGCTTGGAGAAAGGATTTGGCAGAGCCTTGGCAGAGTTTGTGATCATGCAGCTTCAGTTGGCTTCTGTTTTCTTTACTTTCCATCTTGGAACAAAGACTCACTACTATGGAAGAACGATACTTCATGGCGGTGCAAAATATAGAGGTACAGGCCGGGGGTTTGTTGTGCGCCATGCAAAGTTTGCTGAGAATTACCGGATGTACTCCCGGAGCCACTTTGTGAAAGCACTGGAGCTACTCATTCTTTTGGTTGTCTATCTAGCTTATGGGATTTCGTACAGGAGCTCAAGCTTGTATCTGTACGTCACAATTTCAATATGGTTCCTTGTTTTCTGTTGGCTGTTTGCACCTTTCGTCTTCAATCCATCATGCTTTGAGTGGCACAAGACTGTTGATGACTGGAGTGACTGGTGGAGTTGGATGAGCAATAGAGGCGGTATTGGCCTGACACCAGAGCAAAGTTGGGAGGCTTGGTGGATAAGCGAACATGATCACCTGAAGAATGCTACAGTACGTAGCTTGCTGTTGGAGTTCATCATCTCTCTTCGTTTCCTAATATACCAGTATGGTATTGTTTATCATTTACACATAGTGCACGGAAATAGAAGCTTCATGGTAATTAACCTGACTAAAGTGCTCTGCATCAATTTCAATCACAATGCATAAACTCTGACCAGACTAATGATTTTCTGTTTCCCCAGGTTTATGCATTATCTTGGCTGGTTATAGCTATAGTTCTTGTATCACTGAAGGTAGAAGTTTATTTTGGTATTGTACTATCCTTTGTAATAATAAATCTTACCGTCGAGCATATTTCTTCTCCCAGGTTGTCTCAATAGGGAGAGAGAAGTTCATTACCAATTTTCAACTTGTCTTCCGTATCCTCAAGGGCATTGTCTTCATTGTCCTCGTCAGCTTGGTGGTCCTCTTATTCATTGGTTTTAATCTGACTGTCTCTGATGTTGGTGCTAGTATTTTGGCCTTCATCCCAACTGGCTGGTTTATTCTTCTGGTTAGTGATGCATCTGTTCTCACAACTTTAAACCTGATTTTTATTTCCCTTCCCACTAGAATTATCTGTCAATATACTAAGCTTGGCACACCTTTACTATTCTCAAACTGTTGTAAATACTCCCTCTGTTATTTTCTACCTGTCATCATACAATACGCATCAATCACTATAAAATTAGGTTCACTATATATAGAATAGAAGTATTTAAATTTGTCACATGAAAATGGTATTAATAAATCTGTCATCAAATGTACTTGCGTATCATTATAATTTTGGCATGGGACTCCAGATGTTAATGGTCAATCATGTGTATTGCCATTGGAGACCATGTTTATGGACCAAAAAAACAAGTAAAAGAGAGAATAGGAGATATAGTAGCATCTATCCCATGTTCCATTGATATGACCCTTCTGATTTACTCTTACATGTCCACTCATTGTCAAGTGCATTCAATCACTTCTATCGCTTCTTGTAGATTGCACAACTCTCTGGACCATTGTTCCGGAGATTGGTCTCGGAGCCGCTCGGCGCCATATTTTGTTCATGTGGCACTGGGGGTGCATGCAAGGGACCTTGCTGCGCCAGGTTTAGGCTGAGGACCCGGGCTGCCCTCCGCAAGATAGGGCCATGGGACTCCATCCAGGAGATGGCGAGGATGTACGAGTACACCATGGGTATCCTCATCTTCCTTCCCATCGCTGTCCTGTCGTGGTTCCCCTTCGTCTCTGAGTTCCAGACCCGGCTGCTCTTCAACCAGGCCTTCAGCCGGGGGCTCCAGATCTCTAGGATCCTCGCCGGCCAGAATGGGAACGGCTCAAAGAGAGACTGATCCTGATCATGGGTTCTTCTCAGGGTCGACAAGTGAAATACCAATGTAATGCTGCTCAGTTTGCCTGATCATGGGTTCTTCTCAGGGTCGACAAGTGTATATACCAACGTAGTGCTGCCCACCAGTTTGTTATCACTGTCTCTAACTGCTCTTGCCGTCATATGGCGCTTCTCAGGAATTTCTGGTTAGATGTTCTTGAGACTTGTGTGCAGTTTCTATATATTGTTTGTTGCTTGGTTGCAGTGTTGAACGTCCAAAAATTTCTATAACAATGAATAATGTTTCTAGTTCACTTCCCGAATGCACGCAACGACTGGACAACACGGTAGTGCGCGGCTGGGGTGGAGCTTAGTGGAGGCCAAGCAGAGTCAGCAGTCAAATTTAGTTAAAACTAGTTTCAACCCTTTTCTTCAGTTTTCTGTGGAGAGTTTGTTAGTGCATGCCGCTTTTAATCAATGTTAGAGCAAGTATAATAGCAGGCTATAAGCTGGCTATATACTTATGTGAAAGAGAGAGTGGACGAGAGATGGCTATATGCTTATGTGGAGGAGAGACTGGATGAGAAAGAGTGTAAGCAGACTGTTAGCTTATAGCCAGCTTGAGCATAGGAACCAAGAAACTCTCTGAGAGTGATATGTGGGTTCTGCATTAATGATGAAGAGCTAACTAATATATGGGTGGGCTAGGAGAAATCTATAAGAAATCTTATAGCCAGCTTGTTGACTATATTATTAGCCTTGCTCTTAGTTCAACTTGTACCATGTCTCCAATAATTATATTATATGAGGAAAAGTATGGAACATGTGTCCAATAATTATATTATATGAGGGAGAACAGTATAACGTTCCATGATAATGGTATACTGTTTTCTAGCATTTCTGTAATTACATTTACCTCCTTTCCTGGCTTTTTTAATGATGGATGTTACCATATCTTCGTAATATTTCTCTTCTTCCTCTTTTCGATTTATATATGATGGCTCCAATAGATGACAATTGGCAAGTCTTAATTTTATTAAAGATGGTTATGTTCAACACAATATTTTATTCAAACTCCAATATATTTTCTCTAGTATTGAAAACATGGTTTTAGCTCTTCCATTTATTAACGAGCATATGTGTCATTATCTTATTAATTTGTTTCCAAATAATGTATATCCATACTAAACTAATCTGTGTCCACTACTGTAGCTCCTTTGTGTTTACCTAACAAAATATCGTAATCTAAAGAATGAAGTTACGTAAAAAAGAAATATATATAATTCCTATGAAGAGAAAAAAAAAGGATAACTCCCTTGATGGTATGTTATGATGATTTTTTATTAACTTTAAACTTGCATGGTATACTTAGTATGATACATTTACGGTATTTAAACGAATTTGATCGCCTAAACTTAGCATGCTAAATACTGGCAAAATATATTGTATATTGAAATTATTGTTATTGATATATTTTTACTCTTTATCTCCATAGTTGCCCTAATCGATCTGTATCTTTATAGATCTACTATCTCCGCCGCTGAGTGCCTGAGTATGCATGCATGTTGGGTGCACGTACATACCGAAACGACGATGGTAATTGGTACGTAGCAAGTAAGCACGTCGTTAGTATTGTATAACGGCACAAATAGCTACATATATATCTTCGATCTCCCTCGCTGATACATTTGTATTGTTTGGATGGATATCCTCTCCTTTGTTACCCTTTCATCTAAATAGTTAATAAAAATATTTAACAAGATAAATTAATACGAGAAATAACACTCTATAAATTTACATGTTCAAATTTAACTTCTAGTACAGTGTATAAGTAATATAACTGTGTATGCTACGTATCCTAGCTAGCTTCAGCTTAATTTGGCCCTTTCCAACTGGTAAAAGTTAAATTTTAGGTTTGTACGTATTTTCATGTAGCGATAAATATCATATTAATATTTTTTTAAAAAATAATAATAACTATTTAACTGACGTATAAGAAAAAAATGACGAATATCCAACCGACCGGCCGGTTTTCGGTTGTGTTCCGTGCAATATCTAATCTTCAGTTAGCCAATTAATATATCTCCAAAAAGCTTAAGTCGATAACAATTAACAAACCAATGCCACGTGTACGTACGTACTTGCTTATCCGGCCGCTCGCGCGCGCATGATCTCGCACCGGCGCGCATGCAAGCTGTCCCTATAACTACCCAGCACCGACATCCCGCCTCTTCCCATCTCGATCGATCTGCAGCTTCCTCCGATCGCCTAGCTAGCTAGCCTACTACTCTCCCATCGATCGTCTCTCGTCTTCTCTCCTCTCCTCTCCAAACGTGGCCGGCGATGATGGGGCGGCGCGGCAGCTGCTGGGTGGCGCTGGCGCTGCTGCTGGCCGTCGTGGCGGCCGGCGGCGTGGGCGGCACCAGCGTCAGCTACGACGAGCGGAGCCTGGTGATCGACGGCCAGCGGCGCATCCTCATCTCCGGATCCATCCACTACCCCAGGAGCACCCCCGACGTACGTAATTAATTATATAGTATATAACTCATCACTTCAATCATTCACTCGCAAGCTTAGCTTATACATACATCTTATACGTAATTATATTATATAACTCACCTCATTAATTCACAAGCTAGCTTATGTATTAATTGTACGTGATCGGTCGATATGACGATGGTCAGATGTATTAATTATTATATGCACCAATTGACACAGTTGCACGTACGTACGTATAGTCGCTGCACGCATATACGTATGTATGTATATACGTGCGTTTCGCATCGACTGTTATCTACTATACTTAAATACAATTCCATGATTTTGTTTTGTCATGCATAAATAGAACATATTATAATTAAATTGCATGAAGTAAATAAAAAACATTCTTTACGGATGTATCGTCAGTATTTTTTTTTTGCCGACAATAATCCTTCTTCTCAATTTTTATTTTGATATAATATCAAGAAGTTCGCGTGTATGCATGAATGCATCTGCTCTATGCAATATTTTCTCTAGATATCTATGTATACTATAGTCTGTGTAAGATCTTGTCCATACACATGTATTTAATTTCTTTTATTGTGAAGAAAGTGTCGATGCATATACGGGCAATTAATTCGCTTCTCCAATTTATAAATGCAGATGTGGCCTGATCTAATCAAGAAGGCCAAGGAAGGTGGCCTAGATGCAATCGAGACTTACATCTTCTGGAATGGTCATGAGCCCCACCGTCGTCAGGTTACAACTTCTTTAATTTGCACATGTAATTAAACATCACTTCCTATTCCTAATTAGCTTAATTTAATTTTATTTATGATCTGCAGTACAATTTCGAGGGGAACTATGACGTCATCAGGTTCTTCAAGGAGATACAGAATGCTGGCATGTATGCCATTCTTCGCATCGGCCCATATATCTGCGGTGAATGGAACTATGGGTATGTATACAGTATATATACACACGAGTATTCTCACCATGTTTCAATGCAAGCAATACGAATAACAAAATATGCTAAATATATTGCTTATTACCTTTTGATTATTATTTTTTTGTGAAAAAATCTTGCAGAGGACTTCCTGTTTGGCTGCGTGACATCCCTGGAATGCAGTTTAGGCTGCATAATGAGCCTTTTGAGGTAACTTAAATTCGATCTCCTATGTTTTTCATAGACTTTTATATACACTAAAGTAGACATTAAGTGCTGTTTTTTTTTCTGTTTTCCGTAAAATAGAATGAGATGGAGACTTTCACCACTCTCATAATCAACAAGATGAAGGATGCCAAAATGTTCGCAGGGCAAGGAGGCCCAATCATTCTTGCTCAGGTAATTAATGGGTTGATCACTTGATGGAATTTAACATGTTAGTAATTTTCATGCTCTATCTCCATTGTCACAATGTCACTAATCATTGTTTCAATTAATCTACATACAGATTGAGAATGAGTACGGGAACATCATGGGAAAACTAAACAACAACCAGTCTGCGTCCGAATACATCCACTGGTGTGCGGACATGGCGAACAAGCAGAACGTCGGTGTCCCATGGATCATGTGTCAGCAGGATGATGATGTGCCGCACAATGTGGTCAGCATTTGAGTAGTTTTAATATTTCCAGAAAATGTATATATATAGGATATTTCATTTATCTATATACATCTAAGCTAACATACATGCACATGATTTAATTATTAGGTCAACACTTGCAATGGATTCTATTGCCATGAGTGGTTTCCAAACAGGACTGGCATCCCCAAGATTTGGACAGAGAATTGGACCGGCTGGTAATTAATTTCTGCTTTTCATGGTTATCTCTTTGTTTATTTAATAAATTAATTAACTTCTGAACTTGGCAGAGGTGTATCCTACCATTTTTGGTTTAAAAGTTTATACTTGAATTATGTTGGCATGATTATTCATTAGGTTCAAAGCATGGGACAAGCCTGACTTCCATAGGTCAGCTGAAGACATTGCTTTCGCGGTTGCGATGTTCTTCCAAAAGCGTGGATCTTTGCAAAACTACTACATGGTATATATGTTTCCTCCTCTTTTCACTGTTGATACTTTTTCAGTTAGACTGAACTGAATTTCTTTTTTTTTTGTTAGTACCATGGTGGGACCAATTTTGGCCGTACCTCAGGAGGCCCATACATCACAACTAGCTATGACTATGATGCGCCTTTGGATGAGTATGGTAAGTTTTATATTCACAATTAAGACAAGTTAACAATTAAGTGGAAAACTTATTGGTCCAATTTAAACAACAGGTAATCTCAGGCAGCCCAAATATGGCCACTTGAAGGAGCTACACTCAGTCCTCAAGTCCATGGAGAAGATTCTTGTCCATGGGCAGTACGTCGACACCAACTATGGCAAAAACGTCACGGTAATTTTAATTCAGATCATGGCTTCTTTTTTAAATCAATATTTTATAAAATTTCTGATATCGCTTAGCTACCTTCTGTCTTTTAATTAAATGCAGGTCACAAAGTACACTCTGGACAAGTCCTCTGCTTGTTTCATCAACAACCAATTCGATGATAGGGATGTGAATGTGACACTTGATGGAAGCACTCACCTCTTGCCTGCATGGTCTGTTAGTATCTTGCCTGACTGCAAGACTGTTGCCTTCAATAGTGCCAAGGTATATATATTTTTATCCTCTCACCATTGAGTAATGGCATTAATGAACCATATATATGCAAACTCCATAAATCCATTGCCAATGATTTGTTTCTTGTTTATACTACGTGATAGATTAAGACCCAGACATCTGTCATGGTGAAGAAGCCTAAATCAGTGAAGCCAGAGAGCCTAAAATGGTCATGGATGCCTGAGAACTTGAGACCCTTCATGACCGATGAAAAGGGCAGCTTCAGGAAGAACGAGCTCTTGGAACAAATCACAACATCAACTGACCAAAGCGATTATCTGTGGTATAGGACAAGGTACTGAGAAGCATATCATTAATCATATTATTTACTGAATATTTCGTTCAAAAAAATATTATTTACCGAATATGATGATGGCTTCGATTGGAAATATAATGTCTCCAATAAATATGTAGCCTTAACCACAAGGGAGATGGGAGCTACACATTGTACGTGAACACAACTGGCCATGAACTTTATGCCTTTGTCAATGGAAAGCTTGTTGGTGAGCTCCTACAATTTACACAACACAACTATTTTCTCGTAAAAAGATATATCACATCATCAGTAATTATCACTCGCAAACCATGTGTTTTGACAGCACAAAACCATTCTGCCAATGGTGATTTTGTCTTCCAACTCAAGTCGCCAGTGAAGCTTCACGACGGCAAGAACTACATCTCTCTCCTGAGTGCCACCGTTGGCCTTAAGGTTAACACTTTATTTTATTTCTTTACTCATCAGAGCAATGAACTGCATTTCTTTACTTGCAATCCTATGTACTGGTGGTAGTATAAATCTTGCTCCTTGCTATCAACCAGAACTATGGACCTTTGTTCGAGAAGATGCCTGCTGGCATTGTCGGAGGCCCAGTTAAGCTAATCGACAACAATGGCACCCAGATTGACCTCTCCAACAGCTCATGGTCTTACAAGGTACAGACATCATCTTTCAACTCTTTTGGTCATTTCAGTGTTGATATTGGATATAATGTTTTGCTTTCTAGGCTGGGTTGGCCGGTGAGTACAGGCAGATTTATCTTGACAAACATGGCTACAAATGGGACGGTCACAATGGCACCATCCCTATCAACAGGCCATTCACTTGGTACAAGGTAATACAGTCCTTTGATATCTAAAATATTATTGTTCCTATCCATAAATATATTCACACAATTGTAAAGAATACCCCGAGGATCGTTCTGAAATGAGAAAAAGTATGGGATTGAATAAGAGATTCATACATAGAGATCTAAACTCATGGAAGGGCCCGGCCAGCAAACGAGATCTCTTACATCCAAACAAGCAACGGATACCACACAGAAGAGTCAAGACCGGGCTCCCTAATAGAATGTTTAACCGATCCATTCCGGATCGATCGAATTGGTACGGAAGTTGTAACATGGGAAAAGCACAGAAAACACGACTTATTTGAATAACCCGGTGACCTACCAATTGTAGAAGTAGGATTTTGTCTCAACGCCCTTACGAGGTAGTGATGAGTTTCACGCGCTCTAAGCCCGGCCCGCGCGCAGTTAGGAGGATTGGCCGCTATTTGAGCGGTACCACCCATCCTACCCTACTACCTATAGGGGGCCGTCCGTCCTACAGCCGCCCGAAAAGGAACTGTCCTATAGCGATAAAAAGAATCCCCATAAAAATACCACTAGATCGAGCACCAGTGATTTCGTATCCGGTCAAAATCTTGGCTAATTGATCGAAGTGGGTAGCTCCAGTAGACCCATAGATCATGGAACAAATAGGGTGGGTAGGCCCAACCACCACACTACACGTATAGACGCGAACCACCCTCCTTACCGTACGTGCGACTCTCACCGCATACGGCTCGCACAAAGACTCCAAAATCCATCCCGAGCTTTTTATTCCACCTCTCCTCCCCAATCCTCGATCAAACTAGCCTTCCCCAGCAAGAAAACGTATCCACACAGCACAGGCGCAACAAAGCGCTCATCGCTTATTCTTGAGCGCGCAAGGCGCTCAAGACGGTGATTCTTGCTTCAAAACTAAAGCACTCCAGCTTTGAAGCTGGAGTTTTGAACTACAGGTTTTAGCCCTCCTGCTGGGTGGGCGCTTCCTTCGTCTATCGTATGTCTCGCTTGGCTTCACCCCGAACCAAGGAGGCATGAAAAAATAACTACCATCACCTCGATTATTCAACCCCTTAAAGCTATCGTCTTTTTTAGTTTATTCTTTGTTAATTATAGCAAAAAATAAGATATCACCCCTAATTTTTCTCAAAGTAGCATAAGCCCTTGTATTTTTTTTTAGTGTTTGTGTATTTGTTTATTCTTTGCAAAAAGAAAAAATGGATTCTTTATCTTAATATATTATTTTTTAATATAAATGTAGGCTACGTTCGAAGCTCCCGTCGGCGAGGACGCGGTGGTGGTGGACCTCCTGGGCCTCAACAAGGGCGTCGCGTGGGTCAACGGCAACAACCTCGGCCGCTACTGGCCCTCGTACACGGCGGCGGACATGCCCGGCTGCCACCGCTGCGACTACCGCGGCGTCTTCCAGGCCGAGGGCGACGCCACCAGCTGCCTCACCGGCTGCGGCGAGCCCTCCCAGCGCTTCTACCACGTGCCCCGCTCCTTCCTCCGCGCCGCCGAGCCCAACACGCTCGTGCTCTTCGAGGAGGCCGGCGGCGACCCCTCGGAGGTCGCCCTCCGCACCGTGGCGCCGGGCGCCGTCTGCGCCTCCGGCGAGGCCGGTGACGCCCTGACGCTGTCGTGCGGCGGCGGCGCCAGGACCATGTCGAGCGTCGACGTGGCCAGCTTCGGCGTGGAGCGCGGCCGGTGCGGCGCCTACGAGGGCGGCTGCGAGTCCAAGGCGGCGTACGAGGCATTCGCGGCGGCGTGCGTCGGCAAGGAGTCGTGCACCGTGCAGATCACCGGCCAGCTCGCCGCCGCCGGGTGCGTGTCCGTCGTGCTCACCGTGCAGGCCACTTGCTGATTATCCAATCTATGCGAAGGTCTTTAGTTATTTAGTTAATTAGGTATTAATTAGTCGCTTAATTAATTAGGTTTTGGTTTGTTAGTTAATTGGGTTAATTAAGCAGGTCGGCACCCCTGGTGCAAGTCAGATTATTTCATCTATATATACTTATCACGATTGAGTGGTAAAAAAGTGTTTCCCTTATATTTGAATTTATTTGCTGTTTCACTCAATTTTATTAGGCTAGAAATTAAGGTAACTGCGGGTGAGAGAAGCTGCAAAAATATATTTTTACTGTTTGTTCTCAAATATAGCAACTTCTACATCTTACACTATTTAATTCTCTATACATGTGCTCACCTTTAGAACTTCTTTCTTAATACGTGTGCTCATCTCTTATATATGCTGACAACTCATATAATATATTCTTCAGAGTGACCTATATGCGGTAAATTAATTTACTACTACATCTCTTGTTGTAATATGTTTTGACATCACCTACGTCCATCCATAAATCGATGTATATGATTTATATATATATAGATTAATTAGTATCTATATGAATCTAAAATTAAATAGAAAATTTTATAATGTGAAATATATTGGAAGGACTAGAAAACCTTATAAATAAAACAGTGTGTTTTTTTTTGCCATAATCTAAAAACTTTGGCCCCATACGTCAGCTAGCAACAACGCAGACAACATGTGTCGTATCCCGTTAGCTGCATATGTTTTTTTAAACAATCCTACCTACATGCCCCCTCCGTTTTTTAATTTAATGCAATTAATTTTTTATATGTATTTAATCACTCGTCTTATTCATTTTCTTTAAATATATAAGATTATAAGTCATTCTTATAGTTTTATAGTAATAAATTAAATTTTAATAAAATAATTAATCATTATACATTTTTTATGATGAATGGCCAAAAGTAGATAAAACATAAACGGCGTCCAACAGAATAAAGTGGAAGGAGTATATGTGAATTCAACCTATTGCGCAAATCAAAGGTCGAACAAACGGCGTATATGCACGTACAAGCAAATTACATTTTTAGTCACCTGGTACGAAAAAAGGTAATATTGTGATAACCGCAGTAAACTTAAATATAATTTAAATATAGTTTGAATATTAAATAAATGTTATCTGGCTTTTTATGGCTTGTCATAGCTACCGCCGAGATGTGGTAACCTTTGGTTTGTGCAACGTTTTTACATGCAAGTTGCATGCAGATCAGCATCAGAGCAATGAGAATACATACCACCGTAGCATTCCATCTGGTTTAAAGAGCAAAGATCACTATGTTTTATTTTTAGTGTAAGGATTATTTTGAGAGGGCATTGTAAACTTATAAATTAAACTGGTAGCTCAATTTTCTATTTTCGCAACATTTGATGTTTTAAAAATATTTCTATTTTTATATAATAATGCATATTTTTGTTCTTGATTTGGTTTATATATTGTTAATCTTTATAGAAAACCCAATTTATTTTTGTGCTTGAGATGAAATTGAATATATGAGTTGGCCTGTGTATGCAGGCATTTGAGAGATAAACATGGTATAAACTCGATGGCATGCAGATATATTGGTCAATTTCGAGAAAAGCTCTACTCGGAAAGCTACTATATATTGAGGGAATAATCTCATATTTTAGCAACGAATTGATACCATGCATGGTTTAGATAGAGATTGTCTTGGGGCAAGTACAATAGTCTTTATTATTGGGCTCTCTTCGTTGGTACGTAAGTAAATTTGATAACGTGTGAGAGAGGAGTACAGAGAAATGTTGTGACTATATATGACAATGGCTTAGAGTTAACTCTTAATATTTATAGAAGAGAATTCCGTTACGGCTATAGATAGATAAAAAAAGAAAGGAGAGTAATAAAAAATTATTTTTGATATATTGGTTAGATACTATCTTGTACATGCATTAAGAATTTTGTTGGATAATAATCCCATGGTTACTTTACTGTTGTAATAGGGCAAGTTTGATGAATTGATGTAGCATATATAAAATGTTCCAATTGCACTCATAATCAGTAATGTCAATTAAAAAACACTACAAGGCAGAGTGCACAAAAAAGGTAAAATTTATCTCACTCTTCTCCCCTTACCTGTTTCGAAAGCACGCATATTTTGCTAGTTTATAATAAAATTTAATATCCCCTACCAGATTGTCAGGATGGCCGGACACCATCGATTGCTCTCCATTTAAATGAGTAAAATTATTTATTTTATGTAAACTCGTAGGCACGTGATGCTTGCGAGTAGCATGCACAAGGTCTCATACCTGTCACCGGTAATAGGTATACCAGGGATATTTAATTATCTCATAGGCATGGGTATATATATGCAGTGCATGTGTCCATTATATTTAAACCTGTTAAAGTTGAGCTAGGCCCAATTATGTATTGGGCTAGGCCTAGGGCTAAATATTGAAGTCCGAAAACCTAAAATTTATATAAACACAAAAAAATCTCGAAAAAAAAACCCCAAAACCTCAAAAAGAAAGCCCAAGTGTTAGGCCAAGGGTTTAATTTTTGGAACAATTGCATAAATGGCCCTACTTTAGAGTTCAATTGTAGATTTAGCCCTATTTTTTTACTTTGCAGATTTAGTCTCGCTTTTCAAAAATGAAGCTCACGTTTAGCGCTACTCCATTAAGTTAGGTTAACTGTGTTAAAGTGAGGAAAATGTAGATGTACCCTTGCACATTTGACCTTGTTTTGTTAGTATTATTGGCATATTTGATCTTGTTTTTACACATGTGTCTACTTTAATAAATATTTGTAATATTTAACTTGTATTTAACATATTTGAGTCAGTTTTGATTGATATTTGAGTGAAGTTTGATAAATTTGACTAAAATTTAAAATACATTCGATTAAAATTTGTGGTAAACAAAATTGACATAATTTAGTCTGTTTTTTTACAACATAATTACTGCAAACCACCGTATATACGCGCTAAATTTTTGTACACTTAACAAGTGGGGAAAAATTGTATTCAAACACGGTTAAACCATATAAAAATGCATTGCATTTGCATGACATAACATATCCATTACATCGGTCCACTCATAAATTAAGTTATTATAAAAGATAAAGCATTATTGTATTCCCAAAAAAATGACAACTTGAGGAGAAAGAAGAGGAAATTCTTGTACAGGCAGCAGTAATGCAGGCAGGCAGAGACATTTCGCTGTGGTGCTTTGATGATTGGTTGGCTGGCTGGCTGCTTGATGGTCTCCATCCATCAGGTCCACCCAGCAGTGATCCTTGAGATTTCTGATCACTGATCAGTAATCACCAATGGACAGCAGATGGAAAATTTTCTTCTGTCCTGTCCCTGAATTCTTCTCTTCTTCTTTTTCTTCTCATGCAGCACATGAAGCTACTACATCAGGCAGTAGTACCAACCAGTTGGATTTGCATTGTCACTTAGCCCGCGAGCAAGAGCCTTAAATTCCCCTGCAATTCTTGCTCGAGCCGATGAAAACTTACTTATGATCTGAACAAAATTCAGTTTTGAGGTTAATTAGCTAGCTGTCGTCAGAACACAGCAGCATGTATTATGCCGGTTTCATATATACTGTATTTCATCGACAAATTAGGCAGTTTGACAAATGACAGTGCCTGAACTAAGAAAATTGTCCAACATATATGACAGGTAAATAACAAGAAATATACCGACCAAATGACAAAATTGAGGACTAGCTTAGCAACAAATTGGATATCAAAATAGCATGCAGTTTGAGATGTTTGCAGGTAACGAATCATATACATTCAGTGCTAACAAATAATGGTTAAAGTAAACAACATACGCTTGGCTGTCTTTCAGAATCACAACATGCATACAAATAAGCAAGCATAAGCCAGTTTAGTGTTCTCTGCAGACACAGGTGGATCAAAAGAAGGGAAGATGCTCACCGGCACTCCGTGCGCTGGCCGCGGGGCCGCCGCACGCTGGCTGCCGCGCGCCATAGCTTGCTCGCCGCCGCTTCTTTTCCCCCGCGATGGTTGCCCGCTGCGCCGCGCGCGCGCCCTGGCCGCCGAGCCGCCTCGCGCCGGCCCGCCCCCGCGCGCCTGCTCGCTCGCCGCGTACCCTTGCCGCCGGAGCGCCGCCGCGCCGTTCCCTCGCGCTGGCCGCCGAGCCGCCTCGCGCCGGCCCGTCCCCCGCGCGCCTGCTCGCTCGCTGCGCGCCCTTGCCACCGGAGCACCGCGGCCGTTCAACCCTAGGGCGTGCGTTCTAACTGGGGGAGGGGGCAGATAGGATTAGAAAGTAGAGAGGGTATTGTTGTCATTTCGCGTGTTATTTCTTTTTCTTCTATTTTTTCTTCTTACAGTACTCACGGTAGATTAATAGTATGACCAAACGGAAGCTTCGAATTTGAAGAGCGGGGCTGAATTTATAAAGTGAAAAAAAAGGAACCAAATCCACAATTAGACTCTTTAGAGTCAGCTATGCAATTGTCCCTTAATTTTTTTTCCCTAACTGTCAGGTTCAGGCTAGGATCGGACCTCAGTTTTTTGGGTAAGCTTTTTCTAGGTCCGGTCCGATGTTTGAACATGCCTTACGTCACTTTGCTATCCGTAAGCTAAGACAAGCCTAGTGAAAAAATCGCGAGAAGAATGGTTAACCAGCAATATACGTAAGGAATAATGAAACAAATGTGTGCGCGATTAGGAACAAGTTCAAGCACGAGTTTAAGTCCTCAATAATACATATCGAATTTTCTGTTCTCCCTCCCATTTGAATCAACACTCCTGTCTCCTAAGGACATTCAAAATATAATGATTAAGATTGTTTTCATATAATTAAATAAGTTGCTACGTATAATAAATCCATTGTGGTAACTGAGTAAATAGAAATAAAGAAAATACAACTTATATGAGACAAGATTTATACCGTCTTATTGTTACTCAAAAAAACACCTCTTCTATAACAAACAAAAAAACCAAGTGGTCTCTTTTGAAGAACTGTTTCTCTCTTTAAACAATCGTTTCTCTATGAACATGTGAAGTCCATATCATCCGTTATAGCGACTTGTTACAATGCACGAGTATATTCCTAGTGAAACATAAAAAGAGAGTAATCGCATTAAATTTAAATATAAATTAGAGTGTTTGCATTAAAAATATAGAGATGGAAATCATTGTTTGTGATTGGCCTAACCCTACTCATATTTAGAATAGCTCCTTAGCATTCCCACATCCATCTCAACCATCCTAAAAATAGAGTATAAGATGTAAAAATTAAGCTCTAGCAGAATATTCATCTCATCCTCTATTTTTGGATATGAAAGAAACTTCATATTGTGATGTTCTCTCTATTCTCTAAAGAGATAGGAATATCATATATGGATGATCTGTTATTTTAGATAATTATCTAAATAAAGATATGATCAAATTTAGATAAGCTGCTAAGGTGTTCTTATTACCTTTGTACATGCTCTGGGAACAGTGTACTTTTCGAGCATGTAGCTTTTGCCAACTGGAATAATTATTCCAGCAGAGATAAAAGCACATGCAACTACAGAGATAAGTTACCCTTATTTCCTGCAGGTACCTACCATACACGCCATACTAGGTGAATAATTCACTCCGACGAATAAAGGCCGGTTGAAACGCACAACACATGAATAAAGGCGGGTTGAAACGCACAACACATGGCACACATCACAAATTGCGTGCAGAACCAACGCCGCGCCGGTTACAGGGATCGACTGAAACTGGCTGAATAGACAATCATGAATAAACGATACCAACGAACGGCTTATAGGCAGCCATAACAGTATAACACCCTAATGCAAAAGAGGTTTGTGAGAAGTTAGCAACTTTCCCCTTCCCAGTTTTTTCTTCATAACTGAATCTACAGCCATAATACAAGGATCAAAGTTCAACCATCCAACAAAAATCGCCCACAGAATCACACTGACTTGATGAGAATATCAACAGCGTCAGATGCAAGTACATCCATCTATAAAAGCACCATAAATAGCAGCAAGCTATTACAAACCGCTAATTACGATAACTATGTTAGATGGCAAAAATAAATAACAAGATGTTAAACAGCTCCAAAGTGCAAGCACTTTACTAGTGTCACAACTCGGATGAAACTGCCACAGCAGCACAACCAAGTGAGTTGGGCAGGCTTTGCCTCTTGCCATGCTTCCAACTAAGAAGGCGTACTTCCCATTCCATGCACCCCCGGCACCCCGCTGCCAGGGCTCGCTGGTTTACACCAACAGACAGCTGCCATGCTCAATGGTGACAACAATGCAGGTGACGGAAACAGATCCATGGAGAAACACGTCTTGGAGATCAACAGCACTAATCTCAGGATGCAGTTGCGACTGGGCACAACAGATGTTTCAACGAAATTTGTCAGTAATAAACCTTAGTATTGCATGCATTTCCCACCAGGTCTAGTAAAGGATCTTTTTCAGCCATTAAACACTTTCCAGCCCCCCTACCCTATACACGCCTACACCCAGATAACAACAAAAGGGAGGGGGAGGAATAAAGATCTATGAAGGCAACAAAAACGTTTTGCAGTACAAGAAGCTTCATGACTGCATTCTCAATATCCAAACAATGAAGGCTATCGTCCATTTCTCCCACAACCCAAATCAAGACAAGATATAAAACTTTCACATTAGCAATCCCCATAAAGAAATAATCCTTTCTCTGGAGAAAGATTTATAGTTGCCAACAAAACGCACCATCATTTGATGTCAAAAAAGGAGGGGGGAACTGTATTATGATACTGCAAAATGGTATAAAATACTAGGTAAGTCTCAGAGCATGTACACTAATTCCAGTGATTAACACTACCAAATTCTTCAGAAGATGCACTACTTGAGCAAAACAGGAAAATGGCAGCAACTAATAACATGGCAAGGGGCAGTAGTACTGACAATATCAGTGAAGAAACGAACGACTAATGAATCTCCCCATCTTCTCCAAGTTCACCATCTTCAAGGTCATCACGTGTGCCATTTCTGCGGGAATTATCTCGATCCTTTTTATGTCTTTTGTGGCGATTTTCACTATCAGAGTCTGAAGCATGGGTATGCTGCAAGAATAGCATTCATAAAATTATTACATGCCTTAACCAAGTTTATTCAGTCAGGATAAACATGAATAAGATTTACTGGAATACAGCTATCCTACCCTCTTCATGGAAGAGATTTATAAGGCATAGTCAATTAAAATTCAAACTTGTTGATTTTGACAAAAATCTAGTCAAATTATAAGTAAATGTACAGTGAAAAGGCTACACTAATAGGTTAATTAATAGGGAAAATTGCAAGGCTGCTACTATAATTTTGCTAAATTGGAGATATGTCATCCTGACCCACGTGTCATTGATATGCCAATAGATTCATATTTCATAGCTCTTTCACAGTAGGGACCACTTAACAAGATCCTAATATTGCTGCTAGATGAGCTGGAGAAAAGATGTCCAGCTGAATACAAATATCATATACTCCCTCATTATGCAAGAAAATTACAAGGCATATTTTAACCTATAAAAGCAAACTTATTACTGGAAAAAATTGCCGAATCACAAGTATATTTATTGTAAAAAGGCCATAGCCATAGATTCATTCGCACATTAGGGACCACTTAACAAGATTTGAAGAAATCTTTGATATTGCCAATAAAGCACATAGCTCTTATAATATTACTGATAGAAGAGCTGGATATATGCAGTGTTACTTTTCACTAGAACGTCCTAAACCCAATTCTCCCTTTCACTGATAGAAACTATATTATTAAAAGAAACTAAATTACGTTTCAATAGAAAGCTTGAAGTGATGGCATTGTTAGCTTGCAATGGTTCACCAGAAGCTGTGGCTGAGATGCTTACAGCATCCTACCGCCACTATGCCTTTTACATACAAAAGTTGACTTAAATGTTAGCATAAAAAATTAGGACCAACAAAATTATCCACCAAAGAGTTCAAATAACTGTCCACTTGAGCATCAACGCTAATATCTGGTGAGGATGGAAGGTATTTAAAGGGAGGTGGCAAGGTCTGCTGATAAACAGCACTAAAATGGTAATGTTTATCATCCTAGTACGGTAGTACCAGGGGCCGTATGCATGATACAGTGCCATACTGGCACCAAATCACCCATGCTTAGAAGCTTGATTTGCACAAAAGCACAAATGTTATACCTTCCTTGATTTCTTGCGATCACTGCTATGTCTACGGGACTTTTTAGAGTCATCTTTCTCATCCCTTTCAGAGCTCACATCATCTGCAGTGTCATGGTGGCGTCTCTTATGCTTCTTTTCCTTGTCCTTTTCCCTTTTCTTGTCTTTCGAACCATGGCTATCTGCATCAAGAGCATCACTATCCATCTCATCTCTCCTCGATCTATCCTTTCCTTTGTCCTTTTCTCTTTCTTTTTCTTTGCGTTCTTTCTCCTTCCTTTCTTTATCTTTCTTCCGTTCTTTCTCTTCACGTTCCTTCTCTTTTTTTGCCTAATTGAAGATACAAATTCAGGGGGGAAAAGCATAAGACAATGTTCCTGACAAAGAAACAGATGATGCTGATACAAGTAACGATGTTTCACCCATGTTATGACATACACATTCTGACAGACAGCTAAGTGTACAATTACCAATTGGGATACAGCCTTTTCAATAAAATTAACAATAAATATTGAATAATATTCAAAAGATAAACTGGAAGACAATATAGCCGTCAGTATATTACCTTCTCTTCCTCCCTCAAGCGCTCCTTCTCTTTTAACCGTTCTTTCAAGTGTACAACACACTCTTCAAAAAGCTCTCTAGCATATGAATCGCTGTCCAATGCCCTAATGCAAAAAATAATATAAAACCATTTTATAACCCAAGCCCACATAAATAGCATAAAAGTATGATAGCAGGCAGTCAGAAAATTCAGTCATTCAGAGAACATGTATTTTGCAAAGGAAGCTCTGTTAACATCTTGGTTCAGGCGATTCAGTCATTCACTGCCTTGCTTGCCATGTTGCTGAACAGGTACAAGAACCACTATTTAAAAAGAACTATTTTGTTGCACCAAATACTGCATTGGACACACATTTTGTCTGTGGGCTACAAATTGTCTCGAGTTGTAACAATGTAAAATACGGTTAGTACAAGAGAACCTAGGTTCAAAAATTATGCAATATTAATTAAATTATATATAAAAAAGGTTGTGCCATTGTTATTCTAATTGCTACATCTCAGGAACTCGAGGCAAACTTTTCTTCCATCTACCCGTATTTATCAGGTCCATCCGCCATTGAGCAAGGCAAGGCAAACCAACCCCGTTTACAACCGAGGCAGAAAAGTGTAAGAGGGTGGCACCATACACAACAAAAAAAAGAAGAAAATTAGAAAAATATAATATGAGCCAATATTGCATTCAGCCAATCACCACATTGTAGCTCTGTACACAATAGTCAGCGCAAGAGCCTATTTAAAGCCACCTCGTATCTTTCCTCTGTTACCCTAGCCACAGGTGAAATAGGTACTCCCTCTCCCATGCAGAGGTGGCCCTCTCTCCCTCTCGTGCACTAAGCTATAATGGGGTTTCTGCCGCTGGGTGACAAGGATGGTGCACCTCTGTGGCAGAATGGAAGCATCACCACCTAGAGCTCCAGGGAGAGGCTATCCCCCTCTCTTTCCATCACTACTCTGGTTTTGGTGAACGTTTATCACAGCATTAATTTTCAGAGGATTGCCCTTACTTGTACTCTTGGCTATCTTCGAACAGTGCTTTAGAATCATCCCATGTTGAAGAAGCTGATATTTCCTGAAATATTATAAATGAAATATATATCAGTCCAAGAAGATGAATCTCAAGAGTGCAGTCTCAACCCATGCTGTTGCAGTTGGTGTAAAGCATATTCATGAATTTAATCCAATACACGGTTCTGCATGCTGGAAAGCAGTTTTCGGCAATGTCCTCCAATAAAACTTTAATGATATGTGTATACCTTCTTGCTATTTGAAACTAATGCCCGTCCATGATTTATCAATATGTTAAAAAAATTACACTTCACAAAAGGAAAGCAAGAAACTGATGGACTTTGTTTTTGTTTCTGGCCAGTACCCGGGACCACATTGGAGAGGATTAGATATTATATGTATACTGGAAACTGAGCATTGCTCTGACATGTAGAACCGAAATTACTGTACATAAAGAGGGAACTGCAATTCACTATCAATCAATGAAACCATTGCAAGTCACGGCTAGAGGAAATGAGCAACAAAATTAGTTACTAGCCTAAAAGCTTTTAGGAAACATATTTTGCCTGGCCATAAAAGCTCATTATTCAAGCACCCCAGAAACCCCAGTACAGTAATATTTCTGGTTCCAACTCATCAATTATTTTTCTATACAAATCACATCTGAGAATTATAAAGAAGCGTGAAGATAATTATAACCTTAGTTCAATGAGTAAATAAGCACAGCCATTTTTCCATGGATATTTTTCAACTATACACTTCCAACGTGTTTACCACATACAGTTCATTGATATGCCACCAATGCACACATATAACTTATAAAAGAATACACTGTAAATTGATTTTATCAAAAGATAGTTTTCTATGCAACGAAAGTATAAATAAATGAGTAAATAAAAGGGAATTATGGATCATGCTGGCAGCTGAGAAATCTTCCAGGCTGTCAAACAGTTAATAATGCTTTGCTCTATAGTGCCGTGTTAACTTTATCGTGAAAATTGCTCAACTTTCAATAAGCATAGCAGGACAATTAATTGTACTTCATCCCAAAATATAGCTACATAGTACAGTTTCGGGAGAATTAAGGATTGAGGTAAAAGTTCCAAAATGCCCCTTATTAATGCATTGGGGTTTGATGGGATTGAGAATATCATGTGTGGGGTGCGGGTTTCAGGGGATAGTGGGGTAATAGGGGCCATTGGGGGTAGTATGTGGAGTAATGAGGTAAAATTCACTTCTTACACAATTTGAATCTAAAGGTAGTTATATTTTGGGATGGATGTAATAGGTAATCAGGGATGACATAAAACAAATTACAGTGAGTGCCGCACCTTAATTGAGTACAAAAGGTCTGAGAAATTTTCACCCAGTCGCTGGCGCTTCTTTGCTTCCTTCACCTCCTTTTCCCTGAGCCTTTCAACTTGATCATCGTAAATGAGCTGCATCAGGTCCAGCAAAGATAAGAAACAATATCGACAAAAGCTAGCATTCTTAAAAGTCAAAACTGAACATGGAAATCTTTATAGCAACAGCAGCATCAACAATACACAACTATAGTATCATCTTCATCAAACATAATCAAATTTTGAGGCTGACAAAAGAATGACACCTTCATGTTTATGTTTGTTATTCCTTTAAAAGTATCATCCTCCATAACAGCAGTTTGGAAATCCTCCAGTGTCCATGAAGCCACCATAGGAATCTAAACAAAATAATAAGCTTGTCAGCCAGATCACAAACTAATTACTACAGATACATGCCTATGAAGTAAGATTGTAAAAATGAACCTTTCCAGACTTCACTGCTTCTTTAATTCGAGCCTTGTCATCTTGATACTGAAAATGATGGTAGGAACATGAGTTCACACAGAATAAAAGAGCAAATATTCCAAAACTTAAATGGTGATTGTAATGAGATGGGAATATTATAGGTTCATGTTTTTCTAGTTGCATGATGGAAATATTTTAGTTATTGTGTTTCACGTAGGATGAGAACAGGTATAATTAACATCTTTCAGTAGGACCAAGATGAAAGCTAGCCTTTGCCATAGTTCCTGGCCACCCTCTATTCATGCTTGCATAAGGTAACTATAATGCATTGGATACACTAGGGACCAACCTGTTTCTCAACCTCCTCCATTACATCTTCAAACAGTTCTTTTGGCATAGAACCACTTGTGTTCGAGGCCACAGCCATGTAAACATGTGAATCTTTAACCTACATAATTTTATATATCAGTAAAGAAATTGTTTTGATGTTTTAATTATATTAATAAAAAGTGCATTCTCAATGACCTGGGCACAGTAATCACGCCAACGAGTTTTTGCATTAAGCATTCCTTCAGCTGCATGTTCTTCCAACATCTTGCGAAATTCATCACGATTTTTGCGTTCTTGCCTCCTTATTTTTTCCTGACAGCATTGACTAACTTAAACTTTCGTCTGTATGGACAAAAGAACAAAGGTAGTATAGAAGTGATAAGGTATGACTAAAAAACCTTGTGTATCCGCTTGTGCTCTTCCTCTTCTTTCTCCAGATCCCTTATATACTCCTGGATTACACAGAATACATAGTTGAGGCAGAAAATTAAGAAAATCACTGAGGATCTAAAAAATACTAACTTGGAAAATCTCCAGGCGATCAATCTTTTCAAGTCGGGAACAGCGTTCATCATCCTCAAGCCGATCTTGCACTTTCCTCCACTGGGTATTTGCCTGCAGCATAGCAAAAGACATTATTTGTCATTGATGGAGCTGTTTGCATATAAATTCACTAAATAGTAAATAGTAAAGAAATAACCTTGATGAATTCACATGACTCAAGAAAAGCTCTATATTCTGCTATGTGTTTTTTGTGTTCTTCAGCAGCCCTGGCTCTTTCCTATAACAGGATGATTGTTAGATCTTGATTCATAGTCAAGCCATGACACAAATATCCCCAGTTTTGTCATTAGCCATACTAAAAAACTGTGGGATATAAGTCAATTAAACTAAGAGATTGCAGAATAGGATTTTCTCTACGATGTGTTCTAGAAACAGAAAAATCCAACACCAATAAAAAGAGAACAGAGTTTTTATGTGACAACCTTCTTCTGCAGTTCCATAAGATAGTTCTCAAATAAGTCTTCACGCTCCCTTGGACGCTCAACAGCACTAAACCTTTTATCATCCTCAAACATAGTTATTGCTTTACTGCATAACATTGAACACGAACAAATATAAGGCATGATTGATAAATAAAAATTGCATTGCATCTAGGAGCTCTATTAGTTTGGTAAACCAAATTGCATTGAACTATCACATGATTGCTAGGTACAAATATAGAAGCTTGAAGACAGTGATATACCTCCATCTTGTTGATGAAGTAAGCTCCTTGCATTCCTGAAACAAACAACAGAAATAAAATAATAAGTATAGTCAGAACTCAAAACTAATGAGTAAGGGGCAAAACATAAATGAGATATCTTACTTCTAGCATAGCTAAAAAATCATCACGCGCCTTCCTCTGTTTGACACGTCTTTCTTCAGCTTCAAGTTTTTTCCTCTGGTTTAGATACTGTAAGAACAAACAGGCTTGGCTTCAGTGAACCATTAAGTATAACAGAATACAATAATGCAATACAAGACTTAAAATATTCCATGTAATTGCTTAGACAGATTTTAGCTCATACAAGAATGAAAAGCTAACCTCATTAAAAGCTTGCTTTCTCTCTCCAAGAGTTTTGAGGGCACCGTACCTTTTGTCATTTATGATAACCCTCATAGCCTGGATATATTATACCCAGTGTCAAGCATTTCACTAACTGACATTGATTCAAGTGAAATTACATACCTGATCCCATGTCCAATCAGACTCAACATTTGATGATTCAAGCAGCGCTTTGAACGCATTTTTAGCTTCCTATGAGTCAAAATTTAAAAAAAAATAGTGTACCTATGTGAGCTTAAAACTTGAAATGCACAGTCCGTTCTTAATGTGTGCCAAATTCCCTTACCAACTTGTTAGCATAGATGACAGGTTCTTCTTCACTTGTTTTATCCTCCACTGGAGTAACATTGATCTTCCCTGGAAGTGGCATGGTCTTTTTGGCCTCCTACAGAGTAATATAAGAGGCATAAATGTCCAGGTGTACACACAAACACTGCTGCTACTTTCAGATACAAGCAACTGTGTAAGCACTAGGCAGAAGAGCATAATTGTGACCATCAACATAGCACAATCAATCATAAGTAGGCATAAATTTCTTTGGAGACATTAAACTCAATTTATCATGCAAATATCTGTCCAAATGTGCAAAACGGTATGCTTCCATCACTACTCACAACATAGCTTCAGGTAGATGAGATCATAACTTAACTCAATTATCATGTAATTGCAAATCTTAGGAACTCAAAACTAGAAATCTAGAACCTGTGAGATGAAACCACACTTACCTCCAAATCATCAGCAGATGCTCCATTTTGCATGTCAGCAGTGCTAGCTTTAGATGAGTATTCGTTATTGGCTCTGAACAAATAATATAACTATATTAGCAACGTTTCAGTGGTGATGAAGCATTAAGTAAAACATTGACAATTACCTGCTAATCCCTGCATCACTGGCAACTGATGGAATTCCTGTGCTTATGACAGGAGTAATAACAGTACTTGGACCACCATTTTGCATGGCAGTATTTGATGAACTGGAAGTGTTCTCCATATTGTGCGAGGAGCCAGCACCAGGAGGAACAGAGTTCACTGCTGCGTCAAGTGTACTTGAAGCAACTATACTCATCGTGGAGGACTGGTTAGCAGGTATCGAAGAAGGTTCCACAGAGTTAGAAGTGGGTCCAGAAGGAGCACCAGCAGTTGTTTCTGTTTCATGATCATGGCGTGAATTTGATGCCTTCTCTGCTAATTCGCGCGCCATCTATAAGAGAAGAGAATTTAATTATAGATATACTACAATCTTCAATAAAACCTCAAAGGAGGCATTAACAAACCTTTAGCTCATCTGGAATCGTCCATTTGGATTGCTTTGTCACCTTATTGTAGTAGTACCTAGAATGGTAAAGTAGTAAGAACCGACAAGAGTGATTTTTCTGAACTTATATATTAGTGACAACAACCGTTTCCATCAAGAGCTTACTTTCTACCCTCTTGTGTAGTAAACTCTTTCCATTCAGTTGAGGCATCAGCTCTCTATAACATCAAGAAAATTAAAAATATAAAACACATAGCATTTAGCATAGCAGAGATGGAGGGAAAAAGGTAACGGTGAAGCTGTTATATAAAAAAACGTCCAATACATCTTTTCAGTAAGAAAATGCATTTTCTGGGGTAAAGAGTAAAAAGGTCATTCTGGAATAGTCTAATAATGAATTCCAATTCACCCCTTCAATCTTTCAAGGCAATCCAAACTGAATAAGCCCCTCAACTTTAAAATTCAGAGCAGTTTGGAACCTGGTGATGGAATTGATTGTAGTGATACCAATCAAAATGGTGGCTAGATCAGAGGAGTCAGCAGAAGTCCATAAGCCATGAAATCCACATGATCAAGAGATTCATTTAAAAATAAACACAAATCTTCTCTGTAACCATTCCCATTGTGCTCTCTTCAACTCTTCCTCATATATCTATTTTCTCTTTCTATCAAGTGAATTACCACTTTAATGTACCAAGTTAACCAGACCACGATGATATGTATGTGACCAACATGGTAAACCTTCTTAGGAAACCACAATCAAAGAGTGATTTGTATTTTCTTTC
Source organism: Oryza brachyantha (assembly GCF_000231095.2). Taxonomy (NCBI): domain Eukaryota; kingdom Viridiplantae; phylum Streptophyta; class Magnoliopsida; order Poales; family Poaceae; genus Oryza; species Oryza brachyantha. The sequence goes on along the minus strand of NC_023163.2, from coordinate 14,517,675 downwards.
GAATCGAGATGTGTCGGTAAACAGTTTTGTAGGGCAATTTAGCATATGGACTGCTCCATAAATGATGTTAGAAAAGTTAAGAAAAATTTAAGAGACAGAACCCCTTAGGTTAGGGAAATGTAAAGTAACCATGCCATGCTCTGCATATTTTTATCATAAAAAAATAAAGATAATGGAAGAATATATCTACACAAAGAAAAATAAAGATGGCATATAAGCACACAGCCAAAGTAACCTCCAAAGGTGTCATCAGTTCAGCAGGTTTCTCCCAACTTGATTGCCTTGTCTTCTTATTATAATAGTACCTAAAAGACAAGAGAGGGAGTGAACCAAATAAGAGTAAAGATCAAAACATGCAACAATAAATGACGCTGAGCACGATGAGAAAGTTAATGGCAGAAGGCAAGTAGGTAACACAATTCAACTTACTTTTTCCCATCATTTGAAGTGTGCTCTTGCCAATCTGAAGAGCTAGGTTCGCTGGAATTGATCTATTCATTTGCAAACTCAATTGGTAAGGATGTCATATTTGATAAACCAGAGATAGTAAATTCTATCTAATACAGAAAAATAAACTGATACAGAAGAGATTATGTGATATTTACTGAAGGCAATGTAGTGGAAGATGACACAGGTTGATGCCCAGGCTGCACAAGAGGTGCCACAGGAGGCACATTCTGACCTGGAGCTGGACCCCAAGGTTGCACTATGGTAGGAGGAACAGATGATGGTTGATACTGCAGTGTAACCTATAAGTATCAGTGACTTATTGGCAAGGAATGGCATTCAAGATATGGCATGAACCAAAGGTAAAATTTAATACATGCGTCAAATGAACTCACAGAACACACAAAATGCAAGAAAATATAAAAGGATTTACCGTATAGGATGGAGGTGGCATAGGGCCACCCATGGTGGGCATATGGCCTCCAGGGAATGTTGCTGGCGGCTGCAGAGGCCCAGATGACATAGGCCTAGCTGGCTGATAAGCCATAGGAACAGCTTGTGATGTGGGTGGAACTTGACCAGAGTGAGGCAAGTGCTGTGCAGGTTGTTGAAAATGTGGCATCTGACCTGGCATGCCAATGTTAGCTCCTGGCATGGCCTGGCCAACAGGCCGAAACTGCTGCCCCGGTTGCATGAACTGGGGAGGCTGCTGCAGAGGAATGACTGGCCTAAACTGAAATTAGAGCATGACATCACATATTAGGAGTGTGTAAAATGATTAAAAAGGTCCATACTGTGGATAGAACGGAAAATTCCATCGTGGGAAGTTTACCTGCAAAGGCATCGGAGGTCCCAAATTTTGAGATGGGGCACTAGAGCCCATCATAGGAGGCCTTTGCTGCTTGAAAGAGAGAGTAATAAAAGGAAGAAGTTAGTGCATCACACAACAAAAACCAAAACTTTACACTGAAAATTGCCATCCTTATCACGATAACATTTACCTGCGGTGGCCCAGAAGGTTGCATATTACTCGCCATCAAATAACATCAAAATGTTACACAAAAAAAGAGGAAACAAGTTTTCCTGACTGCCAAGCAACAAAAAGAAAGAGAGAAAACGACAAGTTAGGACATTAAATGCTTGTGAATCAATCAAGTTGTGAAGAAAACTGCAATAGTTAACTAAACTTGACAATCAACTTGCTCAGCCAGCTGCGCTTTGGCACGGTATTTGTATATGTATCTATATACAAATCAATACGCCATATTTTAGTATCTAGTAAACATGATAATGGATAGCTTCTTTTGGCTCCTTCCTCTCCCTCCCTCCTAGCGAGGAAGCGAATAAACAACCATGCCTTTTCTATAGCTGATGAGCTAAAACTAGACATCAATCCAGCAAACTACTAGGCGAGTAGCTGGTATAGGTTAGACATTCGAACATAACAGATCTCCGCATGCCCTCATGAGAAAAGACTTCACATTTTATCTAAGCACAATGTCCCCACGAAACTAAGGGAGGATCGAATTATCAGAACAAGATCACGTCCCATGTTCTGACAGAATCAGGGCAGGGGCAGAGGATTCCGTTAAACCCTAAAACAACTACCGGGAACAAATCTGCGCGATGGATAACTGGCGACGGTTCGCATCAAAACGAATAGAAACGCAAAGGAAGCTAGGGTTTCGTCGGTCGTTACCGCGGGGACGAATCAATCCAGGCCCGGATCCGCGGTAGTCCAGTAGAACGACCGCCGCCGCCGCCGCAGCCACGGGAGAGAAGGCCCCCTCCGATTCGGGGGTGGCAGGAGCGGCTCGGCGGGAGGAGACCTAGGCGGGGCGGGGCGCACGGCCTGGGCGCCCCCCGCGAGTTAGGGCGGGCGCTGCGGCGCGGGCGAGCGGGCAGGGCAGGGCAGGGCGGTGGCGCAGCAGAGACGACTCGCTGCGGGCGCGCTAGCCTGTGGCACGCCGGCGGCGAGGGGTTGGGGGGGTTTAGGGCTAAACTGGGGTATGGGAACGATGGAAGGGTGGGTGGGTGGGGCGAGTCGTGCGACACGGGGGGTCCCAAGCCAAACCAACTACAACGAGGGTGCTAGTGTGCTGCTACACTGCTGCTGCTGCGTGTAGAGATGGTAACGGATATACCTTGTTAGACCATACCCCATGGTCCGTATCCATGAACTAGAAATCTTATTTCATTACGCATACTAAGGTTAGACATGTGGCAATAACGCATAGAGGTGAGTAGTCTATTTAGGTCCTCCAGTGTTGGCAACAAGTAAGGTCCGACAGACATCAACACCTTGTAAATCTATTTAATGCCACATCATGAACATTTTGTAAAAGAATTTATCCATGGTGGCATTAAACTGACGAAGAGACTAAGCCCCATTCACAATCAGAAGGAACACGGTGTCATTGCAAGGCTCATAGTATCAAAGAAGACAACCTCAAATCAACTAACAATTAGTTAAGTCCGACAGTATCAAGCGATATGTTAACGTCTATGCTCCCCACAAGAATGGCCCTAGCATAGGCCTTCTCCTCCAATCAAGAATGACATTAGCAAGATCATCAAGGAGACCACACTTAGTATTCTCATTAGCATTGGCTGAAATTGTAGGCTAGGACAAGTTGAGCAAGGTCAATCACCCGTTAGATAGCCTCACAACCATAGGCAACAAATGTGAATATGCATGTGTGATGCATATTCACGAAAGTTGAATATGTCTAACTGTTCAGGGAGAGAAATGACACACAGTTTTCCTACAGGCGCCATCCCAATAGAGGAGAGCTCCATATGGTGTCTCAGCATCACATGGGCAACAACAGATAGGGACCTTGCTCAATAGTAGCGGTAGCAAGACTGCAGAGGTGACAACAACATTGTTAAAAGTGGTAAACAAGCATGTAGATAAGGCATCAACACTGTTAAGAGCAAAGGAAGCAGTGCATAGTAGAGAGTGGAAGAGGTGGCAAAACAACAGCAAAGGTGTTGTCATGTTTATCTTCAAGCGGTGGGCAAGAGGAGCAGTTGTACATGTTAGAGAAGAGGAAAGAGGAGCAACATGCGACAACAATGGACTCCTTCCCTGATTCTGATGGTGGCTATGGCAGTGCTCTGCCCTGCTTCAGACAGAAAGCACATACACCGTTAAATCTCATATGAATGATACAACTATGTATAAAGTCTGTACTTTCTACTGGATAAGAGCAAAAATATGTATGAATGTGTTTATGTCCCTTAGACGTGAAGGGTAACTACACATTATAGCAGCATGGACTTCTTATATATATGTATATGTATGTGTGTATATATCTAAACTATTCTAAAAGAAGGTAATGGTGGTGGTAGCATATTTGTCATTTACCAACTATATTATATATTATCAACTATTTTATGTATATAAAATATTTCAAAATAGTCATGTGTATTGGTTCTTATTTCTTCTCCAAAATTCAAGTTCCAAACAATGCTAATATGCGTATAATTTATATTTCTCCATACCAAAGCACAAGTATTTAGCTAGTATATATATGTATGTGTTTATATGTATATATGATGTAATATGAATGCTCGGTTTGAGTGATAACTAATGTAAAGAATCTATCTATTTTAGATGATAGCACAAATAGCAATACGGATGTGAGTTAGAGCATCTCCAAGAGATGTCTAAAATTGATCCCTAAAACTAAAATTTGGGAATTAAGTAAGAAAATATATCTCCAACAAGTTTCTAAAACATTCATAATATTTACACATGCCTAAATTAACACATTTATATCCTAAATTTGGGGCAATAATACTTGTGTATCATACAAGTTATTCATTTTTATATTTCCGTTAAAGAAGGACATAATTGTTATGCCTAATAATTTTTTTAGATGAACCCAATATAAATGTTTAGAAATCAAAATATTAGCATTCTCTTGGAGATGCTCTAACTGAAAATGCTATAAGCACTGAGACATCATCTTTTTAGTGGAGTCTAATTCTTTCTTTATTTTTATTAAAAAATGGTGTTTGCCTATAGACACACCCTTGGCTTGCACTTGTTCACTGTTGCCACAAACTAAATGAAGATATTTCTGCCGCCTAGGAATTTAATAGTGCCATATTGTATCGTAATACAAAACCCAAAAAATCTTTAGGGAATCCAGCATAAGTCACAAGTGCCACAATGTCTCAGGAAATCACCTGTGTTTTGTTTTTCCTTTACAGATCTCCAACAGAATTATAGGAGTTTCATGATCTGACAACAACGCTAGAGAAGCTCCTGTCGAAACATCAATTTCAAAAATCCGAAATATTCACCGGTCACCACCATGAACATTACTCACAGTCACAAGCAAGATATCAGAAAAGCTTATGTATCAGACACAAACTGCCATGCTCTGCAAGACAATAAATAGCTGCTCCGATCAACAAAATAGTTACCGATGCATCTCCAAATATCTAGATGCAATTGTCATATCAAGACTACAAGTCCCAGCGAAGGATTACAATATTTTCCTTTAACAATTGGCATCTCCTAGAGCTTTTAACCGTCTTTTATGCGTTATTGCATTTCCTGCTGCCCATGAACAAAGGGAACAGAACTCAAAGTAAAAACAAAATGAGCAGTGATAACAAAAGGGCTAACAAGGCCAAACATAAGAAGACAGTAAACCCATTGTTCCTTCTCAATGGAAATAGCCAAGGACTTGCCCGCCCACGTTCTGCTTAATTGCTTCCTCATGGTCGAGGACACCATTTGGGGTTGTGATCACGACATAGCCCCACTGCGTAATAAACAGTGCAGCGTGTCAGGAATAACACATTTAAAACTAGCACAATGCACAAGTGGTTCTGAATTGTGTAAAAATGAGAACTCAAGAACATCCATGCTAGGTAGGTAACGCTAATTAGTTGCTTAATATAACTGGAATTTTTTTGTATTGCCCATTCATCAATTCATGCCATAAATGAAAACAAGAAAACCAAGTTTTTGCAAGAAATCAAATTAGACAAAGTGGCTTATCACCATGAAAAAATAGCACATGGTCCATGAATCATATCACTTGCTTTGCCTTATGAAAGGGCAATTGCATTACAGGCACTTCAAGACATGCTCCTTATCAACTTTCTCATCACCCATATTACTTTATTGATTCAATTTCTCAAAATATTTTATGCTGACATGTTAAAAGGGTCTGCCACCTCAGAAAAACATTGCAACAAAAGAAGATAGATTACTTACAATTATGTCAATTAGAAATAAAAATTATCAAGTTTTCTAAGGGGTTAAGTGTTGGAGATACTAAGACATTGCAAGCTATTGCCCGATCTAGTCAAACGTTTAGTTGCTCCTAAACATAGTATACACAGCTGACATTGTATATATTCCATTACTTCAAGAGTAGATACAATATCTAGCATTCAAATCAAGAACTTATAAGAACTTGAGCTTCCTAATTCTCTAGATGCCATTTGCAGTATCAAAAAAGGATAAGCAAAAAATGTCAAACAACTGACTGAATGTTTTTAAGGGGTCACATATAAGTACTCCCTCCGTTTCATATTATAAGATATTTTGACTTTCTCTAAAGTCAATCCTACTAAAGTTTGATCAAATTTATGGAAAATATAGCAGTATCTACAACACTAAATTAGTTTCATTAAATAGAACATTGAATATATTGTGAGAGTATATTTGTTTTATGTTGAAAATGTCGTTATGTTTTCCATAATTTTGGTCAAACTTAAAAGAAGTTTAACTTTGAAAAAAGTCAAAACATCTTACAGTATGAAACAAAGGGAGTAGATAGGATACCTGCCGTGTTGGAAGCATCCGAATTCTGTATTGTTCTATTTCCTTGGCTCTAATATCCTGCCTATAAGTAATAGCCTTACAATCTTTAATTCTTCCATGAAGCTCTACATTGATTTTTCCAACTCTATGGGGATCAATGACCTCAAATTTTTTGATGTACCCTGCAAAATATAGAAAGTATATATGTCAGAAATAACTGGACATACAGCAGATATCGGTTATACAGCACACTGAGCAATATTAAAATATTCCCTTCACTTTCCTTGCATGCAGAAGCCAAAAAATAAAGAGAAAAAAGGCGAGTTCATATGCCAAGTATCAGCTTATTTTCCTTAGGTTTGTTATCCATTTATTATGGTGCATAACACCATGTATTTCATGTTCAAGACTGGTGCAGTAAGGCAACCACTAACTTGTCAGATGAAATGAGTACAAGAAGCTCAATGCCTAATTACAGCATAATCTAGGCCTCTAGGGAATAGCACAACATGCCACATACAACACATTGAACAGCTAAAAGGGTAGGCCAATCTGGCAAAGGCTAAAAGATAGCTTGGCAAAGCTACCGATAAATATTTTTCATCTTATGAATGTGTATATGCTCCTTCATTTTTCCAATAACAATTCACAATTACAATTACGCTAGCTCACTGCATTTCATCCATCTTGAGGTGGCAAACATAAATCATGGTACACTCTCAATGAAATGCTTGCATCAGTAAAACTCATAACTGCAGAGAATCCGTAATACTCTCGATGAACCCCACCCCTCCAGTAGAGAATCCGTCAAAATTGATACAAACATATGCTATGCTTGGTGGATTATGTCCTCATTGATTACTCGGCAAGGACTCGTGAGTCACAAATATCATGGGCAAGACCAGCATAGGGGCATGGGGGTACATCTGTACCTTCAAAAAAATTGACCAAAATCTAGTATATCATGTATATTGGCACAGATACTTTTAGTTGGGCTAAAATGATCTTTTGGCTTTTGCACCCAAAATAGCTACACGGACCAACCAAACTCCATTCCTCATGGGCTCATTGATCATGTAAGCTACCAATCTTGGATCCATCTAGCTGACCATGTCGCACAGAGGCCGCGTTCTTTGCCCCCCTCAAGTTAACTTATCTCCCTCATTTCACGCGCGCACGCTTCCCGAACTACCGAACTGTGTATTTTTTGCAAAAATTTTCTATAGGAAAGTTGTTTTAAAAAATCATATTAATCTATTTTATATTTTTAAATAATTAATAATTAATTAATCATGTACTAATCTATTACTATGTTTTCCGTGCCATGCCAGGGATAAGTTAACTTACCTGCTACCTACCGAACGCAGCCAGAGTGGGCAGCATCAAACAACAGAGAACAGGATGCTGATGCTCACACATGATCAATGAGCGATTTGGAAAATTGGGAACTCTGATATCAAGTTGTGCTCTTTTGTCATTCAATTGATTGGAAATTTTTGAATGGCATTGAGCAATGGAATGATTTATCCTAAATATGTGAAGTCCGGATTTTGGCCATAGACCCTTTAAAAAGAACTGCGCCAATTCAAAAATAGATTTTGTTCAATCATTACAGATATCAAAAAAAATGTCTGAGAAAGAAAGAGAAAATAAAGAGGAACCATTCAACAGACTACTTTGATAGAATGTATATGTTTGAATTTATTTTGTAGCACAGCAAAAAAATGTAGACCTAGAGTTGAGGTCTTCATGCAGTAGAAGAAAAGTGAAACATAAGTTTCTGATGAACCTTAAATACCTATTTTTCAAGGGGATTGCACAGATATAATTTTTTGAACCTTCGGTTTTTCTATAGAACGAACACTCACTCCGATAACTTGGTATCCCCATCTCCGAAAATCCTGCGTCCGCCGCCGGAAAATACATACACATCTCCGCCCGGCGATGGGGGAACGGGCCGACGAGCCGCAGCGCGGCACGGGAGCAATAGGGCTCTTGGGTGGAAAAATAAACAAAATGACCAGCTGAGGTAGGTAGGGTTAGTGCGCACCTCGGTGCTTCATGATGTTGAGGAAGGAGACCATGACGCCGGAGATGGGCTGCAGGAGCGCCGTCGCCTTCCCCCTCCGCTCCGCGTTCACCATCGTGCGCAGCGCGTCGTTCAGGATCCGCCGCCCCATCTCCGCTCCCTTTGCCTCGCTCCTGCCGGACTGGATGGAGCCTCGGAGCACAGGTAGGGATGGCACTGGACTACTGGGGTCCTACGTGAAGAGCTCCACCAAATCTAAAGCCGGCGGCGGCGGCCAGTCGCAGCTGGTTCGTGCCGTCGCGCGACTCAGGAGGAGGAGGAGGAGGAGGGAGAAAGAGAGTTGGGCCTTGAGGGAAAAAAGAATCCAATGGGCTCAAGTGTAGCTATAGGCCCAAGCAAACGAAGCATTCACTTCTTCAGGCCTCACCGTTGCTTAATGGGCCTGCGCCAAAGCCCTACGGGGGCGGCACTGTGGACTGTAGTGCACATCGGCTAGGGATCCACCCGCAGGTTCGGGTCCCCGGCGGATACCCGCCCCTACAGGTATGGGGGCAGATATGAATTTTGACCCGTGAGTAATCGAGTCCGGTGCCTCGTATATGGGCGGGTTTAAGTCCTACTCGCGGGGACCCTACAAAGGTATATTAGACTATAATCTCTTAAATTAGAATCCATATTTCCTACGCCGGCGAGGGGCAAGGTACAGAAATCGGCGAGTGATGGATCTTGATTATTATGTATTCCAAATGATGGAATGATGGATCATGCATGAAATATTCAACTTTTGTTCAAGCTGAATTTATCACAATCTTTTATTTATTGTGTTGATTGAAGTAAGATGTTACTCAATGCGGGTGAGCGGGTCACCCGGTCGGGTTGCGGGTATCCGATCGGGTTGGGTACGGGAATTGAATTCTGCCCGTTTCTCCAATCGACTCTGGGTTCGGGTATATAATTCGGGTGACAGGTTCGGTCCGTTCCTGTCCAACCTGCCCCCGACCCGCCCTGTTGCCATCCCTAACAACGTAGCCGATTGACACTTGGGACCTCTTTTGTATTATTGTACTTCACGTTTTTCTTCATACGACACTGCTATCTTTTACGTTTATATTTTATTATTTGTTTTATTTAAAAAATATCTAAATATACTTTATTTAAAATATTATCTAAATATATAAAATTATAAGTTATACTTAAAGTTCCTACCTCTAAATTCCTTGTTCTCATAGCTCTAAATCCATGTGTTACTCCCGTATGTGACTCAACGATGGTTTTGAACTTTCAAATGTTTTCAATTTCTATAATATAGTGGATATGGCATTTCATTCCTTTTTTTTTTCATATTCCCGTGTTTCCACAATCCTATGCTCCAAATGAGACTTTAATTATTAACTTGACAACACATGTTATCTCATCAATTATCATACACTATTCTTTAAACGTGCACGTGCCCGGAGTTATTTGAGATCCACAATTAGTACATAAAAGTAATAATAATTTTTGTCGTGAATAATATTATCATGTATCTTTTATCCAAGGATAATACTTCTACAATTTGTGTGTCATCCAAATTACCACAATAAATTATAAAGCAATCTGATAACATATATAATATATTGGTTGCATCAGCATATATATTATTTTTCAAACATCTACTCCCACCAATTTTTTAATTTGATATCGTTGATTTTTTTTATCTACGTTTGACCATTTGTCTTATATGTAAAAAAATTAGTTACTTTATAATAAATACAATCATAACAAAAAAATTAATAATTATATAATTTTTTAATAAGAAGAACAGTTAAATATAGATACAAAAGTTAATGATATCAAATAAAAAAGTGGAGAGAGTATAGAATAAATGAGTATATATTACCTCTATTTCATATTATGAGATGTTATAGCCATTCATATATTTATATAGATGCTATATATATATATATAATTGATTGATGCATAGATAAATCTAGATAGAATAAAAATATATTATATCATGAAACTGGAGAGTATTCTTTAAGTTAAAAAAAACATCCTTTGGAATGCTCCTATACAATATATTGACTTCTCTATATACATATAGTAAATTAGAAATAATTCTAGTAATTTTGAGAAAACTGAATATCTAACCCTTGATTTTACAGACCTTTATATGTCCACCTGCTACAGTGGATGGAAAAAAAATCAAAATCATTAATTACAGTTGTATAATTTTATATGACACTAACAATGATAATACTATTTAGGTTATTCTGGTCAAAATCTTGGTCGTAATTAAAGCACATTCGGAAAAGAAATCTTATGGATGAGGTAGGATTCACTTGCCGTCGCGGATGAAGTTACCGTACCCTGAGGTAAACGTAGCAAACCAAAAAAAAAAATCAAAAGTTAAATTGTCTTTAAATTTATTTGAATTTGGTGAGGCACACATGTGGATGCATTAGCGGTTTTTGTAAGTTATTGGCCTTGCCAGTGGCGGAACCACGTGAAACCTGTGAGGTTAGCTGACCCACAACTTTTTACAAAATGCACCTTAAACATCGCTATTTTATATTATAAGATTTACTGAAAGTACATATACATACCTACAGGGTCTAAAAACATATCAAATCACCTCTAAATTTCGATTTATATGACTCACTAGATTATTTATATCAAAATCTTGTAGCACGCAAATTTTTTTTATTTTTGGAGATTTTAATTTTAAGTATTTGTTTGAGATTTTTAAAAGTGATTGTACTATATTTATAAAATATTCATATGTGTACTGATAAATCTTTATACATAGGATAGAACTAGGCAAAAAGAGATTGACCCGCTCTTATTTACATATCTACTCAGGGACGGATCTAGCGGGGGTGACGGGGCTCTAGCCCCCTACACGCTAGATCCCCTATGTAAAATTGAGGAGAGGGGAGGGGGAAGAAGAATAGGGGGCTGAAGGAGAAAGAAGGTAACTGGCCCCCCAACATTTGAATCCTGGATTCGTCACTGTATCTACTATGTATTTTGAACAACCCCCAACTTTAGAATCTCTAGCTCCGCCATTGAGCTATGCAGTAGTGGAGGTACAATATTATCTGCTCGGTGAGTTCCGCGGCAAGAGCGTAATGTAGAGAGAAGCGGACAACAATAAAAAGGGGCATATGCAGAGGAGATTCACTGTGCCACATATTCCATTTGTATTTTAAGATATGATGTCGTTGATTTATTTTTTAAAATTTAATCATTCGTATCATTTAAAAATTAATATTGTGCAAATAAATGAAAAATATAAGTTATAATTGAAATACATAAGTAATAAATCTAACCCTAATGAAATAAATAATAATTACATAAACTTTTTAATAATAAGAATAACGGCAAAAAGTCAAGGGTGTGTCATCTAAGATACGGACAGAGAATATTCGTTTGGCACTCATCAAGCAAATATTTGCTACTGAAACAGAGGAAGTGACACTTCAACATATTGATATGTAATTTACGTCATGATCGTTATATATATTGCACAAAGAAAGGCATGAATATAAGTCATCGAGATTCAAGACGGAAGATCATAACATATATAACCCCTTTCCATAACCTTCCTTCTTTAGTTCTTTAGGAGAAATAATAATATATGACCTTGGAATATGAATTTAACCCAAGAAAAGCTAATGGGCCATCCAAATCAAAGTAACTAAATTATTGATCGATCTATGGATGAAGGAAATAAGAATGAGAAACACAACAACATAAATATCTGTTGCTTCCTCCCCTGCTCCTGCACCTGCAACTTAACACACACATCTCCCTACCAATTACCAAACCAACAAATGCAAAAACACATATATATATGTCATGTGAGTAAGTATCATATATATGATTTATATGAGACTTTTGGATGGAGTTCTTGATGAACTGGATGAACCCTAGGTATAGCCAGGGAGGCTACAAGGCCTTGGTCTTGTAGTGGTGGTGGTGGTACAGGTCCTGCAGCTTCTTCCAGGACTCCTCCCTCTGCATCTTCAGCTGCTTGTAGAAGTTGCCGATGAACGCCTCCGCCTTGGTGAACAGCTCTTGCTTGCTCATCATGTGCTCGCCGGCGCCGGCGCCGGTGACGGTGGCTTCCTCCTCCTCCTCCGCATGGACGACGGCGTCCTCGTCGTCCCCGCCCCCGATGAAGAAGATGCTCGCCCTCGACGGGCACCTCCTCATCTTCTTCGACGCCGCCGCCTTCTTCTTCGGCGTCGTCGTCTTCTTAGCTGCCGCCGCGGCGGCGCCGGCGACGACGGGCGCGTCGACCCTGCCGCCTGCCTCTACCGGAGCCTTTGGCGGTGAACCCGCCGCCGCCGCCGCCGTTATCGCAGCGCTGGTGCAACTACCGACAAGGTGGTGACGAGCGTTACTGGCCGATGCGGCGGCGACGACCACCTCACCTGGCTTGCCCGCGCTGCCGCCGCCGCCGCTCAGTCTCGGAGCCGCGCCCAACGTCGCCAGCGACAAGGACCTCGTCACATGGCGCCTGTCATCACGCGGGGCGCCGGAGATGGAGGCGAGGAAGCCGGCCTCGACGCCGAGGGCGACGACGAGGGCATTGAAGAGGAGGTACACGTAGGGTGGCCTCAGGGAGGAAGGCACCAGGGGGAGGAGCAGGAAGAGGAGGACGATCCAGGCTATCTTGGCCACCTGGGCCAGCGTTGGAAACCCCTTCTTCTCCATCGCCATGGCCATCGATCTGCAGCAGCTAAGCTAGCTAGTAAGCTAGAGAGAGAGATCGAGTAGGAGAGGGAGTAGTAGAGGCACCTGCACCTAGGTCGTCTATATATACACGTGGTGGTGTGTCTACTTTCCTCTCCTGTGTGTGCAAGACAGCTTTTTTTTTTAATCTGTCTTCTCTACATGTTTTCTTTTGAAAAAAAGCGGCAAATAGATAAGCTTGCGTAGGTGCGAGAGCGAGATAGAGATCGGTGATAGAGATGACGCACAAGAAAGATGAATTTTCCTTGGGTGGAAGTATCTGTGCTGTGATTTTACATAGATCTCTTAAAAATAAAACATTATTTGATTTATACAATTAATTATTTAATAGTGTAAACGATGAAATTAGCTACTATAAAGTTAAAAAGTCTATTTTGAAAAATAAGATATATGATAAAATTCTATATAGAAACTTTTTCTTTTATAACATGTATATCGTTTAATGGTTTGAAAAATGTACAACCGAGAAAAAATTAAAAAAAAATATTGGGCAAAGAAGGTAGCCCTAATCGTGTTTGGCTGCTACCATTCAGCTGTGAGTGGGTGGAGTTGTGGGGCTAAGGTCGGTGAGAATATTCCGGTCGCTGTCGTGGAGCAGTGCAGGCGTTTCTCGCCGTGGTGGGGGAGATCTTTGGTGGGCTCCGCTCCTCTGCTTTTCTTTCCCGCCATATATACATGCGCGCACATGCATGCACGGACGGCGGCACCCCGGCCACTAGGATATCTGGATATGCCTAGCGCGAGCTCTGCAGTCAGGGGACAATTGGTCAATTGGACATGACTGGAATATGCGTGGTTGTCAAGAACGAAGGGTTGTTTGGATTCAATTTTTTAAGTTCTTATCGCATCTTATATCGGATGTTAATTAGAAATATTAAATATAAATTAATAATAAAACTAATTGTATAAATAAAGACTATTTTATTTGACAATTTTTAAGTCTAATTAATCCATAATTAGTAAATATTTACTGTAGTATCATATTCGCTAATCACGGACTAATTAGGCTCAATAGATTCGTCTCGCGAAGTAATCCAGAGTATGAGGTGAGTTTTATTAATAGTATATATTTAATACTTCTAATTAGTGTCCAAACATTCGATATGACACGGACTTAAAAAGAAGTTGAAGAGAAACAAACAACCCCTAAGTGAAACATTTCGTCAAAAATTAAAACTTACTAGCCTTTTTAGCGTCTGGTCATCGGTTCCATGAAAAACTACCTTCCGTGCTTGCACTTGGCATTTCTCCATGTGGTCATACGTGACGTAGTACAGTAATAATCTCTTCGTTTTTTATTTAACATGATTAAATTTTGAGTGTTTTTACTATTCTTTAAAAACATCTCGAGGTATATATTTTTTGGTGTGAAAATTTAGTATCTTGATGTACTTAAGAATGGTAAAAAAAACCCTTAGCTTTTGAACTTACGTTTTATCACTCATTTTATTAAAAAATTAGATAATTATTGATTATTGTTATTGTGGTTTGATTTATTACCCTTATGGCTTATGGTTTTACATATTTATACAAAATATTTAAATGAGATAAAAGGTTAAACGCCAATAAAAATCAACTGCGTCAAATAAAACAAAACAGAGGTAACTCATATTTTCGACGAGCCGTCGTTTGCATTTCACTGTAGTTTTGTTGATTGCTTGCACTGTACCCTTATTTGATCCTCCCTTTAACCTTTCTGTTTCGAGCGGCGAACTCACTAGTGTAGAAGGAAAAATATGTGCCAAGCGACGCACAGCTTGTATATGGGAACTAATATTTATGGGTTGTTTAGTTGTTGAAATGAAAATTTTTGGGTGTCATATCCAGACGTTTGACCGGATGTTGGAAGTGATTTTTGGACACAAATAAAAAAACAAATTTCACGGCTCGCCAAGAAACCGTGAGACAAATCTTTTGAGCTTAATTAATCCGTCATTAGCGCAAGTGGGTTACTATAGCACTTATAGCTAATCATGGACTAATTAGGCTCAAAAGATCCGTCTCACGATTCCTCACATAACAGTGCAATTAGTTTTTTTTATTTTATCTATATTTAATGCTCTATTTAGGTGTCCAAAGATTCGACGTGATGTTTTTAGGGGAAAATTTTTGGAAACTAAATAGGGTCTTAGCTGGTTTCAAGAAATTGTGAGCTATTCCCTTAGTTCCACGTTATAAGATTTTGTAGTTTTGTCTAGACTCATATATATGCTAGTGAATTTAGATGCTTATATAGAACATATACATTGATATATGGATTAATCTAGATAACCGAAAAAGTCTTATAATATAGAATGGAGAGAGTAGCAAACTAGCTTTTGCATGGAAATATTCCTTACATTCTTGCAAATATATTCTGAAAGAAATTAACTGACCCCTGTTGCCTGTGCCTTAATTTGGTTGATGTAGCTTTGCTGGAATAATTTTGTTTTAACAAAAGAAAATTCATAACGCAATTACGGGTCTCATTCACATGTATCAGCTGATCCGTATCTCATATATGCAGCGTAGATGACCAATTAATGTATATTGTCTTAATTGGAGCCACACATTAATTAGAGTTGGTCATCAATAACTTATCCACTTGAATAACTTACTTATCTAGGCTTTATGCTTGGGCTTTTTCGTTTCACATGAATTTTAGAAGAAACAGTTCAATTACTTTAGTTTTCTATAAAAATTCATTAAAACTAAGGTAATGTGCTTTCCTTAGTGATTCATAGTTTATTATGTTTTTTTCTCAATGAATGCTTCAATTTGTTTATTTCATCTTATCTCGAAGTTTTTGTCCCTTGTTGAGTTTTTTTTTGTCTCATAGGTTTTTTTTTGTTAATTATTAAGACTACCTTTCAACTTGAACTTATAGTCGTGTACATCCTAAATATTTTTAGAAATACTATATATATGTTTACTAACGAACTAACATTACTACAGAAAAAGCATGCATGATATATCTTAAGTCTCATCTGTGATGACTTATAGTGGACCGTTATATATGTTATTTGTAACAGCTCTCTGAATAAACCGTTAGAGATGTCAATATGAGGTTAAACCATAAATAGTGACTAGTCATCTATAACTACTCTAAACTTGGAGCCGTTAGAGATGTATTTGTGATCATCTGTAACAACTCTACACACCGTTACAAGTCAATGAGGAGTAATTTGGTAGCCATTTGAGTCTGGTGAGCATGTGGAGCCGTCGCAGATGAGTGGACCTTACAAGTCAATGAGGAGTAACTGGGTACCCATCATAGATCCGTACCAGTCGGCTCGCTAATCCCCCCAGGCAGATCATCATCATCTCATCTCCAGCGCACACATATGCCACTGCCTCTTCACCGACAACGCCCTCCTCCCCGCATCCATCTCCCGCTAATGCCGCCAACTCTTGCCTCTCGGCTTCCCGCCTCTACCACCTGCCCACCGATCCTCTCCACATCCACCTCCTACCATTGGTATGTCGTCATACCATTCTCGACAGCTCATCTAAATTTAGACATCTATATCTTTATTTGGATGATCATCTAAAACAGTTTTATCCTTCATATCTCTTTGTACTCCACTAGATCATCTATATATGATATCCTCTATATCTCTTTGGAGGATGGAGAGATATCATCCGCATATGAAGGTTCTCTCTTAATATGGATGACATCCAAAAATAGATGATATGATGGTCGTTCTATTGGAGCTTAATTTGTAGTCTTCATCCTCTATTTTCAAGATGGATGATAAGATAGATGAGCTGCTAGGGATGCTCTTATGTGGACGGCCTCTACTGCGTGTCATCTCCACTTCAAAAGGTATGTCATAATGTTGCGTGGCTCTGATCAAAATAAATGGATTTGAGTTTTTTTTCCTCTCATTAATTGATCCTATGAAGGGATTGAGGATGCTAATTGTCGTGGTCGGGGGAGATTATCTACAAATTGGCACGTTGGGCAGTTGGTGTGGCATGTACTTTAACAAATCATGTTGTGAAGAAGTTCACGTTCTTTCGTAAGGATATTGGTTGTATTCTTTTGTTAGATGAAGATGAAAGATAAAATATTATCTGATTTTTCTGACAACTATTTTGTGCTATAAATAATGGGATCTGATTTAGAAATTTGAAATGATAAATTTCTATATATAATAACTTTAAGAAACATCATTTAGCAGTTTCGAAAGCGTACATGAAAAAAGAGAAATAATCAACCTAACAGAACACGACCTAGCACGTACTCTAACAAATCAGCTGCTGTGAATACTCAATCATCAATCCTGTGATATTTTGAGGATATAATAAGCTATACCTTATTGTAAAGTAAGGCCGATAAATTTAAACTTTATATATACTGCCATCCTTTTACCAGGTAAATCTTTAATGTTTCAAATTTCGTTCCACTCTACCAAGGCTCCGTTCGGCCACCCCCATAAGTTAACTAAGCCTCCCTCATTTTCTGCGCGCATGCTTTCCCGGACTACTAAACGGTGTTTTTTTTTCAAAAATTTTCTATAGGAAAGTTGTTTTAGAAATCATATTAATATATTTTATATTTTTTAATAATTAATAATTAATTAATTATGTACTAATCTATTAGTACGTTTTCCGTACCAGGGCATAAGTTAACTAACCTACCCACACCGAACGCGGCCCAAGTCTTTGAATGGAATGAATGTGATGTGTATATTTGTGGGATATTTGTTAAGTGTTGATACGATGGGTTTGAATGGAATGGGCGTGAGTATTTATATGAAGTGTATGAAATTGAATGAATATTGCATATGCATGCGTCGATATATATGAACTGTGATTGTATTCGAAGGGTGCGGTTAGTCATTAAATAGTGAAAGAAATAGAAATGAATTTTATCATCACTAACGCCTCAAAGAATCTATCTGTTAGTGATTACACTCATCACTAGCAGCTCATAAGAGTGAATCGTTATAGATGAGTCTCATTTGATGAGCCGTTACATATAAGTCTCATCTACAACGGCACACTCTTACGAGATGTTACTGATGAGTGCCATCACTGACGACTGAATCAACCGGTGCAAATGCGATTTGGAGACGTTAGTGACGAGTGAGACCGTGCTAGCGTACGTAAACTTTCTGGGGGTGATTGTTTGATTTTTTTATTAAAAAACCAAACAACATGTTTACAAATAAAAAATAATGAGTAAATTTCACTTTAGGTCACATAATTTGACCAAAGTTTTACAATGGACTAGGGCTAAACCAATATTTTCACTTAACACCATATATCTTTGCATAAGTTTACAATTTGGACTAGGGGTCCACACATAGAAAATATATGAAAAAGTTTCATACAACAAGGGATGTATTTTATAAAGGTAAAATGTTGTATGGTTTCTTTATTCATTTCTAGTTTGAAAGTTATCTAACCATTTACTTTTATTTATATTTCTCTTCTACTCATTTTCCCCTTTGATATATATCAACTTATGCCTTTCTTATTAATATATTCACATCTCTGATCAATTTCTATGATTTGCTAAAAGAATAATTCTGAGATTATAGCTTCATACATGTTTCGTGTGATTCTCAAAACATATTTATATTAATACAAATAAAGATGATGGTTAGAACTAGCTTTTCTCTCACATGTGCTATTTTTTACTCAAACCTAGTCCAAACTGCCAACAAGTGCAAAAGCATACGGTGTTAAGTGAAAAGGTTGATTTAACTATAGTCCATTGTGAAATTTTGGTTAAAATATGTGTCCCAAATTGAAATTTACTCAAAAATAATTTAATGTATGATTAGTGATGTAAAAGTTAAAGGCTAAAAAAACTATGATGACCTCCTCCAAATCTACTCTAAATTTAAGATTAAATATTCAAATTTTAGTTTTATAAGTATAAGCAAAAGAAAAAGATTTTAGATAGATTTTGTAGTTTATTTTTTAGCCTTAATCTTTAGATAGCCAAGAATAAATATATAAAAATGGTATTCATACATTATTTTTTATTTATAAATATACTATTTAGTTTTCCACGAAAAAGCCGAACAATCCACGCCTTAGCCATTACAATACGATGTATAGCCATCTCTGGTTGGTGCCGACATCATCCATTATTAATTGAACGAAGACATATATAGCACAAATATCCGGTATCTGCTGCGTATTTTTGTCAGGTGATCCCATGCGTACAGAAAAGAAAACCAACTAGCAGCTGGACACACACACAGAGACGAAGATCAGTCACGTCCAAATAAAGCCAAGGTATATTTGAGAATTTGAATTAGGCTCAGATAAAGATACACACACCTATCCTTTATACTACTTTCTTGGCGCAAGTAGCTTTTTATCCTCTTATCCATCCACAAGTGCGTGCGTATGTATGTATGTATGAACATGGGGCGGTTTATTCCTCTTTTGAATATAAGATCGCTATCCTTCAGTTATTTATTATCAACATTGATGCCATAGAGAGAGAATATATAGCAAAAGATGTTCTATGAAAAGATTATCTGGCATAATTATTCACTGTTCTAACTATCCATTTCATCGAGAGGTCATACGTGAAGAATAGAATATATATAGATATATTCTGAAAAGGATATATATATATATATATATTCTAAAAAGGAAAAGGATGAATAAAATATCGAAGAAGATCTCATGGCCAGGTTTATGGGTTCATATTCCACTACTTTAGGAGAGAGCGGATAAAAAGTTACTCGGTAGCTGAGCTGGAAGAAGGAAAAGGCGTGAGGAGAAGGTTCCTCTGCCGTCTGATCGTTGCACCGGCTGGTGGTACAAACACTGCCTTTTGAAACAGCATGTAGGCACCCCTTTCCGGAACGGGATCGCAGTATGGTGTATTTGTTATACCCCTCAACTATTGGATTAAAACAGATGGCCGAGATTTATCGATATATTTATTGCTACAACAATATACAGTGTTTTGGGTTACTATTGCTATAATATTTTATGCATTGATGTACTATTCTCCTCACATGAACAGTGCTCCTCTGTATTACTGCAGAAGATCCGAACCTCCCTTCCCACTAGAAAACCGTCGGCTAGGATTGGTGCGGTTTCGTCAATAGCATTACTAAGGGACTATTTCATTTTTATTCTTGCTGTGATGTTTACTATTGATTTTTGCCTGCTTTCATTTTAACAATTTATTCTTTTTTGGACGGATAATAGTAACAGTGTTGAATTACCGATAAAAATGCATTTTACCTTTACTCGGGATTTTTATTTTTATCTCTGTTTATTTCATCAATTGCATTTTTATCCTCCGTTCTACATCAAAACATGTCATTGTTGTATACTTGTAGAAATGAACATGGATAAAAATGTAGGTCACAAATAAGACCAGCGGGTACTTTCATCGCTGACTTAACACCGTTATTATTGTTCATCCAGAGAGGGATAAACTATGGCTTCGGTTCAAAAATAGGGGTAACATTAAAATTCCTAAAAAGCAATGGCAGAATCAATATTAGACATCAAAATAGAGATAAGAACAAAAGTGTCCTTATTATTAAAGTTCAACTAAATAAAACATGTTCTACTTTTAAATGTTAAAAATACAATTTAGTTTAGCCTGTAAGTAGCACATGAACACTCTACACAATAGAAAACCATATCCTACTATAGGAGTGGGTCGACTCATGCTAATTCGTGTAGTTGGCTATAGTTAAGCCCTATTTAGTTCCCAAAATATTTTAAAAAAAATATCACATCGAATCTTTGGACACCTAAATGAAGCATTAAATATACATGAACATTAAAACTAATTACACGGTTATGCGAGAAATCGTGAGACGAATCTTTTAAGCTTAATTAGGACGTGATTAGTCATAAGTGCTATAGTAACCAACATGTACTAATGCCAGGTTAATTAGACTCAAAAGATTCGTCTCGCGGTTTCCAGGCAGAATCTGAAATTTGTTACATAATTAGAGTACATTTAATACTTCAAATAAGTGTCCAAAAAATTGATTTGATGTTTTTGCAAAACCTTTTTATAAACTAAACAAGCCCTTAAACTAAATAAGCTAGATTTTATTTTTAAGATGTTAAAATGGAATCTAGATATTATTAAGGCTACGTTCACTGCCCTCTATAAGTTAACTTATTTCTCTTATTTTTCACACGCACGATTCCCGAACTGCTAAACGACATATTTTGTGCAAAAAAATTTCTATACAAAAGTTGTTTTAAAAAACATATTAATCTATTTTATTGTTTTAATAATTAATAATTAATTAATCATGAACTAATCTATTACTACGTTTTCCGTGCCGGGCTCCTTCTCAAACGAACAAGGCCTAAGAACTATAACTAGTGAGAAATTATCTTGCGAGTGGCCTGCATCCATCTTTATCATTGAGGTTTTTTTTGTCATACCTTTAATTACAAGGATGCTATTTTAATTTTGTAAAATTAGAAATATGCCATCCTAAATCACAATCACATGTCATTGAGATACCAATGGCATATCTTCGACTTTGCAAAATTATAATGGCACGTTTGCAAATTTCCCTACTAAAAAGTATCTTGAGGTAAAAAAAATTAGCGTAAAATTTTTGTACCTTAAGTACATTGTCTCGATATGCTAAATTTTTACGTTTAAAAATATGATATCTTGAGATACTTCAAGGATATAAAAAAACTATTGCTATTGGGCCTAGGTTCATCATGCACGTTCAATGGTAGGCGTTGATAAGGTCTGTTTGCTTGAACTATAATTCACTGCATCTGTTTTTTGAATTAGAAATTAATTTGTAGATTTAAGGTGTCCTAGTTCTTACCACTTAGTCTTATACTTGGTTTTGGATCAGTATGAAATTAAAAGCGGTTGTATTATGGTTATAATTCTTTCGGGTTACCAATCATGTGCTTATAACTATATTTTAAGCAGTTTTATCATTATTAAGAAAATACATATAGACATTAAACTTTACATCGAAAATCTAATTAACTCGAGATAAATGTTACCTGAGGCCATTTACAGTGAGGAGAAAGGCGTGAGGAGAAGGTTCCTCTGCCGTCTGATCGTTGCACCGGCTGGTGGTACAAACACTGCCTTTTGAAACAGCATACAGGCACCCCTTCTAGGAACGGGATCCCCTGCAGTAGCATGGGGGCTACAGTACGGTGCATTTGCTATACCACTTAACCGTTGGATTAAAACAGATGGCTGAGATTTATTGCTACAGTTATTAGGGTGGGCTCTGCATCAGTAGGTATTAGTTATTGTTATAGCCACAATGGTGAAAGAACAAAAATAGGTAATAAGCTGGACCCCACCATCACTGCTTGAGAGAGAAAGATGAGAGAAATCATTTGTTTATTCCTTATGACCAGGTAGTAAGCATATTACCTGGTATTAGCTAATTACCAATATATAACCTGGTAGTAGCAATATTTTATTCCTTACTACTCATTTTACCTATACATTGTGGATGCCCTAAGGGACTATTTCATCTTATCCTTACTGTGATGTTTACTATTGATTTTGCCTGCTTTTTTTTTTACAATTTATTCTTTTTGGACGGATAATAGTAACGGTGTTAAATAACCGATAAAAATGCATTTTAGCTTTACTCGGGATTTTTATTTTTATCCCTGTTTATTTCATCCATTGCATTTTTGTCCTCCATTCTACATCAAAACATGTCATTGTTGTATACTTGTAGAAATGAACATGGATAAAAATGAAGGTCACAAATAAGCCTAACGACGTACTTTTATCGCTGACTTAACACCGTTATTATTGTTCATCTAGAGAGTGTAAACTATGGCTTCAGTTCAAAAAATAGGGGTAACAATAAAAACCCTAAAAAGCAGTGGGGAATTCAATATTAGACATCAAAATAGAGATAAGAACAAAATTACCCCTATTATTAAAGTTCGACTAAATAAAACATGTTCTACTTTTAAATGTTAAAAATACAATTTAGTTTAGCCTGTAAGTAGCACATGAACATTCCACACAATAGAAAACCATATCCTACTATAGGAGTGGGCCGACTCATGCTAAGGGGTTGTTTAGATAAGACTAAACTTTTTAGACCATGTCACATCGAATGTTTGGACACTAATTTAAAGTATTAAACATAGATTATTAATAAAACACATCCATAATCTTGGACTAATTTGCGAGACGAATTTAATGAGCCTAATTAATCCATGATTAGCCTATGTGATGCTACAGTAAACATTTACTAATTATGAATTAATTAGGTTTAAAAAATTCGTCTCGCGGATTAGCTCTCATATATGAAATTAGTTTTTTTATTAGTCTATGTTTAATACTTCAAATTAGTGTCCAAACATCCGATTTGACTAGGGACTAAAAATAAGTCCCTAGAAACAAACGCCCCCCTAATACGTGCAGTTGGCTATAGTTAAACTAAATAAGCTAGATTTTATTTTTAAGATGTTAAAATGGAATCTAGATATTATTAAGGCTACGTTCGTTGCCCTCTATAAGTTAACTTATTCCTCTCCTTTTCCGCATACACGCTTCCCGAACTGCTAAACGGCTTATTTTTTGTAAAAATTTTCTATAGAAAAGTTGTTTTAAAAAATCATATTAATCTATTTTATATTTTTTAATAATTAATAATTAATTAATCATGAACTAATCTATTTCTACGTTTCACGTGCCGAAGTAGTTAACTTACCCCCTCTCTCTCAAACTAACAAGGCCTAAGAACTATAACTAGTGAGAAATTATCTTGCGAGTGACCTGCATCCATCTTTATCATTGAGGCTTTTTTATCATACCTTTAATTACAAGGATGTTATTGTAATTTTGTAAAATTAGAAATGTCATCCTAACTCACATGTCATTGACTTATGCGGGCCCTACATATCATTGAGATACCAATGACATATCTTCAACTTTGCAAAATTAATTATAATGACACGTTTGTAAATTTCCCTACTTAAAAAGTATCTTGAGGTAAAAAAAATTTAGCGTAAAATTCTTATACCTTAAGTACATTGTGTCTCGATGTACTAAATTTTTACGCTTAAAAAATGATATCTCGAGATATTTCTCAAGGATATAAAAAAAACTATTGCTATTGGGCCTATATCTCAGCGGCCCCTACATCTGCTGGTTCATCATGCACGTTCAATGGTAGGCGTTGATAAGGTCTGTCTGCTTGAACTATAACTGATTGCATCTGTTTTTGAATTAGAAATTAATTTGTAGATTTAAGGTGTCCTAGTTCTTTCAATTAGACTTATATTTGGTTTTGGATCAGTATGAGATTAAAAGTGGTTGTATTATGGTTTTATTCTTTCGGGGTACCAGTCATGTACTTATAACTATATTTTAAGCAGTTTTATTATTATTAAGAAAATACATATAGACATTAAACTTTACATCAAAAATTTAATTAACTCGAGATAAATGCTACCTGAGGCCATTTACAGTGCATCTACGTGGCGAGTGGTCTCAGCTGGCCACGTAGGCGCGCCGCACTCGAGGAGGTGAGGGACCATGGCTTCACCAGGATCCTCACATCCTTTGCAGGACAGAGGAGCTTTATCAGTTCAACCCGTGAAGCCACTCACGAGGAGGTGCATTGCGAGGGTCGTGGCCTAGCATGGTGCCTGGATTTGCTCGTCGCCGGCGGAGTGGGAGAGAACCACGGCGCCAACATTGGTGGAGGGGGAGCACGGCGTTGACGGCAGAAAGGAGGAGCACGGCGCCACGCGAGAGAGGTGCGCGACGTCCGCCACACGGAGATCTGCCCGCCGCCATCCCGACCACTGTCTACGCCGCCACCCTAAGCTCCTGCAGCCGCAGCACCGCCCCGACCTCTAGCACCCGCTGCTATCCCGAGCTCCGTCCGCGCCCCCCCTCCCGAGCGGTGGAGGGGAAGGGAGCGTGAGCACTGGCGGTGGAGGGGGTGGGAAAAGCGGTCTGCCTAGATCTGAACCACCACCACCGAATGCATCTCCGCCGCCACCCCTCATTCGGTCTCCGCCGCGCTGATGGAGGGGAGAGGAGCAGGTCGTTGGCGACGGTGGAGGGGGAGCGTCGCACCGGTGGGGGGAGGGGAGGGCGAGGAGCACGCCGCTTGCCGCCGGCTGTGGTAGAGGGGAGCGTCACGCCGGTGAGGGGGGTGGAGGGCAAGGAGCACGCTGCCTGCCGCCGGCTATGGTGGAGGGATGTAGAAGAGTTGGTCGCCAGATGGAAAGAGGGTGTAGGTGGAGCAAATTTAGGACCAATATTTTATTTTAGGGTCTTTATGGTAAAAATATGGACTGCTATGTAAACAGAAAAATATATAGATTAAAATAGAAATATATAAGGGCTAACATGAAAAATTATGGATCAAGTTAAGCCACTTGCATTCTGGGATAAAGTTCGTTTTGGATAAGTGGTTTCATCCTAGTTGAATGTGGAAATCCTTGATGGGATCCTTTGCACTGTAAATGCCAGGAGTGCATCAAAATTTACTGTAGAAAGAATGGAACCTTCTTATGAGTGATAATAAAACCATAATGCACGTCGTAGGAAATGTCCTCCATGGAAAAAGCAGCTTTAGCCGTAGCGGACACGGGGAATATACGCGGGGGACATGGCGGATGGCTGCCTCGTCGTCCGATCTTATCTTTTGGCCGAGATCAGCAGCAGAAAAAAGGGGGGCCCGACGGGGAGACCACAAAAGCGAGGATGCAAGGGGATTTCTGCCGCAGGTAGGCGTCGAGGCACAGTACTTGTTGTCGTGTGCAGTGCAGGCGATCGACCAGAGATCGGTGGAGAGATCGACTTTCGTTGGCGCACGTACGTGATCCGCGACGCATGGAAACCGATGGCTAGGGATCGGATGATGCTGGATGTGAGTGGGACATCGTCTCCTGTGTGCTTATTATATAAGCTAAATTCTAAATTTTTAAACCTATACTCCTTTCGCCTTTTCTTAAAAGCATCGATTTTTGTTATATGTTTAATTATTCGTCTTATTTCTTAAAAAATGTAATTATAAATTATTCTGTTATAATTTGATTTATTACTAATTATGTTTTAAGAACGGCTTATAATTTCGTATATCTGCATAAAGTTTTTTAACAAACGTATAATCAAAAGTCCACTGTGTCAATAAAAAACATGAAGAAAACAAAGTATTTTGAGAATTTTAAAGATTTTTTTTATCTTGGTTTGGTTTTATTAAGTTGTTAAATATATATATATATTATCTATAAATTACTTTTAGTTATTGATAAACGTCTTCGTTTATGCTCATTGCAATCATACTGACGAGGCTGAATCTGCACGGACCCGTTAGGTGGGCGTTAGCATATAGCAGAGCAGCTAGCTAAAGCTGCCTAACACGCACTGTAGCATGCATGTGTTCGACCGAGGGGTGTTTAGATGGTGAAATGAAAATTTTTGTATGTTATATCAGATGTTTGATCGGATGTTGGATGAATGATAAAACGAATTTCACGGCTGGCGTGGAAACCGCGAGACGAATCTTTTGAGCCTAATTAGTCTGTCATTAGTGCACGTGGGTTACTGTAACACTTATGGCTAATCACATATTAATTAGGCTCAAAAGATTCGTCTCATGATTTCTCACATAACTGTACAATTAATTTTTTGTTTTATTTATATTTAATACTCTATTTAGATGTCTAAAGTTTTGATGCGATGTTTTTAGACGAAAATTTTTTGGAACTAAACAACCCCTTAATTAGGAGGAACACATCCCGGTGAGCGTGTGATAGAGGGAGTACCTGATTATTTGCTGACTGTGGTGACCTTTTGTGCGGGTGTGTTCAATCGGTGCCCCCAACAGCCCCTTTTTCCTTTTTCTGGGAGGGGGAATATACGTATTGATGTGTCTCTCTTCTCTTCATTTCATTTAAAGGTTGATGTGTGTCCACCGATGCTAGAATAATATGAGCTGATCAAGAAAGAGGGACCAACACTACTACTGCAGGGGGAAAAAAGAAACACGAGGGACAGCAGAACACACATGGATGTAGCAAGGGTCAATTACTTCTACTAAGGTAACTGTAGTTGAAATTGATGTATAGACTAATGTTTGTGCGAAGATTGATTTTTTTAAAAATCATAAAAGTTTACCTCATAGAATAAAATATGAGTCTTCGCAAAAAAAAGAATAAAATATGAGAAAGTTTAGTGCAACATTACCTATTTTAGAAGAGGGTGACCTTCTTATAAGGGAGGATCCCCTCCTAGCCATTTGAGCCAGGTGTGGTAGAGAGAACAAAAGAAATACGCACGCTCACTCGTCTCGCCTTGCCTAGGCAGACGCGCGCGTATGCGACATACAACTTATACGATTGGGTTATGTAAAGTAGAGATAGACTGAGCCACCGCCTATTTAGGTAGCATGTTGCGTGACTGTTTACTAATCTTCCATGACGGTTTGTCTTCCTCTACGCTTAAGGGTTGCACGCTGACGACAACATCTGACACCACGAGTTGTTCCTTTGTGCACGTTGTTCCTCGTCAACACAATGCACAACAAAGCCAGAACACTAGGTATGCGTTCACCATGTTTCTTATATATGATCTATTCATGTTTTACTGTCTAGTATGCATGTGCATGTATAGATCATACGATGTGAGTATCATAGTTTACACGGTTAATATCCTGAGAAATAAATTAAATCATCATGTGCTTATATATTCGATATATAGATGTTTTCTTAAAAAATCATCTATAATATATTCTACTTATTGTACATATGTTTTATACAACAATCGTGTATATAATGGTAGAGTTTGTATGAGCTCAATCCAATATATTGAATCTGTCGGAGGTGAACTCCTTTAGTTGGGATTGTGAGAGACCTCCTTTTGGGTTTGGCCACGGGGCGTGATCAAGAAAGTTGGGTAAAACATGTGATGCATTTGATTGCAGTACTGAGCAAGAACAAATGCAAAGAAATATCTAGGTTCGGGTCGCACGGAGATGTAAACTAGTACTTCTGTGATGTCTCTTGTTCTCACCCCTCGTTTTTCTCTTCCCCCGGCATGACCTTTCTTTTATCATTTTACGGGGAAACCACAGTGTTGTAGAAGGGGTGGCTACACAAGTCTAATTAATGCTACAAATGGCTTCCATGAGAGGCATTTAATGAAGATATGTTGTTCCTTGGTTTGATAGGGAGTAATGAGGGTGAAGACAAATGTGGCTAAAGGGAGCATGCACCTATCCTCTAGATGACGGCCAACTCTCTTGTCCCCATTAATGCCATAATGGGGAAAATATGTATGCACCTTGCTATGGTACTTTGGCACTGATGCTATTAATTACATCCTATGTGAGCCGGCCACTATACCACAAGTCGCAACCCTCCCTCGTAGGGGGGAAAATGGAAACCTCGCATGCCTTCATACGGAACTCAGACTGATGGCCATCAGACATCAAACTGGGCCGACACCTGCTTACTCATCAAGAGGGTCACCATGGCCTGGCCCTCCACTAATTACCTTGTGCCTTGTCGTGCAGGGAGGCTCATCAAAAACCTTTTGTGAGGACCTTCACAAGCCCCTTTGTCACTCGCATAGTTGGGAGACCCTGGTTCCTATGTCACTGACATAATTCATTCTCATGTGCATATGCCTCGACTGTATGATTATAAATCCTTGCCTAACAGCTCCCCCCTTAAATCTAACCGCTACCTTTGTTTCTCCTCTCCTCTTTTCCATGATAATTCTAATGCTTCTCCAGTTTAATGATGCTTCCCTTCCCCTTCATATCACCAGCTGCACCGCCTTTCACTTTGCACAACCCTCAAATAGTATTTCCCTAACTGAGCCACTCATTTGTCTCATTTAGCTCATCCACCAATTCTGCTCAGGCCAACTTGACCCATTTGTCCCATTTGTCCAAGCAATCTGCCCTAGTTGAATAAAAACCCTCTTTACCTTGCACTCCATACCATTAGTTTTGTTGTTTCACACATGCATGCATGAGACTAGCGTTGTCAATTCACGCGCAGGCGCTCCACCAACTCGCCACTTAGCTGTAGCCCTACATCACGAAAAACCGAACCGACTGTCAAATTGATTCATATCCTCTACCATTATGTCGGTGACATTACAATAATCAACATGTGAGTATCATTCTCTCATGGGCCCACATATCAACAATGATAATGCCACTAACATAATGATAGAGAATCTTAGAATTTGTTAGACTCTTGATCCACTGACCCATTGATTTGATTGGCCCTACAATATGAAACATTGATTGGATTGGCCGTACAATATGAAACAAGAATAATATTAGGCACGAGAGATGTGGGAGAGGAGAAGAAGCATGGGAGGCATACTATTGTATATTAACATTAGGACTTTAGTTTAACGAACTAGAAAATACAAACAATACCTAAACGAGGTCAAATGTTTACTAATTTTGCAAAAAAAGCAATCGATGAATCTTGACCGAAACTGGGGTAAATCTTAGAACTTCGTGAATATCTCTAGCTCCTTAAGAGTAGTCCTAGTGTAAATTTTATAAATTACACCTTAAACTTTTTATAAGAAACATTGAAATCTAAATGAATAACTAAAATATTCCGTATAAAAAAAGATTGTAACACATTTTATGAAGAATATATTTTTATTTACGTTAGAAAGTATCACAATATGTTTTTTTTATCTGAAATCACAAGACTCATTCGTTAGAAGGAAGAATCGAGGATTTGGATTCTTAAGAAATAATTTCTATTAGTGTTTTTCGGTTTATAGAATAAATATAGAAAAAAAACAAGTAACTTTCTTTTCCCACGAGCTGCAGAGAGTAAGGGCCCGTTTGGCACAGCTTTAGCTTCCAACTCCAACTTACCTGGAGCCGGAGTTGTGCCAAACGGTACAAATTCTAATTTTTTTGGAGCGGAGCTGCTCCTAAAAAATAAACTACAGGGGTGGAGCTGGGTTTTTGCTGTTCCACAGCTCCACTCCACGCCAAAAGACCCACTACTCTTTGTTATTTTATTATAATTACTCGAATTTGCTACTCATGTAGGACTATATATTATTACTAAACATTTATATTATATGTTAACTGTCATATAGGATTTTGTAACCATATAGTTGTATTGTTCAAATTAAAAAATAATTGGTATTTAATTATATGAAAAAGAAACATAATTAAATTATGTCTTAATCATGACTCCATATGATCCACAAGGGTATTATTGTCAATATACTACGTATCCTTACTTTTAGGAGTTCTGAAACAGACCAAGCTAGACAAACAATTTTAATCTTCTCTCTGGCTCCCACAGAAGCAGTTCTCACTGGAGTTGGAGTTTAAAGCTAGGATCTGGAGTTCAGAGCTATACCAAATGGACCCTAAACAAGAAAAATTTACATATACTCCAACATATTAAAGTAATTCGTATGAATTGGTGTGTACACCACTTATTTTTATTCCTAGGCCGTGTTCTTATATTAGGTTAGCTAACCCAGATTTTTTTTTTCACGCGCACACTTCTCAAAGTACTAAAATATGTATTTTTACAACTATTTTAAAATATTAATCAATTTCAAGTTTTTATAGTTAAATAATTAATTAATCACATAATAATCCACTGCTACGTTTTCCGCGCGGTTGAGGGGCTATTTGTATCGAGGGACTTTTTCTAGTCCTTGTCACATCGGATGTTTGGATATTAATTAAGAGTATTAAATATAGACCGATAACAAAACTAATTGCATAAATAAAGACTATTTCATTAGATGAATTTTTAAGCCTAATTAATCCACGATTAGCAAATGTTTACTGTAGCACCACATTCACTAATCGTGTACTGATTAGGCTCAATAGATTCGTCTCGCGAAATAGTCTAAAGTATGTGGTGAGTTTTATTAATAGTCTATATTTAATACTTTTAATTAGTGTTCAAACATTCGATTCGATGTGACATAAACTTAAAAAAAAGTTGGAGGAAAACAAACACCCATGAGAGCAAGTTCAATAGCGTAACCAACTACTAGCTTCAATTCATCTATAGTCAATCTAATAGTCAATTTATATAATAGTTGCATACAAAACATTAGTACATGGTTCCACATATCATATACACACTCTGTCTTGGAGTTCGCGTGTAGCTGACTACAAATTAATAGCTCACATTTCTTCTCTCTCCCCTCTTATCTCTTTAAAATATGTTTATAACTGGCTTATAGGGGTTGTTTAGATGGGGCTAAACTTTTTAGCCCCATGTCGCATCGGATGTTTGGACACTAATTTGAAGTATTAAACATAGACTAATAAAAAAACTAATTTTATAAATGAGTGGTAATCAACGAGACGATTTTTAAAGTCTAATTAATCTATAATTAGAGCATGTTTACTGTAGCACAGAGGATAATCATGGATTAATTATGCTAAATAGATTTGTCTCGCGAATTAGCCCAAAATTATAGATGAGTTTTATTAATAATATACATTTACTATTTATAATAAATATGTAAATATTTAATGGGACAAGAGGCTAAACTTTAAATAAACCCATATTGTATCTGCTGTGAGTAACCGTGTTGCTGACCGCGGCACCTGTGTGGTGAAAATTTCCCACAATCCGACAAGTGGGCCACACGGTATAGAGACTAGAGGGCTGCACTTCATTCCGCCCGTTAGATCGGCCTTTCCCATCCCATCCGGGCGGCACTCCCTCAAAATTTGAAATCTGCCCCGCCGCCCCCAAAAACCACGAAGCCGATCCCCACCAAAAAAATTTCCCCCAAATCGGCATTCCTCTCCTTCTCCGATCGATCGGCCGCGACATGCCAGCCGCCGAGGCCGCCCCCGCGCCGGGGCCCACCCCGCCGCCGGCGGGGTCGCGGCTCCTGCTGCAGTCGCCGCCGCCGGCCTTCCCGCTCGGCTCCAACGACGACCAGCTCGAGCGCGCCCGGGCCCGCGCCGCCGCCCGCGCGGCCTCCGTCCGCCGCCGCTCCCTCGCCGCCTCCCTCGCCCCCAGGGCGCCGCAGCACGACCTGCTCAACCGCGACCAGGTCATGGAGCTCTTCCACAACTGCATCAAGCTCGCCTCCGAGAACGTACGCGCCTCTGTACCCCCCCCCCCCCCCCCCCCCCCCCGCGCCAAAACCCTAGGCGCCTCCTATTGAGATTTGTCTCCTCTGAATTTTTATCCCCCCATTTCCGCTGGGAAATTCGAGCAGAAAATCAACCAGAAGAACACGTGGGAGCTGGGGCTTATTGACCACCTCAGCGAGATCATCCAGGCGGGGGAGGACGACGACGACGAGACCAACTTCCAGAAGGTGCAGCAGCCGTCGCTAAATTGCTCCAATTCCAGCCTTGTTTCTTCTACTGCCTGAGGAGATTTGTGGCCACTTCTTCTGACTTCGATTGGAAAACCCATTCTTCTGTGACCAGGCTAGTTGCACGCTGGAGGCGGGCGTCAAGATTTACTCTTTGCGTGTAGATTCGGTGCACTCTGAGGCGTACAAGGTTCTTGGAGGCATCAACCGGGCTGGAAGGGGGGATGAGGCTGGTAAATATCCACCAGAGTTTCGTAGCGCTTTCCAATTTCTTCTGTATCCATTTGATTGTACTTCGGTTTTTTAAGTGGGTCACCTTCGAGTTGCAAGACTATTATTCATGCTGGACTCCATTATACTGTTTCAGTGAAAATTCAAACTAAATCGATATGCATGTTAGAGTTTACTTACAAAATAATCATGACCTAGATTGATCGAACAACCACATAGAAAGAAGTTTCAAGATCCTTTTTTATTAAAAGAAATAAGTCCATGTGAGAAATTGCTTTTTCTATCTGACTTCTATTTCTCTGGAAAACTTTTCACTATCATAATACTATATCACGGAACTTTAGTAGATACATGAGCGTGAGGATTATTTGAATTACATTTGATCGTTTACTTTTATTTGTTAAGGTTAAGTAGTAGTACTGCAAATTTATCATAAATATACCTTTGTGCCTATAGTTTTCCTTTGGAAAATGCATGCTGCTTCACTACGATGTCCTGATTTAGTGTTTGTTACTTAAGATTCGGAAGAAGGTAGCAATCCAGAGCATGCACAAGAAGGCGCGGGCAAAAAGGATGCCGATAGAAGGGTATGTCTATCTGAACTGGTGGTTTGCCTTTTTCCCACTTCAATTCTGTTTGGCTTTTTTCTAATAGCCTAATGGTGTTTTACATGTGCAGATATCACCCACGTCAACATTGGAGTCCTCCTTTGATTCACTTAATGTAAAGAAGTTTGATGGTAAGCTCCAAGCAAATTAAAGGGTAATTTTACCATTTTTGCGAAAGTACCTTTAGGTACCTCGAGGTACAAAGTAATTGGAGGTACCAAATTTTACCAGTGTTAGCCTAAACGGTAAACGCTAGTCGGGCGGTTACCCCCTGTCCAGCGTTTAAACGGATTAAATGTTTTAAACGGTTTTTCTACTTTTTGCACAAAAAATGTCAAAAATACAAAACAATACCAAATGTATCACGTGTTTTTTTCATGATTCTAAAAGCAACAACTGTGAGAATGATATGAGGCATACCTTATTCTGGTCCTCTGGAAATATGAAACACCCAAAAAAAAATGTAACTTCCATGTCCAAAAAATCCTCAAACAATAAATACCAATTATATACCCACAAAGGAAAACAAAGCAGGAGCAGCCGAGCAGCAACACCTGGATTCAGACTTCAGAGTACCTGGCCGTGAGGAGCAGAGGGGCGGCGCCGCGTTGGCCGTGCGGAGAGAAGCAGAGGGGCGCCTCTGTCGTGCCGGCCGTGAAGCCGTGAGGACGAGGTGGAGCAGAGGGGCGCCGCCGCCGCACTGGCCGTGAGGACAAGGCGAAGCAGAGGAGCGCCGCCGCGTCGGCCGTGGTGAGAGGAGAAGCAGCGGCGCCGCGCTGGCTGGCTGTGAGGGCGTGAGGATGAGATTGAGATGAGAAAAAAGCCGTCTGTGCGAGGAGGAGAAGAGGGAAAAAGAGCATTCTGTGCAGCGGCTGAAACCCTAGCGCCCTCTAGTGCAATTTTTGCCCCCTGCCCTGCCTAGCGCGACGTGCGATCTGGTCATGAAAATTTGGTTTGCCGAGTCGGCGTTTAGTCCTCTCTCCCACCGTTTAAACAGGCCGAATACCGTTTCGTTTAGCCCGTTTAAACGGTCGACCCGTTTAAATCAGTGTTTAGACCCTAAACAAGGCAGTTTTGTTCCATCTACCGTTTAGACGCTGTTTAAACGGACTAAATGGCCGTTTAGGCGAACGCTGAATTTTACACTAGAAAATATGGTACCTTTTGTTACTTTATCAAGGATGGTAAAATTGCTCTTTTAAAAAACTTTTTTAATTTTGCTCTAAAAAGTTAAAATTGTTGAGCGTAATATTACTTTTATTGCACTCTCTGTTAGTTGCCTTCACCGTCGATCCTTTGTACCATCAAACAACCGCGCAATTTGATGAGGGTGGGGCAAAGGGACTCCTGTTATATAACCTTGGAGTATACGACAGTTGTCGTGTGCTCTTTGATTCGTTTGAAGGAGCAGACAAGTGCATATTAAGCGATATGCAAACTGAGAAGGATGAGGTGATTGATCTTTCATTTGCTAAAGGTATGAATATCAGTTTGTTCTATTCTGCTGTCTATGCTTTGTATTTTTTTTCACATTTTGTAATGGTCTACTCTTGAACAGAGCAAATCGAGCAGATGGTAATTCACATGCCTCTCTGCAATGATATTTCTCCTACCTTGAGTGACATTGTTTGTCAGTTTGATGATGAAAACCGAAGGCCACCTCATGAAGCAATTTCTAGGCAAATTCCACTGACGGAAGATCAGGTGGATGACAGTAATGATGTGGCGAACGATGATGTCATGCAAAATGATTGTGAGACTTGGGATTTTGGAGGGTGTGATGATCAGGAGAGTGTGTACGATGAACAATGTAACCCAATGGATTATAGTTCAATGAACTGTCAAGAGGTACTTCCTGCAAACAGTAATTGTGATTACTTTTAGGAACATGTATTTTTTGGATTAACAGTGCTGATTACTTTTCTTTCCAAATGCTGCTAATTGCTCTATTTCCATGTAGTTTGAATCTATGATAGACTGACATTAATTGTGAGAAAATATCTGACTAATCATGGAATGAATATTTTGTAGATACTCAGTCAAACTGATTAGCTTTGTAGGATACTATACGATGTCTATTGCCAATCCATCCATTCACTCTCCAATGGCATTTCTTATGATTGAATTGTTTGAAGTTCACAATAGGGTCTATAAGTTTGTTGCTCTGAAGTATTAATATCTGAGTACATTTTTTGTAGGAAACTGATGAGTACACTTTTGAGGCTCCTGAAGGTCTTGATGTAAATGAAAGAATTGACAAAATTGCCGATTTCTTGTCATTTGGCATGGGATTCTCTGCAAAAACAAATGCTTGGGCTGGACCTGAGCATTGGAAATATCGAAAAGCTAAAGGTACTGTGGGGCACATAGTTTTATTTTGTTTTATTTCAGGCAGGCTTATTTAAGCTAATCTTTGGGCTTACATTCTCCTAGATTTGGACCCTGTCCCAACTAAACCTGATGATTCAGATGCCCCAAAAAAGACGAAGAAGAAAAGAGGCAAGGATGAACCTGACATTGATTTCAGCAAGGCATTGGAACATGATATTCCAAATATCTTTGCACCTCCTAAGAATCCAAAGTCATTGCTGCTGCCTGCAAATAGGGCTACCTGCAATAACAAACTTCCAGAAGATTGCCACTATAGACCTGAAAGCCTTGTTAAACTATTTCTTCTTCCAGACGTTTTGGTAATGGCAACTTACAAAATTTTTCTTTATATTGATCTGGGGTGGTTGTAGTAACTATTGATTTTTTTCCGTAGTGTTTGGCTCGGAGAAGAAAAAAACCTCTTGGTAAGTTTTTTGTGTTCTTGCATTTGTATTTCACATGAATTTTTGTTGTTACTTTTGTTATTATATCTTGAACTCCTCCAGTAAACTCTGAAGGTTCTTACGTTGTTTATAACATTTTTTGTGTTCTATTTCATGATACATGTGTTATTCCTCCAGCTCCTTTTGTTTTCTTTAAAATATTGTTAAGTTCATATCATTGTTACTTAAGTTAAATGAAACAATCTGTGAATCATATGATGTTAAAGTGTGTTATATATGAAGTTAGGGATTGTCAATATAAGTTAAAGGCTCAGGAATGGTTTTGATTTATAAGGATTATTGCTCTGTATAACTCCAAGAAAGGTGGTAATGTGGCACCTATGTTGGCTAGACATCAGGTAGAAAAATCCATCAACTTTCCATTTTTGAGAAAAGAACTTTTGTAAACTCAATTTCTCACACTGGATTATGTATGTGGCAAGTTGATCATGTGTGTATAGACTACCTATATTCTTGTTACTGTTTTCCTGCTTATATATCATTATTGTTTTCCTGACAAATTTTAACCACAATACCACACAATACTCCTTTCCCCCCTAATAGGTGGTTCGAGGGAGAATAATGACGACTCCATCCCATCTGAACCTTGGGATGGTGATAACTTTTGCAACGATTATGCCAATGAAGGGAATGCTGATAGTGATGTAGAGGAGGCAGTAGATCTTAGTACAAAACCAAGACAGGTGCGCTCCTTTTTTTGCCTTTCCATTTAATGCACTTAAGTTTTGTTTGCTCATGTT
The DNA here is from genome assembly GCF_000231095.2 of Oryza brachyantha. Taxonomy (NCBI): domain Eukaryota; kingdom Viridiplantae; phylum Streptophyta; class Magnoliopsida; order Poales; family Poaceae; genus Oryza; species Oryza brachyantha. The sequence goes on along the minus strand of NC_023163.2, from coordinate 14,480,991 downwards.
GTGGTTTGGTTCTTTCTATTGATATTTTGATGCGTGTGTGCACAAAGTTGCAATTGCAACAATTTGAAGTATTAAATCTGCTTAGGTCTGAATATAGTAACAAAAAAACTCGTAATAACAGAACGACTTTACACAAAAGAGAAAATGGTGTAAAGAGACTGTCAAGATAACTTCAATCTAAAAAGTTGCAAGAGTAGATGAAGTTTACTCAACACGATAACTATGCTAGCAAATACGTCATACTACTGCTGTTGTCATGGGCAGTGGCATAAGAGGCCCAGGGTTATGACCCCAATTCTTAGCGAGTGAACAGTACCATGGGTAGTAGCGGGTTATGGTCCCAATCCTTGAGTTAAATTGGCCGTTTGTAGTGGTGGACATCTGTGCTGCTGATTTTTATTGCCCAATAAATGCATCCAAACAAATGATACAAGTGTATCTTGCAAATTTAGTAGGCATTTATACCTTACATATACTCAGGAGGTCAAATATTGTTCCATATCATCCTTGCAACTTCTATCCTTGTGGATTTGACCCTGAGCTTAAAGTTGCTGACCTTTTGACAGAGTGCTCTGCCGTAAGGAATTACATGAAAAAACTATTTATCAGAATAAATTACTGTAACATGTTTGAGCTTTCAAGTTTAAGTTGGTCTTGCGTTTTGGTATTACTAACCTTACCTTTGGCTTGGTAAAATCTGAACTGATGCCTGTTTCCTTCCTAAACTAAAGGTCAACAAGATTGATATACAATATGACAAGGTATCAAAACAAGTCGATGTTCATGCCTTAAAAGAAGTGCTCTGGAATCACATCCATACATCTTCTGAGACGGATGACACGGTAATATCCTGCTGTTATTACTAAGAACTGCTATCCAAATGGCAGTAATACATTAGTCTTGTTTCCATTTTCATAAATAGAAGAGCCTAGAAGTAATCACTAAAACAAGTATTTTGGTTATTTGGTTAACTAGCATATTGCTTGTGTGTTGAAACAGAATTTTATTAAAGAAAATTATCATTATTTTTGACATATATCATCTCTTAATTGTTGCATATATTTGTTATTGACATGTGGTCTTATTGGTTCCACAGTTATTTTTTCTTCCCAAAAATAGAATTAGTGTGGGCGATTGACATGTGAATTACATAATTATTTTTCTTTTTTAAAAAATAGGGAGTTGGTGGTTGGGTGGGTGGTAGATTCACCACTCCATCATCACCACTACTTTTTATAAGAAGTATAGATTTACCGATGATGACATATGTCAACAAAGCTGAAGTTTTTTTTGGTGCTAGATTATGGTATCTGGTCCTACACTTGGCATGCTTACAACATCTAGGAATATAAAGAGATATTGACAACTATGCTATGATCATCCATACTGCCAATAATGAGCTTTCTGAATATTATTTGTTTAGTTTTGACTTTAGTGCTTGATATTTTTGTACCACACAAAATTGACAAAAATTGGTTACCGGTCACAACAGGCAGGGAAATGGATATTGCGCAAATGATTATTGCTTATATTTTAGAGTCAAGCCAATTTTGTTCCTGGTTTCTGGCTTTCCTCAAGTACGAAATTACTAACAGTGTCCTCACCCACCAAACATTTGTCTAGAACTGATTTGGTTGACATTATGAACATTCAAAACTGTAGCCGTAGCAATTTGCTGAGAATAAATCTGTTCCAAATTGACTTGTTTCAATAGCGCTTTATTGTTTCTTTATCCTATTGTAATTTGCCTAGGCAAATTTTCATTTAGAGCGTGTAGGAGGGTGTTTGTGAATTGTGCTACTAACCCAACATGAGAAACTGAAGAATGAAAAAGGAATATCCCTACATTTTTCTATGAATATTGTGAAAAAAAAACTTTGAAGTTCGAACTGAACCTTTTTCCCTAACTTCTGTTCTGTATGAATATTTAACAATATTGTGCTTGGTCAAAATTGTTCGACAGGATGACACGGACACAGAATCACCGCTGTACCTATCGAAGGTATTGCAAGATCTTCCAAGCTGCAACCCAGATGCTGCAGCAACAGAAATTTCGCCGCACCTATATTTCATCTGCCTCTTGCATTTGGCAAATGAACACTGCTTGACCTTACGTGATCGCCCAACATTGGATGAAATTGACATATACATTCCTACTTCATCGCTTGTGAAGTAATCCTGCAGTTCAATATGTTGTGCAGCCTGGTTTTAGTTTATTTTTGGCTAGGGTTTTCTCGGTGTATCATTAGATCACCTTTTGTATGCGGAAGATTATATATGATGTAATGAGAAAAACATATTGTTAGATTGGCGTAGGCTAATAATATGGGTAACCAATGACTTGCTCTTCAACCAAATGACAACAAAACTATATACAAAATATGAACTAAAAAATGGATTATAACTGATTTTGTTGAACTAGAGTTCGTAGCAAGTATCCCTAGATTGATCCTACCTGTCTCTTTGGGACGGTATTTGTCTCCTTTTTTGCTGCCTCTTTTTTTTTTTCATTATATAGACTGCCATTTTGAAAGCGTTCAGAAATAGACAACTGTGGCTCTATGCTTCAACACAAGGTTTTACTGTTAGTTTATTCTAATTCTTAATCAACTTTATGCTGTTGTTTTGAGTATGTTTGTTCCACATGTTTTTATTGCAAATGTTGCTTTACTTGCCCTTGCACCATCATAAGTTGTGAATACTGTTCTTGCTAGTTGTTGAGGAGTTAGATAATGGCCATGCCGTTTAGGTTATTCTGAAGTTCCATCTAGTAGGCTTATAGTTGTGGTTCTTTATGTCTAAGAGTGTGTTTGCAAGAGCTACTATGGATCTTGCATATGAAACGAGATGAAATATTAATATATGATTAAATATTAATTAGTAAATTTTATAAAAAAAACAGTTAGTTTGATCAAGCTATTACAAAACTATAGATTTAAGAGTATGTACAATTAAACTATAGATGTAGCACACTTCTTTTTTCATAAAATTACATATTTAATGTCAAATTTATCCCTACAGTACAACTTTGCAACTAAAAAATAGTGGAACTTTAAAGCATGTAGTTGTTTTTGATAGTTTCACCACTAAATTTATAGTTCTGGGATAGAATACCTTAAATCGATAGTTCTTTGAAAAATTTACTACTAACCTGTAGAATTGTGACAATTTAAATCCTTAGCTTTTGAATCTACATTTGACTGTTTGTATTATTCAAAATTTATATCTAGATATGCAAAATTATAATGCGTACTTAAATTCATATAATCATAAATCATATTATTAACAAAATAATTAATAATTATATATAGTTTTTAATAAGACGAATGGTTAAACGTAGAACTAAATGTCAATGGTATCGTATAAAAAAATATGAAGGGAGTACTATAGAAAATTATTATGACCTAGTGCTGAAATTGAACATACACACATGCATATATGCTGCTCGGCTTAATACGGTCCATTAAACGGCTTAGGCCGTGTTTGGTATAGGGGGAGTGAGGATTAGTTATCCAGCATGAAAAACGTAGTAATAGATTAGTACATGATTAATTAATTATTAAAAGAAATAAAATAGAGTAATATGGTTTTCTAAAGCAACTTTTCTATAAATATTTTTTTTTGAAGAAAGTACACCATTTAAAAAATGAGAGAATCTGAGATAAGTTAGCATATAGCCGAACGCGGCCTTAGTCGGATGATTAGTGGTGCTGATCGGCCGTTTTGGCGTTCATGCAGCCAAAACCCATCATGATATGGATGCTCATTTCTGCTTATGTTTATAAGTTAAGATTGAAAATTTCAATATCAAATCTAGAGTTGATTTTGTTTTTTGTCACCATAGTTTATTTTTTAACTTTGACTTTCAAGATATCAAAGAATACATATATAAAAACTTTATTTATAAATTATTTTTTATTTATAATATGTTGTTTGTCTTTTTATATGAAGAACCAAACAATCACCCACTCTTGCATTCCTTACCTATAATTTAATCGGTCATGATGGGCGACCTTTTCCACACTACTATTTTTACAATATGCCATTAGCCCGGCAACTTTTTCAAAAAATGTCCAATATATGCTTATATACATGTAAGGATTGACAATTAATTAGCTCTAATAGAAGTTGTAATGTATTATGATTTCTTAGTCTCCTTGCACGGCATAAAAGTTTTTTATATGCTTAATTTTTTTTTTGAAAATGTTACCCTTTGTGTTGTATACGAGAGAGGAACCACTCACACAAAAGATAACAACATAAAAATATTTTATGTAGCATATGAAAAATGATTTAGATTAATAACAACACAAAAAACATTCTATGTAGCATAAACTAGGTAAATTCTATTCTATAAAAAATAGTAAAGAAAAAGCATGAAACATGTACACAAACTTCCATATACTGTGTAAGTAGGCTACAAAAAGTATTTTATTATTTTTTGAAACTTCTAGTGAAAAAAAATCAATAATAACCTGTTGGTGTCAATAGGTGGTGTTTGTACTTTTTTTTTTGCTCTCATGGGGATTTTGCACTAATATGTTGCATGTTACATCAATTTGAACTTGCTCAGTCTGTTCAATTTCAACCTTGTAATGCAATTTCGTTCTTTGGTCCAACTATTATTTGTGTTTCCGTATTCCCGATTGATCCACTAGGGCAACCCAATTGGTTCTTTGCACCAAATTTTGGCGTAGCAATGGTATCTTGATTCGCCCTCTTCTTCCAAAGATTTCATAACTGGACATTATAACCCATTTCATATGATGCACTATTTATGGGACAACCCTAGAAAATAATCTATCTGAGGACAGTGATGGTGCAAATACATTCCAATTTTACATAGCTAAAAATACATATATAAAAAATATTTATAAATTATTTTTTGATTGCACATATGCTGCAAACAATGGGCCTGAACATAAGGAAAGAGATCTAGGCTGCGTTCGTTTAGAGGTAAGGATGGGTTAGTTATTCGGCGCGGAAAACATAGTAATAGATTAGTACATGATTAATTAATTATTAATTATTAAAAAATATAAAATAGATTAATATGATTTTTTAAAACAACTTTCTTATAGAAAATTTTTGCAAAAAATACATTACTTAGCAGTTCGGAAAGTGTGCGCGCGAAAAAAGAGGGATGTTAGATATCTAACTTGAGTTGCCGAACACGGCCCTAGTCACTCAACTAATATCCTCACATACTTAACATTGAAAATATACCATCGAATTTACGCTTTTACCATATGTATATGTCTTTACTCTAAAAAGGAAAGACACTTTGAGGAACAAAACACATACTATTACAGTACAAATACGTAACAGCTGCTAGTACGTTCAGAACTAGTATGCCCCTAACAGCTAACTACGCCCAAAATCGATGTTTTTGCCGTCAAAAGCAAGTTTCACCGGGAGGGGAGGGACCAGTCATTCGAACTCGCCAATGTCCTTCTGACCGGCGAGGATCCTCGAGATCTGGAGGCCACGGCTGAACGCCTGGTTGAATAGCAGACGTGTCTGGAACTCAGACACGAAGGGGAACCATGACAAGAAGCCAATGGGGAGGAAGAGGATAAGGCCCATCATATTCTCGTACGCTCTCCCAAGCTCCATGATGGAGTCCCACAGCATAGCCCTCTCCACCAATGGTTTACATGCTTGCCCAATCTGCAAATGGAATGAGCTGATACTGTAAGGAAGAAAAAAAAAACAGAGCTATGATAGAGGCTGGCAATGTTTTTCCAGTCATTCTCATTCTATCCGTTGGAATAACACCCAAAGCTTTTGCATGTTCCCTTAAAAAAATGAGCAGGTATTTTTACTTTATGCTTATAAAACTCAAAACAACTGGTACTTGAGTGTTTCACTCACCAGAAGAATGCACCAACCAGTAGGCATGAACCCAAGAATACTAGCAAAAACATCAGAAATTGTGAGGTTACCAACGACAAATAAGACAGCCATCACAGAAACGAAACCAAGGAAAAGGAGGCCCTTGAGGACGCGGAACATAAGCTGCAGATCTGTCCCAAACTTCTGTCGTCCAATCGAAACCATCTAAATGGAAGGAACAATAAACAGCAGGTAAAAATCTTAACCATCAGAGACAATAGACCACCTGACATTCTGTAGCTTACCTTTAGAACCACTAGGACCGAGAGCATAACCAGCCATGACAATCCATATACCTAGAAATTCAAAAGGGCCATACATCAAGTAGCAATTCAAAAGGTATTATGCAATTGTTAAACTACGTAAATAGCAAATAACAGATATATTCAGAGGTACCAGAATGCTTTTGCTGCGGCGTGCGATGTTCAGATGGTACACAATACCATACTGATAGATCAAGAAACGGAGTGAAAGGATGATTTCCAAGAGGAGAGAACGAATGCTAGTCTTCCTGAGGTGCTCCTGCTCACTTGTCCACCAAGCCTCCCAGCTTTGATCCACAGACATGCCAATACCCCCTCGGTTTCCCATCCATTTTCTCCAATCTGTCCAGTCATCAACTGTCTTCTGCCATTCAAAGCATGATGGATTGAAGATAAAGGGTGCGAAGAGCCAAGATGCAACCAGGAACCATATGGAGAAGGTGACAAATAGGTACATTTTTGAACTGCGGTAGGAACTTCCATATACCAAATAAACAACTAGAAGTATCAACAGTTCAAGTCCTTTAACAAAATGGCTCCGGGAGTACATGCGGTAATTGGCAGCAAACTTTGCATGGTAGACAACAAATCCACGGCCTGTACCTATGTATTTAGCTCCGCCATGCAGTATTGTTCTTCCATAGTAGTGTGTTTTAGTACCAAGCTGGAATGTGAAAAACACAGAAGCCAGCTGAAGCTGCATGATAACAAATTCTCCTAATGCTGTGCGGAACCCCTTCTCTAAGCCAACTTCCATTACCATAGGGAGAACAAGCAGCAAACCTAGCTGGAAAAAAGACTGCGAAGCCAGTGCATTTTCAAGAGGCTTAATGTTCTCCTCATTACGCGGATCCAGCAAAATAGACCTTTCCAAACCACTCATAACTAGATATAACCTCCCATATAGAAACACGTAAACTGTAAGTACTGTAACCTGGATGAAGGAAGATGGATGTCAGTACCCCAAATGCCAAAAATACAGAATGAAAACATGCTAACACCCTATACTCTCAGGCTCACCAAAAAATATATTTGTGGATACTAGAAAATACCAGAATGGCCAAACAAAACCTTTTCTTTATGTTAAATGTCAGATGTATATGTATTCTTACTCTTATAGTTTCTATATTTACTCACCTTGTACCTGTATATATTTGGCACTAGTGCCTCCATAATGAATACATGTGCTATTCATATCATTAAAGACTTATTAAGTCTTGATGATTTTGAATACACGGGCCCATGAAGAAACAAATGGCTCAACGTTAGACCATCTGGTGGATGCAATCTATCTTTTTCATTCTTTTTCTAAGTAGCTTGCTACGACCTTTGGATTTATATAACATATTTAGGTGGGTTCACTCTTAAGGCACCTCATCTCAGAAAGAAAGAACAGAAACAGCTTAGTTACTATCAATCAAGAAAATAAACTTCCACATGAATATTTTCAATTAATATCATACCATGCTACTGAAGTAAAACCCAACTGTAGTAAAGTAGAAAGATAGCATTCTATAAAAGTCAAATCTTCGCCCAAGCCGATAAATATCACGACTTATTGTTTGTTCACCATTGCCATTTGCCACCTTGGCTTCAAAGCTTGAAATTTGATTCATTCCCACATCACGCCCCTTTCCGACTTGCATATACTCATGATGTGTGACATTCCCTTCTCTCATTGTTGAGTTAAAACCTAAGAGCATTGCATTCAGTAACTGCGCACTAGGTAAGGGATGACTTCAGTATATTTGTAAAATGCATGAGATGCGGGACTTACCTGAAAATATATCTTCACTTAGATTTATAGTCTTTGAGGCTTTACTTATGCCACCTCTAGTAATATGGAAGAGTCTATCGAAAATATCAGGATGACCATAATGGAACCGCACCCTGTATTTACCTCACAATAATGAGTTGTGGGTGTAAAATGCAACATGACAAAAATATACAAGCATGAAAAGTGTAAAATAAAACATCTAACAATGTGGAAATTAGTCAAGTCTTAGTTAACCCTGTGCCATCTCATAACTATTTAGGTACATTTATGGTACGATTTCCATCAATGTTTGATCTTCTTTGGAATTATGCACAACAAATTCTCATAGCACATTTAGCTGTTTTATTTTTGAATTCATACTAACGCACAATTCCTCCCAGAGCAGCTTAATCTTCAAAATTGCCTACAACGGGCCAATTCAGACTTCTAAGAATGCAATTAAGATTGTGTGGGCCAATTGACAAACTATTGGTGATCAGAGCAAGAGTATAACTCCACACACTTATCAGTATTTTATGGAAATAGTCAAAGCTTTTTAAACAGTTTTCAGATAAGTGATGATTAGCAATTAGTTCAAAAGTCCACTCTGGCTAGGAATATCTGGAACTGGAAATTTTGTGACGAGGTATATTAATCATGCCTAGATCTTCTTATTTGGTCAACTCATTACTAACACCACCTAACAAGTTTTGTTTTAATTAGAATAAATCGCTAGTTTAAGAGTCCTTTCAAAATTTTCACATCGCAGAGTATTGTTTTGAATAAGTCTGCCATGTGCAAGGCATTACTGTTCACACATTGATGGTTGTTCCCTTCGATATAGGAGATAAGTGACTAGAGCCTAGAGATAAGGGTTTTTTCAAGAGATGTTTAGGTTAATGATGAGTTAGGGATAAGATTTATCTCTTCCTATTAGAGAAAGTTGTTAGGGGATAATGCCCTATAAAGGTTATAGAGGAGCCACATCAACCATTCTAGTTAAGCAAAGTATGAACCAATCTAGTTTCATGCCCTAGTCCCTCATCTCAGCTTATAATATTTCCCCTTCACGTGTGCCGATACAGCCTGGCTGTCCTGCTGGTGGTCCTTATCGAAATGAATAAAGGTCCATAAAAGTAGAACTTTAGAAAGACACCATTCAACTGAGAACTATAAAAACTCTTCATAGAAAACGGTAGTTTCTGGTGAGATAGTGCCATGGCCCAAGGTTGAAATAAAAAATATCAAAGCAACTTAAAATTCTCATTTGAGCTATGGATTATTTGTGACAGATAAATTTGGAACAAGTGAAAATAAAATATATATACTACTTCTGTCCCAAAGTATAAGAAGATTTAGTGTTGGGTACAAATATTAAGGAAATAGGTGGAATTAAATAAAGGTTATGATTGATTGTGAGAAGTAGGTGGAGAAATTAAATGGGTGAAGGTTGTAATTGATTGAGAAGAGAATGTACATTGGGAGGTTGTTATATTTTGAGATGCAAGGAGTACATACTAAAAAAATCTTACAATACTCTTACAATCAAAGATATCAACCGTTTGAATAGATTAGTTGGTAGTTATGGAAAATCAAGATGTAACCAGACTATGCCACATCAGTGTTTGTAAAAAGTTTGTAAGAACTTTCGCATGCATTATTTTCCGCCAAAAGTATTTTTAAACTACACAAGCCATAGTTTATGAGATATCAATTTTTATTCATATCTAGACAAAAGTTATCTAGGTCTACAAAAAACTACAAAAAATATTTTTGATGTCATTAATTAAGTTTTAAAACTACAAAAAAAAGGCTGAAAGGGCATTTCAGTAAAATAATAAATGATAAAGACCAATTCTAGGCAAATTCTTAGTTGCACTGTAGATTATGTAGAACCAAATAAATTAAGCCAATGCCAAAGTAAAAATAAAGTCCATTGGGCTGAGGAGAAACGGTTTTTTAATCCTCCTTGGGCAGTCCTGGCTAAAAGACCAGTTTTTTAAATCTATAAAAGTCCATTGCCATTGAATTGTACTTTATTTCATTTGCATCAAATTTATCTAGGTTATGAATACTCCATGGAGCGCTAAGAATTTTTTCGAGCCACTCATTAGGTGTTAAAGTTATAAATATTCCCAACCAAGCAAATTTTAAGAAATGCATGGTTTTGATAGTTCAGGGTTGTTCCTTAGACACACAACAATTTACGAATGCAAAATGAGTCTTTTTCTCACTTTTTTTCACATTTAGTATCAGCACAGTATGTCATCTCTAGGTCTCTACTAAATTACAGTTACTTTTGATATATTGAGAATTTTGTATAGTACTTATAAATAAATGATCTGTTCTGCAATACTTGTGTAAGGTTATGATATATTTGTTGCATGATTACTTTTTAAGATAAAGCTGAGATGATATTAAAATGGTCCCCATGGAAATAGTTAGGCCAAATAGAAGAAATATCTTCTAACTATTTCAACTTTTAAATGGAAGAGAAAGTTAATTTCCATTCTGAAGAAACGCATCAGAAAAAAAAAACCCTTCCAAATCAATGTTAAAATAAACATTACATACTTGAGAGGATTAGCCAAGACTCGTTGCCCAATTGTAACAAAACTAGTTTCTTGATTGGACATAAACCAAGCAAGTGACGAAACACTACAATAGGAAAAAAATGAAAGGGGTTACTAACAGAAATATTTACAGCAGATGACATAAACAATATATAATTGACTAGAACTTTGGAAGTTTGGATAGATTACAGATACCTCCCAGTAAAAATATGCTCACGAAGGCCTAATATAGTAGGCTTTCTCTCTCCATACTTTTCATTCTCAAACTCCTCCAGCACATTTCTCATTTTAAATGCCTCTTCAAGGTAATTATCCTACAAGTAAGAAACAATGTTTTTGTACCGTACATGTAAAAATTGCTAGTACCCTCTATTTTTTTTCATTTGACGCCATTGACTTTTAAATCTATGTTTGACCGTTCGTAATATTCATAATTTTTGTGCAAATATGCAAAATTATAAGTCATACTTAAAGTACTTTTAGTAATAATCAAATCATACCAAAATAATTTATAATTATGTAACTTTTTTGAATAAAACTAATAGTCAAACCCAAAAGTCAATGGCGAATAAAAATATGGAGGGTGTAATAGTTTAGGTTAGTCTTGGCCCAACAAAGGTTTCTTATGTTTTTACATGTATATATTGATCAGTTAATCCATGAGAAGGACTATTTGTGTTTCTCCTATATCTAATATTGTAAAAAAAAATCAACATTATCAAGCTCAAACTTTAGCTGGCTTGACATCATAATGTCCACTATTAAATGAGCATGCTTTCCTAAGTCTATTTACCTTTTTGATTATGATTAACATTTTTGGGTAGTGAATGCAATTTTTTAGATGATGGAAGCTTTATTAATCGCAAATCGCAATCAATTACATCAAGGAGATACAACCATACCGAGAACACAATTTGTAATGTATTTCCATCAGCACGATCACTACAGTATATACTTGACTTTATGACAGGTTGATCTTAAGAAGATCATTGCCTAGTCAACCAGATGCAGCATGCACCATCAATTTTTGCCAAAAATATTTTCCGAAGCAGGCCATAGCCTTATAGGGGGTGGATCATGTCTCATCCCATAGAATTTTTTTTATTTTTTAAACCTTTTTAAGAAATAATTTTATTACTAAACCTCTGGGGAAAATATTTCCAAATCTGAACCTTTTGGCCATGCCACCAATATTGGCGTGGCAAGACAACACTGCCACGCAGACTAATCGGCGTTTCATGGCGTGGCAGTCTGCCACGCCACCGACAATAGCGTGGCAAGCCGTTTGGCCACGCCAATGTTGGTGGCGTGGCCAAAAGGTTCATACGGTGAAATATTTTCTCCGGAGGTTTAGTAATAAAATTATTTCTTAAAAAGGTTTAAAAAATAAAAAAAATTTCCATCCCATACCAAGTCCATATGGTCTGGTTGAGCCTAGGTGTGAAGGGCTGTGTTTATGACAAGATTGTTCACATTTCTCAACAACTTATTCTGGTGAAGAACTTAAGATATACAGTGGAGAAAGGCGCATGCAGAACAAAATGTGCAGAAATGAGAACTATACCTGATTCATATCAATGGCCTGGAGTGCTTCCCCCCTGGTGAAAACTATGGCATGGTTTTGATTTTCAGGTTTTCCCTCTCCAATATCTGTAGGTTTGCCAGGAAGCTTGATGCGATAAATTTCCTAAATCAAGTTGAAAAGCACCATGTATGAATTATAAGTTTATATCATAGAACTAAACACAAATCCAGAAATCGTGAATAGTTGCTTAATCTGAGTTTTATATTATATAAACTACCGCGCAAGAAATTTTCAAGTAGCTACTAACAACTTAAAAGTGTGCATGAAAGTCCAACCTTCAAATAAAATTGAAACTTTTAATAAATGGTGCTTATCTAGGAAAAAAAGGCATCAATGAAGGTTTCTACCTTCAGAAAAATTCACCTGAATGAATCTTTGCAAACGAGTTCAGTAAAGCTATATGTTCAATTGGTACCTCATCATACTTGTCACCCCCTTTGACAAGAACAGAATAATAAGTCTTCTCTGTTGTTTCATTACCAACTGGAGCTTCTACCTCATCAATGTAAGCAACACGTAACGATGGATACCTGTACAATTTAAATATCAGATGGGTTGAAGTTGCATTACTGTATGGTATATCTTTATTAGGTTAAAGGCACATGGGTTTTTATACATTAACATGAGATTAAGGATGTTTAGATAGCAAGCTTTGTCTTTGGGATCCTTGGATGCCTTCTGCATTCCATAGATTTGACAAGAGACCACATAGGTGAATTTGATATCAGCAATGGCCCGTGCCAGATCTGAACTGGCCCATCCCTCTTGAGAGGACTCTACTGTTCTACGACGCTCCAGTTTAACTGGAAAAATTAAAATTGATTCAATGAATACATAGATTTATAAAGATGGTAATAAAGCAAATTTTGAGAAAAAAAGTAATAAAAAATAGAGATAATTACACGGACCAAGATCAGCTGTGTCTTGAATACACTGAATCTCAAGTGCTCTGCGGTAATACATCATTCCTCTTACTGGTGAAGTAAAATAGTTGATAATTAAACACTATATTAATATGTAATATGTAGGTAAAATATACATGATTGCATTGGTGATATTACCAGTTCTGGTGAGTGTTTGCCCCCTATAAGATGCCCATGGGCAGATTTCTTCCATCTTTGTTTTAAGTGATTCTTCATCCGGTGGTTTAAAATCTATCCGCTCAAGAAAATTTTTCCATTCATCTGTAAGCATGGAACAGTTGATGAGTGATCTATGGCAGACTTTACTCAATTGAGTGATCAAACATGTACATAGTACCTCGATATATTTTCCTCAGATAGAACAGTATGGATATCCCATCCTCATTCTTTTTATAAAGGTCATCTGCTGAAAAGAGTACATCCTCGTTGAAGTATGGAGTTAAAACACTGATGCAAAAGCAGAAAAGTTGTCAATCAAATATTCTTTTCAGTAAATAATTATTATACAGAGGCATGATCAGACGAAAAAAAACAGATAACCATATTTGACCTTGACAAAGAGTTACGGAGAGAAATTTTTCAAGAAATGAAAAGCGTCCTTTGACAACACAGGTTGGAGAAAGAGGTGGCAGGAGAGTTGGGTTCTTACCTAAAGGACATCATGCTGCGGACCTGTGGAGCCCTTGGCATTCTCATGAAAAGTGAGTTTGCAAAGAAAGTGATCCTGCGACGAGCATCCAAGTTTGTAGGTACATATATTGCAGATTCTTTTGTTGTCAATAACAGTTTAAGCCTGACACACTGTTAACAAAGAATTCCAATAAATAGTTAAAGAATGTTAGTGCTTGTAAAATAGAAAAGACTATTCCCATTGAAATAAGTTGCTTGAATGAATGGACATACGACCTTTTCCCTCCAAGTTTTATTCTTTACTGAATCCAGATTTATATTCGCAAACAATTGATTGGTTCTGTTCTCATCCTTCAAAATACTGCATGATTTGAAAGAAATGCTTTGTCAAAAAGGAGAAAATAAACTCTTGACCATGCTCGCTTGATTATAGATATTACCCTTGTCCATTCCTCATAATATCCTGGGTGATGATTTCCATTATATCTTGTAACAAATTTGCAATTTGTGTTTTTATCGGGTCAATGTCTTCATCAGTTTTCTGCAAGCGCAATTGATCAATCTTTGGAAGAGCAAATATGTGGTACTGAGAACTTCTATAGTCAATATGATACAAGGTATTTGTTATCAGTACCAATAGTAGATTTAGCAGCTTATCGAACTTAGCACTTAGCTGAGGAAGTTCATCCAATCGGAAATCTTTCACAAGTGATTGACGATTTATGCTGTCATTAATGCTGTCATATATTTGATCAACAACTCTGCGCCAATGAAAGATGCAAATTAAATTAGTTCGACATGCAGTTATGCTAAATCAGTTTTGCCAGTATAAACATGGTCAAACATGAGCTGAGAGGGGAAAAAGAAAAGAAAATATGGCTCACTTCTTATCACTTTGTTCCACAATAAGGCTGTACAGAATATTCAACAGTGTTTCATAGCATTCTACTACAGCATAATAGGTATATGGATCCTGATGTATCCGCTTTCTCAATTCATCGTCCCTTTTCTTGACATTCTTAGCCATGTCAAGTGCAATTGGAATCTGGATAATCAAAGCCATGAGCAAAAAAGGCTGCCTCACGGAGAAAATCGGGTGTTGAAATAAGAGCATCATTAAGTGGTGTACCTTACTAGCAAGAAGGAAAGGAGGCCATTGGAAAACAGAAGTATCACCGACAGATGATGGAACAATAAGCAAATCTTTCTCCCTGGAACAAATTCAAACACAATATTTTAAACATGTTTGCAGTTTTTTTTATAAGTATTTTAACTATCTACTATTAAAAGAAAAACAGACTAACACCAAAATGCGAACCTGTTACTTATTAAGTCTTCTTCTCTCAAAGATTGGATAAATGCATTCCATATGTCGGAGAACTTGTCAATGTGCAAACCTTTATCCTGCTGGTGAAAAGAGTTATCACGAAAATAAACTTGTCAATGTGCACATTTTTATCCTCCTGGTGAAAAGAGTTAAAACAAAAACAACAGCAACAAATGACCTCACGCTCGTGTCTCTTTTGTAGACTATCATCTCTAGGCACAAGATTTCTGCTAAAAGCTATTGGAATTGCCTCAAATCTCGATCTTAACATCCCAAGGGTCCGGATCTGCAGGAAGGTAAATATTCTTCAAGTTTTAGTACTGTTAAGTAAAGCACCAGTAGTTCAACCACACAAACTTTCATATGAGTACCAACCTCACCCAGGCGGCTGAAGGCACCATTCAGTCCACCATATATTGTGGAAAAAATGGCATACCATATTTGTGTATCCATGAAGTATACCTATGTGAGGAATTCAGTTAAACAGCTTGGTGATGAGATTGAGCAAGACATACCATACCATGACAATACATACCATGACAATGGGTGCCCATACAGTAATTACAACACCCAAATTATGCTGCACTGGGAAAATTCAGCATCCTATCAGCACTCCAAACATCACACAAAAGAATTACGTTTCATCTGCGTATCACATAAACTTACAGTACGGAAAGAATTCATGCCATGCGTAAGTCCCTCGTCCCAAGAACATAATTGTCCTCGTAGGTCCAACTAGAGGATAAATCTGAAGACAGTAATCACAAGATAGAGACATACTAAATCTCAGTACACTTTGAATACTTGAAGTTTCACAACAGAACAAACACTATTGTATAGATTATACTAACCTCAACATAAAAACTGAAGGCGAGCTTACATATGAGCAACATAATCCAGAAAAATGTATACCTGTTTCACAAAGAGAATATTTTTAGACAGAGATAATAAATTCATAATCTAGATATCATGAAAATGTAGGACTTACTTTAGAAGTGAACATGTACTCTCGTACATGCCTCTGGCAAGATATAGCTTTGGCTGATTAATAACAAACATGGTGAGAACTGACAACTACAAATAGTTCTGGTAAGTTGTTTAGATAGGTCCAATGAAATATTACCTGTGTCCACCACAAAAAAAATCTAATAATGCGAGAATTTGAACGCTCCAATGCCCTTCGAAATGGTAGAAATATGAAAAACAAAGCACTGAATATGTTTGGTAACATGTAAAGAGCAACTGCAAAATTATATATCGATTCACTCTGCAGATTTCCAATCCAACTGCTGAAGAACTTGATAAGGCCAGTGGGATTTTGGATAGAACTTATATATGTTATTGGAAGGATTATCAACCAAGCAACAGCTACAACAAATTTCAGGATATATCGTATCTTCTGTGAGCACTCCAGACTCCTCCAAGCTTTCCAGTTCAGAATTATCTCTAGTGTCGCTGAAAAGTTCAAGAGAACAATTTCAAAAATTGTGCACTAAAAGAGACAAGTAGTTTCAAATTCTATTGAGAAGCCACATATAAATCAAATTTAAGCAACACTGGTAGGATGAATAAAGGCTAAAAAACTACAGTGCTTGATGGGTAGAATAATTGTAATTTTGCTTCTCTCTCTCCCTTTTTTTTTGAAATGTATTCTTTGTAACTCTTTTGCAAATACATAAATCTATAGAGAGAGCTTTCAGGCATTGCCTGGCAGTTTTTAGCCTAAAAACATAGGCAAAACTTGCTTAAAATTTTGAAGTAGAAAACTAAGGAACTATTAGGAATTCTGATAATATTTTTTGTCAGGAAATAGAGAACTTTAATAATTAGAAACAATATTAATACAATCATGCCAGAGTTTCTGGTCTACATAGGATTATGATAATCTTGTTTGGTTGAACCACTTGCTGATACTTTAGTTATCATGTACATAGGATATCTGATCTTCTTAATCAAGATGCACAAGGATAGTTATCATGTACTCAAATCATAAGAGATGAAAAGAGTTAAGGCAGCCATTGGGGTAGAATGGTTTATCCAACTTCAATCAGGATTAAAAACAGAACAGTATGCTGTTCATTATTTATTTTTTTGTCGATAGCGGCTCTACGAATGAGTATAGAAGAACAACTGTGAGTTGATGGTTAATAAGGTCACAAGATGCTTAAAGTTCACGAGCTCCAAACTAAAAAATGTACCTTGAAGGAAGTTCAGAAAAGCAGCCGTTATGAATATTGTCAAAACATTTCTGAAAACCGTAGCATCAAAAATACCAGACAATGTACCAGAAGGGCTCCAAGCAATAATTACCATCGCCTACAAAAAAAGCATGGTATGGAAAATAAAGAAAAAACATAGCAGATTCATATAGAGGACAAAGTCCGATAGATATACCTGAAAGGCTAATATAAAGAAAGCCCACATTCGATCAAAACTTCTGAATAGGTGCAAAAATGTACGAACTTCAACAAAGTTTGTTTTGGGTATTCTATGTCTGGTAACTACGCGATCATGTTCCTGCATACATCAGAACTTAATTACATTATCTTCCAATATACTTCAATTTGAACATGTCAAGAACACGCACATTAACTATCAAATGAAAATGCATACATGTCCACCTTAAGTTTAGAGGTAAAAAAATAAGTCAAAGGCATGTAGTGGAATAAGAAACACTATGAAAAGGATTGAGCGAATTCTCAAGGGTATACAAGGAATTTTCTCAGGAAGTATTGTCATGCTGTTGAGTGATGTATGATCCCATTTTTTAAACTAATCCCAGTCATACTATTAAGAATATACTTTGTCTCAAAATAACTTCACCTTTCTAGTTGAAATTATTTTGGGATGGAGGGGGTAACATTTTGCTGATACATGATCTAACAGTATTATTGTCGCATGATATAAAATCAAGAATTTATTGCTTCTCGTGCCAGAGAAAATATAGCATTTGCTGTGAAGAAAAAAGATCAATGGTTAACCTCAATTTCAGTTTTAGTTTTCTCGGGAACAGCAAAAAAGTCGGCTCTTAGATCCATAGGCCAATTAAGCTGTTTGAAGCATCTCTTTGACCTGAAAGTGCAGACATTTATGACAAAAAGGTGACAAAGAAAACATCATTTTTGCGAATTTTTTTAGTACCTACTGATAAATAGAGTGCAACAAGTCAATAACGAACTCTTAAGAACAACTTACCAGAAGTACTCATTCAGGTCATCATAGTTCCTCCACTTTGAGTGGCTTGTTCTACCAAGTTTATTCATTGCAGCTTCCTTTCACATCAAATGAAAAATAAAGAAAAGAATACAGCCAAAGAACATAGGCGACATAGGAGATAACTTATCAGCACATACCTTTTGCATAACAGTGAAGATGGGTTTAATAACAAGCTGTAGAAATGCATCATCACTCCCCTCTCGTTGAAAGGGTGGGTCAAAATACTCTTCTCTTCTATTTGATATGATTGCATACAAGTCCCTTGCCATCTAATTCATGAATTTGGGGTGAAAAGGATTAATAAATGACTATGTTTATTGAATGCCAATGGTATAAGCCTACTGGTCTGTTTAAGAGAAAATTCTGTTGCATGCAGATTCATCCATCAAAATACATATTTTTTTTTCAACAAACTTCATAAAAAATATATCAGCAAAAGATAGATCATTTTATTTGTCAAACTACTGGTGGAATATATCTTATTTTGTTAACGTTAATCTTGTTTCATATGGTGATAAGGACTAGTAGCTTGAAACAGAATACACCATTAGGGTATTAGAAGGGGGAGATAGACATTGATTGTCACGGGAGAGCCAGTTGACACATATGGCAGATACACACTATCCATTTTTATAGTGTTACTAAACTTTATCACTAGGAAACAAACTTGAACCACTGTTGATCTTTTTAACTACAGATTATTTACCAAAGTAACTCATGTTGGTTGCTGCTCCAACTGGATTTCTTCAGCCAATAAGTACCAACATGGGCCATGCGTGCTTAAATATATGGGCATAACTGTGTTCTTGTACTGATGGCTCTGAAATGTGGAAGAGTATAAAGAACTGCTAAATATGCAGTTACATGTAGTATCATTTTGTACAGGTTGCAAAAGTTTCTCTTTCACATTATTCAGAAGCACAAGTTAATTTGTTGTTCTCATGACTCTTGAATGACATGGCATATTCAGAAGCCACAAGTTAATTTCTTCTCATGAGTCATGACTCTACATTGGCATGGCATCATAACTTAAGGTTTGGATTAAAAAAAAAGGCATTCTTGACATGATACAATCAGTTTCGTCCATAAGACAAATTTAATTGGCATGATACAATGAGTAGATGAACAGTACAGAAAAAAATGAATTGCATATGCACATAGTACAGAAGCAGGGATGCCAATATAGCTCTACAGACCAACAATATTTGACATAAATTACCTTGTCAGCATTATTGCCAAAGGTGCAGTTGCAAAAAGGGAATTGATCATAACAATTCTCAATAAAACAGCAAAAGAACCATAAGTATATGAACAGAATGTATCCTGAATTATATTTATCTCAAATACAATAAACAAAATTGCCACTTACATGATGGAAGATATAACAAATGCACTCAGGCATAAAGCGAACATTAGAAGCTTCACCCCAAATCAGTAAATACAACCCTATGTAAAGAAGCTCTGGTTGTTGTGTGGAGGCATCATTTGGAACTCTGCAATGTAAATTTTCTTTTCAGCTGACAAGGTTGTAGATTTTGAGAACCAGATGTGAGTGATCATTCATTGTCCTTACTGTATGTTTGACGACAAATGTAAATAACGGCACCAAGAAATGTAGTTTTGAAAAATTTTCCTCATCAAGTATATAACTGTTTCACTATGTATCTGCAAGCCACATTAGAAGCTCATGAATTAGTTTATTTTTATGTGAAATGGAAATGATGTGCAAAAAGGCTACAAGAATTTGACTTCACTCAGGATTAGAAATATTAAATGAAGCTCCAAAGAAGATATTTACCACATGATTGTGTCTCTCAGTTTGATATGCATTACCCCCTTTTCTCATATCAATGTTTGCAAGCAGCAAAATCAAATGCTCCTTCTGATTCTCAACATTGCCTTTCTGCAACAACGAAACAAAACATAAAATACTAAACAAATAGCAAAGTAGGTGTTCACAGATAAACAATGCTGTCTAGCCACCCAACTCAAAAAAGTTACCACAGTTATTTATATCTATAGCATGACAGACATAAAAAAAAACTCCCTCCATCCCGTAATAAGTTTATCTTTCTAGTTCAAATTTGAAGTAGAAAGATGAAGTTATTTTTAAACTGACGAAGTATTCCCCACGAAGTACAGCAAGATCAGGTAAATACTATTTTGTCAACACAACCATTTTCTTAAACAGATGTCTGGTATGTTGCATAAAGAATTTACAGTGCACAGATTTCTGGCAGGACTCTTGGCTGCCAGGAGGGCCATTCAGTAGGAGATGGCCGCTTCTATTCTCCTTTGTCCCACGCTCGAATATCTCGGTCAAGCAGGCCTTGCGGAACAGGCGGTGGGAAGCAGATCCAAGGAGGGTTGTCCGCTCCGGCTCTAGCCCAATTCCTGGAACTTTGGGACACGGTTACCGCGGTGCAGCTAACGCCGGGTTCGAGAGATGAGGTGACCTGGTTAACGTTGGCGGATGGGTGCTTCTCAGTGTCCTCTGCTGATGAGCTGTTCTTCATGGCCAGAACGATCTCACCCGCGGCACCATTGATCTGGAAAGCCAGAGCGCCGCCACGAGTGAAGTTTTTCGCATGGCTGGTTGCCCTGAGCCACTGCCTCACAGCTGACAACCTACGGAAGAGAGGATGGCCGCATCAAGATCAGTGTGTCCTTTGCGCATCACAACAAGAGGATTGCACACATCTATTTGTCCACTGCAGGTTTACCCAGGATCTCTAGGCGCGCTTGAGAGATTGGTCGGGAGTCAGGTTCTCACCGCCAACACCGAACGATGTTGGTATGATAGACTGGTGGTTGGAGGCAAGACAAGGTTGTCGGACGGGCTACAGGGAAGCATTCGACTCCTTGTGCATGCTGGCTTGCTGGTCAGTCTGGAAGGAGAGAAACGCCCGCATCTTCAAGAATCACGTCAGCACAGTGCAGGCCATTTTCAATGATATCAGAGCAGATGTATTAATCTGGAGGGAGGCAGGGATCTTTAGAGATGGTGAAGGTTAATGAGCAAGTAACAATGTAATCTAGACAGCTAGGTAGCTAGCTGGGGCCTGGGGTCCCCTTCCGTCTTAACTTCTCTTACGACAGCTTCCTGTCGACTTGTAACCCCAATCAATTTCTGTACATTCTCTCTCTGCTTAATGAATTTTGCTCGGTTTTCAGCCGACAAGGCAAAAAGAATTTACATGATGCCAGAAAGGAATTTGCTTTGAATATGATATAACCTCATCAATGAACAAAGCTCAGGAATAACCAACATTGTAAACATAGAAGGTGTCATTACTTCAATTTAAATAAATACTTGTATGATATAACCTCACCATGTATATTTTCATTGTCATGTCATTAAACTTTTGAGTTAATATCCAATGAAGTACTGAAACCTTCATACTTATCTTAAAGATGGAAATAGACAATAAACAAATGGAAAACCATAAGGTTCCAGATCATATAGTCATGTGAACTAAACTTCTAAGTTCCATCCCCAATGAAGTACTGACTTTATATTTTGGAAGTTCATATCCATACCAATCAAATCCAGAAGGTTCCAGAACATGTAGTCATGAGTACTTTTAGATCAAGTTAGGCAATTGAGTAGGATTGAAGTGAAAAATTAGATACTCTCTGTCCAAAAATATAAGGACATCTCCACCTACTTCTCCATCTTAACCAATGAAAACCCTCCATCATTTACTTTTTTCCACCTACTTTCCCCTCTCAACCAATCATAACCATTCCTCACCTCAACCTTAATCCCCACACCTCTGACCCACAAAAAAAACTAATGTTCTTATGTTCATGGACAGTGGGGATATTTGTTTATTTTGCACCTGAAATCCAAATGTAAGCCACAGCCAGTCAAGCAAATCACGAACAATGGGTACATCCATCTCTTTAGCAGTAGAAGTTGGATCAGGCCTTGGTTTGGGAAGGTCATCTATTTTGCGAAGAAGATCCACTGCTGCTTTAATCTGCCAATTTTCAAGCACAAGAAGATCACTTCTACAGTTTACTACTTATTATATTTATAACATAAATGTGTTATTCAAGAAGACATTCTCAAGAATTTAAGGTATATGACCTCAGGAATTTCCATTACTGGTTGCGGCTGCCCAGAAATATTAAGGGGTAGAATGTTGTAATGTGAGAAGGAAGCTTTGCCCATTTCAACCCTTTTAGCATACCTATCATACTGCAACCAATTGTTCCAAGTTCCATATCACATTTCATGATTTACTGAAACCGGAAAAATCAATAGTATCTAGCAATCAGACCTCAGGGAAAAATTTTTCAGGTGTCACAGTCTTTAGCACATCATATAGGACAGATGCAATCTGATAGTGTCTAGCCATCTCCTCCCTAACGCATTCAAATAAGAATAAGTGATCATTTAACAGCCAAGGTCTCCCCTGCTGCCATTTGCTCAAAATAATAAATGAACATGGACTAAATCTGAGCCATCTGTAGTTTTCTAGAGAAAGATAGCCAAATGCAACAATGGTCAGTCTTACGGTTTTTTGGTCTTAAGACCCTCCTCGAGATTTTTTCTACAATAATGCTCATAAAACCGTTGAATCTCTTTTGCATCTGTTGATGCAATTCTGCGCTGTGTCTCATGTTCATCCTGTCATATAACAGACACCAAAGAATGTGAGGTATATATGTTGAAAGCAAGTTTGATCAATTAACTGCTGAAACACTTATACACTGAGTAACGAAGAATGTCAAAGGATTTTAGGGATTTATACTAATCTTCTACATGAAAACTCATTTGGTTTGCATTCAATAACTAATGGAGACTCATTGGTTTGCATGAATTACTATGCTAAGCTTAATAGAAATGTTGTCTCAGCTAGTATCAAGACAAGCTATCACTGCTAACTAACTGCAACAAGAAACAGGGAACCAAGTGATACCTGGTTTGGGACAAATTCTAGAAACTGCCATGCAATGTTTTCAAATTGTCTGATTGACCCTAATTGCCATGGCATGTCGATCAGCCAATTAATGGACCCTAGTCAGTCCTACAATTTTGTTATATTGAATTGATGAAACGATGATTTATCTGTGTTTTAGTATTGTTAGTTTGTTACATTTCTGCTCTTTCAGTATCTTACCTTGTATATATAAGATTATCTAGATTACTGTAATGTTCTCCTTCAATAAAGCACCTTCCTATAGCACTAGTAATACGCCCGTGCATTGCAATGGTTCCCTACAAGTTAGGATGGACTGCACAGGCCCATAGGGAAAAGGGGAGCGATTTTTTCCTACCAACTACTTGTTTTTTTTTTGGTTTTTTATGGAGGTGGTGGTTTTTGCATGACGCGGGGAGAGCAGACGCATGACTCCAGTTTTAAGTGGTAGAGATATAGTATAAGTGTAAAGCAAAGCAAGCATCAAGATTAATAATGTAACACCCTGCCTCCAAAATCCATTCGTCCTCGCTTCGTGTAAAAGGATTAACCTGTTGATACCATGGTTAGAGTATCAAGTCTTATAAGCAGACCATCATCTAACTAAACTTTCAAGGTGATACTAAACCACCACTACATATCCACTTCTGGGCCACATGGGACTAAAACTACTATTAATAGGCTTCAGATGGGCTAGGGTGTTACAGTTGATATCAGAGCATAAACCTCCGTTGTATGATGCATGCGCTTTGGGTCATGGCCTACACCGAAGGGGGTTCTGGGCCTTTGTCGTGTAAACTCTGCCGGAGTGTTAGCCCTTAAGGGGGGCTGAATGCAATGTTATCTGATCGTTCTATTAATCACGATTAATCGGGCTGATCGGTCCCCTGACCTCAATCAGGGCATTCTAAACGATCAGGCCGATCATGTTTCTGATCGTCCAATTAATTGGTGATCAGGGGCAATCAATCGGCCGATCAGATGCTCCAAACGATCAGGTCGATCAGGATGTTTTGGGCCAGCCTGGACGATCTTTTGTCACTTAGAATTTTAGTTGGGCCAGCCCATTATTTGTAGGGTTTCTTTCCCTCAAAGGTAAGTACCATCTAACCCTCAAATAATATCTCTATTGTTGCATATTATGCTGCACACTAAATAGTATATAGAATTATTATGTTCCGGTAAATATACCGCACTACTATACCGATCAGCCTCGATTAATTGGGTTGATCGACGATTAATCGTCCTGATCGACCTGATCGGTGCCATGGCGATCAGGTCCGATCGGCCGATCAGACAACATTGGCTGAATGTAACACCCCAGCCCGTTTGAAGCCTATTAATAGTATGGTTTAGGGCCTGTTTGGGGGAGCTTTAGATTCTTAGAAGCAGCTGCTTGGTAGTCAGCTTCTGAGAATCTGGAAAAGCTCCTAAACCCAGCTTTTGGATTCTTAGTTCATTTTTTAGAATCTGTAACTATAGATTCTTAGAAGCTGTGGACCGTTTGGGCCAGCTTCTGAAAGAAGTAGCTTTTTAGGAAAAGCTGTAGCTGAGAGAAGCTCCCCCCAAACAGGCCCTTAGGCTCATTTGGCCTAGAAGTGAATGTGTAGTGGTGTTTTAGTAGCACATTGGAAGTTTAGGTGGGTGATATGCTTATAAGCCTTGTTGCTCCAACCAACCTTTTATACGAAGCGATGACAAAAGTTTAAGCGGGATACTATGCGAACATGAGTCCACTCAATGTGTAGAGCGGACTAATGTGGATTTTGGAGACAGGGTGTTGCAAATGGTCCCTTATTGATAGTTAAAAGTATGTAGTTACACCATTATTGTTAATGAGTGTAGCACATTAATATCACAAGACATACAAATGCACTTAACCACAAAAGTAATATGATTCCTGCATTTAGGTCCTTTCAAGTACTTACATGTTACTTGTGAAAGATGTGTGTTGGCAGTTCATATTAATTGACTAGCTAAAAGAAAATAGTTACCTTCTCCAGCCTATGTAAGAGGTATGTTTTGAATTGCCGAACTCCTCTTCCACTTGAGTTTGGATCCATAAGGTGAGCCTTCTCGAATGCCGTAAACCGACCTTGTTTAGCAAGACCAAAAACCACACTCATGTCATCACATTGAATTTCAAGAGATATAAACATGCACAAGGCTTCCATACAAAAACAGGAAAAAAATAATTATATAACCCATATTATATGGGAATATGATGTGCTTCCAAGGCACGGAACATTCAAACTAAGTGGTGTGTTCAGGGAAATGGATTCTAATCCAACAAGGGGATGCCCCCTTATTTTTGCATGTCATTCAAATAGTTATAAAATTATTGACAAGATAGATTAATGTGATATATCACTAGACAAATAGGCATGTCCAAATTCGACCTCTATAAGTTGTAACAAAAGGACATATTAAACTCTAATTACTATAGGCATATTCAAAGCCATATTTGTTTTTTTTACAACCGGTAGAAATTAAGTTTGATCTTGTATGTCTATGTAGTGATATACTTCTTTCGTTTCATAATATAAGATGTTTTGGTACTACCTAAATTCATCAATGATATATGTTCATATATATTTCTAGATTTATTAGCATCCATATGAATCTAAGGAGGGCCAACAAATCTTCTAATGTGGAACAGAGATAATATTATACATTAATCTATCTTTTTTGAAAAAAAAAATCATAGCAACTTAGGTGATATACACGAAACAAGGGGATATTCCCTCGAATGTTTAAAAGAGTTTCCATGTTCAGAAGGTGTGAACGAAATAGTCCATACAGCAGTTCGTACGTGTGTACGCGTACTGAGCATGGCTGTGCAGGCAATGCATATAACGAAAACATACAAACGAGAGAGAGAGAGAGAGAGAGAGAATGAAATGGATGCACGCACAGAGGTAGGCGACGCGCGGGTTCTCCTCCTCGATCTCGTTGGCGGCGCGGAGGATGGGGACGACGGGCGCGAGCGAGGAGGGCACCAGCTCGCTATCCTCCCTGACGTCCCCGACCTCCTCCCCGGAGTACCCCTCGGGCCGCATGGTGAACGCCCTCGAGTACCCCCGCCGCAGCGACGGCTGCTGCGATCCCCCCATCCCCCCTCCCCCTCCCCCTCCCCCGCCGCTCGACGCCATGACGCCTCCCCCACCGCGCCTGCGGCGGTGGTCGACCCCTAACTCACCAACCAACCAACCCCACCAACGCGGCGCCGACGGCCACCACGGGCGATCGAGCCACCACCAGCAGCAGCAGCGATGGTGGCGAGCGTTGAGGGGAAGAAGAAGGGAGAGCGCAAGGAAGGCATCTTCTTAAGCGAGGAGGAGGAGGAGGAGGGAAGTGGGAGTGCGCGCTTTTTCGCTTTGCTGCAGTGCTGCTGCTTTACTTCACGCTGCTCTTTCGAGGGGGGAGGAGGAGGAGGGGGCTTTGCTTTTTCCTTTTTTTTTTCTTTCTTTTTTGTCCGGCGCTTGACGTGGATCAAAACGGAGTTTGGGGGTGGCCGGCGAGGGAAGCAAGGAATTGGAATTTGGAGCGGGACGGTCCCACTGACAGGGCGGGCCCACCGGCCAGTCCGTTGCTCTTCCTGGGACTTTTTTTTTCTCCGCAGCGATCCATGATTATCTATTTTTTTTATAATTATTTAATAGTATAAATAATTAAATTAATTATTATTGATTTTAAAATGTATTTTATATAAATAAGATAATAATTATATATATTTTTAATAAGCATACTATTTAATAGTTTTAGAAGTGTGTACATAGAAGCTGCAAAATAATGTGCATAAATGAACACAACCTTGGTGCCTTTTTCTTCTCAGGAAGGCAAACTAAACGAACGAATATTATTATACCTGGCTTCAAAATTGTTCTTTGTTCCGTTCATTCGTATGTACCACCGCATGTCGGCGCCCTACTGCAGACGGATCGATAAAGGGGGCACAAAACTAGCATCGCTTTGCTTTGCTATTCGTTCACTACTTGTAACGCTCTATAGGGTGGTTTTTTGGTTTTTTAAGAAAAAGGGTCAAATAGTATATTTGCAAAAAAAAAATAATTTAAGAATAAAATGTTTATAAACTTGTTCCTAGTGATCTAAAAGCAAACGCTAAAAAATAAACTACGATAAAACACTCAATTTAAAATTAAAAATTTTAAATTTGATCAAATAAGCGTAAACAGAATCAAAAAATAAGACTGATAGTTTTTCATATTATTCGATTTTTTTGAGCTGTTCGAGGATATGCACGATTAAATTACCTATAGCAAAGTAGAAAATCCGCTTTTGAGTATTTTTATGTACAATTTTTATTATAAGACGTACGGAATACCTTTTATAAACCATCGATAATCTATAATCGATGACCAGAAAAAGGAGTAGGCCATCGCCTTGTAGACTGGCAATGAGTCGTTGATAATTTCAACCTTTTGTTTTCTCCAAATTGTACACAAGACAGTGTTTGAAGCAGACTCTCCGGATCGGTGGTTCATTGGGCGATCGGTTCTCTTTTACGAACGCAAAAGAGTGTGTTTAGTATAATATAAGAAAAAAGATGGTTTGGCCTGGTCTCAAACTCTAAAGCTACCTATCACTATCTCCATAGTGCTGTGTATTAATTGGCATAGTTAAGACTTTTTAGAGTACCATCATATCGAGTGGCAACTACGTTCACTGGACAGTCTAGTATAGGTGGTGTGGATTGTATGGGTACGGATAGTAAGACCACTGCGTCTAGGATTGGATTCATCTCTATACAAGTCTCTTAGAGCACGTTATAAGATAATATATAAGATTAAATCGTAACGTGAATGAGAGATGTAATAAGGACATTCATGATGTAATGACTAGGATATTTTTCATAGAATTAAATGAGTTGTTATATAGGATGAAAAATGATGTGGCAAATGATTAAATGAAGAAAGACGATAAGGAAACCATATCTGGCAGAGACGTTGTTTCTACAAAATACTCAAGACGTGATGAGAGATGAGTAGTATTAAATTCATATGTGAATTAGCAACATTTACATTATAAGGGCATCCCCAATATATTGGACTACTTTGTCTATATAGATGGGATCCATGTATATGGTCTTTTGCTATTTTAATTTACACCATATATAAAGATAGCAATGATAAGGTAGGATTCATAAATTCAATAGTTCTAGCTCTCTTACAAGAGAGATGAGAGAGATAATATATTTTAATTCATATGAGTTGTTCATATAGCAAAAGATAGCTCATCATATTTCACTTTCTAATGGCCCCTTCGAAATGATAAAGTAGTCTATATAGTTATAAGAACCATTTTTAGTTCATATGTGGATCCCCTAAGAGTGTTGTCTGCTATTAGTTTCTTATAGAAATAGTATCTAAAGAGAAAGAGTAGATTGACTAATAAATGTTTGAAGCTATATATTGTACTGCATATAATCTATATGTGATGTACTGTATATATCATGTTTTAATTAATAAGTTGTTTAAATGAACAAAATTAAAGGTGACGTATACATCTATCATAAAACTCACACTAATGATGAAGCTAGGCTCAATTCAAGACTAAGCTAGCTCAATAAGCCCACTAGGCTAGCTAGTTAGCTAGTTCTAGCTCCTTACGTTAAAAAATAAGAGTAAACACTAAAGCAGTAACCGATAATAATAATAATAATAATAATAATAATAATAATAATAATAATAATAATAATAATAATAATAGAAGAGTATTACTTAATACAAATAGATTGAAAGTAATGTGTATAAATAAACCGAGATAACTTTGCAAATAGCATGCATGCTAAACATATATGAGTTACAAAATACCATTGTAATGTCACGTACAATGGCATTTTGTACTCCATGATCTTGCGATGGTACAAATCTTAGCCCTAAATAGATATTACTTAGAAGCAGTAGGAAGAAAAACATATAACACTCAAGCTAGTTAAACAAGTTTGGTAGCTCATGATTGATGGCTTGATCTTGCCTCATTAACCGAACGAGCTAAATGCCAATTTGGTTGATTGTTTGGTTTTTTATAAAAAATATCAAACAACGTACATATGTGCAAACGAAAAATAATTTATGAATAAAAATTTTATATACGTATTCTTAGTAATCTAAAACCAAGATTGAAAAATAAACCTCGGTGAAAACACCCCAACATCAACTCCAAATCTAATGTTGAAAATTTAAATATTAGGTTATAGACATAAGTAAAAACGAAAAGCTAAGGTGAAAGGTCGTCTAAGCTCGTAACGACTCCGAGTTTAATGAATCCAAACCAAACACGGCATGCCATTCTTACCTCCAAGTCATTAAACTTTCATATATATATATATATATATATATAGGGATGGTCTCTTAAATAAAAAGAAAATTCACCGGCTTGGAGTTGGTTTCTTATAAGGAAAATGCACCGGTTATGGCTTATGCAAGTCAAAATTTGAATTTTTAAACTTAAATTAGAGTTGATTTTCGGATATTTTTATCGTAGTTTATTTTCAGTCTTGACTTTTATATCGCTATGAATACATATAAAAAAATATTCATAAATCATTTTTCGTTTACAAATATATCGTTTGTCTTTTTCTTAAAAAAAAAGCCAAACAGTCACCCCCTTAAAAGTGCAGCTCTCAACTCCAACTAGGAGCAGATTTAGCCTATGTGGTAAACAAGTAAGCAAAAATAATTGAATAAATTACCAACCCACATTTTAGCAACCTTCCTTATTCATCCCACTTCCCCCTCTCTCTCCATCCTAGTTGCATATATTGCCCTCTGCTGCACTTGTGTCGCCTTCACCGCTAACTCACTATATCACATGTGTTGCCTTCGCTGCCTGCTCGAAACCGCCCATTTTGCCTCCGGTGCTAGGTCAATGGTAAGGTAAGCGATGGCGGTTGATTCATGTAGGGAGGCCTCCTGAAGCTTCCAGAGGAGTCGAACAAGGGAGCATGGATGGAAATGGAAGTGGAGATCGTTAGGTGGTGCGTGCAGATGTGATGCAACCAGTGCTAAGTTCAATTATTTTGCTGCTACCTATGTGAACTGCACACTCCACCTCCATCGGCTGGACATAACTCAGCCTTTACCAAAATGAGTCCTCCTCGCACATTTGTCATGCTTGCTCCTTACATGCAGAGGAGCAGCGAAGAGACTATCTCTTCTCATTGTAGCCACTTCCAACAAAGATGATGGTCAGATCTCATATGGCAAGCTTGAAAGAGGCAACCTACCAACCGATGCCCTAGTGCCACCTCGACAAGATGTGGGTTTTGGATGATGGATGGAAAGATAGTTAAGGAAATAATGCACCTATTGAAGGTAACTGTAGGTTTTAGTCTTTGAGAAAATGTTAATTGATGAACTATAACCCAAATTTCGATGGAAGCAGCCAAAATGACTTGATGAATTTATGTAGGTCGCATATTTTTTTTATTGCCCTAGTGTTGCTGCAGAGGTTCACATCAATGGCTTTGAATTGGTCTCCTAGCTAGTGCTCTATTTTCCTCCTTGGTCTTTTAGTAAGGGACACTAAGCACTACACTCGCTAATCTTTTGGGTTTGGAGAGTTGGGGATTTGGATCTAGAGAGCTTAAGAGTTAGAGATTCTTTGTGAGGACATGGAGATCAACACCCAACCCTTGACTTGAGTTTGTTACTCTTGGAGGTGTTTCTTCTAGCCGGCTAGGAGTTGTCCACGAGGATCCAATTGGTGTGGATTATTCGAGAAAGTTAATTTGTGAAGGTTGTCCCTCTGCAAGGAGGTAATCTAGCGGAACCAAGCTAGTTTCTAGTAGTTTGCTTATTAAAGCAAGATTCACTGGAGGTGTGCATTGTCCGTGCCTGTGCTTCGATGATGATGGGAAACTAACGCTTTCTCCTAGGTTCTATCCTAGTGAGGCTCGGTCATCACCTACGGTGAACCCTTCTCTTGGTTTCCCCTCTCCCTTCGCTCTCTTTTGCTGTTGCCGTCGTGTCAAACAGTTGTCGCCGATGACCATTTGCCCGTGTTCCCCGTGCGGCGGAAATGGTGCCATCAATTGTGCCCGCTCCCGGTCATCTCGGTCGTTGGAGGACTGATTTCAGCCGTCCGTCATAGCCTCCCTTTGTGCTGCGTGGCACCAGTGCGTGTGCACTAGTGAGGCCATCGCGTCAACACTGGTTACCTATGTGACCACTCGTGGACCCGATGTGTAGCTCTCGCTTCCGCCATTGATGGGTGGGGCCCACCTGGCAGTCACAAACCACTGTCTTGCTGATGTCAGCGCCAACTTTAATATGTGCAATAAATTGTTAACTCATTTCTATTTAACTTGAAAAGATTAGTAAAATTCCATAATTCACAACTAATTCATACGATCTCCGTTTAAGCTCATTCAAACTTCATTAAATCTAGAAAAATGTCTAAATCCAATAAAAATAGTTTCTTTTACTATTTCTATTGTTCAATATATTGTTTTGAGTGTTTTATTGTATGATTTAGATTTCGGTGATTCCAAGGTTCCAGTTTATTACAAAGTGGTTGCCCAAGCTTGTTCAGAGTCGCAAGGCAAGTTAAATTATAATCCTTGAGCATATTGTACCTTGTTTTTAAATTATTTTTGTATTATTTCGCAATTACATGATATATGGTTAATACATATGCTTATGTTATTATGTCTGTATATGTTGTATTTACCTTCACTATGTCACATGTGTATACTTTTTATGTTTTTAATTAAATTCTTAGCTCTACTTAGTTCTTACAACAAATAATTTAGGATGAGATACTATATTCACTCCCATTTAAAGTATTGAGTTTCAGGATCTAAATGAAACTAGTTCATGATTTAGGGTCTACTAAAACAACTAAAACATAATTTTGAGTATGTGTGCCGCGGCCTTAAGTCCTCTTTTGAGTATGTGTGCCAGTGGGAGTTAGGGAGCACTAGGACCGTGTTCTGCTGCTGCACGTAGTTATTCAGCACGGAAAACATACTAATAGATTAATACATAATTAATTAAATTAGTTATATAAAATTATATTTTTAAAGCTACTTTTCTTTAGAAATTTTTCGCAAAAAATACACTTTTTAATAACTTGGAAAGCATGTTTATGAAAAATGAGAAAATCGAGCTTATTAATCTGAAGGAACTAACGCGGCCTAATCTGTTGGCACGATGGAACACGTATGGAGGTGAGAGAGGACAAGCTGTCAAGCTCGTTCACATTCTTCATCCTCTTCGCTCGCCTCTCTTTCTTGGAGAATGTAGAGGACGGAGAAAAGTTTATGCCATGAATAACGTCAGCCCATGTATGTATTTTTTTAAAACAATATTTGATTCAGGGATATACGTTACTAACTGTATTGTCACCATTGATAGATTGTCCTCGGGGGTTAAATCATGTAGTTTGATATATTTAGAGGGTGCTTTTGTTTGAAGCTCATATACGTGCTATTAGAAAATATCTTTAGGTATTGAATTTTTATCGTAAATTTTAGTACACCTTAGTAACCTACTATCTAAATGTAGTTTTTATACTAGAAATACGATACATCACGCCGGTAGGGTTCGATTCCCCAAGCCTGGAATCTGGACGAGGGAAAGGTCTCATCTTGTTGGTAGCCTAACTTGAGTGCCATCGGAACCTATCCGAAAAATCGCCCCCTGGGGATAATGGAAACTAGAAATACTATGAAAAACTTGTGCCATTTTAGACTTAGTTTTGGAGAGAACACATGACACGCCACTGGAAGCGCTAATTATATGTCGAGCATGTCTAATGTCTATATCTATCTATAGTTATTCTTTTCATATCTAGTTTAGCTGATTTTTTTTTTCAATCGTAGGAAACATTTGGGGGTACCACCTTGCTTCACCATCAAGCAAGTATAAATTTGTGCCTAAAGCCATGACTCGGTATGCCTTTAACGCTACAGCAGCAAATAAGCTGTCGTGTCGCCGGTTCCAACTAATCATAATTAACCGTACATGTCGACACTGTGCGATCTCGTAGCGCAGTAGTGAGTATTAATTAGCTCTATTTCGTATTATAAAATTTTTATAGTCATTTTGATCTATCTCGTATTATAAGATTTTCTAGTTATTTTTAAATTTATATAAATACTAATAAATCTAATCATATATAAAATTTATAATATAAAATATATAATATAAAATAGAGGGAGTTTAAACCTGTTCTCAAATATAATAACTACCCATCATAAAGCTTCCATCACTGTACTTTCCATGTATTTAATTCTCTATACGTGGGCCCACCTTTGAAACTTCTTATGCTTAATATATACCAGCTCTAAAACTTATTTCTTAATATATATGCTTAGCTAATTAATTTACTAATTGTTACTCCCTCATGTATGACACCGTTGACTTATAGAATTACGTTTGATCATTCATCTTATTCAAAATTTATATCCAAATATGCAAAATTATAATGCATACTTAGAGTTCATATAATAATAAATAATATTATAACAAAATAATTAATAATTAAATAATTTTTTTGAATAAGACGGATGGTCAAACATGGATCTAAAAGTCAAATGGCGTCATATAAAAAAAATATAGAGGGAGTATATTTCGGGTGAAGAGGAAACTATTTTGATAAGCTTCTCCATGTAAGACTAAGCCAGAAGACGAAAAAGTTGTCACCCATTTTAATTTATAGCCTAACCAAATAATTCTAATAATTAAAGGAAACACTTTTATACCACTCGATGATAAAAAGTATATATAGATGAGATAATCTGGTCCCAATATAACCATCATAAGATAGCACACATGCACCAGGGGTGCCTACCAGCTTAATTAACTAACTAACTAACCACAACCTAATTAATTAAGCGACTAATTAATACCTAATTAACTAATAACTAAAGACCTTCACGTAGATTGGATAATCAGCAAGTGGCCTGCACGGTGAGCACGCCGGACACGCACCCGGCGCCGGCGAGCTCGCCGGTGATCTGCACGGTGCACGACTCCTTGCCCACGCACGCCGCCGCGAATGCCTCGTACGCCGCCTTGGACTCGCAGCCGCCCTCGTAGGCGCCGCACCGGCCGCGCTCCACGCCGAAGCTGGCCACGTCGACGCTCGACATGGTCCTGGCGCCGCCGCCGCACGACAGCGTCAGGGCGTCGCCGGCCTCGCCGGAGGCGCAGACGGCGCCCGGCGCCACGGTGCGGAGGGAGACCTCCGAGGGGTCGCCGCCGGCCTCCTCGAAGAGCACGAGCGTGTTGGGCTCGCCGGCGCGGAGGAAGGAGCGGGGCACGTGGTAGAAGCGCTGGGAGGGCTCGCCGCAGCCGGTGAGGCAGCTGGTGCCGTCGCCCTCGGCCTGGAAGGCGCCGCGGTAGTCGCAGCGGTGGCAGCCGGCCATGTCCGCCGCCGTGTACGAGGGCCAGTAGCGGCCGAGGTTGTTGCCGTTGACCCACGCGACGCCCTTGTTGAGGCCCAGGAGGTCCACCACCACCGCGTCCTCGCCGACGGGAGCTTCGAACGTCGTCTACATTTATATTAAAAAAATAATATATTAAGATAAAATTTCATTTTTTCTTTGTTAAGATAAAATTTCATTTTTTTCTTTTTGCAAAGAATAAACAAATACACAAACACTAAAAAAATACAAGGGCTTATGCTACTTTGAGAAAAATTAGGGGTGATATCTTATTTTTGCTATAATTAACAAAGAATAAAGTAAAAAAGACGATAGCTTTAAGGGATTGAATAATCGAGGTGATGGTAGTTATTTTTTCCCTCCTCGGGGTATTCTTTACAATTGTGTGAATATATTTGTGGATAGGAACAATAATATTTTAGATTTCAAAGGACTGTATTACCTTGTACCAAGTGAATGGCCTGTTGATAGGGATGGTGCCATTGTGACCGTCCCATTTGTAGGCAGGCTTGTCAAGATAAATCTGCCTGTACTCACCGGCCAA
Organism: Oryza brachyantha; assembly: GCF_000231095.2. Lineage (NCBI taxonomy): Eukaryota > Viridiplantae > Streptophyta > Magnoliopsida > Poales > Poaceae > Oryza > Oryza brachyantha. The sequence continues at coordinate 14,445,938 of NC_023163.2, read as the reverse complement.
CCCAGCCTAGAAAGCAAAACATTATATCCAATATCAACACTGAAATGACCAAAAGAGTTGAAAGATGATGTCTGTACCTTGTAAGACCATGAGCTGTTGGAGAGGTCAATCTGGGTGCCATTGTTGTCGATTAGCTTAACTGGGCCTCCGACAATGCCAGCAGGCATCTTCTCGAACAAAGGTCCATAGTTCTGGTTGATAGCAAGGAGCAAGATTTATACTACCACCAGTACATAGGATTGCAAGTAAAGAAATGCAGTTCATTGCTCTGATGAGTAAAGAAATAAAATAAAGTGTTAACCTTAAGGCCAACGGTGGCACTCAGGAGAGAGATGTAGTTCTTGCCGTCGTGAAGCTTCACTGGCGACTTGAGTTGGAAGACAAAATCACCATTGGCAGAATGGTTTTGTGCTGTCAAAACACATGGTTTGCGAGTGAAAATTACTGATGATGTGATATATCTTTTTACGAGAAAATAGTTGTGTTGTGTAAATTGTAGGAGCTCACCAACAAGCTTTCCATTGACAAAGGCATAAAGTTCATGGCCAGTTGTGTTCACGTACAATGTGTAGCTCCCATCTCCCTTGTGGTTAAGGCTACATATTTATTGGAGACATTATATTTCCAATCGAAGCCATCATCATATTCGGTAAATAATATTTTTTTGAACGAAATATTCAGTAAATAATATGATTAATGATATGCTTCTCAGTACCTTGTCCTATACCACAGATAATCGCTTTGGTCAGTTGATGTTGTGATTTGTTCCAAGAGCTCGTTCTTCCTGAAGCTGCCCTTTTCATCGGTCATGAAGGGTCTCAAGTTCTCAGGCATCCATGACCATTTTAGGCTCTCTGGCTTCACTGATTTAGGCTTCTTCACCATGACAGATGTCTGGGTCTTAATCTATCACGTAGTATAAACAAGAAACAAATCATTGGCAATGGATTTATGGAGTTTGCATATATATGGTTCATTAATGCCATTACTCAATGGTGAGAGGATAAAAATATATATACCTTGGCACTATTGAAGGCAACAGTCTTGCAGTCAGGCAAGATACTAACAGACCATGCAGGCAAGAGGTGAGTGCTTCCATCAAGTGTCACATTCACATCCCTATCATCGAATTGGTTGTTGATGAAACAAGCAGAGGACTTGTCCAGAGTGTACTTTGTGACCTGCATTTAATTAAAAGACAGAAGGTAGCTAAGCGATATCAGAAATTTTATAAAATATTGATTTAAAAAAGAAGCCATGATCTGAATTAAAATTACCGTGACGTTTTTGCCATAGTTGGTGTCGACGTACTGCCCATGGACAAGAATCTTCTCCATGGACTTGAGGACTGAGTGTAGCTCCTTCAAGTGGCCATATTTGGGCTGCCTGAGATTACCTGTTGTTTAAATTGGACCAATAAGTTTTCCACTTAATTGTTAACTTGTCTTAATTGTGAATATAAAACTTACCATACTCATCCAAAGGCGCATCATAGTCATAGCTAGTTGTGATGTATGGGCCTCCTGAGGTACGGCCAAAATTGGTCCCACCATGGTACTAACAAAAAAAAAAGAAATTCAGTTCAGTCTAACTGAAAAAGTATCAACAGTGAAAAGAGGAGGAAACATATATACCATGTAGTAGTTTTGCAAAGATCCACGCTTTTGGAAGAACATCGCAACCGCGAAAGCAATGTCTTCAGCTGACCTATGGAAGTCAGGCTTGTCCCATGCTTTGAACCTAATGAATAATCATGCCAACATAATTCAAGTATAAACTTTTAAACCAAAAATGGTAGGATACACCTCTGCCAAGTTCAGAAGTTAATTAATTTATTAAATAAACAAAGAGATAACCATGAAAAGCAGAAATTAATTACCAGCCGGTCCAATTCTCTGTCCAAATCTTGGGGATGCCAGTCCTGTTTGGAAACCACTCATGGCAATAGAATCCATTGCAAGTGTTGACCTAATAATTAAATCATGTGCATGTATGTTAGCTTAGATGTATATAGATAAATGAAATATCCTATATATATACATTTTCTGGAAATATTAAAACTACTCAAATGCTGACCACATTGTGCGGCACATCATCATCCTGCTGACACATGATCCATGGGACACCGACGTTCTGCTTGTTCGCCATGTCCGCACACCAGTGGATGTATTCGGACGCAGACTGGTTGTTGTTTAGTTTTCCCATGATGTTCCCGTACTCATTCTCAATCTGTATGTAGATTAATTGAAACAATGATTAGTGACATTGTGACAATGGAGATAGAGCATGAAAATTACTAACATGTTAAATTCCATCAAGTGATCAACCCATTAATTACCTGAGCAAGAATGATTGGGCCTCCTTGCCCTGCGAACATTTTGGCATCCTTCATCTTGTTGATTATGAGAGTGGTGAAAGTCTCCATCTCATTCTATTTTACGGAAAACAGAAAAAAAAACAGCACTTAATGTCTACTTTAGTGTATATAAAAGTCTATGAAAAACATAGGAGATCGAATTTAAGTTACCTCAAAAGGCTCATTATGCAGCCTAAACTGCATTCCAGGGATGTCACGCAGCCAAACAGGAAGTCCTCTGCAAGATTTTTTCACAAAAAAATAATAATCAAAAGGTAATAAGCAATATATTTAGCATATTTTGTTATTCGTATTGCTTGCATTGAAACATGGTGAGAATACTCGTGTGTATATATACTGTATACATACCCATAGTTCCATTCACCGCAGATATATGGGCCGATGCGAAGAATGGCATACATGCCAGCATTCTGTATCTCCTTGAAGAACCTGATGACGTCATAGTTCCCCTCGAAATTGTACTGCAGATCATAAATAAAATTAAATTAAGCTAATTAGGAATAGGAAGTGATGTTTAATTACATGTGCAAATTAAAGAAGTTGTAACCTGACGACGGTGGGGCTCATGACCATTCCAGAAGATGTAAGTCTCGATTGCATCTAGGCCACCTTCCTTGGCCTTCTTGATTAGATCAGGCCACATCTGCATTTATAAATTGGAGAAGCGAATTAATTGCCCGTATATGCATCGACACTTTCTTCACAATAAAAGAAATTAAATACATGTGTATGGACAAGATCTTACACAGACTATAGTATACATAGATATCTAGAGAAAATATTGCATAGAGCAGATGCATTCATGCATACACGCGAACTTCTTGATATTATATCAAAATAAAAATTGAGAAGAAGGATTATTGTCGGCAAAAAAAAAATACTGACGATACATCCGTAAAGAATGTTTTTTATTTACTTCATGCAATTTAATTATAATATGTTCTATTTATGCATGACAAAACAAAATCATGGAATTGTATTTAAGTATAGTAGATAACAGTCGATGCGAAACGCACGTATATACATACATACGTATATGCGTGCAGCGACTATACGTACGTACGTGCAACTGTGTCAATTGGTGCATATAATAATTAATACATCTGACCATCGTCATATCGACCGATCACGTACAATTAATACATAAGCTAGCTTGTGAATTAATGAGGTGAGTTATATAATATAATTACGTATAAGATGTATGTATAAGCTAAGCTTGCGAGTGAATGATTGAAGTGATGAGTTATATACTATATAATTAATTACGTACGTCGGGGGTGCTCCTGGGGTAGTGGATGGATCCGGAGATGAGGATGCGCCGCTGGCCGTCGATCACCAGGCTCCGCTCGTCGTAGCTGACGCTGGTGCCGCCCACGCCGCCGGCCGCCACGACGGCCAGCAGCAGCGCCAGCGCCACCCAGCAGCTGCCGCGCCGCCCCATCATCGCCGGCCACGTTTGGAGAGGAGAGGAGAGAAGACGATCGATCGATCGGAGAGTATACTCTCTCGCCTAGCCAGCTAGCTTGTTGCTTGCTAGGCGATCGGATCGAGGAAGCTGCAGATCGATCGAGTTGGGAGGAAGGCGATCGGTGGTGCTGGGTATTTATAGGGCAGGCATGCACGTGCGCGCTGGTGCAAGATCATGCCCGCGCCGGCCGCGCGCGCGAGAGGGGTCGGATAAGCACACGGGGCGTTAGTTAGTTAGTTAGTTATAATCAAGTTTTCGAAGAGATATACCAGCTGATAATTAGATATTGCGTGACATAAAACAGAAAACCGGCCGGTTGGATATCTTTCTGGTACGTAAAAAATTACGATAAAGTTAGTTTAATAGTTATTATTTTTTGTTAAAAAATATTAATATGACATTTACCGCTCAAAGAACATACACAGTTATATTTGTTACATTCAATTTCTACCATTTATAACAAGAGATTAATGTTTGTCTTTTTTGAGAAGAATCTTGAAATTAATATTCACTCCTCAGAACCTTAAGTACTACTAATTAAGGCCTTTGTAATCAGCATGCTACATGTCCTTTCATTAATATGTATGTTTTTGTGGAGTAATATTTCTCATTAATGTCTTGTTACATTTTATTTTTTAAAAATTAATACTATTTAGATGACAGGATAAAAAAAAGAAGAGGATATCAATCCGAGCGATAAAAATGTATTCGATAACCATACATGATAAATGATAAATGGATATGTGATATACGAGATTGATCGAGATATATAGGTTATTGCTTATGCCGTGGTAGAATCCTAGCTAACGATGTGCTTGCGCGCAACGCCGTTTCGGTACATACACACAACGTGCACGCATAGTTTAGTTGGTACCGCTAGCTCCACCAAGCCAACTGCAAAGCTTGGTCGCTTCTTCGTGAACCAGAGCACCATTCTCGTATTTTTTATGTTTATATTTATAAGTCAAAATTTATATTTTTAACCTTAAATTTAAAATTTATTTTAATATTTTTTACTAAAATTTATTTTTCATAAATAGATAACTATACGCATATAAAAGTTTTATTTATAAATTATTTTTCGTTATAGAATACGCCGCGAGTCGGACTGATCTTTCGGCCGCCTCGCACGGCCCGCGGTGCGTCGGCGAAGTCTCCGCGCGTCTCGGGTGGCGAAGACGAGGTTGACGGCGACGAGACCGCGCCGGCCTAGCTCGGCTATTCAAAGCTCTCATTGTATTTGCATAATGTCGCTGTTCCCACGTTGCATATCTCTTGTCCAACAAATTCGTGCATCGTTCGAGGTAAAAACAAACAAGATTTTGTTAGTTATATGTAAGGCTAACACGTTTTAGGTTTTTCACTTATGCTTATACTTTTAAGACAAAATTTGAATCATCAATCTGAAATTTTGGAGTTGGTTTTAGGGTTTTTTATCGTAGTTTATTTTCTAGCATTTACTTTTAGATCGAAACACATATGTAAATAGTTTATAAATTATTTTTAATTTCAAATATATCGTTTAGTTCTTTTTTAAAAGCCTAACAATCACCAACAATAAAATCATTTCATTTTTGATCTCTCAACTCTTCAAAACCATTTATTTTGATATCTTGGTTAAGTATGTTGGTTTTAGATGACGCGGTACCTACGTGTAGTCAACTTGGACTAATTGATGATATGAACATATTATTTCGAAGAGATTGTCAAAAATCGATTCCAAAAAATGCTATAGCGTGAGTTATCCCAAAATAATTATCCTCCTAAATTTTCTTTTCAACTCCAATGGTGCTTGTACATTTAGATTACTAAATTTAGTTAGTTTGCCACGTCGACATGGGTGAAACCGGTCGTGTCTACATGTGCACAATCGGCCACGACGACTTCTTTTTATGTAGTTTTCTTGTTTGCGCATCTTTTATCTTGCTGTATGCTTAGGATCGTACTCTAGGGCACCAGACGATCTTTTCTCTGGTTGTGTGCGCAGACGGAGCAGGTGGAGGTGATCGAAGGACGGAGCATACAGAGTAAGTGCATGGTGAAGGCGGCCGAGCGATGGAGGGGAAAGAGGCGGGTGAGCGTCAGCGGGGACGAAGGAAGATCGCAAAGAAAGAAAAAGTGCGTATGAAGAAAGAATAAGTGTGCTTGAAGCCAATTTTTACCACTCGAAGCAATTAAGAATACCGAAAACATCTTCGAACATTATAATCTATTAAAGATGCTCTACTAAATAATAAACAAAAATAGAAAATAAAAAGTTAAGAAAATACTACACCTACAAGTCAACCTGTTCGAACAGTCATATTCTCTTTCATCTCTTATATATAATTTATTTAAATGACTAGCTAGAATGCCGCTAGGCGCCATATCACATAAAACCAACTTAGTTTTGACTGGGCTGATCTTTTGGCTGATATTTTTATAAGCATAATCCTAGCGATCTAAAAGTCAAACCTGAAAAATAAACTTTCATGCAAAAAGTCTCAAAATCAACTCCAAATTTAAGGGTAAAATTTCAAATTTTGACTTGTATAAATATAATTGAAAAAATATTACATAAATATAAGTGAAAAGATAAGGGCCGAATGGTTTCGAAGAATCGAATGACAAAAGGTGAACAATATTTATGGATGAGTAATGAAAGCCAGAAAAATGCCATAGTTAAAGAAACCAAATGTGAACTTTTCTCTCGCATTAACGTGTCGTGGGCTTCGTATTCAACCTAGATAGCGGGGTTATTTTTAATATTTTACACCCCTTCCATTTCATAAATCATTTAAGGTTTGTGTCAAATAACAAATAAAGAGAAATTCTAAGAAATATCATTGACAAATGTCTAACTCTAAAAACAAACGACTTTGTCTAAGAAATATTATTATCGTTATAGTTCTATCCATTTCATGCCGTTAAATGCAATGTTCATCTTATATCACTTAACGGAGGGCTTTTAAAGGAACCTTAGCGACGATAACATTTTTTCGACAAAGTCATTTAGACGATGATATTTCGTGAACTCGCATTTGCTGATGATATTGCTTAGAATTAGGCACCTATCAATGGCATTATTAGATTTTCTCTAAAATAAATATATTACAACAATATATTCATGGGTCAATTCAATGAAACTAATTTGATGTTATAAATATTTGTACATTTCTTTTATTAATTTGATTAAATTGGAAGATGTTTGACTTACAGGAAAGCAATATTGATTTCTAATATAATAATATAATATAAAATAAAAAGGAGGACTTGCATCTTTCCTAAATCCACCAACTAAAACTTACTCAAGTTTTCACTAGCTATTCCTCTGCCGTCAGATCCAACCATCCAATGGCTGATAACTCCCACAATCCTATGTGTGTAGCAATGCTACACAGGATACACAACACGTACCCAAGATCCAAATTGTTTCCATCTCATAAAATCAACGGTCTAGATTATCCTCGCGGCGAAATCATCGTTGCTCCCTAATCCCGTCCACTAAATCACGCGTCTCCGTAATTCCCTCCGCCGCTCCGTGTCTCCCGCTCTCCACCTACGTCCTCGCACCCCTGCAACAATCTCTGTGCCCGCCTCCCGTCTCAAAGACTCAAAGGCTGCATCGTGATACTTGCGCTCCGCGTCATCTCTGCCAAGCCCTTCCCCTTCATACCCCCCCCATCATCGCTCACCGCCACAATCCCTTTTGTTTGCCGATGTTCCCCAACCACCCCCCTCCCCCGATAAATTTAACTTTTTGCCACTCTTACGTGCAGTCAAAATAGATTTGCCACCGTGAGTCTATGACATGTGGGCTCTTATGAGTCTATAACAGGTGGGTTCAGTGATAAATCTGTTATAAAAATCTGTAAGAGTGGCAAAAAACTGATGGAGGAATGCATGGTCGGGCGCGCGGATTTGGCAGCAGCAACACACGTATGCAGCTATGCTCACAAAAGTCGACAGTGTGTATCACCATTTGACCATCAACTCTATGCCAGTCTCCGGCCGCTGGCCATGTCGCTTCATCCTTGGTTAACTGTGTAGTCGTTCATATGTCTCGAATAAAAAGAAATGTTTCCTTCTCTGTTGACCACTTGATTATATATTCGTGTATATCTCTTGGGTAAGGAGGATGTTTTTTTTTGTGCTGATGCTGCAGAAGTTAAATCAAGATTTGGTACTTCATATGATTTTGGTACGATTACACAGAACCATGAGGAGCCCACCAGCAAAGTAAGTTATTCTCTTATCTTCGTTGGCAGTATACATTTTTTTCCCCATGATGTGCTGAAAATATAGTTAAAATATAGGACTCGAGTTCTGCTTTCGCTTTGTTATATATGGTCGTTGTTGCAATGTAAAACAAGTGTATTATGTATTGCATAGTTGGAATTACCAGAACCACATCGGTGTTTTTAAATTCTTTATTGGAATAATTATGTGAGCAACTAATTATTTAGCAATTACATTGGAGTTAAAATAGATTTGTAGATGTTGCAATACCAACTGTCAACTCAGTTATATCTTAACTGTATACACTTGAGATTGGTCAAATTAAGTATTGTGGTTTATATTCTGTTGTAAGATAGGTATTGATCTAATTCTCGAAGTTGATGAAGATCTAATTTTAACAGCGAGGGTCTTCAGCTTTTAATTTGTTTACGTGGATAGACATTAAATATGAAGGCTTAACATGGTAAGTCCATTTTGTACGGTATGATCAGATGAAGATCTTGATGCTAACAAATTGATCTGAATCCTTTTCTGCTTTGGTTTGCTTAATTTTTAATTTTTTAAAATGCTTTCACACCATTGCTACTTTCCTACGTGCACACAAGGAAATTAACTATGAAATGTTGCTTGATTTACCTGCTTTTAGCCTACATGTATATATCTTTCATTTACTTACAGCCTACATGAATGTAATTGTCTCAACTTGCTGTGAAGAAAATTTTAGTGGGATATCTGACCGAGTTAATCTAATTAAAAAAAATCCATTCCTGCTATGATGTTTAATTACTGTCAATCTAATTATAGTTCTCTAATACGTCCTTTTGTGCATTCTTTTATAAATGAGTGACATTAGTCAAACTATGTTGTCAGGAGATGTAGGTTAGAACTTTGCATATTTTTCTTTCCTTTTAATGTCTCAGAAGCAAAACGTTTAACGTGGACTGGTCTTCTATTATTGCTCTGATCTACTACTACCTTCAATATTTGACTTCGAATATAAGCTTGACCATTTGTCCTATTTAAAAATTTATATAATTATTAATTATTTTATTATGATTTGTTTATCATTAAAATATAGTTTAAGCATGATTTATATTTTTGCACGCTTACACAAAATTTATGAATAAAATAAATGATCAAATGTAGGTTTAAAAGTCAATGTCGTCAAATAAAACACTGGAGTGAGCAATTTTCTTCTTGCATGCAAAGAAAAATAGACCCCTTGCGGCCTTGCACAAAATGCTCATATTTCTGTCCTGAAACAACTTTTCAATAATATATACGGAGCATATACAGTTTACAACTTATACGCTAACTCATAAAAGTTAATTTTCTCGTCGAGAATGTATGGTGTTTTCTCATAGCATTCTTATTGTGATGTTTTTCACCTGGCCTTTAAATTACTCCCTCTATCTCTAAATATTTGACGCTGTTGACTTTTTATATACGTTTGACTATTCATCTTATTTAAAAAATTTACATGATTATTAATTATTTTTATATCATTTGATTTATTGTTAAATGTACTTTTATGCATATATATATAGCTTTATATATTTGACAAAAATTTGAATAAGATGAATAGTCAAACATGTATAAAAAAAATTAATGGCGTCAAATATTTAGTAACGGAGGTAGTAGAAACTATCTATAATTCAATGCAAGGAGCAGTGCAACAAAAACATTCCAAAGATAACATATGACGGTCTTCAAGTGGATGTGTGACAGGCATTGTGAGCTTGATGCTCACTGGACCGCTCTTTGTCGAGAGGATCATCAACATACAAGTGTGCTTGGATCCCAAAAGTAATCATGGGTTACAACCGGGAAAATTAGAATGGTAAGGTGGTGCTTGGGACAAGAGACTTATTTTTAGTCTCTTGTCCCATCGAATGTTTGGACGCGTATTATAAATAGTAAATGTTGACTATTAATAAAATCCATTTATAATCTTAGGCTAATTCACGAGACGAATCTATTGAGCCTAATTAATCTACGATTAGCCTATGTGATGCTACAATAAACATGCTTTAATTATAGATTAATTAGGCTTAAAAAATTCGTCTCGTGGATTACCACTCATTTATGAAATTAGTTTTTTTATTAATCTATGTTTAATACTTCAAATTAGTGTCCAAACATCCGATATGATATGGGGCTAAAAACTTTAGCCCTATCTAAATAACCCCTAAATCTCGAATTTTATTAGTCCTTTGTTCTGTATGAGATCCTGAGAAGATGAGAATGTAGCACAGACATTCGACCTATGGCATTCAATTGGTTTATGACTGATATATGCACAAATTAATCTTTGTTTGTTACAAATCATATGATCATTGATCGGTGCATACTAATTTCGCACGCGCATTGATATTATTCTTCTCACCACGTAGGCTCAATACTTATTGTTATTATTGTCACTAATAGATTCTCTCTAATATATATGTGGTTAAACATGCTTTGCACGTGCACATCCACTAGTAATATAAAATGGAGTATTTTTTATGTGTCTAGCTACTAACCAAAGATTCTATGAACTCGTATGGCTTCATTGTGCACTTCACTGGCATACTTCGAGTTTTACAAGCAGGTTATTGGGAACATCTAGCATGTAACACGCATATCTAGTATAGTCATAAGCGTTTGCTTTTATATGCATTTTGAAAATAAGACGTGTTTATACTCTGAACAAAACCACAAGCATTCTAGAATAAAAAAACAGAGGCTTGAAGGTTATTCCTCAGCTTCCAGCGTAACACGCCATAGGACAACTTTGGAAGCACATTGGTACAAATTTATCTTACCTCTTAATTATTCGAAAAGGCTATTTTGCGCGCTCGAAAATGCTGTTTCTAGCTCATGGTTTGGCCCAGTTTCGGCCCAAGATGGAAAAAACGTACAGTTTCGGCCTATTTCCTGTGTATAGGTTTTTTACTCCATGGGTATAAAGTTTGCATGCATAAAGTTTGTGTATAAAGTTTACGTGTGTGTATATATATATATATACACACACACAAAATGACAAAAAGAGGAGGGGGAGACCCAGCCGATCCGATCGCTGGCACTAAATGCTACTTATCTGGAGTAGAACATTGGGCATTAGTCCAAACATGTCGAGAAAGGAGCATATAGCATGTACACGAAAATATGCCAAAAGTCCTTCCTAATTGCTTTGTGAAATATAGGTAGAGTACAGCTGCAAGGTGAATTGTTACTCTGAGTAATCTGCTAGCTAGGGCACTTATTTGATTTAGGCTTTAGTTGCCAAAAATTTCTGGCAAAAGAGTCACATCGAACGTTTGACCGAATGTCGGAAGGGGTTTTCGGACACGAATGAAAAAGCGAATTTCAGATTCCGCCTGAAAATCGCGAGACGAATCGTTTGAGTCTAATTAATCTATCATTAACACATGTTGGTTACTGTAGGTCTTATGGCTAATCATATACTAATTAGACTCAAAATATTCGTCTCACGATTTCCCCTATTACTATATAATTAGTTTTAATGTTCATATATATTTAATGCTTTATTTAGTTGTCCAAAGATTTAATGTGATGTTTTTAAGAAAAGTTTTTGGGAGCTAAACATGGCCACCAAGAGGAAATATATAATAGGATGTCAAGGGAGCAGTAATCAAGTGCAAGTATCAACTCAGATGATCCATAAAATCACCTAAATTACTGTTATGTCTATGTAATCTCCAACCCTTCTACAAGGTACCTTGTAACCTACATATGAATTTCCAAGGCTACAAAAGCCATACAAGCCCACTCTGACAGCCTAAGAGCATCCCCAATAACTAATCTATCATATTCTCTATCCTGAAAATAAAGGATGAAGACTACAAATTGAGCTCTAACAGAACGGCTATCCTATCATCTATTTTTTAGATGTCATCCATATTAGGAAACAACCTTCATATTTAGATGATCTCTCTCCGTCCTCCAATGAGATATAGAGGATGTCATATATGGATGATCTAGTGTAGTACAACGAGATATGAATGATAAAACTAGTTTAGATGATCATCTAAATGAAGATATAGATGACTAAATTTAGATGAGCTGTTGGGATGCTCTAACAGAGGCATTACTTTGGATAAGCAATATTATAGTGGTTATTGTGCATATTCCATTTCCGCCACCTATTATCTTCTTGTTCATGGCTGTCATGGGCTAACAAATTGGTAACTGGAATTCGACAAAGGTTATATTTGATGGAAGTCCGTGGGCTGCATTCGGAAGACTACTAGCCCATATTCTCTTTTTTTTTTCCCTCAGCATATTTTTTACACAAAAGTTATATATGAAAGCCGCTTTCATAATTCATATTAATTCATTTCTCCATTTTTTTATAGTTAATTAGTTATATACTAATGCGCTACTTTGTTTTCCGCTCTGGTTAATAAACCGGCGGCCGAGAAGACGGCCGTGGTCCTGGAACTCGTCGGCGCGGTGGAGCCGGGATTGGCGAAGCACTCACAAGGCAGGACTAGATGGAATAGATTGATCTCAAAAGCGTATTTTTCTCATTCACGATTGCTTTAAATAAACCATACATAGAGAAAACCCGAACAAACCCAAATTAGATATGATCTAACAACAAATGTAGATAAGAAACAAAACTAACTAATCTACTGAGCCCCACATGACAAATATATAAGGTTATAACAAAGCATAAGAAAGAGCTCTGAAGCAAGCTTCCATTTCAATGTCATCAATTAACCATAAATAAACGAGATCCCAGTGCTTGCTCCAGCCATTTGGCCATCGGTATGTATCCTTCACGAAAAGTAGCTCCAGTCACCTGAGGGTAGGTATTAACATCAAAAGCACCATTGTGGTAAGGGTCATTTTCAGTTTCTATCATAGGCAAATATGAAAATACCCCTTATAATAAATATCCTTCAAAGTTCAGGTCTCCCCCCAAAATTAAACCAATCCAAAAGTTTGAAGCATAACTAAACCACACAACTGCGTAACTTTCTTCTGAGTTTCAGCAGAGTTCATTGCATTTTGTTCTAACAATAGCAACCATAGAAAAGTAGACAGCTTGCAGACCACCTGTTTGATAAGAAAAATAAAGAATACTATACATGTCCAGCATGGCTATACAAATAGCTTCCATATATAGTTCCTCCAGCAGGACAAAGCATACTTACATTTGAAGGCATGTGGTAAAATCTATGGCATTAGATCAATATCACTTCTTACAATCTTCATATATATAGATCAGGCAGGCTGTTATATATATGCAAGCGCCAAATAAACATCTTGATTTTGATGGGACGATGCAAAATCCATATCTTTTTTCCATGGAAATGTTGTTGATAATGACAGTACCCCTGAGCTAGTTCTATGTGAATGAGTGACATATAATCAACGACACAAACTTTGCATGCTGATTTTGGACTGAGAACTTCTTTCTTTCTCATACTGCCATGCTACAAAATCTTCCAGTTGATCACGAAGGCAGAGGGGTTGATAGTATCACACCAGCATCCTTCCTGGCTGAAGGTTTGCTTCACTATATCATTGTCGCATTGCTGATCCCCGTGGTAGCCACAGATCTTCCCATATGTCAATTGAACTGTCATCCCCAGCTTGCCAAATGATTAAGTTCTTAAGCAAATCAATTCCTGTAAGAATATTATGCTTTCAAGACATCACATTCTGAAAAATATTTAGCGTACAAAACCTGAGCACAAAAGGAAATACAGTTCCATCCCTGCTTGGCTAAACTTAAATCATGCTTCCTGACTGCTCAGGCCGCATTCGGCGACATGTACTACTAACCCATATTCTTTTTTTTTCGCACACACGCTTCCCAAACTACTAAACGGTATATTTTTTAATGAAAGTATATATGAAAGTTACTTTAAAAATTAAGATTAATCCATTTTTCTATTTTTTATAGTTAATAATTAATTAATCATATACTAATATGTTACTGCGTTTTCCGCGGCGGTTACTAAGAGCAAAATATAATAGGTGATAGAAGCAAGCTCGAAAAATTGTCATGTCATATTTATGCTTATGTGAAAGGGAAAGAAAATATGAGATAAGAAAAACATGTTGTAGATTTACAAGGAGCTGCAGCACAAGCTACAAACAAGACAAGATGAATCATGCATTAATGATATAAAATATGTTTGTGTATAATTATTATATAAGTTGACTTTATGTTAACTCTTAGTGACATGAAAAGGTTTTGGAGCTAAGAGTTAGCTCTTATACTGAGCTTGCTCTAACACAACTACCGAACGTCGGCGTCAATACATTATAATTGGCCATATCAGCACTCCTTCCTACAGCTCAATAGATTGTTAATGGAAAACAATCAAATTCTGAGATGTCAGGTGTGTCCCAAATCCAATTATAAATAAAAAAGATACAATTTTAAACAAGAAATAGAAATTATTACTAGCTCCCAACAAACAGTTGATGCAGCAAGAGATGGCATGATCAAGTTGGTGTTTTCTACTGTGATACCGATACCCATCGTAGTGAGCTGCTGCAGCTTCAGTGGTGAGTGAGTGAGTAGACCTTTTCGGTTCATGGTTGCCATTGTTGGATCAATCTTCGAAGGGCAGCGCGGAGCATGCGGATCGTGAGCCGATTGAGGCCCAAGTGCAGCGCCGCCGCCGCGAGCCACCCGTCGACCTCCCTCCAAGCGGCGGGGGAGATGTGGGCGCGGTGCGCGTCGCTGGCCGTCAGGCCCCCGTGGCCGAGCGCGGCGGCAACCAGTAGCTGGTCGCGGAGGACCGGCAGCCAGTCGTGAGGTTTCGTCCCGCCGCCGAGCTTCTTCTTGGAGCGCCGCCATGCGTTCTGCTCCTTCGCGAGGCCGACGAGGCAGCAGAGCCAGTCGGCGAGCTCGTACGGCCGGGAGTCGGCCGGGTCTTTCTGCGCCGCCGCCTTGTACCGTCGAAGGGCCTCGTCGAATTGCCCGTCCCGGGTGGCGAGGAAGGCGAGGACGAGGTTGACGTCGACCGCCGCGGGGATGTCGCCCTCCGCCTCAACCAGGGCGAGGGCTCGCTGGGCGACGGAGCGCACCTCCTGGAGGCGCGCGCCGCAGAGAGGGCGCGCTTGGAGCGCCGACGCGAGGATCGCCTGGGAGCATTCCACGAGCATGGTGTTCCCGGGGATGGGCCGGCCACGGGCACCGGCGCCGGGCCCGGGCGCCGACCTGTCGACGGGGTTGCACGGGACTAGCCTGTACTGGGACACGAAGATGCGGAGCAAACGAAACGATAAGGAAAGCATGACCTTGGATGCCATGGACCACTCGCCTTTGCCGAGGCTCGCGAAGAGGGTGGACTCGGCGAGCCTGGTCGCTCGGCACATGACATTCCCGTCGAAGGTTCGTCGCGCCGGCTGCGGCGAGGATCCGGGCATGGCGAGCACGGTGGCAATCTCATATGTCCAAGGCCAAATAACAGCGTCCAGTGGGAGGCCCGCGAAAAGATCGCCGGCAGGGCGGTGAGCGCCCTGCAGGTAGCACAGGGCGGAGGCGGTGATCCGCGGGTCGGGGTCGCCGGGGCTGTCCCCGACCACCCGGTCCAGATCCGCGAGCGCCTCCTCGAAACGGCCTTCCCTGGCGCGCAGGAGGGCCTGCTGGATCCGGCGCTGGACGGCGGCGTCCGAGACGCCCTCGGACCCCGGGGGCTCTGCGTCCTTGGAGGCATCTGCGCTGGCTCCTTCGATTGAGCGGAGCAGCCTGCCGGTGATGGTGTTCGCGCGGATCGAACTGGCGGCGAGCGCGTGGGCCGCGTCGAGGAAGGCGGCGTCGCCGCTGGCGAGGGCCGCGTCGAGGTCGCGCAGCCCCCGGTGCTGTCGGGCGAGCGCCATGTGGCCGCGGGGTGGCGACGGAACTCGGGGTCGCACGAGAGTCTTCCGCCGATGCACCGCGGACAGGGGCCCGGCCGAGGCTGCGGCGCGGCGGAGGAAGTTGAACATCGGAGGAAGCGGGGTTTGGGTGGGGCCGGAGAATGTGGGGTTCCCTGGCGCCGCCGGCTCGGAGGAAGAAGAGGGCCGCGAGTGACGGGGTGACGGCCCGCCGGGTGGAGTACGCTGTACGCTTGGCGCGGGAGAGAGAGAGAGAGAGAGAGAGTACGGCGGCGAGGCGCCGGGCGTCGGAGCGGTGGCCGCGCGGCGGCGGCGACGGGGGAAGGAGGGTTTTACAGCCAGCGTTGTGTTATGCGAAAACGACCTTCTACTTTTACGGTTTACACAGTTGTCCCTGACCCATTTGACTCTGTCTCTTTCTATTAGACCCATTTGACTTTTTAATCTGCGTTTGATAATTAATCTTATTTAAATTTTTCATATAAATATATAAAAATATAATTTGTACATAAAGATTTTTTTATAATAAATCAAACCACAACAAATAATTAATAATTATATAATTTTTGAATAAGACAAGCGGTTACACATACATAAAAAATTAACGGTGTTAAATTTAAAATAAAAGGATGAGTCCTGTCTCCATTAGAAAACATATGTATTTCACTTATGTTTAAGAAAATAGTAAGGTTCAGGACACTTACAAAAGAGCTCTTATTGTTGTCTCTATCATCGCATATGGAAGAGAGACGATATAAAAGAGAAATGTGTTGTTTTGCATGGAGTTATCAAAACATCGACTATAACCAGAAAATCTGTTTTGTACGTATGCTGACTCTAATCAGAGGCATTGACCAGATGAAATTCATAATCTAGCCGATAGGGCATATTTTTACATATTATCATGAAATTCTCGTAAAGCCGATTATCTAGCGCATCGGCAAGGTTTCTGAAGCGATATTAGCTATCCGGCCGATAGCGGTTTAGGTTTAACTACTTTTCATATTTATATCTTGTTAGTTACAGGATCAAATTGACTGACACACCTAGTTTTGTGAGTTTAGGTCATGCACTGAAACGTTCTGAGAAGTAATTCTCAGGCCTTCGTGTATGACACGTTGATCACACTTTCGACGTCGACTGAGTCAGAAGTTGTTCCAGCTGTAGAGGATAGTAGTTGGGTCATTGCTAGAAAAAACCAAATACATATTTGCAAACGAAAATAATTTATAAATAAAACTATTGAAATTTTTCTATAATATACATTAATCAGGCAATCAAATAAAAACGCCTTCCTAATGCCTTGGCTTGCTGGTATACTTAACATAGCTAGCTATTAACATGTACACTAGTACACTCAGTGCAGTTAGTTAGGTCAGTTTTGATAAGGTCAAACTTCATATTAGTCAACAAAAATATTTATTCCACTGGTCATATGGTGAGGCAAGAAAAATGCCCCTCCCTCCTCCACCTTATCCCATCTTTTCGCTTATGTTTATTTTTCTAACCTAAAATTTAAATTTTTAACCTTAAAATTAAAGTTGATTTTAGTATTTTTCACCGAAATTTATTTTCTAGCTTTGACATTTAGATCGCTAAGTATACATATATAAATTTTTTATTCATAAATTATTTTTTCTTTACAAACAATATATTGTTTGTCATTTTTCATAAAACATCCGAGCAATCACTCCCGGTATTTTCGTTCGCTTCTGGCATGATTGCATGTGACCATTGTTAGAATTTGAAGCTTACAAGAGGCAGTAGAAATTGACTGCGGGGATGGTGTATTTTGGATTTTCAATTAGTAGCTTATGGAGAACAAACCCCAAAATTTACCGGGAAATGGTCAACGTTGGTTCAGTGTAGGGTAAATCTTGGCCCTGACATTGTCTAGCAGTAAAAATTTAAATAAACAATGAAGAACAAACCCCAAAATCTATAAATTAAAAAGTGAAAAATTAAATTTTGGCCTATATACCTATACTATTAACTATGAAATTCATATACTTACACTTACCAATAATCGTCAACCCAAATCATGAACCATTTGTATATCCTAGAAAAAAACCACAGTATTGTTTGTGGCCAGACGCTATGAAATTTAACTACGAGAACTCAATGAATATCATCGTTCCTAAGAGCAGGTACAATAGTAGGCTATAAGCCAGCCATAAGCGTATTTTAAAGAGATAAGAGGAGAGTGAGAAGAGAGGTAGGCTACTAATTTGTAGCCAGCTGCACACGGGCTCCAAAACAAAATATGTGTATAACATGTAGGACCATGTATTGATTTTTGGTAGGTAACTATTGTATGAATTGAATATTAAGTTGACTATAAATGAATTAAAGATAGTAGTTGGCTATACTATTGAACTTGCTCTAAAGGAAGTTGCTAGCATACCAAGGCCGTGTTAGTTGAGAATACCCTGGCACGAAAAACGTAGTAATAGATTAGTACATAATTAATTAATTATTAATTATTAATAAATATAAAATAAATTAATATGTTTTAAAATAACTTTCCTATAGAAAATTTTTGTAAAAAATACACCGTTTAATAGTTTGGGAAGCGTGCGTGCGACAGGAGGGGGTAAGTTAAGTTACCTCGGCGGCGAACGTGGCCTAAAGAGGAAATTGAACGGCATTCTACTGCAAATGGAAACCGGAAGTCAATAATGATAAAAATGATACTCCCTTCGTTTTCAGTATAAGATTTTCTAACCTTGTCTAGATTCATATAGATGTTAATGAATCTAAACATATAAATTATATACATTCATCAATTGATGGATTTAGATAAGGGTAGAAAGTAATTATAAAACTAAGGTAGCAGTAAATACAACTAATGGAGAACTTATAGCTCGGAGGGAAGCTTTTTTTTTTTCGTCGTCTAGACTCTAGCCCTTTCTCCTCTCGGAACAATTACTGTGCTGAGCGGCGGGATGAAACAAAAGAGCGGCCCCACGCCGATGGACAGAACTCTGTGTCAGAATCACTATTTAATTTTATAATTTTTCACGACTTGTACTTTTTTTTACAAGATGCTTCGTATTTGAAGGGAGATTACTTCAAAATGAAATCGGATCTTGGAGGGAGAATCAGATCACAGAGTAGACCGGAGACGACGTCATCTCTGCGGCTGACCCACGCGTGGCGCTGCAGCCGACGCGCGTGTACCAAAACGGAGACAAAGTAGACCACGCGCTGTTGCCGCTGACCCCCGCGCGGGGCTGCGGCCCACACGCAGCCTGGTTGGCCTAGGTGAAAACACACATACGCTTACGTGGAATAAGGGCACATTTGGACCCCTTAACTTTTTTTTAGTCACAGTTACATCAAATATCTGGACACTAATTAGAGATATTAAATATAAACTATTAATAAAACCCACCCTACACTCTGGACTATTTTACGAGACGAATCTATTGAGCCTAATTAGTTCACGATTAGCGAATGTGATGCTACAGTAAACATTTGCTAATCGTGGATTAATTAGGCTTAAAAAATTTGTCTGATGAAATAGCATTTATTTATGTAATTAGTTTTGTTATCAGTCTATATTTAATACTCCTAATTAACGTCCAAACATCCGATGTGACAAAGAACTATAAAAAAGTCTCTGAATCCAAACAGCCCCTAAGTTCACCACAGCTCCCTTAACTTTACATCGAGTCTACGAATCATCCCTAAACCACAATACCAGAAATGCTGAACCTCAAACTTACAAATCCCGTTTAAAATAGCCTAGAACAGTATGAAGGGTGGTTTCGCTGATGTGGCATTTTAATCCAAGTATACCTATGCTGACTAAGCACTTACGTGGCAAGAATAAATATGGGCCCACATATCATCCTCACCCTTAGGCCTTATTTAGTTTTCAAATTTTTTTCCAAAAACATCACATCGAATTTTTGGACACGCAAATAAAGCATTAAACATATATGAACCAAAAAACTAATTGCACAGTTATAGAAGAAATCTTGAGACAAATCTTTTAAGCCTAATTAGCCCATAATTAACCATAAGTGCTACAGTAACCAACATGTGCTAATGACGGATTAATTAGGCTTAAAAAATTCGTCTCGTGGTTTTTAGCCTAGCCGTGAAATTCGTTTTTTCATTCGTGTCCAAAAACCCTTTCCGACATCCGGTCAAATATTTGACGTGACACTTCTCTCAAAAATTTTCTCAATCTAAACACCACCTTAATCTCTCTTGTCCTCCGTCTCTTTACCCGTGAAAAGGGGGCGGGGCCACCGATAGCTTGGCTTGGGAAGAGAGGACGGCGGCGGCGAGGCAAGTCGTCGTCCGGGGTGTTTCACGGCAGATGAGGCGCGCCCGGCTCCGGCTCCCACTGCGATCTCCGCATGCATTGCCACCGTTGCTTACATGGGAATTAACTGAACAAACACAAACAAAAAATATATGGGAAGAAGAACGCATGGCATTGCTAATCCCCGTGGATCTTGGAGCTTAACAAAAGATCGATTTTGCATCAGCAACTTGAGCCATTTCACATGAGATTAACCTTTTGCTTACCTGTATCATCTCGACACCTTAAATCCCTAGCAAAAAAAACAAGAGCAAATATGCATTACCACTAGCTAGCATTACAATAGGTAGAGTTAGATCCAGATGGAACCCCGAACGGAGGAGGGGAAAAATAGTGAAAAAAAATCCCTAATTCCTACCAAACGGCAGGCACTGCTGAGGGTGGCGAATTCGGAGGAGGAGGCATCGCTCCGGCGGCGGTAGTGCAGGCCGGTGCACACGATTTTCTTGAGGTAGAGTGCTCCCAGGCCCAGCCGCCACCCCCTGTGCGCCCAGTGCCATCTCCCCTCTTAGTTGCCGCCGCCGACGACGCAGCCACCTAGCGCTCCCAGCCGTCACTGCCCAGTTCCACGAGACGACGATGCGAATAGGGCCTCTCCCCTCTCTCCCGTTGTCTATCTGCTGACAGGGGCAAGTATGTTCTTCAATAATTTCTGAATTAGTTTTTCTATTGTTTTTATATTTACTTCATTGCTTACTAGGATTTCACGTTAGCGAAACCATTCATGCATACTGCTCTTGGACCTAATCTACACGGTTTTGTATAGTTTAATGGTGAAGATTTCTGGTATTGGGGTTTAGGGATGTTTCGCAGACTTGGTGTAAAGTTGAGGGATGGCAGATGAACTTATTCCCACATACGTCTGCAGGGTGAAGCGCGGACACGGCCCGATGCTGGCGGCCCACTCAGGGGCGACGCGGTTGCGACCCAACATTGGTGCCTGGCACGCGTGGACGTGGCCCGTCTCTAGCAGCCGACTCGAGGGAGATTGCGTGGCGGATGTAGCCTACTGACGCACCCAACGCTGGCAGCCCACTTGGGGGCGACGCAGTCACTGCCTGGCAACCCACTCCGAAAGGACAAAGGAAATCTATAGGCAGACTCCTTATTAAACGTTGACCTAAAAAATGTGATCTGACGTATCACATATGAAGGTCTAGGAGTCAATCTTAGACAGCTCTAGTGCAGGATCTAAATTCTTAAAATGATGTGCGGGTGTGCCAGTCAGTTTGATCCTGCAACCGACAAGATGAACGGTAAAACAAGCCGATCGGCTATCGAGCCGATAGGTAACTAATAATTCAGCCGATTAGATATTGATGCTGCAACGATTAGCCGATAGGATAAACGATCGGCTGTAAAAATCTTGGATCGACTAGAAACTTGATCGAAGTAAACTTGAAATAAATATTAGACCAATGTAACCTGCCAAGATACTTATTAATCTTAGTCGATCGGACAAGCCCCTATAACCAGGTCGAAGTAGACATACAGAGATTGGACTTAACCAAGACAGTATGCAGTCGAGCACGACATGATTATAGGAAACATGAAGATCGATAAGGCTAATAAATAAACCAACGAATTACTTGGAATAGACAATGAATCATATGTTACGATCGGCTAAAATCAATTTACATGTAATTCTCATAAGCCGATGCAATATAAATAACCGCCGATCTAACTAAATCAAGCCGATTGGTATAGAAATAATGCAGTAAAACAATCGACTACTCTATTGATGTAAATATGATAAACATATAGATCGACAAAAATCATTGACTATAGACGGTGGACAAACAACCAAGATCTATAAAATACCTAGCCCAGATTGCTAAGAATAATCATAGAAGATCGGACCCAACCGAGACAGTTTAAGATTAAAACTAGCAATGTCAGGATAGATACTAAACAGATCTAAATTTCTATCAAACCAATGAGCTGATGACTGGTAATTTATCGGCTAGTACTCCGATAAAATAGTGAGTAAAATACATCAATCTGATATAAACCATCTGACAAACGCAATCTACTAGATCGAACCTAACTGAGATAGTACTAGATTGAATATGTCAAATAGCAAATATCAAACCCACGTAGATCGCCCGAAGTAGTCGACCAGATCAATTGAAGATACAGAAGTCACTCAAGTTGAAACTGGTACGATAACTAGCAATCGCACGACCAGATTAGAAGATCGGACTGAACCGAGACAGTCCTAATCTAGCAGATGCGATTACCTTGGCCCAGTGGAATGTAGGACTCACCCCTCCGTCGGAGTTCAAGACGATGCAGCCCCACGTCAGATGCCAAGTTTCGCCGGAGTTGAAACCTCAGAAGACGGTGGCGATGCGCCGAAAGTAGTTGATCTAATTATAACGATTTACAATGACTTGGGGCATACATATTTATACCCTTGGGTGGGGCTAGGCCATGTTGGACACGACACACAACTCCTAATAGATAAAAAAAAATAACAAACTCCTATATAGATTCTATCTCTAACACACAAGTTCTGATCGGACTCCAATCTCTTAGAGATAAAATCCTAATGATAAAATTAAATTACATGGACTCTGATTATTCCCGAATTTATCCGTAACAATCTAGGCCTACTCGGACTCTATTTCTTATCCGATTCGGACTCTATTTCTTATCCGATTCGGACTTCATCAACTGAATCTGAGTTGTATTTCGCCTGGTCTTCTAACCGATTGCCCTGTTTCCTATTCGATTCGGTCTTTAATCACAGTGTAATCTCCAACGGCAAATTACCAAATTCTGACGTTAACATTAAGATAGTAAAGATACATACGTACGTGTTTGTGTATATATATATAGAAAGCCTCTATCCTACTACCAGGTGTAGCTACTCCCTCACGTCTAAGGTGCAGAAACACCTCTATACATATTTTTTCTATTCCAACAGAAAGTACAAACTCTATACATATAGTTGTATCATTCACATGGGATTTAATAGTATCTATACTTTTTATTGGGTGCGAATAGAAACAGTTATAAAAATGTTTTTCATCATAGACGTGCAGGGAGTAGCTACACCTGGTAGTAGGATCTAATTTTCGGAAGCCTCTATCCTACTACCAGGTGTAGCTACTCCCTCACGTCTAAGGTGCAGAAACACCTTTTTATATATATATATTGATGAGGACATCATTCCTTTGGATAAACACGATAATCCTCCAAGGTCTAATTACAAGAGCTCACGAGCGATGATTGAATTTATAGGTGAGTTCGTTCCTAAATTCTAGTTAGTATGATTTCGAGAATAAATTGCTGCCTAATGATCAGGAACAATGGAGAGGACAAGGAAACACTTATGTAGGGACTTAGGGGCCTAGAGGACCAGCAAGGACGTCCAAATCAAGATGAAGGCCCAAATCAAGTCGACTTCGAATACGGTTCGGAGTCCAGGACCAACCTGCACTAAAACAACATCTACATCGCATATGAGCTCGGATTGCGGTGTTCTTTATGGGCTCGTTTGGTTGCCCTTATTCCTCTAGCCTGGCTCATATCTTATATCCAAGCTGAATTTGACATGTCTCAGAAGATGCAGATGAAGTTGTTTGGTTACCCGTATTGAATAAGCCTGAATATGGTAGATAATGTTTGATTGCCTGTAGTGAATGGTTGCACAGAGATGTTGTTTGGTTGGGTTAGACACATTGTGAGTATAGATACCTTCACTATCACTTGTATGAAAATTTGAAGATGGCCAAGTCAGTTTGGAATAAAAAACATTTCACATTTGCACAAAATTATGCTTCATACAAGATGTTGCAAACATTCTATAAAAAATATTGTGTTAAAACATGGAAGAAAATCCATAAAACCACAATCTCTGACTTCTGATGCATTCTGGACTAACCGTCTGAGCCCTTGAATCAATCATATTAGTACGGCATCAACAAAAAACAGCATTAGCAAGCCTGAGACCACTTAAAACATGAACAAAAACAGCACTGAACCACACATCCAGCTTCTCGGAATGAGCCTAAACAATAGAAGCAGTCTCGGCCTCAACCTCAGATAGTCAGATTGCAAACCATCAAATTCACAAGCAAACATGATCATCAATAGGAATAACCAAAGCATTGGCTAGTCACCACCAGAGAAAAATATAAGCAATCCTAAGTGATTAAGCACAACTAGTAAAAATGATAAATGGGGATTTTTTTTTCCTTTCAGTAATCCCCTTGCAGAGAGGAGCCGTAGAAGTTGGTGAGCTCTAGGAGCATTACTTTGCTCCTTGGCGGTCCTGTTGATGAGGGACTTGTGGATGTGCGGGATGACGCCGCCGCAGGCGAGGGTGTTGAGCTCCTCGTCCCCACGGACGGCGAGCTGCAGGTGGCGCGGGGTGATGCGCTTCACCTTGAGGTCCTTGCTGGCGTTGCCGGCGAGCTCCAGCTCCTCGGCCGTCAGGTACTCGAGGATCAACACGGTGTACACCGCCGCCGCGGCCCCGATGCGGCCATTCGTTGACACCCTCCCCTTCAGCTACGTACATGTGGATACTGGCCACCAGAAACTGTCGCGACAATGCCATGAAACAAGAAGCATATCAGAGGACACCAATACCAATCTTCGCAGGAAATTGCAGGCAAGAAACCGCCCAAAAATCCTCTAGATTCCTGTCCCCCAATATGAAAAATCCTCACGATGGATCAGCGCGCGATGGAGGAGGGCGCACGATAGATGAGAGCACGGCGGAGGAGGGTGACCGGCAGAGGAGGGCGTGGCGAGGCCAGCGAGGATAGTGTGGCGGAGGAGGGTGCGGCGGAGGAGGCCCCAAACCCTAGCTTCCTTGGTGTGTACGCAAATGAGAGGGAGAGAAGGGTGTAGCGATTCAGGGGCCTCCTGCACGGGCAGGTGCAGCGAGAGCGCATGCGTTTGGCCAGGTCAACAAGAAAGCTCAATTCCACTGTACCTACTTAGCCTGGCTACGGGGCTTTTTTTGTATCTGCTGGCCCTGGCTCTCGCTCCCATCTAGTCAACCAAATAGCCATCTTCCTGCTTGTATGATAGATGCAAGTAAGTCTAGTACAGACAACCAAACATACTCTATATGGATGAGAAGCTAAGAACATAACTTTTCCAATGGTTCTGGTCCACGTCTAAAAATTGTCCGAACAAGTTGATGTTTAGAATCTGTCCCGGTGTGTATCGTGTTACAGTCTATTGGGATTGCGTCAAAGGGTGTTGTATGACCTTAAACTCTATATATTAGTAGCCGCCGCCATAGTTAGGGTTTGGGTTTTTGCTTATATTAATCTCTTTAGAACGGTTTCGCCGTTCGTTCGCTTTGTGAGACATCAACTCGTGAGTTTAATCATTTATTTGTAATTTGGTTACGATCTATCTTGTTCTTGTTTGTGTTCTTCGATTCGCAAGCAGAGATTGGCCATCTCGGCAAGGTCAACCGGGTTTTGACACGGTTGATAACCAGAGGAGACATGGTGCTGTGATTACGGAGCTCAAGGGCGTGTTCGTTCAGAAGCCGGATCGAGTTGTGTCTTGACTCCACCAACTCGAGAGATTGTCAGAACCTTTCGGAAGATCGAGAAGACTAGTCCACACACACATATATATGTGTGTGTATGTATAAATATACATATAAGTACACACATGTATATACGTATATATATGTATATGTCTATATATCTATGTATATGCATACATATATATATGTGTGTGTTAACGATGGAAATGGATTTTAGCCATTGGTGACAGAGAGATGAAATTGAATCCGAATCGGACTGTTAGCTCAATCGGAATGGTGGTTAGAAGTTGAATCCGAGACCGTTAATGACCACCCCAACAAACTTCGGCGAGTGTTGGACAGAACAAGCCAGTATGAGTTGATGAATCCAACAATGTGTGTGTTCGCTGTATCGGCTAGAGAGTTCTTCGGTTTTATGGTGCATGAGAGGGGTATGGAAGTAACTCAGAGGAGTATAAAGGAAATCAATGAGACTGCACCACCACCCGATAAGATAGAACTGCACTCTCTGATTAAGAAGATTAACTTCATAAGGTAATTTATTTCGAATTTGTCTGGCAAAATTGAGTCATTTTCTCCGTTGCTAAGACTAAAACTCGATCAAGAGTTTGTGTGGGGGAAGGATAAGAAAAAGGCGTTGAAAAGAATAAAGGATTACCTTAAAACGCCTTCGGTAATCATTCCACTTCAGAAAGGGACGCCATTTAAGTTTTATTGTTAGCAGATGAGAAGACAATCGGCTCAGTATTGATTCAAGAAGTTGATGTGAAAAGGGTGGTGTTTTATCTAAGCTGAAAGTTGTTGGATGCTAAAATGAGATATCTAGTGGAAAGGTTATAATTTTGTTTATACTTTTCCTACACTAAATGACGGCAGTACTTGCTAGCAGCTGAGTGTATTGTGGTCTGTAAAGCCAATGTACTGAGATATGTGTTACCAGCTCCCGTTTTAAAAGGAAGGATGGATAAATGGACATTGACGTTAACAAAATATGAGATCTCAAGTATGAATCGACTAAAGCAGTAAAAGGATAAATGATGACCGATTTCGTGGCTCAACATGGATCACTATACGAGGTGGTGCCATGGGCAGTGTTTTTTGATGGATCAATATGCAGACATGGATATGAAATCAGCTTAATGATTATATCGCCTTGGGTGGCATGCTTCGAATTTGCTTGTACAATAAAGCCTTATCGGATAAACAGTAAGCCTTATGACGTCATACTAGCCAGTCCTCTTAACTGTAAACCAAGTTTGTTGTGCAGTACTTGTTTGTTCAATCGTAAAATCTATCCAGCGCATACACCATGTTCTATCTTATAACGAGACACATTCACAGTTGTCTGATGGTGAGCCATCCGATCGTCGACACGTGGCAATGACCCCACACCCATAGTCCCCACTCAACGCACGCACCGAACGGAAAGGGAAAGACACGTGAGTACCGCCGCGGAACTGTCCAAATTTCAGGAGTCGCGCATCACCAACGTTCTTATGTTTGTATACTATTTTTTTTCTTCTTATGAAAATTTATCTTAAATTATCCATCCAATTTATGATCCGATTACACCATTGTATTCATAACAATTAAATCTTTGTAATAAGATCTCACAAAATTATGTTTTTTAAAAAAATACAAATTACATTTATAATATACCTAAATTACTTTTAGATTAAATTACTTCGTATTCGTAGTCGTAAAAGTAAATGAAAGCAATTTATATATATTATAGATGTAACTTAAAATAAAGTTAAGAAACTTGTTACGGCATTAAAAAAAATTATTGCATAGGTAAAAACTAAGTCTATCTAAAATTACATTTAATTAACATATCATATATCATAGTTACCCCACAACAGATTTACTTATAATGTCATGAGAAGTTACTTTCTTTTTTAAAGTTACTTCTATATATAATATATGTAAATTACTTTTATGTCGTATTAAATTTATTTTTATGTCTAAAATGTAACTTAATAAAATCTAAAAGTAACTTGGATATATTATAAAAATAATTTGTAATTTTTTATCACAATATAATCACGTGAGATCTTGTTATAAAGATTTAATTGTTATGAGCACAACGGTATAATCAAATCGCTATCGGATAAGTAGTTTAAAAGAAAATTGTATTCAAAGAATTTAGATTTTACACTGCAGTAACTTTACATACATACATACGTTCCTTCTATTTCTGGAAAAGACACATATGCGGAAGAGTTTTTCTATTTATAGTAACGATGGTTGTCGCTGATTAAGACAATCGGGCGACTGCACACTAGGTAGTTGCATCCTTGTTCAATTTACCCCTTTTTTTTCCATTCCTTGACAGGGCTTATTGTATTCGCTCTAGCTCGCTTAAAACCCTGACAACTGTGCTCATCTCGGGCCGAAATTCCGGCTCGTACTGCACGCACAACAAAGCCACAGCAGCCATCTGTTCGCCAAACAGAATCAACAAACACACCCCAAATAAGTTCATTTGTATAGTGTCATTTACAGAACCGAGATGTAAATTCTTTTGAATTAACAAAAATGAAACATCCTAATGCTTACGAAGTAAATGTATTATACAACAAAAAAAAGTAATCTCTGTTGAAGGAGCAAATTCAAATCTCAGGATTTCATTATTAAAGTTACATAAAAGCACATGTTTCATGACTAAAGGGTTCCGTAGAACGCCATTTATTCAAATCTCAGGCAAGTTTCAGCACATCTTAAACAATATGAGATAAAATACATAAAAAGTAAAACCAACATATGTATTATGAAACATAATAATTAAAATTTCATGCATGTTATCATATATTAATTTCTGCATATATTGTTACTGACATGTGGGTCTATTGATTGCATAATTTTTTTTCTTCCTAAAAAGTTTAAATTAGTGGAGGTGGTTGACATATAGGTCTTTAGTCATTAGTTTAAAAAATCAAGAAGTTGGTGAGGTGGACGACAGGTCCACCGTCACTAGTCATCATCATTGGGAATGTTTAATGAAGTAAAATATGTCCTTACTGTTGGTTCTAATGAAGCATCTTACCTTCAAATATCGTGGCATTCTAATGCATTATAAAAATCTAGCTAGTAAGTATTGGAATATAACAGAGGAACGAACCAAGAAGAAGTTAATAGTTGGAAAGAAAACATTAGTTAGTTGAAAGGAGATTATGTTGCAATCAACTCAGTGTAACTAGCCTTTTTTTATGTTTATGCTTTCTTTCTTTGAGGCCCCTAGAGGAATTATTGGAAAATAGATTATTATAGTTTTGGTAGAATAATAACCACGGGAACTAAATTGACAAAATGGAGTATCGTTTGTCAGCCTAAGGAGCAAGGTGGAAGAGGAGTTCATAGTATTGAAATTCATAACCAATGGGAGCACCATAGGAGATTCTCATTTTTTTGTTCTAGTCTCATGAAAGTTAAAATTATATTTTTATCCATGGAAAATTGACTGGCCAGTTTTTTTGGTTCATTCTATGTATATAGCTACGATAAATAATGGTTATGTATAGAAAAATACGGTTATGTAGAAATTGAAGATGCTGGTTAAGATTAAAAAAAACATGTAGTATGTATATAAAACTGTAGTCCTAACTAAAAATAATTTAACTCCCACAAAATTGTGATGGTGACACAAGATGTTGTTTTTGCATACATAGTGAACCTATTCAACATTCATTTATCTAATGCCACTTTACGAAGTTTATTTGGAGAATGGTTTATGTGGCTTTTGGTTTAGTTCCACTTAATAGTGTTTTTCACTTGTGTGAGAACTGGCTTATAGGAGTGGATTCTAAAAGCAAAATACAAGGATTAGTAAGAACATCTCTGTGCATTATTGAGCTCTATGGCTTTGTAGAAATTATGTGTTCACAACAAGGTTCCAATGAAACCTTATATGCAGGTTCTGTATAGGCAAAATATAGGCTTCAGCAATGGGCAGAATGCAAAGGTGTGAGGAAGGCAAGGACTCATTGCATTGTGCATGCCGGAGTTTAGCAGCCGTGGTCTTACAATTATTTGCCAACATGGATGGAGGTTTAGCTATATGATTTCTTATTAATGTTGTTGTCTTGCTCCTTTGTTGATGATCTTTTAGTTTTCTGGCCAATTTGATGCTTTCAGAATTTACATTGCAGCTTTTCAACCATGAATGTTGTAATAATTAGCTATAGCTTCTTTGAATTAAAAGCCATGATGATTTATTCAATTCCATTATCCAAAAAACATGAAGAAGGGATACACAATAGAGGAATCCCTTTTTTCAATGGAGGTGTCAAAGAGGTGTTCCATCATCTTCAATGCATGGTATGGAAAAACTATGGCGAATACCACGTGTATACAACATTGACTATGGTAGGTACAATATTAAATTTGGTAGATGTAGCACTTGAAGAGTCCCACCCCACCTCTAGAAGGACCCTATTTATGGGACCCAATTGATGCCTTGGACGTTGAGGGGGTCAAGCTGAAGACCCTTGCTCGGCCAAGGAGGGGTCAGGGTAGCCTGACCCCCCTTGGAGGGCGGTTGACCCCTCTGGAAGGTCTTGCCCAAGTTCTGGTACGGGGAACCTAGTTCCCATGACACCGAAGTTTGCTATTGGATCATATAGTGCAAAAATAGTAGTTGTTTGATTAAGAAGTTACCTATTATCCATTTAATTCAATCATTGATTAGTCATTATGTCACATCCCCACTCCTAGCAACATAACATGTATTTAAGTGAGTGCCTATATTTCCAACCCAATCTTCGCATGACTATGAATTTTCATTAACTCGCAAACTATAATTTAGTCTCTATATTTTTCATGACATAGTTTAGTTTATTACTCCCTCCGTCTCACAATATAAGACTTTTTACCCTTGCCTGGATCAGATATTAATGAATCTAGACATATATATATATATATATTATATACATTCATCAATTGATGAATTTAGGCAACGCTAGAAAGTCTTATAATATAAAACGAAGGTGGTAACATATTAACACAGTCGAAACAAGCACAAAAAAATGTGTTACTCCATCTATTCATTAATTTTTAATTTTTCTTTTTTTTTGCAAGATGTACATAAAAATCATTACAAATTTCAACCATATATGTACAATTTGTTTTAAAAAAAACTAGCATAAAGAGTGTCAATTGCTTTTCATTAAGCAGGAGTAAAAATCAGATGGGTTATAGGAGAAAGAAAAAGAAAAAAAGCATGTGGCCAGTAACTCTACACATCACATGACCAACAACAAAAGAAAACAATGACATAGCCCAATATAAGGCAGTGATGTTACGCTTGCCATAAAAGCGTCACCCTGGCTTCAACCTCGCCAAAGCACATGTCGTCGTTGCCGAGCTTACTGCCTAGTGGCACAGAAGCTCGGACTCTACAGCGACCTCGATGTCGGTTCCAAAGAGTCGTCAAAACAATCAAGAGAACACCAACTTCCCATGGTGGACATCAGCCCAAGCTATTGAAGCACCGCTTCTTGCACAAGGCTAGCACCAATGCCCTTAGAGGGAACTGCAGGATGTTACCGCTGGGAAGCTTCATCACGCTCCACAACAAACCAGCTCCCACTCTTCCTAGCAAAACAACGAAGGAAGTTGGTTGCCCGACACAAAAGGACAGATCCAAGAAGACAAGACCTAACCAAACATCTTAGGACTAGAGAGCTTCAGAGCCAACAAGGTAGTCCAACAACAGTCCACACTGTGTAGAAAGCTTCTCCAAAGCAGTGCCTCCATGGAGGCCGTGACAAGAGATGTCACACTGCTTGTTTGGAAACTAGAACATGGTTTTCACTAGGAGATCGGCGGAAAGAGGTAAACACCATAACGACACCTCCAAGGAGGGGAACAACGCCAAGGGCCGTCATCGTCGTCAAGTTGGTCGATGCCTAGCCAAGACTTTCACCAACAGTTTCCCCTCTATCCCACACCCAACTTGCACAACCACCATCGCCAAACCCACCATGTAGACCATCTAGCCACCCAAGTCCAAGCAACCACCACTGCTAACCTAGTTGCTAGATCTTAGG
This sequence comes from Oryza brachyantha, assembly GCF_000231095.2. Classification (NCBI taxonomy): domain Eukaryota; kingdom Viridiplantae; phylum Streptophyta; class Magnoliopsida; order Poales; family Poaceae; genus Oryza; species Oryza brachyantha. The sequence continues at coordinate 14,414,126 of NC_023163.2, read as the reverse complement.
AGACCGGGCGGCCACCTCCATCCACCTACGACCCCGTAGCAGCCTCCAATAACACCTACCACCCAATAGTCATCTGCACACTATCCCATAGCTCACCCGACAATGTCGCACACATGACGTGCCCCCACCCATCGCCGGGGAGCACAGCACCCGTGCTGATCTTCACCACCTCTACGTACGCACTGTGCTCTGCTTCGCCCGTAGCAGTGCAATGTCATCGAATGCCACCCCAGATAAACTCCTCGACAACCTCACCGTGCCTCGTGCCAAAGACATCGACTCTGGACGGGGCGACCACGCCTGCCGTCGGCGCAACAAGGCTGCAATGGTCCCTAGCGTGATGTCGGTGTCCATGCAGGCCACCGGCCAGAGGATCAACTGCCTCGAGCACGAACTTGCGGGCTGAGCACGTGCTTGTGCCGCATTGAGCTGGGGGCGGCTGCTTGCCGCCACAGCCTTGGCCACAATACACCATACCAGCTTTTGAATCCTAGGCAGTCGGTTGTACGGCGGCAAGGACCTCGTCGCAGCACGATCCACCGCTACCATGCCTCTGCCCCACTGCCATCCCTGTCATCCTATCGGATGTGATAAGAAGGGAGACCAAGCCATGATGCGGTGGAGGCCGGACTTCTCATCGCCGACACAGGTGTCGCTCTCATCCTCGCGCCTTTCCTACCCCCGTTATCGCTAGACTCATTCCTAGCACCACACCCGGATATGTGCACCATGACCACCTTTCGTCCCTTGGCTGCAACGGATCTCTAGCAACGGATCTCTAAACCCTTACCGTTGCCGTCCTTCCAGTCGGTTGACTTTGCTATAGAACCCGCTTGGATGGCAGCGAGGTGGGGTTAGGCATGATGAAACCAGCGAGAATTCCCAATCACCATCCAGGTCGCCCTTGGGAAGGGGTGGCTTCAATGTAGGAGATGCGGTAAGGGCGAAGTGCCGGGTAGCAACGAAGGAGTTGGAAATGTGAAGTTTGTAGACAACATCGTAGAGAGTTGTGTGTGAAGTGAGAGGTTAGTTACATAGCAAAATATGAACTTTTATGAGTTTTTTCAGCTATAAAAATCAACAATGAAAATTCGTTTTCACACAGTTTCTTAAGAGACCCACATGTGAAAATGGGTAATCACATGTGTTCCCTGAATTCTTAAGTCACTGATTTCATGTCCTAAATCACACGTGGTTCACTAAATGCATGTATAAACTGTGAAATCATGGTGATTTATTTTTGTGATGTATAATTGGTTTGATGTGTTTTAGAGTTTAATTTGAAATATAGTGGCTTCTAGATGTTTCGTAAGCATATGATATATTGTTTGTGTTAATATGAGTCAAATTGGGAAAGAGCTTATGCTGAAATATGGTTTGTTTGTTCATGTGTAGGTGTGTCTTGAGGCCATGGGAGTAGTACTAGCGATGGATTGGGTGACAACTTGGAAGATGTTGGAATTAAAATGATCAAGGAGATGATCATACGGGAGGCTCAGGTTAGAGAACAACACATGCGGAGCAAAAGTTTCCAAATAGTATATGAGAGGATTTGTATGCATAAGGAAAGAGAAGTCGAATTTGTGTAGATGTAGAATCCAAGATTGACTATGAATTTGAGTAGAGATAAAGTTGTATACATATACGAGAGGATTTCTAAAACGATTACGAGCTTGTTCCTCGTAGGATATGTAGCTTGTGTGCAACCATCTATGGGGCTATGGGTATAAATAGAGGGAGGCTAGGCCATAAGGATAAGCCAAACAATGGCAATTGAGTGTTGAGAGGTCTTTATATTAGGGTTTCCTAAGAAACCTGTGGGGGGTGTTGTGGCTACACTTTTTTGAAAATTAATTGACCAATTTATATCATATTCAAGCAACAAGGCATCGATTACCTTTATTTCAGCTTTGTAAGTTTTATGTTTTCGCTTGGTTTTGATAATAACTCATGATTCTTTGTTTTGTCGTGATTTAGTTCACGTTAATCCATCAAAAACCTTTGTAATACTTGATATATTAGCTGGAAAGTTTTGTTGATTGGCTTTTGCTAGATTTGAATTTGCTCAAGTTTTAGGTCTTGTTCACACCTTTGATATTTCAGCACTATTGGCTCCCGATTATGTTTTCTCTTAAACCATTGATTATTTTGCAAATCCCTCTGATGGAGTTGTTACTTAGTTTATATACTTTACTACTATTATAACTAAAGGAGAGTTCTTTTGGGATAAAACTAGGATGAACCAATTTTCTCACAAAAACTAAGGTAAGTTGTTAGCGCATGACTGATTGCGTTTTTGAAAAAAAAATCCCTATCAAAAAGTTGCTTTAATACCACAAATAAACTCATTTTTCAAGTTTGAAGTAATTGATACATAATTAATCATGTGGTAATGACTTACCTTGTTTTACGTGAGCAATTTGGTTCAGCTGTTTTGGCCCAAAAAAAGTTGCCCTACATTTGAGCCTGATCCAACGGTTTGTTTATGAGAAATCATGTTTTTTTATAGAAGTATTGTTAAGCTATTTCAGGTCGATGATCAAATCGCCATAAGTGTCTTCTTTTGGCATTTGAGGTTGGCGTGAGTTTTGATCTATCAAGTTCGATTATTTGACTTCTGCCAACGTTATCTATCATTTACCCCTCTTTGGTAGGCTTGGTTCCATGTATTCGATCCTACATAATCCGTATACCGGTCTATAAAAATAGTCTTCGTACGAGTTTCTCGAGGAAAATTTATATGCATGGTTTCCATGTATCTAATATAATTATTTAAAGAGATACCAGCAAGACATGTTTGTCTAACCGGTGAGAGCTTTATGTCTAGAGAAATTCAATCACAAAGTACTTGTTGTGCTTGACATCCTCATTTCTAATGGTAGAAGCAAATCATGTAAAACGAGGTATCTTATTAGTGAATGATAGATTAAGTTTAGGTATTAAAAACCTTAAAAAAATGGACTAATATGATTTACAAAGCAACTTTTAGATATATATTTTTTAAAACAAAACACATTGTTTAATAATTTGGAAAGTATGCTCACGAAAAATGAGAAGTTTTGTATCTTTCCCGTCACCGACAAATGTAGCCTAACTTTGGAAGGAGGCTAAGATTGAGTTGTGTGGAAAAGAAGCCATCTGGTTTTCCAAAGAGGAGAATGGAAACTATAATTTTGACCTTTGATGATTTTTCTTTCTCGACATGACCTCATAAGAAACTTCCCTTAACATTCTTAAGGCTTGTTGCATTTTCAAAGGATTCGAATCCTTAGGAAAACATTCCTAGGAGATCCTTCGGGAGAAAGGAATAGCATGCCCAAATTCCTATGGGTTGACCTTTTTTGCATCCAATTCCGCAGGAAAAATAAGAATGATTTCAAACCTCATGTTTTTTTCCTTTGAGAAGTCTAATGCAATCTCTTCTTATCACCCTAGTTTCTTTATCTTAAGAAAATTCCTTCAAAATTCCTACATTTACTTCCTATGAGCCATCCAAAGGAACCAAGTGTACACTTCATGTGTTTTAGAATTCCATAGGATTCTACATGGCATGACATCTATTCTTGTTTTAAAAATCCTATGTTCCAAATGAGCCATTATGTGTATAATGTATAAAAACTGCACTACTAAAATGCAAAATTCAAAATATAGAAGCCACAGATAGTAACATCAAGGCTTGAGAGTAATTACCTTGGCAACAGACTTGAAGGGGAATTCTTTTCCAAGCTTTGGATCTACCAATTGTCCCACTCTTTCTTCATTAAGCCTGGGTGTAGCCTGCAACATCTCATTTTCAATAGGTTAGCTTCTTCATTCTACAAAGAAATTAGATCAAACAAGGCACTACATGTATATGTACCCAAACTACGAGGCTCTGCTGCCCATGTGGAAGCGTACGATCAACTACTTTGCGACCAGTTAAAAGCTCCAACAAGACTTTCCCAAAGTTGTAGACATCGCCCTTCACACTATATTGTCCTGTCATCAGGTACCTAAAAAGAACCAAAAATAGAAAGAGTATCTTAGTAGGAGAATGAGATTTGCTTCAGTCCAACAAAAAGTACTTCGATGTACCAAATCGTTTTTCACCATTAGATCTAGCTCAGTAGGATGTGTACTGTTAGATCCAACAATTAGAAATGATTTGGTACCTCGAGGTACCGGTACCTCGATGTAACAGTTGGACTGAAACATCTCTAGGAGAATACATATCTACCCAAGCCAAGGCCCTACTGTAACTGTGTAACGGACTGAAAGCATGGAAACATTTATTTGCATACTCTGGTGCATAATAGTCATCAAAACGGCGACTAAAAGTATGTATCCCGGAATCGTAGTATAAATCGTCTTCTGCATCGACCAGATGCTCGGTGACACCGAGATCACCTATTTTTGCAACATCATTGCCAAAGAGAAGAATGTTGCTAGACTTAATGTTGGTGTGGATGACAGGAGGCACGGCCTTCTCATGGAGGAATTCAAGCCCTTTCGCAGCACTTAGAGCAATCTTCACTCGTTGCTTCCATGACAAAGGTATTCCTGGTTGGGCTCCAGTGACACCCTTTTTACCTGTGTTTATAAACTCACTCAGGATTTTTTTTTATAGTACACCAAAACTTCATGAACCATCCATTATACATTTTCCAAGAGCTAATATCCCTCTTACCTCTTGGGTGACAGGATTTCATTAATTACAATAGAGGATATTAATGAAATAAAACAAGAAGCAACATTTCCTTTCATCTATAAAAATTCGAAATTAATATCTTAAATAAGTATGCTAAGATTACTCAAATTTCGAATGAAAATTGTGATAACCAGATTAGTCATATGCTATTCCAGATGTTGCTTTCAGTTTGGAACCAAATTTTTCAAAACAATTTAAAAATTTTGAGCTATATTTAATTTTTCACAGAAAACAATTTTCAGTAAGGCTACAAATACTTTGAAAAAAAATTACTGTATCCATGGTAAAAACAATTTCTTCTTGTTTTTACACATCGAAATTCATACCAGAAATGAATGAAATAGTTTCTACCTTTTGTATTACATTTGCCCTCAATATATTTCACATAGCAACAATCCATGACTAATCAAATTCAAAATTTTCTAGCGCAAACAATATGTTACGCATTATATTTATTTGGAATATAAAACCATTTCAAATTCAAAATTTTCTACTGCAAATAATATGACAGACATTATATTTATTTGGAACATAACAAAAGTTTCAGATTTTTCAAAATTAAACGTCTCAAACATTGGTTATATGCATGCATATTAATTTGCGAAGGGTAATTATGTCAAGTTAGTGTTTTCCTTATTTGATTGAATGTATTTGTAAAAGGAGAGCAGTGTTTTCAGATCGTAAAGTCGTGCCTAGTCGTAAGGGGACCGATCAGACGATTAGTTGTGATTAGTCGTTGATCAGGTTCGATTATTCGAGGGCTAATCGATGTCTAGTCATCCTTCTATCCATGACATGGGTATATATGTATAAAGTTGTATACTACTAACTACTTTACTATATAAGTGTATAGTACTATAGTATGTTTATGTAAATATAAATATACATTATATTACTACTACACTAGACAAATATGTTGTACTAAATGCATGCAAATAAAGCAAGTATCCAACATTTTCTGGTGGCTACTTCAAGGCCTCTTTCAAACTAGTCGTCCACCTAATCACAAGACTAACCATGATTAATCAATGACTAATTGGACGACTAGTTTCTTGATCGAGCCGATCACCTTGAGGTGTATGATCGAGCCACACATTCTAATTAGGCTGTCTAATCATGATTAATCATGACTAATCGGACGACTTAATAACATTGAAGGAGAAATTATATTTTTATTGGATAATAATTCACAATACAATCAATGGCTAAGTACTTTACGATGGGAGTGATTGTTTTGCATTTTTATAGAAAAATTCAAAGGGTATATTGCAAATGAAAAAATAATTTATGAATAAAACTTTTATATACATATTCGTAGCGATCTAAAAGCCAATGTTGAAGAATAGACTACGGTGAAAAAAAACCTAAAAATCAACTCCAAATTTAAGGTTGAAAATTTAAATTTTGGCTTATAAGCAGAAGCGAAAAGATGGGGGTGGATGACTCTTACCTATATAAAATTTCTCTTAGGAATATCATTTGTACTAGCCAAGTTTTGTATATTACAAATTATTTGGCATATATAAGCAATGTGATCAACAAAAATATAATATTATGTCAGCTTAATGCAATGAGAAACCAAGTTTTTTTTATTCCTTACCATGAAGAATATCGTGCAAGGAGCCATTTGGTGCATACTCATAAACAAGAATAAGTTGTTTCCCTTCAATAAAGTATCCAAGAATTTGGGCAACATTGCTATGCCTTATTATTCCTGAAATTGTCTGAACCTGCAGGACGCATGGAATTAAGAAGGTAATCCCTTGCTTCAAGTAATGAAGAGAATTAGACGAAAGGTGAAAAGACAAGAAAGACCTGCACTGCAATATTTTCAATAGAAACAAACTCCTTTACTGCAGATTTATTCCCATCTTCAAGCACTCCTAAGAAAACTCTGGCGCCTGAGCCTTGTCCTATTAAGACATCATTACTGAAATTCCTAGTTATCTTCCTCAACATGTCCATGGAAATGGTCGATGCAGTAATTGTTGGGGTTTTGACGGCGTTGATCTTGACAGGGGTAGCGGTGTGTTGGTTAGATTTGCCATCACCATCAGCTGCAGATTGGAAAAAACACAAAGCCAAAATACAATAGATTAAGTTGAGGGCTTCTCAGGAAATTCAAGTTTCGTTAGTTTGTACTCCGGCTAGGAAAAAAATACTTGATATTTACATTTTAAATTCTCTTCAAGGTGCGACTTTGACATTAATTATATATTAGAATAAATTTGTAAAATAAAAAGGTTAGTGAGACTATGAAAGTACTTTTCAAAAAAAAAATACTTACATACCATTTTAGTGCTTTTAAAATAAGTATTTTAAAAATCATTGATAGTCAAGTTTTAAAGCTTGGCCAGGTCTTAAAGTATTTGTGACTGGAGGGTGTACTAATCTAAAAACTTAGCACAACAGTATTTGTATTTTGGCAAACAAGGTGCACATTTAAATTCATCTATCATAATTTCAATTAATATGAGTATCATTACACCTGAAAACTTTGTGTGAGAAACTTACTGTCGTCACTAAATGTGATTGATTTTTCTATGATGGAATGCCTTTGACTATTTTTTTATATTATAACAATGCACTAGTAAAAAAATATTATCAATTTATGTATCACGGTGTCATTCGATCCCTTTGTGTTCAATCTTATAATCCATGCGCATACTTAAAATTTTGTAGGCTTTTACCGTTAGCCAGGTTATATATATGCCTAGTGATATTCTAATGGTATTGCTAGATTTGTACATCAAAGTGCTTTCGTATGACAATGGTTTTATAGCTATTAGCAATATAGTGTCTAAGAAACTTAATGTACAACTTCAAATTTCGCAGACTGCAAAGTTAGTGTTTTATAAGCCTTCATATTAAGTAGTTAAAATCTTGAAAATTTGATCGCATGGGATCCAAATGTGACAAATGTGCAAAATTTATTAGTCTGAGAGACAACCTTTTGCTTGTGTACCCATGATGAGTTTACTTCGGATACTCTGAGCTGCAGAGATGGTTCGGAGACGTGAAAGAACATTACTCATTTCTGTCCGTCTCTGGATATCAGGTTCTAAGCACGCAACTGCAATATCAATGGCCTCGTGAATAAAACAATTGCCTTGCTCGTCATAGACCTTCTGGCCCAAAAGTGCCGCTGCACTATGGTTTTTTTTGTAAGTATCAAGGAAGTCTGTGGTAAGCATGTGTACTCCCCCGCCAGACATGTATCTCACTGTCTTCCAAGTGATGAGTTCCAAAAGAACAACTCCAAAGCTATAAACATCAGACTTGGGATTGGGTAGCTGACCAGAAACATCTCTTTGGTCTAAATAATATATTTGTGACCCGTGATCATTAATATCATCAACAGAGGTGGTATGTTGTTCCATGACTGAAAGCCCAAGAAATGTTGACAAATTTGAATTGAAGACCTTTGGCACGAAGTTCTTGTCCAGAAAAATATTTTTTGAGCTGAAGTTTCCCAGGAGACCTGTACAGCGTGAATCAGGATTTTCAGATAACAATGAATGGATATGAACAAGGCCTTCTGCACATTGGACAGCTATTGACAAACGTAGATGAAGGGGAAGTTTATCCCTGGAGCAGATAATCTCATAAAGGTTTCGGTTATAGAAGGAAACATGGCCATCATTTCTCTGGGATAAATCACAGCAAGATTCATACACACACTCTGAAACGGATTCCCCTAAGTGGAAACCAGCAACATTAGCGACATTTTTGTGATACTTCTGAGATACTATGCCCATAGTCTTCAGAAACACATCTCTGTCACTTTCTGAAGATGTACTCACTTGTTTTACTATAACAGCACGTGCCTTGCCAATGACTCCATAGTACAGATGCTCACGGGAGTCTTCCCTAAATTTCATGCTGTACTTTCTTGTCATATGCTTAATTTCCTTTTTTTTGAAGATATTTAGATTGCCAAATTGCCGTGCTTCTGATCTTACATTCTTTGAATGAATCAAGTTCTTTAGTGCACTTATGTGCTGCAGATGAATCAGATTCCCTCGTTCTTCCTCCAGAGCTTTCCTAATCATTCTTAGACCGGTTGCTACTTCAACCATTTCAAGACGCACTTCGACATCCCTGCTCAAACATTTAACTGCTAATTTTCCAATATCTTTGAGAAAGTTCAAGTTTTCTGTATTGTTAATTTCCTGGTCAAACAAATGCATCATCTCCTTCCTTTTATTAATAACCTCAGTGAAATTTTCAGCAAGGGTAATGGTCCCATCCACAGCTTTCTTTCTGGTAATAATTTCCAGCAAAACCACCCCAAAGCTATAAACATCACTCTTTGGGGTTAGAATTCCATTCTTGCAGAATGCAGGATCAACATAACCTATAGAACCAATGATATTTTTAGTATGTTGAGCCCCATTGGCACAAAGCAATCTTGCTATTCCAAAATCAGATATCTTCGGTGAAAGATTTTCATCCAACAGTATATTAGCAGGCTTGATGTCACCATGAAGAATGGGACTATACATGGAGTGCATGCACCAAAGCACATCAGCAACCTGAATGGCAATGTCTAATCGTTTACCCAAAGGGAATGGAACATGGCTATTGGTGTTGCTGCAATGAAGGATATTGTTGAGGTTCCCATTAGAGATAAATTCCATAACGATCATTAGAGCATTTTCCTCCGTACAGCAGCCCAAAAGTCTAACAACATTCCTGTGATTTATTTGGGAATGCACTATCACCTCCTTGGCAAACTCTTCTTTCTTGGCCCCATGTATGTATCGCTTCACAGCAACAGGGCATTGGTCATCAAGCACTCCTTTGTAGACCTCACCAAACGACCCTTTTCCAAGCATAACGCCATACCCATTGGTGATATGCCGTACCTCATTTTCCGTGAAATATCTCAGGCTATAGTTGTTCTCCACTCTTTGAAGAACCACATTCCCATTAGTCTTAAGGAAACTTTGAAGATTATGGCAATCCATGTGTAAGCCAGCAGAAGAATCGGAAACCAACCGGTGGTTGCCTGCCTGCATAAAAAGAAAGTTGTTACTATGCTAGTTTGTTTTTGTTTAGTTAGACTTTTATCTTCTGTGGCAGGGGGTGTTGAGGCGAGGACTTCCAATAGAAAATATGCAATGCCAAACTGAACTAGGGACATGGATAACATGACAGACTATCTAGTGTAAGTGTGTAACATAAGAAGAAACACTTACTTAGTAAAAGTACTTGTTCTCTCGAACACGGACGCGTAGCCTGCAGCAAAAATTGATCAGAGTCAGATTATCCGAACATGGCCTAAAAGAATCAGATTATCCGTCAAAACGACTAAACTAATGGATAATCCACTTAAAATACCGGATGATCAGCATCCATCAAATTTTGCCAATACCAAATGACATGCTACTATCCGAATTCAAATCATATATATTGGATGGATATCTACGAACCCTTACCATATCCTAACTTCTGATAGATTTGGAGCAGATATTATCCGATTCGTCCTCACCGCTACAAACCACAGCTAGGCCTTGAAGAACCAACGCCGATGGCAAGGAAAAGAGCACCGCGCTTGCGCAACTAGCCGCCGGGGAATAACTGAACTAGTAAGGCTTAATTACCCGGAAGTTGCCCAACAGGCGACCAGGGCAAAACCCCAACAACCATGGCACAAGTAAGGGAAACAGCGGGGTTCCCCGCCACGAGCCCAACCTCCCCCCGGACCCCAAATCCCCTCGCCGGCGACGAACAGTCGCCATTGGCGGAGAGGAGAGGAGATCCGGTGCCAGAAAACGAAAAACGCCCTCCGAGTCATGGGGTTTTGGACTATTTGCCACTTTCTCTTCGTTGGCTCACTCTCCGATGCCATCTTTCAGACTTTAACTTTTTGCTATTCGAATCTAATCATTTCTTTCCTTCTTGCCATTTTGGTTTAGCAACTCAACAATTCATATGATAAATGACATTATTGTCCTCATCTTCTTCCAATGGAGAGGATAGAGACGATAAGTAAGCAGTCATGGAGAAGCTTGTGTTTGTGCTCCTCTCTTTGGCCATGTTCTTTGGATTGGATAACTAAGTCATATTATCTCTTTTTCGCGCACACGTTTCCCAAACTTTTAAACGGTATTTTTTTTATAATTTTTTCTATTGGAAAGTTACATTAAAAATCATATTACTCTATTTTTTAATTTTTATAATTAATAATTAATTAATCGTGTACTAATATATTACTGTATTTTCCGCGTCGGATAACTAGCCCTCATATTTCATCCCCTAAACATGGCCTTTCTCATCAGCTCTGACGGAGGTTGTAGCAACAACAATGATGCGGACCGACTAAAGAGAGTTGGTGCAGAAGGAGGAAGAATGGAAAAAGAGGGATAAAATTGTCTATTGTCAGCTATGTAGCTACATATTATGTAAAAAATGGTACATAAGAAAGATATTTCTCTCTCATAGCAAAAAGTTAAAGTTTTTTAGGAAAGTGGCATTTGAGAATATGTCATCGAAGATAATGGCATAAAGCCAAAAAAACCTCGAGTCGCACCGATATAGAGAGAGGTCCATAGCCCTGGCCTCTGGCTTAATTAGTTGGTTGCGCGCATCCGCACCCCTCTGCAGAAGTTATTTTCGATGACTTCTACACTTATGCCACAATTGTGACAAAAAGAGTAAAAAAATTCTAACTCTTGTGAAAAATGGTCTTGGTAGTTAACAAATTTAGCACAACTCAGTTATGGCGGTGAAGCTCGACCGATCAATATTGGTACAAATTGTCAAAACTCTGTCCTAAACCAGACAGGCTCTAAGCTTGCTGCTCGGCTTAAGATTCATAGAGCATGTCTAGAGAGCTTAAGATTTTGAGAAATAAATAGTGAGAAGTAAGATTTGAGATAGTTTGAAGTTAGCTTCTCAAATCTGGAAATGTTGAATTTTATAACTTGTAAAAGTTAAATATTGTTCGGAAGAACTTGTGACTTGTAGAGATAATGTCAAAAGCTGTAGTTGTCAGAAGCTTTCTAAACAGTCTCATATAGACATTGGTTTGGTGATTGGAAGCTTTAATAGGGTAACTGATAATCACCGCAGGTTTCTACAGTTCGAGCTAATTAAAACGAGATCCAAATCTAAGGCGAAACTTGAAACAAAGGGGAAGAAACTTCGCAGGAACACTTTCAGATCCATAGTGGACCATGGATGATAGGAATTAGCAGTTATGATCGCGATGAATGACACCATCCCACCATAATGGTGGTAACTAATAAATCGATCCCAAAAGAAGGGAACAACAATTAATTAAGCAGGCGATCGCGGAGCGTGCGTACGTACCTCATATACGTAGAGGATCGAGCTACTGCTAGCTAGCTTCTGATACAGCCCACGCACGGTGCCTGCCTATTGATCGGAGACGGAGAGGCCTCGCCTCTACAGTTCTGGCTGCTTGCTGCAGTCAACGACGACCTGCGGGTTATGATCGCGATGAACTGGGGAAGCCGACGACGAGTCGTCCTATCCAACGTGGAAGCGCGTGGCCTCGAAACAGACCGAGCATCGTGTGCACGATATACAAGGGGAAGCAGCACTACACATGGAACTGGCCGGTCCATACAGCAACCAAGTGCATGCACATGAGAAAATAAACCAACCATGTAAACCGGTCTATGGTAGTTAGAAACAAAACAATAACCCTATGACCCACATGACAGGGAGAACAACGTCCATGGCCCAACCACAAGCAACATACGGCAAGAGCACTAAAGAACAATATACAGATAGACACAGCGTACCATGAGCAACACCCTCCTTGTATGCAAGAAAATGTAATGGCAGAAATGTAACCAATTATTATTTATAGAAGCATGCGCCAGGTGCACTATACAGAACACAATGCCAATGGAGCGAGCCCACCTTCCAGCCAAAGGGCACTCCATGCACCTAGAGCAGGCACAAGCAAAACCAGACAGGGATGACGTGCCGGCATGCCCACGCAGCCAAAAACGCTGCGGGCGTCTAAAATCCCAACACTCTTTTAAGACTTTATATTTAGATTTAGATTGACCCATGAGTTTTGACTTTTTCATAAAAAACCAAATGAATATTTGAAAATAAAAAGTAATTTAAAAATAAAAATTTTATATACGTACTAAGATAAGTTTTCATCGAAAAAACCAAATGACATATCTAAAAACAAAAAATAATTTAAAAATAAAAAATTTATATATGTATTGCCAACATAAGAAACTAAACTTTGATAAAAAAAATCCTAAAATTAACTTTAAATTTAAAGTTAAAAAATACAGTTTTAGCTTCAAGGTGAAGAGTGTGCAAGTGTGGAACGGTGCTGATGGCAGCTAAAATAATTGGACGGCTGAAAGCGACGAAGACCGAGTTTGGTACGCTCTGCTACAGTACAACAGTAGAACAGTGTTACAACAGGTGGCAGCCTAAGGTTGCCCTCCCGAAAACAAAAGGTTCTATATGATATGATATGAGACCTCGTTTATTTTCTGTTCATACTTGTTTGTTAAAAAAATAATTTTTAACTTTAAATTTGAAGTTAATTTAGGGGTTTTTTCATTGTATCTTAGGGGTGTTTACATGGGGCTAAACTTTTAGCCACATGTTATATCGAATGTTTATACACTTATTATAAATATTAAACGTAGACTAATTATAAAACTAATTGCAGAAGTGAGAGCTAATTTGCATGATAAAATTTTTAAGCCTAATTAATCCATAATTAACGCATGTTCACTGTAGCATCACATAGACTAATTATGGATTAATTAGGTTCAATAGATTCGTCTCGTGAATTAGTCTAAGATTATGGATGGGTTTTATTAATAGTTTATATTTACTATTTATAAAATAATAAGTGTCCGAATATTTATGGGACAAAGGACTGACGTTTAGTCCTTTATCCAAACACCTCTTATTTTCCAACATTTGCTTTTATATTACTAAGAATATGTATATAAAAGTTTTATTCGCAAAGATTTTTTGTGTACAAATATATTATTTGTTTTAAAAAAACAAACGGTAGGCATCATTTTTTTTTATTTATGCTTATAATTACTCCCCCCATCCTACAATAAGTGTATTTTTATTGTTTATGTTCAATATATGATTGTCCATCTTATTTAAAAGATTGATTAGTATTTTTGTTATTATTAGTTGATAAAATATGAATAGTATTTTTTTTTGTTTTCATAAATTTGTTAAATAAGACGAACCATCACAAAGTTAGACATGAAAATCCATAAATACAATTATATTGGGACAGATGTAGCATTAGCCAAAATTTTAATTTTGAATCTTAAATTTAAAGTTTGATTTTGAGGTTTTCTTATCACAGTTTATTTTTTGGCATTTCCTTTTAGATCACCAAAAATAGTATATAAATTATTTATTCATAAATTAATTTTTTTTGCAAATATTTTGTTTGATTTTGTCTTTTACGAAAAAACAAAAGATAACCCTGACAGTCTTTAACGATCTAAATAACTGGTTTGGGTGGATTTTTATTTCTTGAAACTTTTAATATGTATTTTCAAAAACACACCATACCAAACTTATTTTAAATCTGCGCCATTTAACAACACTACGTTGGCATGGTAACACTATCACACCATGAGCTATTAAGGTGGCACTGTCTGTGGTAATTTCGGTCTAGCTGGCCTGACAAAGCCCTTGCAATGCTATATGTGACATGGGAAAACATTGCAGCTTTAGAAATAAATTCGAGATGGTTTGTTTTTGAAAATAAATACTACTACCTCCGTTTCATAATGTAATATGTTCTGACTTTTTTGTTGGAATGTTTGACCATTCGTCTTATTTAAAAATTTAGTACAAATATAAAAATTATCAAGTTATGCTTAAAGTTCTTTTGATAATAAAGTGAGTCACAGGCAAAATAAACGGTATTTCCATAATTTTTTGAATAAGATAAATGACCAAATATTACAAGCAAAAAAGTCAAACATCTTACATTATTAAACGGAGGGTTCAAAAGAAAAAAAAAAAAGAAATCTTGGTTTGATATCTTGTTGTAATAGCCCATGTTCTAAAATAATTCTTAGTTTTACAAATAATTTCATTGCAGAGTGGTGGCAATCTTGCCAAGATATAATAATTCCTAAATAAGCTGATCTGCTTTTGTACCCTTGTTGACGCTACGAATAACAACAAAGGTCACACACGTAGGCCTGGGAGTTAATCTTAGACCACTCCAGTGCAGGACCTAATTCTTAGAATTGCTGGGCATGCTAGTCAGTTTGATTCTGTAACTGACAAGATATAACATGGGAAGTAGTTAAACCCGAAATCGCTATCACCATCCCAAGACCCTAGCCGACGCATTAGATGATCGGTTTTATAGGAATTTCATAGTGACAAATATAAATATGCTCAATCGGCTGAATCAGCAGCATGATAATCACCAAACAAACCAATCAACCAATTAATCTTAAAAGATTAGGCTTAACCAAGACAGTTTTAAGATTAATCAGCCGATCGGACCGATCTGATGCTTATCGCGTGTAAAATCAGCAGCTGATAGGAGACTAAGCATAGAATGTTAATGTAAACTGGCATGCTATGACAATTACTGGCATAAAACAATGATAATTAACCGCAAATACACTCACATCAGACCTAGAAGATTAGACTCAACCAAGACAGTACAGATATGAGTATAATCATACGTGAAGTCAACTAAACATTACAACATACGAATAACAGGATAGCAGACCAGCGTAATCTATTAACTCATTCATTAAAATCGGCCGATCAAACGAACTCCTACAAGCAGATCGAACTAAACAGACATAGATCGGACCTAACCAAGACAGTTTGCGATCTAGCATGATATGATCGTAGGAATACGAAGATCGATAGGTTTAATAAACAAATCAATAGATTACTTGGGATAATGCTAGCTAGAACTCCAGCGATAAGCCTCCACGAGTATTCAAGCCAATCTGATAACATAAATCCAGCCAACTAGATTGATCGGGCCAAACCAAGACAGAATTAAGTCAACTAGATTCGTGCTAGCAGATTGAACAGAGGGACTCGCAGAGACTTGATCGAGAACTAATACTACTCCAAGCCAAAACAAATTAAAGCAGTAATAGAACTCGACCCGTCGATCAACTTGGCAGGAGATCGGACTTAACCGACACAGTCCTATTCTAACTAATCGACGGGTTTAAAGAACTAGAACTTACATTGCGAAGCTGATAAACCACGTGCCGAAAGCCCAAGCAAGTCGAATAATTTAGCGATGCGCCGAAGTTAAATAGATCTGAAGATGATTTACAATGACCTCAAACACACATATTTATACCCTCGGATCTAACTAACCTAACCGGATAAGGATTCGTATTAACTAACTTATTACATCCGGACTTTAATTAAACCTAAAATCCTAAACAAACTCTAAAACACGGCCCAACTAATTTACACGGACTTCATAGCTAATCACCGAACTTATCTCTAGTGCCTAATCGGACTCCAATTCATATCCGATTCGGACTCCATCGGCCGCAGTAGTATCGCCTTCAACTCCTTTCTTCAGCCGATTCCCTTTTTCTTGTCTGATTCAGTCTATTACTACGTTTCAATCTATGACGGCAGTTTACCAAAATCTGGCGTTAACGACCCTGTAATTGTATCTTCCTTCTCAGTTATCACTTCTTCGGTTATCTCCAGTGGTTTTAGTCTGTGTGTCCAGCCCATGAGCAATTATTCATCGTCCTTTTGGTGGAAGATGAAAGATTATTCGGTTTTTTAATAGCTATTTAATAGTCTAAATGATAAAATAAACTACAATTAATTTAAAGATCTACTATATCAATATGAGATGATAAATTCTTCTATATGATTTTTTTTAAAAAAAAAAGAACTACACCATGTAGCATTTTCGAAAAGCATGTGCATAAATATTAATGAATAATTAGTGACTACCACCCTATCTTTTGCTTCTGCTTTTGACTATAAGCTAAAATTTAAATTTTTAACTCTAAATTTAGAATTGATCTTGAGGTTTCTTTACTTAATTTTATTTTTCAGTCTTAACTTTTAGATTGCTAAGAATATATATAAAAATTTTCACACTTATTTTTCGTTTACACATATATCGTTTGATTTTTTTATATAAAAAAGAAAAGACCAATCAATCACCCTTTACCGTTTGGGGGATGATCTATAAATGACGAACCGATACGGCAAGCAGTCTTTTCTTTTCTCCGGTTTGTCCGCGGGCAGGTACCTTCAGGTGCCGCGCTTCCCCGTAGGCGCCGATTTAGTAACAATACACCGTGATATTTTCGGTGATATTCTGTCACTGACACACGGGCCTCGTGTGGATCCTAGCACATACAAGCCTCGGGCGGCGGTTCTGGCATTCCCGGCGGCTCCCTCCACACTACGGCTAGCATTCCCAAATAACATCACTTCTTGACCTAAATTTTGGTCTCACACCGGGACTCCCAAAACAAGAAAACACACCCAACTTTTCACTGGCACTATTTGTTTTTACCCTGGTAGCCTTCAACAAATTGCTTCCTCCTGCATCTGCTGCCACCACCGTCCCCTCCATCCATCACCAACGTGCATGTGGGCTTATCCTGGTGGTCGGCTTAAGATACACATCTAAATATGTTATGCTAAGATATTTCTATTCCGTATGATATGAGGGCTAAATTTTATTGTTACAAATATTGTTAATGATTGTCAGACACACTAAAACTAACTAAAACTAACAGGTAACTTGTTAAACAAATATAAAAATTGCGTCATACGTGGCCAACTAACAGATTTAGGAACCAATTTTAGGAGAATTGTTGAAATTGGTAGATATTTTTTTAGACCAATTGTTCTTTGGGATAACCCATCCTAGATTATTATATTGGAAGGTTAATTTTTAGTCATTTGTTAGAGATGCTCTAACCACGTCGGCTCTAGCGAACTGTGACCACTAGCCGCGTCGTTATACTGGGCATGAACCAAAGTGCGGATGGGATTGGCAGAGAACGAGCGTGGGGTGAAGGGAGAGAACGAGGAACCAACCATCCGCTGCAGCTTCGGTTGGCAGCTGCGGACCAGACGGTGGGTCAAATGATCTCGTCGGCCAGAGAAGCTAGGGTCCATGCTTTTGGCCACTACTTCACCGTTTGGTTCTACTCCCCCAGCAGCAGGAGTATCTCATACCGAGTTTCACAATCAAGCCCTCCCCCAGCAGCAGCAAAACAAATGATCTTCAAAATTTACCAAACCAATGCAGCATATAAAATATGCAATCTCGAGAGCATAGAAAAACCCACAGTTCATCCGCAAACCAAAACATGGCATGTTCACGTAGTACAACACAAAGCACGATTATTTGGTTTGGGTACACTGGCTCTCGTTTTATTCATACAGCCTGACACCATATAAGGCGCAAATGGCTCATGCTGATCCAAGGTAGCGACCCATCCAAGTCGAGAAGCGAGACCAGGCCAGGTCGATCGCTTCCTGGTTCTCATCGGTCGAACCCATCTCCTTCCTCCTCTTGACGGCCTCAGGTGACGCGTTCATAAAGGCATGCGAGCAGCCAGGGTAGATGTGGACTTCGTACGGCGCTCCGGATGACTTGAGCTTCTCCTCCAGCGACTTGGCTGCCTGGGATATCAGATTACCAATGTTACATTCTTAGATCGAAATGCTCGATTCGGCTTCTATTAGCAGACTGTAATCGTTGCCTACTCCAATGTACATCAGCAAGATATTGTATGGAATCAAGCCTTTCCTAAAAAAATGTAACTATTTAACAATGCTGATTATCATAACAACATGAAATGGAAACAAGTTTGCCCCAGGCATAATGTCAATAACAAAAAAAACACAACATATGACAGAAGGTCTTACCGTGATATCTGAAAATCCAACAAAACTGTCGGTCTCCCCAAAATGAGCCTGGATGGGAGCCTGTGCTTTGGAAGCATCAGCAAGCTCAGAAGATGGTGTTCCATAGAAAGCAACAACAGCATCAACCTCTGGGACTAAAACTCCACTTGCAATTGACAAGGCGCCTCCCATGCAATAACCAGTAACACCAACCTAGATGCAGAGCATATGGAAGAAAATATGTTATCATAAAGCAATTAATTACATTGTGCACGATTTCATGAGATCATAGACAAGCCTTTTATTTTGCTAGGCATTGTCCATCAGTAAGGATATATCAATGTGCCATGGGTCATGGGTGTACCCACAATTACTAGGGGCAATAAGTTAGGTGCATTGCAAGCAACCAACTCAGGTGAGCAATATATCCAAAGGATTAGCAACTTCCCATGCAAAGGCATACGTACGAAATCAAGACATTTCAGTTACTAGGTTTATTTTCTACTAACCAAGAATCTGACAGTAACCATATTTATCTTTAAATGACATTTGCTATAGCCAAATCTTATAAAGAGCATAGCACTTCGGAAATTAAGAATTAAGAAATCTCTCTCCCTCTACATAAGCGCAACTTCTCCCGGCTGCAATGCTCTACCTTCTTCAATCCCCCTTTCATCCAAACCAATCTAGCTATTGCTGAAATTTCTACCAAACTACCTATGTCTAAAGTAAGCACACACCAAGATACAAATGCACCATAGGCTTTAACTCTACAGTCCTTTTAATTGGGTAGATATGTATGGCATTTCAATTTTGTTTATTTTCAATAGTGGACAGAGATGTAATTTCAGTAGTACAGAAAACATCAGAAAACAAACAAACAACAAATAATATTAACTCTACCTTGGATGATCCATTTGCTTTGAGCCATTTAACTGAAGCCTGAATATCCTTGACTGCACCCTGCCAGTCTAGACCTTCCATCAGATGCTGGGCTTCTGCTACATCAAGAGCAACCTTCCCACGATACAAACTGAAAAAGGAAAGCATGTCGGTTAACAAATATCTTGGCTGAGAAACAAAACGCTAAGCAATTGTTAGACTTATGGACTCCTGTTCCTAGAATTTTGCTTGGAATAAGTGATGCTGAAGAAGGGAAATTTGCTTGTCTGCATGAAATTGAGTGGCATGATCCAATTTACTGGAGTTTGATGGGAATTCTCTCATTTGCCACAGTACCATGCACAAAGACAGATTTACCCATCTTCTTCCCCTTGTCTTCCTCCTATTCCCCCTTTAGTTGTGCCTGAGCTCCAGTCACCCCTTTCAGGTAAGCTCCTGCCACCCCTACTCCTGCTCCTGAGCATGAGCCCTCGTGCCCCAGCCATCCGACCTCCTATCCCCTCCTCCTTTCCCATCTCTTTCCCCTAGCTCCTGACCAAGGGAAGCGTTGAAGCCAGCAGGGGATGCGCCAATAGTTGACATGGTGTGATGGTGGCTGGGGTCAGCAAACACCTTAAAGGTGTTAAGGTCACCCTTCCTGACCTCCCTGACATGGTAGCCCACTTCCATGAACTTCCTGCCAAGGACAAAAATACCAACCTCCCACTGTGCATAGGCAGTTGTTTTGCAAGTTCAGGAACAGCAGCTAAAGCATGGATAAGGGTAGTGGCTGGCGCCGTCGTGGGTGGTGGCAGGTGGTGTTGGAGGTAGATGAAGGGCATTAGGCAGTGGTTAAAAATAACCACTGTAGCAAATGAGCGAATTTGCATCAAACTCAACAGCAAAAGAGCACACAAGCTCTGTGAAAAATGTGATTATGCCATTTAACTTTGTGACAATATAGATAATTTCTTGCAAAATAAAGAACCATAATTCCTTGCAAATAAGGAACCACAAGATATGAATATATGATCATACTCTGGAATGAGTGCTCTATATCCTTCACCAATTTGGGAAATGTGGATGGCATGATTCTTGACCTCATAATCAACCCCCCACCACTCTTGCAAAACCACAATTCCAGGAGCATTTTCTTTGCCAACAAGATAGGCGTCAAAAGTCTGCAGATTAACATTAGATTAATTTATGAGTAAACCACATTGATAATTTACCAAAGAGCAAAAGATAATAATATCATGTGAACTGTGCAAGTACTATTGACTTTGTGAGTTAGTTTCGCATTGTACCGTTACCATATGAAGAGCAATTCTTGCATGGTTGGCAGAAAGTTTGTCTTTGTGAAGGTTGAGAACCATAGTATTAGTATGCAAGAAGTCAAGGAAAATATTGACACTTTTTGTTCAGTTATGATTGTGCTATGCCCTAGTTTACAAAATGATTTTTTGAGAAGACAGTTTACAATTACAATCAGTGGGTTACGCTGGATGTTATACTGCAGTAATAAAGTTACATATAGTAATCATTGTCTATCCAAGGAACCAAGGGCGACTAGGTGTTTATAAGAAAGTGAGAGCATCAAACCATGGCATTGTCTCCAAAACTCAAATAAATTTGACTGATGCCTGAGCAACATTTCATCTTTCCTATTTTCACCAATCATGAAATCACCACATATTTATAGCAAGTCATCTTTCCAGCCAATTTAACTCATTGAGCTAACTGATCTTAGATTAGGCCAAGTTTCAAAAGCGTCCCACCCTGGAAATTTTTCTGGTTGGAAAGAAATTGGGTACGTATAAGGCTAATGCACATTTCTATCCCAACCTCAAGTAAACTGTATGGATAGAATAATCAAATAAATGCATAAAAAGGTGCATATAGGATGAAAAATCTGGATTAGTTAAGGTGAAATCTGACACTGTAAAGTCAGTACTACCAAATTCAATTCTACAAATATTTCAATTAATCAATTATACGTACACACTACACTTAAAAAACAAGGAAAATGATATGAATGATCTGAGATCAATAAATCTCCCATTATATAAAAAAAGAAGGAAAATGACACAAACGTTTCCATATTGGTACTGACAAAAGAAAACAAGAAATGTATGGACAACTGTATTACCCCACATAACGACACAAAAATTTTCAGGGAATACAGATTATCCACCAAATTCAAGGCAAGCCTGCCTTGTGATTACTCAATAGCATCCAGTGCCATAAATTTTGTGTGAAAGAAAAATGAAAGTTAAAGGGTAAAGCACACGTGGGAAGGGAAAAAAAAAAGGCGGCAAAGTCAGTCCTAAAATCGAACATCATCATGCCTCAGTATCACCACCCTTGCACCGAACACACGAAGCATAGACGATTATCTTATGCCAACGCGAAAACCACTACCAGCGGAAGCCCACCCGCCCCGAGCAGAACAGAACGGAGAAACGGGAGAAAACCCAAAACCCTAGGGCGCTCGGGCGGTCAGGCTGAGTTGGCTGGATGAGGTGTAGTGAGGCGGGTGAGTGACTGACCGTGTCCTCGCGCTGGATCTGGACCTTCTGGAACGGCGCGGTGGAGGATGCCATGGCGGCGGCGCGGGGCGCGAGGCGGCGGGCGGAGGCGGAGCGGAGGGGCGAGCGGCGGAGTGGGGAAGCGAGGGAGGAGGAGGAGGTGGAGAAGGCGCGGCGTAGCAGCAGCAGTTGGGCTGTTGCCATCCCCTCAACAAACCCCAGCTGACGAGTAGTCCTCGGTGGGTGCGTGCGTGGATGCTGTGGTGTGGCGTGGCAGCGTCCCGTTGAAGGCAGCCCACCACGGGCCACCGCTTTTGATGGCGAGGAAGAAGGGAGGGCCCGGCGCGTTGCGGCCTGCCTCGCCAGCACGGCACCCGCTTCAGCCAGGCCCGCGGTCTCTCTCTGGAATCTGGGAATCTGGATGGGACGCCTCGCAATAATTAACTTTTCATCACTCTTATATTTGCCCATAATAAATTTATCACTGAACTTATATATCTGAAGATCAACATGACATGTACAGTAAGAGTCAAATCTATTATTGTGTATTTTTATGAGTGACAAAAAATTAAATGCTCCGTATATACTGCGGGTGGATTTTTTATTTATATTTTAATTAAGAAATCTAAACAATTCTTTTTTGCTTTTAAAATTTACAGATGTATACCCCTTCAATTCAATGGCCTCCGGGAGAGTTCATCTTAGGTCCTCTGAAATAACGTTTTCTAGGGCTTGGCCTCGTACATACATGATTTTCTTAGTTCCATGCCAAGATCCGTACATAATTTAGCTTTTTAATGTTATAGATATATAGTTTTTTTAATATATACTACAGTATATATATATATATGTGTAGATTTTTAATAAATATATAAATAAAATACACCCCGCCGGGTCACGTAATCCTGGGCCTGGTGGCTTGTGGACCTTCATCACCGCTCGGATTCGACCGGTTGCCTCCATAGTTTGTTACTTTGATGAACGCTTGTCCTTTGCCCAGAATCCTCGACAACGTTGAGCTGTTTCCTGCTTTGTAAAAAAGCAAGCTCAAACTCCTTTTAAAAAAAGCAAGCTCGAAATTTTAAAACTGAGTTAGAACGTAGGGTGTGAGTCCTTTTTTCCACATGAATTAGATTGTCGCCGGGCAGCTTCTCACTCTTCTAGACATGAATCATTTTCTAAAAAGAAATCTTCGTGACATTTCTTTTACAAAAATTCAGATCAACTGTTTTGTATGTGTTGTTAGAGCTGCCCGTTGTGAAATTTCATCCACTAGAATAAATTAGGATTTACAATTCTAGTGTCCACAATATTATACATGTGAAAGTGTTTTAATCGTGATTTTAGTGAAGTGACATATTTTTCTGTGGACTTCATCTCTCGAATCTCAATCCTATGTTAAGAGCTCAGGAATATCGCATTGATATATGTATATGCCGTAACGTATGTAGGCTTAAGTCTTCCACCGTTCCATGCGAATCCATGTAAATGAAAAGAAACACATTACAAAACCTAGGGAGTTGTAGTGACAGGGCTAATAGACGGCCATGCCTCATGGTGCCGGTCCAGTCATGAACATATTGTTCATGGTTGTGCCACGTTGGGCAGCCACCTTGGTACGGCACGGCACGGCCAGCGACCCATCTAAGACCTAGCGCATGACACAACTACGATATGATGATATCCACCTTACCCTTTTACTCGATCCTTTAGGCTCTCGGAGAAGAAAGGAGGAAGATGATAGCTTAGCGTGGGCGAGGAGCTCGGCTACAAGCACGGAGGTCTCGCTGCTTGGAATACAGCACGGTCATCGTCGATGAGAAGGAAGAAGCGGTGCCACGGCGGAAGAGGTAGGAGGTGGCATCCGGCACCCACGGCGGGTTGATTTTGACATGAGAGTTTTTTCACTATGGGTTGATTTCGGGGATAGTCATGGGTCATCCTAAACTACCCCTATCTACGCCACTGGCTCCTAGCAGTGGTGGTGAAAAACCTAGATAAGATGATAGGCTAATGTTGGTCATGTAAAGTGTCAGGCCACTCTAGCGCTACACGTCACGAGGTCACCATGGGCCATGGTATCGACACGTCGGTCGGTCAGTCGATACAGCACAACCCATAAGTGTCCTGCTAACCCGACCTAGCTCGTCCATTTGGACATGTATAGCTGAGACAAACTGAGCTATCAGTCTATTCCAACTTCATCGGTTAGCAAAATACTATAGAAACTTTTGAGTTTGTCTAGATTAATTAATGTATCAATGTCTATGTTTCGTATACTTCCTCCTCCGTAATATAAGACATAACTACTTTTTTCTTTGTCCCATAATATAATACGTGCATGCAAGTATACATTAACTAGCATATTTTTCATCATCAAAACATTCAATCATGTTACATGCATGTATACCTGCACTTAGATAATCTAAACGAGAAAATAGTTATAACTCTTTTTTGGTTTTGAGTCAGTAGTGGTTGTGCCTTATATTATGGAACGGAGGGAGTATGTGTCTAGATTTATTGGTACACGTAAATCTAGACTAGTATGTGTCTAGATTTATTAGTATACGTAAATCTAGACTAGACAGAAAGTTTTATAATATAAAACATAGAGAACAATTGTTAGCATTAATTCTGCCATTCTGCAAGGCTCACGGCAAACTACCTAGACAAGCCGCCTGCCAAATCTCAAGCCTGATACAAGCTCGAACAAAATTCAAGTCGAGCAGCGCGAGCACAACCAACCTCATAAGCTGTATACCATATTTTAAGAATAATCTTTTGATAAAATTATTAATTTCTAGTTAATAGTACGAGGGAAAGAGGAGTAAAACAGATAAGATAAAATACATGAACATTAATTCATCACACGTATATAAAAACGGTATATTTGATAAACTAGTTTGTCAAAATAGAAAAAAAATAAAACTACTAAAGCCCGTTTGAAGCTTGAGCCCGGCTCGACAAAGTTTGATTTGTGCCTCTAGCTTGCAAGCTTATGTCCAAGAATTCTAACATATCATCTAAATTTACTCATCCATATCTTTATTTAGATAATTATTTAAAACAGTTTTATTCTCCATGTCTATTTATACTCTACGATTATGCCTAGGATGAACCACAAAGGCCCAACGACACTCGGCCCGCGACGATCCAGACCCACTCGCCGCCGGCGCCGCCCTCCCCACCTCGTCTCGCCGGTCCGCCTCCTTCCTTCCGCGCCGTCGCCGTCGCGGTTGGTGGCTGCGGCTTGGCGTGGCAGCTAGCTAAATGGGGAAGAAGCGCGGCGGCCACGGGGCGGCGCCCAGGGGCGGGAACCAGGCCGTGTCGCTCCGCGAGGAGAGCTCCGGGAAGGCGCGCGCCGACGCGGCATCCCTGCTGAGGGTCCGGCACCTGCAGCGGCTGGCGGCTTGGGCGGGCGGGGAGGCCGGGGTTGGATCCGTCGGCGCCCTGCTGGGGCGACGCCTCGCCGCCAACGCCGAGGCGGCCGGGGTTTCTGTGGGCGCCTCCACCTTCCAATGCCAGAGGTGAGGGCCACTTCTCGGTTGGATGCTCGCGTCCTTCACAACTTTTACCTCTTAGTTCTGGGGCAGCGTGTTCAATTCTTCTACTCAAAGTTCCTCGTTTGATTGTTAATTATTCTTCAAATTGTTACATGCTATTGAAGAATCAGCCTGCCCCTTCACCTTGAATTCAACCAATACCAGATATTATTAGGGTTCTAATCCTCCTTAATCCTTATACCTCTAAAATTTTTCCGTAGCTGTATGTTAAGCAGCATTTTAGCCAGTTCAAGTACCTGTTCTACTAGTTACTCTCCCCGTTTCACAATGTAAGATTTTCTAGTCTACGTAGATTTATATGGATGCTAATGAATCTAGACATATATATAAATTATATACATTCTTCAATTGATAAATTTAGACAAAGCTAGAAAGTTTTATAATATGAAATGGAGGTAGTACTATTGACGGAAAAGTTAAGCAGATCATCCTATCCTATGCATTATAGAAGTATCAGGCAGCTTTCTCAGGCTCGCAGCTCCCAGCTAGAACATTACGCTACTAGTTTGAAAAGCTATTATACAACATTGGTTGGCTAAAGATCCATCATCTGAACCCCCTAGATTTAGCGGTTGCCTGTGACTTGAACCACTACACCTGCAGCACGCCAACAGAGCCACTCGTCTGAGATTGTGTTAAGCAACTGTCTAGGCAACTAGTTAACTGCTTGGAAAACCCTTTTATGGATATATGGTCGTCGTATCACCTCGCTGCATATGGAGTATTATGAAATTTTGCAACATGATTTATCTAGTTGGATCCATGCTTTGAAGTTTGAATTGTGCATATTTCTCAGACTTTGTCTGTGCGATTGATTATTCTCAAGTTATAGTTGAATTTGTGCAAATTCCCTTTCATTCACAAAACAACGGCTCATACTGACTTGCATTGATTAAGTCACTAGGTGGTTTTGTTTCAGTTATATTTATTCTATTATCTGTTCTCAGCAACCACTGCTGCTGCAATACCGATTCCTATGGCTTAAAAACTGCTAGTTCATGTCTTCATGAGAACACCATACTAAGTCCAAACAAATGATTTATCATATGTTTCTTTGTGAAAATTTTGTAGTACAAAAATTGATCCACAGATAAATTGTGGGAAAAATGGGCATTTTATTGGCCACAGATTCAATAACACAGTGCACTAACATTTGCATGTACAATTATCTCTTTACCCTAAAAGGAATTTCTTGCAATCTTGCACCACACGTGACCATTCCGCCTTATTGTGTCCTTAGAATACTGGTGTAGTGTTAGTAAGAAGCCTACCATGTAGGAAATTGAAAAGAGTAGTCAACCTGATAATGCCATATAGCTGTTCCAAATTGAACAAATTACAGCGTAATAGTTGCCATGCGTTTGTCATAACTGTTATTAGAAGTCAACCTGTAATTATTATTAATAGTATGATGCAAAGCACTAATATAGCCATGTTAAAGTGACTAAGAAACATTTTGACATACTATGGGGTTGTTGGTAATTCGGTGTCCTAGTTATGCTCATGTTTTTCTGCTGCGGTACTGGAACATAAGCTTTACTCAGAATAGAGCAAAATCTTGCTTTATAGGTCTTCTGAAGAAACATTCTTCAAATGTTGCAGGTGTGAAACAGTATTGCAGCCAGGCTTCAACTGCACGATTCGGATAAAGAACAACAAAAGAAAAGCAAAGCGCCGCAAAAAGTTAAACACTTGCCAGAACAGCATTTCTTATTTGTGCCATTTCTGTGGAGATCAAAACCTAATAAGGGGCAGTGGAAAGAATATTGTGAAGGGCTTGTTATCATCAAGAAAGCCAGTTAGCATGGACATAACCAGCATAACGTTGAAAGGGGACAGAAGTAACAAGAGATCAGTAAGCGTAAAAGAGGGCATTGAGTATTCTCAAGCAGCAGTCTCACAACCAGAGTCATCATCTCAGATGAAACAACCAACTCATCAAAATAATGAGCATGAGGAGAGGCCACTACCTGATCTTCTTGATGAATGTATGGAGAAAGAGGTAGCGTCTTCATCGGTAGAACCCAATCAGTCAGCAGCTGCTACTGATCAGGAGGATGTCTCACAGAAAATGATAGTTACAAGCACAAATGAAAGTATGCATGAAACTGAGCCTGTTTCTGCTAACAAAATTGAAATGTGTCAATCCGATGTTCCTTTGAAGGCAGAATTTCCAGTTGGATCAAGTTTTGTTACTCCTCAAAAGAACAAAGTGATGGATGTGAAGGGCCCTAAAGGTTCTGCAGAAGCACCCAATACAAGAGGCCTTCAGAACAAGAAAGGGGAGATGTCTGGTTCTGTTACTGGCAAGGCCCCTACAGTGCCTACCAAGTCTGCTACAAATCAGGGTGGGAAAAACGATCGATCTGTAGCCAGTGGTTCTACTCAGGCGTCTGCTAGTTCGAGGAAGCGGACAAGAAAAGGGTGGACTACGCTAAAACAGATTGCTGAGAAGGAAGAGCTTGAGAGAAAAGAGAAGATGGGTAACTTTGTAATCCCATTCTTTATGCAATGATAGATCTTACAGTTTGCGCTAAGTGTAAACTTCACTGTTGGCGTATTTGTTGACACTAGCTTATAAAATTTTCATCATATTTTTAATTACTAAATTTTCATGCATCACAGATATGCACAGAGGCTAAGAGCAAAAACACAATGCAGAAATGGATTGAGAATGTGCTTCAGGGTGGATGTATCTGGTCTAACGTACAAACTAAGGGTTGAGTGTTAAGCTTTTTCAGGAAAAACGTTAAACGATAAATTTGCAAACAAAAAATAATTTTTAAATAAAGCTTTTATATACATGTTCATTGTGATCAAAAAGCAAAGTTAAAATTTAAATTTTGGCAAATAAGTACGAGTGAAAATGAAAAGATGAGTGTGTAAAAACATACGGAGTATTACTCCCTTAAATCATAAATATTTGATATTTGATATAAAATTTGGTTAAACCTTTGAAAACTTTGAGACAAGAATTGCTTTTCCAAGAGTATGGAACAGATAAATTGGGGTTTTCTTTTCTTAATAACAAATAAACAAGGTACAATGAGCTTTTACCACTACTACAACCTTGCAAGGTTAAAATCCCATAATACCAAATTAGTCCTCAGATGCATACTTAATTACTCAAGTCAGTCTCCAAATATGCGAGCCACTTTCTGACATCAATTTCCTTAAGTACTCCATTACATACAGCTGTGCACACTGATCAAGTGAAAGCAATCAATGGTTGATCAGGAGCGGCGCCGGCATTGGCAAGCCGTCGTGGACGCCGGCGTGCAGCAACTCCACCTTGCAGTCGAGCGGCAGGCTTCGTGTCCTCCTCAGTTAGCAGCGTCTCCTCCATCTCCGCGCCGTCGCTCCACGGGTGCACCTCCGCCTGCCTGCAGCCGCGCCGGGTCCTCCCCTTGCGCGGCATCACCATGTCGTCCCGCCCCAGCCGCAGCGACGGATGAACCGAGGTAGATGAACCGCTGCTTCTTGCCGGCGGCGGATGCGGTCGAGCGTCTGGCCCTTGCACCTGTTGGGCGGGCGGACAGGTGTCGAGGCAGCAGCTAGCCGTACGTGCGGGGCGCGCGTGGAAGTCGTGGTGCATGCGGCGCGATCGATCCTGAGGCGGCCGTCGGCTCGGGTTGGTGGTGACCTCGGAGAAGCACTCCCGGCCGGAGGGCCGTGGTGGTCGAGGACAGCGCGCGCGCGTTCGATGAAGAAGCGGCCGGTTGGTGTCGCTCAGGATCCTGAGGTTGTCGCAGCCGAGGGCGTGGCAGGCCCTGATGACGGCGAGGACGGTGCGCGGGTCGAGCGGCGCGGCGCCGCGCGGAGCACGTGTTAGGATTAATCTTGTTGTTTACGTGTTATTTAGTGCATGTGGTAGGGAGCAAGTGAGTGACTGCATTTGTGAGTTAGTATGATCCATGAGTTGTATGCAAGTGACTGCCAAGTCAAGAAAAATGCGTGCTGACGTGAAGAGTGGATCAACTAGCTAGGTTACATGTGTGTTCTGCATGCAAACGTACGTGTGCGAGTGGCTGTGAGCTTTGCAATGCAGGAGTTAGTTGTTAGCTAGGGAGAGGTGCATGTGTGCCCGGCCATGCAGCTAATTAGTGGCTATATATGTAAGCTTGTAAGCTTTTTGAGTTGAAGTGTGCATGCCGTGGAGGATAAAAAGTTGATTAGTGCTGGTGTGCAGCGCCGAAGAAAATTCTCTTGTGTGTGTTTGATCATCACTTCATCGTGTGTGTGAGATCCTGTCAGCTGGGCCATCAGCACGCAGGCGACGTGTCGTGGAGCGTCCTCCCGCGCGCGTACGTGCAGCTCCCCCATGATGGCGTGGGTAGCGCGCGGCGAGGGCGTCGACGACACGAAGTTGTCGCTGTCGGCGTCGTGTCGATGATGGTGTTCCACGGAGTAGTTTGCTCGCTGCCACATGGACAGTCCATGCATGGTTCTTGCCAGGTCAGGGCATGGTTAAGGGGCTGTTTGAGATAAGGGACTAAAGTTTAGCCAATTGTCCTATTAGATGTTTGGACACTTATTATAAATAGTAAATATAGACTATTAATAAAACCCATATATAACCTTAGACTAATTTGCGAGACGAATCTATTGAGCCTAATTAATCTATGATTAGACTAAGTGATGCTACAGTAAACATGATCTAACTATAGATTAATTAGGCTTACAAAATCATATAGTGGATTAGCACTCATTTATAAAATTAGTTTTTTATTAGTCTGTATTTAATGCTTTAAATTAGTATTCAAACATCCGATATGACATAGGGCTAAAAAGTTTAGCCCCATCTAAACATCTCCTAAAAACTTTGAAACTTTCCGTAGAAGAGAGCCTGGCTCTACGCCCGGCCGGCGGCCCCAGCAAGCATGCATGAGCACCGGTTCTAGGAATCAACCGACTAGATGAGTGCCTCATCAATACTGTTTTGTGTCAATATTTGACGGCAAAGCTTGCATAGTTTGGTCTAAGGTTCTCGGTGCCGATTCGTAGTATTTTTTTTGCGGTTTTTTTCTTTTTTCCTTTTTTGAATTTTGATCGAAGTTATCGGTGGCAGCTCGTAGTATAGCAAGAACCTGCGTACACTGATGACATCAACCAAAATTAGTATTGTTTTATGGTATTAATCTAACTTTTTCATAAGAACTTAGATGGTGATCAACTTTATATGAAAATAGTCTACAATTTTGTAGTTAACGAATTTCATTGGAATCCATTTAGATGCTTAAATATATACTTTAAATCTCTCGGTTCGTATGGGTCAAAATTAAAAAAAAAAATCTATAGCTAACAAAAGGGACGTGTAGCTTGAGCTAGAGTTCGAATCCCACCATTGACAAGTTACAAATGAATTCAAATAATCGGCAATGAGTCGAGTCGTCCGTGCGCGCTAGTTCTAGCATACAACCGACACTAATGAAAAATTTGGTTATTTTTTGGAGATGCTTCTAATGGTGCAGTTAGTGGTTACTATGTATTACTAGCTTCGTCCCTAAATGTTTGACGCCGTTAACTTTTTATGCATGTTTGACCATTCGTCTTATTCAAAAATATTTCAAAATTATTAATTATTTTTATATCATTTTATTTATTGTTAAGTATATTTTTATGCATATATGTAGCTTTACATATTTTACAAATTTTTCGAATAAGACGAATAGTCAAACGTGTATAAAAAAGTCAACGGCGCCAAATATTTAGGGACGAATGAAGTACTATTTACTGGATGTTCGGATCAGTATTAACGAATATTCATGATGCGGCACGTGTCCCGATCTTCATGTCGTAGGATCTTGATCTCGATAACTAGTGATAGAATAGCCAGATATCTTGCTGCAAGCAGCGATAACTAGTGTAACCTGACAAATAAAACTCGAAGTCAACCACCATCTTTAACCGGCAACCTGAATCGAGGATTCGCCCAACCACACTCTCAAGGAACCAATCAACACAACCTACAATCAATCAAGGAGAACCTTGAAGGGAGTAGGAGCGCCAATTGGGAGCGGATGAAGCCGCAGCTTCTGTAATCCCGCGAAGGAAATCACAAGAGCAAAGGGGTAGAGATCACTCTCAAGATTTGTTAGCGCTTGGCTGAACAAAGGTTTTTGTGTTCTTGATATCAAAAAGTCTTCTTTAGCTATGAAGCAATGGAGTCTTTATACTAGGAACAGCCCTCCTAGATAGGTAGAGACACAAAATAGAAATGAAAAGACACAATAGGTGAAAGGTTTTCTCGAAATGCCTTCTGAGTGCTATTGTCTGTGTGGCTGTTGGCCTTCTGCGCAGTCTTGATTGTTTTGGTCATAATTCCTTCATAGAAAGTCCAAAAGGCATGCCATTTGCTGCGTTGGAAAGCTAACTTGACAGGCTTTCAGACCATGTGAATCATGCACCATGAAACATTGTATATTGTACATTTTTACACGAGAAGTTCACCATCACGTAGATTGCTGACTTGCTGACCAGTCTGCATTAAACTAGTCGGATCTCATAAGTTAGGAATGCAAACCACTCTGAACTGGTGGCATTAGAAACTAGACTTCACAAGCTTTCCAAATTGTCCTCATGGAGCTTCATAGCTTTTGGAAATCAAAAGTTATGATTGTTTCTTCGATCGGTTCAAATAGAGTGAACTGGATCGAGTGTGGCTCTTCTGTGTAGTCATCTCTTTCTATGTTCTTGCCATCCTCCCTAGTGAACCTGAGCATTAGCAATATGCACGACTTAGGTAGTATATAATTCTCATTAATATTAAAATGAACTTCACAAAGTAGTGCGTTCACCTCTTGTTGTAGTTTCTTTGCTCGACTACGTGTAATCGGACCACCAAAGTCTTGAGCTGGTGTCGATGTAGGTGGTACTTGAATTGGTGTAGCTTGAACTGAAGGTTGTATGTCACGGCCAGAAATTTATAGCAAATTTCTGAACAATAGCATGTATTAAATCTCGGTCCAGGAATCAGCCCGAGTACACACTATGACAAATTAATAAACAGTTCCACGACTTAGAAACAAGTAAAAACAATTATCTATCGAAATACAGCGGAAAAGAAAAATAAGACTAGAACCATCTATTCTTCAGCTTCAGCTGGCGATGACGGCTCCACACCACAGGCATTCTCGACGGCGGACTGAACCTCATTTCAACCTCGGGAACAACCTTCTTCTGACTTCTGACTCAAGCTCTGGCACTTGCTCTGGTGGAAAAAAAATTAAGTAAGGCTGAGTACAAACCACCATACTCAACAAGTAACACCCAACAGAGGAGAATAATGAATGCAATAGGGTGTCAAGGAACAGGCTAAGGTTAAATAGCACAAAAGTTGCAGTAATTTAGCAAAACAGAAGATAATAGACTGAAATAAAAGTAAAGTAAACATTTAAAATAATCATCCGCTGTTCAACGTTACACCACGTTGCAACTAGCCCAAACCACTGTCCAACGTTACACCACACTGCAATAGGGTCAACCCTCTGTCCAATGTTAAACCACGTTGCGACAGACCCAAACCACTGCCAACGTTACACCACATTGCGCAGGGTCAAACTAATTCCAAGATTAATCAAGTTATTAAAGGTTAACTAATCCCAGTGAATCTGTCAGTTCGCCCAATAACCGCAGGCACGGCTATTCGAATAGTTTTACTCTGTAGAGGTGTACAACTTTACCCACAAGAAATGGCTCCCAAGCATGTTACCATGCCCCAACGTATCACCACGATACCTCAGTATGGAAACCATGATAAGACCTTTCACCTAACCCTCCCTAGATAATCGCACCGCACTTCAGGTTTCACCCCCTCCTTTACACCAAGTCGGGCAGTCCCCTCTTGTGCCTTGTGAATCCGGAAGCAACAGACGCTTTCGTTACTCCACGATTGCCCGTCCATACTCCATCACGCTCACCCTTGACTTGGTATGTCGAATAGGGACAAACAAGATTACGAGTCTAACCGTTGCTCATTCTGGCTTGTGGTTAGTACGTGTAAGACTTTCAGGGTTTCCTGAGAACCGGTCCTTAATTGCTATGGGCATGACTCTCAAAACCATGCACCCACAGCCCACCATAAGCAATATTTTAGTTGTATTAATCCACATCGGAAAATTCATCATGATCAAAACCATTAAAGGTCTATCAAAGTCTAATCATTAATTAAATGGTAATTGGTGAGCTAGTTGAACCAAGCATGGCTAAGCATTGCCTAAACCTGGGATGACAATAATAATAAGTGGGGATCAACATATATAAAGGTAATTGCCCAATAGATAAATATAATAAATAGATTTGCATAAAACAATGCATGTTTGAATATAAAGCGGGAGCATTTTATAACCATAGGTTCAATATGTTCAAAGGAGGGTGCCACTTGCCTTGCTTATATCCACGAGGAACTTCGGCGATGACTTCAGGAACGAACGGCGCTA
The DNA here is from genome assembly GCF_000231095.2 of Oryza brachyantha. Taxonomy (NCBI): domain Eukaryota; kingdom Viridiplantae; phylum Streptophyta; class Magnoliopsida; order Poales; family Poaceae; genus Oryza; species Oryza brachyantha. Next base: position 14,380,150 of record NC_023163.2, on the reverse strand, counting down.
CGACGGGGTCAAAACCTACGACAAACAAAGCAAAACAAACAAAAATAGGCTATAAAACTACTGAAACAGAGAAAGAAACTATTTTTAATGGATTCTTGGCATTTTTCTTGATTTAATGAAACTTGAATGGCCTAAACGGAGACTAGATGAATTACTTATGAATTTTAGAAGATTAACTGTGTTTTTAAACTAAACAGGAAACCTTATTGATTTATTGCGCACTTAATCAGAGGCGCTAACGTCAGCAAGGAGAGAGGAAGGAAATGCTGACGGACGGGACCCACTGGTCAGTGGCACGATAGAGGGGAATGGAGTATGACAAGTGGGGCCCACTAGTCATAGACTCGGAGAGAGAGGAGAGGTGATAGTGGCTGGCGTGTGGGGCCCGCAGGGAGAGAGGGAGCTGATGGGCGGGGCCCATAAGGCAGTGAGAGACGGAGAGAGTTTTAGCGGGGCCCACAAGGAGAGAGAGGAGAGGGGGTATGACGGGTGGGACCCATTACCCAGAGAGATCGAGCAAAGAGGAGGAGGGTGGTTGTGTTAGCCGAACAGAGGAAGGGAGGACGCCGGCGGCGCTGTGGCGGCGGACGGCGGTGAAGGCCGGCCGACGGTGGGGACAGAAACCGGCGGCTAGCGGCGCGGCCAAAGGCCAGCGGCGCAAGATGGCGCATGGCCGAGAGAGCTAGCGAGTGAGCGGGGAGCAAGGGCAAGGGGGAATCAGCGATGGCCGTGAGGGATCGGCGGCGCACGACGATCCGACGACAGGCGAAGGGACGACGACGATGACAAGAGCGCGCACGCGCGTGGTGGCGGCGTCGGCTTGGCAGTGGCGCCCGGAGGGGGAGAAAGAGGGGAAAAAGGATGGCGGCGGCTCACCGGCGACGAGAACGGCAATGACGAGTCGGCGTGGAGGAGGCGGAGGCGGCAACGGGGTTGCGCGGCTCGGAGCGGCGACGAGTGGCGGGTTAGGGTGGCGGCGGAGGACACCGGCAGTCGGCAAGCGGCGGGGCGCACTCGCGGTGGCACGAAGAAACAGAGGAAGGGAGGAGAGCGGGCTCACCGACGAACGACGGCGATGAGGGCGTGAGGATGACGACACTCGGGCGGTGATCGGTGTCCAGCGGCGCGAGGACAGCGGCGCACGGGCGACGAGAGCAGTGCTCCGTGGTGGCGATCGGCGACATCCCGGGGCGGGGGCGTCGGTGCTCGAGCGGTGGCGAGGGCCAGGCGTGGGTGAGGCGGAGAAGGACGGCAGTGTAGCGGCGACGGCGAAAGGGGGCGAGCGGCGGCCATGGAGGGGATTTATAGGGAGGCGACGCGGCGGTGGCGCGCTTAGGGCGGAGGGGCGGTTAGCGCGGCCGGGGTGGACGCGGCGTGGCGAAAGCCGGAGGTGGTTGGCGGCGGCGCGGGACGCGGACGGGAAAAGCGGCTCGGGTGTTGCGCGTGGCCGTTGCGGGACATGGGCGGGGCGAGGTGGCACAACGCGGATGCGTGGCGGCTAGCGGCACAGCACAAGGCGAGGGCGCGATGTAGCTTGGCGTGGCGGCGAACTCACGACGCGGCGCGGCGAACCCACGGCGCAGAACTTGAGACGGAGGGGAGAAGCCGGCGCCGATGGATGAAGATGCCTCTGACAGGTGGACCTCACCTGTCGGGTCCGAGGGAGAGGGGGGAGGTGAGCCGGACCACGAGCACGTGTGTTGGGCCGCAGCCCGGCTCGACCCAGGGAGGAAAGGGAGAGAAGAAAGGAGGGGAGGGGAAATAGGCTGGCCGGAGGATGGGGAGGAATTAGGCCATGGCGGCTTGGGCTGCCGGGAGGGAGGAAGGGAGAGCAGGGCGAGTTAGGCCGACCTAGAGAAAAGAGGGGAGGAAACGAGGAAGTGGGCCAGCTGGCTGGGCCGAGAGGAGAGGGAGGAAATGGGGACTTCGAGCGCGGGTTGGGCGCGACTCGGGAAATGCGTGCATAGAACACACACTCGCAAAACAGAACTAAAATGTGCACGAATTAGAGATTCACACGATGAGTCAGATCCGCAACACGAACTTGTGCACAGTTAGCGGGAAGACGACGGGATTAACGACCCGTTAAATTGAGATTTAACGACTCGCTAAACTAGAATCAGACGACTTTAACATAAAATCAATCCACGTACGAAATTAAAGTCTGCACTGTAGATCAATCTCACGTTAGCTAATCAGATTAGAAAATAAGCAATTACACGGTAGATCAAAGATAGATTGATTCGCATGAGTAAAACATATGCAAACATGAGATTTGGTGAAGAGATCAGCGACGGATTGCTGTTGTTCCTCGCTGTTCGGATAGAAATCCTAAACAATTAAACGGTAGATGAATTTAGATTGATTCGTAAGAATAAAATATATGCGAACCTGAAATTTGGTGGATAGAAACCAGCCGGCGATGTGCTGCGAACAGGGAGCAGCAGGGACGCAGGGGAGACGGTTGTCGGCTGCTGGCTGTTCGGCCGAACCGGCGACGGCCCGGCAGAGAGACAGCGTGGGCACAGCGTGGCTGAAAAATAAAGGGGAAAAGTGGGGGCTTGGGGGTCTATTTACAGGGGAGAGCTAGAGATAAATCTAATTACTTATCTCCTATTAAGAAGGAATAGATAAGGTTTCAAAGGGATAAAACTAGAGTTCTAATTAATTGGAGTTAGTTTAAGGTGAGAGAGGGCTGCTCACGGGCTGGCAGGGGGGACTTGTGCGCACGCACGGAAGGGGGGTGGAAAGGTGGAGTACGACACAAAGGGGAGGGGGTGGAGATCGTACAGGGAGAGAGGAGGAGGGGATCGGCCAGGAGGAGAGAAAAAGAGAAGGGAAAAAGGGAGAAAGAAAGGAGGGAAAAAAATGGAAAAAAGAAGGGAAAAAAAGAAATTGTCTCCAATTTTGCCGATTTTTATTAAGTTTATTTGAGCAAATTTTATTGACTGCAATTCAAATTTAAATCCTGTTAATAATTTAAAATGCTTTCGGGACATTTTAGAACATTCCGAAAAGCTTCTAATTAATTAATTTATACACTAATTTTCTCCTAAACTTTAATTAATAAATTATTTTTAATACATTATTTAATTAATTTTTGGCTTAGGTAAAACTCAGAGCGTGACATTGTAACATGTTGTTTGTTGGCGTGGTCATATCAATTCATCTATATTTGTTTATGGTGTTGGTCTCTTGTTCTCCGTAGTACAACAGGTTGTGCCATCTTGGTTGTGCAGGTAGAACTAGTGGATTTCAGCAGGTGCATGCATGCATGTCCATGTTTTACACTAAGCATTTGTTGGCTGTAGCAAGTGCCCATGGCTTTGGTTTTCTGCGCAGCATGTTTTGACGAGAGCTTTGCGACTGTGAGATAAGTTAAACTTTGTCACTCGGAATCAAGCTGGATGTGATTGTTGGTATAGACGGAGCTAGAATAAAATATAGAGATATGTCTCTTATTCGATCACTTTGTAGTATTTTAAATTGAGTTTATACTGTTATGGATGTCTGACATTGGACTAAGAGGGAATACATATATAATAAAATATATTAGCTCAACCTAAACAATTAAATATATTAACTCAACCTAAACAATTTTCTAGATTAGGTGGCTAGGAACCCCATGGTCACTGTAGCTCCGCCCGTAATTGCTGGGTGCAACAGCCGAGTAGTATCTCGTTTCTTCTATGTGCCAGAGAAGTTTTGAACCGTCTCCTCAAATGGAAAAAAACGTAAAATTATGATTTCATTTTTTGACGTTTTCTTTCATGGATAATCGTCTATTTGTTTTTACGGATTTATTGTCTGAATCTCTTGGCAGTAAACTAGAACAATCTCGCGGTGACGGACCTTCTCACTAGTTTAACATACAGATATATATGAAAGCGGCTGCCTGCTGACCATGTACAACTGCCTCTATGGAAAAATATAAGTATACATAGGATTTAAATTTTGTACTGCCACCCCCATTTTATATTGTAAGTGCACGACGGTGGTCCGATCTTTCGGTGACTTATGATAACTACACTTTGGGAGAAACATTGACGATCCGACTACAACCAAGACGTTGTGTTACGCCTTAGCGATCGATACACCTCTTCTTGGATCATTGATCTTGACGGTACAAAATCAACCTTACTCCTGCAAGCAAATCGAAAAAACAAGAAAGAACAAGGTAAAAGCAATCTGGTATTGCAAATAGAAATTGAATATAAATGATAAGTTGGGGTTCTGAAGAACAAGTATCCGAGTGGTTGTGCCAACACACGCGTATACTACCAAGTAACAAAGACTAAACTTTAATCTAACAAAACCCGAGAAACCCTGAAGGGGTAACTAGCTATTTAGAGGGATGGAAGGACGACCAAGGATGCCCTAGGGTCGTGCTCCACCAGATTAGGGCGCACCCCATTTGTGTCCCTCTTGGGCCGGGGTCCCAAACAAAGTTATAAGCGCAAAGGCCCAAGACAGGTGACCCAGCACCATGTTTCTTCATTTGCGGATGACTTAGATGGAATTTGATGATGAGGTTGGATCCGTTGGAAAGAGAACTCTGAAACCTTTTCATCAAGTACTCATGAGCCGTAAACGGAGCTCGTATGAAGATTCGGCAACCGTTCAAACTTAGCAATGTAGCGAGTGGCCGAATCGGATTCCAACACTTGATCATCTGGATCTTGATATGAGCAATGGTTATAGCCGTGGTCACATTATAGCCTTGTCTGAATTCATCGATTGATGAATGTATATAATTTATATGTGTCTAGATTCATTATCATCGATATGAATCTAGACAAGACTAAAAAGTGTTACATTGTAAAATAAAGAGAGTATAATATAAGCATGTATTCACTTATTTCTATGATTCTAATGTCTACAGAGCCAATTAGGTTATCGAGAAGGGAATTTAATAAAACTCAAAATTTTTAAAAAAATCATACTTCAAATGACTAAAGGAGAATATTCTAACCACAACTTATGTTTTGGATAGGATGTTGTGGATGTACTTCCTCGATAACAAAAGGAATAAGTCTACTTAATGTCCCTCAACTTATCGTCCAATGTGTTTTTCGTCTTTTAACCGCAAAATCAGATACAACCGGTCCCCGAACTATCAAAACCGGTGCAAAAATAGGTCCTTCGGTAGTTTTAAAGGCGGTTTTGGCTGACTTGGCGCCTGCATGGCTAGTTTGGCTAGGTCTCCGTTCCACGTGGCATTGACATGACACTTACATAGCAATTATATATTAAAAAAATAGTAGGCCCACCTGTCAGCTGTACATAAAAAATGATTTAAAAATGGAGGCCCACGTGGGCCCATAGCCAGCTACCCAAAAGAAATAAATATGTGGGGTCACGTGAGCCTACCATTTTAAAATCATTTTTTGTATGCAGCTGACAGGTGGGCTCACTGTTTGATATAAATTGTGATGCAAGCGTCATATCAATGTCACGTGAGACGGATATCTAGTCAAACTAGCCATGTAGGCGCCAAGTCAGCCAAAACCGTCTTCAAAACCATCGAGGGACCTCTTTTGCGCCGGTTTTGATAGTTTAGGGACCGGTTGTATCCAAGTTTTACGGTCAAGGACGAAAACAGTCTAGACGATAAGTTGAGCGATCTCATGTGGACTTATAACATAACAAAATATGCAAAGAGTTGAGATGTTGTGAACTTGGAACAAGCCCACAACCCGCTTCTTCGTCAAAAAGAGCCCACACAAAACACTGGCCCAAATACTAATTGCATCTAGCACAAACCCTAGAGCAGACAGCCCAACTCCTCCTCCCTTATTATCTCAAAAAAAAAAGAAAGAAAACTTTTCCCCATTGGCCGCGACGACGAAACGCGACAGGGACCTGCGCCGCGCCGCTGCGTCCCGCCGCTCACCGCCGACGCCGCGCGCCGCCCCCACTACAGCCTCTCCATCCGGCCGGAGCCGCCGCGGGCGCTCCGCCTCCCGCCTTCCACCGTCCACGCTAGGTGCGCGCGCCTCATCACGTCAGGCCGGATTGGGCCGCTTGGCCAGGCAGCGGCCGGTCGAGCGTCCTACCCCTACTCCCTAGCCCCCACCCGCTCACCCGTCGCCGGCGGCGCCTCCGACCACCGTAGGGGCTCCGTGCCGCCGCCTCCCAGGTACTTGCTGCTGCGACGTAGGCGAGGGTTCGCTGCTGCTGTGATGGGACTACGGTTTTATGCCCCCATTTTTGGGGAAATCACTGGGGCTATTCTTCTTCTTGTGTTTGATTAATGATCTCTTCGCCGTCGCTGCCTGCAGGGGGAGTCATGGCGAGGTTGATGTCGTCCGCCCTCATCAGGGGTCTCGTGAGATCGAGCCGCGCGCCGAGCGTAGCTGTAAGGCTCTCTTGCGCCGTCCCCTCCTCGACAGATTCTGTAATGCAAATCGTATCGACAGATTCTGTGCTGATTGTTGTGTCCACCCATTTTTTTTGTTCCCTTGATGAGAGCCCTCTAGGTTTGTTCTCTTGTAATGTTTTAATTTGCTGCACTGCTTATTCACGCCTATGTTGTTAACCTTCTATCCCTGGGTTATGTAAAAAGTCTCAGGTTTTCTTACACTTCCAATGTATTAGAGAGGTGACCAATCTTGCACTGATAATTTTCTGCAAGCAAATTGTATAGCTTTACCTCCTACGTAATTATGTGAGATGTGTCATCATTTTGGCGATATAAGTACTTATTGTTAACCATATTCTATTAGTGTTTATTATGCTCTAGTAATATATATTCCCTGTTGATCTCATGATTGTATGACATACTTTTTTTCATTATAATTGGAAGAATAGGCTGTTGTGTCACAACCAGCTATCCAGCACTTTAGGAACTACTCATCAGGACTTGGTGGCGATTCTAGTGCAAGTGGGGAGTCAAGTTCAACACGAGTAGCTACTGACCCTGATACACATCAAGATTTCCAGCCTACAAGCAAAAGTCCCAACATGTCTTTTGATGACATTGTTGCTCAGGTATTAACATAAACAAACTTTTGGAACATTTAAATTGAAGAACTTATTTTCTGGGAAGGCTAGCCATATCTAAGTTTCATTATGTATTTCTGCCGTTTGTTAATGCTGCCTCATAATCGTTGGGTAGGATATCAAGGAGAATCCAGTCTTGATCTACATGAAGGGTTATCCTGACGCTCCTAGGTGTGGTTTCAGTGCATTGGCAGTTAAAGTCCTCAAGCTATATGGTAAGTTAGGACTATGTTCTGATTTGTTGAAATACTGGTGATAAGACACTCCATAGATTCTTAAACTATATTGTAACCTATTGCAGATGTCCCAATCAGTGCTAGAGATATTTTGGGAGACCTCAAGCTCAAAGAGAGTGTCAAAGCCCACACGTAAGTGGCTCCTTGTCTTTCCTTTCTGATATTGCGTTACCTATCTTTTAGACGATAGACCACTTGATGGAACTAGTCTGGTAGATTAAATTCTTCATGACATGATACTGTATGACAGTATGATATTATATGGTAAAGGTTTAAGGTAGTTTTAATCTTTTACTTTAGGTCATAAAAAGAACTTCAAGAAATGATTACGGTAAAAGAACATCTGAAGCTAATGTCAATTCAAGATGGATGAATTAAGATTGGCATAGGTTGATCCTTTGAGGCTTTATATACAGCATTCTCTTTCAGAAAATATTACCAGAGGCACCAGGCTGTGTTCTATATTACAGTAGTATGGAACTCCACTTGTTATGTACTTATGTTTAGTGTAGAAGGCTTCGATTCTATGGAGTTTAAATATTGTGTATAATATAACACATCGATTGCCATGTGCCTTTAAGCTCGTTCTCAGAAACAGGCAACTGTTTATTCTTCGACAAATTCACTACTTATTCTATTTTGCTTGTGCAGCAACTGGCCTACATTTCCACAAATATTTATCAAAGGAGAGTTTGTTGGGGGATCTGATATCATATTAGATATGCATCAGGCAAGTGAGCTTATTGTAAAGTCCCTGGTTTTCATAACTAGGTGTATCAATCTAATATCTTAATTCTTGTATCTGTGTTATTGATTCCTTATTTGTGTAATTTTCTTCAGAAGGGTCAGCTTAAGGATGTGCTTGGCGATATTGCACAAAAGCGTGAGGAGAAATAATCATCGTGAAGAAGATATACTACGGCATTTTTGTCATGTGAGCTTTAGCATTAGTATGAGAGCTGGATGGCTCCTTTCTGATTTTCCGTTTCCGTTTCACAGCCAATATTTTTTCAGTGATCACCGCATAGTTTTTTTTTGTGCAGAACTGAGTATGGATTTGCTTTTTCCAGTTGTTTGGTCTTCTCATGTAAGGATGGTGGAACCCTTTGTTCGTTATAAATAAATGCCACTCTGCTACGCCGTTAAGTAAATGCCGCTGTTTCTTTTTGGGACTGGGGCTGATTGTACGGTATATTTACAAACGAAAAATAATTTATAAATTAAACTTTTATATATGTATTATTAGTGATATAAAGCCAAGCCTGAAAAATAAACTTCATTGAAAAACTCTAAAATCAACTCTATATTAGCGATATAAATGATGGAGGTATAAGCTCTGCCTATAAGGGCCTATTTGGCACAGTTCTACCTTTCAACTCTAACTTATCTGGAGCTGGAGTTGTGTCAAACGATATATATTCTAATTTTCTTTTAGCGGAGTTAGCGGAGCTGCTTCTAAAAAAATAAACTATAGGGTGGAGCTGAGTTTTTTCTGCTCCACTTCATGTTAAAAGACCACTACTCTATTATTTTATTATAATTACTTGAACCTGTCACTCGTGTATCCTAATATATTCTTATCATCTCTCTTCGGACGTAAAGCGCAGGATGGTTTGCAGCAGAGTTGGACTCAGCAACGGTGCTCACGACGCAATAGATTTATACCATAGGATGTTATTTTATTTCATTTATGTTTATGTTTATGGTAATGCTATTTTATATTATTACTAAACGTTTATATGGTGTGTTAACTGTCATATAGATTTTTTGGTTTGTAACGTGTTGTTTAAATTCAAAAGAAAAATAATCGGTATTTAATTATATAGAAAAAACATATTAAATTATAGCTTAATCATGACCACACATAATCCAGAAGGGTATTATTATCAATATACTCCATATCCTCTCGTTTGATCTGCTCTACAGCTCCAATTGAAGCATTTCTCACTAGAGTTAGAGTTTAGAACTAGAATCTAGAGTTCAAAGTCCTACCTAACATTATGGTCTTATATGTACAGTACTGTTATGTTCTAGCATTTGATCTGACTTGTGTTACTAACTAACCGGCTCATAGCAGAAGCGCATAAGGGTATGTTCAATGTAGAGTCCATTGTGGGCTCTATCTCAAGCCATGTCAGTAACAAGAGTCTATTTTATAATGATACATACAAAGGTAGAGTCATTTGTAGTTTCTACATCAATGCAATAAAATATTTTTATTACGCTAGTTTTCGTTTTGTACACCCTTATGCAAAAAAGTTTCTTTAATTAAATGTTAAGAGTCGACTCTAAGCCGTTGCCATGCATGACAACAGCTTTCTCTGTTACAAATTTGTTTACGTAGAGAGTGAGAGAGTCAGCTATTAGACACATTTGTATGTGTCCTAAGTTGCGTTATCCGAAGTTTCTCGACGGATCTACCACTTGCATGGTCATTTAAGGAAAAAAACCATATTTATAAATAGAAAATAATTTTTAAATAAAAATCTTATATACATGTTTTTAGCGATTAAAAGTAAAGCCAAAAAATAAATTATGATAAAAAACTCAAATTAACTCTAAACTTAAGGATGATGAAAATTTTAAATTTGGGTTATAAGCAGAAGAGAAACAATGAGGCCCTTGATCTATCGTATGTTGTGCTGATATTCTGGTGTACTGTCCATTTGGAACTATCTACTAGGGTAGTACTATAATAACATGAATGGTAGCATATAGAGTATCACATTTGTTCCAAAATATAAGCATTCTATTTTATTTAGTATATTTTATTTAGTATAGATTAAGGAGATATTAAAAGATTGTTTTTACTAACTTCAATTGTTAATTTCTGAATTTTGAATTGATTAAATTCCTTTCTGAATATCTGATTGACTCTAGGGTCATAGGAAGGATTTAAATTATGAAAATTAATGTAAACTCATATTATGGTATAAAATTTAAATTCTAAAAATATGTGTGTTTTGGGACGGAGGGACTATATAGACCAGTTGTGATTAGGGAGAGTTGTATTGGGAATGAGCATGATATTATTAGAGGAAGTACAGTAGAAGTTTATAAGCCCAAACTACAAGCATACGTGGAGGACACGAGAAAATGATATAAGACTAATAGTGAGTCTTATTACTAATCTATTATACATATTAGTTTTAATATAAACTTATATGTAGTAGCACTAGTCTATTCTACTATTAAAGTTAACCAACCCCATGAATCCCCTCTTTTAATGTTAAGTGGGAGGAGTGAATGGTCGCAGGGTTTGTCATAAAATTTGAGGAATTTAGCGAAAAAAATATGTGGTAGAGATTGATTTATAGTGTAGTTTTGTGTGAGAATTGCATGAAAAGTGTATTTCCCGACTATTTAAAAATCGTTAGTGAAAAATACCAAAAAAAGGAAAATCGCACTTTTCATTGAAAGGCTCATCATTTCATACCGTACAAAATTAAAATTTGGTCATCATATTTTGATTAATATTTGGTATTGTAAAATGGACACTACTATGTTTATACAATTGCTTCGTATTGTACTATAGACTGTATTATGGACACTCTGTTTATCCTAGGGTCTATGGACACTAGTTTATTTATGGTTTTTCCTACTATTTATCGTGTGAAATGTGATTGGAATATCACTTGTTTGTGCAATAAATATGACTTATCATTTGTCATGTATATATTTATTGCAATTTCACAAATTTAGTAAAGGTCATGCCAAATTTTTTCTTTTCCCCCCAAAAACATGTCCCAAATATCAGAATTATAGCCATCTACTATTTTTCTAATTTTCTTACAATTTTACAGTTTGTTTAGATTTTTTCAATTTACTAACTTCGGATCATGCTTAATCTTAATCTAAAATGTATCACATTCAATACTAGGTTATGTTTTTATGGGAGGGACGGAGTACTAGATTACAACCTTCTAGAGTTGCGTGGTGATTGGTGAAAGTTTTCTATATCTTAATCTATTTGTTAAGAAAAGAATATCCGAATAAATATATTGTAATGTACTCCATCTATTCCATAATATACGACATAACCATTTTTTTCTTTGTCCTATAATATAAGACGTACATGTAAGTATGCATTAATTAGCATATTTTTTATCATCAAAACATCCAACCACATTATATGCATGTATATATGCACTAGGTAATCGAAATGAGAAGATAGGTATAACTCTGTCTTGGTTTTTGGGTTACGGGTGATATTTGTGTCTTATATCGTGGAACAGAGGAAGTCTTATATATATATACTTTCGAAAACATTTCCTCCTGTGAAAGTAAAACTAAAATAAGATGCGCATGAATCAGAAATCACGCGCTCCAAGTAGAATTACAGATCCAATCGTCGGTTGATCATTAGAAGAAGCATCTGGAGTCTGGACACATCAGAAATCATTTTCCTAGCAAAAGCTGTACAAATTATTTCTGGACGCAGAAAGCAAGTACCCGTTTCCCCAATGGAAAACGAAACAGAAAATGAAACAGAAACGGAACATGAACTTCGATATACTTTTATCGGTTCAGGCACACATTTATAATGTCATAACAAATATATATGCAATGTATAATCACCTGAACTAAGCTGTACACCGAGTAAGCTTAGCATCACCATTCTATTTACGACTCAAGTTTTGAGATAATTCATACATTCATAAATCATAAAGCAAGGGCGTAACTAATCACTTCTGGACGCATTACTTTTAATTTCAAGTTCAATCAGCCGTGAGATGTTGAAGCAATTTCTAATCAGTTTCTGCTATTAAGAGATAAGTAGTAGTTTCGTAATGACATCTATAGTTAACCTCAACTAGACCAACAAAACAATCTGAAACCTGAAAAAACTGAGTTGAGCACTTCCTTCAGACTTTTCAGAGCAAGTCGATCAAGCGCTTCAGTAAAAACAAGAGCGTTCCATGTTACTTATCCTGCATAAGAAACGGGAGAGTTTTATTCATCAATGATATCTGCTAGCTACATATGAACATTACCAGAACAAAAAGACAATTAGCAGACATTGTGGTCCTACAAGTGTTTTCATCCTATGTATGTGGAGCAGCATTAGAAAAAGAAGCATGTACTATCACCTTAATCATACAATTTCAAGTTAATTTTATCAACATGTACATGTATGTGGGAATGCATCTCCAAATGCAAATCACTGGGAGAAAACTGAGACTTTTTGCCGGGTCGGCCAAAGTAGCTCGACCAGAATTGAATTAAGAGTAGGGAATGTACAGTAGTTACAAAAGATCGACAGTATGCTGTCGAGTTGCCGATCTCACAGCCAGAGATCAGGCTACAAACACAATAAAGAATGAAGCAACGAGATCATCATCCTTCGCCATCCCTGAAAATGCCAGCCTCCTTCCAGATGATTACCTCAGCACGAATATCATTGAAGAGGTTGTCGGCCGATTTTTGTTTGGAGTCGAACACCCGTGCATTTCTTTCCTTCCAAATCAGCCACGACGTTAGCATACATAGGCTATCGAAAGCCGCCCTGTACTTTGGCCGAGAAGCTTCTCTTGCCGTTAGCCACCAGCTGGTAATATCCTGAAACCTGTTACTATCCGGCAGCGGCAGGTTAATTTCGATCCATGCCCTGATCTTCTCCCAGATCCGCCGCGTGAAACGACATCCCAGGAACAGATGTCGCCCATCTTCCGTCTCGGAGAAAACTGAGACTACTCTCCGTTTTTATTTTCATGCGCCTACTAACTTCTAATACTACCTTTACGGATAGAAATATGCAGTTCTATTAATTCTTAAGTCATTATCAAGTCAACCTCCATCAGTCCATTACATGGTACTCCGTCTCTTCCAAAATATAAATATTTTTCATCAATTCAGCATGCTAACATTTTAAATGTCTTCCTGACAATAATCAAGACATAGGGAAGAAGTTGAATAATCTCACTTCATAAAAGTTAGCGCCTAATTTTGCAGCTGCAGTATATTCAGTGACTCATGAACGGTAATTCATTTCAGTACAAGATCATCATATTAGCATTAATCTGCTCATGGAGTGCTACAGGTAAAAGATGCAACGATGCACAGTAGGGTCAGTGCATGTGTTGATCACCAAAGCAATGACTCATTGACTCACACTAATTTTATAAAAAAAAAGCAAGAAAAATGTTTTGTAATGTTCAGACTAACTACCCCCCCCCCCCCACCCCCCACTGAATACTCATTTGTTCTGTTGCTGGAAACATCAAATAGTTTGTTATGAGTGAATTCAGCAGATAGATTGGTATGAACAATTCAGCTGACACATACCAATAATCAAGAAGCCATGGCTGCTTCAGTGATCACCATCATCGTGGTTGTGCTTCTCCAGTACAATCTCCATATTCTCCCCGACCAGACGCCACACCATGGCGTGCAGGTACACGCGGAGAGCTCGGAGTTGCAGCCTCTCCGTCGTGAACGGCGTCTTGCCCTGCTTCTCGGACAGGTCCGCGTCGACCTCGCGGAGAGCCCTCTGCACCACGAAGATCCTTACTGCCGGTTCCTCGAGGCTGCACACGCCACCGAGACTCGCGGCGACTTCCAGCTCGTCGGTGAGATCCATCATCTCATTGGGCTCGAAGTATCGCGGGAACTGGGGTTCGATGATCTCCGACTCGAGGACGAGGCTGCGGTAGGCGGCGTTCGCCGCGTTCCAGTGCTTCGCCTCCTCCTCGCGGTCGGTGGGGACGCAGACGTAGTAAGCTGTACGCGAGGGCACGGGGCCGCGTGTCGAACGGGCTGCCACGGGCGACCTCCGTGTAGAGCCGCAGGGCCTCGTCGGCGCGCCCGTCGCGCGAGAAGCAGGCGCGCGGAGGTCGGTCGCCGCGGCCGCGTCTCCCTCCGTCCCCGCCGCGTCGACGCGCGCGAGGTCGTGCTCGGGTGCGGGCGCGGACGCCGCGGTGGTGCGCGCCGTAGAGCGGACGGGAGCGGAGCTGCGCGGACTGGTGCCCCGGCACGGACTCGAGGAGGAGCTTCCTCATGGTCGGGTCGAAGCTTGGGATGATCTCCAGCGGCTTCCACATGGACACGTAGCGCAGGGACCCCGCTGCGGCCGTGGCGAGGCCGAGGGCGGTGGCGCGGAGGAGGACGCGGCGGGCATGGCAGCCATGAGTGGAGACGGAGCTAGCCTTCGATCGCTAGCTCAATGGGCTTATAAGTGCGCCGGTCCGCGAACCCGCTTATAGGTCAATTAAACGGATAACTCGGTGGGCAACCCGTTTAAATGGCTTATAAGCGGATTGGTGGACCGGCCCACTTACACCCTTAGATCGAAGACACGTGGGTGGTCTTGGGGAAGGGGCCTTTTGGGCTGGCGGCGGGCCGTAGGAGGACAAGGGGTTCGATCGCGAATCCTTTTTTCTGCTGCCCGCCGTCCGATGGGCAATCAACGGTAGTCATTTTTACCCCTCTTCGCCAACACACCGACCTTAATAATCAGGTATTCATCACATTCTACATTTTAAAAATAGGGTATACAAGAGAAAAATTATTGTTCCCGCCGATACAATTTAAAATTAGAGTATCATCCATTTAAAACAAAGAAACTTTAACTATAGATGTTCTCTCCTACTAAGTCATTTGTTTATTTTAGCTTACTTCTAATAAACCACGTTATAAAATAATCTCAACCTGAATCAAGCAAGACCTTATAAGGCCAGGGAGCAATGTATAATGTATTAGACCATATTAAATGACAAATGGGTAATATGACCGTAGAGACAACACGGCATCGAGTATTGCTGTCGTATCAAATACTAGCTGTATTGGAGTGTACGATGTATGCAGTAATTTAAACGTTGAAATTAAAGGCTAGTAAAAGAAGAAATATCTATATAGGTATGTAGAAATGGGGGCGGGTCAACTCACGAATAATTCGTGATTGGTTTTAGTTCAATTAAATTGACTAATTATGGCTATGGCACATATAATATCCACGATTCAGTTGGAAACAGCGTAAGCTTAGGGCAATTTGATGAAGAAAACTAATTGGATAAATAATAGAATTAAACATGCACATATTATTTTTAAGATCTCAAAAATAAAACTTAGTCCATTTAAATTAGACACTAACCACATATTATCCTCGCCATCCCTATATCATAAAAAATACTATGAATGGCTCTAACATAGTAAGCGATAGATCGTAAGAATTATTTATAGGAATGAATTACGTATTATATATTATATTATAGAACCAACAAAATAACTTAAAAAAGGTCATATAAAGCAATATAGATACAGAAAGTTTTTGGAAAAATTACGAACACGTGACACGCCCAACAAGTTTCGTGTTCGAGAGAAGACCTGACACGCCCAACAAGTGGACCCCGTTACCGTTGGCGTGCTTGCGCTAGGCCAAGTCAGCCGAAACACAACTCCGCCGCTCGCCGCCGCCTTCTTCTTCGTCGCCGCGCGCCCACGGGAGCTCCTCCTCCTCCTCCTCTCCTCCGCGACCTCCTCGACGCCGGCCTGCGACGAGTCCGTGCTCCGATGGCCATGTCGCGCTTCCTCCCGTTCGCCGCGCTCGTCGCCGCCGAAGGGGCCCCGCTCGCCGCAGCGGCGTGGACGCGCTACGATCCGCCGAGCCCGCTCCCGGGGCCCTCCTCCTCCTCCTCGTCTGCCGCCGCGCCTCGTGCGACCGGCCACCTCGCCCTCGTCAGCGCGCACCCGGGCCTCCGCGACCTCAACGCGCTCCTGTCCCCGGCCACCTTCGTCGTCGACGCCAACAGCGCGCTCCTCGCCTGCGGGCTCCGCAGTTTGCCCCACGATCCCCCGAGGCTCCGCAGGGACATCGACCGACTCTCCGCCCAGCTGAAGTCCGCCAAGACGGAGGGCGACGCGGCGACGGAGAAGAAGTGTGGGCTCTACCTGGCCCTCTACTGCGCCCGCGACGGCCGCCTCGACGACGCGCTCGCCGCCTGCGCTCAGGTGGCCGCGGACCACCCCGGCTACAACGTGCCCCGCATCTACGCCGCCGCGATCTGCCACATGCTCGGCCGGCCCGAGGAGGGGCGTCGGTGGCTCGCCGAGGACGGGCCTGACATGTCCTCCGTCTACCACCAGTTTCTGTTCATGGACGCGGTCAGGTCCGCCGCACTCGGCTGCACGCCGCACGCCGTCGAGGGCACCTCCCGGAAGGTAGTCATGTTATCCACGCTGGAGCTGGCCGAGGTGACTCTGTGTTGCGTGTTCAGAGAAGGAGACCTGCTCGAGAGGCTCCAGGTGTTGGCGCTCATGGCTTTCCTGCGGCGCGCCGTGGCGAAGAGTCTACGCGAGGACGATGCAGGGGACGGATCCCATTCCCAGGACGCTGTCTCAAGCTAGGTGAGTTTCTAAGACCTTCCGTTGTTCTTGGGATGCTCCGTCTTTTCATCTCATTAAAATTCTGCTCCGTAGATAGAGTTGCATTACTTGCGTTGCTTAATTAGCAGAAGTGCAGAACACATCATACAGGATTAGATATCCTGGTGTTTCTTGGATGAAACTAACTATTTGTCTAGAGTTAAGTTACCATTGCAGACTGAGTGATACTATCCATGTGTGTATATTTCTAGTAATCTTTGTGGATTTCACGTCATATTCATCAGTGCGCTGAGAGGTGAATAATTTGGCACACAAGTAGATTTTAGTGCCATTCACTTGTTAGAATATGCTGGTTTTTAAGACCAATTGTGCTCACTGTAGAATATCTGCATTTTATCCGATTATATAAAAATATGTAGAAGATGTAGTTTTATTTGATAGGGTGTTTGTATCACAAGGATTTGCATTTCGAAAGATATATGCCATGTCGCACAAGTAAATTCTCTGGAATTTTTCATGATTAGTTGGAGCTTTGCATGCTAACATAATAAAGCTGAAGCTAAATATGAAGCAAAAGCATTATATAATTTGCAGAGAATCCACTTGAGGCAAATATCATATAACCGGCTGATGGAGCCTGCATATCTGACTTAATGACAGGCGACAACATGCCTAGTATTCCTGTTTTGAGAAATTAATACTTATGTGATGGTCAACTTGTTAACTCGTTCCGGACAAAACAAGCATCATACTAACAGAAAATTACTCTGTCAGCAGGTGTACTGTTTTCGACAATCCTACGTACCCCCCAGCAGGCGAACTACTTTGAAAAGCCTTTTCATCGAAGACTGAAGAGTAACCACTGCAATTACAGACCGCCGATAACTTCTTAGCCGTGTGCCCTTATTTCTGGAGATTGTTGTACGGGATTTTGATCTGAGACTCTTTAGCCTTTTCTAGTGCATCAGGTTTCATTAGTGTTTACCCTTTTCAGTGCAAGAATGCTTGCTCTAGACATACATGCAAACTACTGGTGTTAGGGAGGAAGTCCAATATTTTTGCTCCATTTCCTTATGACGACTGGTTGATTGATTTGCTGGGACACATGATTTGTGATAGTTCCAAATGCTTTCTGATGATGAGGTTGATTGGATCTATCGTACTGTTTTGAGCACGTGAAGATACTGGGCGCGTTCCAAATAATCTTTTTCTCCTTTCCCCCAAGTTTTCTGAACGGTTAAAATATATATTTTTACAAAAAATAGTTTATATGAAAGTTGTTAAAAAAATCAAATTAATCTATTTTCCAAATTTATCGCTAGTACTTAATTAATCATACACTAATGATTTTTCTCGTTTTGTGTGCACTCATTAGCCAAACTGTGCCACAATCGATTGCGAACGCGTTCACTACGTTTCCGAAGAACATCATATGAAGCAGATTTTCATTGCACTAAGGCCCTATTTAGTTTCTAAAATTTTTTCCTAAAAACATCACATCGAATCTTTAGACACCTAAATAAAGCAATAAATATGTATAAACAATAAAACTAATTACACAGTTATAGAGAAAATCGTGAGACGAATCTTTTGAGCCTAATTAGTACATGATTAGCCATAAGTGCTACATTAACCAACATATGCTAATGACAAATTAATTAGACTCAAAAGATTCATCTCGCGGTTTCCAGGCAGAATCTGAAGTTTGTTTTGTAATTAGACTACGTTTAATACTTCAAATATGTGATCATACGCGTTGATGTGACATCCCTCCCAAAATTTTTTCTATCTAAACGCACTCTAAGTGGCTGTTTGGATCCAGGGACTTTTTTTTTGTCTCTTGTTACATCGGATGTTTGGACGTTAATTAGAAGTATTAAATATAGACTGATAACAAAACTAATTATATAAATAAAGACTATTTCATTAGATAAATTTTTTAAGCCTAATTAATCCATGATTAGTAAATGTTTACTGTAGCATCACATCGCTAATTATGGACTAAATAGGCTTAATAGATTCGTCTTGCGCGTGAAATAGTCCAGAGTATGAAGCGAGTTTTATTAATAGTTTATATTTAATACATCTAATTAATGTCTAGACATTCAATGTGACATGGACTTAAAAAAAATTAAGGGGAAACAAACGCTCCTAAGAAGTCTAACCGTTAGGTGTTTATTTACATCTTAGCTTATCCTTACATGTGTTTTCTTAACATATCTTACCTATAATCTAAATAGCCCTAAAAACTCTAAATGCTCACGTACATTAATTGTGGACCGTGACCTCCTCGGCCATTTCTCCACTATGTTTTCTCTCTTCTCTCCCCACCCCTACTCTGAAAAGGTTGGTCTCTAGAGGCTACGACGAGTGAACCATGACGACGGTGGTGATGGTTACGGCGACGATCTCATGATGGTTATGGTGGTAATTAAGCGCATCACAAAGCAGTTCGTACGATGATAGCATATGTAGTGGACTCTCTGGCCAAATGTTGCACATGATGTGCACAGCAAACAACATTTCCTTTATGATGTAGATTTATTTCTTCGATGTTTCATAAAGTGATTTCCTGCCAAATGTTGCAATCAGTGTTTTCGACGATACAGACTTTGACGATACAGCCATCATAAATGTCCAGCGTGATCTATGCCACATCATCCACCATATTCTTTGATCTAGAGAGTTTCCCAGCGACAAGTGACGAATTCAAGAATCTTAGATGACGTATTTGAAGTAACAATGTACAAAATATTGTAATATATATATTTTGGCAACACTTTTCAGCTATGCCTTATATGTAAATTTCTCTGTTCTAAATGCTTGATAATATTCTAATATATGTACATAAAAATATACCTGCAAGAATTTCTATTAACGAGGAAATTATTATTATATTTAAAAAATTTCTACCTATTTTTGCAGGCGGATTTCCTAATTTTTGCATGCGACGGTTTCCTATTTTCACAAGCGGACATGACTAGCCAATGCCCGCCTGTGAAAAGTATCTTCGCAGGCGGGCGGCCTCCCTCTTTGCAGTCGTTTACCTACAGGCGGATGACCTTCCTACCTGGCGAAGACCCTTTTGGGCTGCTTGCGATAATGATTTTCCCAGTGGTGTGAATATTGCATTTAGCTGAAACTTTTTAATGAGTAATAAAAGATGCAAAACATATTTTATTAAATGATAAAACATTTAAAACATTTCTTGACAACAGGTTGAACGTGACCATCGTTTTGCATGTTGGACAACTTGGGGTGATTGTTTTGCTTATGCATGGAAAAACTTAAACGATATATTTATAAATAAATAATAATTTATAAATAAAATTGTTATATACATGTCCTTAACAAAGCTAGGAGCGAGAAATAAACCGGTAAAAATACCAAAATCTACACTAAATCTAAAGTTAAAAATTAATTTTTTAAGCTTATAAGAATAAATAGAAGCGAAAAAACACTGCTTATCAAACCACCAGCAAGAAACTGCTTGTATGTCAATAGGTTCAGAATTGGCTTCATAGATATTCCAAATATTTTAGTGAAAATTCACCTTTGGAAGGTACACGTGGGAGCTAACTAATGGCTAGAGAAAGGTACTGGCGTGTTCGACGGGGAGCAGAAGTAACCACCGTTGATCACCGATCTAACGGTGCATGATAAACACAGCGGTTGCGTATCGGTGCACGCGCCCCCACTTTTCCCAGTGGCCCCCACCTCTCTCTCTCTCTCTCTCTCTCTTCCCTCCGCTCCGTCGTGTCGTGACCCTCCCTCTCACCTCTCCCATGGCTGCCCGCGTCCTCCTCCGCGCCGCCGGCCTCGCCCTCGCCGCCGCGGCGGCGGGGTCCCTGCACGCCGTCGCCACGTTGGATATGTCCGAGCTCGTCCCACCCATCACCGTGAACGTGAGGCATATCCTGTTCGACTCCGCCGTGGGGCTCCAGTCCGCGCTGCTCCGCACCAACCCGCTCGGCGGCGCTCACCTCCGCGACGTCCGCGCACGCGCCGAGCAGGACCTGGCGCGCGTCGACGCGGTGGGGCCAGAGGGTAACGCGGCTGCCGCCACCGACCTCCGCCTCCTCCTCGCGCTGCTCGCCGCGCGCGACGGGCGCGCCGACGAGGCCCTGCGACTGTACGAGGAGGCCGCCCGCGACAGCCCGTTCGACGCGAGGCCCCGCGCCCTCGCGTACTACGTCTGCCTCCTCACCTCCCACGCGGCGGAGGCGAAGCACTGGAACGCCGCCTACCGCCGCCTCGTCCCGGAGTCCGAGATCATCCACCCCAAGTTACCGGGATACTTCGAGTCCGAGGAGATGGCGGGTCTCATCGACGAGCTGGCTGTCGCCGCGAGTATGGGCGGCGTCTGCAACCTCCTGGAGCCCGCAGTCAGGACCTTCGTGATGCGCTGCGCTTTCCATGAGATCAACGCACGCCTGGCCGCGGCGGGGGAGCAGAACAAGACGCTATCCATGGCGAAGCGGCTGCAGCTGAAAGCTCTCCGTGCGTACCTGTACGCCACGACGCGGCGCCAGATGCAGGGGGATGTCAAGATTGCACGGGAGAAGCGCGGCCGCCATGGTGGCGATCGATGAAGCAACCGTGCCTTTTTGATTCTTCGTACATGGTAACTCATCTCGTGCTTATCTCCAACTCTCAATCTCATTTCAGGCTCATATTATCTGCTTAATTTACTCTAATCGAACTATTTGAAGCTTCCTGGAATCGAACATAGGTGGATGAATGAATTCTGCACATTCTTGTCCTCTCTTTTTCATAGCACAATTAATGCACTCTACTAAACTGAATGACCATGCATGGATCACTGAATGTTAGGAGTAAAGTCCAGTTAATGAAAACAACACCAAATGCAAATGGTTATTTTGGTACTTTGGTGATCTACGCATACACTGACCTTATTGTGTATCATTGCATCTTTTATCTGTAGCATTCAGTATCTGGTGCTTGGCCATGAGCATAGTAGATTAACAGCAAGCATCAATCAGTGAATGTTCTGTAGCTTGAATTTCGGATGCTAACTGTCATGAAGTGATATTCAACTTCTTCTCTAGGATATATGATTGTCAATTGTCAAGCCATTTAGCTATAGGTGAATTGTGAGTTGTGACACATAGAGGAAGAGGAGTGATATGTAGTGTTATGTTGTTCTGACTTCTGACATGAAAATTTGGAGCCTAGACCAAAGAATTATCATGATATCTGCTAATCTGAATGCTCTTTTGCATAAAAAAGAACTACATATGCCTACATAGGAAAACAATAATGAATAGGTGCAGAGTAGAACAATTGGAGAGTAGACCATGTTGGTAGTGTTGATTGCACTTAGATTAAGCAGTTTTACTGCTTAATGGACCAAAATGATGCTTCAATTTGTAAAGTTAGTCTGAATTTGCATGATTAAGTTGGATTATATGCTTCTTTTTGTATTGCAATGTCACATCCGCTGCATGCAAAATTTCATGACCACAGCCCTTATCCTTATTTTTGTGTGATATTCATATCTACCTGACAAATATCATCTAGATGAATGAACCGTCCCATTGTCCTGTGCAGGCGAGGTGGTGGTATGAGTAACATGGAACGCTCTTGTTTTCCTGAAGCGCTTCATCAACCTTCTCCGGAGATCATGCTCAACTCATCAGTTTTCAGGTCTCTTAATTGCAATACTGTTGACTCCTAGTACGGACTTCGATTGTTAACTGTCATTCATTAGAGATTACAGCTGATCTGCACTTAAAATGTGATGCTAATCCTGAAATGGTTTCCTCATCCCTGCTTATTTTTGATGCTGAGCTCTTACAAGATGCTTAGCTAAGGGGACTATACATTGCATTTTTGTTACACGGTACCGACTCGATGATTGCTGATGTTCTTAATGATGTGCTGATGACTGAATCTGGTGTACTAACTTTGAGCGTGTGAATTCTGATGCATGCATATGAACAATGTGCATGTCGACAGCTATCCATCGATCTTGAGGGTTGTTTGCATATCAGTCACCCGAAATGAAGCTGAAATTAGTGGGCTTTGAAAGGGCATTTAGATATGTAATGGACACATAATATGCCTCTCATGGTATGGAAAACGCTACTAAAGTTGAAGTGGGCACCTCGGCGTCGGTCCAGCGAGCGACCCTTCCGCGGCCACCGCACCGACCTCCGCCACCTCCTCGCGCTCTTCGCCGCGCACGACGGGCGTCTCGACGAGGCCGCCTACGACAGCCCGTTCGAAGCGCGTCCTCGCGTTCCACATCTGCAGCTTGTCCGGCCGCGAGGACGAGGGGCGACGATGGTGACCCGGCATTCCTCGGACACGAGATCTTGGAGCTGACGGACCTCGTCCACGAGCTGGTGACCTCGGCGAGCCTCGGCCGCGTCTGATTAGGGCCTTCCTGTTGAGGCTTTGCAGGACAGGATTCTGTCCATGGCGGACAGGCTGCAGCGCCGAGCGCTCCGCGTGTACCTGCGCGCCAAGATCACGCTCATGGAGGAGGAGGAGATGAAGATGAAGATAATCGAGGACGACGACGACGACGGTGGCACCGTGACATCCACAGCTTCCTGATTCTTGGTGAGCAAATTGACAACTACACTGCTCTTGTTCATTCTCGCATTCTGTTCTGAATTCCGCATTCATTTGTGGCCAGCTAAATCAAGCTGACAGTTAAATTGGTCTTGTTCATATGACATTCTGTTGTGAAATCGCATTCGCACTACATGCTGTGCTGTTTGCAGCTATGCTAAATCTGAAGTTAATGTTTAACTGGTTGGATCAGTTCAGGTGAAAGCTAGGGGTTCAATTGATCCATTGGAGGATGAAGAGTAAATTTGGAATTGCTGATCACCTCTTAGCCGCGAGCCACTAACTTTGGAGATGGTGCACGGGATTTTCTACTGATGTGTTCAACCACATGCTTTGATAACCACTAATTTGTGCTTATACAAAAGCCTTGTAAACTACTACACCTTATGGATCGGAAGTTATATTAGCCGTCCAATGTAACTCATCCAATGGTCCAGATGAATTAATAATACTATAGCTTTTAGAGGGCGTAGTGGTGGAGTAAAAGTTATTACAGGAAACTTTTTCAATGGCATTGCCTTAAATAATTAGTTAAGGAAGGGTATTATCAGCTAACCCGTACGGCCAGACAATCAAGGGGAAGAGAAAAGAGGAACTGTGCGTATGGGGATGGCTAAAGGCTAGGGCGGCTTGGGCTTTAGCTAGGCTCCGCCCCGCCACCATCTCTAGCGGATATGATTCAGCCACCATCGCCAGCCGGTCCCGACGCCGTCGCCCGCCGGTCCTGCTGCCATCGCCCGTGGTCCAGTCATCCACTTTTCTCGACCGTCGTAGCCCCATGCCGAGCTGGTACATGCACTCGTAAATCTTACATCCATCTGAATGACTAAATTAACCCTCTACCTCATTAAGTAAATGACAAAAATACCATAAAAATCAACTCCGGCGATTTTTCCTAGTACACTGCTATCCTCCTAACCTCCTAAGTACGAGGTACCGTAAAGAGGCCCCTTTTACTTAGGCATGTTATCCGTCACAGATCACATTCTTGCTTTTACAGATTAATTTGCTTTGGCGACGAGCCAAACTGCTAGCTTTGATCCGGAAGTTCTGAAATGATGCAGCAACTTGGATAAAAGAGGTTAGTTGGAGCTGCCAACTAGTAGCCCTCTTTTTGTTGACGTCAATTATTGCAAGACTGTTCAATTTGTAGAAGGACTATAAAGATTCTATACAATAGTAAGGGACGATTGTTTGGCTTTTTCTGAAAAAACCTAAACCGCATATTTGGAAACGAAAAATAATTTATAAATAAAAAAAATATATACGCATTATTAGTGATATAAGAGTCAATGCTAAACTCTAAAATCAACTCTAAATTAAGTTTAAAAATCTAAATTTAAATATAAACATAAGAAGAAGCGAAAACATGGATCGTAAATGTCTTGTTGCGAAGAGCAGTGGCGCCGGAAGTGTTTGTTGCAATGAAAACAGGAAAGTTGGGGGCGAGGAAATTAAATTAGGACACAAAAGGGAGGGCATGAAGGGAACAGTGGCGCCTGTGCAATAAGCCCATAATTGGCAGATTCACATACACAAGGACTATCAAGATTATCTAATTGTACCTCAGTTTCTGCAGTTGGCAGGTACACATATACCGTGCTAGACCATCTCAGCACATAAACAGATTCTATTGATATGTAAATGCGATGGTAGGAGAAAGCCCAATAATTGTCTCACATTCGATACTAGACAAATTCACCCACAAAACATACTAGAGATGAGTATGACGAAGAAACCACCCTCTTACTTTGCATGTGAGATTTTGCTTCCACAACATCCACCGTCCCCAAACTGGGCTTAGCTCAATTAGTTAGATTTCTTATAGCGGTTAGATTTCTTCTGGTATATATAATCTATTTACTCGAGTTTAAATCTTAGATTAATATGTATGCTCTTATCTAAAAGAACTAATTAATTGTTTTAACAGTAGACGATATACCCGTTGCTCAAATATGCTCATAAAAAGTATCCGCGGCGTACAAGCTCCAACAACGCAGGAATGGAAGGCTAGTAGGACGGGAAAGTATTATAAACCCTCGAGAGGATGGTTCTCGTCTAAGAGCATCCCCAACAGCTCATCTGTTATGTTCTCCATCCTAAAAATAGAGGACGAAGACTACAAGTTGAGCTCCAACAAAACGACCATCGTATCATCTATTTTTGCATGTCATCTATATTAGAAGAGACAACCTTCATATTTGGATTATCTCTCTCCATCCTCCAAAGAGATATAGAGAATGTTATATATGGATGATCTGTTGGAGTATAAACAGATATGGAGGATAAAAGTGTTATACATGATCATCCAATAAAAATATGGATGACCAAATTTTCAGCTCGCTTAATCTCTTCTATACTCATAAAACTTATCCGTTCCCTTTCATACATTTGAAAATTTAACTTATCCCTTCCATGCTCTTACCGTTATATTTTTCTCTATTTCACTGTTAAGTTTCTGAAAAATATCTTTAATGCCCTTGATGATTTAAGTTTGAATATAGGATTGAAAAACGAGTGAAAAATTCGTTTGGGTGCATAGTACGTTCATTTGATGTAACTAATGAGATTAACTAGTTAGTACAGAGAATTTTAACACAAATTTAAGAACAAAACAAAACAATAAATTATTTTTTATTTGAAATTTAATAGGAAAAAATATTTTTTTTGATCGGGAGCGCTCTTAAAAAATATCGTGAGCATTAGTAGTCCTATCTTTGTATGAATGCTGCTCATTTTTATGAGTTCTAAAAAATAAAATAAATTCATATTTTTTATTATCTACAAATAAATTTACCATAAATAATGAATCCCACAAAAAACTCATAACTATTAGGAAAAAGTACGAATTATCCCACTAAAGTATCGTGGTCGGCCGAATTACCCCCTAAACCCGAAAACCAGATATCTTTTACCCTACACTTTCAACACCGGCAAATTACCCTCATCGACATAGTCCAAAGCGGTTTTGTCCTACGTGGCGTACCCCTGGCAATCCAATCAATATTTTCTTTTTTTAACGGTGGGCCCACCTGTCATAGCCTGACATTCTCTCTCTTCCTTTCTTTTGGCTAGAGCACAGGCAGGGGCGAGGGAGGCGGACGGCGACGGCGACAGTGAGGCGGTGACTAGCGGAGGTGGCGGCGCGGCGCACGGAAGACGGCGACAGGCCGAGGAGGTCTCACGGCGGCGGCGACGTGTGGAGCAACGCTGACGGCGCGTGGCAGTAGTGAAGGGGCACGGGCATCGATGGTGACGTGTCAGCGTCAACGAGGCGGTGGAAACGACGCTGAGATGGGCGGCGACGACGGCGAGAGCATGCGAAGGCGCGACGGCGACGGCGAGTTCTCATCCCCGCAGGCCGCCCCTGAGCCGTTCGCACACCGTCTGTCACGCCCAGAAATTTACACCAAATTTCTGAACAATAGCATGTATTAAATCTCGGTCCAGGCATCAGCCCGAGTACACACTATGACAAATTAATATACAGTTCCACGTCTTAAAAACAAATAAAAACAATTATCTATCGAAATGCAGCGGAAAAGGAAAACAAACTAAACCATCTAATCTTCAGCTTCAGCTAGCGAAGACGGCTCCACACCACAGGCACTCTCGACGGCGGACTGAACCTTACTTCAACCT
This sequence comes from Oryza brachyantha, assembly GCF_000231095.2. NCBI lineage: Eukaryota > Viridiplantae > Streptophyta > Magnoliopsida > Poales > Poaceae > Oryza > Oryza brachyantha. Next base: position 14,353,349 of record NC_023163.2, on the reverse strand, counting down.
TCGGAACAACCTTCTGACTCAGGCTCTGGCACTTGCTCTGGTGGGGAAAAAATTAAGCAAGGCTGAGTACAAACCACCGTACTCAACAAGTAACACCCAGGAGAGGAAGAATAATGAATGCAATAGGGTACAAGGAATAGGCTAAGGTTAAACTGCACAAAAGCTGCGGTAATTTAGCAAAACAGTAGATAAACTAAAAGACTGAAATAAAAGTAAAGTAAACATTTAAAATAATCATCCACTGTCCAACGTTACACCACGTTGCAACAGGCCCAGACCGCTGTCGAACGTTACACCACGTAGCGACAGGGTCAACCCTCTGTCCAACGTTAAACCACGTTGCGACAGACCCAAACCACTGCCAACGTTACACCACATTGCGCAGGGTCAAACCAGTTCCAAGATTAATAAAATTATTAAAGAGGTTCAACTAATCCCAGTGAGTCTGTCGGTTCGCCCCATAACCGCGGGCACGGCTATTCGAATAGTTTTACTCTGCAGAGGTGTACAACTTTACCCACAAGACATGGCTGCCAAGCATGTTACCATGCCCCAACGTATCACCACGATACCTCAGTACGGAAACCATGATAAGACCTTTCACCTAGCCCTCCCTGGACAATCGCACCACACTTCAGGTTTCACCCCCTCCTTTACACCAAGTCGGGCAGTCCCCTCTTGTGCCTTGGTAGATCCGGAAGCAGGAGAAGCTTTCGTTACACCACGATTACCCGTCCATACTCCATCACGCCTACCCTTGCCTGGGTACGTCGAATAGGGACAAGCTAGATTACGAGTCTCACCGTTGCCCATTCTGGCTTGTGGTTAGTACGTGTAAGACCTTCAGGGTTTCCTGAGAACCGGTCCTTAATTGCCATGGGCACGACTCTCAAAACCATGCACCCACAGCCCACCATAAGCAATATTTTAGTTGTATTAATCCACCTCGGGAAATTAATAATGATTTCAACCATTAAAGGTTTATCAAAGTGCAACAATAATTAAATAATAATTGGTGAGCTAGTTGAACTAAGCATGGCTAAGTATTGACTAACCCTAAGTCTAGTCAAATTAACCCAGGGATGACAATAATAAATGAATAGGAATCAACGGATATAAAGGTAAATGCCCAATAGATAAATACAATAAATAGGTTTGCATAAAACAATGCATGTTTGAATGTAAAAGCGGGGGATTTTATAAACATAGGTTCAATATGATCAAAGAAGGGTGCCACTTGCCTTGCTTAGACCCACGAGGAACTTCGGCGACGACTTCGAGAACGAACGGCGCTGCGACGGGGGAAAAACCTACGACAAACAAGGCAAAACAAACAAAACAGGCTAAAAAAAACTACTGAAACAGAGAAAGAAACTATTTTTAATGGATTCTTGGCATTTTTCTGGATTTAATGAAACTTGAATGGACCTAAACGGAGACTAGATGAATTACTTATGAATTTTAGAAGTTTTCTGGGTTTTTAACTAAACAGAAAAGTCCTAAATCAATTATTGTGCAATTAATTGGAGGGATGACGTCAGCACAGGAGTGAGAGGAGGCTGACGTCTGGGGCCCATTTGTCAGTGGGAGAGAGGAGAGATTGAGGAGATGACATGTGGGGCCCACGAGGAGAGAGGAAGGGAGTGAGAGGGGCTAACTGAAGGGGCGGCCACTAGAGAGAGACGTAGTGGGGCCCGCGTGGGGAGAGAGAGAGCAAAGGCTGGCGGGCGGGCCCTGCATGGCAGAGACAGAGAACAGAGGAGGGGGCAGGAGATGGCTCGCCGAGCGGCATGGCGGGCGGCTGACGACGGATGCCGGCGGGTAGTGGCGCTGCGACGGCGGCGGAGGACGGACGACCATGGCCGGCAGCGGCGACCTGCGGCGAAAGTGACGACAAACGATGGACGGCGCCGACGGCCAACCGGGAGAGCTTGGCGGCGGTGGTGACTGAGGGGGAGAGGAAAGAGCGGGAGACGGGAGGGGAGAGCGGGCTCATCGGCAAGATGAAGACGACGGCCGGCGACGGACGAGGAGATGGGCGGAGCGGGAGGAGCGGCGCTAAGCAGCGAGCAGCGGCGAGAGCGGCAGCAACGGCGGCGCAGCCAGACGGCGGGTGATGGCGGCGCTGCATTAGCAGCGAGCGGTGGAGACCGAAGGCCGGCGGCGCGAGACGCTGCACGGTGGCTAGCGGTGCACGGCAGACCGGGGAGAGGTGGCGCGCGGCAATCGGCAACGGCCGACGCGAAGGCGAGCGGAGGCTATGCGTGCGTGCGCGCGGCGGCTGCTAAGCGGCGAAGTGACCAGCGGCGACAGCGGCTAGGCGCGCACGGCGAGCAGAGCGGCACACCGGGTGGCGGCGACGCGTTAGCGGCAACAGCGCGGCGACCTGAGGGAAGAGGAGAGGGGGGGAGGAAGGGGGAAGTGCGAGGACGGCATCTGGGAAGCGGCGAAGACGAGCACCGCGGTGAGCGGCGCGGCTGCGCACGCATGACGATGGCGGCGAAGACCGACGGGTGAGACTCGCGGCGGAGGCAGCGAAGGGTGGTGGTACAGCGAGCGGGCGAAGGGGAGAGAGCGGCGGCCAAGGGGAGGATTTTATAGGGAGGCGATGCGGCGACGGCGCGCTTAGGGCGGAGGGGTGGTTAACGCGCCCGAGGCAGACGCGGCGCGGCGAAAGCGGGAGGCGGTTGGCAGCGGCGCGTGGGATGCGGCACCGGGAAAAATGGCGAGGGCAGTTGCGCGCGGCCGAGGAGGTGGCAGCGCAGCGAGGGGACGAGCCAGCGGCGAGGCATGACACGGCGAGGCGACGTCGTGGCGCGACAAGCGGCGGCTCGACTGACGGCACGACGACAAGGCTGACGTGGGGTGAAGCGCAGGGAGGACGGGGTAGGGGAGAGGCGTGGCAGCGAGGCAGCGGCCACGGCGAGACGCGGCAGCGTGGTGAACTCGCGGCGCGGTGCGGCGACGCGTGGCCGGCGTAGCCAGACGGCGAGGGAGGCGCAGAGGGGGCGAGCACGCGGGAGAGGCAGTACGGCGATGGGCGCAGGCGAGACACGGCAGACGCAGCGAGGGCGCGACACGGCTCGGCGGCTGCGCACGCGCAGCGAGGCAGGCGCGGCAGCGAGGCGGCTAGGCGCGGCGGCGGCTCGGGCGGAGAGGGGAAAAGTGGCGGTGGCGGGCCGGGAGGCGAATTTTATAGGGGTGGCGCGGCTAGGGCGGAGGTGGCGGTTAGAGACAGCGTCGCGCACGCGCGCAAAGAAGGCGGCGGCAAACGCGGCGGCGGCGGCGACGTGGCGCGGAAAGCGCGGGCGCGGCCGTTGCGGACTCGGGCGAAGCGAGGCGATGCGGCGCGCGAATGCTGGCGCAACAGCGATGAGCGCGTGCGGTGCCAAAGCGCGGGTGCGAGGGCGTGGCGCGCGACGCGGCGGCAGCGGCCACGGCGGGGTGGCAAGGCGCGGCGCAGGCGCGTGCACGGCAAGGTGACAGGGACGCGGCGCGACTGAGCGGATGCGGCGCACGGCGTAGCTAGCAGCGCGCGACGCGGTGGCCGAGGCGGTGCAGCGAGACGGAGGCGGCGAGGATGCGAAGGGCGGCGGCCAGCGGCTCACAGCGACAACGGCAGCGAGGCCGACGCGCGGCGTGGCTGTCGCGCGCGCGAGCAGGCGGACAGAGGAGGGGGACGCCTCCGACAGGTGGGGTCCACCTGTCGGCGACCAGGAGACGGGGAGGTGAGCTGGACTTCGGGGCGCTAGTGGGCTACAACCTATGGGCCGGCCCAGCGGGAGGGAAGGGAGGAGAGGAGGGAGAGCAGGTCGGAAGGGAGAAGTGGGCCGGCGCTGTTGGGCCGAGAGAAGAGGGAAAATGAGGAGTGGGCCGAGGGAGGTGATGCAGATTTTGAGCGCCCGTTGGGACACGACTTGGGAAATTGCAGACAGTACACGCATTCACATGACAGAACCAAATCATGCACGAATTAGAGAATCGTACGATGAATCGGATCCGGAACGCAAAACCGTGCACTGTTAGCGGAACGACGACAAGATTGAACGACCCGTCAAATTGAGATTTAACGACTCGCTAAACTAGAACTAAACGTAAAATCAATCTACGCTTACGAAATTGAATTCCGCACTGTAGATCAATCTCACGCTAGCTAATAGATTGGAAAACCTAAGCAATTAAACGGTAGATTAACGATAGATTGATTTGCATGAATAAAACGTATGCAAACCTGAGGTTTGGTGGAGAGATCAGCGACGGATTGCGGTTGTTACTCGCTGTTAGGCTAGAAAACCTGAACAATTAAACGGTAGATTAATTTAGATTGATTCGCAAGAATAAAATATATGCGAACCTGAAATTTGGTGGAGAGAGACCAGCCGGCGACGTGCTGCGAACCAGGATGCAGCAGGGCTGCTAGCGGCTTGCTGCGCAGCTGCTGGGATAGGGGCAGCACAGCTATAGCGGAGGCGGAAGGGGCGACTAGAGATGCACGGGAGAGGGAGACGGGGAAAAGAGGCAAGAGTGTAGGGGGGTATTTATAGGGGGAAGCTAGAGATAGATCTTGTTATCCATCTCCTATTAACAAGGAATAGATAATGTTTCAAGGGGATAAGATTTAGAATTAATTGGAATTGATTTTTTTGGTGGAGATAGAGATGAGGCTGCATGGCTTGGGGAGGAGGAGGAGAGGATCGTGCGTACACAGGGAGGAGAGGAGGAGGAGCGACCAGGAGAGAAAAAAAAAAGGAAAAGAGAAAAGAAAAAAAAGAAAAGGGGAAAAAGGGAGAAGGGAAAAAGAAAAGAAAAAGGAAGGAGGGAAAAAAAAAGAAAATGCCTCCAATTTTGCCGATTTTTATTAAGTTTATTAGACCAAATTTTATTGACTGCAGTTCAAATATAAATCCTGTTAATAATTTAAAATGCTTTCGGGACATTTTAGAATATCCGAAAAGCTTCCAATTAATTAAATTAATTTATTACACTGAGTTTTCTCCTGAACTTTAATTAACAAATTATTTTTAATGCATTATTTAATTATTTCTTGGCTAGGGTAAAACTCAGGGCGTGACACCGTCCTAGCGCGGCGCCGCTCGTCCGCACACCGCCTCCGCGTAGCGCCCCTCCCTGGTCGGCCCATCCTAGCGCGGCACCAGCCATCTACCCGCCGTGCTCGCCGACCGCCGACGCCCTCGCCCTGTTTCTCCGAGAGAGAGGGAGAGTGAGAGAGAAATGGGAGGAATGTTATGACAGGTGGGCCCCACCATTTAAAAAAAGAAAATGCTGACTAGATTGCCACGTGTGCGCCACGTAGGACAGAACCACTTTGGATGGTGTCAAGGGGATAATTTGCCCGATGTTGAAAGTTTAGGGTAAAGGATGTCTGGTTTTCGGGTTTAGGGCGGTAATTCGGCCGACCGCGATACTTCAGGGGGTAATTCGTACTTTTTCCTAACTATTAATAGTCTAATGCGATAAACTTTTATATTTTCAATAATATAATTCATAAACTTCTATGCACATCAAAAGAGTAAAATGGTCAATTTTATAGAAATGAGACGATCAACTGACGGGAGGGGCATGGAAGGAACCAAAATTAAATTTTAGGGTATATAAGGAAACAAGTAAAATTTAGGGGCATAAAAGATATTAGCTAAAATTGCAGGTTTATATAAGGGATTATCCCTAGATGACTTCGGCCATATAAGATTCTTAATACCATTTTTAACTTATAACACGTAAGTTAATTACGTAAGCTATAGGATACAGCCACATAAATAAGTATTACTAATACAATAACCAGTTGTAAAATTATTAAAGTGCTAAAATAGTATGTATAACTTAAATTATTGATGAGGAATACCTATTGTATTTTATAGAAACGAATTTCTACAGACATTTCTTGAAAAATAAAATCATCAATGATATTACTGAGATCAATACTGTGCCCTCCACCTATAGGTTAGAGTTGAGTATCTTATCTTACCTCTTCTCTTATCTTCATGCTTCAGCCGATCGACGTATCAAGCGTCATGCATAGGTAGATCATCCCATAAAATTATTTATAGTTTAATTAAATAGGTAACCTGTTTATAAGTGGATTTGTGAGCCGCCTCATTTGTTGGAAATACGTAACAATTCGACATATTTTAATCCAAAATAATAAGATAACATGCATGACAATGATCTAGTGAACATAGACAACAAACTAATCATCATGCTTAATATAAAATAAGTATAAACTATCATTTGATCATCATATAGCAATGAAACTATTGCTAGCAGGCAAGCTAAAACAAAGAACGAAATAAACATGAGAGCACTGTACCCTGAGAATGGTTCCCCGCTGGTATTTGAGGCAGTACTGCCTCTGTTGGTGTTGTTTTCATCACCATTGCTGGCATTGCCGTGCGCGCCGCCTCCTCCGTGCGCGTCGCTGCTGTCTCCATGCACACCGCTGCCATCTCCGTGCGCGCCGCCATTGCCACCACCGGTTGACATGACGAGGATCCGCACGAGCAATCGTGCGAATGCACCCCCCAAAACATTAGCACCCGCCTAACCGTACAGGTACTTTGACGAATGGGGTTTTGGAGGGCTACTCGTCTCGCTCACTCATGCGTGCAAGTGAGAGGACCGGGAAAAGTAGAGGAATAGTGCAAGAACTCGAGTAACCAGAGAGGAGAGGAAAAAGCAATGGATTCAGGTTACCTCTGGCCTCGAGAAGAAGGAGAGAATGGAAACAAATCTCGCGCCACCGGGTTTCGTTACCTGATTATCTCGCAATCAAATCGCGCAATTATTGCTACGGACGTTACGGGAGACAATCACAGAGATTCAAATATTCTTTCCCTAAATTCCCAGCCGTTGCAAAAGGAAGGTAGCAGCGGCCGGCCGCGCCATGCACGTAGGGGCGGATCTACAGGGTATACCAGGTATTTATTAGCATACCCTGTAATCCGGTGCTATATATATACAACCCTTGTATATATGTATTTCTTTTCTTAAAAAGAAAGATATACGGTCTCAGTAGGCAAGATTCATGCGAGCCGCGAGCAGCCCGTGCGCGGACGCGCCTGTCGGCCCATGCATGCATAAGAGCAAGTTCAATAGTATAGTCAACTACTAGCTCCAATTCATCTATAGTCAGTCTAATAACCAATTCATATAATAGTTACCTACAAAACATCAATACATGGTCTCACATGTCATATATATATTTTGTCTTGGAGTCCGTGCTGCAACTGGTTACAAATTAGTAGCTCATCTCTCTTCTTTCTCCCCTCTTATCTCTTTAAAATATGCTCATAGTTGGTTTATAGCCTACTATTGTACCTGCTCTAACAGCAAGTTCAATAGTATAGCCAACTACTGGCTCCAATTCATCTATAGTCAATCTAATAGTCAATTTATACAATAGTTAACTAAAAACATCAATACATGGTCCCACATGTCATACGTACATTTTGTCTTAGAGCCCGTGTGCAGCTAGCAATAAATGAGTAGCCCACATATCTTCTCTCCCCTCTTATATCTTTAAAATATATTTATAGCTGACTTATAGCCTACTATTGTACCTGCTCTAAGTCGCACTGTCGCAGCAATGCGGTGTTGCAACAGCCAGCGGGGCCCACCTAGGAGTCGTCGCGTCGCGTTCAATCGGTATTGGCATGGCAGTACTGCATCTGATCGTATAGTCTCGTTCGTTACCCTAGCTGCCTTGTGCCTAGGGTCGGCAGCAGCAAGAGCATGTACTATACCACACTCTAAACCAGCTATAAGCATGTTTTAATGAGATAAGGAAGGAAAGAGAAGAGCAGTGAGCTATAGATTTGTAGTTAGCTGCAGCACGAACTCCAATACAGTGTGCGTATGATAGGTGAGACTTGGTAGTATATGTTTTGTAAATAGCTATTGTATGCATTGACTATTATATTGACTATAGATGAATTGGAGCCAACAGTTAGCGATACTATTAAACTTATTAAACTTGCTCTAAGAGCATGTACAATAGCAGGCTATAAGCCAGCTATAAACATATTTTAAAGAGATAAGAGATGCGAGAGAAGAGTAGTGAACTACTAATTTGTAGCCAGCTACAGTACGGGCTCCAAGATGCGGTGTGTGCATGATATGTAGGACTATGTATTAATGTTTTATAGATAACTATTGTATGAATTGACTATTAGATTGACTATAGATAATTTAAAGCTACTAGTTGGATATATTATTAAACTTGCTCTAAGCTGAGTGCAGCTGTGAATCCGTGATAAAAACAATTTGTGAATAAAACTTTTATATATATTTTCCTAGCGATATAAAAACAAATGCTGAAAAATAAACTACTATGAGAAACCCTAAAATCAACTCCAAATTTAAAGCTGAAAATTTAAAAGTTAGCTTATAAAACTACACATAGGCATAATCATATGCAAACCAACAAGCGTGAGAGGAAACACACTTTTAGGGACAATATAGTGCAAGTGTGCAAGCAATCATTGGCTCACTAGCCTATACTCCCTCCATCCCAAAAATAAACCAATTTTTTACTTTTTACTTATAATTTTTGACTATTCGTCTTATTCAATTTTTTTTACGATTGATATTTTTGTTTTTATTAGATGATAAATCATAAATAATACTTTACGTGTGACTATTTTTTTCTAATTTCCTGAAAATTTTTTAAATAAGACGGATGGTCAAATGTTTGATACGAAAATCGGAGATTGATTTTTTTTTTGGACAGAGGAGTAGAGCATATGAATGACAAAAGCACGAAAAATGCAAGGACTAATTAAGAAACACAAATAGGAGTATGCGTCTGCGCCTCAATAGTTTGGTTTGGTTAATTACCACGCACGCACGGTGCGTGCGTGCCCACAGTCCACAGAGAGACAGAGTTTGAATCTGACGGCCCAGAAACAGCTGCGCAAGCCGGGGTTTTGCCTGCTACCACAGCCTAGTTGGTACTACTACAACTACAGTGCAGTTAATGACACGCCGCGACAACAGTACGTGTTACTCCGTCTACTCAGCCATTAGACCGGTTATTGCGTACTAGCTCGGTTCGTAATAACTTCGATTTTTCGTTTTTCGGTCTCTAACGTGGATGATCATTCGTTTTATTTAAAAATTTGTATAAAAATATAAAAAGTTAGTCACGCAAAAAGTACTATTTATATTTTATCATCCAGTAAGAATAAAAATATTAATCATAAAAAAATTTTAAATAAGACGAATAGTCAAAACATAAATAAAAAACTAAAAAATAATCTTATTTCAGAACGAAGGTATGTAAATGGTGCCAGTAGTACTAGTACATGAACGATCGATCTGAATACAGATCACGACAGTCTGACAGCGCCTGTGCAGTGCATTCCCTGCATTAATTTAAATTAACGCATGCTGTAACTATAGTACTACCTCGCATAATTAATAAGGTAAACATGAGTACTGCCTTCCTTCTAAAAATATAAATACTCAGGAATGAATGAGGTTAACTTATGCCCTGCTTATGTTCTAAAATGAAAAACGTAGTAATAGATTAGTACATGATTAATTAATTATTAATTATTAAAAATATAAAATATATTAATATGATTTTTTAAAACAACTATCCTATAGAAAATTTTTGCAAAAAGTACACCGTTCAGTAGTTCGGGAAGCGTGTGTGGAAGATAAGTTAACTAGTGGAGGGCGGCGAACGTGCCCTGAGTGGAGAAGTTAGAGCAACTCCAAGAGTTCCTTGTCTCATTTTTCCATCTTTGTTTTTTTGGTAAACTAAAAAAAACCCTCTAATAGTTTGTCACGTGACTTTCTTAAATTTAGTAATTTATCATATCTACTCGTTTGCACATATATTGGGAAGTAAAAGTTTCCTTTGCCATCCACAAAAAAGTACACGCAGCTTCTCTCCCCCGCACGCGCACTGAACATTCATCTCACACATGCTGACTCCGCCGCCTCCACACGCCGCCCCGCTCTATCACCCCGGGTCGCCACACCCACCCGCCATGTGTCGTCACCCCTCGTCATTGCACCCACACACCGCACGCCGTCACCCCCGTCGCCGCGTGCCGTTGCCCCTTGTCACCGCGCACCATGGCTTCTTGCCGTCTCCGTGTGTCGTTGCCCCTTGTCACCGCGCACCATGGCTTCTGGCCGTCTCCGTGCGCGGTCGCCCTGCGCCGCCTCGCTGAGCTGGAAGCTGTTCGCAAGGAACTGCATTTGCTTTCCCAAGTGAAATATCCCAAACTATTGGAGATTAAGTAGAATTTACTTTGCCATATTATTTGGAGACTTGCCAAAACACATGATTTGTGAAACAAAGATTGCAAAACTATTGGAGATGCTCTCAGTGAAAATAGAATAGGAATCATTTTATATGGAAAGTGATTTATAAGATAAGTGGTATCATAAATAGTGTAAAAAATGAATGTTTTTATTTTGGTACAAGATTCAAATTTAAAGTACTTATATTTTGAAACAGATGACCACTTAGGACGCGTTCGGCAGTTGGAGTATAAGGGTTAGTTATCCGGCGTGAAAAACGTAGTAATAATTTAGTACACGATTAATTAATTAATTATTAATTATAAAAGTTGTAAAATAGATTAATATAATTTTTAAAATAACTTTTCTATATAAATTTTTTTATAAAAAGTACATCGTTTAGTAGTTTGGTAATAGTGCATGTGAAAAACGAGGAAATCTGTGTTAGTAGTCCCAGAGGCTAGAGCCAAACACGACCTTGTTACTCATGCAGTTCCAAAGTGTATATTCTACCGATTCATGGTAAGATATAAATGTAGAATATACTTTGTTTTGTTAGAATAATGGTTTAACCAAAAAAAACTCTATTAGAATATAATTTTATGACACAATATGATATTGTTAGATTCGTTTTGAAAAGTATGTTCTTATGATTATATTTTTGCTAATACATTAAAAGAGTAATGTTTCATCAAACTGTTATTCTAACGAAAGAAAATACATCATATATTTTGAAATGGATTGGAGTAAGTTATACTAAGAAAACTGTTATTTCAGTTTGATAATCCTTGTTGCAGGTTTGGACAATGACACAACTTTCTAAATCTAATTATCACTACAAATTTCTATTAAACATATAAAAAACAAATAAACATTAATTTTATTAAAGTACTATTTATTACTTATCCATTTATAATATTTTTAACCTAAATATTTGAAAAGTTATTAACTGCTAAAATTTTAAAAATTTGACTACATCGTTATTTAAAACAACAAAAAATATAGAACATAGATAGTATATTTTAAGACGGGGTTGTGGATGACATCAGCAGCACACACTCAACAACGAAAGGAGTACTCGTTTCAGTCCTAGTCATTCGTTTGATTTGAATCTACTTCTACCTTATTCCAAACGTCTTAACGTAAGACCTAGATTTCTGCATAAAAATTAAGAAAATAACTCAAATGATTCAATCACGGATTGACTTATAACTAAATCATGTTCCCAAACATGTTACGCGTAGTTTTAACAGACACAAGGCCACACAAATTAGAGCTCTACACACTACTAGAGAAAACATTTTTGCATGCGGGCCGAAACCATCCTCGCATGCGGTTGGCCCCCCGCATGCGCGAAAAGGTCTGTAAAGATCACCATTTGCGCATGGGGTCGGCCTAGCCACATGCAAAGATCGATCTTCGCATGCGGCCGCATGCGAAAATAGACTTTGCATGCGGCTGTGTACATGAACCGCATGCGAAGATTGATTTTTGCATGCGGACATAGATTTTCCCATACGGCTGCGTACATACGAAAGGTTATTTTTGCATGCGGCTTGTTAGGTAAACCGCATGGAAAAATCCATGTCCGAATAGCATATTTAATATTTTTTCTAGCCTTTTGTTAGATGTGTCTTGTATTTAATATTAAATTATTGAGGTATGTATTGAGACAATAGGATTCTGTTATTTCTAAAACAAACATGAAATTCATAACAAAATGTGTACTTTAATTACATATGAAAGTAATAATGTCATATGCCACAGTTGAACAATCAAATGTATAATTAGTGTACATGTCATTACATATGTTCTTTCTCCCACTCTCTGAGAGATTTAAATTTGTCGTCTAAAGCAAGTTCACTCTCCTTGTCACAGAAGAGACCCCTTGTGTTGCAGATATCATGACGAATGAAGCGGTAGAGGTCGGCCACCACGTTCCAGATTGTCTTGTTGTCGAATCATTCTGCAGGATGGGGGATTTGCGGGATCTGCGTACAGAAAGGAACATGGAATGGTACTAAGTGAGATATGTGTGCGAGCTAGCTGGTTTTCTTTGTAAACAAGAGGTCGTCGAGTTACGCGGTCACTTGTTGTTCTGTACCTCCCGTTGACTCCGAGCATTTCGCACATGTAATATCCGCACAAGTTGGTTCCTGGTGGTTGTTTGTGATACTGTGATATAATTATGAGAGACAGATCTCAGTAGACATAATGAAGTACGTAATGTTCGATAAATTCTATAATTGGTAAATATATGTTAGTATCGGCCAGCCAGTCCTGACGGATAACTTCTTCTTGGACGGATCCTATATTGGACCACCTCTTTTACGGTAGTACTTGTGTGCTCTGTTTGAAGAAAACAATTGTTTATTCCATACAGAGAAGACTGGTAGACGCAAACAATATATATTAATGAAATGTTTAACACTTACAAATTAAAAATAGTGAGAAATTCCATAAATGTATCCTTGTCATAGTGTGCGGGGTCCAACGATATGATCAGCTGCTCTTTTGGATATACAAGAAATAAAATGTAGTGATCTTGGTATTTAAGAAAGGCTAAGTAGAGACAGAAAAATCCACAAAGAACTATTAGTTTAACATAAATTACAGAGAGCTTACTTCAACGTATAAGGGACCATTAAGACATCTTTGTCGGCGTGGGCCAACATTGCTAGTGCCAGGTAATGTGCTACTTCTAGCTTTTTCCTGTTGTGCAGGTTTTGCACAAAGTCTTTCTTTTCCTAGGGGGTCTTGCCAACCAATTGAGCGCAATCAGCTCTTAGCCCAACGGTGTGTTGTGTTCTGCAGATTCTTGTTGGATCAAGGTATCCAACCGATGTTCCAGTTCTATCGGCTTCGTGAAATTGCATCCTGGACAATGAAATTTGAAGTAGTGAGAATTCGTTTGTTTGTTTGGGATAATCTGTGTAACGTATATAAAAGAGTTTAGACTTACAAACAGAATGCCGCAACGAGATTCACGTCCATTTTATCTAGCTTGTAGAGGGCGTACAAGTCTCGGAAAGAGATAAAGAACATCCCATTTGGTCCACCCATGAAAGCTCCTTCCGGGACGGTGGCGCTTATAAAACCAAGGCCCTTCCTAGAAGCCTTGATATACCATTCATGCATCGCTCTCATTTCCCAGGGTAGATCGTTCAAAAGATAAGTTGGCAAGAATGGCTTGCCATACTCATATCTTTTAGGCACATCTGCAGATAACCAAGATTGAACTTTACCTTGAGCCGCTAGTACCGACTTCTGGCTATCTGTCATGACGTTCGCAAGTTCTTTTCTCTTATCAGAATTTCTGAACGCTGAAAACATGAACTTTTCCTTATCCTTGTCAATCTTCTTTGGGTCGTAGGTCAATGTCATCTTTGGAATTAAATGACGAGGTTCCAAAGGAGTTGACTTCGGTTCGGATTTAGTGCCTACAAGTATAGGCATTTGTTCTACTAGGGTAGATTGAGGTTTTGCTAAAGAGGACTGAACTGGTCGCACAGGAGGAGGGCCAGGCTGTTTAGTTGGGGAGGTGGGAGTAGCCTGTTGCACAGGAGAGGGGGAAGCAGGTTGTTCTGCATGAGTGGGGGAGTAGCCTGTTGCGCAGGAGAGGAGGGAGCAACTGGTTGTGGATGGGAGAGGTGTGGAGTAGGTTGGCGAGGGGGCGACTTAAGTGGTGGGGGTGACACTGGACCTAAAGGCGAGGGTGGTCCAGGAGGTGACGGTGGTGCAGGAGCGGCAACTGTCTTTTGTTGCGATGAGGATGGAGTTGAAGATCCCGGTGCTGCAATAACTATCGTGGTCAAGATTATGTCTCGGTGGTGCCATAAGATAAACTGATTTACCGCATCGTCGAGAAGTTTAATCCCCTCCGGCGCAGGGATGTCTAGTTCCATAGAAATATGGTCGCTATGGACCTTGGCGACCTGTACCCTTGCATAATCATCAGGGATTTGGGTGTTGTGGAATTGACGCCAAGGTATCGCTAAACCAGTGGCAACCTCCTTGGTCTTTCCCGCACGGCCGAAAGGTACGACAAGTGAGCACGATGTTGGTCCAGTTATACCATCCACGGGGAAGGAAGTTGTCTTCGCTGAGTCTACACTGCTCGGTACATGAGTTGTTTGCTGTGGAGATTGGGCGGTCCGTTGGCCTTCAGGGAATAGTCTTGGAAAAGCTATGGGGTTTTCAGCTGCCAACGAGTAGAAGTGTTCCTTCACTTGCGCATAGATTTTGTCTGATAGTTGTTCTTTGTATTTGTCTTCTTGTAACTTGCTTTGTACTGAGGAAACCCTATCTTCCAACTCGTCTTCGACAACAAACCCCTAACTCGGCCAGAGTGTTCGGCGGTCCCCAATGCCACAGTAAGCTGGTCATGCTCCCTCCGTGGTACGAATTGTCCTGCCTTTTCTTTCTGGACAATCTGCTGCAAATTAGTTGTCACTTGTTCTATGTCGGGAGTCTCAAATAGTATATCTCCCTCCTCGGAGACTTGACCCGTGCTACGTTCCCAAACCCAGTTCTTGCTGCGTTCCGCCATGGGCTCTACTAGCAGAGGTTTATCGGCCGCTACAAATCTTTGCTCGGCCTCCCGCCATTGATCGATGTGCCCAGCATAGCCGCTCGACCCCAATCTATGAGGATATTTGTTCTTCTTCACGAGGTCTGACATTTTCTTCCTCAAAGCTAATGCTTCGAGTGTTGTACGATCTGCAACAAATTTATCCCAGTCAGCCTGCGATATTTGTCCATATTCCTTAAATGGAGGGAGATTCTTCTGAACATAGTCCCGATTTAGATCGGACTTCCACTGGCGCCATCAATCTCCCATCTTCTTAGTGCATACTCTCTGCCCTGTACCTCTGCTCCAGGAGGATACACAAAATACTTTTGCAAGTCATTCCAGAGAAGCGTCTTTAGATTGTCGTCCACCGTTTCCCATGATTTGACATTAATAGGACAATGCGTCCTGACTAGAGTGCCACGGGTGTTGCTGAACCTGGACCTCACTATCGGTGGCTCGACGGGCTTCCCATTCTGGTCAAGAGCACTCACGTTGTACATATCCTTTGGCAATTTATTCTTGCTTCTCGCACCACGTCTTCTTTTAGCCGTGTCGGCCCCACTCATAGATGTATCCGAGGCAGAAGTAGCAGTGTCCATCTGATCAACTTCTTCCTCTTGTCTGGTCCTCGCGACTTTATGTTTCGAGCGACGTCGCACTACCATCTGCACAGTACGAGTAACTCTCTATCGTTAGGGTCATTTGCCGTCTAGTTAGTAAATAACGTATGCTAACATTGTTCAGCACTTACGGCCTGTTCCACAGGTACGTAGTCCGGATCTTCCTCACGAGGGGCAACTTGAGTTATTTCCGAAAACGGGTCACTTGGTGTGTATATATATATATATATATATACATCGACAACGCTTTAAATTTTGTGTGTCTATGCTTTAATTAATTACTAGGATGTCAAATGTAGGTATAGCTTTTACATGTAACGTAGTAATAAGCTAGCATGGCATGCATTTTTTTAATTAATTAAGAATAATCCGGTACAAACACTTTTTACGAATAATTATAATCATGACCAACCGTTTTAAACACAATAATTACTTTAAACCATTTTTACCAACAGTACAAATTCCGTACCAGCAGTAAGATTTACTGATATGGACATGAATTTATTGTACATAATTAGCAACAATTCATCTAATCACAATTCATAATTCATAGTCAATTCATATAATAATTATCTACAATAAATCTAATCACAATGCGCCCTCTGACAATGCACATCTCAAAATTTCGGAAAAAAAAAAACATCTACACTAACACAGTTCGCAAGGCCACATTTCACATCTCACGTTCGCAATTTCACATTCGCAATTGCACAATTTGCAATTGCACAACACACAATTCACAATTTTGGATTCCATACAAATTTCACATTTCGCAATTTCATATAAATTCCAAATTTCACATTGCACATGCATTTGCAATTTCACATTCCATATAAATTTTCGAAAAAAAAATGTATCGAAGTGGTGGGGGGAGGAGGCACGCGGTGGCATCGGCGGTTGAGTTGGGGGCAGAGGTGGTGGCGGTGGTTGGCATCGGTGGCCGGGAGGCACGCGTCTCGGCGATGGTGGCCGGGTGATGCGTGGCGTCTGCGTTGAAGTCGATGGCCAGGTGGCGGCAGCCGGGGTCGGTGGCGGCGTCGGCGTCGGCAGGCGGTGGCTCGGCGTCAGTGGCGGCATCGGTGTCGAGAGGAGCCGGCGTCCGCGTCAGCTCGGTGGCGGGAGAGGAGCTGGGAGGCGGCCGGTGGGTGGAGGGAGGCGGCCGGCGATGGAGAGAGGCGGCAGTGGCGGCGTTCGAAATTTCGGCAGCCTGGCGGCTAGGGTTCGCGGTCTGGACTTAGAAAAATTTGGGCACCCTGCGCTGCCTATATATAGGCGCACATCATCGCATGCGGCCTATATAAATGGCCGCATGGAAAGATGATCTTTCCATGTGGCTAGCTAAGACAGCCGCATGGAAATATTATCTTTCCATGCGGCTGGCTAGGCCGCTTATGTAGCCCGCTTGCGAAAATATTTCTAAAATTTCAAATAATATTTTGAAGTACTAAATGATTTCATATGAGGTAGTCATGAACAACAAAGTGTTATTAGTCATAGAGATATATAACTTCTATTTTGGTCATTTCTTCATCCGACATACTGATACTAACGATTTCACAAAAATGACATATCTCTCTTACTGGTTATGAACTATGTTACATGTTTGTACAGTTTGTGAACAATGTTACAAATCACTTTGTCAAATGAAGAATGACTAAAATAGAAGTTATACATATTCAAAAATTATACCACTTTGTTATTGAAAACTCTTTCAAATTAAATCATTTATTATTTGAAAATGTTGTTTAAGGTTGTTATCTTTTAAAATTCAAACTGAAACAGTTCAAAAAGAGTCATATAGAAAAAACACCAAAACAAAAGTTTTACATCTCGATGATTTATACAACTTTGTTATAGATGACTTTTTAATTTTATATAGGTTACTACCTCAAAATATTATTTTAATATGTTTCAATTTGAATTTCAAATTTTCTATAGGTTCCATCAAACTCAAATGGAGAAATGACCAAAAGTAAATACGTAGAAATGAATGAGTTATACAACATTGTTTTTGGACACTTTTTCACATGAGCTAATTTAGTGCTCTAGAAATCAATTTAAATTTAAATGGGTACACTATTTTTCCATGCGGTCTAGTAGGAAAGCCGAATGGCAAAACGGTCTTTCCATGCGGCTGGTTAGGACAGCCGCATAGAAAGATGATCTTTCCATGCGGCCGTCTAAGACAGCCGCATACAAAGATCGTTTTCTTCCATACATGCCACTTAACCAACCGTATGCGAAAATAAATTTCTAAATTTTCCTGCGGCCCTGTTATACATTTGTTTACATAACTCGAAAAATTTTCATGTGAAAAAAATAACTTGTAGTACAAGGGATGTAATTAGCTAATTATGAACTAATTACATCCCCTTTGTTTTTATAGTTTCTGATGAAATAATTACAACCCCTTGTTTTTAAACATTTAATCGTTTTGCACTGCATATTTTAGTTGTAATGTCTCTTTTTGTAAATTTTATAACAATTTTTTTAATTCATAATATACTTATGTTTTACTTTTATAAATATATTACATTATGTCTTATTATTAATTTGTCGATTAATTGGTTCTTGTGAATTTGGTTTATCAATTTAAAATTTTAATATGTATGAAAACGTCAAATAATATGAGTTGTGTAAGTCATATCAAGATGACACGGTCATCAACAACATATGTGTATGTACCTATAACTTGTACCTATAACTCATCAGTACAAAATGATAGTAAACTAATAAATATTACAAAATAAGTATGACTTAATTATCTTGGCAGCACCATCTGATCGAACGTACGACATATTCGCTTCATCGATTGTTTTCTCAACCTTCTTAATTCGCATAGGAAGATCGGTAAACAATGGTACGTCGTTGAACTGGTTGTAATCATTAGGGTCTTCAATGTTGTCGATGCCGACAATTTGTTGTTTTCCGGATATGACAATAGTTTTTCTTTCATCTGAAGGGTCTTTCACATAAAAAACTTTAGCCACACGCTCTGCTAAAACCCATGGATCATCCTTATGACCTGTTTTACTATGATCGACTATCGTTAGTCCATAGTCATCAACAGAAACCCCTGTTGTGTCTTTAAACCATTGACAATGGAACACATGGATCTAGATGTTCAGGCCATAGTCGAGTTCCCATATTTCCTACATGGTCCCGTAATACGACTTCTTCTCATCATTCGTGTCAATCGCTTCGACACGAACCACATTGTTTTGTGCTGTGCTTTTCCTGTCCTTCGTACTCGTATACAGTGTAAATCCATTGATGTCATAACCTTGCCATGAGTTGACAATACTCGCAGGCCCACATGCCAATCTCTGTAGAGTAAGTTGCTCCACACATTCACCAACTGGCAGTTGAGATCTTTGAATCACGAAGAAAAGCGACGCTTGTGCTCTTTTGATACCCAATCAGCGGTTCGTCCAGGAAAGCATGCTTTGATTTCTTCAATGTGTCGCTCAATGAATGGCTCAACGATAGTTGAGCTGTTGGAGAAAGCTGTTGTGTGCTGTGGACACCTTTTGGTAATCATTATCGAAGAATTGCTTCCTACCAACAGTACCCCTTCAAGACAATCTCCCTTCGTGTCAATTCGCATGAATCCCAATGGCATTAGCATCCTTTACGTAATCCATAGAACATTCAACTGCCTCTTCAGTTGTGTATCCCTCTATCATTTATCCTTCGGGGTGAGCACGATTACGTACATAGCCTTTGAGGATTGACATGTAACGCTCGTATGCCCACATCTGATGTAAGTATAAGGGACCAAGTTCAATAATCTGAGGAACGATGTGAACGATCAAATGCTCCATCATATCTAAATATGATGGTGGGAAATACATCTCGAGCTGGCAGACAATCTCGACTACAAAAGTCTGAAGGGGACCTAATTCCAGAGGATCAAATACCTTCTGTGAAACTCGGTTGAAAAAGTAGCACAACTTTGTTATGACCACCTTGGTATGGACAGGCTTGACTGCCCTTATAGCAATTGGTAGGAATACCGTTAGCAGCCTATGGCAGTCATGCGCATTGTAGCCGAAAATGGTCAAATCCTTCACAGAGACAAGCTTTCTGATATTCGATGAGAAACCAGTAGGCACTCTAACCCCCTGTAAACATTTACAGAATGCTTTTTTCTCTTCCAGTGTCAAGGAGTAACAAGTAGGAGGAATCTCAATCTTTCCATTTGGCAGCATTACTGGGTGAAGGTCAAGTCTTATGTCCAAATCTGCAAGTTCGTTACGTGACTTCAGTCCATCCTTCGTCTTTCTTGGGATGTCTAGCAAGGTGCCAATGGTGCTGTCAAACACGTTCTTCTCGATGTGCATAACATCAATTGCATGACGAATCTCTAGGTCCTTCCAGTATCTAAGTATCTAAAGAAAATTGAGTGCTTCTTGAATGGCAACGTAGTATCTTTGTCACCATCACCTTTCTTCCTCTTAACCGTCTTCTTCTTTCCTTTGCCATATACAACCTTAATCTTCTTTGTTATCTTATACACGTATGTACCACTTCATGTTTCGGGAGCAGTGTCGTTCTCCACTGTATTATCGAAGAATCATTCCATCTTACGGTACTTGTGTTTTTGTGGCAGGAACCGTCGATGTTGCATATACACTGTCTTCATAGACGACGTAAGGTATTTGTACGAAGTTTTATCCAAACATATGAGACATCCAATGTTTCCTTTAATCTGCCTAGATAATGAAAAGTTTGCAGGTAGATCATTGATGGTAATGAATATGATCGCACGTAGAGTAAAGTGCTTCCGCTTAAACTCATCCCATAGTCGTAACCCATCTTTCCAAAGCTCCTCCATGTCCTCCATCAGAGGCTCAAGAAAAACATCTATGTCAATTCCTGGTTGCTTTGGACCTTGTATGAGGATAGTGAGAAGAATGTACTTTCGTTTCTGACATATCCACGTTGGAAGATTATACATTGTGAGAAGGACTGGCCATGTGCTGTGTGAGCTGCTTAAATCACCAAACGGGTTCATTCTGTCAGTGCTCAATGCGAACCTTACATTCCTAGGATCATTACCAAATCCTGGGTGCTTTGCATCAAATGTCTTCCACTGGCTAGCGTCGGCGGAATGTCGAATCATACCATCTGTCTTCCGGCTCTCTTGATGCCATCTCATCAACTCAACATCAGTCGGGTTGGAGTACAAACGCTTCATGCGGTCCTTAATAGGTAAGTACCACATCACCATTGAGGGAATCTTTCTACACTTACCCTTATCAGAATCTGTATCGATACACTCTGTATCAATGGGCTAATTTCCTGTTTTGTACCGACTTGTGCCACACGTTGGGCAACTTTCCAAGTCTGCATATTCCTTGCGATATAGAATGCAATGATTCTTGCAAGGATGAATCTTTTCAACACCAAGAGATAAAGGACAAATGAGTTTCTTCGCGTGATACGTGTTCGATGGTATAAAGTTAGGCTTAGGAATCAATACACGCAACAAACTCATGAGATCATTATAACTTGTGTCAGACAACCCATGTTTAGCTTTCAATCTCATAAGCTCAAGCACTGAACGCAACACTGTGAAATCCTTATCACATCCCTTCGTTTCCTCATAGAGAAGATCTTTCGCTGCCTTCTTCAATGCCTGCCAATTCTCCAACCCTCGTGATCTATCTGTTAGCACCTCTGGTTCAACATGGCATAGCATATCTTCTAAATCAAAACCACAATCGAAATCTTCATTATTAGTGCAAACATCTTCATCCATTCTTTCATGGGACATGTCTTCGATTATGAAATTCTCTGCCTCAATTCATATCGAAATTTAACTCTTCATCACCAGCTTGGGGATCAGTCACTTCCCCGTGATAGGTCCAAACTTTGTAATTGGCGGTGAATCCGTACTCTATTATGTGGCCGAATATTTCACCAGGATCAAGAAATAATTTCTGATTATTGCAATGACGACATGGACAAAAGATTTTGGTCATATTCTCCCTCAATGCATGCGCCTTAGCCTGATCAATAAATTTAGATGCTTCCTTCATAAATATCGGCTGGGTTCTCGCATGTCGTACATCCATGACGATCGATCCATCTATTTATATTAAGACAAAGAACTATAAATAAAAATAAAAATAATAGACAACACATATTTCTTACAATCTCATTTAAATACAATTATCCCTAGAAAAAAACCACAACAATTCATGTAACTAGTATATACATGTGTTTACAAGCAAATTTTGACCATCAAAATATATATTCGGAAGCTAGATTTTGCAAAAGCTAGCTATAACAAACCTTATCAAACTATTAAAAAAACTCAAGTTTCCACCAACGTGATTTAACAAAAATGAAGCCAAATGAAGGACAAGATAGAGTTCTTCACCTTTCATATAGACAAGATCGATCCATCTATTTATATTAAGATAAAATTCTACAAATACAAAAAGTATACAGCAGGTATTCCATACAATTATTTAAATGCAATTATCCTTAAAAAAACCACAACAATACATGTAACTACTATGTACGCGTGTTTACATGCAAAATTTACCCATCAAAACATATATTTGAAAGCTAGATTTTGCAAAAACTAGCTAGAACAGCCTTGTCAAACTATTTAAAAAAACTTCACTTTTCACCAACGAGATTTAACAAAAATGGAGCCAAATGAACGAGGAGATAGAGTTCTTCACCTTTCGTATAGAGCTTAATCAAAAATTTCGAGTTGAAAACCTACCCCCTATTTTTTGCTTGCTTCAGGATTGAGAAAACCTTGTTCTCAAATAGAACAGTTCGGGCTTCGGCGAGGCCTTGTGAGCATATATGGCCGTATCATCGCATGCGGCTACTTAAGCTAGCCGCATGCGAAAATACATTAACACATGCGGCTGCTTAAGAGAGCCGCATGCGATAATGTGGGCATTTTCGTAGGCGGTGTAAGCAGCCGCATGTGTTAATATATTTTCGCATGCGGCTTGTTGACCCACCCCCGTGGGGGCGATTTTTCCCAGCGTTCGCCACGAGCCGGCCGCATGTACAGAAGAATGCTTTCTGTAGTAGTGACAGTCATTAGCCACTAATAGTAGCCACGTGTTTATTAGGTTTGGTGGGTAAACAATAAGAAGATGCTACGTGTCATATGTCATGTAGTGACTACCCATGCTTATACCCATTTAGCCATCGGATAAAGAATCTTTTTACTTCACGGGATCGGTACTCTAAACATATATTCAACAGTTTTATTTTTACAGGACTGCTCGATCACTGATATGTAGTGATATTAAGAAGATCGTAATTATAATATGAGATGCTGATATAACTTTTCATGTGGTTTAGAAGTAAAGGTTTTGGAGGTGGCTAAGATCGCGGGATGGGGTGGGATGGGAACTGGACGCACGAGATCAGTGGCTAGGAGAGACTTCAATGTTCATTTTTTTAGGTGGCAGAGGGGGTGAGTGAGCTAGCAAGTTGTGGTTGGATCGAATTAGCCCGTGGTTCATTTCTGTGCAATGAAGACTAGCTAGCTAGGCTATGGTTCCAAGCCCACAAATTCAAGTCTAAGCTTAACATGTCATGCACATGCATGCATGCCCGGCTTTGAAAGGTCATGTGGTCATTGTCGAGCGAGCTGGGTATATGTACGTACATCTTCTGCATGCTCCTCATTATATATTTATAATATAATGATCAAAAAGTATATTTGGTCTCTAATTAAAATCATGTGGTAAATAACGATTTTAAATTAATTCAAGGGCATCAGGCACAGGTAGCAGTTAATTAATTTGAAGTCCAGAGTTAAGGCAGCAGTGTCTGTATATATATCCAGCGTCGTCGTTCTGTCTGGTGCGCTAGCTGCCCACGAGAACAGCCCTAAAAGTCCTCATCCAATGAATTGAAGGACTGTACCTTCATGTCTCCATAGATATGGATCCAGTCTGTTTTCATGGAAAAAAAAAGTCCATTTTATTTTATTATGATAAAAACGGAATTATTTTTGTACTTTACGATTTGATTTTTGGATCATTTACTGTTCATGCATCACTTCCATTTCTGAGTTATCTTTTCATCATAAGTAATGTGTGCAAAAAACAAATCTACCAAAATTATTACTAAAAAGAAGTAAAGCTTTGATTAAATAACTTGCAAAAATGGGTGACAGAATTTTGTGATGATTAAGATGGATGGGGTCATTAACTTGTAGCTAGGGGTAAATATGTTGACCCACTAACTTATCAATTAAATGGTTAATCTGCAGATCTTTTCGGAACTGCTGAATTAGGCCCTTCAAATGTTGGCTGATTGATTAGTAGGATATTATTATATGATTAATCAAGTATTAATCTCCATAATTTAAAGTTGATTGTTTTTATTTTTAAATAACTTCTATTTGGAAAGAAAGTATTTTTCTAAAAAAAATCGCTGTTTAGCTACTTTAGCAATGTGCATGCGACATGTATCGTAAGACTTTTTATCTATGTTTAGATATATCAATGCATGCATGATGGAGTAAGAAAAGAAGGAAGCCTTAATTAGTCCGTTGCTGCGGCTGTGAGCAGATATAGCATGGGATACTCATGTAGGTGAAGGCACTGTGGCACGAGCTACGGTTTCCATGCAATTAACAGAGTAATCAAGCG
Source organism: Oryza brachyantha (assembly GCF_000231095.2). Taxonomy (NCBI): domain Eukaryota; kingdom Viridiplantae; phylum Streptophyta; class Magnoliopsida; order Poales; family Poaceae; genus Oryza; species Oryza brachyantha. The sequence continues at coordinate 14,329,242 of NC_023163.2, read as the reverse complement.
TAGGCGTGGAGAGAGGATTACTCTTGGATCTAGATCTAGTGGTCCCCATAAATTGAATTCATTCTATCGTCGAAAAAGCGTCTAACTAATATCTGGACGGACAATCCCATACCATCGATCAAAAGTCCAGTTGCTCCCATACCATGCTAAAATACTTTTATTAATTTGTTGCCATCAAGTTTTGGCAGCAAACCCTAACATTAATTACCTGCAACGACTCAGTTAAACTTATACCTTTGCCGTAGGGCACACAATACACACAACTAAAACACAAGGGTTTTCTTTACCGTTCTTTAAAAAGTAGGTTCGAAAAATTCTAATACAAAATCTTGGTATCTCAAGGTAAATTTTTGCACTGAAAAATAGAGTATCTCAAAGAACTTTTTAAAGGATGTTAAAAAAACCTCAAAACACAATGTTTGTTTCCAAACCTAACAAAACACTTGATATATAATTGGCGGTGTTACGACGAACAAGAATACAATATAATCAAAACATAATCAAAGGGTGTTACTAAATTGCTTGCCTATACATATATCATATCCACTTCATTTCGTTATTATTTCGTTCTATGTTGAAGAAAGTATCATATCATATCCCGGCCGTGTACATGCCAAATATCATACATATCGATCGATCCCATCATGTAATGTAACAATACCGAGTATATATATGTATGTCATATATACTAGGACGAATTAATCATCATAGTACATATACACATATATATGTACGTGGTGACCTGGCAGTTGCATGCATGCAAAAAATAATTAAGGGTTTGATGGACGTCGTGGCGAAATTCTTTTGATGTATTTAGACGTCTTTGGCTACTTCGGGGAGGTCGACGGGGTAGCGGTGGATGCAGTCGAGCCATGGCCCATCGGCGTCGGCCGGTGGCTTGACGCACTCCCAGGCGACGCTGTTGCAGTCGAAGCCGGCGCCGAAGGAGATCATCCACACCCTGTCCCCCTTCTTCATCCTCCCCTTGGCCTCCAGGTAGGCGAGCTCGTAGAGCACCGAGCTGCTGGAGGTGTTGCCGAAGCGATGCAGCGTCATGCGGGACGCCTCGACGTCGTCGTCGGAGAGGCCAAGGCCGTGCTGGACCTCGTCGATGACGCCGCGGCCGCCGGCGTGGATGCAGAAGTGCTCGAAGGCCGTGCGGAAGTCCGGGCGGTAGAGGCGGACCTTGGCGCGGCCGCTGAGGAGCTTGCGCTTGAGGAAGGAGGCGGCCACGAGGAGCTGCTCGGAGGCCGGCAGGACGAGCGGGCCGAAGGCGGCGATGTTGCTCTTGAGCGCGTGGCCGGCGGTGGCGGCGAGGTCCTTGGAGAGGCGGATGCCGGTGTTGCCCTTGTCGTCCTCCTCCTGGAACACGCACCGGTAGTCGGTGTCCCGCGCGGCGGTGACGGTGCGCACGACGCGGCCGAGGCGGTACCGCGCGTGCTCGGGCGAGTTGGAGAGGATCATGGCGGCGGCGCCCATGCGGAAGAGGCAGTTGGGCAGCAGCATGGCGCGCTCGGTGCCGACGTAGTACTGCGACGAGAGGATCTCGGTGGAGACGATGAGCACGTTGGTGCCCGGTGGCGCCACCTGCAGGAGGTTCTTGGCGAGGCCGACGGAGACCAGCCCCGCGCTGCACCCCATCCCCGACAGGTTCACGTTCTGCACCTCGGCGCGGAGCTTGTACCTGTTGACGACCATGTCGGCGAACACCGGCGTGGGCGTGAAGATGCTGCAGTTGACGATGAGCACGTCGATGTCGTCGGGCCCCAGGGCCGACCTGGCGAACGCGTCGTCGACGGCGGAGAAGATGACCAGCTCCGTCTCGTCGCGCGACGCCCTGAGGCTCCGGTCGGGCGGCATGTAGTGGTACGCGTCGGGCACGCAGGTCTCGTCGCCGAGCCCCGACCGCTCCAGCAGCCGGATGGCGAACGCCACGCTCTCCTCGTCCACCAGGTACGGCATCAGGTGCGCGTGCTCAAGGCACGTCGCGAACGGCGCGCGGTAGCAGGGCCTGGGCCGGAAGCACCCGTACTCCACCAGGTACACCTCCCGCCCCCGCCGCGCCCGCACCAGCCTCGCCACGCCCGCCGCCACCACCGCCGCCATGGCCGCGTGCAGGGGCGCCACGTCGCGGACGCGCGCCGCCACCTCCCCGTGCCACCGGAGCAGCACGACCGCCGCGGCCGCCGCGGCGAGGACGAGGAAGTTGTTCACCACCGCGCGGTACACGGCCTTGAGCACCGTCATCGCGTCCGCCGATCGATGGATTGATCTCCAGCGGCAGTGGTGTTGGCGCCATCGCCGGCGGGGGGCGCGCGGGTTTTAAAGAGAGGCGAGGGGCAGTCTGGGGATTTTGGGGGAGGTGGCGAGGGTAGAAGCGGGAGGGGGAGGGGGGAGGCAGCGCGGCAACTGTGCCACCGAATTGCATAAATGCGTTGCACAAAGAGGGGGCTCGCTTTGATCCGGCGCTCTCAGGTGTGAATTAGCAGCAGCAGATCGACCGGGCACCATTAACTATCGTGCCGCTTGCTCGCGCTAGTTTCTTCTTCTTCTTCTCATGTTGTTGTTATACTAGTTGTCTCGATAGTAGGTTATAATGTGGTGATATTATATAAATGAAGAGAGAAGAAATAAGTTTTATTAGTATACTTATCTATAACAACATTTTTTTTAACTCATGCACTTTATTTAGTAGAAAAGAGTACACATGTCATGAGTAGTAATCAATACCGAAGATTGAACTGCATGTACCAATAGTTTTGCAAAGAGGACCCTCAAAGACGGCCAAATTAACATAAGCTTAGAACTTCTGTAACAAAGGATTTTAGGAGATCAAAAAAAAAAAAAACAATCAGGCCCTTCGTTGCTTCTCTGCTTGGATGAAGACACCTATGGTGACGACAACGGTGATTTGAAGACCACAAGTAGCTGTAGATGAACGCCAAGAAGCAAACCCAAAAGGGGCCTTCAATGGAGGTTGAGGCTTTATTGACTGCAACAAGAAAATCCAGTCACTCCCTGAAGATCCGTCTGTGTTGACGAAGAAGGTTGACGTTCTTGTGGATGGATTGCCGGAGATGAAGGTGAAGGCCCGCACAACCCACCGAAATGCAAACCTACAGCACATCCAGTTGAAGACGCCATCGGAAAACTCATAGCTGTCACCACGGGAGATCAACAACCATGGTTTTCCACCTCTTGAGATGCACAGAGATAGAAAGATACAAACAAAGCAAAAGAATTGACCCTACTATAGGATATACCCGACTGCCTGGACCGTCCCTCCCGCCACCGGCGACTGAAGCCACTGGAGTCGGAGGAGAAAGGGGCTCAGATGAACTTCGCTAAGACGAGACGAGACGAGCGCGCGGTGGGAGGGAACCAAGCGAGAGGCGGAGCTTCCTTCGGTCCGTGGGGGGCGGGGGGGGGGGGGGGAGGCGACCGAGGTGGGAGGGAAACTTACAGTCATCTATAACAACTTTAAAGTACCTGATGTTATATGGATGTCACCTCCTTATGCGTAATAACTCCTAAGGAGCGGTTGCAGAAGACTAAGGACATATATAACAGTTTATTTTCCATGAACTGAGGACACCCCTCTCTTCCTCAATTTCTCTTTTCATAAGCGTCGGTTGCTCCATCCCTTCAACCCTCTCTGGCTCAGTTTCTCTTTTCATAAGCATTGGCTGCTCCATCCCTTCACCTATTTAGATGATATGACATTATTGAAAACCATAAAATAAAATTTCCTATTTGGAATGGCTATCTTATACTCTTGGTACTATTAGTACAACCACCAATACGTGTAGTGCTATAGATAAACCCGGTAGAGTTCTCACAATTCAAACTCGTAAGTCTTCTTTATATAAAATATCTCATATAATAATAGCAACATCAACTATATCTAGAAATAAATTTAGCTATCCATTTTTTAATTATCGAATCTCTACTCTGTCATCTGAATTACCTCATTTCCTAATGTTTCGTGTGCACAACTACAACCACCACGTTAATGTCTTCACCCTTCAATTAACTATAGCTAGCTATTGATGCTCTTCTCCCCTTCTTTCCACCACTCCTCCTTCCTAGGCACACTATCGTCGAAGTTTCTACCTCAACTCCTAGAACACCACCTTGAGGATTGCCTTAAGCCCATGATAACAAGTGTAGCGGAAAAACCTTATTTAATCCAATTGCTCAACCCCCCTTCAACATCATCAGTTTGATCCGTCAACACATTCAACTTCAGTAGGTTAATCCTCCATATTGACCCATTGACACTACCCACTAGATCAACCACCTTGACCACTACGGCTGCCTACCCACCACTAGTACACAAACTCTAATATGTGACAATTGCCAACATAACATAGGTGCTAGACTTGAAGCCGACACCTAGTATTTGGCACTAATGACCCTAGGTCATCAGTGCAGGTTATACAACCAACACATGTGTGGTTTTCTAAAAGAAAAAAAAAGGAAAAATTAACTGGCTTGATTGATCAAGCCAAGCTTATTCATCAAGGCAGATTGATCCAATAAAAGAGTGATAGAATCACATAATTGTCAATAGACAGAGTCAATGCATAACAAAATCCATCTTTACAACATTCATCACATTACATGCGTGACACTAGAAATATGCGCATAATCACCGATGGATGACACTAGAGGCCCATGTACAACCACTGCGCTAAGGAAGACAAGGGGTCAAGTGGGAGAGGAGGAAGAGGACAAGTGAAACTAGCCTTGAGCGATAACATCGGATCTAGATGTGGTGGATAGGTGTTGGTGCCACCATCCTCAGCCTTCCCGCTGCTCCTAGTGGCTCCGGATCTGGTGGGGAAGTAATTGGCATTGACTGGGAGGAGAAGCAGGTGGAGGCACAACTATTGTCTAACATTCCATTGCTTCCTCGCTCCCCCCTCCCTCCCCTCTTCGGTGCTGATAGCAATAGATGAAGGGCTCATGAGACACACTGTCAAGGGGGTCGCACTAGGTAGATTAGACCTTGGCCAAGCTCCATATGGCCATATTTTATGGTCCCCAAGTCAGGAAGGGAAGGGAGTGACTATGTGGTTGCCTCACACTCTGGCCACCAGCAAAGGAGGGGGAGCTCCCGTTGTGCTAGTGGTAAGGAAAAGAGGGACTAGCTTTGACAGAGAAGAGGAGGCAAAGCAGCAATGGAGATGATGAGGGGGTGGCTATAGAGAAGTGAGGTGAGTGGGGAGAGGAATGAGGTGGACTAGCAGAGAGGGATGATGGGTTGAAAAAGCCAACCAACTTGGTTTAGGACAACTCTGTTTTTTATGGTACGATTATTTACAAAACCTAGCACATATAATATATTAAGGTGTCGGTCAATCAACACTAACATTATATGTGCCATTTTTCTCTAAAACCAGTACCCACAAGCATTCAGAGGTGTTGGTTTTATATTTTTCTCTCCCCGTGCACAAGAGCAACAACAATATGTACTAGTTTAAGATAAACTGACACCTATGAATCGACACCTATTAGGTTTTATGTAGTAGTGTGCCCCTGCTACCAATCTGGCCACTCCATGCCTCTTTCTACTAGATCTAGAAGAGTAGCAGTTGGGAGACATAGTTATGTTGTTAGTTATGTTTTAGGGCTCTAGAGCCTCAATCTTGTTAGTTATGTTGATAAAGCGAGATTATCGAAAGCTCTCAACCTCTCGATGTCTCTCCTTTGTACTGTCTCTCACCATGGATCCAAAGTTTTTATAGTTAGTTTTCCTCTCTCCCTACCACTAGCCTCTGGGCATGTGCCATGGGTGAAAGTGCATCTAGCTCCTAATTGGGCTTTGGATGATCAATGACAATGCTAGCTATTAAAGATCTCGTGTGGTAATGAGTTTTGATGCAGAGAAATATGCTTGAAGCTTAAGGTGGCTTCCAAGAACAAATGCTTAAGAGGCTTAAGGACTCAAATCGGTTGAGAATGAGGACTTTTTATTTTTGCATTTGAGTCATAGGAACACCGTAGTATAAAGAGGGGTTGCAAGATTAGAGAAGATGTCCATAGTGTTTGGTTTTCAGAGAGTTTTGGTCAAACAGTCCGGCCGACCCCCCTTCGGGTAGATCCTAAGTGTTGACCGGACGGTTTTGCCGACTGGCCAAACAGTCTGGCTCAGGACTATTTTCAACGGCTACATGATGTATGATAACATCTATATAAAGCCACCTACCTCCCTAGTTGTTGGTTGGCCACTCACTTTAAACTAGAACTCATGCATCTAGGGTTGCGCTAGGACCTATTTACTCTTTCTAACTAGTTCCATGATCATCTAGAGCGATTCTTGGGAGGATGTAGAGTTTAGGTTTGAACTTTTAGTTGAGGAGTACTTGAGTGATCTTTGGGAGTTCATGGATACATACGGGATGATGCTCAGAGCTTATTTAGCTTTGAGATTCTTCTCCTAGACAGTTAGGCGTCACTCGGTAGCATGCAATTCGTAGTGGATTGACTTGGTAAGTTTGTGAAGGCTTCACCTTGCCTCCGGAAGGAAAAGAGGTAATTTGAGTTAGTGGAAAACTCGAGCTCTATTTGAGGAAGTCATAGAGTAGTGCAAATCCCAACCTAGAATTGCTTTGATTGCTTAGCCTTGATCTTGGTGGTCGGTTAATAATCAATCAACTTAGGGGTGTCAATTTGGAGACTCGTGTTGACTTCGTGGTAGAGAGGTAAGTGAGGAATAAGATCGAGAGGGATCTGACTCTCAGGAGCACCTCAACGGAGTGTAGGATTGTCAAATATGAACTTGGGAAAAACTCGCCGTGTCTCTTCTTGTCATTCTTGCTTTATCACTGTTAGTTTTGATTCTGTCTTTCCCTCTTATGCAAATCTTCACTACACGTTCCTAGGAAGCTCACCTAAAAAAGGATTCACAGAATCTATCCTTTTCAAGGCCAGACAGTCATGTGTTCATGACCAAATGGTCCGGACAGTTCTCTTGGGTTCACCCGAGAGGGCCAACCGGACGGTCCGACCCAATAACCGGATAGTCCGAGTTTTAACCGCTACTGCTCTAAAGAAAATTTTCAGAACACTTATTCACTTCCTCTAGGCGACAACTTAGGGACTTCAATGGGTAGGTACTGTTATGCCATAAAATCTGATGAGAGTCGATGCCAAGGGGTGAGCAATCGTACAATGCAACTCCATGGACCGAAGCATTAATTGTGTTTGCACATGCCTTATCGGTTAGCATATCAACACGGTTCAAATATACTTATTTAATTATTAATGTTTATAATAACATTGTTTCAAAATTTAACTAAATAGACACATTTTTGTGATATACTAATATTAATTTTGTATTTCAAACCACAATATTTACATATATTAATTCTGACACATATACCTAAAAATTTGTAAGGTCATTGCCATGATTAAGATATTTTAAGAACAATTAGTTTGCAAATGATTAATTTGGTGAATTGCTTTGGGAATATTTATGGATTTTGCTATGCATTTGTGTGACTAATATAAATCTTGTTGTGATATCTATGCGCAGAATGGTTGGTTTGTCTATTTGTGTACATGAAACTTGAGGTTAACCTCACCAATGGCGAAGACCGAGACTAGGAGTAGGGAGAAGCCAAGGTCTGGCACTATCGCAATGCCATGTGATAAGGTCGGACTAGAGTTAGGATCCTTAGAGTCAACATTGATCAACGACAGGATCGGAAGGAGCTGAGTTCTAGCATAAGATGTTTTGTGTAAGAGCAAAAAAACATGGAGAAATTCTGTCAGAATCGATGAAGAAAAAAAAGAACGTAGATGAATTAATTGACAGAGCTACAGTAAACAGAATACGTTACCTGCTATGGAACTCGAACTATTGGGAATTCCGAGACGAAACAAGAATTTATGTCTAGGTATTTTGGAAAAAAAGAGAAATTACTTAGAAATTTATAATATATTTGAAAACCGAGGATTGAGTCCTACTAGAGTAGGACTAGAAGTTTGCGATGGAGTTTATAGGTATAAGAAGAGGGTGAGGTGATACCTAAAGGTATTGGTCGTATAAATGTTTTAATTGAGAAAATATGGGATTATGAAAAGATGGCAGTGTATGCCCTTTATAAGGCCATCCTTAATGCAAGTTTTATAGACACGATTATCTAGAGTGACATGTTATCTAAAAAGTATGAAATTAGGATAAAACATCGCTCTCTCAATGCATAGTTTCATCTATTGTTGTTCACTACACTGGACATGGTCACCAGTGACGGGCCCGTCAGAGGTAACACACCTGTGACGGTCCTTGAGTGAGAACATGCTAGAGTAGTAACTAGCTATGACGGATTTTAATACCGACCCGTTAGTGATTAGTTAAATTTAGAAAAAAAATACTAAAAATTGGCTAGCCTCAGGACTCGCTAGCCATGCCCTCTAAAAATACACAGATACACATGGCAGTAAAAATCACAGGTAATTAAGTCACATATTGCCCAAATTCACATATTCTCTCCAACTTGACATATTGCACAACTTCACATACGGCGGTACAAATCACTCATCCATATCAACATATTGCCCAACATATACGATTGAAATTGGTAGCATTTTACCCAGCAAATGCATGAAAGCCACAAATTCATACCTTGCAAATATCATGTCGCCGTTGTGAACCTCCATGTATGGCTGTCGTATTTAAAATTGAGAAACCATTTGAATAGTCCAACATAATTAGTGATTGATTAAAACTGACAAAAAATTAGCAAACTGCCGTAATATTGTACAAATGAGTAAATTACATAGCATTCCATAGCACAGAAACATAAAAACAAGGACAAGCTGTATTGTGCTCATATGTACATCACAAGTTAATGGTTAATTTGTACATCACAATATATTAGACTACTTCAAATGTCTAAGTGGCGGGAAACATCCTTTCTTGTTCATTATTTTGGCAAGAATGAAGGCACACAATTCTCCTCTGATAGCAGGAGGGTTGATGGGTACAATCTTCGTGCTAGCTTTATCTTTCTGTTAAATAAATCATGGGTTAAAATGGTTAGAAGAATAAAGTTGATGTCGAAATGAGCTTTGCCATTAGCAACAACCTCAGGGTCAAAATCTTTCACCGCTCTTAGAAGTGTTGACATGTTGTAGCACACATGGAACCCACATTGATCTCTGATCTGTTGTGCGCATGCGAACTTGGTGTCATGATAAAGTTCGTTCTTGTCGTCCTTGTGCCTACCACCGTTTGCCACATATGGGCCCCAAACCAAATTTAAGGCCTTGATGATTTCAGTGAAATCATACTCTTTGGCCTTATTGGAGTTAAGATAGGCGACCCTACTCCATTTAGGTATGATGACTAGGAGAACCCGATCTTGCCTGCAGGGTGGTTAGCTAGCGTTAGTACTAAGAACTGTAACTTCAGAATTGATATACACGAAGGGTATTGGGTTCTTACTGTTGGTTGTGTGCGCACATGATGTACTCCTTGTCTTGGTGGGCCCATAAACATCAGTTGACATATTCAACTACGTCGTTGAAGCTGTGCCGTAAATTAACCTCGTTGATCATCGATGGATCAAGGAACCCAACCTGGTTACCAAGGCGATGACTCTCGATCCAACACAACCTTAAATCATGTACGTATTAGCACTAATTTAAGTAGGACATACTTCAGTAATATCGGAAGGAGTAAGTTTTGCACTTACAAGGAGTAGTATTTTAGAAGACCTGTGTCCAACTTCCGGATCCTGAACAGGTCGAAGAGGTCATCAAAGCCAATAGTTATATAGGCGGGCGCTGACAGGAAAGGCTGGTGGTCGTGATGTCCTACTATTGATGAGTCACTCATTTTCCACTTGGCATTGCTCAGCTCCATGTATTGTTTATGTAGCTCTCTGCAAGCAATGCCCATCATGACTAACAGATGGTCGCCCACCAATGGCTTGCCCAATTCAAATTGGGCCGGCGCCTTCTCGACGTTCCTCGATTTGGTGTCCCCTGCTGAAGTTGCAGCCTTCCCCCTTTTGGGTGCCGGCGCCGATTCCTCGACCTTCCTCTTGCCTTTAGCGCCCCTGCGGTCATGTTTCTATGGTCCCTTGGTAACTGCTGGGGAGCTATCGGCCTTTCTTGTGGTCTCGATCGGAGCTATGTTTTTAGTAATATCTCTCAAATCCATATCAGGTGCATCCGGTGAATGTGGTAACGACATTGCCGGTCCACGCGGAGCCTCGATAGAAAGCTTTGACTTGGGAGACTTGGGAGGTGTGAGCTCCGTCGGTCGACTTGGACAAGGAATCATCTTGATAACTATGTCTTCCTTAGGCCACTGTATGAATGTCTTGCATGCATCACCCAAACTCATGATTTCATCATTAGGGGGCACATGTAGTGGATAGGTCGACCAGTTATCTTTTACTGAATCGATGGACACCTTGGTGTACCCAGATAGCAGCGCTGCGCCATGGACCTTTTCTGTCACCGATGGTTTGAAAGCCATGCCCTCGGCGACTTCCTAAGAGAAAGTTGGGTGGACCCTCACCAATAGGGCACATTGCGCTACGTTCTGTATTTGTAAAGTTATGAATTAATATTTGAACGTGCAAAGGTGTTAGAGTACATTTGGATCGGATAACTTCAATTACCTCTATATTGTCCACTACAGCTAGTGGTGGTGCGACAGGGAGACTAGGGGCCGTCACCTCTATGGATGCACAACTGCTCCTACCAGGGATAGGGCCCGCGTCATGATGTGCCCGAGGAGGTTGATGAACAACTTGTGGTGTGCCTCGGGGTATGTTCATGTCGGCCAAGACTTTGTTAACCCTTTCTTTCACCTTGGCGTCCATGGTTGCCTATGGCTCTTGAATGACCTCCACCTTAAGCTCAGCCTTTAAATGAGCTTCCCTCTCCTCATTGGAGACTTTCCGTTTCCTGTACTGGGAGCTGTACTATGGCAGGCCATGTTTCTAGGGCACGTCGACACCGATTCCCTGTGTTCGGCCAGGATGTTCTTTGGTTCCGAGCGCCTTCGTAAGAATGTCATCCTCACGCATCTTCGGCACGGACTCCATCTCGCTCTATGAGGCTTGTTCGGCAACCAAATTCAACTATAAAAAAGCGAGAAAGGTTTTAATAATCATTCACCTCGTACTAACATGAATTACAAATGCTAAGGTGCGATCTTACCAGGTCCTGATAGACGACGGCATCACTTTTGTTCTCAAATGTGATGGAGCCGTCCGGGTTGACCTTACCCCTTGCCCTTGCCCAGTTGCGAGCTCGAGGTTCTGGAATGTCCGAGAACGGGGCGGGGAGATTCACAGCTACAACAGCTGCATCCTCTTGGGTGCATATCTGCTCCTTGCCAATGTACCCAGCCGTGCCTAGACGATGCGGGTGCTCATTCCGCTGTTGTAGTCGGCGATGTGCCTCGCTTGACTCCCTAAACTCGTCGGTGTTCTACAGCTGGCAGAACTGCTCCCACACCGTATCCATAATTTGAGGGTACTTGGCGAACGGCGTCCGATTGCCGGGCGGGATGACGTACTCGTTTAGGAGCTTGGACTTCCAATTCTTCCAAGCTTTACCCATCTTCTGGATTGCCTTTCGCTTAAGCCTATCTTTTTCTTCATCCGGAAATGTGAACCATTTCTCCATAGCCGTCCAAGGTCGCTCCTTCTCGGCTTCCGAGACCTTCCCTATATCCTTGTGTAGGATGCCAAAATTGTCACGTGCCGCCACCCTGCAGTAGTTAGACCATCTTGCTATGACACTTCTCGGCGCTGTGGGCCTACCACTAGCATCGACATCTCTTATGACCTGCATCGTGGTCGGCCATTTGTTTTGTGTCTAAGGGTTTTTACTCGACCTACTTGCACTAGTCGCCCCTGACATCGAGATCTGTTGTTCCTGCGGCGTAGCTGTAACATAGACAGGAGATTGTGTTGCGAAATTGTCATGTGCAAATTTGTCCTACAATTTACCTCGAGGTTCGAGTTGTCCGGCCATCGTCATCGTCGACGGATCACAAGCCGGGACCGGCTCAACAGTTGTGTCCTCTTGTGCCTGTAGCACTGACATTGTCGTCATCGGTTCAATTGCCCTAACCGCCTTTGTGGCTTGGTCGTGTTCTGCCTATTGCCTCTGTGGCGTCGCGGCGGACGGGGATGCGGGTGTTGTCATGGTCTATTTATCTGTAAACGCTTACAAGCCTTCTATCATTGTTACAACATGTAATGTCATATTTTTTTCGAACTTGATTGTACTAAGGTATGGCCTCACATTTGCTCGGAAAGTGTAGATAATTTGTTCTTGAGCTAAATACCAGCAACTTTAAAACCACAAAAATAATAAAGTGTAGTTAATTTGTTCTTGAGCAAAGCATAAAGCCGTCATTGAAACCTATAAAAGACCACGTTGACATAATCTGTTTGTCAGCATAAAACAGCCGACATGAAAACTAAGAAAGACTAAGCAGGTAATCTGTTCTTGAGCAACAAATGGCAACTTTAAAACCAAAAAAATAATCAAGTATAGCTAATATGCTCTTGAGCTATGTAGAATCCGTCATTAAAACCTATAAAAGGCCAAGTTGACATAATCTGTTTGTCAGCATAAAACAGCCGACATGAAAACCTAGAAAGACCAATTGTTGGAAATCTGTTCTTGAGCAAAAAATGACAACTTTAAAACCAACAAAATAATCAAGTGTAGCTAATCTGTTCTTGAGCATTCATCACTGACCATTCATCCATCGAAATAAAAAATATAAATACATCAAATTCATCCATACATTCTCACATATATTTCAATGTACTGAAATGCAAAGTTCATACCAGAACATTATTTCAATGAACTGAAATACACTAACAGAAATGTACACATTGCATTCAAATTCATACAAAATTAATCCATTCATTCATTTATCGCAAATTCATCCATTCATTCAGTTATCTAAAATTCATCCATTCATTCATTTATCTAAAATTCATCCATTCATTCATCCAAAATTCATCCATTCATTCATTTGTCTAAAATTCATCCATTCATTCATTTATCTAAAATTCATCCATTCATTCATCCAAAATTTATCCATTCATCTAATGCACTAACTGAAATGCATCCATTCATCCAAAAGTCATATATTCATTCATCCAAAATTCATCTTTTCATGTAATGCACTAACTGCATTCATTAAAAAATCATCCATTCATCTAATGCAGTAACTAAAATGCATTCATACATCATAAAACCATCCATTCATCAAAGGGGGGCGGCCTACCTGGTCTGGGAGAAGAGGCAGGGAGGGCAGGCGGGAAAGCGGGGAGGCAGTGAAGGTTGGGGCCGAGGTCGGGGAGGCAGTGGAGGTCGGGGCGCGCCGAAGCCGAAGCTGATGCCAAGGACAGGGAGGCGGTGACAAAGACGATGTCCGGTGTCATGGAGGCGGTGCCGAGGGCGACATTGGGAGCCAGCGGCGCAGTAGTACGGCGAGGTTGGGGAGGCGAGCCGACGACAAGGTCGGGGCGAGGTTCGGCGTTGGCGGCGGCGACGGCAAAGGCAGGGAGCGCGGGGAGGCTGCGGCGAAGTTTGGGAGGGAGTGAGAGGCGCATTGCTCGGTTTAACCATGAAGAGCCGAACCCTAAGTCAACAAGGGTCAAAGATATCTGTGACGGGCGCCAACAACAGGCCCGTCACAGGTAAACATACCTATGACGGGTTGAAGATATGGAGTCGTCAAAGATGTCAGGACCTTTGACGGCTCTTATTATTGCAACCCATCATAGGTAAACATATCTGTGACAGGCCCATAGTTACTACCCGTCAAAGGTAAGGTTGACCCTAGTTGACCTAGGGTTCGGCCTCTTGAAGGTCAACCCAGTGTATTATTTTTTAATTAATTAGTAAAATAAAAACATACTGCATCAAAATAATCGTAAATTCATCTAAAATTCATCCATTCATCATAATAATTTAAAATTCATCGAAAAATCAATCCACTACATCAAAATAATCCTAAATTCATCGAAAAATTCATCAACTGCATCAAAATAATCCTAAATTCATCCATAATTCATGCACTTCATCATAATAATTCAAAACTCATCGAAAAATTCATCCACTTCATTTCTGCGCGTGCATGTGGACATAAATTACAAAAATAATCTTTCCTCATGGTCAACGCGGACATGTTGAACACCATCTTCTTCTTCGTCCTTTTTTAGAGGTATTTCTTGACCTATGCCATATATGTGCTGGTTGTAGTCATCTTCGTCTAGGATATTATCCAATCCAGCAATTCTTCTTTTGTCTTCACGAACAACATGTAGCTTCTTGTTACACGGATCAAGTATATAGAATACCTAAACAACTTGTTTGGCGAGAACGAAAGGTTCATCCTTATAGGCGTTTTGACAGTGGTGAAACCTTCCGTATCATTTTTTACATTGCGACGATCGACCCATCGACAACGAAACAACGGGACTTTGAACTTCAAGTAGTCTAGCTCCAATATTTGCTCTACTCTGCCATAGTACTGATCACGCCTACCACCATCGTCGCTACCGGCCACAATGCGCAACCCACTGTTTTGCACTGTGCATTTACTATCTTGCTTCATCGTGTGAAAGGTGTATCCGTTTATGTCATATCCTTGCCAGGTTGTGGCACTCCATTCAAGACCTTGTGACAACCACTTCAGTGTTTCACTAGACAAGTTCTGCTCGATCGCAATCCTGTTCTTGAACCACTCGTTGAAGGAAGACATGTGCTTGTTTCTAACCCAACTATCTGATCGGCCTGGGTTGTCATGTCGGAGAAATCCCAAGTGTTCATCAACATATGGCACTACCTCGGTCATATGCGTGAGTACCGTGAAATGAGCCTTGTCATACACCTTTCGATCCATCCTAACTATTTTCCGTCCAACAGTACCCACACCGTCAAGCCTCCCCTCATGATGAGATCATGGTAATCCAATTGAAGAGGTTTCCGATAGGTAGTCCACACAAAAATCGATGACCTCTTCGCTGGTGTAACTCTCAACGATGCTTCTCTCGGGGTGGGATCGGTTCCGTACAAAACCCTTTAGGATCCCCATATACCTTTCACATGGATACATCTGCGTCATGAAGGCAGGCCCACAACACTTTGTTTATCTGACAAGATACTCTGGAAGATGTACCATTATATCAAAGAAAGTAGGAGAAAAGTACATCTCCAAATGACATAGCGTTCTCACAATTTCTGCCTATAGTTCATCTAGTCCCTCGGGGTCAATGATCTTCTGGCCGATAGCATGGAAGAAGGAGCACAACCACATTATTGTGTGTCGCACCTTTGGAGGCAAAATATTCGTTATTGCAACGGGCAACAACTGTGTGATAAGAACGTGACAATCGTGCAACTTCATTCCTACCAGCTTAAGGTCTTGCAGTGAAACGAACCTACTAATTCTTGACGAGTAACCAGATGGAACCTTTATACCACTAAGACATGTCAACAAATTCATCTTCTCATCTTTCGATAGAGTGTAGCAGGCTGGAGGAAGGTACACCCTGCTAGACTCCATGGTAACGGGATGTAGCTCCGGACGAACACCCATGTCTTGCAGATCTCGTCGGGCGCTCAGACCATCCTTTGTACTACCAAGGTTAAGCAGTAACCCAATCAAACTCTCACATACATTCTTCTCGACATGCATCAGATCTATGCAGTGGCGAACGTCAAGATCCTTCCAGTATGGTAGTCTCCAAAATATTGACTTTTTCTTCCACATGCTCTTATCTTTTCCCTTTACAGCTTCTCTTTTTTGCAAACTCGTTGGCTATTCCCATCAGTAAGTTATGCACATCTGTCATTGTTAGCTGTTGTGGGGGTCTAGCTATATCTCTGTGGCTGTTGAAATTTTTTGTCATATTCCTATAAGGGTGATACCGTTGGAGTTATCTCCTATGACCCATGTAGACCATCTTATGTGAATACTTCAACCATTTGCTTCTTGTTTCCTCCATACACTCCAAACACGCCCATTTTCCTTTAACCGTTCAGCTAGAAAGATTGCCAAGGGCTAGATAATCGTTATGATATACCATCGCATGGAGGTTGAAATACTCCTGTGCATATGCGTCCCAAGTACGTGTGCCCTCATTCCAAAGCGTCGTGAAGTCATCGATCATTGGTTCAAGGAACACATCTATATTGTTGCTAGGTTGTCTCGGTCCTTGAATGAGCATGACAAGCATAATATACTTTCTTTTGAAGCAAAACCAGAGAGGAAGGTTATACTTCACAAGAAAAACTGGCCATGTACTATGACGGCTGCTCAAATCACCAAATGGATTAATGCCATCTGTACACGTGGCAAAATGCATGCTTCTTGGGTCCTCTGAGAACTCCTGGTAAATCCTATCGATTCTTCACCACTGTACTGAATCTGTTGGGTGTCTTAGCTTGCCATTGACTTTCCGTTGTTTGGCATGCCAACACACTAGCTTTGCTTGTTCCTTATTCGCAAATGTTCTCTTCATACGCTCTGCAATTGGGAGATACAACACAACCTTTGCAGGTCCTCCCCTCTTTGACCTACTTCCTTCACCTGCACTTTTTGCACGTTTGTATCTACAAGCCCCACAAACAGGGCAAACATCTAGGTCAGCATATTTGCTTGTAATACAAAATACAGTCGTTCGGACATGCATGAATTCTTCTGACTTCTAGACCCAACGGGCATAACATTTGCTTAGCTTCGTATGTTGTCTGCGGTAATTTGTTCCCCTCTGGCAACATGTCCTTTAATAGCTCAAAAAGTTCTGTAAAACTCTTGTCGGACCATCCATTACTTGCCTTAAGCTTCATGAGTTCCAACACACAGGACAACTTGGTGTTCTTCAACTTACATCCATCATACAAGGGCATTTGACAGTCTTCCACCAACTTACTAAACTTCTCAAAGTCTCGGTCGTTGTCATCTGCGTCTTCAATGTCATGCAACATTTAAGATAGACATTCAGTGTCGAAATCAATGGTATCTCCATCTAACGGAGATGGTACAAACATGCTTTCTAGAGCTGCGGCGACGTTCACTGTATTTTGATCCGACACTTCGTCATCAGCATCAACATCAGGTTCCTCTTGCTCGCCATGCTTGCTCCAACATGTATAATTCTCCATGAATCATCTCCTTATCAAATGAGAATGCACTTCTGAACTATTAGGAATCATCTTTTCATTTCAACAGTCTTTACATGGACATGATATATACAAGCTCATCCTGCTTTTCCTGTCATTGTCTGCAAATTTAACAAATTCAGTGACCCCCTCCCTATACTCCGTGGATGAACGATGAACATGGTATATCCACTTCCAATCCATCTGTAATAAATAACATAGAGAAATATTATATGATGTTTGATTAAAAAAATATTATAAAATATTTCCATTATTTTTAGAATAAGACAAATAGTCAAACATTGAAAAAAAAGTCAAACATCTTATTTTACCTCCAATTTTTGCAAAAGTTTGTCCCGTTTGTCCTCCCAACCCAACTATGAACAGTGCACTGATCGGGATAGAAAACAATTGGCAGTTGGGGGTAATTTATAGCATGAATACATGCCTTAGACGTTTTTATAGAAATATCCACCAAAGATAATGGGATGTCAACTGTGACGGTTTGCAACTGGAAAAGCCATCACAGGTGATGGCATACCAGAAACGGCTTAAGCTATACGGCCCGTCACAAGTGATGGGATATCACCTGTGACGGCTTTCCACGTTGGCCCGTCAGTGGTATCGAACACCAGTGACGGGCCGCTGCCAGGCCTACCTCAGGCCGCGGCAGGATGCCACACCTGTGACGGATGTCGTTACAACCCGTCATAGGTGATGGATAGCTCTGACCGGGCTGTTGGCCCGTCAGTGGTATCCCGTCACAGGTGTGGTGTTCTGGCGTAGTGGTTTCCTAGGTTACATGCAAGACATAAGTTGTGTAGGTAACAGTGCACAGAAGGTTTTATCTCCATGAAACTCATTTCATCTCTCTCTTCATTAATACTTTACCACATCATCAAAAATGTCTACACGATATCATATTTATTGTCCATAAAACTCTCATTGAGATTGGCCTAAGCACATATTGTCATACTGATGCATTTTGGAGCGGTTGAACCGATGTCCATGAAATTTGGGGTTCTTTTTTTCCGCTAACAAATTTTGCTATTTGTTTTTTTCTTTCATTTAACGTAACTATTTCTGATAGAGTGATAGGCTTATCTTATATTTGGATCCTAGATTAGCTACGTACATGTATTGACACAAGTCATCTATTTCAGAGAACCGAAGGATAATAACTAGAAAAAACATTAGAGATGTGATGGTGAGAGAGTGCATGATGCTATTGTGAGAGTTCAAACACAGAGACAAGCTTAAAAACGTGGATATGTGGTGTGCATCAGTAATAAGTACTACGGTCTTGTTCTTTTGGACGGTGGATTTTATATTTTCGTTTGTGACCTTTTTTTGCTTTAAAAATTATATTGTGTACACCGATTTTCCATATAAAAGTTCGTCATCTAATTTTTCCAAAACAAAATTTTTACTAGTATTTAATTTAATCATTTATATGTTAAAATATATGATCACTAAATTAGATAATCAAGAAAATATAAAAATCTCGTGAGAAAAGACACATATAGCCATAAATGTCTTTCTATCTACCACCTATGTCCTATATAATTGGAAATTTTCACCCCATCTATTTGTTTTTCTTATCCTTATAAGTCAAAATTTAAACTTCAAACTTAAATTTAGTGTAGATTCTGGGACTTTTTTCACTGAAGTTAATTTTCTAGTCTTGACTTTTAGATCGCTAGAATACATATATAAATTTTATTTATAAATTATTTTTTATTAACAAATATACCGTTTGTCTTTTGTATGAAAACTCCAAACAATCACCCTCTTTGGTAACACAAATATATAACCAAAATATTTATATTTTAGAACGTAGGTAGCACTATCTTAACCATTTGAGAATACTATCATCAGAAATACTTGAATTGTATTTCCTCCGTTTCAAAATAAATTCATCTTTAACTTTTTATCTATAACGTTTGACTCTTCGTCTTATTAAAAAATTACGATTAACATTTTTGTTTCTATTAGATGATAAATCATAAATAGTATTTTACGTGTGACTAATTTATTTATAATTTCTTGAAATCTTTTCAAATAAGACGGATAATGAAACGCGGAACACGGAATGGTCTTATTCAGGTACAGATACGGAGGGAGTCGGTAGCTAGTGGATTTGTGGTATAGTGTATAGTGCTGGCCAATTAATTTCATATCCATGGTTATCCTAAAGTAGGCGCAGTAATGGCTCTCGCCTTTGATCGAGATCCGCATGGGCGCTGCGCTGCTGCGTGTTCCGGTTTGCACAAATCCGGGTTTGATGGCGGCCGCATGCATGGAGCTAGCCAGCTAACGTCCCATAGGTCAACAGCCAGTACAATTCCGTTTCGTCCTGTCTCTAGCAGCTTTTCCGGCCCGGACGACACTGTATTCATGCTGCACGCATATTGCTCGCCGTCGTTGCAATTTGCAACTTGCAACTGCACCTGATGTGCGGAGCATATTCTATGTACGTGTGTTAGGCCCCGTTCAGTTTTGTAAGTTTTTTTTCGAAAAACATCACTTCAGATCTACGAACATTACAAATTCTGCAAAAAAAACTGCCACTACACTGGACATAATCACCTGTGATGGGTCCAAACCCTCACCTGTGACGGTTTTAGTCATGGTCAGTGATCAGTGGTCACTGGTGAGTATAGTCACCTCTGACGGGTGGA
This sequence comes from Oryza brachyantha, assembly GCF_000231095.2. Taxonomy (NCBI): domain Eukaryota; kingdom Viridiplantae; phylum Streptophyta; class Magnoliopsida; order Poales; family Poaceae; genus Oryza; species Oryza brachyantha. The sequence goes on along the minus strand of NC_023163.2, from coordinate 14,309,398 downwards.
AAGCCATCAGAAGTGATTCACACCTCTGACGAGTACATACCTTCCGGCCCACCCGTACTCTTCGGCCAGTTAGGACCCGTCACCTCTGACGGGGGTAGTGACCGTCATAGACAAGTCATCTCTGACGGTTCGTTAGCGAGAACACGTCAGAGGAGTTACTACCTATGACGGATTTTAGTTCAAACCCGTCAGTGATGAGTTAAATTTAGAAAAAAAATAAATGCTAAAAGTTGGCTAGCCTCAGGATTCGCTAGCCATGCCCTCTGAAGAATAGACATATACATAGCAGTAAAAATCATAGGTAAGTTTACTCAAATATTGCCCAACTTTACATATTCTCTCCAACTTGACATATATTGCCCAACTTCACATATACCAGTAATTTCCAACATATTCAATTGAAATGCCACAAATTCATACCTTGTATATACAATTGAAATGCAACAATTTTGCCTAGCAAAATGAATGAAAGCCACAAATTCATACCTTTTATATGTATGACCTGTCGTATTTAAATTCGAGAAACAAATGGAATAGTCCAACGTAATTAGTATTTAATCAAAATTGAAGAAAATTTAGCAAACAACCATAATACTATACATATGAGAGTAAATTACATTGCATTCATACCACAGAAATATAAAAACAAGGACAACTTGTATTGTGCTGAAATGTACCTCACAAGTTTATGGTTAATTGTACATCACATTGAATTAACCAGTTAAAATGTCTAAGTGGCGTGAAAACGTCCTTTCTTGTTCATATTTCAGCAAGAATGAAGCTACACACTTCTCCTCTAATAGCGGGGGTTGATGGGTATAAACTTCGTGTCAGTTTTACCTTTATGTTCAATAAGTCAGGGGTTAAAACGTTCAGAAAAATAAAATTAATACTGAAATGAGCTTATTTGCCATTAGAAACAACCTCAGGGTCAAAATCTTTCACCTTAGGAGTGTCGACATGTTGTGGCACACGTGGAAACCACATTGGTCTCCGATCTGTTGTGCACATGCGAACTTGGTGTCATGATATAACTCGTTCTTGCCATCCTTGTGCCTACCACCCTTTGCCACATATGGGCCCCAAGCCGAATTTAAGGCCTTAATGATTTTAGTGAAATCATACTCTTTGACCTTATTGGAGTTAAGATAGGCGACCCTATTTCATTTAGGTACGGTAACTAACAGAACCCAATGTTGCCTGCACGGTGGATATCTAGCATTAGTACTAAGAACCTTAACTTCAGACTTAATATACACGAAGGGTACTGTGTTCTTACTGTTGGTTGTGTGCACACATGATGTACTCCTTGTCTTGGGCCCATAAACACCGGTTCATATATTCAACTACGTCGTCGAAGCTGTGTCGTAAATTTATCTCGTTGATCATAGATGGATCAAGGAACCCAACCAGGTTACCAAGGCAACGACTCTCAAGCCAACACAACCATAAATCATGCGAAACGAGTCTTTTGAGCCTAACTAATCTATCATTAGCATATGTGAGTTGTTGTAGCATTTATGGCTAATCACGTATTAATTAGGCTCAAAAGATTTGTCTCATGATTTCCTTCATAACCGTGTAGTTAGTTTTAATGTTCATATATATTTAAGCTCCATTTAGATGTCTAAAAATTTGATGTGATTTTTTGGAAAATTTTTTGGGAACTATCAGGGCCGGCCTAGCTAATTAAGCTAGATTTATACTACCTCCATCATAATTCAAGTGTATTTGTAGATTTCGTGATTAAAATTTCACCAATCATTTTTATTTAAAAAATTATAAAAAACTAAAAAATAGTCATAGATAAAGTAACATTCATATTTGATTATCTAATAATAACAAAAATACCAATCAAATATTTTTAAATAACACAGATGGAAAACGTTTCACATAAATAGTGAAAACGTACTCTTTCAGGGACGGATGAGCACATTTTATAATTCTTTTTTACTTTACTTAGAAAAAAATATTAATTTATGTGCGAAAACCAGTGGTAGCAATGCTATCTAGGCTACATCAGCCAAGTTCAAGAAGCATGAAGACGTACATGATACGGAACACATATGCAACGCACCTTGCAGAACCTCCTTTACTCTCGTTTTTTGACTGCCAGTTCAGCATATAAAAACCAATGAGGAAATTCCTTACATGCTACTCAAAAATTCATACGTCTTGTTTTGTGCCACTAGGAAGTGTCGCTGTTCTCTTACACCACCATCTTTTCGCTTTCATTTATACTTATAAATCAAAATTTATTTTTTAAGGTTAAATTTAGACTATATTTTGAGTTTTTAATTATAGTTTATTTTTCAACATTAATTTTTATCTCTGTTTGACACTCACCCCCTTATATACCATCCGGTACGGTGTCATTGCCATCCCAATAAGTGCCATTACGAGGGCCATTACGAGGGTCAAGATTCATGCATGTTAATTTCGACCTTGTCAGATTTTTTTTTGAAAGAAAATAGCAAAAGTACCCTCATATGTTCTTCATATTGCTTGTGTTCTGTTTGATTGTTTTCCACGTATAGGGGCCCTAGTTGGCACGGGCATCACAGTTCTACCGTGCACCTCCATTATATGACACTATACGTTCGCTTTACACGTCTCTCTAAGCTGCCAACACATTTGCTCCCTCCATGAAATACATCTGCAAGAGCAATGCTCAGGTGAGAGAAGTTGATGTCCATGCATGTTGTATGAAATGGCTGAGCAGTATTTTTCTCCATAGCTATAGGCTGTGCTTAGGAATGGCAGCGGGTCCGGTAAGGGGTGGATAAACGGTTTACCTATCCACGTGCATACCCGTAATCTTGACTTTTACCCGCCAACGAGTATACGTGTGGGTATAGTTTCGTACCCACATGTGCGCCTACTAGGTACTCGCCAGGTCTCGGGTATCCATCGGGCATAGACAAATATCATATCACAGTGATCACAACTAGAAGAATAATAGAAAGCTAACATATATTTTCACCGTACCAAAAAGTAATGATATATATCAACTAACTAGAGCAAATAACAATGACACATCTCACATGCATATTATTGTCCACAATATTTTTTGCACCATGCACAAGCATATTATTAAAAGTCTGTAATTTACAAGCCACAACAATATTGTTATTATTCATAGTAATATTTACTTTAGGGTTTTCTATGGGTCGGGCTACTTTACATCTTAAAGGTAGAATATGTGTATTTTTTAAGGACTGTGGGTACCCATCGGGTATCCACGAGCGAAAACCTGTACCTGCACCCGATCTGCATATTTGCGGGTACCCGACCCACGTATACCCACGGGCGAGATTTCTTACCCATTCCTATGGCTATCTGGTATGAGATCTGTGGGTACCTATACCCGTGGGTCATCTCTAGTTGTGCTACATATGTATGATCGAGTAGCTACTGATGTGAGCATATGCCTATTGACTGGGTTGGTAATGAGCATAACCATTTTGTCAATAAATATTTAAGGGTTAAATTGAAAATGGGTTAAAAAGTAAAATTATACAAGTTTTGAGCTAAAAGTTTTTATGGATTAAATAAGGTTACAAAAGAAATTTTAAGATCCTTGGCCAATTACACCGCTGCTACTCGTGACAAGTGAGTACATACATGTTCTCAACCAGGATGCATGCATCGTGTCATCGGTTAACGTAAGTGGATTTGACTGCTGAGGAAGAGAGAGGGAGATGAAGTAATCTATGGGAAATGAGAACAAAAGTAATCTTGTATTGGATGATTACATGGATGACATATGAGGGTACAGAAAGTTCAACAAGTAGCATTTAAGGGAATATCAATTTTTCAGTGATATATAGGGGAGTTTTGAGAGGCAAGTAAGGAATTTTCTCAAAAGAAACTGAACTAGATGACGATCGATCGCCGCTCATCACCCAAGTTAATGCTAAGTTACGCTCTCCTAGCCGCTTCATCTCTCTATCTCCTAGCTACTCGATCGATTTCCTCCGCCGCTCCATGTTCTCTCCCTCTTTGCTCCGTCACCATGCACCCTCTCCCTCATTGCTCTATTACCGTTGGTTTCACTCATCTATCTCAAGCGTCGTTGTCTCTGTATCACCGTTAATTAATATGCACAAGCACCGGTGATGCAGAAGAGGTATGGGGTTTGGCTGCTAGAGTTCATGTTATTGATTCTAGCCAACTTCAAGAATAAGCGCAAGCTAGTGTTGCCAGTCTCAGTGGGTGTTTCGTGGATATATCATGCACATTAATTAAGTGACACATGAGTATAAAAGAAAATATTTGTATGCAATAGAGGGAATTTATTTCATAGCCATGAAACGTTTAGGCACTGTTACCAAGTCCTCGGTAACGTAACGAAACTCGCATTGAGGGGCTTGAGGTGTTTCATGCAATCAAACACTGTATGCATGCAACTAAACTTTCAGCAGTACTCTAGAACCAATTTCTTTATTTTTGTCACTCTCTCTTCAATAAATAACCTACCACATCAACAAATTACTTACGTCGTATAATAATAAATACAGATTGAAACTATCCTTGGTCTGCACTGTGAGTGCCCTTTAGCCACGCTCCAGACTCTACACACATATCGATGAGTCAGTTCCATCACACGTGAAGCTTAATCTATCTATACCTTAATTATGTATAGTGGAACTCATTTACCTCAAATTTAGCATGCAAACATGCTACATGACATCCCACAAAAATTAGTCAATTTATGATACATCTAGAGCTCAAGCAAGCATGCAACAACATCTATAAGATTCTAGAGCTTAATATTTGAACTTATCGTCCCCTAATGCTTGATACATGTTCGATGCAGGTTAGAGTTTCTATTGAATAAGTATATGCATGCCGTTGTAATTTAGGATTAGACTACATATTATGATAACAGTAGAGTCGAACTCTCTATTAAATAGAGAGACAAACATGTTGTACAGCACAGTAACTAACACAACTATACTATAGGTGAGGGGGTACGACTAGACGACAAAATATCAGTCGAGAAGATCACACATACCTGACACAACGTAATTATGCTAGATCAGGGAGGACTGTTCATAATTAATGTCCTAGGGATTAGGCTATGGCTGAACTCATTAGAGCAAGTTCAATAGTATAGCCAACTACTAGCTCCAATTTATCTATAGTCAATCTAATAGCTAATTCATACAATAGTTACCTACAAAACATTAGTACATGGTACCACATGTCATACACACACTGTGTCTTGGAATCCGTGTGTAGCTGGCTATAAATTAGTAGTCCATCTCTCTTCTCTCTTCCCTCTTATCTAATTAAAATATGCTTATAACTGGCTTATAGTCTGCTATTGTACCTACTCTTTAAAATATCTTGTATCGGTGCTTCGGTGTTCGGTTTCCGACGGTGATTGTTGGGCCATATAATTAAGCTTGCATCCATCGATCTTTGCGTGCAGTATGAGCATAAAGAGTCCTTTTGCACGCTTATTATCCCTAGTTTGTACGCTTACCTGATATTAACCTGTAATTATGAAGACAGAGAGTCCTTTTGCAACGGATATTCATGAGTAGAAGTATTAACTGTGCGCACTGCACACTAAAGTGTCTTACCGGGAGGGATGAATATGACTTGGATATGGACTAAAATAGCTCAACCATATTTGTTTTCATACTTCTCTCGGAACCGAAAACAAGTATGGATATGCCGAGAACTATATACGAAAATAAATATTATTGAATACAAATATAGAGAAAATACAAATTGATACACATATGGTCGAATATTTATTGAGACATTAAAACCCATTAAACTGCGCTTCTGAAGTCAACGAGGAGGTATAACTAGTTTTTCTATCCAAAGAAAATATTATAGAAAGATTAAAAGAAATATTATTGAATATAGATATAGAGAGAATACAAATCGACAGAAATATATGGTCAAATATTTATTGACATTAAAACCCATTAAACTGCTTCTAAAATCAATGAAGAGGTATAAGTAGTTTCTCTATCAAAAGAATATATTAAGTTCATGGTAAATATAATATACCACTGTAAATACTATACTCTTTAGTTTTTCTATTTTTAAAAATATAATTATTAAAAATGAAGTTGTATCCATATTAATTAGATTCCCACCTTAGAACTTTACCTCTTTAATTCTAAAGATAATACTATTAAAAAATTCAATTAACATGGACTCTTATTTTTTAAAAGAATAATCTGTTACATTCGATCAGTAGATAATAAATTTATTTAATATAATATTAAAATTGTAATTTGTATAATATCAAGAATAGTATCCAATGCAATGCATGGTTTCTGCTACTAGTAGATAAATAATATTTATGGATAGAGATGTTGCATGTTTCTAAAATAAACATATTTAAGAAGTGAGTTGGACTTAGAGATATGGCCATATAGGCCTAAAGTAGGTATATGGTCTATTTCGGAAATCTATCCAAATTAGTTATTAGCGGTTTAGTATTCGAACGTTTTCCCTTTCCGCTGAATACTAGCTTGATCGTATATATATACATTTTGGTTTATGAAAAAACAATTCCAAATTTGTATTCTTTTCCAATAATGCTATAAAAGTTATCCGTTCAACACTACTTGTTTCAGAAAAAGAAAAGTCCGGATGGTCGAAAACTATCCGAGCTGATTTAATTCTACTTGATCCGATGGCCACTGTGCATAATATAACAAAGGATTTGATCTCGCTCATAAGTCATAACATAATGTTGGTCACTGTAGCCAGTGGTGGATCCAAGACCTGAAGGTTAGGAGGCTAGTTATCTTCTTCCTCCTTCAACCGTTTCTCTTCTTCTTTCCCTACTTTTCTCTCTTCCCTCCCTTATTTTTCAGCCTCCCGCTAGATCATCCCTGACTATAGCCTGTGAGTTTCTGGTTTAAAATACCTCCAGAACTAATATAGTTCGAGGCTCCCGTTGTCTTAGTTGTTAGAGAAATAAGTTAAAAAACTTATTTGCTACTATTATCTACCAACAACTAGTTTATGGGTAAAATTTTTCCATATATATGGGCTCATTGCAATTCAAAAGCAATTCCGGTAAAATAAAATACGATAAAAAATATATAAAATAAACTCTAAAATTATGTCTTAAAATTTGGCTTGTAAACGGTAACAAATACGAAATGAAGAGAGTCGAATTACCAAAAGCTCGTCATTTCCTTGCCAAATCTCACCTCCCCTGAATTAACTGTAGTTTCTAGCTTTCTAGAGTTCATCCGTGGGCCATCATTCAGTAATGCTGCGTATAGATGGCAAAAAAAAATTGCTACTTACGTTGGACGTTTAACCAGATATCAGACGGGGTTTTCGAACACGAATGAAAAATAAATTTCACAGCTCGCTTACAAACCGCGAGACGAATCTTTTGAGCCTAATTAATCTGTCATTAGTGCATGTGGGATGACGGTAGCACTTATAGCTAATCATGGATTAATTAGGCTTAAAAGATTCGTCTCACGATTCCTCACATAACTGTGCAATTAGTTTTTCATTTCATCTATGTTTAATACTCTATTTAGATGTCTAAAGATTCGATGTGATATCTTTAGCACAAAAATCTTGGAACTAATCAGGGCCTAGGAGAAACACAGAGGACAGAGCAAGGTACAGTGGTACAGTCCATGAAGTGCATGTCCTCGGAAATTTCCAAAACAGCCATTCTCCATTTATTTCAATCGCCCTATTATTATATAGTCCCTGTAGTTCCAAACGAATCTTCCTTTTAGAACCTTGCAGGCAGTTAGTACTAGTGAAATTCGACTCCAATTGTTCTTCTACTACAATTGTTGCTTATAAGATTTTAGGCTAGAAAATTACATAGCCAAATTTCTAATAATAAAAACATTTGTAATATTATTCCTATGTAACTATTTTTAGATCACTAGTTGAATGCCCATGCGTTGCAATAAGATTTCAATAAAAGAATTCATCATGAGTCTATGAATTTGTTGTTTAAGACTTACGCAAAAGATGACTTAAGATTTTTTTGACAAGGTAAATATGGTTATGTGATTATAATTAGCACTTTATTATAATCTTCTATCCAAAGCATTCATGAAAGTGACAAGAAAAGGTGAAACAATGATAGGTTAAATATAAATTAGAACCAATCTTTCGCCGAACATATCGCTAAGGAAAAAAGAAGAAAAGAGAGAAAGAAACGGTGCTGTCGGATTTCTCGCCGAGTTCTCCATCAATTAGTCCGGCTGTCCGCGGTAGAGCCTCTCACCGCTAGGGTTGTCAGTTTCTCCCATAGGACTAGGGCGCAATTTTATCGCGCAAGTCATGTCACATAATGGGTCCACTTTCATTTTTTTCTCTGCTTTTTCTTTTTTTATATCTTCTCCCTTTTCTCTCTTTTTTCTTCCCTCTTTTCTTTTCTCCTTCTCCCCTCTTCTCCCGTTACCTCTATCTCTTTATAGTCTTCCTCTATTTCTTTTCTTAAACTTAACTCTCTAAACAATTTTACGTTGGTAAAATCACTTAGAAATAAATACTATAACTATAAATGCTTTCTAAATAAATAAATTAAAGAATTAAACATTCTTATTTGCATTTTTCATTGGTCCAAAACGACCTAAGATAAACTTAATTCCTTTCTTGTCAGGCCCTAGGGACCTAGAACAGACTTTTATTCTTTCGGCACATAGCCTCTGTCATTTCTTCGTGCAGCGGGACGATAAATAGACTTTGTTTTCTCGGCCCAAAAGACTTTTATTCTTTCTTCAGCCGTAAGGAGCCAAAACGGACTTTTATGACGTAAAATAACATAAAAACTAAAACTAACTTTATTTTGTTTCTTTTTCCTTGGTCCAGAGGAACCCATAATAAACTTATTTTCTTCTCGGCCCAAGGACTTTATTCTTTTTCTTCAAGCAGAGGGACGCAAACCAAACTTTATTTTCTCGGCCCAAACCCCTTTATCCTTGTTTCGTTTTCGTTTCGATCGAGGGACGTCAAATAGACCTTTTTCCAGCCCAAATTCCTGCGCATCGACATTTTACTTTTATTCAGCTGCGAAGACTTCAAATAGACCCTTTTTTAGTGTTGGCCCACGTCCTTTTTCGTGCGCGTGAGCTCATCCATGCACCCAGGCCACAACCTAGGCCTGGGCCATGTATTCGTTGCCCTGCGCGCCCTTCTTGGGCCAAAATCTGGTTCGGTTGCTCTCAGCCGTCCGATTGGCTGGGTAACGATCCGACAACCGCCCGCCGAGTTTGGGGCGACAAAACCCGAATCCCAACCGCCGTCAGCGCCAAAACCCTAACCCTAATTCGCTCTGCTCTCTCCTCACTCTTCGGTGATGGGACGCACTGTCGTGGTGCCGACGTTGTGCTCCGGCCGGCCCATGCTTGTCCCATTTCCATTCCTATCGTTGGTGCTCGGATGGCACGACAAGGCGCGGCAACGCCATTGCATGGCAATTCACCAGCGCACGCATTCGCCTAAGGGGGAGCATGCCGCTATCAAGCAGCCTTGTGGCGGCACTCAGACCGGCGGGCCCTCTTCCCTCGATCTCTCTCTTCCACTCAGTGTTGGTGGCTTTATCTCTGACCGATGGCGGCGTTCAGGTGGGACTTCTCGTGGGCATGTACGATGAATGGCCATGGAGGGGAGCGCTTCCTGCGGCGTCAACAACAACTGCAGTGGTGGAGGACTTCCCGTACTGGTCGGTGACGGCATCGACCCATGGAGCGGTTAGGACGGCCAGTGGTGGGCGGGCCGGTGGCTGGGCCGAGGAGCGAGGCGACGACCGAGTGCGGCACCAGCCTAGGGCATGGATGGGATGGCCCAGGGGAGCATGGGCCGACGGCGATGCCAACAAAAGGGGATAAGGCTGATGGCGACAACGACTAGGCCGATAACGTTGGGCGGCGGGGCACGTGGTGGCGGAGGCAGCCGAGAGGTGCCGGGGTGTGCGGCTGGGAGGTCGCCGTGGCGCAGAAGGAGCAGTGGAGGAGTTGGTGGACACTGACAAACGGGGCCCACAGTCATTGACAATAGCGGTGGTGCCAGATTCACTGTCACCACCACTAGTCTTTTTAGATTGATATAGATTATACAGAAAATTAAGTATTTCAAGTTTAATGGAAAACATTTAGAATGCTCACTTCAAGTCTGAATATGATAGTTCATTTTGGCTAGAGACTAGATATACAGAGTATTCAATTTATAATAGCATATATTTGAAATGATTTCGTCACACAAAAATGATAAATCAGGAATGATCTATGATTCTTCTACTCCATTATGTTTTAGTCTTTTAGAATACCTGAGTAATTAATAAGTCTAATATTAAATATAGTTCAGCGCAAGGCATTATCAAACGATATGATACAACAATTTCAAACAGCTTATTTGGAATATAATAGCAACACACACACACACACACACACACACACACACACACACACACACACATATATATATATATATATATATATATATATATATGAGAAGTAACAAGATTGACAGGTTTTCCTTATATACATCAAATATTGAGTTTATCACAACATATGAATAGTGGTTTAGACAACTGCTACCTCCGGTCGTCATCTTTGTTTGACGTTTTGGACAAACCCTTTAGCTTGTTTTCTTTGCAATTTTTTGATCCTAAACGTTATTTATTTGTGTCTGGAGGAAGTACTTACTATCTTCCTAAGTCATACACAGATGATATAGCTATATATATATATATATATATATATACTGCTATAGATTCGACTTTTTTATTATTTAAATCTTTTTAATAAATAATTTTATTACTAAAACTCGAATAAAAATATTTTTACCGTATGAACCTTTTGACCAATATTTACACCGTAAAAGGTTTAGACGGTGAAAATATTTTTGTTCGAGGTTTAGTAATAAAATTATTTATTAAACGGGTTTAAAAATAAAAAATGTATACAGATTCATACATCCATAACAGGCCATCTAGAATGGCTCAACACAACCCGTTAGATATGATTCATCGTTGACAGCTTGAAAAGTAGTCTATTTGAGATATGGCCACACGCCTAAGGTGAATGCCATGACATCTATGTCGGGTGGTAGTTATGAACCATCGCAGATAAGGGAAATTATAGTTTTTTTTATAAAACATTAAGATTAAGAACATACTTTATATAAAATTTATAGATCTAAAATTTATAATTGAAATATTTTTATTTGTGATTGTTCATGCTTGAATATATGCTATAAGTGATGGGATTTATTTTGAAATGCTTTATAAAATGTTTCTAATAACCTTTGGTGGAGATACAATGACATAAATTATATCATAGTTGTATAGATGAATGACATTTATAACTTTAATTGACCATATTTTGAGATGATTCACATGCCTGAATATACATATATGTAAGGGGATCTATTTAAAAAACAAAAATTTGAATACTTTCCAACCACTTTAGATGGAGACATGCTCTACAGTTGAAATCTACATATTTATAATTGATAATGTTTTTATTTAAGATTGTTTATATACTCGAATATGTGTTATAAGTGATGGGATCTATTTTAAAAATGTATTATTGAATTACTCAGAGCTAGTTGTATAGTTCAATGATACATATAATTTTTAGTTAATGACATTGTCATTGGAAGTTGCCTAGTGTGAAATAGGTGCTGCATCTTTCATATATAAGTGACTAATAAAATAACAACAAAAGATTGCTCAACATATATGTTCTCTAGGTGAGATGGTGAAAGGCGAGTTCCATATACTGCATACATGTGTAATTTAATACACGCGTAATTTACATGAACAATATGCATGAATTTAGATGTTCACTCATCCTAGATGAAAGAAGCTTCATGACCAATTAATTGCCAATAAACAGCGATGGACCTTAACCTTTCATCGATAGATGTGGGTTACCACCCGTTATAGACCGGAGTATAGTAATTATGTAATAGTAGGCTGTCTTTACTTCTTTGTACAAGACGATTTGCTGCTATATGTAGTTTAGTACATGATTAATTAATTATTAATATAAAAATTAAAAATAGATTAATATGATATTTTAAAGCAACATTTTAATAGAAAATTTTTATAAAAAATACACTGTTTAGTAGTTTGGGAAATGTACGCATTGAAAAAGAGAGGAATATAGGTTAACTGGCTGCACTACCGAACGCAGCCGGAGATGGTCTCCTCTCTTGAAACTTCTCTCATCTCCACGTTGTCCCTCTCCCTTCTCCCTTGACCGCTCTCCTCTTGTTTTATACTGCCTCCGTCCTGAAATAAGTTTATTTTTCAGTTTTTAGATACAATATTTAGCTCTTCGTCTTATTTGAAATTTTTTCGATTACTATTTTTATTGTTACTAGATGATAAAACATGAATATACTTTATATGTCGCTAATTTTTTAAAATTTTTGTATAATTTTTTAAATAAGACGAATGGTTAAACTTTGGATATAGAAATCGAAAAATGAGATCATTCCAAGGCAGAGCTAGTAAGGCAGCATTTAGATTGCAAAAATTTTTGCATGAAATGTTATGTCACAAGTTTGACCAGATGTCGGAAATGGTTTTTGGACATAAATGAAAAAACAAATTACAGATTCTGCCAATAAACTGCGAGACGATTTTTTATCCTAATTAATCCATCATTAGCAAATGTTGGTTACTGTAGCACTTATGACTAATCATGACCTAATTAGCCTCAAAAGATTCGTCAAACGATTTCTCTTATAACTGTACAATTAGTTTTTTATTTCATTTATATTTAGTGCTCTATTTATATGTTTAAAGATTCAATATGATATTTAGTGCTCTATTTTTATGACTAAACACGCCCATACCTCTTGCTCAAGCTAGTTTATTAATTCTTGACGTATGTTGTGAATCTGAGCCACGTTCTACCACCGACAGAATTTTGTGGAGCTATTGATTATTGTTGACTTAATCTGCATGTACACAGTTTCTTTATATGATGAGAATGATTTTGTTGCATGACTCAAAGAGCAGGGCTCATAAATTCGTGGAAAGCTATTCGTATCTGTTTTGACATCCGGCACTTGATAATTAAGCTATCCTCTCATCAGTGCCTAGTGCATGTAGTGCCGGTTGGGGGATCTGCATGCTCGTCGATCATATGAGCTGATCTACTCGTATCTGTAGCCGTGACATACCACTGCTTATACATATATGCTAACTGAAATATGACATTAATTAATTTCATGCTAAATTCCTACCTTCAAAAATAGACACGCGTATATACACCAATATCTTCAGCAAACTTGGTACGTACTCCTTAATGTCGTTGACTGACCATCCAATCTTATTTTTTAAAAAAATACATAAGTATTTTTATTATTTTTTTATGATTTAATTTATTAACAAAGACACTTTAAACATAGCTTATAATTATGCATATTTATACAAAATGTCTGAATAAGATAACCGTGAGACGTAGATTAAAAATTGACAGCATTAAATAGAAATACATGATAGAGTATATACTATTACCACCATTTAAGTTTTTTTTTATTTTTCATAGAATCATACATATGGTAATTAATCTAGATATATATAAAACATATATAAATTGGTTCATATATGAGTACAAGGAAAAAAATAGATCATCTAATTATAACCATAAATGGAGGGGTACACGTAAGTAAGTACCAATAGCCGGGTCAGTGAGTTAACATGCGTGTGCCGTGTGATGCAATATAATATATGCAACACACACGTGCATGCAAGTGCACGAACAGTAGAGTATTACGCAGCACCCCACGTACGTAGCTAGGCTGGTAATTAAGTTGTGTAAACCCCATACATATACATATATATATATATATATATATATATATATATATATATATATATATATATATATATATATTATAGTACGTCCGTTCTGTCAGTTCTGAAATGTTCGACGCCATTGGTTTTTTATATGTGTTTGACTATTTATCTTATTTAAAAAATTTGTCAAATATGTAAAGTTATATATAAGCATAAAATGATATAAAAATAATTAATAATTAAGTAATTTTTTTGAAAAGACGAACGATCAAACATAAAACATATATAAAACAGTCACCAGCTTCAAACATTTAGCGATGAAGGAGCCATAACGCACGGCTCTTGGATCACGCGCAGTCACACTACACGTTCGTAGCTCACATGCGTGCATGCAGTGCCGCACACTAGCTTGTCGACCCGGATATATGTAGCATTACAAATTCTGTTGCTCAAAGACCAAAATTAAACACGTACGTACTCACATCTCCAGCCGAATAACAATTTGGAGAGTTTGTCAAATATTTCAGTGACCTGTGGCATTGCTCGTTCAATAAGAAGTTGGAGAGTTGATTTACAGTACAGCAACTATTGATGTGGCCCATGACTCATTGTCTCACGAAAGAATCATCTACATCAATCGAATGGCCTAGATCAACTCTAAATTTCCACTGTCATGCATACACAAATTTCTTTCTATATATTAGTAACTTTCTATAAAATATAAATATATACACTTTTCAAGTATATAGCTCTATATTTATTCTATATAAACATATTGTGTGTATATATACATACACAAAAAATATTTATGACTAATTGTATATCACCATTAATCTTGTAGTGTATTCACATGTATGATTATAAATATTATGATACCGTAACATTACCATAGATATATTGACAATTTTAGAACATGGGTACTCTAGCTTCCTTACAACTAATCTACTCAACTAAGAGCAAGACCAATATTATGCAACTACTTGCTCTAAAATTAACACATAATACGTACATGCATAGTATAATAACTTACTCATACAATAGTTAGTCATACATATAGAGTTAATTCATGGCCAACCTCTCTCTTTTATAGACAACTAATCTACACAACGAGCAATATCAATATTGTATTCAACTACTCGTTTCAAAAATTAACACATAATATATACATAACGTAACAACTAACTCATGCCCAACCGCTCTTTCACAGACAACTCATTGAAATCTATGCTATAGCTAAATACAGATCTATCTATGTGTTTTTCTCAAATCTTCTAATGTTCATCTAAACATAAATCTAAGGTGTCAATTCTCATGACCCACCTATATCACCTTTTATGTCGCTATGAAATACTCATGGCTACTACTAGATAATAAAGTTCACTTTTGTAAATTTGGATAGCACTGTTTGAAAGTATTAACTTTTGGTTTCCATTATGGTGCTACAGCACTCTGGATTAGTAGGACAGCAATTTACTACAGCAATAATTAAAAAGCACGTGGTATATGGACCCTTTACGATAGGAGCTCGTACGGACCGTCGATGAGCCCTTATGTTATTTAATTTCTATTACTGTAGATGATATTATTTCATCTTTTTATTTGTTGCCAGTATTTTTGGGGCTCGGTTTAGCATTTAGAGCATCTTGAACAATATGACTATTTCACTCTCCAACCTAAAATTTGATCATTTTGATAAAAATTAGCGCTCTAACGAAGACGTGCCAACCGGATGACCAAGCTATATGGTTGGCCAATCTAGCGCCCCAACTTGCAAAATTTGGCTAGTCAAACTGACTTGCCATCTATGAGCCCCACCATCTCTCCTCCCAGCCAACTCTAGCGTATTGCGTCCCTCTCCACTTCTCGTCTAGAGCTCAAGCCGGCACCGCTCGGATAGAGTTCTAAAAAAACTAGCCATTGGAATATGGAGAGTGCAAAATGGAGAGGCTGTTGGAGTGGGTAGAGAGTGCACATTTTTTGGAGAGGGAACTAGTCGTTAGGATTTGGAGAGCTAGAAATATAGAGTCTGTTGAAATATGCGGTAGGAATGAAGAGAAATCTTTTTGGCAAGTTGGTCAAATGGATAAATGAAGAGTCAAAAATAGTCATACAGTTTGAGATGCTCTTAGGTTAGAAGTGAAACAGTTGGGTATCCTCAAGAGTCAAAACAACTTGGCACAAATAAATGCCACTAGGAAATAAGATGGATTTTGAGGCAAATCCAATTTGAATTGCAAAAAAATTAAGAAAAGATCGAAGAGGACTCCTATAAACCCCTAGGGTTGTCAACGAGTTGAGCTTGAGCTCGACACAACTCAAGCCAAGCTTAGTCCAACTTATGTAAACCTCGAGCTTTCCAGCACATTGGGCTGGAGCTCGATTACTGAGCTCGGTTCATAAGTGATACAACAAAATAATTATGGACAATCTGTTGCTAAAATAAATAACTTCTGATCAATAATATTAATGAAAGAGTAGTAAAATGAATAAGATAATTATATAATACCCATATATACTAATTCATCGTGTGGATACAAAAATTTCATATTTGATTAACTAGTTTATCACTTAAACAATAAAAACCATATATTAGTTAAGCTTGAGCTCAGCTTGATAAAGATTACGAGGTTTTGACACGAGCTCGGGTTCAGCTCATTGGACCTAAAGCCGAGCTTCAACTGTGCCTAAGACGAGCCAAACTCGAGTAACTGACGAGTCGAGCATGTTTGGCAGCCCTAATTAACCACCCCCTTCCCCCATGCACACACATTTCATACCATTTTCCCACAATTTTAATTTACAATAACTTTTCTTTATTTACCTATTTTTCAGAATATTTTTACCAGTAACACAGTAACGCTCAGATTTTCCAAAATTCAAACAATATGTTGTTTCCTACCATTTGGTTAATGCAAATTCAGAATTTATGTGTTTCAGACCCAATTTTAAATGTTCCCGGTTGAACTTTGGACAAGTCTGCTATGCTTTTCAGATGGTTAATGTAACATTAGAATATTGTATTTTGGGTTTCTAAAATTTATCAAAAACTTATTTGTCTTCCTGAAAATAGTCGTGATGACGTCCAGTGCTGGGATCGAAGATTCCGTGGGAAATATAAACACTGATTGGATAGTCGATTTTTGTACATAGACAATTTCATTGTATATTTTTTTCGTTCATTGTTTTATTTTTTAGTTTCCTAATGGTCAAACCTGGCTGCCCATGAATAGTGATAATCAAGGGGCCACATAATGAATGTGAATGAGACATGTATGGGTGGTAATCTATAATCTTCTAAAAGAAAGCAATTAAATATTGTTTCTATCTTATTTTATATCTAAATACAGGTTTATTATGCAAACACTTTACACATCTACAGGGTTAAATTGTTTTAAAAACCACACAAGTAATTTATTATAGACAATACTAAGGATACATATAGTTCACATTAATCCCTAACAAAGCATAGGTATTTAGCTAGTTTTTCCATTAAAATTAACACAGTTTGATTGCCAACATGATGAGTTTTTCATCTTTGTATTTGTCCTAACATATCGAAAATGTTGTTTTTTTTTGTTGATAAGGGCCTTTAGTTTGTAGGGAAAAAATATGGAAAATTTGTAGGGCTTGATTCCTATAGGATTAAGAAAAAAGAATTGTGATTTCACAAATCCTATCAAATTTCTATGGAATAGCTTAATACGTGAGGTCTAATCCCATGCAATCTCTCTCCACTCTAACTTTTGTGTTTTTACTACTATCTGTTCAAACCATCGTTCTTGTGTATTTTTTTCGAATTTTGTATTATATACATGCATTCCTAAAAAAAATCTATTTTTTTCCTATACATGCGTTTTATTATTTATGAATTCGGTGGTTCAAGAAGGACCTAATTAAAGCCCCTAATTATTCATATGAAATATGGTACGTGTCAAGTATCAGATTAAACTGGAGACGGCAAAATGCTGTACTTTCTTCAACTATAGGAGCACAGTACTTTGCTATCACTATCCTTGAGGGCGACGACATCAAAGACCCTGCTGGGCTAGGGACGTCCGGCTGGTACCACAAAGTCAACCAATTAATCAATACAGATTCTGTGATAGCGAGCTGAGCTACAATATGCCTTAAGAGATTGATCTAGGGGTTGTTTGGATCCAGCGATTTTTTAGTCCCTTATCACATCGGATGTTTTGAACGTTAATTAAGAGTATTAAATTTAGACTAATAACAAAACTAATTGCATAAATAAAGGCTATTTCATTAGACAAATTTTTTAAATCTAATTAATCCATGATTAGCAAATGTTTACTGTAGCATCACATTCATTAATCATGGACTAATTAGCCTCAATAGATTTGTCTCATGAAATAGTCCAGAATATGAGGGGTTTTTATTAATAGTCTATATTTAATACTTCTAATCAGTGTCCAAACATTCGATGTGACAGGGACTTAAAAAAAGTGGGAGTATCAAACACCCCTTAGTGCTCCCTCCGTTCTAAAATAAAGACTTAATTACTTAAGTATATATTACCTCTATTTCATAATGTAAGATGTTTGACTTTTTTGGTGGCATGGTTTGATCATTCGTCTTATTCAAACATTTAGTACAAATATAAAAAATGACAAGCCGTGCTTAAAAGTTCTTTTGATAATAAAGTAAGTCACAAGCAAAATAAATGATATTTTTATAATTTTTGAATAAGACAAATGATCAAAAATTGTAAATAAAAAAGTTAAACATCTTACGTTATGAAACACAACGGAGTGAGTATTTAACTTTGAAAATTATTGACTAAAATTTTAGCGAGCAATACATGTGTTTATGTTTTGCAGGTGGTGCTCTTAGATTTGTGTATGAAAATATTATCTAAAAAGAAACTATGTAACAAAAACTAATAGATTTTATATTTTCAAACGTATACTCCATTTTAATGGTGGGATATATATATGCCCTAGGTCAATATTCTATTGTTAAAAAAAACAATTTCTAAATGTCAAGATTTCAATTCATAAGTTTGGTTTTACTAAGATAGAGAAAGTAGAGATGAATATGCGATGGTTAGTAAGGGTATGTTTGGTCGTCAGCCACACTTAACTACCATGAGCTAATTAAAATTATCAAACTTGTCTAAGTTTTGAGGTTATCAAATCCTTAGCAACAACATGACATGTCACATGCCTAAGTGAATCTTGCCACACTTTTCTAAGTCATTGAAATGTGAGATTACTTTTCTAAGTCATTGAAATGTGAGATTAATTTCGTTTGCTAGAAAGGAATCTTGCCACAGCTATAACTACAATTAAACAGCTGAACCGCTGCCAAGTTAGACAAAATAATCTGCAGTGTTAAGCGTGACAAGCTGTAATAATAAAGTATACGTAGGAACCAATTAACACCACACTCCTACTCCTAAACGATAAGAAGATTATCCTAAGGAATTGACATCCTACAAACCTACTGCAAGGGGAAATAAATTAAAGTCAAAATAGTGGGCCGCAGTTAGCACTATATTAATTAGGCACTAGCTACTCATTAGCTTAATTAGCTAGATGAGCAAATCAATCAATTGCGACAAGCTAGTTTGCATGGTTCGTTTCACTCCGGCCGTCCAGAGAAAAAGACTGTGTTTTTAGCTTGTCATACCTAGCTATACTAATATTTAGCAGTTTTATCTTTTTGTTTCTGCTTAATACCTATAATTTAATATTTAATTTTTTAACATTAAATTTAGAATTGATTTTGATAAATTTTTTAATACACTTTATTTTTTAGTATTTGCTTTTGGATCACTAATAACACATATTATTATTCACAAATTATTTTTTTATAAATATATCATTTTGTTTTTTCCCTCAAAAGGTGAAATGATGACCACCTAAAATATCCTTCACTTTTTTAAAATTTATTATACTTGTTTCCTATATTCTTAAACTCAGATGCATTTATCATCTCATTTACCCAATTTTAATGTATTATTTTTTTGAAGATGAAGTTTTTTTACACAAATAAAGATGTCATGAGAAAAGGTCTGAATTGATGGAATATATTTCTTTCCACCCAAATAATAAATACATATATTCAGATCCCTGAATCGATCATAAATTTGCAACATAAATGTATATGTTATTAATTCAATTATGCACAAGATTTCCACTGTTTTTTTAGAAAAATATATTTCATAATTTTTTTAAAAAAGATTCTAATTAATTAACCGATAGAATCGCCATCACTGGCATTACCCCTGTCCCAAAAAAAAAATTTTTTTGGTTTATGTATCTAGCGTTTGATCATCGGTCTTATTTGAAAAAAATTATAGAAAAACTAAAAAAATTAGTTACACGTAAAGTAATATTCATATTTTATCATCTAATAACAATAAAGATATTAATTGAAAAATGTTTTTAGATAAAATGAATAGTTAAACAATATATAAAACTGAAAAAATAAGGCCTTGTTTAGTTCCAAAATTTTTTTCCAAAAACATCACATCGAATTCTTGGACACCAAAATAAAGCATTAAACATAGATGAACCAAAAAATTAATTGCACAGTTATGTAAGAAATCTTGAGATGAATCTTTTGAGCATAATTAGTCCATAATTAGCCATAAGTGCTACAGTAACTAACATATGGTAATGATGGATTAATTAGGCTCAAAAGATTCGTCTCGCGGTTTCTAGGCTAGCCGTGAAATTCGTTTTTTCATTCGTGTCCGGAAACCCCTTCCGACATTCGATCAAACATTTGACGTGACACTTCTCCTAAAAATTTTCTCAATCTAAACCCCACCTAAATTTATTTTAGAAAAAAGTACGAATTACCCCCCTGAAGTATCGTGGTCGGCCGAATTACCCCCCTAAACCCGAAACCAGACATTCTTTACCCTAAACTTTCAACACCGGGCAAATTACCCCCTCGACACAATCCAAAGCGGTTTTATCCTATGTGACGTACACGTGGCGATCCAGTCAGCATTTTTCTTTACCGATGGGGCCCACATGTCATAGCCTTCCTCCCCCTCTCTCCCCCTCTCTCTCTCACTCTCTCCCTCTCTCTCTCGGAGAAACAGGACGAGGCGTCGGTGGTCGGCGGTCGGCGAGCACGGTGGGCAGTCTAGCCAGGGCGGAGGCCGTGCAGGCAGTGAGCGGGAGGGCGAGGTCGTGCGGACGGCGTGCAGGCGGTGGGCGGGATGGTGAGGCCGCGCTGGGGTGGCAGGCTGACGTGCACGGGGGCGGTGTGCGGGTGGCCGGCATAGCGTGGGGGTGGCGGGCCAACGGGCACGGTATGCGGACGACGCAGGTGCGGCGCCGCGTGGGGACGGAGTGCAGATGGCTTGCGTCACACTGGGGCAGGCCGACAGGCGCAGGGACGCCGCTGTGCTGGGCGGGCCAATGGGCGCAGGGACGGCGTGCGGACGGGCACGCGCGCGGGGGTGGCAGGCCGACGGGCGCAGGGGCAGTGTGCGGATGGCCCGGGGGCAGCGCCACGTGAGGATGGCGTGCGGATGGCCGGCGCCGCGCGGGGACGTGCCGACGGGGGCGGCGTGGCGCGGAGGCGGCGTGCGGACGAGCGGCGCCGCGCTTGGGCGGCGTGCGGACGGCTTGGGGGCAGCGTGCGGGGATGAAACCCGCCGTCGCCGCCGTCTTCCGCGCGTCGCGCCGCCGCCTCCGCTATTTGCTGCCGTGCTGTCGCCGCCCGCCTCCCTCGCCTCTGCCTATGCTCCAGCCAAAAGAATGGGAGAGAGGAAGGCTATGACAGGTGGGCCCCACCATTTAAAAAAAGAAAATGCTGACTAGATTGCCACGTGTACGCTACGTTGAACAAAACCGCTTTGAATTGTGTCGAGTGGGGTAATTTGCACGGTGTTGAAAGTTTAGGGTAAAGGATGTCTGGTTTTTGGGTTTAGGGGAATAATTCGGCCGACCGCGATACTTATGGGGGTAATTCGTACCTTTTCCTTTATTTTATGACTGAGGGAGTATACATCAGTAGTCACAACTACGTATTAA
Source organism: Oryza brachyantha (assembly GCF_000231095.2). NCBI lineage: Eukaryota > Viridiplantae > Streptophyta > Magnoliopsida > Poales > Poaceae > Oryza > Oryza brachyantha. Next base: position 14,287,606 of record NC_023163.2, on the reverse strand, counting down.
ATATTGGGTGCCTGCCTGAAGGTTCATCGACCAATCCGGCTGCCTAGCTTGCATTGTACGTACGTAATTAATTACTGTGCAGTTAAGTTGCAAGTTGCAGCTGTGGAGCGATCGAGCGCATTCGATGACGATCCATCTGCCCTGGGGCTACTGATTAATATCGTTGGTGCCCCGGGGTGTTGCGTAACCCACGTGGATCTCCAACGACATGCATGTACTGTGACCACCAAAGAAATTTGGGAACCATTTGCTACTGTGCCGCTTTTATTTCTTTGACCCCTACCCTGTTGCAATTTGCCATTAAATTAAATTAAAAACGCTATTTATTCGGTATTGGGTTCCTCAGGAAAAAAAAGAAAATTATTACTATTACATGGTAGGGGTGGAAAAAAAAGCTCGGGCTTATGAGCTCCAGCTCGCGAAGCTCGGCTCGGTTCGAAAACTAATGATCCAAGTTCAAGCTGTCTCCATAGTTTATTTGTAAATTAAGCCGAGCCCGAGCTGTCTCGCAAGTCGCTTGGTAGGCTTGTCGTACTATGGAAAAACTGACTTTGCCTATTAACAAGTTATCTGGACCATGAGAAATAGAGAAATACTCACGTATTATGTGCTCATATAACAGAAACTCCCCTCCCCATCGAGGCTTCCTACGCGACCACATTGCCGTCACACCGAGACCGAGACAATGAGCACGACTAGGCGACGAGAGGAGTTGCCGGCCGCCTTGTAGCCGCCTCCCTCCCCTGTCGGCTCTAGCCTCCCTCCCCAGTGCCACTCGATTTCGACGCCCCCTGCTAGCATCCTTGACCAGTCTGGCTCAAGCTTTGAAGCAAGCCAATCCAAATTATCTTTTTTACTCATTTTCTTTATCAAGCTGAGCCAAGCCAAGCATATCCTCGACTAAGCTTTCACGAGCCGATCGGCTCGGCTTGGCTTGTTTCCACCCCTATTACTTGGGTGCCCTAAATTAAATTAATCAGCCTCTAGCTTATGTCTAATTCTTGCTCATTCAAATCCTGAGTACGAATACATACATACGTACGGCGAGTCGCTACTCATATGCGGCTCCGTGGGTTAGAGTCAAAAACATATTAAATCACCTCTAAATTTTGATTTATATGGCTCAATAAATTTTTAATATTAAAATCTTATATCACGCAAAAAAAATTCTATTTTTAAAGATTTTTAAGTATTTATTTTAGATTTTTTTTTAAAAAAAAGTCAATAGAACTGTTTGGCAATAGAACACATATACCATCTGATCTTATATGCAACAATTTGCCTGGATCCTTTGGTGTTGATATACAGTACCGAGCGTAGTGAGCTGCTTTGCTGATCTTACTAGACAGAATTTGGGCCGTCATCTGAGTCTTGCTGGCCTAGCATCACGTGCCCATTGGGCCACCAATGGACCGGCACATCACGGGTCCAAATTCCGTGAGGCCAAAAGCAAGCGAACCAAGACCAGAGACATTTCTCGTACAACTCCTGAAAAACTATAGGAAGTACATGTGCATAAGCAAAAAAAAATGGTTGAATTTCAAGTGTCACCAACAGATTAAAAACGGCTGAATTTGGACGTACAGTGGATCACTGTACAGATTTCGTCTAACTGGTAGGCCCGTGGGTAGTCTTTAAGAAGTGCAACTTATATATATTAAACTAGTTGATACTCTGCGCGTTGTTGCCGGCATGTTAGAAATTTCAAAATTTTAAACATTATTATGAACGATTGGCATGAGAACAATTTTAGATTTGTAATGAGAACCATAACATCAGTTAAGAATTTGAATTTGAATTTGAACAAATACATATGGACCAAATGAAGGATGTATAAAACATAATGTAAAGACATAATTTTAGAGTAATATGCAAATATATAAGGTAATCATATCAAACAATTGAAAGGTAGTCATAACTAAAGCTAAATTGAAATATAAAGTATGTATATAACAATATATGTATTAAATCTAACTGTTGGCATCTCCATCGATGAAATTGTGGATATATTGGGACCAAATCTATAGTTTTGTCTTCATGGTGGGCTTTTGGGAGAAAGAGCATGAGTCGATCTAATGGGCCGAATCCATGCACATGTGGCGACAGATCCAAAACTGACCGGCTTTGATCGGACAGCTGTAATTTCATGATGATGTGACCTTCTAGAAATCCAACTTTGTGGGTGAGCTATATAGAAAGAGAGGATAGATCAGAATTATATCCACATCCTTTCGCTTCTGCTTATACTTATAAACAAACTTTGAATTTTCAAACTTAAGTTTAGAGTTAATTTTGGGTTTTTTTAGTATTGACTTTTAGATCGAATACATATATACAAGTTTTATTTATAAATTATTTTCGTTTATAAATATGTCGTAAAGCCAAAAAAAGACCCCCTACCCTTCTCTCTAGTCATGAAACTACACTGAGTCTAGACAGAATAACTTGCAGAGGCTTAGGGTGTGTTTGTTTCACGGTTAAGGCTGGATGAGATATGGCGATCCATATTTTGTTGTTGGATATGGCGATTCAATCTTTTGTTTAGTTGAGCGAATATGGTGATAGAGTCTTCTGTTTGGTTGTAGGAATGAAGATGGATTTGATGATCCAGTCTTTTGTTTTGTTGGAGAGAGTAAGATGAATTTGTAGGTATGGTATAACCCCCATCAAATTAATATACAATACAAATAATAAAATTTCCAAAAATTTACACTAATATCTTCATTATAAATACACATAGAAAAAGAAAAAAGGAAAAAAGCGGCTGGATATGGCTGCCGGGGGCTTACCGCCGCCGCCGCCTTCTCCCGCCCGTGGGGACCTCGCGCCTCCTCCGCCGCCTCTCGCCTCCTCCGCCACCACCTCCTCTCGCCGACACGTCGTCATCGTTGTCGTCGCCAGGCACGCATCTGCATTGCCGCTGCCACACTCATCGCTCGCGCCGGCGCTCACCGCTGCTGCCTAGCTCCTCCTAGCCGTAGCACATCGTCGTCGTCGCCCAACTCGCCCGGGCGCCCAAATCCGAGCAAATCGGCCGGATTCAGCCATCCGGCATCTGGAGGGAATATTCTCCTCTGGGCCGCCATATCCCACTCCCGCCCACTAACCAAACACCTAAAAAAATAGATTGTCATATCCTATCCACCCAAAACCCTCCATCCAAACACGTCCTTACCTCTTTGACCCATTCAGTATAGTATCGGAGTCACATCAACTAAGATTATAAAGTAATGTTAGAGTACCACTGACAACAAGGAAAAACGACATGGTACTGCAGCAGTTTCACTATGCAGTACTATAGCAAATAGCTGTGAAAAAAATCAACAAAAAAGTCACTGTTTTATACTATATCAAACTACTGTGACAGGGGAGTCCAGAGCCATTCATCTTAAAATAAACGGCTGAGATTCTTCCAATGCCACAATATTGTTCTTCTATTCCTTTCCTGTGCGAAGGCAGAGGATTCCATTCCGACCGTATCTTATTTAGACACTGAAAGTTTGCCAATAAAACTGTGGAACTACCTTATACCTTGCTAGGGTGTCATTAGTCCAGTACACAAGGACCAGAACTTACAGAGCAAAAATTGTAATTGGAACAAATACCTTGAGGATACCTAAAATATATACAAGTATCACTGCACAAGCATGGAAGCATTTGACAAAATCGAAGTTAAAGACAAATGTATTTTGGCGACCATAATCTGTGGTTGTATTCTGATGTTTGAATTAAAATGAACAAATGCAGAGTGGGAAGTTTGGTTAACTTTTCTTCCATGTTTAGAAACAAGTAGGAAGTCAGGCTGAAGGAGTTTACTCATTGAACTAAGGCCACCTTCGGCGTAGGGTTAGATAACACGTGCGAAAAACGTAGTGATAAATTAGTACATGATTAATTAATTATTAGTTATAAAAAATTATAAAACAGATTAATACATTTTTAAGCAACTTTTCTATAGATTTTTTTAAAAAAAAATACCGTTTAGCAGTTTGGGAAACGTGCGCATGTAAAATAAACGCAGCCTAAATGGTACTGTTCCACTAGTATGACTTGGATCTGGAATGGAAATGAAATGACAAGAAGGAACAACTGAGAAGATGCAAAGGGACAGACCCCGTTAATTAGATATATCCGTAGATAGATAGCGGAACCAAGCCCTGCATGTTTCATCAGTTCATCCTCTGGCTGTGTAGCAGCCGGCATCCAATTTTAAAATTTTCAAGTATGTTCTCCCGTTTAATTTCAGACTAGTGCCAATGTCAGAAACCGTGGTATCTAGATCAACTAGTAGATAGCGCTTCCAAGTGCGTGGTAATGATATAATGTATTACCTCCGTTTTAAATTATAAGATGTTGGTTTTTACTCGATTCATCTATAAACTAAACAACATATTTGTAAATAAAAATAATTTATAAATAAATCTTTTATATACATATTTTTTAGTGATTTAAATGTTGAGCCTAAAAAATAACCTTCAGTGAAAAAAATAAAATCAACTTCAAATTTAAGGCTAAAAATTCAAATTTTACATAAGGACCGCACAGTGAAGCATAAACGGTAACAATTAATAAATGTGGATGAAGCAGCCAAACGGGATCACCATTTTGATTAGATTTGACGCGTGAGAGCAAGCAAAGCACGCGTAGCGGCTGGAATGGAAGCAAGGAGCTTTGCTCTTACATATGGCTGTTTTTTTATCTCTACACTAGCAAGTTTTGGCAATCCCAATTCTTTGAGCATTCCTAACAGGTGACTAAAAATTAGCTCCTAAAAATCATCATAGATTGGGGGCTAGCCAATAAATTTTGGGCTCAAAAAACATCCCCATCTCAAAGAGGTACCTAAAATATAGCCCCAAAAAATTTAAATATGCCAACTTATCACTGTGGCTCTTTGCAACAACCATTCTCACATATACACGAGTCAAACATAAGTTTGTTCCTGGCAATCGGCAGTGGAACCTTCAAACAAAACCGGCAAAATATGTTCAGACAGTTCAGTTTTTATTACTATATCGTAAAAACTGCATGACTAAACAACGTGATGGTAGAAAACATGATGCCAATGCTCTCTAGTACATATAAAACGAAGATTGCTCCTATAGCTGGAATTGATTCTGGATCAAAACCAATCAGGTGACCTTCCTCTGCTCGAGGTGTCTGCTCTCTCTGAGATAAGTCTCTAGCTTCTTGTCCACATTCTTGCTGAATGCCGGGAATGGCTCATAACCGAACTGCTTGTTGAGTATATGTGAACACGAAGAGCAGGTCCAATAGCAGGCTATAAGCTAGCTATAATCATATTTTAAAGAGATAAGAGGGGAGAGAGAAGAAAAATGGGTTACTAATTTGTAGTCAGCTATACACGGACTCCAAGACACCGTGTGTGTATGACATATGGGACCATATACTAATATTTTGTAGGCAACTATTGTATGAATTGGCTATTAGATTAACTATAGATAAATTAGAGCTAGTAGTTAGCTATACTACTGAACTTGCTCGAAGAGAGTTGATCAGCATCACATATCAGTTCAATCCAATTCATTTCCTGTCAGATCCATGCATTTACTTTTATATCGGTACATCAAGAAAAATGATGGATCAACTGTTCCAAAAGGGAAGTCCATGATGCCATTATACAAGAACAATGCCCTTAACTGTTACCGAATACTCTCTTCGATCACCCAAAAAAAATACGGTTTTAGACATCAATAATATCTGACACAACCGCTAAATGCAACTTTGATCACTAATTTCTTCCCGGGACATCCTAATTTCACTTTGAATGTATAAAATATATTTCAAAGTTAAACAAAATAGCAGAATATAAAATTCACATCTAATAAGAACACTTACATGTCAACCTAGGTTGTTCGCGTGACGAGCGATGATCTCATTTTGTAACTTTATAGTATTGCTGTTGAATTAGAGGTATGGAAGCAATGTCTAATATTATAATTCTCTCTTCTTCTAACATCTTCTTGAGTTGTAATTCATCAAACTCCTTTGCAACCCTTGCTTGTTCAGTTTGAGCCCTAACAAGTTCACCTGCAACCCTTTTTTTCTCTAACTCAAACCTCGCCACATCTAATACATAAGATTGTTTATACCTCTCATCTTTCTTCTTCTCCCTTTCCGCGTCCAACTCCTTTTTCTTCCCCCCACAGATTCTCTATTGCCTCTGTGCATGCATCACCTCTACCACGCTTCAGTTGGTCCTTCGCCTTTTTCTTGCCTATTGGTCTCTTGGGTACTTCATTCGCCATGGTTTTATTATCTATGACATCAATATTTATTGTTTCATCATTTGTAGGAGTAGCCATACCTGTACTTGTCTGAAAGTTTGTTTTTTTTTTGGAACATGCCTTGTAGGAGTAGCCAAACACCTAAGTTGTATGAAAAAAAGAGAGGAAGGTTTACTGTGATGTCTCCGGTGAGTTGCTGAGGCTGCAACAGAGGCCAGAGCTAGCTTGATGGCAGGAATAGGCCGGACGACGGCGGAGCCGTGGAGGAGGACGGTGTGGCCGAGGAGGAGGCTAGAGGACGGCGCGGATGAGGAGGAGACCAGAGGTGGCGGGGCCAAGGAGGAGGCCGGATGGCAGCATGGCTGGGGAGGACGGAGGGCGGCGTGGCCAGGGCGGAGGGCAGAGACCGTGGTGTGGCCGAAGAGCAAGCTGGAGGCCGCGGCACCGAGGAGGAGGGTGGAGGACGGTGACGCCAGTGGGGAGGCCAGAGGACGGCAGCCAGAAACGCTAGAAGGAGGAGGCCGGAGAGTGCGGCGTTATGGAAAAAAATGGCATCAGCTGAAAAAGGTGCACGCAAATGTGCAATTGGGCACCCCATCAGAACGCCAAAATTTGAGTCAGAATAGATCGGTGTTTGGGGTTATCAAAATTTTGGGAACTGATTTAGGCAATTGTTGGAGCAACTTTTTTAGCCCCTAATGCCAAAATTTGTTTTTGGGACTTATATTAGGCTATTGTTGGAGATGCTCTGAGGTTTTATTCCTCATGTTTAGATCACTACCAATATCGAGCAAAATTGTGATAGTTTGACAGATAATTTTCTAGATCGAAACAAAATTTGATTTAAATATCAAATGGCTCAGTACAAACCAATCACAAATTTTGGTGTTTGGATCGGGCTAAAATTTTTTAGCTCCTATCACATCGGATATTTGGACACTTATTATAAACATTAAACATAAACTATTAATAAAACTCATCCATCCATAATGTTCAACTAATTCGTGAGACGAATCTATTTAGCCTAATTAATCCATAATTAGCCTATATGCTGCTACGGTAAACATGCGTTAATTATGGATTAATTAGGCTTAAAAAATTTATCATGAATTAGCTCTCATTTACGTAATTAGTTTTATAAATAGTCTACGTTTAATATTTTATAATAAGTGTCCAAACATCCTACGTCACTGAAGTGATACGTACGTATACGCACTCATCTTTTTGCTTTTTTTATGCTTAATTAGCCAATTATGTCTATACGTAAGATTTCATAACGAGGTGTTTTAACGTAAGGCAGAAGGCGCGCAGCGGTTGAAAAACTTCTTTGTGCACTAGTTTCCAATGGAGCTTGAGGAGTCCAACTTGAACCTTTAGCTCTATGGCCAGAAAGTTAAATTTAAATTTTTAATCTTAAATTTAAAATTGATTTTGATATTTTTCTTATTGTAGTTCATTTTTCAATCTTGTATTTTTAGATCGCTAAGATAACATACTTAAAAGTTTTATTTACAAATATATTGTTGGTCTTTTCCCTAGGGGATCCTCTGAACATATACGGATAGTAGTAAGAACATCTCAAAAAAAGGGCTAAATTGACTCTCTAAATCAAATTTTAGCCATTCATTTTAGTTTTGGCAACTTAAATTCATATAGCATCTCCAAGAGACTACCTATCTTACTCTCCAAATCTTGACAAGGAGAGGATGACTAATGGATCACACTCACGTGGGACCCATGAATAGCAATGCTAGCAGGAGAATGAGATGCTAGATTTGACCATTAAAGACTCAAGTTTAGCCATTCAAGTGGCATGGCAAGTCATATAACCATTCTGTTGGAGCATAATTTTTATGCAAAATTGCCAATCAACAGAGCTTGCTATACAGGTTGGCATTGTCTTCGGTAAAGAGCGTACGAGGCAATCTCGTCCAAAACATTAGCACAGCCATTTAGACAGAGGTTGCTAACGAGCCTCGCAAAATTATCGCAAAAGCACAAGTATATCGCACATCCCTCCTTGGTCAGTCATATTAGTCTTGGTCAGTTCCATCTCCTGCAGCACCTCTTTCGAGTCATACACCATCAGTCGACCTACATTCCAAAACATTTTTCAGTTCTGGAAATGATTTTACAGCCCGACTAATAAATGCTGTATACCCAGATGGAAGGGTTTGTTTGATTTGTCATCAAATTAGCCATGACAGTATCAATCTGAATTCTGAATCTGGCTGCGCCAGCTGATAATAAAACTAACTATTGTTTCAAACAATATGAAGCCATACACAAAATTTAGCAAACTTAGGGATAACAGATAGCAAAGGCTACTACAATAGTTCAAAGTTACCTCCTCAGACGATTCAGAGAACTCTACAGGGAAAGTAATACATTCCTTATACGAGTCAACGAGATTATGAACTTCCATCTTCATAGAAAAAACAAGAGAACAAAATGGGTGTTTAATTTTTCTTATGTTGTCTTCCAACATTAAAGAACCAAGTAACGTTTTTTATTTTTTTTATTTTTGAACATATAGCTTTCAACATACCTTGAGATCTACTGTCAAACTTGTCCCTTGCAGGTATCCCCAACCAAGAGAAAGAAGGTAATCTTCTAACTGTTCAGAGAGTGTAATTACAACATACAAACCATACTATATTTATAGTAAATTGAATAATAAAGACTAAGAGTTTTAATCACCTGAGGTAAAGTAGAACAATTATTCTCAAAAACAATCACGTCCCCTCTTCTGATACCAATCCTCTCAGCGGTAGAATCATCTTTCACCTATAAGATCAAAAGAATCAGATACTACGAGAGAAATATCCCCTCTAACATCTAGCCTTTCAGCAGTAAAATTGACTTCCACATATGAGACCAAAAGAGTCAGATACTACAAGAAAAATATCTGGACAGAATAGTATTATACCAGATTCACAATGAAACCGCCAGTGATATTGTACTTAAGACAGAGTTCCTCTCGTCTGGCGACATCCAGTAGTTCCACTGCCTTCAATTGCATGCCAAGCATGGGGCGAGCAACACGGCTAAAAATGAGTTAGATTTAGTGCATCAGCTCCAAAAATTAAACTGTACAATATTCTTTTGGCTAATCAGAGTACAAATGCTCGAAAATGCAGCAGTACCACGTCATTTGGGTTTAGAAGACACATTTGTATAAGGTTGCATTGACTGTTTCAAACTACTATCAGTATTTTCTTTTTCAGCATAGGAATGAGGTAATTGCCTCCATACCATCGAATTTGATGCGTCTTGCCAATATATATATAGGACCCAATCCATTACTCTTTATCCACAATACTTTGACCACCAACAATTTTTAAATGATTATATTGTGATACACTTTAATATTATGCCATTTCTTTAAGTAGTTAGAAAAAAATTAATGGCCAAAGTTTAAAAATAAATAGTGCTTGGTAACAAATACTCCCTCCGTCCTAAAATAACTTCATTTTTCTCTCATCAGTCATCACACACATACCAATATAAAAGCTAAAAGACTAAAATACCTCCACTTCATCAAATCTTAGTACAATTATTTCCTACTTTATCAATTCCCTGTGCATTTATTCATTGCTTTCACAAACTCTAATACAATGATTATTTAAAAATTAACTTATTTTGGGACAAACTAGAATGGGTAAAAATGACCTTATTTTGGGACAGAGTAAGTATAAAGGAACAGGGGGAGTACCATTTAGTATGAACTAACAGGTTAACAAAAAAGAATCAATCACCCATGATGCCCACAACACAAAATAATTAAAACAGAGACATGCGCAGCCAAAGTTTGCTAGCATTCAAACACCACTAAAATCACATAATCAATATGCTCCTGAGCATGAGCAGCAATCAATTACAGCATCGAGCAGCAATGCGAGTATGCGACGGCAGCAGGGGGTGTTGGGAGAGTAGTAATGCATGGAGCTGGAATGGCAGTAAATGTTGTGCATTAGGCGGCAAGGGGGCAACGGTGGCCCATAGTGGAATTTGAGCCTTGGTTTAGATTCGATGTTTTAGTTTTGCAACTGCAGGCCTGCAGCCAATTCATGGCTTGATATTTAGCAAAATGGGGATTACAGGTACTTCTGTGACAATCTTGCACGCAAACAAAAAAAAAACAGTACTAAAGAGGAGCAGAAATCATGAAGATGGTGGATAGCAGTGGTATAAGTGTAACAGTAAATAGAGTAGATGATGTTTCGGCAAGCATAAATGAACAGCACAAATGTTGGCATCTTGGAACATTTTGGCCTGTATAGGGATTTTTTTTTCTCCAATAGATCAGATGCATAATTATAGAATAATAGTATTGTATGGGGTCACTGCTACATTTTGTATGCTAATTTTTCCCTATATTAGATTAGATTTGAGCAATAGAAGATTCAAAGTATGTTGCACTGAACCTGAGGTCTGAGATTTAAATTGCTTGCCCCTCCTAAATGTGCAACTTATCTCATATTTGAACATACAACATAATACAAAAGGATCTAAAGGATGGGGCCAACTTTCAAATCCACCTAGTGGTGGAGATGGTGTCACCCCACCTTCTATAACTAGTGCTAACACTTTTAAATTCAATAAATAATACAAAAAAGATAAATGTTTAAACACAAGGCAAATAAAATAGTCTCGAATAAACTTTTGTGAACAAGAGACAGAAGATACTACAACAGCTCTGCCATATGTGTGACTTTGACACGAGGGAAGTGGATAAATTCAATGAAATCAGGAAAAAAAATACTATATATCAGCATATGCTTCAACATGAGGTAAGTAGGTAAATTTAATAAATGAGGGGTAAATTTTGTTTTTGCCACTCTTAGGTAGGGGTGGTAATGGGCCCAAATTTTTTGCCTATAAAATTTAAGGATTGGGTCTCAAATTTTATAGATTTCTGAGCTAAAAGTTCTTAAAGGTTAAGTAGGGTTGTAAAAGAACCCAATGGCTTTGGCCCATTACCACCCCTACTCTTAGGAGTCACAGATTCAGGCTTGCCACTCGTAAAGCTTGATTCTTTTCACTTTTGCCACTGCTATTCACAGTGCATTTTCATTTTTCCTTCAGTCACTAAAATTACACTAGAACAGTGCTGGCAGATGTTTGACAGTTATAATTTCCCTAGTGAGCTTCTCCTCATGACAACATGACTGTGCTTGTTGATTCAATTTTTCTGAGCACATGTCAAAATCGCTAACCTACGACAAGGTTCTTTCCAACCTTGCTGAAAAAATACTCTACCGCAACCATCCGATACCTTAGATTTCATGCACGGAACAGAATTGCAATAGCCAATCAGCAAGCAATATCAGGTTGAAATAGTTGCCACTGGGAGCTCACCAGAGAGACTATAAACACCATTGAACACTTTCTAGCGTTTGAAACAGTGCAACTTAGCTGATAGGATGTTGAAAGAGGGGCAAAAGGTGAAAATGCACTGTTTACAACAATGGCTGCCTATAAAATTTTTGTAAAATTTTCATTTAGATAACAACACGTAAGAAAAAAGGGAAACAAACCTAGACTGATGCCACATATCAATGCAGGTTTTGATTGTACTGATGGAGGTAACAACTGGACCCGGTTTTATATCAAGGGCAATACCACTTATATTACCATCATGGTCAATCACTGGCCCTCCTGCAGCACCCTACATTTCCCATGACATTAAATGAGAAAGTAAGAATGAATTAAAGCACGAACATAATAACGCATCAATACCTTAGGAATATCACAGCTCAGAAACATAAAATGGTTGTAACATAACATTGGATAATCCAGCCATGAGATCGTTCCATGCCTAACCATTAAGGACATGTTTCCATCCCTAGCCAATACAGATACATCCTGACCATAGTTTGCGCTTGAGCCAAAGGAAGGGATCTGCAACTGGAAATCTCCCACAACCTCCAAAAGAGCGACACCATAATGAACATTGAAGAATATCAACTGTGCTTCTGTGATAGTATTATTCGGCAAACAAACGGATAGCTGAAACATTGAGATTTGATCAATTAGAGTTAACTTGTATAAAAGGGACTAACGAGGGAAGAGAAATAATAACATATAGCATAGATAAGTACCTTCAAGAAACATTAGGTGGGAAAAGATAATTCGAAAATAAACAACAGAAAGAAAAAAAAATCATCATATAGAATAATAAGCAACAGGCATGCAAGGCATAATGTCTACTACCGTCGTTCCAAAATATAAATTTTTTTAGCTTGTTTAGCATAAACTAAGGAGATGCCCAAAGATTCCCTTTTAGTCATTTTAGTGGTCAATTTCTGAATTTTAAATTGACTAGATTCTCTTTTTAAGCATCTAATTGGCTATGGAATCATTGGAATGATTGAAATCATGAGAATAATGTAGAAATGTTTATATTGTGGTACAAAATTTTAATCCTAGAAATGCTTATATTTTGGGACAGAGATAGTACATTCTGTAACAGCATAAAGAAAAGGCACCACCAGCCATACAGTATGTTTAGGATGGTAATAAGAGGGTACCTTCAAGAACATTCAAACGACCCACCACATTAAAAAATAAATCATGAAGAAAGTGTGTATCAAAACTCATAAGGTCAAAACGTCCATGAAGATACACTTATAGAATAGAACATTAACACTGCATAATAATAGAATTTCAAATACTGCTAGGAGTGGGTGGCTAAGCCATGCTGAGACAAGCATACAATGGTGTTACTTATCTTTCACAAGAAACAATATTAATCCATTCGAGCTAAAAGTGTTACCATGCAAATCTCATCGACTCGACAATGGCATTGGACTTCTTGTGCTATACTAGAATCTGGCTAGGCTCCATTACATTCATAGAAAAAAACTGAGCAATTGATTTTGAAAAGGCTCATATAGGTAAATTGATTCTCTTGTAAGGGCTTTTTTCTTGATTGTACCTTAGTTTGGAGAAGCATTATGCCGGTGGACAGAGTTACCTTTTGAATTAAGGTAACCTCATAAAGACCCGTGACAAGATATTTCCCATTGCCACAATTGGTGTTTAATGTGTGCTTGACATTACATAATTTGGTTCATAGAGCAAAAGCAAAGGGTAGAATTTCTGGTGTGGCCTCACATTGAGTGGAAAGGAGGCCTTTGGAATGCATATTTGCCAAGTAGACAATATAAAACCTTCACCAAACGAACGGGCCTCTAGCTGAGTTGGTTAGGTGGCTTTAAAAGCGCCCCTTAGGTCCTGGGTTCAATTCCTCGTGGGAGCGAATTTCAGGCTAGGGTTTAAAAAATCCCCATGTCTGTCCCACGCCAAAGTGCAGGTCTAAGTCCAAGCCCGGGTCTTTTTTCACATGGGCTACAGTGCCGCTGTGTAGGGGGGGGGGGGGGGCAGGGGCTCGGGGGTACTTATGTGAGAAGGTCTTCTACGCTTAACCCCCACCCCAGCGCACGCGCAGGTCGAGTTTAAAAAAAAAAAAAAAAACTTCACCAACCTAGGATGAACTAGGTGGCTGTTTAAATTAAGAAGATAAGGCACCCAAATTTGAATCAACGAGGACTTGGAACTTGGGTGGTCTAGACACACATCAATGCGCTCAACTAATTGAGCAAAGCTAAACCAAGTGGGGCGTTATAACCAGATTTACTTTGCCAAACAGTCCAATTTCTACTCCATCCCATTTTATTTATTTGACGTTTGTTAGTTCAATTTTGAACTAACCAAGGTCATACATTTGCATATGGAGCGAGTATCAAAAATACCTTGGGATTTCTATTCAATTTCTAGAATTCAGCAAATTCATTTAGAATGTACTCCCTACTTAACAACAATGTCAGTGAAACTTAGATGGCAGACAAAGAGGAATTAGATAACAGCAATTGCTACATCAATTCAAATAACTAAAGCACTTGCAGACATGATCAACTAGGAGTAACGAGATGCAAGCAGACGATACACAGGGCATAATCTATATACATAAGCGAGTTTACGTACCTTGAGCGCTGGGTCATGTAATTCACCCTTGATGTTACATACAAGAAAAGAAGAGGTCAGGATCCTGGAGCACTTGTTGGCTCCATCCCAATCAATGACGAAGCCACTGCACAGGAAAACCTTCTTCCCGTCTGCAACTCATCCAACAATCACATTTATCAAGGCGATCATATGAACAGTGATAATAAAGCTTAGATAATTTTACCAGGCTTTGTGGATGAAACGCTGACAACGGAGCGAGCCACACGCAGCACCACTGCCTTGTCTGCGGAGCTGACCACGGTATCAGCAGTGAGCGGATCGCTGGGCTCATCTCTGAGAGTCGGGATATCTTCAATTTCAGCTAAAGAAAACAAGGAAGGACCATCAGTGCAATAAAAAAAAAACAGTGTTTGTGGAACACGAACAAGTCTAAATTAAACCTACCTTGATTTCTCGAGAGTTTGGCGATACGGCGGCACTCATCCATCCACTCAAAGACAGCTTTCCTATGTTTCTTAGTAAGAATGCGCTGCCCCCCCACCACCGGCGCAGTGGGATAGGGAGGGTAGCGAGGAGGGAGCGGCCGGGAGGCCAGGGTTGTACTGGCGGTGGCGGGTGGTTGCCCTTCCCCCAACCGTGTCTTCTTCGGAACCGGACCTGCCGACGCTGACGCCGCCGCCTGTACTCTCTTCCTCTTCTTCAGAGCCGCTCCCGCCGGCGCTTCGGGATCAGCTCTAGGGTGGTCGGTAGCATCCAACCCTATATCCCTCGCTCTGGATCGAGTCCACCTTCTGCTGGCTGCCGGACTCCTTTCGGATGTGTGACTTTCGCCACCCGCAGTCGGGGATGGTGCCGCACCCATCGATGACCTCAGTTTGCGTGGCATCGTCGCGGGTAGGGGCGGCGCTACTGCTCTAGGGATTTGTCGATGATTCCCACACCGCTCGCGCTGCGGCACTAGAGTGGTAATAAATAACTAGGGTTGGGCCGGCAGACTACTGGACAATTGGGCCCATAGTCCTCATGGATTATAATAAGATTTTTTTCATTTTTAATTTTATTTTCAAAATATTTACGGAACTAGATTTTCATTCAAAAATATTGCAAATCTAACCTCATTGCGCCTGCCAGAGGACGTGATATATAAAATGCCCTCTGTAAGGACGCGTTAGTTGACGTGGCAGATGGAGATAGGGCTACAGCAACGGCCGTTTGGGCGAAGGAGGATTATTTCTGCAATTTAGCCCCTTGCAGCCCTTCTATAAGGGCGGCAAGGTGGGAAGCACAAAAAGCCTTGTCCATGCGATGCCTCGCCTTCCACACATGATGCTTTGCCGACCGTGCGTTGGGAAATTTCCGTTTCCCCTAGCGCTAAATTGCAAAAATAACCATCGGCCCGCTAACGGCCGTCGCCACGGCCCTATCTCCGTCTGCCACGTCAGCTAATACGCTCTTCCAGAGGGTGTTTATATATTGCGCCCTCTGATTGGGCGCGAGGAGGTTAGATTTGCAAATTTTTAAATGAAAATCTAGTACAGTAAATATTTAAAATAATAAAATAAAAATAAAAAAAGGCTTATAATTAATGCTTCCATAGCCGAGTATTGCTACAGCTCAATTTATTAATGTACATAAAATATCGTAAACTTTTTCAAATATAATATAAAGCATGTTTGTTTATTTGCTAATCTAATTACTATTAAGTGTTTGTGTATGGCTACCAAACATACCTTATGGGATGAGCTTGATATCAATCATTGCATTAGACCATCCCTGTGAGTAAACAAGAAGGCGTTCAAAGGGTCGGACCAAAAGTAATGATAATTAGTAGCATTATTATCTTGCTCTGATGGGTACTGAAGATCCCACAAAATGTATAATGTCAAAACCTTAAGGCTCCCCATTTAATCTAGCATGGACTTTGATGATTGGCACAATAGCCTTAGATCTTGGCCAAGCAAAGTTACTAGATGGAGAGATTGATACCACTGTGTATGGCTACCAAACATACCTTATGGGATGAGCTTGATATCTGTCATTGCATTAGACTATCCCTGGCTGGTCTACAAAAGAATGAACCTCTCTTAGTTGTCACCTCTTACTTTTCGTTCGAAGGTTTGAACGCCTTCTTGTTTACTCATGGTGGTCGATGACCCTAAACTTAGCCAACATGTTTATATATGTTGACCGGTTTGGACATCCGTTAACGCCAGAATATGAAAAAATTATCGTTGGAGATTAAACCGAGATTAATAACCGAATCGGACAGGAAAGAAGGCAATCGGGTAGGAAGCAATTGGAATACGACTCAGATACAACCGATGGAGTTTGACTCTGTTGACGTCAAAATGTGAACAATGACGTGTTACACATGTAGGCCTATGAGTCACTTCTCATAATCCTCCGATGCAAGACCTAAATCTTAGAAACCAGGTGTACCAGTCAGTTTGATACTGTAACTGACAAGATAGGAGAACACAAAGAAAATAGTTAACCCCAAAGCCACTATCGGCCAGATAGCCGATATTGCTTTAGGACCCTAGCCGATACGTTTGTTAATCGGCTTTACAGGAATTTTATGATATCATTTGAAAGTGTGCCTTATCGGTTGAATTATGAGTAGGATAATCACTAAATAGTTAAATAAACCAACTCATCTTAAAACATCAGACTTAACCGAGACGGTTTTAAGACTAATCAGCCGATCGGACCAATTTAGCACTTATCGCACATCCAGTCAGCAGCCGATAGGACACTAAGCGTGTAGATTAAAGTAAAACTGAATTGCTATGCTAATTACCGGTATAGCAGGACAACAACCAATCACATACATGCCTATGCTAGACCTAGAAGATCGGATTAAACCAAGAAAGTTTAGATTTGAACATAACCATGCATGAAATCAGCGAACTATTGTAGCATACAAGTAATTAAATACCAAACCAGCGTAATCCATCAACTCGCCTACTAAACCTAATAGATCAGACAAGCTTGTATAGGCAGATCGAACCAGACTTACATAGATCGGACCAAACCGAGATAGTATGCAGTCGGATTCGATATAAATATAGAAGACGCGAAGATCTACAAGCTTAATAAATAAGCCGATGAATTACTTAAGATAATGCTAGCTAGAACTCCAGCGATAAGCTCGCACGAGTACTTGATCCGATTTGTTAATACAAACCCGACCAACTAGGTTGATCGGACTAAACCGAGGCAGAATCAAGTTAACTAGATCCATATCAACAAGTCGAGTAAACAACTCGCGAGTACTTGATCGAGAACCTATCACTACTTCAAACAAAGAATAGATTAAAAGTAACAACAAGACTCAGATAAACCATCGAACAACTCGACAGGAGATCGAACTAAATCAAGATAATCCTATTCTAGCCGATGAACGGGTTGACAGGTATGAACTACATTGCGAAGCTGACAAACCTCGCGCCGAGAGCTCGCTCCTGTCAAAAGTTGGCGTCGAAATTGTGTATATTGAATTGATTGTTGTCTTTAAAAAACTGTGGGATACCCTATTTATATCCCAGAAGTTAACTAAACTAACCGGATACAGATCAATATTTAACTAACATATTACACACTGACTCTAATTAGAGATAAAATCATAAACAAACTCTAAGATATGGATAAAACTAATTTACACGGACTGTAATTAACTCCAAACCTATCTATAATCCTCTAGGCCCAATCGGACTCCAATTGTTATCCGATCCGGACTTTATCAGCTGAACCCGAGTTGTCTTCCGTTTATTCTTCTGTCTGATTGCCCTGTTTCTTGTTCGATTCAGCCTTTAATTGTGAGTTAATCCATAATGGCTATTTGCCAAAATCTGGCATTAACAAACTCAGATGAGAAAAGGAGTCCGATTGGGCCTGGAAATAATGCAGATAGATTCGGGAATAAATAGAGTCCGTGTAATTTTGTTTTATCTACGTATTAGAGTTTGTTTAGGTTTTATCTCTAATTAGAGTCCGTATGTAATAGGTTAGTTGTTAGATGCAGATCCATATCCAGTTAGTTAGTTAATTCTCAGGATATAAATATAGCACCCCGTGGCTTTGTAAAGACATCAACACTCATATGATCAACACGTATTCGGCGCATCGCCAATCTTTTAACAGGAGCGAGCTCTGGGCGCGAGGTTTGTCAGCTTCACAATGTAGTTCGTGATAGTCATCTTGTTGATCTGCTGGATAGGACTACCTCAATTTAGTGAACAACTTCCGACCATTATGACCTTTTATTGAATTTTTGCAAGGAGTATGCAATGAAAAGTATCTAATCAATATCGGGTATGCTTATGAGCTATTGTGCATTTCACCCTACCTTCACTTCGTTGAATTCCGTGTTCCTACTGTCAAATGCGCTTTAGACAAGCTTTTGGATTAGGGAAAAGGGATGCTTACTTGGATCCTAAGCTCAAGGTACCTCTCTCGTGAATTTCTTGTGTGCTTCCTCACTCCTCAAGGCACACGAATGACATCATGCATGCCATCTTCATATGTAGTTTTCATAATAACTGCCATTTATGAGAGTAAGATATGTGCTTATTTATTTTATATAAGTAATATACCATAATGAATGTTACCATCGTGAGTTAAACTTTGCCTATAGGCTCTTCGCTGGGTACAATTCTCCCACCTCTCTTCCGGTGTTAAATCATTGGTGCATGCTCTTCTACGGGCATTCAACTCTTGCCTTTCATCAAGTGTCAACATTTTCCTACAAGCTTGTAAGCATGCACAACCCCCCTCCCCTCTCTGTCGGCATTAAAGTATGGGTGTGTGCTCTTCCAAGAGAATTTTTCTTCTCTTTCTTATTTGGTGTTTTTACATTTTGTCGGTCTGCTCTTTGACGATCTAGCTTTGCTTGCTTTTGTTCTAGTGTAAAGATGGCATAGCGAGTCGCTTCACAGGAATGCTTCCATGCTAAAACAAATCCATGAAAAAATAATTCTAGGATTCCTAGCTAGTTATAAGTGAAACTACGATTTATATTCCTAGTTAGAGCAACTTCAACAGTTCCCCATCCTAACTTGCTATCTCTGGTTTTTAGGAGTCGACGTTTCACTTGGCATCCAGGGAAGTACTACGTTGGGTTTCTCTCGCACCTCCGCCTGAAAATTTCACCATGCGATTTTTTTGTTTCGGCCGACGCTGGGTTTCTCATGCTTTCTTTTTCTAGCGATGGGTTGCCTTTGTCTGCTCGCCGGCATGCCTCCCCTCGAACAGCACCGACTTCATGTTCCGGTGCTTCAGCATCTCGTCCGCCGCGCCGCAGCGAGCAGCGCGTGCACGTTCGCCGGGGTTGGGTCGTACTCGCTGTCCGGCCCGCACGGCGGGCGGCATGCTTTCCCGCTTCGCCTGATCACGCGGCGAATTTTTTACCAGGATTAATCCGAGGAATTGCTCGTTGAGGCCGGAAAGAATGTGCAATGCAGCGGGAGAATTTGCTCACCTGAATGTGTAGGTAGTTGGACGGCGGCGTGGCTGCTCCGGGTTGCTGGGTGCGATCTCCCTTTTGTCTCACGTCAACTTTCAACTGATTTGAGAACTAATTCTGTTTTTTAGCAAATGGAATATTACTAACTCTTGGAAATAAAATAAATTTTCCTTTACCATATTATTTACAAACTTGCTAAAATATAGAATTTGGGAAATGAAAATTGGATAACTGTTAGAGTTGCTCTAAGTGAAGATTGCTAGTTTTAAGTCCATACCCTTTCAGCATTATCCATGTTCCAATGCTTGAACAGACACGAGTGTACTACTTATAGGATTAGAACATAAATATGTATTTTTTGATGGTTCATGTATTATCCAACCAAGTGGAGTACAAGGCGCACGGAAACATGATCTCTCTCATGTGTTAGATTCATTGACCACTGCCAAAACATATCGTCACCTTACTCATGCTAAGGTGGTGATACTAAATAATCTGAAGAGGGCAAATGATTTTGTTTTCTTTTGAAATTATCTTTGCCAGCAGGGTTTGATTGTAACATTTGTGAGATAAATAAAACTCAAATACAAATAAGGATGTAAGAATTGAAAAAAAGTTGATACAAGCACATCTACAGCACTAACTGAACAACATCACTAACTAAACATAAACAACCGGCAATTTTCAGAGATCTGCATGTCACCAAATTTACATACATAGTGATTAAAAAAGTCAGTTAATAAACATCTTTATATATGCCCTAATAATACTAGAAACATCGAAGAATAATCAAGGCATTGCAATTTGCCTCCACTTATTTCAAGTCACAGTGAAGACTACAGTTGTAATAATTACGTGCAAAGTTCCCGCGATGCCTACCCGTTATGACAATCAAGTTCAGATATGGGGCTCTGTTGTTTCACAGGTTGCTTGAATCAAAAGTAACAAATCCTTTCTCTTTCAAGCTCACGATGGTCTCCTTGATGCTTATTGCCAACGGAGTCAGTTCCATGCCCAAGCTTGTTATCTTCTCCTTTGATACCTGGTAGATTGGAACTAATGGCTTGTCATCTGCACACCTGTAGAAAGAAACAAAAGTATCACTCACTTATCACTGGAAAAAGGTATCTTTTATGACATCTGAGCACTTGACTTATATCTGAGCACTTTTCACCTTGTTAGGCACCGTCGCCAGAGTGGCGTCTCACCAATGGGGTGGATGCCAGCATAAAGGGAGAAACGTACTCACTCCACTCTAATATTTAAAATGTATAACGAAATGATTTTTGATGCGAAATTTAATCATTTCTCTGATTAAATTTTCTTTTCTAAAAGCATCGTTTATTTTGTTCTGATATCACTACAAATATTTTAACTATAATATATATATTTTAATAAAATAAAGGGATAAATATTGAGTCTAAAAGTCAAAATGTTATATATTAAAACATGAAAGTAATACGTAAATGTCTAGGACATAGTATATATATTATTTACATGTGCTAACGCTACGACTCAATTTAGTAGTACAAATAAGATATTATAAACTCTTTTAAATGTAATCATAAATCAAGCATTCGAAATTATTTGTCTAGCATATGTTAATGTGATTATTATTTAAACAAACTGACAAAATAGCAACAAACCACCCGTTAATAGTGACTTTTGCCCATAATTAATTACAGGTTGTTACCCATTGCAATTACGAGTTTCAAGTTTGGATGGTAATTTCAGAGCTCATAAGGCCAAATTTATATACTAATTTCATAATTATTAGAAGATTAAGTTCACAAAATTGCAAAGATAATTTTTAATAAAATAATTATTACATTATCTAATATTCACAAAATTTATTTACAGAAGTATAAGGCCACGTTTACAATTCTATAGTTGAAGTTCCTACATGACCAATAATAGTAATAGAGTGCATAGTTCACTCTCTTAGAGGTCGTGTATTTATGCCCACACTTATACTACTACCGGTGACCACCCCGGCCTTCTTAGCGAGCTCCTTCCTTCCTCCTCTCGCAAGCTCAAGATTACAAGATACAGGTGAACTTTAATCCCTCACATCCAGGTGAGCTCCAGGAGAGTAATATGATGATTTGCTAAAACAAAAAATTTCTACTTGACATCTCAGAATCAACTAACAGAACAAGCATGTAGAAGATGAAAATAAATACTTTAAGAACCATATGGGATGAAGCAAAACTTAAGAATCTGGAGATCATCAGGCAAATTTCAAGGACATATAAGGAGCACTCTCTGTCGAAAGCTAAACTTCAACATCAGAAATGTAGGGTGGGAAAGCAATTCACTTGTTAAATGTTCTCATGAGGCGCCAAGAAACACCTCAGAATAATCAAGGCATTGCAATTTGCCTCCACTTTATTTCAAGTCGCAGTACAGACTACAATTGTAATAATTACGTGCAAAGTTCCCGGGATGCTACTCGTTATGACAATCAAGTTCTCACATGGGGCTCTGTTGTTTCACAGGTTGCTTGAATCAAAAGTAACAAATCCTTTCTCTTTCAAGCTCTCGATGGTCTCCTTGATGCTTATTGCCAACGGAGTCAGTTCCATGCCCAAGCTTGTTATCTTCTCCTTTGATACCTGGTAGATTGGAACTAATGGCTTGTCATCTGCACACCTGTAGAAAGAAACAAAAGTATCACTCACTTATCACTGGAAAAAGGTATCTTTTATGACATCTGAGCACTTGATTTATATCGTATCACTTAGTTCCTCAACACATAGGAAACTAGGTGACGAATGATATCTAACATTACTTAGCCTCCGACTTGCTAAAACATCATGGCACCATTAAGCATTACTTGCTAGAGCAGGTACTTGCAAAGAGTGCTGACTTACTTGTCTGGCAGAGGAATGTTGGGATACATCTCGCGTATGATTTTAACAAGCTCGGAGTTGTGAGCAACTCTTTCAACCATGCAGTATCTTCCATTTGCTGAAGGAACTTCATATGCAAGGATATGTGCAAGGGCGACATCCTTAACATTTATCCAACCAAAGCTGAAATTAGGATATGTCGATGATCCTGCATGGACATGAAAAGAACCTGGATCAACAGTTCTATTCCTTTGTTAAGGGTCCAAACAGCCAAACATAAAGGCTTTCACGTTACAGTGCACACTGCTCCAACATCAGTGTAATTTGGACAGTGTTTTCTAATTGTAAGCATTTTTTGGGGTCGCAGTTTTTAGAAATCATCCCAATAACCTTTCTCTAGAGGATTATTTGTTCCTATATATTTTTCGTATTCAGGACCTTGATTAAAACTCTAATCACGCCACCCACCCAGTTCTAATTGAGTATCAAGAACCACACTGGTCACAAGATTTGAAGCCATAACCATCGACTGTCCCAATTATATGGCAACAAACTAGAGAAAAATTTAACATGTCCATCTTATTTGTATTGCTTAAAGACTGAAAAAATCATTTAGTATGTAGCATGTGACTTCAAGATTCATAACAATTAGTTAGATGAACAGTCAAAAGGAGAATCACAGTGCTTGTGTTAGTTGCCAAACAAAAACAACTAGTTTGAAGTAACATGACCATGTTCGCATCTTCTATTTAAGTCCTAGATAATTCCCCTAATAGGTGCTTCTTTCTATTAGGACAAATGCAAATTGAGTGTAGGCATCAAATGAAAACTCTATTAGCTTGATTCAAGAAAATGAATTGGTTCTGTTTGAGGTCTTGAGCCATACCGTTGATTAGCTTCAGAATTGCTTCGGCACTAGTATTCAGTGAAGGCTGCAGCAGAGGACCGATGACCATTGCTGGGTTTATAGTAACTATTTCAATTCCATTATCTTTTGAGAACTTCCAAGAAGCCTCCTCTGCTAGGGTCTTTGACAGAACATACCATTGCTGAAGCAGAATGGGCATTCAAATAAGAAAAATATTTTAGGATACCTTAACAGAAACATTGTAGGGTCCAACTACAGAAATTCAAAAAGGATATTTAAAAGCAACTGGAGCATAGATCATTAGTGTTAAACAATGAAGCAAACACAAATGCTATCATTTCTAGTTAAGATTCAGATTAATACTCCCTCCGTTCCAAGTTATTAGACTTTCTGGGTTTATCTAGATTCGTCCATATATTAATATATATGTTTTGTATGTGTCTAGATTCATTAGCACACATATGAATCTAGGTAAGGACATAAAGTCTTGTAATATGGAACAGATGGAATAGATGTATAAGGAATTCTTTTGAAAGTCAGGCATATTACCTGATGCTTTTCACAAAGATCTGGAAGTGAAAACCATGTCTCATCAACAACTACATCAGGAGTCCTTGGTTTCCCGTTGTAGGCAACAGCAGCCATGGATGATGTTACAACCACTCTTCTAATAGAAGCTTTCTTGCAGGAGACCAGAACATTAAGGGTTCCCTTGACTGCAGGATCAAGTAACTCAGCCTATTCATTAAAAAAAAGTAAGTTAGCCTGAAAAATGCAAATATATAGAAGAAAACATTATAACACTCTGTGAGATCATTTGTTAAAGAAATAGTCTGCCAAAGAAAGGTAAATCCGGTTCTGACATTCAAATATCCAATACTGCTAAACTCAAGAAGATCTGGGTTATATTTTGGGTGCATTTAAAGATTACGTATTGGGTGAAAGATTATAAATGGAACATAAATGATATATGCACGAGTTGTAAACAAATTGAATCTACAACGGCTGGAGCCAATTCCAAAGAGAAACTTCTGGAATTAAAATAAAGAATTGATAAAAGATACCAAGGACAGTGCACAATAAAGAACGATGCAAATATATCAACAGATTTGTTCCCTTACAACAAAAAACCAGTGTTCAACACTACCCTCATCTTTTCGCTTACGATTATGCTTATAAGCTAAATTTTGAATTTTAAAACTTAAATGTAGAGTTGATTTTTAGGTTTTTTTCATCATAATTTTTTTCCAGCATTTGTTTTTATATCATTAAGAGCATGTATATATAAAATTTTTTCCCCAATTTCTTTTAATCATTAATAAGCAGTTCCACTTATTCCTATGAACAGCGAAACAATGAGGCTTGTTCCATGCAGAAGAACATTGCATATATTGATTCTCAGTAAATAAATAATTATTATCTTGAGATCTCCTTTAGTAAATGTGCGTATAAGCACCGAAATTCTGCATGTAATACATACGTCCATGATGTTATACGTCTTGAAGGAAAAAAACAAGGTGGCATGAGGATTCGTTTGTACGGTCAGATCAACCTAGAAACATACATCAGTTGTGATTTTGCATCAAACAGCCATAATACTCACCTTAGGATCTTTAACATTGTGATAAAAGGGAGAAGCCGTGTGGAAAACACAATCACAGCCATTAACTGCAGCATCGAAAGAGCCCTCTTCCAACAAATTTGCTTCGAGCAATTGGAGTCTATCTTTGGCCCCATCCAGGGCACGCAGGTGCAGGGTTTTCTTTGGGTCAGCTGAAAACAATTGCATATCATCATTAACTTGGAGCATCACTTATTCTGTACTACTAAATAACATAAATCCTCTTGGTTTCATCAGACTAACAGGGGGGATAAATCTCAATCGATCATGTTCATCAGATGAAGAATCGGTTAAAATTCACCACGCTAAAATCACATTGATTAACGCTAGCTACTGGGAACAATCCATCCAAGAAACGAGGTGGGAGAGAGCGAGGGGAACCAAATGGGCGGAGATGGGAGGGGAAGAGCAGGGGGCGCGGCAATCGTGGGGGACTCACATGCGTCCCGCACGGTGGCGCGGACCGTGTAGCCGCGGGCGAGGAGCAGCTTGACGAGCCATGACGCGATGTACCCGGACGCCCCGGTGACGCACACCACCTTCCCGCTCCCGGGCGCCGCCTCGGAGCTCATCTCCGCCCTACCTAACTAAGGCAGTCTGGCTGAGGGACGCCGACGCGAGGTTACCCCGGGGGTGGGGGGCGCCGCCTTGCCTTCCCCGCCGGCCGCCGGAGCGAGAGGCGAGAATGTAGTGTGGCGTAGTGGTGGGTAGTTGCGGGTGCGGTGGGGGTGGGGGTGGGGGTGGGGGTGGCGTGGTTTATGTAGTGCGGATAACGCGTCAGAGCAGACGTCATCAGAGGAGGGGAGGGGGTGAGGGAGATGCGCGGCGTGGCTTGATGGGGGACGGGTTGCGTCGCTGTCGGCTTAACGCGATTTTCGTCGCATGAAAACGGAGTGGATTCGTCTAAACTACAGTATAGACGCAGGTAACCAGCAGTCCAGCACTGGACGTGTTCTCCTTTTCTTTTGGAACCAAAATTCAGCGAGCTACAAGGAAAAATATATAGGTTTCTCCCAGCCGAAAAATATGGGTTTCCGTAAAGGATTTGTCAATTGGGATGGGGAAGCCCATCCGAGAGCAATCGGGATCCTCTGCAGAGGGTTACAGTAGCCTGAATTTGAGTTTTTTTTGCCATCGGATCGAAATAGACGGCTCAGATCAAGTGCTACAATGATGGTGCAGTATTCTCTCCAGTGCCTAAAAACCTTGCTGGTACATTACTTTACATTGCTTATGGTATTTTTTTTAATGTGCTATTCACATGAACAGTCCTTGTTT
Organism: Oryza brachyantha; assembly: GCF_000231095.2. Taxonomy (NCBI): domain Eukaryota; kingdom Viridiplantae; phylum Streptophyta; class Magnoliopsida; order Poales; family Poaceae; genus Oryza; species Oryza brachyantha. Next base: position 14,261,304 of record NC_023163.2, on the reverse strand, counting down.
GTAATAATGGGGGTGATCCGGAACCAAGTAGCATCCTAGAGAAGACACCAAACACACTTCTCAGGGTTAAGTTTTATGCAGTAACGTCAAAGGTTATTGAATGTTTCCTGCAAGTCGGCTATAAGGTTTTTCTTATTTTTTGTCTTGATCACCATGTTGTCAACGCATGCCTCCATGTTGCGTACGATTTGATAGCAGAGGCAACTCTAGATAGTCCTTTGGTAGTTTGCTCTGGTGTTTTTCAGACCGAACGGCATTGTGATGTAACAATATACCCTGAATGGTGTGATGAAGAAAGTTTTTATCTGGTCTTCAACCTTCAAGCTGATTTGGTGATAGCCTGAGTAGCAATCGAGAAAGCTGAGTAGTTCATAGCCAGAGGTTGAGTCAACAACTTGGTCGATATGTGGGAGACCAAACGGATCCTTAAGACAAGCCTTGTTAGATCTGTATAATCTACACACATTAGTTGTTTGATGTTTTTCTTTCGGACTAGGACCAAGTTGGTTGACCAGTCGAGATACTTCACTTCCTTGATAAAGCCTGCTACTAGGAGTTTGGTTAGCTCATCTTTGATGGCGTATTTTCTGTTTCGGCCGAATTGTCGCAATCTTTGCTTAATTAGTTTTGCGTCGGGTTTGACATTAAAAGAATGCTCAATCACTTTCCTTGGAACCCTTGGCAAATTAGATGATTTCTATGCAAAAAATCTAATTATTTTGTAGGATAGTCATGAACGCGAGTTCCTTATTTTTGGATCTAGTTGGGTGCGTATGAGCACAGTTTTGGTGGGGTGGCCATGTCGAGCAGTCTCTGTTTTTTGTCGCCAATGGACATTTTGGTGATCTTCTTGGAGGTCACTTTGTCTTCCTCGTACTAGAGAGTTGACTCATGGCAGATCTGCTCTCTGTCGGCCTTTGCTTCAGCACTTTGGGCAATTTCATAGCTTTCAGTTTTGCATGTGAAGGCTTGCTTGATGTCATTGCTCAAGGCGATAACACAACGAGAACTCGGCATCTTTAGCACAGGGTAAGTGTAATAAAAGAGTGCCATGAATTTTGCTAGCGCGGATCTTTTAATGATGGCGTGGTAGGTCATCTCGAAGTTGGCAGCTTTAAAACATATGTTCTCTCTTTTGTAGTTGTTCTTGGAACCGAAAGTGACTAGAAGAGTAATTTACCTGAATAGCGTAGCAGACAACCCAGGAATTACCAAGTGGAAGGGTGCGCTGCTAGGAGGAAACTCGGACTTTGGTATCTTCATGTCGTTGAGTGTCTTGGCAAAGATGATGTTAAGGGCATTCCCGCTGTCAATGAGCACCAACTTCAACTAGATGTTCTTGACCACTAGGGCTAGCACAAGTGGGTATTGCCCTGGGTGAGCCACTCGGTCAGGATGATCTGAGCGATCAAACGTGATTGGGACCTCCGACCATCATAAATAGTGTGGGACGTCCATCATAGTTGCGTTGATCTCTCGTGATGATAGTTTCTGCTTCCACTGGGACTTGTAGGCTAGTGGTCCTTCAAAGATGGGGTTCAACTCGCCTGCGGGTCCTGGTAATCATTGTCGTCTTGTTTTTGTCAGCTGACTTGCTCTTGCTGGATCTGGCCATCCGTAACTCTTCCTCATATTTTCACATGATGAAGCGGTTCTTGGTGTTGTGAGTGGAGTTGGGATGATATGGGCATCGGTTATTCATTGTCTTGTCGTACTCATTGAGCTTGGGGTTGTCGATTGGATGCCAGTTGATAGCTGCTACAAGCTCTTATGGGTTCCGCTTCCGCTTGTCCTTGCTCCTGCCGTCCAAGTCCCTGTGGTGCTCCTCTTCCTTTTCTTTACCCTTAGATGATGGCTAGGTCTTGTCATCGTACCAATCGGATCAGGAAATAGAAACTTCATCCACTGACGCAACATTGGAGTTGGCCATGTTGAAGAGGTCTTCGATGGTGGTTGGCTCCTTTCGGGTGAATTTAGCGATGAATGGTTCATCTTTTATACCTTTGTGAAAGGCGGCGATGAACACGTCATCTTTGATGTTAGGGATGAAATTTCAAACCTAGGAGAATCGTTTGATGTAGGCCTAGAGAGATTCATTCTTCCTATGCTGGACCTAGAAAATGTTGTATTTGATCTGTGGCTTATCGTAGGTACCCTATAAGTCAGCGATAAATCGGTCGTGAAGCTCTGCCCAAGAATAGATGAATAGCGTGGGGAGCCCCAACAACCAATGTCTCGCCGACTGTGCAAGAGCGACGGGTAATGGACTTGGTATCGCCACCAGCTGCCTAGATGGCCATTGAGTAGACCGTTATCCAATACTTGGGGTCAGAGATGTCGTCGCATTTGTCGATGCTGGTTGGCTTGAAGCCACTTGGTGAGTGTACCTAGCTTAGGCTCTTGGTAAATGTCAGGACGTCGTCTTCGAGGTTAGCATAACAGCTTTTGGTTGATTGACGCCTTGGCGACTGGCCCTGACTATGGTTGTCATGGCTGTTCTACAAGCGATCATGGCAATGTTGCTTCTCGCGCTCCCTTAACTAACACACGAGCTTGTTGCGGAGGTCAAACTCTTTGTTGTGGTGTAGTTGTTCCTACTCAGTTTCGAGTTGCTGACGTTGCTCCTCCAGTCGGTGTTGTCTGTCGTCCACGGGGTGATGTTTTTCCATGAATTTTTGTTTTAGCTCCGAGTCGGCCGACGCTAAGCCCAACCACATAGAGCTTGGAGGTAGCTTTGGAGATGGCCGCCCAGAACAAGGTGACCTAAATGACTAGGTCTCCAATCTAGAGGGTGTGTTCCTAGAGTGATGTGTGACTGTTGGATGGCGGCGGTAGTAACCATCGCATTCACCTTGTGTATTGTTCCCAGGGTTTATGATCCCGCGGTTACCGTGGCGGTAACCACGGGCTCGGCAGGGGTACGGCTTCGGTAAGCCACGGTAACCGACTTTAAATTTAAGGAGAATTTAAAAATTTTGAGGAAATTTGGAAAAATATATGTTGTATAGGTTGATATATAGTGTAGTTTTGTCAAAGAAATTCATGAAAAAGTGTGTTTTCGGCGTAATTAAAAATCATAAACGAGAATTTTGGGAAACAAAAATAAATAATAGCCTATTGCAAATAATATTTCATAGGAAGATGGTTAAGAATATTTTATTATTGAGTCATTATTAATTTGCCCTAGACGCTAGGGTACATAATGTTGAAATACAAATATACAACGATGGATATATGGAAAATATGTATGGAGAAAAATTATATGTGCACGTTAGTAATAATGGGTAGTAGGTATAGTTGTGATGAAGCAATCAAAATGAAGTTGTTATTTGTTATTGGTGTGAATTATTTGGTGAAGGGTGATATGACGGTGTATATTATTAGTGTGAATTATGTTGCAATATCAAGAATTTAGAAAATGTCATGTGAAAATTTTCTTGTTTTCCCTAAAACATGTTCTATTTTCCTATTTTTCCTATGTCACAACTCACAAATATAGTCACAAAATATTTTCCTATTTTCATGTATTTTAAAAGATTTTTTAATGTTTTTCTTTTGCATTTGACATCACACCCACGGTTTTCTCGTGGTAACCGCGGTTTCGGTTGTAAAAACCGCGCGGGAAACCACGGTTTCCGCCGTCCTCATGCGTTGTTTCAGCAAGCACTTACCGCGTTTACCGCGCGAAACCACGCGGTAAACGCGTTTACCGTGCGGTTTTGAATTCAAATTTTTTGTTTTCAAATTCGTTGCAGTTACCTTACGGGATCCATGGGAGCGCACCGCCGCGGTTTTCGCGGGATGAATGGTAAGGGGAACCCTGATTGTTCCCATGACAGGGTGGTCTAGTAGTTGTTCGAGGATGTTCCCAAGTAGTTCTGCTACCGCTCAAACATTTTGTTCAGGGGTCTTGAACACCCTGTGCCCCTCTACGTGAGTTTGAACAAGATCACACTGTACCTTGTGTGATTGATTCCTCAACCTCGTGGGATTGGTTCTCACATTGGTAGTTGGCTTCGGCTTCAAGTCACTAGCGGTCATCTTCTTGTTACCTTTTTTCGACCAGTTGGCCTGCTTGCTCCTCTTGGAGCTTCTTCTCGGTCTCGTCTAGTGACTTCCGAGTGGTGGGGGAAGTTCTTGTCGGGAAGAACGAATCTTCCTGAGCTTCTATAGGAGTCGTATGCAATGAGTTGTACGGTCGGCTCGGCATCCAGGTCGTTCTTGAGTGGCTCATGTGCCATCTCAGGAGATTGCAACTTTGTGTGGTGGGATCCAAATTGGATTTCATATTCAACTAGTGTCGAGTCATCTAGTACGAAATGGCACACCTCCTCTCCGGACTCAGATGGTTCCGAATCCGTAAAAGAAAGTGCGTTGTATTGATCAGCCAAAAGAATGATGCCTCCAATCTTGGAGGTTTGCCCTGGAGCAAACCTTGTCTTCATGATCTTTGAACTTGAATCCATTAATTTCGCTGAAACCTCGAAGCAGGCCCCTACTTGGCACACAACCTATGGACGATCTGGATCGGTAGTAGTACTCTAGGGTGGCTAGCGAGGCTCAAAGGTCAGGGGTAAGCTGTGGACAAGTGGTTACCTTGGTTCACGCTCTCAATATGAGACAATACTCTACTATTGCTTGGATGTTTGTATTTCTTGGGATAATAGATCAACAAATGACTCATCGATCTAATATGACATGCCCCTTTCGGGGACCCCTTCCCCCTTATATACCGAGGGACAGGTTACAAATATAGACCTAATTTGATAACATCAAGGAATATTGTGCCCAGATATAGTAGAATCCGACAATCTAGGCCTATAAGCTAGATATTATCAAACTCCTAACCGACTCAGTATAAGGTTACATTGTCCTTCCTTGTTCGGTACCCCTTCTATACATACACATATAGATCAAGGATACCCCATAGCCGGGCATCCCACAAAACCATTTTGATAAGATCAACTATAAAAGCAAAGCTTACGACACTAGACACAGGTAGTGTTTAAGCAGTATTGTTGCATGATCTCCTGATTGATTTGCTTATGGTTGAAAAATTGATGCTGGCTATTCTTATGAACTATGATAATCATATGGTAATTCTCAAGGTGAATAGTCCATCGATAACATGAAATCGTCTAGACATATGAAAAAACTATTGAATTCTATTAGGAAGTTGAGAAACTCCGAGGGTTATAACATTGAAATACATCCAAACAACTAGAAATTTGGTAGATCCCTTCACAAAGAGACTATCACGGAATATGATAGATTGTGCATCCAAGGAGATGGGTATGAGACCCTTGTGAGAATACTGTGGTGGTAAACCAACCTATTTGATCGAAGATCCCATGAATTAGGACATGGAAAAAGCAAGCTTTTAGATAACTGGAGAAAATTACCTTTCCAAAAACCATCTCTTGATGAGTATACTCTCTTAACTTGTAATTTGCAGGTTGTAGGGTTGTTAACTGATCGGATAAATATCCGATTCGAATCCACTCAAATTGAGGATGTGGTAGGAGTTTGTAACTATCCGGCGGATATAGAGTTGGATTCGGATAGTGAGTTGCGGATTCGAATATAGATGTGGTATCATTAATACTCGGTGGATGCGGATTATCTTATTTTCTTACCGGATAATCCGATAGGCATTTTGGTGGATAATCTGAGTTTTTTAGCCCATAAAGCAGTGAATCAAAAGCCCATCAATAGAACAACTATTTTTCGTCCAATATTGAATGACAATATATTGATTGCATGTACATATCACATCCGGTCATAATAATCCGTTTCCGAGCTGACTCCGCACCAACTCCGAAACATTTCTGACATCCATAACAGTTCATATCCGCATCCGTATCCGAAAAGATCCACATGCGCTTAAAAATTATGGTTTAGGATATGGTTTGACCACTATCCATCTGAATATGCTCCGTTAATACCGCTAGCAGGTTGGCGATTGGCTTAATATATTATGTTGGTTTTAAATAGTAAAGGTGTTATTCTACAAAGCATTCTTGAAAGGATATAACTATATGAGCTTGTCTATTAGTTGTTAGTCACGTTCTATATAAATTTTGGATGAATCTCCTAGAAAGCTTATGAAAGACCATGGAGTATGACTTACACTCTACCCAAGGGTTAGTCTAGTAATGACCTAGTATCATGTAGGATGGAACAAGATCAAACAAACCTAACAGAGGGGGTGAATGGTAGAGAAAACCAAAACCTAAAAATCTTTCGCGGAATAAAAGATTACCGATGTCGAAAAAATTACAAAAGCTTGCTACCTTGATCACGTCGCTCCTGTGTCACCGCTATCTTAATCGTATTGCTCATGTGTCAATCAGATCGTCGGATTGCGTCACTCCTATGCCGCTGATCAGATCGTTAGAATCCAAAAAATCAGTAGTAGATGAAAGCCGAAAATGTAGATTGAATGATCTTGACTTTATTACATCAAGTAGAATTTATAAAGCGCACCAACAGCGCTTCCCATAAAATTATCGATCTAGAATCAACAACTATTCTAAACTCTAAGTTTCTAATTCTAAACCTCACAAATAGCACACATAGCACACCGGTGGCGTACCCCTCGGTAACTATTTATATCGAAAAATCTATCTTTGACCAGGAATAAAACTCCAATACTAATAAAACACAATCTCGCGATTTCCTAAACTAATTCAATTTACCAAAATTTAATCTATTTCTTTCTATCTCCAAAGCTTAGACCCACTGACCTGTAGCCAAATCAAAAACCAGCCTTCAAACCAAATCACGGTTTCGCACGTACGGCCTAACGCATAGGACTCCGACCGTGTACGAACGTCCAGAGTCCAACCCGCGTGGCACGTGCACAGTATCTCTCATTTTCTTTTCTTCATTCCTTCGTCCATTAATCTCTAATTTTCTTCCTAATTTATCCAGGCGCTTTCCCAAACAGTATGTGAATCTCGTTACACATCATCCCTATACGGTGTTCTTTCACCGTATGTCACCTTATATTTAATATCGTCACCCGACATTCTCGACCGTCTGGACCTCAACTTCTCGCTGAGCTTAGTCACGATCCTGCCGCTGTTTGACTGATATTGACCTCAAGTCACCTGCACACGTAGAGACAAACCAACCGTTTTCGGGCACAGATATCGTAACTTGACTCATATTAGTCACACGCACTCACGCCAACACCTTAATTATTTTCAAACCAAATTCCATTTATAAACCAATTTGCAAGCCAATTGTTCATCAGAAAATATTAACCATGCATATGATCTTATGGTATCAGATAAGACTTTGAGTTAAACTTGCTCACACAAGACTTGTAGTTCAAGGCGTAATCTATTTTTCAAGTTGCGAGTAAGTTTAGCTTGGAGTTTTAGGTGGATGTCCAACCTTAACCAATCTAAATCGAATCGCTTGTATATAAAAAGGCAAATCTTTGTAGGATTTTGGGATTTGGTGGGGGATAGTTAAAATTAATAGGTGGGTTAAGGACCATATGCAAGGAAGTTTAATTCTTTTAAAAATAAAAACCCACCTCATGGGATGATATGCAAGGAAGTTTAGTACAACCTTGCATATTCTAGGAGAATGAGACCTCCTTATAATGGAGGGTGCTCTCCTAGCCACTTGAGGCATATGTGGTGGAGATGCGACATGCGCGTGAATGACGTAGACGTAACTTCCTTTTCCAGTTTTATTTTGCTGGTTTTGTTTTATCTGAATAATCTGATGCATGTAGCAGCGAGGTGTGGAGTCTGGATAAGGTACACGTGACTTATCCATAGGGGCAGAGCTACAGTAAATTCGTCGGGGTCAGCCGACACTAGTACATAACACTCTATTAGCAACGGTTTATTTTCTTCAAGAAAATACGGTCCGTTACGGATAACTACTTAAAATGCAGCCCGTTTCAAATATGCCCGCTAGGAATGACTCGTTACGGATATAAGGTTATATGTCACGGGTCGTACTTATAGACCATTACGGATGATCTGTAACGGGATAAAACCACGACCCGTTACGGATGGGAACGTATTGGTAAAGGTGTTTTACGACGAACCATTACGGATAACTAACCTTATCTGTAATGGGTCTTAATTATGGACCGTTATAGATAAGAACATATCGGTACGGGTGTTGTAGGATGAACCGTTATGGATAACTAACCTTTTTTTAACGGGTCATAATTACTAACCATATCCATAATGGTCGGTAGTTACGACCTGTTACGGATAAGAAATAACCATTTAAAAATGATATTTTTTGTTTTTAAAATTGTTCTGGATGGAGATATACCCAAAATAAAGTTGTAGATTCTGATAAGACCTACAACTTTGTAATTGACATTATTTTCATTTGAAACTGTTTACATGCTCAAATATGTGTTACAAAACGTTAGATCTATTTTGAAAAACTAAGTTTTGAATTTAGAAAACAATGTCGAATAGATATGTGCTCTACAGAGAAAGCGTAGATCTCGGATAGGTCTACGACTTTGTAATATTTTTTTTATTTGACATTGTTTACATGTTTAGATTTGAATTTCTCATTTATTTGATATATTTGAAATACATGATATTTTTGAATTTTTCAAATCACATCGGATGAAGATACGCTCTATATCAAACTTGTAGATTTTGAGTTTATCTACAACTTATAATTGACTATATTTTCATTTGTAACTTTTTTGTTGGCCAAATATACCTTATAATTATTTTAAAAATGAATAGTTAAAAATTTTAAACGACCTCGGATGAAGAAGATTTCTATATGAAAATTGTAGATCTCATCAAGAACTCCAACTTTGTAGTTGACAACTTTTTAATTAAGATCATATAGAGATTCAAATATGCATTATATGATTTGAAAATCAATAGTCAAGAGAATAACGGAAGAAGCAACCAAAAGAGCTTTGTAGGTAAGATGGTTAGAGTATGTGTTTGTAGAGGTGGAGGTGTTGAGTTTGAATCCTAAACTACCACATATATGATGAATATCTGAATAGATAGATGGTGCAAATAGTTGTAAGCATGCTGCATACCTAAAATTAGAACTATTTTTTCTGTATTTCGAGTGTATTTATGTAACGGTTCGTAATCATGAACCGTAACGGATATATTATTTTCGTAACGGGGTTTACCCATTAACGATGATTTTTGATATCAGTAACCCTTTGTCCGTAACGGAACCAATACCCATTACGGAAAAGGGTATTGACCCGTGACAGACAAGATGTTCTGTACTAGTGTGACCCCGATGACCTTTGATGAAATTCATTGTTATACTGTTTAGGCAGCTAAGATCGATGATTTTTTAAGTAAGATTAGTATATTCTAACCCCAGTGATCCCGATAAACTAATTTTCTAGCTCCAAATTAAAGAGAAATTAAAGAGAAAGAGGCCACTCCGATGGGAAAAGAAATGTTGCTGAGCACATATGAAAGAGGCCAGTTGATACGGATACCTTGCTCACTTATACGTCCATATATACGTCCATCGATCCAACTCCTCCGTCAGTGTATGTACATGAAAAAATTGGTACAAATTTGGTACGAGTATTAGCCGGCTAATTAATGGATTTTTTTTCTCAATTTATGCATACCTTCTTAGGCTATCCAACATTAGAAAATGCATATAGTTCATTCTTCTGGCATTATATACAAAAATTTGCATGTTAATAGGACAAAACCAGAAAGGCATATATATACACACGTTCATATATCTTCCAGTAGCAATAGTGTAAGTCCTTAGTCATATCACAATATGGTAGTTAAGTGAATAAAGTTGAGTGATTGAAAATAAATTATAGTAGAAAGATTGGTAGGTGAACTAAATTCTCACCCAAGTTGATAGGTGAAGAATAAAATATTGCCTCAATAATAAAAATAATTAAAGTATGGGATAAATTAAAGTGGTAGAATAACTTATTACATGGGACAGAGAGAGTAGTATTATTGGTATAGCTAGACGGTAACCTTCTAGCTGGAACCAAATAACATATACATAAATGCAATTTAGAGCGGTTCTTTCCCTAGAAATACAAAAATAAAAGGCATTGCATGTAGTCCCCAAATTCTTAGACTATTCTCCTTGCAAGATTTTATTATACAGTTTCTAATACTATCACATGTCATCAAAACATATTTGAGTGGATTAATAAAACAAGTTATCTCAATACAAAGTTTCACTTCATGGTTTCAACAGGCTAACGTATCATTTAAATGTTGCATTCAAGTGATTAATATGAGTTGATTAAATACGTGAATATGAAACGAATTACTATTAGTGTATATTTTAATCTAGTTTTATTGTTTAGGTAACTGTCTACGTCAAATTTTATCCTCGTGAAACTCAAATTCTTTCTCATCATAAGTTCTTTTTATCTAGGTGACATATCATTTAATGAGTATAGAACTCTGGTGAAACCCCCATGACACTCGGCACACAGTCTCAATATATGTTTTATGAGGATGTCATATATATTAAATAGGGTGTTACATCAGAAAAATTGCTGATTTGGCAGGGTCATTAAATAAGAGAGTTTTATGAGATGAGAGAGGAGTTTCATCCCCATGAAACTTACCTGGCTCGGTTACCTGATTTATAGTTTTGATAGCTATACCATAAAACTATGCATTAAGATTGGCCTTACCATAAACGACGCACATACCCGTTTTCATTTTTCTAGGAAAAGGGGTCCATTTTCCATTTATAGCTCAATTTATTGGGGTGTTATCGACAAAATTCTTGGAGAGCGTGGTGCGTTATATGTACACGGCCGGCCTCTGAAGTATCAAATGGTACTTGCGTTTATCCGCTGTACATGCATGCAAAGTAGGCTTATGCACGTGGTGGATAGCGCTTGTAAATGCATGGCTTTCTTCTCGATCCAATATACCGATCTGTGTACGTACCTGGAGATGTGATGAGATGGGAGGATAGTGCCTGAGAGAGCAAGTTTTTATTGGTCGTTTCGGCACCGCCCATTATTTACCTAAATTTTCTTTTTTTGCGCGTATATTTTTCAAACAGTTAAACGTGTATTTTATAAAAAATATTATTTTGAAAATCATATTAATCTGTTTTTAAATTTTTACAACTAATAATTCATTGATCATGTATTAATCTATTATTATTTTTTTCCACACCGGATTACCAATCCCAAAACAAAGGCGGCCTAAGAGCAAGGCTATAAATATAGCCAGCAAGCTGGTTGTAAGAATCCTTGTAGCCTTTTTTAAACTCATCCATGTACTAGTTAGCTATTTATAATTAATACATGACTCACTTGTATTTCTCGCAGAGTTTCTTAGTTTTTGTGCCAGAGCTGGCTATAAAGGCAGTCCCAATGGATGGTTTCTTGATGTTGTTTCCAAGAGAGAAAGAGGACAACTAAAGTGCAATAGAAACTATCCTTCTCAATCCATAGTTTCTACACCAATTCCTATACTAGAGATAACTTAAATGCAGCAAAAACAATGAAGAGATCAACTGTGGCAAGCAACCATATAGCCTAATTCATTTCTACATATCAAATGAAACATTTTACAACAAAGAATATGTACGAATATTGTTGACCTCCCGACTACCGCATACAATTTCCCAAACCATATATTAAACATATAATCCAGAAAATTGGTTAGCATATCTGGACTATTAATTTCATTGAGATGGTTAGCATATTGGTTTGATTGCACAAAATTGGTAAACCCACCTGATGGTTAGCATCGCCGGCGGCCGGAGCAGAGGTCACAGCACCGTGGGCAGCTGGAGAACTAGATCCTTGCATGGAACCACTGACTCGATCCATTCTTTGAGAGGAGCAGCAAATGAGGGTGCGGGAGATGAGCGCGTGTAGGAAGAATGAATCGAGAGCGTGTATAGGAAGAGTGAAGCAGGGCTGCGTGTGGGAACGGAGGAGAGGGAACCAGAGCGTGCAAGAGAAGTCGGCGGCGGCGCAAGGGATCTGGGGGAGAAGAGGAAGAAACGACTTGAATCTCCCCATCGCTAGTTCTACCATTTCTTAGCACATCGTTGCGCGAGAAGACTCGATTTCATTCGGTGGAAACGGTGTCTCCGTTTTTCCTTCTCTCTCCATAATAAAGCTGGTGTCACCTCAGCAAATTGTTGAGTTATCAAGATAATTAAGATACATGGAAACTATCATTAATGTCCCATTGGGACTGCACTAATAATCTTATAATCCACTTCTCCACTCTCTCTTCTCATCTCTCCTCCGCATCAGCATTTAGCATGCTTATAACCTACTATTATACTTGCTCTAAATCCTTCCACTGTCATCTCCTGCACCTCGTGTTTATCCACCCTCGAACCTTCTAATTAATTACTAGTATGTATGGTGCTATTACGTTACATATCCTAGATTTGCATATATGTACCGAACCTAAGACAAATTGGTCAAGCCTTGTTTGGTTATTCCCCGAGAGGGAGAGATTGAAGAGGATGGAATAGGAATAATTCCACACCATAATAGGTGTGGAATAAATCCCTTCCTAATCCCATTAAATCCTCTTTTGATTGGGATTAACCGATCAAGGCTAACAGGTTCCCTCCCGAAGTACTCCCTGGTGATCGTTCAGCGACAAACATAATATTGCACCATGTGACGACATATGATCTCGAGTGATATCGGCTCCCATCGTTTCGCTTTTCGGAGGAATAAGCGAAAACACGTTTTTGCAAACGAAAAATAATTTGTAGGTAAAACTTTTATATACGTTTTCATAGAGACTCAAAAGCAAAATGTGTAAAACAAACTATGATGAAAAAACCATAAATCAAGTTCAAAATTAAGTTCTAAAATTCAAATTTTGGCTTATAAGCCGTTCTAACTGTGAAACGATGGAGCCTATCGTGTATATTGGACATAAGGTGCGCATGTGTCTTTGCGTGACTTTTTTTTTCGCGTAACAATCCCTTCATGTATGGTTGATTAAATTTTCGCATGGTTCAACTCTTTCGATCGAGTCATATATATGGCTCTCCCATATTGTCGGCCGAACTAGGCCCGCTAATGGGACGGGTCCAAATGGATTTAGTGGAATGGATTAATACTTGGTTTTAGTCGGGATGGGTGGGAATGGATCCCGATTGCTATTGGCTTGGCTTGGCTTGGATTGGATATATTGACATAGTGGGTTGAATGTTGGTTTGAATGGGCAGAAATATTTTGGGTTAAAATGGGTTCAGTCCATGGATGGTAATGTATCACCTCTCAATTTCTTGTCCAGCTGCCAATCCCATCGTTCCTCGGTTGCACTGCTCACGCCGCCGGTGCTGCCTCCCCTATGCACCCGTGCCGCGCTGCTCACCGGCATCGTCTTCTTTGCGCTTGTCCACGCTGCTCGCTGCCGTCGTTCTTGCACGTTGCTCACGGGCACCACTACTCCGTGCTGCCCCCACACACTTGTGTTCTCTGTGTTGTCCTCGTCGCGCAGCGCTAATAAGCGGAGGGGGGAGGTTGAACTTACCTTCCTCCGCTCTTTGTGCCCAGACAGCCACCGCCCCGCTATCGCTCCCACCATCACCTACTAGAGGCCATCCGTCGAAGGAGGAGCAACGACATCGTCCAATGGCAGATGAGGACCTCGAGGTTGCGACGGCATCGGCTGGCGGCGGCGAGGGACCCGACATTGCGGCGGTAACGGTGGAGGAGCAGTGGCACCGACAATGGAGGAGAGGCCTGGTTGGCACCGATGGAGAGAGAGGGGATTTTTATTTTTTATTTATTTTATCCCATACCGTTGTTTATGTGTATATGTGTGTATATATATACATATACTAGCAAAATACCCATGCTTTGCTATAGCAAAATACCCATGCTTTGCTATAGAATTATATTACAAAATATTACAAGGATTTTTTTATCAACTATACTTATATCACTTGTTTGAACTACCATTTTATAATATCGGGAAATACCATGGACTATTTTTTAAATAAATTATAGAGAGCAGTGAGTGGCAGATTCACTGTCGCCACCACTCTACACAAGTAACTGCAGGCCCTATGGGCCCATTTGTCATCTACATCTGCTACACGTCACATCACTTACATGTAAGTTCAATAGGACCCTATGGACAATCTAGACACGTCGATAAATACCAAGGGCTTTGCTATGGAATTGTATTGTAAAATGTTATAGGAATTTTTTTATCAACTATACTCATATCACTTGTTCGGACCACTATTTCATAATATCAGGAAATATCATGGGCTATTTTGAAAAAAAAACTGTAGAGAGCAATGGGTGACAGATTCACTACCGCCACCACTCCAGACATTTAAAGTAGCATAGATATTTGAGTAGTATGAACTATTAATATATGTGATATTTTCACTGTTTTTCACCCATCAAGTATGAGGGGGTAATCTCACCAGATAAAAGAGGAGGTAGCCGAATTCAAATTTCATGTATTCAACCAAACAAAATCTCAGGTTATATAGGCTCAACTGATATATCAACCAAACAACTTTATTTGCTTCCACCTATGTAGGCTAGAGTCATTATGGATGGCTGATATAACCAAACATACCCAATGTTACTCCAGCACGTAGAGTATTTGATGGGGTAGTACTTTTTTGGCATAGGTGATGCATGGTCACATTCTCTCATCTCATCTTCTTTTTTTCTATTTGCTTAACGAACTGGTACAATAGATCAGTGCATTCCAATTTTATTGGAGGACATTGAGCAAACGTCCATGTTCCATTTTTGCAAACAAGCATATAACCGAAAACTCCTTTATTTGTTACAGTTTTTTTTGTCAATACGAGATATTGACAATAAACTTATTGGGTAAACAGATGACATAAATAAAAAGGTGACCCGGTTATTTATATAGGTTCAGACCATCGATATGACTTAATATCGTAACTCTATTTATAGTAGTACTATTTACTGTGACTTGGTCACAAATTCAATGTGCTCGAGACAAAGAAGATCCCCCTCAACGAGAGTCCAACCTCCCTTTGTATAGACCAAGAGAACCAACCCCTAGATGGTGCACACATATCCACCGTTGCTCGAGTGAACTCTGGATCTCCTCAAGAGGGTGATTCTTAGGTAAATCATGGTACTAAACTAGTTCCCAAGTCCACGGAGAAAATCTTCTAGGTTCCCGTCTTGCCTTCATCGTCCTATGCTTTCCCATCCAAGTCGTCTGGTTCAATGACCAAAGTGACATAGAATGGTTTGCTCAAGCCAAAGACCAAGAGGAGATTGGTGAACTTTATTACAGCCTCATGAAGGCCTTCCAAAAAAAAATGAAGGTGTGATATTCCTTAGCTTGTGATAGCATGTCGCGTTGAGAAAAACATGGGATGAAGTCTAATAATGATTCCGCCTTCGGTGTGCAGATAGATATATTTTGATCGGCTATCGATAGGAGAAAAGAGCAAGGCCTTGGAATGGAGGTTTGGCCAAGTGGCTAAAATTCAAAGGATACATGAAGAAGTGATTGCATTAAAGAAGCGGCGTATAGGTGAGCACAGGGGCTGTTCTGTCATTGGGCAGTGGGTGCTTGAGCCCCTCACTACCCCAGTTAGGACCATGGGAGTTTACGAGCCCCACTAAAATTTTATTCAGATCCCCTTCATATCATTTGTTAGATTCACCGCTGGCTAAAGGTATGTACGATGGTATAGACAACAGCTTTCTATTTGATATACAAGACAACTAAACATACAAGTTATAGAATGTATAGTCTACTTGCTTATCTGTATAACATTTAATACACTATTTTTTATGTCTGGTATTTGTTGCATGCAACCAATGCATGATGTTTTTCTCTAGAAAATATTCCATGCAACTTAGGAGCATGTGCCCAAATAGTAGACGAACGAAGAGACAACGTCCAAGTTTTTGTTGAGCTAATGATGCCACATACGATGGTTAATCTGACGTGGATGTATATAGATGGCTATAATCTCAATGTTGTACATGCCCTAAGCAGATTGAAGCGCATCGGCGGAGCGCAAGTTAGCACGCTGAGATTGACTGCCTATGCTCGGAGTGTGCATGGTCTGATGGGTCTCCTTTCTATCAGTGCCCCCTTTGATGGTGGAAACAACCGTCGTTCGTCATTTTGGCGTTTCGCAGCTCTAGTCGACATACGCCAAGTGGAGGCCAAACACAATGACTTGGCGGCGCACGCAGAGGCTGTGCAATCTGAACTTGAAGGTAACACCCATTCCAACTTTGGGGGTGCATTGAAGTATAATTTTGCAGTACATCGCCTTAGCTTTTTCTTCCGTAGATATGTCCAAATAACTTGATGAAGAGGCAACCAAACAAGCAGCAAGAAAATAGGTGAGGGCCGAAGCAAAGGTATTCAATCGGCTTAGGGCATGCACTATGCAAGCCACTTCCTAAGAGCAGAGTGCTCTAGGTGGGCCCACGAAACATTCCTTCTCTTTTCCTATCAACTCTCTCTCTCTCTGCCCTCTCCCAAACTCTCTCTCCTCTCCCGATCCCAGAGCTCTCTCATCTCTCTCTCGGTGGTCTGGCCGGCGGAGCACGGGGTGGCCCAGCCGACGGCGGACTCGGCGACGCGTCGGGGGAGGTTCGCATGTCGGAGAGGTTCACGAAGGCATGGGCCCGCCACAGGCATGGCAAGGATGGAGACGGCCTCGTCGGCGTCCTGTTCAGGTGCTTCCTCGGGGAGGTCATGCTCACCGGCTTCTAAATGCTCATGAAGACGCTGGCCATCGCCGTGTTGCCGGTGCTACTCTTCGCGTTCGTCCGGTTAGCAGCCGCAAGGTGGAGGAGGAGCACCGGGATCGCACATTGGAGCTCACCGGGACTGTGCATCGGAGCTCATCGGGGTCTTGTCGGAGCTCATCGTGGCGGCACGTAGGAGCTCGTGGATGGGCAGATCTGGGGGTCGGCAGTGCGTCGAGGGCGGTGGCCGGCCTCGGCGATGATGGGTCATAGACGGATCTAGTGGCCGGGTCAGGGGCGATGGCAACGACGGCTCGGGGGCGGTGATGGCGGCGTCGGCGGTGCTCGCGTTCACGAGCAGGGCTGCTCTGATCTATGCCCTCACCTCGTTTCCGAGCTTCTTTCTCCTCTCTCTCACTTTTGGCCGAAAGACACCGGATCTTGCAGAGGATACATGCACCCCAATGGGACACGGTCCATGCTAAGCTAGTGAGCTTGCTCCGACATGGCAGGCTTGAGCCACTCGCCATGTCGGAGCATAGTGCATGCCCTTGGCTTGTTGAGCCCTGCCTAAAGTCATCGAGTCAAAGTGTCAGGCACTGGCTTTTCTTACAGAGAGCATCAGCAAGGGTTAGTGGTAAAGTGAAGGGCAGCAGCTGGTGGCTCTATTGATCTCTTATTGATCTTTTTGGAACCGAGGACTGAGCTCAAAAGAGCTAGAATTGTATATCTATCTTATAATCATAATCGAATCAAAAAATTCATAAAAAAACTGGATTTAATGCCCGAGCTCAAAAAATCACTTAATGATAAACATTTTTCTTTTCCTGCAATGCGACCTGCATTGCGAAGAGTGTTGGTTGGCGTGGAGAAACAATTTGTGTGTAAAATTTGAGTATGCAAGATAATCAGCGGTGCACAAAGAAGTCTACAGTTAGTAGTTTAGTATGCCTAGTGATAGATTCATATCCTAGCAAATCATTCTGATTGCTTCTTGAGGTGCAAATCTGTTCCGGTTTTTCCCTGCCAACATAATAGTGTGTAAAACTGAAATGCGCTACGTGTGCACAGTAAGAATAGACTTAGGCAAGGAAATCAGTCTAGATGAATTATGTGCTGCAGCAAGTTTAGTTTCACCTCGTATTTTCATTTCTGTTTATATTTATAAGTCAAAATTTAAATTTTTATTATTAAATTTATAGTTGATTTTAGGGGTTTTTTTTACCGTAGTTTATTTTTTCAGTAATATCTTTTAGATCCCTAAAAACATGTATATAAATGTTTTATTTATAAATTATTTTTCAGTTGCAAATATGACATTAGTAATTAGTAGTTCTTCTTTACCTTCTATTGTCGGTCAAATCCAAGTTCGTTAGTTTTCAGCTTCGTTTCTGAGCTGTTTTCTTCTTCAAGAGCACAGCTCTAAGCTGTTCCTCTCATATTGTTTGTCATGCACTCGTTCGACCTTTAACTTGCTTTGTAAGGCTATCAAGCGCGTTCCCAATAAAAATACAACATTCTTCAGAGCTGGTTGCTTTAGTAGCCAAACCGAATTTGTGCAAGAGAATTTTGTAGCGAAGCACAGCATCCATCCAAGATCGAACTTTTAACATCATTCCTTCATCTACAGTGTCAAATAGTTCCCATACTGCGCTTCTCGAATCCATCACTTCAAAGAAAGTGCAATGAGCAGGACATTCATCAAATGAAGAACCTTGTGAGCAATGGAAGCACAGCGTCCCAGCTTGCTACTCTGTCAAACTGATCACGATTGCGTGAAGCTGTTCATCGCAGACAGCATATACCAATCACCAATGGCATTGTTGGATCATCAGAAAAGAGGCGTCAGATTGCTACTCTGTACTATTTCAGCAGCACAAGCTTGGATCAGTGTGGAGAAGAGGTGTCCGGCGGTTCATGGCTGGCAGCGTCGAGCAGCAGCGGCCGCACCTTGGCGCGCAGGATGCCGTGCAGGCCGCGGAGCTGCGCGCGCTCCGCCCAGGTCAGGTCCCTGCGCCGCAGCGCCGCGGCGAGGGCGGCGTCCACCTGCCTCCACGCGGGGGGCAGGACGCGGCCGCGCTGCGGGTCGCGCGCCGTCAGGTTGCCGTCGCCGAGCGCGGCCGCGACCGCGAGCTCGTCGAAGAGGGCCGGCAGCTCGGCGCGGGCGCGCGCCGTGCAGGCGGGCGCCGCCCTCTCCTTGGCGCGCAGCCAGGAGTCCCGCGTCACGGTGCGGCCGGTGAGGGAGCAGAGCATGACGGCGAGCTCGTACGGCCGGCAGTCGGACGGGTCTCTCTTCGCGGCCACCTTGTACCGCCTCATGGCCTCCCAGAAGCGTCCGTCTCGGGCCTCGACGAAGGCGAGGAGGAGGTTGACGTCGACCGCCGCCTCGACGTCGGCGTCGACGAGGGCGCGCTCGGCGACGGAGCGCACCTCTCGGACGCGCTCGCCGGCGAGGGGCCGCGCTCGCAGCAGCGGTGCCAGTATCAGCTGGGAGCATTCCACTAGTACCTTGTTGAGGTTGGACGGCGATAACCTTGTCGCAGTCGCCCTCCTCTTCTTCTTGGGTTTGACGAGGCGGCGCAGTAGTACTCGGAGCACGGCGATCTCGAGCTTTTCCAGCGAGGAACGCCCGGCTTCCTCCATCTTCCTGGAGAGCCACTCGTCGGCGGGCACGTACGCAATGTTCGTCACCAACCACATCCAGTTGATGTCTTCTTCCAGTTTGTGCGGCGAGGACCCTGGCATGGCCAACAAGATGGTCTCGAAGAACTGGGCGCTCTCGGGGCTGCTGGCCTTGTGAGGGACGCTCTTGATCCACTCGAACGCGGTCCCCGACCGGCCGTGCAGGACGCACAGCGCGGCGGCGGCAAATCTCGGGCGGGAATCGCCGGGGCTGTCCCTGGCTAACCGGACGACGGCCGCGAGCGCTTCGTCGAGACGGCCTTCCCTAGCGTCCACGAGGGCCAGGTTGAGCCTGTGGCGGACGGCGGCGTCGGTGTCGCCCGTGGACTCCGCCGCCGCTATGAGCTTGCAGAAGCCTTGGGGACCGTACCAGTAACGGATCTGCGCGCCGGTGAAGGTCGACTCCCGGAGCGCGCCGGCGGCGAGCACGTGCGCAGCGTCGAGGAACAAGGCGCCCCTGCTGCTGTCCAGGGCCGCGTTGAGCTCCCGCAGCCCCGGGTGCGCGCGGACGAGCCCCAGGTGGCCGCGGCCGTCGCCGTCGGCGAGGGGTAACGAGCTGGAGAACCGGACATAGATCCCCCTCTTCTCCGCCTCCGAGAGAGCCACGGCGGCGGCCCCGGCCAGGGCGGCGGCCACCGCGGCGCGGCGGAGGAATCTGGACACTGACATTGCCGCTGCTGTTTCGTGTACTGACTGGTCTGCTCTCACGCGGCGCCGCGCCGGCGGCGGCGGGGGAGGGGGAAGGGAGTGTCGGGGTGGGCGGGGGTGTGTTTGTTGCCTGGAGATTCGTGCAGTTCGATCGCGATTTGTGATCATGGCGGAACCTTGGGCCGCCCTGTAGGCCCATTACCTAGACAATCAGAGCCCATCGATCTCCTACCAGGAAATTAAAGCAAGCCCATTAGGTGCGTCGTATGCAACCCTGCGCTGTTCAAAATATATATAATCTTATGTAGAATTAATTTGTTCTGAATAAATCATGACATATAATATGTCAACTAACAAAGGTATCACATATGGATAGGATCTATACATGCATATGAAAGTACTGAATATTAGTAGATCAAAAGTAAAATACATAATTTTGAATTAGGTGCTGAACCGGAGTGTTCGTATAAGCGGTTGCTTGTGGAGTTGTGAGTTGTGTGCACCAGCACACGTTCACTGTCATACGGCCGAAGAAGTAAGACGTGTCGTGGTGGACGAATAACAACCAGTCGCCTAATTAAAAATCTTATTTTCTCCCAGTGTAGGTTGTTAAAGGTGATGGTTTTGGAGATATACTCTTCCGATACGCCGATGCACATCAACCAGTGTGATGGAGCATACGACACATGGTGGCACAATAAAAAGCATGTGGCAAAAACCTAGGTTATTTCTCACATTTATTGTGTGAGGCAACAACTCATTATTTATAGAGATATCATGATACGTGCTCATGATTCTTGCATGATCTATACAACTTTTAACCGAATTGAATATATCACGTAACATATATGAACTCCATGCATATCGAGAGTTCCAACGACAACTCTAAATAAATCTAGTAATTTGCATCAAAATAAAACTACAAATGGAAGCCATGTTTGTGGAAGCATGAGTAGCCTATTCTGACAGACTATTCATCATTATGTGGTATGTGTGCACCCCGTGCTTGACAAAAGCCAGGACATGTGAGCGAAATGCTCATATGTGTTTTCCTTGTTCTCTTTTACACCATTGCTTAAATGACTAAAAGAGCATTCTACCTTTTTAGAAGGTCCCCCAACACATAATAATTAAGATGAGACTAAAGTTCGCGGGCATTCCTCTCATAAGGTGGGTCTTTAAGATTTATATGGAATTATTTCATGTGTGAACTAAGGCTCATTGTCAAATTCTAATAATCCCCCACCAAATATTAAATGCTATAGATATCTACATGTTTTCAATGTATTACTTATGTACCAATGTTTCAATGGAGATTGGTTATGGTTGAACATCTATCTAGAACTGCAAACTATACTTACTCGTAACTTGGACAATGAACTATATATTGAATTATAAGTTTTGTGCAAGTAAACTTCACTGATAGCCTGAACTAATAGATTTTTTTACGTTTTAAACATATTTTAATAAATAATGTAATTACTAAGCCTCAAAGAAAAATATTTTCACCATATAAATATCTTGGCCACACCAGTGTTGGTGTCATGGCAAAACAACGCTATCACGCAAGCTGTTTCGGGTGACAGGCTTGCCACACTAGTGTCGATATGCCTAACACTCTGCGTTGTAGTATTGTCTTGCCACGCCAATGTTGGTGGTGTGACCAAAAATATTTTCTATGTATATTAATTAGCTTGAGAACTCAATTTTTTCCTAACGTGGCAGGGCAATTAAGGAAGAGAGTCTAAATCAAGAAAACGATTTTCTCTTCATAGAACTCGGTGTCGACGAAAGAAACGAGACAAACAAGAAACCAGCAAAACCCCGTTGGGGGAGACTCTAGTAGTTTCGATCGGATTTGGGCCAGATCGAGTACGGCGGCGACGCCGCAGATGGCGCGCAGCCGCTTCCGTTCATGTGCGCTCCCGCCTCCGCTTTTCCTCGCGCATGCGCGCTGCCACGCCCGCCTCCGCTTTTCCGCACGTGCTCCTGCTTTTGATTTCCCTCTCACCTTGCACAGATGGCGCGCTTGCCCTTCCCACTCCCGCGCTTGTCCGTTCTCCAATCCATCTTAGTTCCATGACATAGCATCATCCGCCCACGATCCATCCTAGCTCCATCCCAAATCTTCAAGTCTCTAGTTCCATGAATCCACTTCGGCCGCCCTCGTCAAGTTCCAGGTGAGGCAGGGCTGCTCCTACCGCCTTCACTGTCCAATCTGCTTCGGTCACCAGTGCTCCTGCCGTTCCTACTCATGGATTCACTTCGGCCGCCGTTAATCGTGCTGCCATGGCTACAACTACATCCCCACCAATTCCAAGTCTTAAATCCGTCGGTTTTCCAGAGTGGTGGACAAGTTCCTCTCTGATGGGCTCCACCAACGAAGGGTATGTTTACTTAACAAGTTATATGTTTACTTAACAAGTTATAGTGTGTCTAATCTAGGTTTCATTTTTCTAACTGTGTTGAATGTTAATCACTGGAATTTATAGTTAAATGTGTTTCCAATTTTTAGGATATTACCCAACAGTAAATATTCAAGGTTTTGAACATCTCTTTTTATTTTTCTTAGGACGTACCCAGCAAGTGGTTCTGGAAAGTGTGTTGGACTGAAAGAATTTTGTTGTTTCTTTCCAAGCGACTGTAGCGTGTGTTCTATACATAAATTAATTATAAAAATAGTTGCCATAATTGATCTGTTTTTTATTATGCTGTATTTAATTTACCTTTTGTGTGGACAATACTATAGAAACCATAGATTGAAAAGTACTAGTTTCTTGTGCCTATTATCGTAGAAACTGCTATAGTTTCTACCCTAAGGTCATCTATGCTAACGTTGCAGACTTTTTGCAGACTTTTCTTTGCAGCTCTCCTTTCTCTTCAGTCTAGGAGAAGTACTGTACTTACTACTCCCAACATATATCAGTGCGATGCAGGAGGAATTGACTGCTTCCTCGTGCGTTAGGTGTGGCCTTGTAGGCTTGTAGCATAGTAATTCATATATATTTGCATATGATTAAATAGCAAATTTTAAGTTTTTTTATCATCCTTGAAAAATATTTCAATGTACCACCATTTTTTTAAGTGTAAAAAGGGAGGTACCCTAAGGTACATGGTACCTTAAGGTACCAAAAATTTATACTAAAATTTTTCGTATTTCTCAAGGATGATAAAAAAGCCCAGCAATTTTATCATCCATAAGAAAAATCAAAAAATACTATGTTTTATATGGTATGAAATTTGGTATTAAAATGCTGAGTATAAATTTAGGTACGCAGAGATACTTTTTTTTCTCAAGTATGATCGGTAAAATTGCCCAGGAATGTATACTTTTTCCCACGAAATGAGCAGCAAGGCGCCACCCATTCGACAGCTAGTAATCGATCGATTGAACTTCGGCATCAGAAGCATTGGGAATTTCTGCACTGCAGGATTTAGTATCATTGCATTTTTCTCGTCACGAGTATTCTAATTTACGTGCGACACACAAAGATTGTCCGAACGTCCTGTTAAGAAATTTCAGGCGAGGCAGTAGTAACTTCAATTCACGTCAAGCACTATACTGGGTGTATAACTTCAGCCACCATTGCTCGAATCTTTTTTCAAGGTAATGAGACCAAAGTTTAGCATAGTGTACACGATAAAATGGGTGTGTGCATCAGTATGCGGTAGTTCGAATGTGACTGTGCATTAATTAGCTAGTAAAGGCTGTGATTGCTAAATGGTATATATGTAAATAAAAAATAATTTGTGAATAAAACTTTTGTATACTTATTTTAGTGATCTAAAAACCAAGACCGAAAAATAAACTTCGGTGAAAAAAATCTTAAGATTAACTCTAAATTTAAAACTGAAAATTTAAATTTTACCTTATAAACACAGGTAGAAACGAAAAGACAGGAGGAAAGTCAGCCTAATTAAGATGAGTAGTACTGTGCTCGCCCTAAGTATCTTGAGCTACTAAATCTTATCCTAAAAAAAAATTTGGTACTTCTATAAATACTTACTACTCTACTTATATACAAAGCCTCACCAGTGATTCCGGCTTAAGTTTGCAAGCTCCAGAGAAGATAAACTCATTACTAGTCCAAAGTCACTCGCTATAGTGATAGATCTAGCGATGCCTTATTCACACGCTTTCCAAATTACTGAATATTTTATTTTTAAAAGTTTTATATATCAAAATTGATCATCTTATATTTCTAAAATATATTTTCAACTTTCTAACGGTTAATTTCATTATTTATGCATAAAATGTCTATTAAAATATCAGATAATCTTTCATCCTTTATCTCATCTAACAAAATCTAAGACCTAAGCTGGAAGGCACCTGGCACAGTGAGAATGAATGTGATGGCCTATTACCATGCATCTCCACTTCTTGGAATGCTAAGATCAGTAGATAGTACTCTCTCAGTCTCTAAATATTTGACGCTGTGGACTTTTTAATATACATTTGATTATTCATCTTATTCAAAAAAAATTTACATAATTATTAATTATTTTTATATCATCTCATTTATTGTTAAATATATTTTTATGCATATATATATAGCTTTACATATTTTTTAAACAAAATAAATAAAACGAACGGTCAAACATGTGTCAAAAAATCAACTGCGTCAAATATTTAATTAGGGGCGGAGGTAGCAGAATATTGGGTCTAGGTGGTATCAGGAACACGACATTTGCGCATAACTTGCGACGTAAGCACGGCTAATGGCAAATTAATGGTCGACTACCGTGTGGATTGTGAATATGAGTATATTGGGTGAACTTGAAGCACGTACTGCATCGATGCCAAACAGTTTGCCTGCCTTTCTAGTAGTGCTATAAACCTAGCTGCATGTGTCGACGATTACTATGAAAACTAAGCCGTAGCGACGATTACCATTGGAAAGTTACCGAACTCTACTAAAATTCAGGTAAATTCGAGAACCTTCTACTGACAAACCTACATCAGAATTTTGTTAGGTAAGTATATCAAACTAAACAACATCTGTATTTTTTATCTTGCCAAAATTTGGGATTTGCTAAA
Organism: Oryza brachyantha; assembly: GCF_000231095.2. Classification (NCBI taxonomy): domain Eukaryota; kingdom Viridiplantae; phylum Streptophyta; class Magnoliopsida; order Poales; family Poaceae; genus Oryza; species Oryza brachyantha. The sequence continues at coordinate 14,236,243 of NC_023163.2, read as the reverse complement.
CTCTAGTTTTATTAATAAATGATACTAGTAAGTTCTATTTTAGCATGAAAGTGAACCAGCCCTTGGATTATATACATCATATCCAAAGGAAATGGAAATGATTATCTACTTCATATGGTAGAACGTAAGAATATATAGAAAATAACCATTACGTCAGTTAACTAGGATGTGCCATTATATAGACTACGGAGAGTTCCGATGATGTGGGATTACTGTGGATAAGAAATAGGAAACCATACAGTATACAGACCTCGTATGTATGTATGGGTCAAAAAGGCAGTTTTGTGCCCCATATACACGTATCACTCCTATTGTTTCAACCATAGGCAAGGGCAGATTTATCACCGGTGCTAGCCGATCTACACCGTTGGAGCCCCCTAGTCTCCTTAACAAAATTTCTGATATTGAAAGCAGTTATCTCTTGTTTAATCTATTCTAATATTTTTTCTATATCCGCCACTGACCATAGACAGGTAGTTTATCTAGGATTACGATGCATAGGGGATGGGATCTACGCTGCACTATTTCCCGTCATCCACATGCTGGCAGTGCAAGGGTCTGTTTTAATGTCCATATGTCTCAAGCTTGGTTTATATCTTTCATGTAAGCTGCTCTCAGTCTAGTTAGAGTAGTTCATTTGGCTCTTTTTGGTATCCTGTTTGGGTGCCTTAGGCCGTGTTCGCCGCCCCCCGCTAGTTAACTTATCCCCTCTTGTTTTTCGTGCGCACGCTTTCTAAACTGCTAAACGGAGTATTTTTTGTAAAAATTTTCTATAAGAAAGTTGCTTTAAAAATCATATTAATATATTTTATATTTTTAATAATTAATAATGAATTAATCATGTACTAATCTATTACTACGTTTTCTGTGCCAGGGATAAGTTAACTTATCCCCTCCACGCCGAACGCGGCCTTAGATGACTTAAGGTATTGTTTGGTTGGTTGAATCTCTAGAATTTTAGTACAAATGTACCTCAAGGTATAACCCTTTTTATACTAAAAAGTATGAGTTTTACTCACATCCTTCCTTTTGTACCTCGAGGTACCGGTAGCTCACGGTGCCAAATCGTTTCTGATTGTTGGATCCAATAGTGCATGTCCTACTTAGCTAGATCCAATGGTGAGACACGATTTGGTACCTCGAGATACAAAAGGAAGGATGGGAGTAAAACTCAAAAAGTGTGATACCTTGAGCTATTTTTTTAAGGATGGTAAAAAAGCTCAAAATTTGGTTATTATCTCTTCTTAGGAATGGTGATGTTGCCACATGATTCATTTCAATGAAAAATAATTTAAGTCTATATTGAACAAATTGTCAAATAAGTTTAATTTAATTTTTATGACAGCTAGTCTAAGTCTTTCATTTGAACAAAATGTTTATAAGTTAAACTAAACTAAATGATTTATGTAGAGTACAAATGCATATATTACTACTGCACCCCAACACTTGATGAACAGAATTTTGTTTTTACATATTAGATACACCATGCATGTGTATGGCATGATTTCTACAAGTGCTTTGTACCAAGCTAACACTACCACAGATGAAGTTATCTGTACCGGGTATAAGCCCAACACGAAATCTCCAACACTGGTGAGGGGAGCTCATTAGTGCAGCCCAGCGGCCATCATCTCGGAAAGATTCTGGTCCGAGCTTGACGAGGCGTACCAGGAGGACATCGGCAAAACCTTCCTGGAATCCGCCGATGCCGCCATGTATGGTGCTCTTTGGTGAGAGGAAGGGGAGGCGGGAACGCGGTGGGAATCGACGGTGGCAGTTTTGGGGGCTCGGAGCTAGGGCTCTAGGTGCTTGAGAAACGCCGGAGCAGATTGGGCTACAGTGTTCAAATGAGGAGGTTTGAAGCAGCGGCGGCGGAGAAGAAGACGAAGAGGCAGAGTAACGGGAGAGCTGAGTGGGTCATTAATGGGCCCAACGGCTAGAAAATTTCCGTTGATGGGCTAAGTACTATTGTGTCTCTTTACGAGCAAAGCGGGCCGAAATTCGTGGTGCTGGCACGATTGATACTATGCCTATATAAGGAACGTTACAGATTTACGGTTGTGCCAAATGGTAACATAAATTTCGTAATTTCCTTCAAAAACAGGGAATCGACGGTGCGCCTATATTTCAGGCCCACGACTGTATTTACACAGGCACCGATCGATATCGCTCATGGCACTTAATTACGTGTTGTTCACCTGTGTCTAAACATTAAGTAAACCCGAATATACTTGGTACTAACTACTCAGCTATAACGGTTAAGCAATTTTTGCGTAACCTACCCTACAGGCAGAACATAACTATAAATTATATGTTTGGGTAGATACAGCACAAAAAACCTTCTCCAAACCACTCGGGTACAAAACGCTCGAAGAGAGCAACCAAAGCTAGGTACCACTTAGGTCCGAAAGCACTCGAAACAATGTTGCTTAAGTCAGGAAACTAGATTGAAACTTCGAGAACTCATTTTATTGAAACTTCGAGAACTCATTTTATTGAAACTTCGAGAACTCATTTTGGGTAACAGTCCATAGATAACTTCATGTTTAATTGTTATGCATTTAAGCATAGAGTTGGGGGCTGCACCTATTAGGAGCATCTTCGATGGACCTAAGTTTTTAAACGGTCTCGAGAAGGCTCTATGTTTAATTGTTACATATTTAAGCATAGAGTAGGGACTACACGTAATAGGTGCATCCTATTTCTTTCTTCCATTCGGAGCCCTCCACGGCCTCTCCAATCATTATGGAATACTCGGGATCACCTAAGAAGCACTTGGAAAACGTTCGGGAAGCACTCGGACGTTGTCAAACATACTGTGTGAAGATGTTTCTGATGATCTGGCCATCTACACAAACGATTTGCGCTGCTATAGATGACTCCGAGGGCTATTGTGAGATACCTATACTAGGAGTATCTGTAGACTATATAAATACATATAATTGTAGGGGTGCCTATATACATATAATTGTAGGGGTGCCGAATAGGAAGGAGTTTATATCCGTATGGTATCAATCGGAGTTTGGTAAATATTGGATTTCATGCTGCAGTGCCGCACATACCATCTTCTATTTTGCTTTTCAACCTAGGCTGGCTAGCACAATGATAACTGAGTTATTCGATCAGGACTGGGATGCATCGGAAATCTATGATGCACCAGATTGGTGAGTGCGGAATACCGAAAGGATCCCTACGGTGAGCTCATCGATGCGCAGCTTGCATGGCCAGCTAAGGTTTCAAAGCAAGTAGCCAGCCAAGCCCAAGGAAATACAACACATGAACGATTATTGGACCGTAGCCGGAGCGAATGAAAATTTCTACTTAGAGTGTGCCATGCTATATATGGGATCCTGCAACATCATATGGCTCTTCATCATTTCCCTGCTGCCACTGGAGTATTAGTTGACACACGTGCATGATAATATGATGTCATCCTAATTAATACTCAACTCTACATTAAGTTACTATTGGAAAATTCAGTCTCATCACATCAACTTGCTTCTGTTGAGACATGCATGCATGGATGATCGATCACGATCTGCTGGGCTGACATTTTCTCAAATTTTAATGTCGTAAAGTTTAAGTAATTTACCTAGGCGTCCTCATATATTTTTCCGATGAGAAGTTTACCGAAATTGATTAATGGTTTCAGACCTATCACCATGCACCGGATGGCCTGTTGAACAATATATATAACAATAACAGAATTTCTTACGGTACCCTCTAATTAATATGCATCGTTTATTTGGTTTAATACGATGGTTTAGATGAAACTTATACTACTTCCTAAGTATTGGGAAGTAGGAAATTTGTAGTTGTAGAATGGTAAAAGGTTTAAACGGCACAAGCATAATCCAGGAATAAGGCAAGTTCATTTCCAAATCTCAATCCGAAATGCGTTTGCTGACGGCTGCCTCAAGCGCGGCCAGGCAACCACGCAATCATACAGTAGTGGCAATTTTTCCAATGAAAAGTAATATAGCGCGGACACGATAATTGTGGCGGACTCCGGTGCATTTTACTGGTAGTAGAATTTAATACATACCGTTAATCTATTTTTATCCGATGGCCATGATTAAATTATACTACCAATAATATTAAGTGTAATAGAAATTTGAAGGGCTAATATCGTCCTTTTCACTGTGATCTTTATTGCAAAAAACAAAATTAAAAAAATATTGCTAATCAAGTAATTAACAAAGTACAAAAATATTTTTTTTCTACTAGTAGTATACTAGTACAAGTAATATACACCGGAGAGTTGCCCCGATAATTAGTTAGACAATTAGCCTTTTCATCCTCTATTACAACTTTAAAACTATGCAAAAATTATGAATTTGTTTTTTTTTTTGAAAGATCACCGGGGGAGCGAGAAGCCCCACCTGAAAATATTATTAATTAAAGGAAATAGTTATTACAGGAAGTAGAGGGGGGCTAAAACAAGAAGGGCAGGAAAAAGGGAGGGGGCAGAACATTAAGGAATTAAAAAAAGAGATTTCCAGTTGCCTATTACATATCTATCTGAAGGCTTTAGACGATAGGACCAGAGGTTTGCTTCAAGGACACAGTCTGATAGCAGTCGTGGAAGCGACGGTGGCAGAGATTTGAAGATGACTTCGTTTCTGTGGTTCCAAAGTCTCCAAAGGCACAACAAAAATAAACTCTTGTTTAGCATCCTCGGAATTGATGCTGGCGGGGGTTGCAGGTATATGTCTATCGCAGGCGAAGATATATTCGCCCAGAAGTCAGACACGAAACGGCAATTTATAAAGATATGGTCAGTGTCTTCTGTAGGAGTCTTGCAAATCGCACATTCTGCCTCTTGGATAATTTGCTTCTTGAGAAGATTTGACCTGGTAGGCAATTTATTTTTTATCAGAAGCCAAGCAAAGAATTTGACCTTGTGGGGGGCTGGGTTTTTCCAAATAAAAGTATGTTGGGACCAGGATTGTCTGTCTGATTTAATGGATAAATAGAGCTTTGCCGGCACTTGTCTTCCTTCTCTGTCCTGAAAGGATGTAACTCTGGTGTCTTTGTGATTTGTGAGGCTGATATATTGAACTGTATGTATGAGTTGTTCCAGTTCTGAAAAGGCTTGGGCCTTCTTGAAGGATCAAAACAAAGTTAAACAGACCTACCAGAGAGGGTGAATGGTGGAGAAAACCAAAACCCAAAAATTTTTCGCGGAATAAAAGATTACCTCTTTCGAAGAATATCTTCATCGCCTCGCTCCTATGCCACCGCTACCTTGAGCGCGCCGCTCCTATGCCGCCGATCAGATCGTCGGATCGCGCCACTCCTATGCCGTCGATCAGATCGTCGAAATCTAGAAAGTCAACAGCGCCGATCAGATAGTCAGAATCTAGAAAATCACTGGTAGATGAAAGCCGAAGACGTAGATCGAATCAACTTGACTTTATTGCATCAACTAGAATTTACAAAGCGCACCAACAATGCTACTCTCAAAATTGTTGACCTAGAACCAACAACTATTCAACTCAAATTTTCTAATTCTAAATATCACAAAAAGCATACTAAGAGCATACCCTTCGATACCTATTTATAACAAAATAATCTATCTCATATCTCAAAACATCGAATTTCTATCGGACAGCCGCACAGGCCGAACCCATCTGCCGTACGCACGCACCACATGACAAAAAAAAAACCAATCCAACACGACAACCATGCATACGTACGGCCATCCATGTACGTCCCGTACATGTATCTCTCCTGCTACAGTAACCGAAACACTGTAGCACAAATAATCAAACTCCTCAAGACATCCGACTCAGGTCCATGCACATGCTGCCTGGGCGCAACCGACTGCCTGACCGAGTACCGCACGTACAAGACTCCTTGAATGCTACAGTAACCCGTATTGCTACAGTACCGCTGCACTGTAGCAATCTGATTCACGTAGCAGCTTCATCTTTTTCTTCTCCGATTTACCTCGCGATTTTTCGGTGCTTACACATCCAACACGTGAAGTCCATTATGATTCCATCCCATACGATGTTACTCCACCATGTGCCACCTCATATTCAACATCGTCACCCGGCATCCTCGATCGTCCGGATCTCAGCTCCTCCTTGAGCCTAGTCACGATCCCACCGCCGTTGACCGATATTAACCTCCAAGGATCATGACTTTAGTCTAACCATATCACATGACATCCCGACCATCCAGACCTCGGTTCCTCCCTAAACCTAGTCATGGTCCTCACCATTGACCACAGTTGACCTCAAGTCAACTGCACACATAGAGACAAACCAACCGTTTCCAAGCACAGATATCGCAACCTGATTCACATTAATTACACACACCGACACCAATTTATAAACCAATTGTTCATCACAAAACATCGATCATAACCATGATCTTATACATGGTGTGTTAGCATGTCCCGCACCGAGCAATCTTTGTTTTTGCAGTGAGTGTATAGTGTTGGAAATCTGTCTGCCATCTTTTCATTATGTAGCCATTTGTCATGCCAAAAGGATGTGTAGCAGCCATCTTGTATATTAACTGAGGTATGTTGTTGGTATAAAGGCAGCAAGGAGTGTAAAGATTTCCAATGATTTCCCAGATTCTGTACTCGTAGATAGTTTCCCTTTTGTTCCTGCCAAATCCATAGCGCCCAAGGGGTGGCTGCCACATGAAGTCTGTGAAGGTGTTTTGTGAGCAAACATAAGTTCTGAGTAGCCAGGTCTTTGACCCCTCGTCCTCCTAAAGATTTTGGATAGCATAACTCTTCCCAGGCTACCAAGCATTCTGCTCCAACACAAGTATCTTGACCTGCATTTACTCCCTTTGGAAGTAGTAAAGCACTCATAGCATACTATATCGGAAGTGAAGACAGAAGGGGGTTTATGAGGATTACTCTGTCTGCCTTGGATAAAAGAGTCGCCTGCCATCCCGCCAAATATCTGTCACAAGCACTGATTAGAGGAGAGAAAGCAGTAAAGTTTAGTTTTTTGTTGGACAGAGGAAGACTCAGGTAAGTGAAGTCTGTGGGAACTCTCCCAGGGTGCAACCCATCGCTTCAGCAAAGTAAGCTGGTGATGTATCTCCAGTGTTCATGCATATCAGAGTGCTCTTAGAGAAGTTTATTTGAAGTCCGGTCGCATATGAGAAGTTCTGCAGAATTTCCTTTAGCAGGGTTACATTGTTTCTGCTAGCTTTGCAAATTATTAGGGTATCATCTGCATACTGGAGCGTTGCGGCTGGTAGACCACCAATGAGAGGATGAGAAACTTAACTTGTTTGGATTAGCCTTTGTAGAACATCGGCTACCAAAATGAAAAGATACGGTGACAGTGGATCCCCTTGTCGAAGAACTTTCTTGCAGTTTATCCAACCTCCCTGGACTCCATTTAATAGAATCGCTGATTTTCCTGATGATAAAAGTTGATATATCCATTGGATCCACCTGTGTGAGAGACCTCTGCAGTGAAGAATACGTTGCAGACTATCCCAGTTAACTGAATCAAAAGCCTTTGCAAAATCTAATTTCAGCACTAGAGTAGGGGCTTTCCTTCTGTGGCAGCATTGTACTAGTTCAGTAGCATAGATAAAGGTTTCCAAAATACTTCTACCTCTCAAGAAACCCGTTTGGTCAGAATGGATGATTTTTTGTATCTCAGGCTCAAGTCTATCTGTGAGAGTCTTTGAGAGGAGTTTCACCGAGCAGTTTTGAAGCGAAATCGGTCTGAAACTTTCTGGTGTCATAGGTTTTCCCATCTTATGAATCAGAACTATGAAAGCTCTGTTGATTTTTTTCTAGTTGTAAAGAGCCCTCATAGAAATGTAGCAGGATGTGTAGCTTCCTAGTATCCCAAGCAGCTTGATAGAAACTCGGTCCAAAGCCGTCCGGCCCAGGTGCACTGTCTTTGCTCATTTGCCATAAAGCCTTTTTGATTTCATCTTCAGAAAAGGGCTGGTCAAGGTGGCTGGCCAGGATGGTACTCTGGTTAGAGTAGAGACCCTGCAAGTCAAAGTTCCAATGAGTCGGTTGATCTTGTCCAAGACATTATTTGAAAAAGTTGAAGAGAATTGTTTCTTTCTTATGATGATCGTAGTGGCGGATGTCCTGCTGTCGTATGTATCTTATGTGATTGTTTCTCATCTTTCGAGAGGCATTAGCATGGAAAAACTTTGTGTTTTCACTCCAGAACTTAATCCGTTTTATCTTTGCTCTCTGCTTCCAATAGGAATTTTCTGAGTGAATCAGGTCTGATAGCTTGTCGTAGAGGCATATTGAGATCACTCTTTCCTCTTCTAAAAAATCCAGGTAGTCAATCACCATTTTGCAAGTTTGTTGCAAGGACTGGACCTGCTTCATATTTTGCTTCCAAATCTTTGCTCTTTGTCTTGCCCTTTTGAGTGACCCTGCTGCTTCGGAGTCCTCATCGGGTTGAGCCCAACTTTGTAAAACTGAAGGTAGGAACTCAGTATTGGAAAGAAGAGAGTTTTCAAACCGAAAAACCGAGCTTTTTGGGGTGGACGTCTGGATCAGCATAGTGAGAGGCACATGGTCTGAAGTTGTTCTAGTTTCGCAAGTCAGAGAGCAGTTTGGGAGGATGTCAGCCCAACTGAGATTGAAGAAAACCCGGTCGATTTTTGTTAAGGTTGGTACTGCACGCTGGTTGGACCAGGTGTAGAGCCTATCTGAAAGAGGGAGTTCTAGAAGGCCAAGGGAATGAACGATGTCACTAAAACTATTAGCAAGAGAGGCATCAAAATTTGCATTGTTTTTATCTTCCGGACGCCTGATTAGATTGAAGTCTCCTAAGAGCACCCAAGGGCCAGAAATGTTTGAAGCAAGTTCTTGTAGGTGCGCTAGGAAGTCGGGCTTTAAATCATGACTCGATGGAGCATAGATATTTGTTAGGACGAAATCGAGGGAGGACAGGTTATGGTGAAATTTGATAGAGAGGGAATATTTTCTCAAAAAAAAAAAAAAAGAGAAGATGTTGGAATCCCAAGCAGTAAGAATTCCCCCCACATGATCCGGAAGAATCAACGGTGAGAAAGGAGTCCAGGTTTGGTGATACAAAACTTGTTGCCTTGAGCCGATTAATAGATTGTAGTTTGGTTTCTTGGAGCAAGGCAACTGAAGGCATAGCTGAGGCGATTACGTTTTTAATCTCAGAACATTTAGAATTGTCACCTAGGCCACGAACATTCCAGCACAAGATTTTAAGAGAACGAAGAGGTTCAGACATAATAAAGGGTTAGGTCAACTAGACATATCACGATACAGTAATGACCATGATAAGGAGTGGTGGATAAACAGAGACTGAGAGAAAATATTACAGACTGCAAGATAGAAACAAGGAACAAAGGAAGTCTAGTAGAACTATAGGTAGTGACCACCGGAAGCTGTGTAAGCGAGTTTGGAGAAACAAAGGTAGAGAGCTCTGAGTTGATGTGCAATTCATTTGGTCTTGTTTAGCACCATGTGCAGTTCTTGAATCACTTTGTCACTGAGGTTGCAAGCTGCTGCAAGCTAAGCTTGTTTTGGTTGTGTCTTCCAAGAGATTGAATTTTTTTTTTTTTTGAAAACTTGCTGCAGAGTGACGGAACAAGTAGCGAGAGCTTCTCTCTCATCTTCTTGATTCTTGTGGCCTTGGATTTGATTGATTCAAAACAAGCTGATTCTTTGGCCGCTAGGCGTGAGCTGTCTTATTTTTGCTGCCTTGTCTAGGTTTCTTTTGGCCCTTTATTTACTCGAATATATGCAGCCATTTTTATTTTAAGAACTTTAGGAACTTAGCCTAAATAGAGGACTTAGCCCTCTCAAATACCCAAATCTGAAATTTATGCTCCTATAAAGATTTAAACCTAAGACCTTAAGTACTACTCAGATCACTGCAACCACTGGGCTACATGCCCTTTCACTTTCTTTTGGCCCTAGCTTTCTCTTTCCTAGTAACCAGCTCATGTTGCAGATGAAGTAAAGTCTGCTCTAAAGAAACATCCTGATCAGGGAGGTTGGAGTCATCATCTTCTCCTGTCATTTCATTTATCTGAATCGAGTCCTTTAGATTTGAGCCGTTCTCAGAAAGTAGAGAATTTTCCGAAAAAACAGGCTTACTGGAAGGCATAGCAGGGTCAAAGTGACTCCCTGTAGGCGAAGAGGGGTTTGGGATTTCTGCATTGTCGTGCCAGGGCAGCGCCTTCAAGACTGTTGGCCAAACCAAAGTAGTAGCTAGGCTCACAGAGGGAAACCAAGCTGTTTTGTTGCTGATGAGAGATGTTCTGTCCTGATTTTGCTGATGCTGGGAACGATTTGTCGGGTTCCTGTTAGGCTGAAGAAACCGAATGGGCGGCTGTGGTGGGCCATGATAGGAGAGGAAACGATTCATGTAGAGGCCATCTTGATCTTCTCCCTCAGACCTACTCCAAGACCGAACGACCCTGATCCTTGCTACAACTCCTGGGTGATCATTTGGTTTGTGAATCCACAGGTCTTCTGGAATTGTAGTAGACAGATGGGTCATGAGAACCAGACGCAAGGAAGAATGATCTTGCCCCATTGTGCAGCGTTCGTCGATCTCGACTACTTCTCCAATCCCACTGAAAGCAACCACAATGTCTACTGGAAACCAATGCTCTGGAGGGAAATCTCTGACTCCTAACTGGTGCAGCATGTCGGTTCTGGTTTTGGAAGAGCACTCCTGGTCTTGCGTGCGAAGTACTGGATGGTTGGACGTAGGATTGTGCATGCGGCGGCGATGGAAGCAGCGGTGGTGATGAGCTGAAGATTTTCCGACGAGCGTCTGGGTCGCCACCGCCGTCTTCCGCTGCATCGCCTCCTTTTTCGCCAGAGGCCTTCGACATCGGGCTTCAAACTCCTTTTTTGAAACTTTTTCCCCGGAACAACGTGTCTCAAGCTGAAATCACGAATAACTAGGCCGTGTATACTGCCGGGCTTGGTGAGCGCCGCCGTCGCAGTGCAGGTTGCACGTCGTGCCCCGCAAACGGCGCAGCAGCTGGCCACGCCGGCGGCGAGCAACCTCCGGCGTGCTGCTGCGGCGCCGGGTGCCTCGGAGACGGCGGGACGTACGGCGGACGGCCTCGCCAGCGCCCGCCGCCGTGCGGGTGCGGCGGCCGTGGCGACCTCGGCGGCGGCGGGGCGTACTGGGACGGCCTCGCCAGCGCGCCGCCGTCGTCTGCTCCGCTCAGCAACGCTGACGCACGTCGATGTGGCTGCTGGTACAAGAATAGTTACCAATTTAATTAGAGCTTTTTTTTTACCGTCCTTGAAAAAATATCTCGAGGTATAACTTTTCAGTGTAAAATATATGATATCTTGAGATACTTTGTACCTTAAGGTACTTAAAAAATTATACTAAAATTATTATTACCTCGAGATACTTTTTAAGGACAGTAAAAAAGCTCATTTAATTAATATCGTGTCAAGCTCCTGCAAGTTTACTTAATCCAGGACGCCTAGCTGCGACAGGGGCTCATTGTCAATGCAACTGTTAGAAAATATGGCTATATAATGTTGGTTATATAGCTGCCAAATACACCGGCTTTAATCTAAATTGCACCATATAGATCAAGAAGCGTAGGAGTAGCTAGTGGTGGGTTATATGGATCCAACTAAATTTCAATCTTAGCCTAACATTAATCACCCCTGCTTATACGGAACTAAATATGATCAAGTGTCATATCCTCCTCTGATTCTTGTTCTCCTTATTGCGTTGGTGGAAGTCATGGGTGTATCTCGTAGTAGTTGGGAAGTTTTAATTCTATCGATCACAAAAAACAGACTCCTTTTCTCTTAGCAGTATCTCTTATTTATTCCTTAGTTGAGAAGGGCACTATGAACGTACTGCGAAAGTTTTTCCCTTCTACAATTCTATATCTTCGCGCGATCGATAACCAACCAAAAGAATCAACCAACAGCTATAGCACAATGCCAGTAGTACACTTTGGCATTTGGTATGTGTGCTTGGGAGGTATGGGGAAGCTTGCAGGTTTTGAAGAAACTCTTTTGCTTGCGAATTCGTCAGGCTCGGCCTCCAGCCATTTGCTCGACAGTGATACCCAAGCATGCATGTATGTGCACCATTCATTTTGAGATAACGAGGTATACCATCCTGAATAACCTGTTTATTTCAGTTTACATCATGCGGTAAACCATCAGATTAAATTTGGAAAGTTGACCAGCTGATGAAAAAACTAATCATGTAGACTAGTATTATTATTTGATCATTGAATCGTTTCAATAGAGTTTAATTATTTTACATATATCTTTTTTTTAAGGAGGTCAATCGCTGCTAATTCTCCACTAGGTAGCTGAGGCCGCGCTCGTCACCTCCGCTTAGCTAACTTATCCCTTCTCGTTTTACGCGCACACGCTTTCTGAAATGCTAAATGGTGTATTTTTTTAAAAAAAATTCTATAGGAAAGTTGTTTTAAAAAATCATATTAATCTATTTTATATTTTTGATAATTAATAATTAAATAATCATGTACTAATTAATTACTATGTTTTCCGTGCCGGATAAGTTAACTTATCCATGCCATGCCGACGCGGGCACCTCCAGTACCAAACAAAAATAAAAGGGTACTGTTGATGGTCTATTTGGATTTCGCGCGACTAAACTAAATTAAGCAAGCTAGTCGCTAAATTTGTGTAGTTATTCTAATAGTACCTAGATTAATTTGAGGTTTCGTTCCACGAGTTTATATAACAATTGAGAAGGTGTGAGCCAAGTTAAATTTTGTTTACTTTGATTTATTATAGAGTGAAGTGTACCAGCGGTCTCTAAACTTGTATGTATGTGTCATCTAGGTCCCTGCACTCTTAAAATATATTTTTGGATCCCTGAACTTGTCCAGGGGTGTCATATAGGTCCAAACGGGCTCTATCCCACTCTATCCGCTGACGTGGCAAGCCACGGTGGCGCCTATGTATTGGTGGGGCCATGTGGTTCCCACATGTCAGTACCTCTCTCTTATCCTTATTCTTTTCTCTCCCTTCTCGTAGGGGCCACTGTGGCATGCCACGTCAGTGGATAGAGTGGGTCAGAGCCTATTTGGACCTATATGACACCTCTGGATAAGTTCGGGGACTCAAAAATGTATTTTGAGAGTTTAGAGACGTAGATGACACATGCACACAAGTTTAGAAACCGCTGGTGCACTTCACTCTTATTATATTTTAGATAATGAAAAAATATTTTCCATAAATTTTTTGACGTAGCATTCATTCATTCATGATACAGTAATGAAGTCAAAGATCATATCATTGAATTTCTTATATCCTTTCTTGCTGGCCGACTAGACGGGCTGCATAATGTTTGTTGCTTGCCTAGGATGTGCATTCATGGCGTTGCAATTGTATTACACTTGAATGCCTGGTGTAACTAACCAGGGTATTCATCTTTTGGCTTTTTCAAGAGAGAACGACACGGTATATTTACAAACAAAAAACAATTGATGAATAAAATTTTTATATACATGTTATTAGCAATCTAAAACTAAAGGATAAAAAATAAACTATGATAAGGAAACCTCAAAATCATCTTAACTGAATATTTAAATTTTGACTTATAACTACGAGCAAAAAAAAAAAAGAGACGAGGCTGCAGAAATCAGATCGACAACTTCGGCACTTTTAACTTATTGTCACTCTTTACCAGTTGATTATGAGCTTACTCACAACGTCTTATGAGAGAAAAGTAACAAATATATTGTTCCTCGCTCGCAAGAGTGACAATAAGTTAAATTTTCCTACGACTTCAGCAGCGTTAGCAGCAACTGCGTGCGGAGTAATGCTCGAAGCTCTCCAATAAACGCATTTGTACTACTGTAGTACTGTAACTGCTGAAATGAATACTGAATAGTACATATCACACAAATCAACCAAGTTTGATTCCTTCATTTCCTGAAGAGGAAAAAAGAAAGAAAATGCTTGTATAGGGCAACACTGTTGTTACTAAGCATACATGTTTGCGTGCTTTGGGGCATCGGGAATCTAGCATCTGAACCGGGTTAGGCTAGTTACTCTTGACAGCACTACTGCTTGCGTTATCAGCACGAGGTAGCTGCCGATTGTGGTGTGAATAACACTCTAAAACAAGACAATGGTCAAACAATAATGTAATATTTTTTCCCTAAATCTAGTCACCGTTGGACAGAAAAGACTAAAAAGCAGCACAATAATTCCCTAATTATATCACCCTTGGGTAGAAATAACCAATAAAAATAAATCATATTTAAATTAACATGAAATCATAGATAACATTGGTTAATAAATAATTTTCAATCATAAATTTCTTCCAGCAAACTTCTCATTGGTTCCATATAACATTTGTATTTCGGTAGCTTAAAATGGGTACGTAGTAAGCAACATTTGTATTTCGACCTTAAATTTTTCATCACGCTCCTTGCTTTTTTTCTAATTTGTTATTAGTCTAGATTTTGCAAAGCAGCCATCATCAGAGAAAATAAAATCACATCAATAAGTAATTTTACAGTACTTGAGTAGATACTAAGAGATATCAAAATTTTAGTGTAAAATTTAGTACAGGTACTATGAGGTACTAAATTTTACACTGAAATTTTGGTACTTCATGATACTTTCTCAAAGACTATAAAATTGCTCCACAACAATACCCTATAAACTTTCAGGAACTCTTTCCTCTTCCCCTCACTCCCGATCATCTCCCCTCCTCCCCATCCCCCCAAACATTTCCTCGGCATCTACATTCGCCGCTATCTCGCCCCTCTCTCCTGCCCCACTTACCAACAGGTATCGATCTCTCCTGACAAATTTTGTGGTGGCACATTGGTGGCGTTGTTGCTCGGGCAGTGCTGTCGAACTAGCGACGGTGGTCGTAGCCAAGTCCTCCGCCATGGACACAGCCAAGTGTTCACACGACCTGTTAATGGTAGTGGCTAGGGATGAAAACGGCCGAAACCGGTCAGAAACGGTATCATATTAATAATATTTTCGAAAAACGGTATCGGCATGGTCAGGAAATTTTCATATTTATGAAAATTTATGAATTGCACTACTTAATACGAAATTTAATAAAGTTCAGACGGTAACTGAAAATGTTAAATTTTAAGATATCATATTTATTTTTTTTTTTTTGAAAACAGTATCGGTACGGTCGGTAAATTTACCTTTCGTTTTCATCCCTAGTAGTGGCGAGCCTCCTTCGGCAAAAGTAGATCAAGAAAATGAGGTCCAAAAACCCGGCTACTACAAGTGCTCTTTGGCTCCCCTAAGCAGGGGCGGAACTAGAAAATAGTGAAGCATGGGGCTGAGCTAGTATCATCTTATTCATTTTTAAAATTTATAAGATAATTTTATATAATTTGAATGATATTTTGGATCATGCTTAGGCTCAAGCCCTAATTGCCCCAGGCGTGGTTCCGCCACTACCCCTAAGTGTTCTTCTGTGGCGGTGGTAGTTCCCCCAACATGGAGGATCTGGCCATGGTCAAGTTCCGCTCGGTGGCAGCGGCCGGCTGTTCCAACTACTCATTGGATCTGTCGTCGGCAGAGCATTCCGGTTGGTGGTCAGTTGCCCTTTCCCGTTCATGGACTTTCCCATGTGCTACACTCTTTCTCAACTTCTCCTGCTGCTTTTCTTCAAGCCAACCATGGCTTGTAGGATCCACGCTCTGACACCCATGAGGACACCCCCAATCCTAGCGGCCATGCATTGCTCATGCCTAAGTAGAATACAGTTAACACATTGACGTCTCATTGAGTTGCATATATAGGTAAAAAGATTTAGCCCAGAAAATTAATCGAGATAGAGATCGAATGAGCTCAACACCAAAATGAAAGGGACTTTTTGTTTGAGAAGAGTTTTAAAATTAAAACAATTGTAGTAAAACAAAAGGATAGGTTCTGAATTTTACGAGAATTGGGATCAACCAGAGGACCCTATAGCAGTGACACCTGTCAAATTTGGTCAAACAAGTTAAAAAAAAAAACCTTGTATAGCCGTATGCCTTTTTCTATCAAATTTAATGCAAATGGCTATAAAACATTCTAAAGCAGATTGAAAGTGTATAATGGCGTGTATCACTCAACATATAATAAAGTTCAAATCTACCTATGTTTGGGTTTGAATAATACCAATATTGCCCATATGCTGGATTGTCTGTATTGTTACTATGTGTAAATTAAGTTTTGACTTAAGATTGTGTATTATGGTATATATGTATGATGTGAAATATTTTGAAAAACTTTTGTAACTGTTTGGATGGTGTTTGAACAAAAGAAAAGACATTCACTCAAGGGAAGAAATGAGTTTCAACCTCATGCCAGCCAGCAGTACTGCTAGGTAAGTGCACTAAAATGTACAACAAATATGTTCAATTTTTTTTAAAAAAGGGAATTTTGTCTAGAGCTATCTTGAACATTGCTTGATCAATCACTAATGAACAAGGGACCAAAAGAGGAAACCGCATGGTCATTGCTTGATCAATCACTAATAAATTCATCCCTTCATCGTATACCCTCATTTTCTTTCACTCCTACTTATGCTTATAAGCCAAATTTTAAATCTTCAACCTTAAATTTGGAGTTGATTTATTTTTGTTTGAATCCAAGTATATAAAAGTTTTATTCATGAATTATTTTCCATTTGTAAATATATCATTTGGTTTTTTCTAAAAAAGCCAAGTGATCACTCCCATGATCAACTCCCTTAACATATATATACTCTATTATTGGCTCTCTGGTAGGTACAGTTCTTTTGAGCTCCAAGGCTGGTGGATCCATAGCAAGGCCACCAATACTGCACAGGTGCGCTTCTGTATTCATGGGCAGCTAAGCAGCTTCATAGCGAATGACAAACAGCGTGGAGGTTGGGTGGGAAGCTACTTCTTCCTGCCTTACCACCAGAGGCGTGTTGAATCCGAAAGCTGCAAGGGTATATGTATATTTCCCTCGTTGAACGCTACAGAGAGTATACTGCAGCTAACACAATTTGGACATACAAATACTTAATGTGTTCCCTTATTTCCTGAAGCCACTCATTCCAAAGAAGCATGCTTGCATATGTGTTGCTCTGCATTTGACAGTCTATGAATATCTTTGCCACCAAAATACGGAGGCTCGTTTTATATAGAGGACATACTCTTTATCAACTTTTTGACAGTCCTTGAAATGGTACCTTGAGGTATCATATCTTTTAGTATAATAATTTTTTAAAAATATTTGGTATCTCGAGGTATTAAAATTCTACATTACAAATTTGGTACCTCTAGGTATTTTCTCAAGGACCATATTCCCACTCTTCATATGTATGGTTTGTATGGCATGTTAATTCATGTGGAAGATATGAATATTGTGTACTCATGTAGAAGGCGTAACTTGTTATGCATAGATGGATCCAACAGATATTAGATAGACTATACCTCAGATAATATATTGTCATCTATATCATCTTGTAAAGATAAGAAAACCAAAGTTGTATTCAGCTAGGTTTTCCACCTTGTAACTCTGTCATGTGGTATATAAAGGGAGGCACAGGGACCCTCAAGGGCATGAGGAGACACAACATCATCGACACAATTGGCGGAAAAAATCCATCAAATAGGAGTAGGATACTCACATCGAGGAACTGAAAATGCATAAATAGTTGTCATCCGCATCCATTGTGCTTTAGGTCTTATGTGCCACCCCCCCCCCCAATATTTGTTGCAATGACAATTCACATCCTCCTTAAATTAAATTAAGTTGTGATTATCAAATCATGAGTGCAACTAAACCACCAGGTTAAAATATGATGTCCTTATTGACGCACATGGGATGCATACAATAATCAATTTGTCCCTTGCCTCTAATTCTAATCATATTGTGTCAAGAGGCACATTACTAGCTGTGTGTGGATGGTGTTGTACCGGTGTGTGCTTCTTCCATGTACTTGAAAAGAAAAAAAAAAGGCTATGTGCATGGGAGACGGATCGAGGGAGCAAAATGACACTACTACAAATTGCATCTTCACAGGCGAGCCCATTTGACATCCCAACCATGTTGTACGAACCACCATTTGTGATGGGATGGACGGCTACTAAGATGTTTCAGTTCGCCAGGTTGTCTCTTGCCTACTCATGGATTCAGCAGGCAGTTCAAAAGGTTGACCTATTTGGGAATCTCCGGATCTATGCTTATTTTCAACTCCCCGAAGCATTTCGTCGCTTGCTACACCCTTCCTCGTCTCTGGGTACCTAGGTATCCACCGGCCAGTGGGGGCTTGGCTTGCCTGTGAAAAAGGAATATCGCAGGCGGTTGCCTAAGGTGCCCCCTGCGATAGACACCCTAAAAAGTTTTTAAGTAGAGTAGAACATAAGAGTATTTTTTTCATCCTTGAGTAGGTACCATGAGGTACCACTATTTTCTATATAAAATTTGGTTCCTTAGATACTAGAAGGTACTAAATTTTATATACAAAACAGTGGTACTTCATGTACCTCCTTAAGAATGGGAAAAATGCTCACAACATAAACATCCATCACATAAACAGAACATATACATCCATCATATAGAAAGCGGACCATAAAATAATTGAAAGTACAACTTTTATATATCACAAACAGATTATACAAACCATAAACATACTCATCCATCACGTATATATCATATCATATTTGAGACATTGTGGATGATATGGATACAGAGTACACTCACATAAAAGGTATAACAGACTATGGATAGGGGGTAGTTGGGATTCAGGATATATGAGATAGACTTATGATCAAGACATGATCGGGTTATCACAGTTGGTCAGATAGTCCGACATCGTGTTGATTGTCCTGTCTAGCTTTCATGCCTACATAGCCAAGTGCTAAGCTAGACTGTCCGGCATCACACGGATAGTCCGATTCGCTCAAACATAGAGCAAACAAAATTTGGATAGTTGAAGTGGTTGCATGTATTTGGTGCATGGTTGTAGTACTTGCAATAGAGAACATAGACCTAGTGCGCATGCCACCTAGACTCTGGTTCGAGAGACACTTCAAGTTACTAAAACAAACTCCCCTATCTATAGTACTATTTTCAAATGAAAATAAACCTATAACTATTGCATTCACCCTATTCATTAAATACATTTTCATAGCGAGATTCATTTCTTTTATTTTGATTATTTTTAGATTGTCATAGAATTAGGGGATCATTGGATCATAGGAAACATAAACTTCTATAAACAATCTTGAACCAAACAGTTAGTCAGATCATTATATTATCATTAATCAACAAAACATCAATGCATGAAGGTCTAGAGTTTTCGTCCTCTAGCATGGACAGTGTTACAAGTTAGGTACAAAGAATTCACGCTGATTATCAATGTTGGAGAAGTTGTAAGGCAGCCATGTTCCATGAATGGGTCGCGGTGCTACTGATCATCTTCTCTCTAATTTATCTTTGAAACACCATCCAATACATCTGCATGGAATAGTTCAACTCACGATTACTGACATCAACTCCAATCAACAGTTTGCTTTCCTTGTGCCCCTCATTCCAAACATCGTGTGGGTGTTTGGTGACTTTTTGTTGTGCCATATGGCTCTCTGGCAACAATATAAGCTTCAATGGCTCGAGAACTAACTCATTTTTTTCCTTTTATGATTTGCAAACACAGTAAGAGTCCTTTGATCCAAGTGTTATGTCTGTTCCATCCGCTAGCTGGCTAGACACTGAAGGTACTAAGTTTTTGTACGTGATTGTGATTAACATGTAAGGAAATCATTGTGATTGTGATTAGCTGCCACATTAATAGATCTCTAAGTGATCTCGTCTAGTGGTGGGCTAGCAATACTCAAGTTCTGTACAGTGCAAGACCAGTTTGCAGGTATATATAAGCTGAGAGTCTAATTAAGACAACACCAGGGATCACACAAACCAGATAAAAAAACTTGTGAGCTTTTATTGGTGAAATAATGTGTGTAGTGCCGATGTGGTTTGCAGTTCTTGCATTTATTTGGTTTTCAATAGGATGACACCAGAAAAAAATATATCGCAGAATACCCTTACTCTTGCGTAATGTCTACAATCTCCTTGCAAAAATTTATAAGGACACATGAGATGTTATGTACGCAGTAGAGAGTAATTCTACAGCGCTGCTATACGTACGATTATTTTTGTATGATGATTGTGAGATAAAATATTTTTCTTTTAATTAGACTTTAGGACTCATAGACATTGTCATGTTTCTCGCATGTCCTCCATGCCATTACATTTGATCGTATCGAGATCGGAAGGAAATATCGTATGTGTAGCATTTTCCATAATTCTAGTGCTCAAAATCCCAATGCATTAAAGTCACCCAAATGGTCATTTTCTATGAAAAACAATGAGGTGTATGTACCACATCATGGTATCTACAATCATGCAAAATCTTGCCTTAAATTACGTACTAGAAAAGACAAATCCTCATGTGTTCAAGGAAAGAAATTTGTCCCTTCTATTTTTTCTCTTAATGTATTGTGAGAAATTTTTCATGATTAATATTGTAATTAAATACAATCATGTTACACACGTCAGATTTCCTTTTCACAATTCCCTAAAATAATTCGCTACGACAGCATCTTCAATTTAATGTTGTTTCGTGACAACCAGAAATATGAATGTGCCTCGTGTTACCGGTAGAAAAGACGGTTCTTGACTGATTATGCGTAGGACTATAGGATGTCTGCCCCCTGCTAATGAGCTCGGTATACAGTACAACATCTATTTTATATTACAAATTTTTTTCATTGCCTAAATTTATTATTAATAAATATATATAATCTACGTATAGGTGTAGATTTATTAGTATCTAAATAAATTTAGAAAAAACTAGAAAGTTTTACGTCATGAAATTTTCATGGCGTGAGCTAGGACATGTCAGGTTTCCTTTTCACAATTCCCTGAAAAAATTCGCCGCGATAGCATCTTCAAATGTTGTTTCGTGACAACCAGAAATAATGTGCCTCATGTGTTATCGGTAGAAAAGACAGTTCTTGACTGATTATGCGTAGGACTATAGGATGCCTGCTACTTAGCTCGGTATACAGTACAACATCTGTTTTATATTATAAAATTTTCTAGCATTACCTAAATTTATTTAATAAATATATAGTATATGTCAACCTCTGTTCTATATTATAAAATTTTCTAACATTGTATAAATTTATTTATTAATATATATATATAATCTATGTATAGATTTAGACTATTATATAAATTTAGAAAAAAAATAGAAAGTCTTATGCCATGAAACGGCAATGAGCTGACAAGTGAAGAAGAACCAAAAGTTGATAGAGGCCCACCAGCCACTAAGCTAATTTTCAGGTCCAACCCAAATACATAATTATAATGAAAAATAAACAGGATCCTACACCATGTCCCAACTTTGCCGTCCAACTGCAGTCGGAAAAGATCCACGTATATACCAATACACAATCGGTCAGCACAAACCAATGATCGGTAATTAAGTTCCATTTATATTGACCGACTGTCAATCAGTAATTGTAATATATTTTCCCCGACGAATTGTTAGTCGGTAATAATAAGCTTACTAGACAAACACTCGGCTAGTAGAAACTCGACGACCGGCAATACTAGATCGATGGTCCTTTAGATGAAAATTTTGGCTAGGGATCACCAGCACCCGGAAATCCAAAATTTAAGGGCATTCGACGATCTCCCTCTCCAAAACGCCCACATCCATGCATAAGCGCCGCCACACACCGGCTAGCTAGCATTCTACTGCTTTCATATTATGAGACTTTCTGAATTTATCTAAATTAACATATATATCAATATATATGTTTTGTATATATGTCTAGATTCATTACCACTCATATAAATCTAGGCATGGCAGAAAGTCTTAATAATGTGGAACGGAGAGTAACTCATATTCCGTTTTTTTCATATGCACCCTTCTCAAATGGTCAAAGGTATATTTTTTAAAAAAAGTTATATATGAAAGTTGTTTTAAACCTTCAGATTAATATATTTCTATTTTTTATAATTAATAATTAATTAATCATATACTAATTTGTCAGTTCACCCCTTCTTTCTCCGCCGCCTCCACCACCCTCCTCTCTACTGCCGATCTTGCCACTAGATCTGGCCATATTTCCTACTTGTTATCTACTATTCCCTATGTTTCATATTATAAAACTTTTTAAATTTATCTAGATTCATCTATATATCAATGTATATGTATTATACATTTGCCTATATTCATTAGCACACACATGTATCTAGAATTTTTTTGAGAATTAACCTTACTTTAATAGAAAATCGTAAAATTAGAGGGCATCCATGAAAAATCGCAAATTTAGGGTTCTCGATACGACCCTGTCGAACAACCAGCAGTCGACTGGGGAGGAGATCGGACTAGATCGTCATCCTTGCAGTTGGACAGGGCCTGTCAAACTGCCCCTGTTCGACAGGGGGCCTGTCTAAATGCCAAAGTTAGTCAGGTATCGAACTGCCAAAGTTAGACAGGCCCCCTATCGAACTGTGGCAGTTCGACAGGTCCAGCTGGCTTAGCAGTCGAACGGGTGATACGCCTTGTCGAACTCCCTCCGTTCGATAGGCTCCAGTCGAACGGGTGGTGCGCCTTGTCGAACTCTCTCCGTTCGATAGGCTCCAGTCGAACGCCCACCGTTCAATAGACCCCTAAATTTGGGATTTTCTCCGGATGGTCTATACTTTTGTGGTTTTTCATTAAAATAATATTAATTCTAAAAAAATTCCATGTATCTAGGCAACTAATTCATAAAACGTTTTAGATGGAATAAAATGATGCTATTGTGTTGTTTCTACTTCAGAGTTTATTGGGATTCATGTGTAGGTTTTGGACAACACTGTAATATAGTTCGCTGATTGAATAAAGCGAGCCATTACTTGATGTCCCTCTTGTTTTTTTGGGACTTGTGTTCCTGAAGTGTATAATAGTGTATATTATTAATTGTATATGGACAACTGAGTTCATATAGTAGGTTGGCGATTGTAATATTTGCGGCAGACCATCGGTTGGGAACTGTGGTTGGTCGGTAAAAATAATGTGGGTCAGCAAATCAATGGCACTAGAGTCAGATGGTCGGTCGGCAAAAATATCTTGGTCAGGAAATCTCTCTGCAGACCAGGCTTGGTTCAAGTTGGACAGGAAAACTTTTACCGACCTATAGTATGGCCGCGTTCGTTCCCGTCAGCTAAGATAACTTACCTCCTCGTTTTTCACACGCATATTTTCCGAACTGCTAAACGGTGTATCTTTTGTAAAAATTTTCTATATAAAAGTTGTTTTAAAAAATCATATTGATCCATTTTATATTTTTTAAATAATTAATAATTAATTAATCGTGCACTAATCTATTACTACGTTTTTGCGTATCGGGATAAGTTAACTTACCCTAACACAAACGAAATACAGCCATAAGTCTTTGAATGGGACTCAGTAACTTATCTGTATTTTGTTCTTAAATACAGAGAATATCATTCTCTTTGAGTGTGGTGTTTTGCCAACCAGTCATCTGTTGGGGGTTTGTGTCATCGTGTAGTGTGAGCTTCATTATGAGCATATAACAGTAATTAAATAACTCAAAAGCTCCGTTTAGATATTGACATTGAATTGGAAATTCAATTCAAATTCGAAAAATTCACTACTAGTAGACTGGGAGAGAACATGACGACATATTCTCAGTATCCGCGATGTCATATTCGATAATTTCCTAATTGATTTGTTCATAATCAAATACAATCGTCAAACAGGATTAGAATATTATCTTGCATACCGAGAGCCTAAACCTACTTAAACCCATGTCTTCATATATAACTGTCGATCAGATAGTCGACAAATAGTAATATTCCTCAACGTTACGCATGGCTCGATCCATTAATGGATGTTTTCTTGATATACTCCCACCGTATTCTAAGAGGGAATACTTTGTTGGTTTTTTATCACATCTAACCGTCGTCTTGTTAAAAAATATACAAACATATAAAAATATAAACTATAATTAAATATATTTAGTAATAAATCCAATCAAATCAAAATAAATGATAATCACATAGCTTTTCTAATAAGATAAATGGTCTGATAAAAAAATCAACTGCATTATCTATGAAAATACAGAGAGTATAAAACATCAACAGTCAGGTTTTTTTCAGTTTCCCTTAAGGATATTTTTTTCATAAAAAGATGATGTGAGCAGATTTTTGTGTAACGTAACCATTGGCCCATTACAAGTCCGCAGCTGAACGACTTGAGCTATCGAATCAATCCACAAAAGCAATTAATTCAGACTCAAATAATTACAGTATCATTTTGGATAACAATCTCTCATAAATGAAACATTAACCACGCTATTATTCCGATTAATAAAATACAATAAAATTATCGGACAACAGCGTTTATCTAATAAGTGCATCCAAAATAATCAATGGAAAACGAAGAGTTTACAAGAGGGTTGCAGCCGGAGAAAAATTCTACTAATGTTCTTGTAATGTAAAAATATAGCTTGTAAATTCAAATATAAGTTATTTGTGTTACATCTGATCTGAACTTCAAAAGGAAATGTCAAAAAAATACTAGGATCCTTTGGATATCAAAAGATTAATTAAGATAGGCCTAAAATAAGCTCTAAAACATATAACAATATAAAAACCTAATGCTAAATAAGCTAAACAATGAGCTCTGTGCAAGTAGGGTATGTTAAAACTGGAACAAAGGATGGGCTGCAAGCCTGCAACTCCCAAAATGTCTCTTTAGCCATCAGAGGATTCATCGTCACTAGGTTGTTCATAAATTTCAAACTCTCCATCACTTGCTTCAGTATTGATAGGAGCATCACCTGGTTTGTTTTGGCCATCTTCATGGAGAGGAAAACTGCGCAACATCTCTTCAAGGTATCCATTGGAGAAGCCTTCTCCGGATGTAACTGATATAAATGTAATAGGAAAACTGTCGGGCACCTCATCCACGAGCAGATTGTATTGGGGAAAATAAAGTTATGTTTAGCAAAACTGATACAACTTCAGCCACTCCAACAATGAAAAAGAATAACAATTTTTAGAACTACATGCAGAAGTTTTAGCCTTGTAAAGGCGGAATGGATTTTGCCTTTGTGTTATAAATTTTCAAGTTACCTACTAACGACATCATAAATAAAAAATTAAGCGACGCATCTTTGTTTACTTCACTAACCAACATTGTAATGGTACTACTACTTAATAGGCTACCAACATAGTAAAAAACAAAATGTGATGTATCAGCTTGAGAGGCTACTACTTAAGTTTAGGGGGGAAAAAATAGGATGCATCCAACAAAAAGTCCTGTGCCTCAAATGGACAAGATCCTCAAGTAGAAAGGGGCCAATGTAGGAGGACAAAAACAAACCCCCAGGATTAATCAAATAGATCAATGATTCATGTCAAGGATACAGGGATCTTCCAAGGTGAAATCAGGGACATCATCTGCCTTCAAGAGAAACAGAAAAGGATTAGTTTCTGTAACACAAATTATGGTAAGTTGGTACAACCGTTAAATCAATGGCATACCATAGGTGGAGATTCATAACCATCTGACTCTTTATCTTCCTCTTCGTCATCATCTGCATCCTCGCTATCAGAGTTGTTGCCACCAGCTTGATCCTCAGTTCCATTATGTCTGTCAGGTGCTTCTGGAGAAAAGGATTGAACAACCAGGTAACATGTGCTTAAGTATCTCTGGAAAAGAACAAGTATTTATACTCATCCATACAAAAAGGGAACCTGACTGCCCTGAGTTTCTGGCATACCCATCAGAACAAAAGTAAAACACAGTATCATACATAATCAATAGCTCTGCAGCTTGAACCATAGTACCCAGCATTTTGGGAAATTTACTCAATATTCTAAGCCATCCAAGTAGCAATATGTTCATACTATTCATATCTCAGAGCATATGTCCTCAAAATGTGAAACGTAAAACATAATATGTTTTGAGTGCCCAATGCTCATACATATCAAACAAGATGCATTTTGATAGTACTAAGATATAAAATTGAATAAATCTAACAATACCTTTATTTTCCTTTACTTGCTCAGATCGGCAAAGTGCTTCCTGCTTCTTGGACCTTTCAATTAGTTCATGGGCATTCCTCAAAAAGTTTTTAGCATCTTCACTAGGGCATAATGAGAATAACCGTATGCTCAGTTGCAATCTCAAGGTTTTAATCATTGGCTTGCAAAACCAACCTGTCAAATGCTACACAAGAATCAGTTGTTTTAGATTATATAATACAGAACCCCCAAAAAATCTAGTATTAACTATGAATCAAGATTGTTGGGCATGAAATAATCACTCAAAATTAAGCATGTGTGGCCTAGATTAATCATTGCTGAGTTACAAAAACCCCCTGTTTGCAGGAGAACAAACTTGCTGGCTTCTCTTATTTTCTTCAACAAACAACTTGTAATAATAATACTCAATAATTAATAATGAGGTCACGATATATGTCCTTGAGATCAACAATAAATCCCAGAAGTACAGTTAACTTCCATTGACCAAGAGAATATTAAGTAGATCTCCCATCCAAAATTTAATGCCCATATAAAAGAAACAAATATGGAATTAATAAGCACATCTTGCCCCTTTTGTTTAACATTATTTTCAGTCACATAAATCAGGCATGCACACTTTTAAAAAGAAATCTATTAATATATCCTAATAAAATATAATTCATGGTAGTCTTTTAACGAAAGGTCTAGTAATATAGTTTCGGATACAGATTTAATCAATCATCATAATGTTTGATGCACTGATTTAAAAACATCAAAAATGAATGGAGAAGTTAACAGTTAAGATATTCTGTGCCTGAACATAGTTATTTTGTTACTCACTGAGCAAGTTGACTGATGAGAAGGTTTTCGAATTTCCGCTTGAATAAACTCATCCTTCAGTTCAAATAATTGCAGGAAGATGAAACTCTTCGATGGCATCACTTCAAGCTTGCACATCTCTGTCCATTTTTCAGATCTGTAAATGCCAAAACAACATCAATTAAATATCACAAAGCTACAAGCAACAATGAACATGGCCTTATATACAAAGAAAAAAAGATTTGAACAGTCATCCATAACCTAAATTTACAATGGACACTGTAATTATCTACAAAAATCAAATAAATTGCTGTAGAAGTTTCCATGAAAATGTATATATTTACCATAATTAAAAATATATAAACTGTCTTATTAAAATTACAAACAATATTTATCACAAACACAAAAAACAATGATACAACCATTTGCACCTTGGAAAAGAACATAGAAAAGTTGGGCCACAGTGCAAATTCTTCACTTGGTTGGTGGTTAAAAACCGATGTTGGACCTCCGACGTCTTGCTACATTAGAAATGCAACACACGGATGCATGCCCACTTTGTGATCAAGAGGAAGAAACCATTTAACATCTTTTGGTCAAATGTGCTTTTTTTTCACTGAAAGTTTGGTTTTTAATCTTCGACAAGGTTGGAAGAGCAGCTGCAGCCCTCAGCCCTCTTCGCCTCGTTTCTCTAGTTGGTGGTTCAAAACCATCAAAAATGTGCCTAAGAAGGAGAAGAAGGGTCTAAATTCCTTGGTTATCCTAGTAGCTTGGGAAATTTGGAAGCACCATAATGATTGTATCTTTAATGATGCTACGCCTAGTACCTCGGTCATTGTCCAAGGCACAGCTAGCGAGAGTACTCTTTGTAGCATCGCCGGAGCCAAAGCACTCCATGAACTCCTTAGTAGGTCTCTGCCTTGGTTGTCTTGTTTTTGTTGTTTTTTGGGTTCTTGAGGGTTGCTTTGTATCCTTCTCTTTTGTAAATATTTCTCCTCTTAATGAAATTAAGTGCAGTTCTCCAGCGTTTTCGAAAAGAAAATATGCAAAACCAAAAATGACTGAGTAGTTGTTATAGTTTTTAATGAGAATGTCATAGCATAACGCTGTGTTGCATAGAGAACAAAACAAAAAAAGAAAAGAAAATTAGGAGTGGTTTCTAGTGTTCATGAATTTCTCAAAAAAAAATTTAAGAATACAACGCTTAAGTCACTAAATACAGGAAAAATGGAAAAATCAACAGAATATGAACTATATTTTTTAAAAAATATACTAATAGGACATTGTCTCAAGCTAAAAGAAAAGAGATGTTACTCACAGAAAGAAACATTACTGACCTACGGTCCTTCCTTGGAAGATTCCTTAGCTCAGGAGGCATGCGAAAATCAATTCTCTGAAACCTATATCCAAAAAAAAAAAAAGCATTCCAAACAGCATTAGAAAAATGCCAGAAAAAACATTTCTCGGTTTAAAGAAAGCATGACAGGAGAATGCCAAATTATAATCATTTTAAAGCCTCAAAGTTCAGCTGCAATGGATTTACCCTCACTTACACATAAAACGGAAGGGTCGCTAAAGAACCTAGTAATTTTTTTGGGGAAACTTTGAGTGCTACTTGGTCTGAAGAAAATCAACATTGGAATTTAGGAATCAAATCAAAACTGTCTATTAGATATCACATGCAAGATGATACTCTCCCTTTGATATGGTAGTCTAAAACTTTTCTGCATCAATAACAATAGCTGCATGAACTACAGAAACCTTCCTAAACACTAGATCAATTATTTCTGCATAATCATGACAAGGAGTAGAATAATAATAATCACACAAAAATCAACTTATTTCATGTTGGTTCTGTAATTCACAGTTAAAAAGGTCAGTGTTACCAGGACAACAACTGACAAGAACATATACGACGAAAATGTCATTCTACTACCCTCTTGCACAATTAACTAATAATGGCATGAACTTAAATGTTTAGCACTATAAACATTACAACGTTTTCAAATCATAATCATGTTTCTCCACTCTGCCCATCCAGAATTGACCGTGGTGATGGATCATGGATGAAAAAAAACTACAGCAATGAAATGCTAGATATCTCTCTCTTCTTTTTTCTCCTTTTGTTTCATAAATTGGATAATAAGATGCAAAGGTACAACTCAAAGCCACTAGTAATCATGTCTACGACTCTACTCAATCATTCATTTGTTACTCTAAGAAAACAGATGAAACATTGACATGATGATAATTTGATAATCGCTACTAAGACCACAGGCTGAGCGGAGCGCTATTACCTGCCTAGTGAGCACTTATGCTACTGTTTCAAAATACCAAATCATCATTACAATATCGTTAGTGGCAATGTGGCATGCTATTAAAGTTGGACTGGACCAGTTGTTTGACAAATTAGCAGGACTTAGAGCTTATGCTGATCCAAATCATCTAAAAGATTGATGTTACCCATGTCCAATAGACTAGCAACCCATACCCTCGTTAACCCAACCCATCTAAAAAAATCATCAAACTATAATGCGCAGATTGCAAACACAGAGGCACCACTATTGTTACCAATCCAGAAATATGTGTTTCACTTATGAGAGTGATCTTGTAGGACAATTATTTTCCTTATCACTTGTGCCTTGTATTTAATTATCTGTTATCCCAATCATTGACCACTTCTATGCTTCCCATCTTCTGTACAAAATAGACACTTTGCAGTTCTGCCATAATGATGCCATGGAAAAAGGTGCCAAAAATAAACAATAATTCAAATATATTACAAAAAGATGTCCATGCTTACATTCGTGACTCTGGGTCTTTTCGAGGATCGTATCCTCTTCTGATCCAGAATTTGCCAAAAGGACCAGTAGAAAAGTAATATCCAGCTCTAAAGAGAAGCCTGAGCAAATAAACAAAATATGCCCACGAGAAAGAATGAATGAACAACTGTTGAAAAGACAAAAATAATGTGCCAATTCTACATGAGTGGATCGAATAATGAAACCTTTTGAATTGGCTTTGAGAGATCTGCAAACCATCATCAATCAAACGTTCATAAAGTGACTGCCTTGGCCACACAGGACGCTCATCAAACATTTTGCACACAGCCATCTGCCAACCCCACTCTGGTGAATTTTTCGAAATGTGGTCCTCCCAGTTAATCTTTTCCGGAACAGGTAAGTGTCAATTAAGATAACAAAGAACAGGGCAATATTGCCGATGTTAGTATCATTGGCAATACTATTGTCAGTCTTGTTGGTTTGTTCTGTTTGTCTTGCTTTCTTGCTTGCATGATGAAGCATAATTCGATAAAAACCAAACACTATCGCCAGATTATTCAGAAATTTGGTGTGGTATATATTTTCCCAAAACCCAAAATAAGAATGCTCACCCCTATTTAGAGCCACACATCTGCTTAGTAGATCCATACTCGATGACTTTAGTCCACGATTACAATATAGCTGTTGATTATATTGAACCTATTCAGAGATTATATGTCAGTTTGTGGTAACTAAGCTGTGCTTATTCCGAATCATCTTTGAAAATCAGCTGCAAACAATTTAGTAAGAATTGGTTTAACAAATTGTTTTGATCGGGTTAGTTTAACAAATTCTGCAATGTTTTGCTTCAACCTTTCATACTTCCCCTCAATGAATTCTTCTTTAACAAATCATTCATCCTATATGAGCAGAAACACAACAATATATTCAGCTGCAACTTGGTTAAGAAAAAAGATAATGCCTTCATGTAGATTAAACCATCATACTAAAACTCGGGTCAATAAAGCCGAACTTGTTAACATCACTTTATGAATATCATGAATAACCCAAAACGAACAGAGAACTGTATGCATGAATTAATTCTTCTCATTGCTTTTATCTCTGAGGGGCACCTTAATTTATCTTTAGAACTATGCAACATGGCCAAAAAATGGGAAGCTAAGCTGTTTGGTTGGAGGGACAACTTCTGCCTCTTCCATGTATCATGAGAGAATCCCATGATTTTCATAGGATGATGCCATTCTAATTTCACTGCAAGTCTGGCTTTGAGGGATGAGTCATTCATGGACTAATGCATCTTGTCTCCCAAGTAAGCAAAATGAGAAAGTTGGTCTTAGAACCAAGTCACCAAACTATTTCTAGGATCAAAGAGAAACAGATCCCGTATCTTGACTAAACCAATATAAAAGAATATCCTTCCCAAGTAAGCAATTCTACACATATCATTTTTTTATTTCATATTTCCATTCTTGGTACATAATTTTGTTTAGCTCCGTATAGTATTCCCCCTAATTCATTTTGTTTTTACAATTTTTGTCTTCCTTCCCTATGTCAAGTTATTTAAGATCAGATATCTTTCGAAGGAAAAAGAATGCTTGACAGGACAACACTAGAAAAGGATATCTTGAACGTTGAAAGGAAGCGCAAGTGTTGGTCCAATATCCATCTGTTATTACAGAAAAACACACATAACCAATTCAGTCAACAAGCCAACTTGAATTGTCAAAGTCTCTAATGAAAAAGACACGCAGAATATATAAGAACAACCATTATGTATTATTTCGTAGTTTATATGCCAATTTAGTATGGATAATCCATCAGTTGTCAGTAACAAGCTGAGAACAATGTTTTCAAATCGTCTAGTCGACTCTAGTCGCCATGGAACCGACTAGGCGATTAGTCACAATTAGTCGTCGAACAGATCGACTAGTCGAGTCTGGTCAATCCTGGTCGTCCATATAGTTTTCCAGTATATTTCAGGACATATACATAATATATAATATATATTCCTATATGTAGTTATATATGTATACACACTATCATGATCTATAGTTATATATATACACACTATATCATGATCAAGCGCAGCTGCCATGAGAAAATAAGAAGAAAACAGGTGACAGGCATGTGATGGGTTAAGTCCTAGGCAATGAGCAATATATTGCTAACCCTAATGGGCTATGGCCAAAAGTAGGCCTGTTCAGGAAGCAACCCGGACCTGGTTGTCCACCCCCTAGTCGGACGACTAATCGCGATCAGTCGACGACTAGTCGAACGACCAGGGTTCTAGTCGAGCTAATCGAGCCGGAGTCCCTGATCGAGGTCAGATCATCGATAAGGACAACTAATCGTGATTAATCGCGACTAATCGGACAACTTGAAAACATTGGCTGAGAACAAGCAATATGCCAAATTTTATCCCTTAAACCAGTGTATGCTGCTTAAAAACATTTCAGTTGGTTCTGGAGGGATTCGGTTCCTGTGCAGTCCCCAGTGTGCGATTGAGATCACATGCAGTCATAGCAAGGACTGAAAGTTAAGACCTGCACGGATTCTCATCCATTCATTTTCCCAATGAAGGGTGTAGATTAAGTGCTACAATCCGTAATTCATATATTTAAGAAGAGAAGAGAAGGCCAAGAATAGAATATTTTTGCACAGATGAAGTAATATGCTTCAGCATAGAGAAAATCAATTTCCATGGCAAAGCAAAGGACAGTGCTAGTTAGTTGTCCAAAAACTAGTCAAACTCAACCAGGGGCAGTTTGTTTTAATCAATTTTATCCACTATATTTCAAATGGAGACAACACTATCCTAGCTCATACCATAATTCTAATGTATTTAAAAAAGAAATTAGAAAACTAGATGCTCTTACAATATAGTGAAATAACAAAAGACTGAAAGTCCCGCCTCCATTTCTTTTATAATTTGTGTTTTGGTCAAGCATGGGGATTAAAGAGATCATCAAACCAAGAAAGTTGATCTCCAAAGCATTAATGCCTCAGGGATAGAGTAAACAGACTAGTAATTGTGGCTGTTTAACATAAAGGTTGAAATGAGAGGGGTGATAGATGAGTTAGAAACAGAGAAATTGCATTCAATTCATGTGCATACTTTATATTTTGGAAGGGGCTTGTAAATTTAGTAGGTCTGATATTTGAAATAGAAGTAGTAGAAATCAAGATAAGCTAAGTAATACTGAGCCAAGTTTACCCGTAAGATAGAAACAGGAGAAATTTACAATTATATGCACCAGTAGACATTCATGAGCCCCTAGAACCACTATAAGAGCTATATAACTAAACTAGTGCATGCAACGATGACGCACCTCCCAACGATGCTGTACAACTCCCCTTTGCATGCTTTTGGACAATGCACTGGACGACGGGAGAAGCCTAAAACAATTACATTAAACAACATGAGGCAATAATATTGAGAAATCATATTTGACTTATAAATACAAAATGCTACGGATACAGCCAAATGGATTTCACATCATTGCATTTCTACTGCTAAAGGTTCCTTGAACTACTTCTGATTTCAGTTATCCAAAGTGGTTCTCTCCAAAAGACTAGAGGAGGCACAATGGTGACAATAGAAGATGCTACATGCAATTTATTTAGAAATACAGAAAGGTTACAGAGCATGCAAAAAATCAGGGTGCTTCTGAAAATAGTAAAATACTGGAGATATTTTGTTGAGGTTTACTGATTCTACAAAAAAAAATTACTGTAGGAGGGCTAGCATGAGTAAGTTGGCATGCATATGAGTTTTATTAAGGACATTTGGGTTTTGGCAAATAAAAAGGTTGTTTCTAACAAGAAAAGACTGTTATTATCCAGGAGTTAAAATGTTGCATTTCAATCATGCAACTAGTGCATTCATACTACCATTTCTACATGAAGAGCCAGTTGATTATAAAATTAAAATGGAAAGCTCGAGGAAAAATCATTACTCGTCCACAAATAGTAATGAACTTATCGGTAGAAACACCCTGTTACACCCAGATATAGAAAGCTGTGCAGACTACATCAATAAAGGTTGTTTTCATCAGCTGCCTCCGACTTGAACACTTCTCTTGGATTTTTTTAACCATAAATAATGTGCATATGGGCATATTGACACATAATGCATCAGATAATGTAATTCCATTCACTGTTCCATGATGTGTACTTTCAAGAGGGAATTCCATTAGCATTCATATCGAAGGACTATTCTTACCTTTCTAAAAGCAAACAAGAGGAATGCCAATACAAGATGATTCAAATAATACAACATGCAATTCAATTTTATAACTGTTTAGTTAGCGTTACTTACGCTATCTTTGTTGGTTTATCCTTTATTGAGAAGAGTGGAGGTACCAACATCATGACATCATCGTTATCTGTCATCCAGGAGAGCAAATAAACAATAAGAAATATTACTATAAGGCATTGCATCTCAAAGTACAGGATCAGAAGGTAAGCTACCAGTGCACAGATCTTCTTTATTATTTGGACACTCTGAACGTTTTCTTTTTCTCATTTCTGCAGCATGCACTGGAACAACATGCTGAAAATCTGCCATACCTGCATAGACATGGAGCAGAGCACATTTTCACGTCAAATAGCCATTGGTTGAGAGTGACTTTACAACAAGAGTAGGCTTGGGTGATTTTAGTATCATATGATGTGTTACTTAAGTTTTACAACCACAAGGGTTGATGAGTGAGATAGTCAAACAAGACAAGTTTTATACAATTTCACAAACACAAGATATTTAACTCAATTCTGCTTCAGATAGCACAAGTTCTTGAAACAATCAAACATTAAGAAACCACCCAGGCAACACTAAGTAGAACAGACTCATTTTGGTGCCTTTCATTTGACATTTTATAGATTGTGCTAAGAATTTAGACCTTCATATAGGGTCCTTTGTGCAATAGTCCCTCCCTGTATATGTAGACATATTTGGACTCATTGCACCACAAGCTTACACATTTGACACCTATATATCAAATAAATTTAAGGAACATTTTGCCCTTGCCTGCTGACATATCTGGCGAGCAAGCTTGCTCAGATCGCCCATGGAGCTCACGACACAGCTTCTAACTGGACGTGCATGCAACACAGCGCAACAACAGACACACTACACGCGAAAGAAAGACGAGGCATTTCATCAAACAGATGGCGCGCTCAGCACACTGACCTTCGAAGTGGTAGGCGTTCCGGACGCGCGCAACCACCTCAGCACGCGGCGGCCCAGTGCCGCCCTTGGGCCTGGAGAGGCGGAGCACCAGGCCGGTGGACATGCGGGGCTCGCCGAAGGCCGGGTGGCAGTAGGGATCCTCGGGGCGGAAGCGGAGCTCGAGGCGGGCGCCAGGGTCGGAGCCCCTGACCTACCAGAGAGAGAGAAAGGCAAAAGCCGAAATCAGCCACGCCGGCCGCTCAAACCCGCCTGCCGAGCGGGGATCAAGGCGACGCACCTTGGCGATGGCGGGGAGGCCACCGAGGGTGCGGGCGGCGCGGGCGGGGGAGGACGGGTAGCCCGGGTAGTGGACGGCGAAGGCCTCGGCCGCCGGGATGGTGCCGGAGACGGCGCCGTCGGTTATGGCGGACGGCGAAGGTGGCCGAGGCGGCGCCGCCGCCTCGGCGTCGCCGGGGGAGGGAGAGGAGGGCGGTGAGGCCATCCGGCGAGGGGGGGGACCGCGAGAGGTACTGTAGTAATACTATCAGACACAGACGGAGACACCCTCTTCCTTCCTCCAGTGCAGCCGGCGGTGCGCCGGTGAGGGCGGCGGCGCTGTCGCCTGCTGCGCTCGCTGGAGTCTGGAGTCTGGAGTCTGGACGGCGGCGGTGGGACGCGGGCTCGTTTTTTATTTTTATTTTTTTTCTACTCCATCTGTTAAAAAAAAGAAAATTTCTTCCATGCCCCTAAAAATTTACCCAATCTCTTGCATATCCATGAGTTTTGGTCACTCCCTTATGTACCGCTTAATATTTGTTTTGATTCCTTTTATGTCCCTCACGTGAGTTGACCGTTAAATAAGTATAAAAATATCGATAGATAGGTAAGGAATGAGAAAATAAAGTATTTACACATTAAAAATATAGTACTTTATTGTATGACATTAAGTTTGATGTATGAGAAAGTAATATGAGTAGCAGTTTAAATGGTAACCATAATAAATTTAAGTTAGAGTATTTAAAATTAAAATTTTAAATATATATTAAAAATGTGTGTAACTTTTTAAATGGTAACCATAATAAATTTAAGTTATTGGTAGCATTTTTTAAGTTATACAACACATGTAGCAAATCTATTGTACTAATATCACAAAAATGCATTACATATATTTTTTAATAAAAATGATATATTTTTATTATTATAAAATATTTTTGTCATGAATAATATCTTATAGTGTAAAGAATATAATTGTCACGAGCAGCGAATTTATAGCTTTTAATACCATATTCCACATATTTCTATGGTTTTCCTTTCCAAGCATAAGGGCAAAATTGATATTTTTTACAAAAATTCAACAGTCAATCAGCCAAAAGGGTATAGAAGGGATTAAAATTAAAATTCAAAAGCATGCACGGGAGTTAGCAAAATTTAAGGGCACATAAGGGATAGGCTAATATTTAGAGGGCATACGAGGAATTTTTCCTAAAAAACACAGTTTTTTTCATTTTCAGCGTTTGATCATCCGTCTTATTTAAAAAAATCAAGAAATATAAAAAAATACTATTTATGATTTATCATCTAATAAAAATAAAAATATTAATTATATTTTTTAAATAAGATGAAGAGTTAAATATTGTAGATAAAAAGTGAAAGATTGATTTATTTTAGGACAGAAAGTATACGAGATGCTATTACTACGAATTTCTAGTGATCCATGGAAAAGAAAAAGAAATCAACTCTACAATGAGACACAACGCGATGTTGGACTACGGTGTTTCTGTTTAAAAATATTTTAGTAAACTTTAAAAATAAATCACGTGGTATTCTAAACATATAAATTTTGCCACGTGCTACCTCACAATGAAATGGCCGAATTCCTATCACACTAAGGCCGCGTTATGGAATGGCCGAATTCCTATCACACTATGGCCGCATTTGGCGTAGGGATATTACCATAGAAAAAGTATTAATAAATTAGTACATAATTAATTAATTGTTAGTTATAAAGATTAAAAAATAGATTAATATGATATTTTAAAGCAACTTTCCTATAAGAAATTTATAAAAATACCTCGTTCAGGAAACGTGTGCGTGAAAAACGAGAGAATTTAGGTAAATTAGAGGGGTGCCGAACGAGGCCTACGTAATTTATTTTAGAGTTTTTTTTAGTCGTTGGTTTTAATTGCTAAAAGACACATGTATAAAGGTTTTCCACATAAGTTATCTTTGTCGTTTTCTCAGGGTGTGGACTTTTCGAGCAAGGGATCCATTGTTGGCCCAAAACTGGGAGACGCCGGCCCAACCGGGAGGAAGCCTTTCTGCACCCCAAAAGCTAGACCATGAGGTGAGGGACCCCTTCCCTTTTAAGTTGGTGCCACTCCCCCTAGTTTTTCAATGTGGGACTACTCCCAACAATCTCCCCCGTCACACATTGGTGTCACTTAGCCCTGACCGGCTCCACACACGAGCACATACGGGTCTCACACCCGCGGTCCACTTACCGGCCCAACACATAGGCACATACGGGCCTCACACCCGCGGTCCACTGGGCTTCGGGCTTACACCACACGAGTATGCACGCACACTAGAGAGATTGCGGGCCTAGCTCTGATACCACTTGTTGGCCCAAAACCGGGAGACGCCGACTCAACCAGGAGGAAGCCTTTCTGCACCCCAAAAGCTAGCCCATAAGGTGAGGGACCCTTTCCCTTTTAAATTGGTACCACTCCCCCTAGTTTTCCAATGTGAGACTACTCCCAACATCCATGGACACTATTTTTGTGTTCAACACGGGGAGGGCAGGAGAAATCACTAGTGCAAGCTCGATGAGTAGTGCTCAAAAGGTATGGAGAAAACAAAGAGTCAAGCCGTTGGGGGGCATGTTATCCCTCAGTGCATCATGTAGCTGAGGTAGAGACAAAGTTGGTAGTCTTTTGAATGCACTGTTGGACCCTTAACGGGTGGCTCCCACTAGTCAGCGAAAGAGAATAGTAGATGGTTATCAGTTTGGTATAAAGCCGCTAACTTGGTCATCATGACTTAGGGTGATGATATGACAAGATTGAAGGGACCTGGTAGAGGGCATCCCTATTCTGCAAGTCGAACCAAGGAGTGACTAGCATCCTCCTATTGAATTTAATGCTACAAGATGTTGACGTCAAATCTGTTGATCTGGCATGCTAAACACACGTGAAGACTTGATAATCTATGCATCGCTCCAGTGCAGAAACTAAATCTTGATGAGGTACGAGTGTGCCAGTTAATATGTTCCTGTAACTAACAAG
Source organism: Oryza brachyantha (assembly GCF_000231095.2). NCBI lineage: Eukaryota > Viridiplantae > Streptophyta > Magnoliopsida > Poales > Poaceae > Oryza > Oryza brachyantha. The sequence goes on along the minus strand of NC_023163.2, from coordinate 14,198,167 downwards.
ATGAATAAAAGAAGTCGATCTGCTATTGAGCCGATGGATTTTAGAACTCAACTTATAGGATGTCGATGCAGTAGCGTTTACTCGATAGATTAAACAATCGGCTGTTGTAAGCTTGGATGGATGAAAGTTTGATAAAAAAAAACTTAAATAGTTAAATAAATAATGAGTTATTTGCTACAATCGGCTAAAACCAACTTGCATGTAACACTTATAAGCCGATGCAACACCTAAACAACTCGTGGGCTGAAACCCCAATGAAACAATGACAAACGCCTACTAACTTAAATAAAGTCGATTGGTATAAAAGCAATAAAGTGGGGCAATCAGCTATTAGTCGATGGCTAACACCAGCCGATAGCAACTATCTAATCTAGCTTATTAAGGGTAACCTTGATAGGTCGGAATGACCCAATGCAGCATCAGAACACACTTAATAAGAGATTGATTGATTGACTAGCAAACCTACGTAGATTATCAATCTGATTAGTCGATGATTGATAACTTATCGATAGAACTCTTATAAAACAATGGGCAAGTTAAATCAACCTAATATAAGCTATTTGATAAACTCAATCTAATAATACATTGGACCAAACCGAATCAAGGTAGTATGAGATTGAAGATATCAAACAACAAATATTAAGTCAATATAAATCACTCAAAATGGTCAACCAGATCAACCCATGATATAAGAGCAACTTAGAACCGAGTCGATGTAATCACTAGTAACATTACAGGTTTTGGTCGGAATGTTGGACCTAACTAAGTAAGTCCCGATCTAATCGATATGGTCACTAAATAATTAACCAGAATGATCAAAGGTGCAAAGATACCTTAAAGCTGAAACTGGTTCGATAACTAGCAACCGTACAATCATACCAGAATATCATACCAAAATCAAATCGAGGAAGTCTTCATTTAACCAATATGGCTACTAAGACTGGCAAAATGTAGGACCTATCCCTCTGCCAAAAATTGAAGCAATGTAGCCATTGGCGATAAAACTTCGGTGAAGAGGGTGGTGATGCGTTGAGAGTAGTTGTATTGACATGAGAGCTCTCTTATAAGGACCCTGAGTGTGTATATTTATACCCACGAGTGAACACTCGTTCGTATTGGACACAACACATGTTTTCTAAAAAACAAAAGAAAACATAGTCCTAATTTAAACACACGACTAAACTTCTTAAAGATAAAAGACAAATTACTAAATCATGTCTAATTAATAGATAGAATTAAACTGTCATACCATGGTGTTCATGATTACTTCTTGAATTCAAACTCTTCTGGATAAGCTTTCCATTGGCTGATTGTGCTCTTTCCTTAATCAAATTCACTAAAAAATCTTACCAAATTTTGGCGTTGACACAAAGCATACAACGAAAGGGAGCTAGCGTCCGGCACCGCGCGCACGTGATATTAGAAATATTTTTTATTTATATATTGTTTAATTAAATATTAACAAAAATATATTTTTGTTTGAAAAAAATGTAAAATTGACCCACAACAACTAGCTAGTGGGTAATATATATAAAACTAGATGGATATCCGTACGTTGCGGGAGAACTATGTGATAATATAGTAGATATGAATTCTAAAAAAATTTTCTTACCTATTATACGATTTTTTTCATGTATCTATATATTTTTATGTCTTTATCAATTATCCATTAAATTATAAATGGTCGAGTTGTATGGTTTATCTTTTGGGGAAGAGATACAATTGACACGCTTGATGAATCATCCAAAGACTAAAAATAATTAAGGTGATGTGAAGAGATGCAATTTACACCCTTGATGTATCATTCTAAGGCTAAAAACAATTGAGGTGATATGACTCCATGAGAGAAGAGAGAATTAGCATTAATTACACTTAGTGGACATTAACTTTACAGAAAGAAGGGATAAATATATTGTTTTATTCAGAAATTATTTTTTATTTATAAATATGTTATTTCATTTATTCATTCTAAAAGCTACAAAATGGGCACCATCATATTTCGGAAACAGATTTTAAATTTTTATAGTAGTTAATTGCATCAGTTGTAATATAAATCATAATAATCAACCAACTTTTGGTGTTTTATTTTCATCTAACAGAAGAACACGCAGCCCAATTTGTAATTTCCATCGGTCGGTGTGTAAGTCAGTCCAATCCGTCCACGTACGTTCGTCCACCCAATCACCCATCGTCTCTTGTCGCCAGAGGCAAGCTACGTACTAGAGACGAAAAGCGCGGCGCGTCGCGAGCGAAGCCGAGACAGCGCGAGGGCACCGCCTCCACGCGCACGAGCGCCGACCCCTGCACATCCAGCCACACAGCTCCGATCCGACGGTGGCGATAAATCGGGTGACGTGGGGTCGTGAAAACATGAACAGTGAACCGTGTCTGAGTCAGGGCAGAAACTAAAGATTTAATATTAATATGATACCACTAGTTGGACGATATATCCAATGTGACAAACGCCTATTTATGCTCGTGGCAAGTCCTAAGCACTTGAGAGAGGAGGGTGCTATCGATTTTGCAGGTGGGCCCCTTAATACGCTCATTGTAGGTGGTTTATCTATTTATAGGGAGACGCCTACAAAATCGCCTCCCCTATCCAACACTCACAAGTGGAGACATTCCGTAGGCGGTCCTCTGCTCTGCTAAAATCACCTAGTAGGTGGGCATTGTGACTGTCTGCAAATATAGCGAGCATCGTTAGCCGCCCGTCCAACGGCCGTTAACCGGTGTTTGCTAAATAGGATATATCACCCAACTAATGTATATTATATATATATATATATATATAATCCATTTCAAACAAAATATGTATTTATTAATTTTAATAAAGAGTATATAAATTAATAAAATCACATTAAATATGGTCGGTGAGTTACTCTTAACATATCTCACATGATTTTTGTTTTTATAGTTTTCATTGAAATTTTCAAAAATAGATTTTCATTTGAAAAATCGCAAATCTATACTCCCAACGCCTGGCTAGTGGACGAAATATATATAACACCAACTAGCTGGGCATGAAATATGACATGGCTGACGACGAGTAGCGGACGTCTAAGAGCATATCCAATAGGTTGGCTATTTGGTTCTTCAAGCTAAAATTTATCAATTTTGATGAAAATATGCAGTCCATCCGGCTGACCAAACTAGTCCTCCCACTTGCCAAAGTTGGCCAGCCAAACCAGATTTGCCATATGTGGGTCCCATGCGTGGGGCCGCTGTCACCACTAACCGAAAACTCATCCCTCCTCTGCCACCACCAACTCTTATCCGATCAGGCCACCGCTATCGCCGCTGTCCGACCAGCCCGCCCTCGCCCGAGCGTCGTCATCGCCGTCCCTGCCCAAGCGTCATCGTCGTTGTCGTCCTTGCTCGAGCGTCGTTGCTGTTGTCCATGCCGTCCCTGTACGAGCGTCGCCCGAGCATCCCTATCTGAGCATCATCCGAGAGTCGCCCCCGTCGTCCCTGTCCGAGTGTCACCGCCAGTAGCCCACCCTCGTCACCGTCCGAGCGTCACCGCCACACTCCACCACTGTCCATGCCGTCCTAGCCATGACCCCCGCCATCATAAAGAGGAAGAGTGAAAGAAAGAGAAAGAAGAATGTGTATAGAGGCTAACACATGGGTCTCGTTGTCATAGACTCAAAATAAAGAGGATGGATGGAGAAGTTGTTGGAGTAAACAATAAATTTTGACTTGACAAATGAAATGAAGAGTTGGCCAAATAGATATTTGGAGAGTTTCAAATTTAGAGAGACTGTTGAAGATGCTCTAACGGCTATCTAACGAAGTGGTGGAATTTTGTAGCCTGCCCTCTTGTAGCCCACTAGCTAGGCGTTTTATGCCCTGGCAAGAGGACATTTTGCCAATGTGCCCACTAAACATGCAAATGCATCCCTTGGTTTGTACGTTGATTTAATGTGTTGGCATGTATGCAAAGTAATAGGCGACAAGGGGCACATTTGCAAGTGGTCCAACACAGGGCATAAAATGCCTAGGTAGTTCTTTGATTCAAAAGAAACTTATAGAAATTCTAGAGGATTTTATTCCTATAGGAATTTCTCTTACAGAGCCCTTTGAATCAAAGGAATGAATCCTATAAAATCCTATGAAATTCCTCTTCCCATACAAGTTTTGGAGGAAATTTAGCAAGAGGTAAAACCTCATGGAAAAAATACTTTGTGTCTTTATCTCTCCTCAAATACCTGTGTTTTTCTTGTGGTCCAATCAAACAGTCATTTCTATGTTTTTCCTGTGTTTTGCAATCCTCTGTTTTACACTTATATTCCTGTCAGAATCCTGTGTTTTTCCGATTCCTCCATTTTTTCATTCTTGTGATTCAAAGGGGCCTTAGAGACAAGGGGGCTATCTGCAAAATTCCATCGCCTTGTTAATATCGATCAGACGATCGCCACTTATTGCCTGCAATGTCGGATTTCACGGTTAGTGAACTTTTATATATTTCGTCCATTTGCTCGGCGTTGGATATGGGTCGGCGATTATTTTCAAACCAAAATCTGTTTTTATTTGAAGATTTTAAATAAAAAATATAAGAATATAAAAAATCGACAAACTAAGCCGGGCCTCGTGGTCTTCCAGTAGGCTAGTGTAAGCCCATACCACCAACAATATCCATAGGAATAAGTCCACTTGAGGTCCCTCAACTTATCGTCCAGTCTATTTTTTGTCCTTAGATCATAAAATCGGATACAATCGGTCCCTAAATTATCAAAACCGGAGTAGAAGAGGTCCCTCAGCGGTTTTGAAGGCGGTTTTGGCTGACTTGGCGCCTACATGGCTAGTTTGACTAAGTTTCCGTCCCACGTGGCATTGACATGGCACTTACGTGACAATTATATAAAAAAGCAGTGGGCCCACCTGTCAGCTACACACAAAAAATGATTTAAAAATGGCAGGCCCACGTATGCCCACAGTTAGCTACCTAAAAGAAATAAATATAGTAGGGCCCACGTGGACCCCACATGTTATTCCTTCTCCCCTCTCAGCTAACAGGTGGACTCACTATATTTTTGATATATAATTTTCACGTAAGCGTCATGTCAATGCGACATGGGATGGAGAGCTAGTCAAACTAGCCATATTGGCACTAAGTCAGTCAAAACCGCCTTCAAAACCGTCGAGGGACCTATTGTGCACCGGTTTTAATAATTCAGAGACCAGTTGTATCCGGTTTTATGGTCAAGGACGAAAAACATACTACGCTATAAGTTTAGGGATCTTAAGTGGACTTATTCCATATCCATACTCCTTTGGGTCCGGGCCGGCCCGGCCCATTTGTAGTATCTCATTAGCAAAGTCCACGCGTGACTCCTCCTTCCAACCATCTTCCTCCCCAAAATTTCCACCTGCCTCGCCAGATCCTCCGGGCTCCACCGCCGCCGCCGCCGCCATGTGGAGGGGCGGCGCGACCGCCGCCTCCGCCGCAAGGGCTCTCCGCTCGCGCGTGTTCCCCGACACGAACCCCCACCATGCCGCAGCTCTCGCCCCCATCGCGTCGGCGCGCACTTCCTCGTCCTCCGCACCCTCAGCCGCCGCCGCCGGGCCCGCCGTCGCGGAGGCAACGGCGGCCGCTGCAGCTGTTTCTCAGAAAGCTGGATCCGTCTCCGACGTGCTGAGGCACTACGGGAGGTGCTACTTGGAGCTCTCCAAAGCCCGCCTCAGGTGTGCGATTTGCTCTCTCTCTCCCTCCCTCTCTCTCTCTCTCTCTCTCTCTCTCCAATGTTTGTCAGTAATCTAGATAAACGGGAAAAATAGACGTCTTTTTCGAATGCAAGTCTATGCATTTATGGAAATAGTGCTATCTTGCTTTGATTTGCTGTCCTCGATGCTTCGTTGTTGTTGTTGTTGTTTGGGGAAAAAGGAAATTACATCCTTTCTCTCATCAAGAAGACTACTCTCAATTCTGGTTCGTATGACTGCGTTCTAACTTCTAGGCTGGTAAAACTTCTACTGCCCTCTTTCATTAGAATACAAGTTGAACCTTGTTACTTGTTTCGTTTATTACAAAGGAGTAGGAGCTCATTAGTACACATTGGTATGCCTATCATATAAGATCATTTCATTTAAATTGGTGTAGTAAAATATGAACCCTGACTTCCTGATGACTGTGTGAAATTGTCATTTTTGTGTTGTTTTCTGCCAACATATCGTGCTCCGTTAAAAGTGGCTTATTGCAGTCCTTTTGGTTATATGATAGAAACTGATTGAATAAGTATAGCATCATGTCTTATTAAGGATGCACAACCAAATCTGATGAAAAGAAATGTGTCGTTTCAATGTTAGTATTATATAAATGCCATGATTAGAAAAATGGTAACTAAGCAGTTTTCTTACCACTGTAACAGTGGTAGGTTTTGAACTTTTTACGAGACAGCACTTACTAGGAAAATTTTGCATTTAGGTGCGTTCATATATTGAGGACATATGGGCTTGTAGTTTGGTTCTCCGAGAAAAAAGAGTCATGTCTATGATGGAGTGTTGTTTTTTCTCCTTCACTATTCTGTATTTTATTTGAACCTTAGGACCTCTATGTGCTCAAATATGCAGGATTTGTGTAGAACATACATATGTGGCAGAGATCCATTTTCTGTCTAATCCTAATGAACTTTCATCAATGTTCTAAAAATAACCCTTTATCAACTTAGAGGCTGGTTCACCCTGACGATTTATCGGTGGCAAATTTTTCTGCTTACTGCTCTTGCAGTGCTTAAATGTCCTCTATAGCATTAACAAAATGTCCTTAATCAATATTTTGTTTCTGTTTTTGGCTTTATTGCATGTGATCTACCAGAATTCCTTCATGTTCTCTGTAGTAGTTACTCCTGTCACATTGACAGATAACTGTAATTTAGGTTTTGGACAGCTATGTGGTTTCCCTAGTGCATGTTTGACCATTATTTTTGAACACATGTATGATTTTATGTATCTATCCTAAATACTCTAGGGACATGCTTGGCTAATGGTTTAGGGAAATGATTTCCCACCCACCAAAGGGTATCTTTAAGTCTCAACCATCCTTTCTTCCCACCCCATTACATCCTAACCCTCCATTCATTTCCATTTCCTATCCCACCCTTCATAACCCATTATCCAAACATGCCCTAGAAGATATTGTTACTCAAAATTTAAAAAAATCTATCACATGCTTGTCCAAAACAAGTATTGGTGATTGGAGGGAGATATCCAATGTAAAATAAAAGTAAGAAGTGTACAACAGATTGAGCAACTAGTGTGGAAACCTTTTTCTGGGTTGAGTACTAAGCAACCAGATGCTTGTCCATCCATTTTCTTGCTTGGAAAACTTAGTCTGACTTTTATTGGTATTCTTGATTGACCAAAATGTGGTATATGATATTAAAGGACTTGCCAAAACTGTCTCGATCTCTACTATGCACTAAGCTAATAGCCAATAAGAAACTCCTAGGAAGTAGATGCTTAATTTTCTTTGTAATATATATTGCAATATTAATATTTTTAGTGATAATTGTCAAGCTGCTTTCAAGGTCGCATAAGCAATTAATCTCTTACCATGGTTTGAAGCATTGACTTGTATGCTAAATTTGATACCTAGGCATGTGACAGCTTGCTGTATCAAGCTACTGGCTGACCTTCATCATGCCACTTGTTAGATGTGCACATGACTTCCTAAGCTCCCTAGGTGCTGTTGTATTTGTTGTTAGAAACTTTGAACATGTAATTGGATCGACACTGAATTAAATGTTCAAACAGTGCACAATCTGTTAACGTTTTTTGAGTTCATATCCACCTGGCATTATCTCTTGCCAACAAAAATTGTGATACCTTCTTTGTCTCTTTCTTTTGCTAGTATTAAAACTGCTTGTAAGTGGGGAGTTGTTTCTTCGTTTTGATCGTTTATTCTATTATTATTGTATGGATGCCCTTGTTGTGGCAATTCTTTGTTTTGATCATTTATTCAATTAATATGGTATTCAGTGCCCTTGTTGTGGCAACATCTGGGGCTGGTTATGTTCTCGGAAGCGGCAGCATGGTAGACATGGCTGGACTTTGTTGCACCTGCGCCGGTACCATGATGGTTGCAGCGTCTGCAAATACTCTCAACCAGGTATGTGCTTATTTTTTGATAGCTTTATCCATCAGCATGGTCAACCAATATTAGTTATATTTATGTGCTCTCACATCTTTTGTTTTTTTACTCACATTGTCATAAAAAACATCAGACGTACATTCGTCATTACCAAAATATTTGCATCATATCAGGATCTGGAGCTAGTAAGAACTTAGGATAGATCTGGTTAATTATATTTGTTTTTCATTCAGAGACAATGAACATGCAGTACTTGCTTTAAGCATCTGTATCTGAGTACAGTTTGAAATGGCATTGTTATTAGGTGTTTGAGATAAAGAATGATGCTAAAATGAAAAGAACTATGCGGCGGCCCCTACCATCAGGGCGCATTGGTCCTGGACATGCTGCCATGTGGGCTACTAGTATTGGAGCTGCTGGAACAGCTTTGTTGGCTTGGAAGGTTTGTACAATATCTACGCACATTGAACATTGTTTTAAAATGTGTTTTTGTTGCAGTAGTTGGTATAATACTGTTATTACAACTGAACATTGTAAAGTTTGCCAAGGTTTCTGCAGGCTAATGGCTTGGCGGCTGGGCTTGCAGCTTCTAATCTTATTCTGTATGCATTTGTGTACACTCCGTTGAAGCAAATACACCCTGTAAATACATGGGTTGGAGCAGTTGTTGGTGCTATACCGCCACTTCTAGGGTATTCAACTTGCTGACCACACTTTGCTCTACTTCTTTGTTCCCTAGTTTTAGTGCTGCATGGTGTTGGAAATTATTTTAACAAAACTCTCTCTTGAATGAGTGGTAAAATTTTGGACGTAAACAATTGGAATATGTATACCAAATAGCATATTTGCAGTTTGCACAATGAAAATAACAAACCATAGTTTGTGGCTTGGTTGTTGTTTGTTTTATCCTTTAGTATATTGAGATTGATTTGGTATTTGGTAACTTGGTGGAACACCACTCCCTCCTACCTGAACCATTCTTTTCTGATAATATATGGACAAATGGAGGCCTGATGCACTGGGTACAGTGAATATCAGAGGTGCTCTAGATATCTCCCCATAAAATGAAGTTAACCCTTGTATGCTGATTGAAACGTCGTTACTACATCAGATTGTTTAACTGGAACAGTGATGACAGTTCAAAGTGTATGGATTAACACTTTTTTTTAAAAAAAAAAACAAAGGCACTACCAGTTCCTTCTCTGTATCTATCCTTATCTATGATTTCTGCACCCTCCATTTAGAGTTTGTTATTTTTGTAAAACTGTTTTGACAGTATCAGTAGCATTGCTCAACTAGAATGCCTGCACAAGGTAAAATGTTAAGCTTAGTTCCTGATGGACTTATCTGCATATGTCAATGCCCTATTTTGTTTGTTGAATGCCAATGTGGCTATTTCTCTTGTCATGACACCTATTTTTCTGTTGTCACAAGACCACAAACCTTATTTCATCTTTTGTACAGGTGGGCAGCAGCTTCATCTGAATTGTCACTGAATGCTATGATTCTCCCTGCTGCATTGTACTATTGGCAAATACCACATTTCATGTCACTTGCATACTTATGTCGGAACGATTACCTTGCTGGAGGGTGAGTCACCTCACCTATCTGATTAATTATTAGTATACTTACTATAGAAGTTACATCGAATGATTCAAGTGCAAAACCTGAACCTGACTTGTATATATATGCTCTGGCTGTGTGATTCAGGTATCGAATGTTTTCTTTTGCTGATCCTACTGGTAAAAGAACTGCATGGGTATCACTCAGGAATTGTCTATACATGCTGCCCTTGGGATTTTTTGCATATAACTGTAAGTACTAATCTTATGCACTTTTCACTCCCTTTATTTTCTGAAAAAAAAATACTTATGGAGCTTACATTGTAGGGGGTCTCACATCTGAGTGGTTCAGTCTTGAAGCATCACTTCTAACATTAGGCCTTACAATTGGAGCTCTATCATTTATGCTGGAACCAAACCCCAAAAATGCAAGGAGAATGTTCTATGGTAGCCTTTTGTATCTTCCTGCATTTATGGCTGGACTTCTGTTACATCGGCTGCCTAACGAACAAAAGGAGCATAATGTCACTCAGACAAGTGAAATGACTGGAATTCTTTATGGCGCGGAGCAGCAGGATGAAGAAAGAGCGAGACAGAAGCGTGAAGACCGAAAACCATCTCATGTTCACTCGCGCCCTCCAGTTGCCTATGCTTCTGTTGCCCCTTTTCCTTTCCTACCAGTACCTGTATATGTATCTCCCCAAGGTGAGCTATGATTATATACTTGGACTAGACTTGTGGATGCAATGTCGGTCCATCTTTTTTGGCTTCTAAAGGAAATTTCCTGATCAATGTACTTCCTCTGTCCTTGATGCTGATTTGATATGAAAATAATGAACTAGGAATTTAACTTTTGGGCTCACCTGATTGTAAAATTTATATCCATTTACATTTTGATGTCTTCAGTAACAGGAATACATACACTTTCACAGATAATCTGCATTTTTTCAATTTTTGGTTGCTTATACTACATACTGAACCTATCTGTACTTCTGTAGTGTGTGGCCTATTCTCTCTGTTAGATCATATTTACATCATTGCAGACCTTCTTGTGTAAATTACATTTGCCAAACGAAGCATGGTGCCTCAATTAAAGGGCGAAGTGTGTTTCATATGCACCGGTGAAGTGAGAACCAGCGTAATTACCCCTTCCAGCCTGACAAAATTATCGTTTATATATCCGTGCTAGTTTAAATTTGATACTTTTGACAACGGTAAATGTCTAAATTGACCTGCACTCAAAGAAGTCGAAAATTGGCTAGAAGCCCAGAAGAGACTGATGTCTTTGATTAAAAAAAAAAGAGTACAATCACAATTGCAGTGTATTCAAGATAGCTGTGATCTCTTTATACCTGGCAATGTCATTTACCTTCCTTTTTGAAGGCATTGTATAAAGTTGAAGATTCTCTCTAGGATGAAAATCGGAGAGCTTTTTGATGGTCCAAGCTTTGCTTTGGTGGAGTTTGAGGATGAAGATTACTTGTGGTTATAGTTTGCTGCGGCATGATATTTGTTGTTAACTTGTTAGGTCGCTCCTCTCTTTCTTTTCCCTTTTTTTTTATAATAATTATAGGTCATGCGCATCCTAGTTACATATAAGCCGAAAATAGTCTTAGATCATATTGATATACTTGTCTACGATTAATAATTTTTATTTTATCTAACAAAAGGATGGCCTTTGTTGTAGATATTCTTATAGGTAGTGTCTGGCAAAATATTTTGGAGGTGATATGCGTTTGTTTCGATATTGGAGTTGAATCCAGCGTCCACAAGAGAGGAGATATGTGTAGCCGATGACAACAATCATCACTTATAACGGAATGATAAGAGAGACCGTATATTGCGAATTGCCGATAACATCATCAATTTTCATAGCTGAATGATATTTTAGGTCGATAACTATTTATTTTAGGTCAAGTAAAGTATATGGCCCGTCCTTAAACTTGTGGCGTGGCGCGGTATCACTTATTTCTATAAACTTAGAAAATACATGTTTAGTTCTATGAACTCGTTTTAATGCCTAAAATTATGAAGCTGGATGGTACATTAAAACGAGTTTATGGACTTAGACGGTACATTAAAACAAATTTATAAAATTAAACGTGTATTTTTAAATTTATGGACCTAAGTTATATTGTGCCACAAGTTTAAAGACCGGTAATGCAGTCGATCTAATTTGGAGCAAAAGCAGACAGACCTGCACAGCCAAACGCTACATCGAAAGTGAATATCTATGCCAAAAGCTGTTTATATGTAAGTAGTTGGACAAACTGGCCATGTGATGTGGAATCTTTTTGAGAAATATTATTTTTTAAATAGAAAATCACAAGATTAGAGGTCACATACATGAAATCGCGAAAATGTAGGTCTGTCGATAACTGGTAGAACGATAGGGGGCCTGCTGAACTGTGGGCTGTCCACAGGCGGCCGACAGGCCGATCGGTATTAATTGTAGTATTAAGTATTTGTTGGTGTACTTGAAATTTGTTAAATATTATTGTACATATTTAATTTTATTTATTTAACTAGTTATAAATTCAGATTTACATTTGAAGAATTCACAAAAATAACCTATTCAACTACTAGAAGAAACTAAAAAGGTCGTTGGTGATCTTAATTTACCTGTACAACATAGTCTGCTTATAGAGATGATTAAGGATAAATCATTATTCCGAATGTTAATACAACTTAATAGCAAGGTTAAAATTGTAGTATATATTGAAATAAGTTTGTAGTATCGGTTTAATGATAATATTTGCTAAGTTCACACCTATTTAAAAGAAATGGTACCTATCGTAGGCTGTACGCTGGACGGTCGATTGGCCACGATTTCCGGCAAACGGTCTCTAATTGTACTACATTAAGTTAACATTTTAATAAATTGGATTTGCGGTTATGGTTAGTACCTGTCATTGTTTTACATAATGATGTCATTAAAGGTTCATATGCGATTAATAACACGTACTTACTAACAACTAATTTAATCTTGTCATGACTTAAATACATTTAGCACCATTTAGCAATGACACTGCAAACAGCTACTCCCTTCGTCGCAAAACAAATTAACTTTTCAGTTTTTAGATATAATGTTTAACTATTCGTCTTATTAAAAAAATTTATGATTAATAATTTTATTTTTATTAGATGATAAAACATGAATAATACTTTATATGTGACTAATTTTTTAAAAAATTTCTTAAAATTTTTTTAAATAAAACGGACGGTCAAATGCTCAACACAAAAACCAAAACGTTGGTTTTTTTGGGAGCGGAGGGAGTACATAATTAATAAATTACCTAATAATTAACACCATAATTTATTTGTCCGGTGGGGCCAGTTGGCATGCCACGGTTCGACAAGTGATGGCCCAGGCAGCAGTCGACCAGCCAAGGGTCGACAGGCTCCCAATGGTCGACAGACCCCTATTTTAACGATTTCGTGTACGTGATCTCTAATCTTACGATTTTCTATTAAGAAAATAATATTTTCTCGAAAAATTCATGTGATGTGAGCATGTCACACTCTTCCAATGTTAAGATGATGGTCTGAACTCTCTCTAGCTTTCAGCCCAAATTGACACAAAGATGCCGATAAAAAGGGCACTTTCCCTGTGCTTGTCACTATAGGGGTGGGGCCCACACACAAACACGATAATTCAGCTTTAGCAAAAATTCGCCACAATGTTCGGTGCCCTAAGTGGGACCCATGACCAAGTTTAAGAATCTAAAAATGTTCGGTCGGGATTAACGGGTAGAATTCACCCCCTATCATCAAACTATCTCGAACAATCAGGATTTGCCACGGAAAAGCACGTAACAAGCAATAAATAAAGTCTTAAGTATTTAGTCTCTCCATTTCATATTACATGATGTTTTGGCTATAATTAAATTCATGTATATTGTTTATATATACACATATTATACACATCACTTACATATTTATATATATAAACATCCATACAAATTTATAAAATGCTAAGGGGTGATGGTTTCTTTAGAAATAAGTCAAATAAACGAAAAATAATTTATGGATAAAACTTTTATATACATGTTCTTAGCGATTTAAAGTTAAGACTTAAAAAATAATCTTCAGTAAAAACTCCAAAATCAATTCTAAATTTAAGATCGAAAATTTAAATTTTGTCTTATTAACATAAGAAAACATAAAGATAGAGGTGTTAGCTTCAAGTATTAGCCATGTGGACAGCCTCTAGTTATGGGTCTTAGTTCTGGCTTTAGGGCATGTATAACGTCTGTCTTTAAGCCGCCTGTATGTTGAAGAAATTTACAAAAAGAGCCCGCCCCATCTAAGAGACGGCCACAGTGTCTCTTCGTGAAGAGACATCAGGGGTGTGTGCTCTAATGCCAAACCAACACCACTAGCACTATTGTACGCCGCGTCTCGTCTATTCGCTAGCACTATTGATTACCTTGATTTATGTGTCAAAGGATAAATTAAATGTTTTATAGATAAACAAATAGATAAGTCATTGTACAAGCCGTCTATTTAGTTAAATAGACAACAACCGTCTGAATGATTGTACTTGTCCTTTAGCCTCAGTAATCTAGTTTTGTTACTAATCAAGTATATTTAGGCTACCTTCTTGTTTTGTGTTACGAGAAGATTCACCTTTACGTAAAAATGGAGTAGCTGATTAGCGCATAGAAAAACTTAAAAAGTAAATTAATATGACTTTCTAAAAGCAACTGTCTTATAGTTTTTTTAAACATATCATTTACTAGTTTGAAAAACACATGCACGAAAAAAAAAAACAAGAGTCGTGGTTAGCAAACTGGATGTAGCCTTTATTGCTCTATTATTTCAACCCTGCAATTATTTCAAGCTCCTGCTCCAAGATCTCCTCACTGCTTTCTCCTGTAATTGGACAAAAATAAAAATAAAACCTCTTGTGTGCTTTCTCATCTGCGCCTGGCATTTACTCCGTTCTTCTCGCCCTGCAATCGAACAATTAAATTACCCCTACTCATCAATCATTTCGAATAAAATAATTAGACATTAAATTTTTAATAGAACTACTATCCCTATTTACAAATACTCGTCACCAGATACGAGTGCTAATGCAGTTTTTAACCAATCTTATTTTGGCATGAAAATTCAAAATACGTGAAAACATGATGTACTGTTGAAGTTTTTCGCGTCTTAAACATAACCATACAAGCTTAACTAAAAGAATACTCCCTCTGTCTTTATATATTAGAAATACATATTAACATATAGCTACTCCGAGGATTAAATTTGTGTTAAAATACACTCAATACAACCTTATAATCTACTCATCCGTTCCAAAAAGACTTTATTTTTAACCTACCTCACACATACCAATACAAACTACACACTAAAATCTCACAAGTATCTCCAACTTTGCCAAAATACAATAATAATTGCTTAAAAAACATGTGACAAACCAGCAAGACCAAAAATGAAGTGTTTAGGGGACGAAGGGAGTATACTCAAATGAACACAACTTTTCACTTCTTCTGTTCTGCATATGCTTATAAGCCAAAATCTGAATTTTTAACTTTAAGTTTTGAGTTGATTTTAGGAGTTTTCATTGTACTTTATTTTATAACATTTATTTTTAGATTGCTAAAACACATTTATTTTGAATTTTCAGCCTTTGCTTTTATTTATAAATTATTTTTTGTTTGCAAATACACCGGTCATCTTTTTGAAATAAAATGCCAAAAGATGACCATGAAAGCTAGTAATTCACTGACACCTCACCTACTCTTGTTTCAAAATTTGCAAATTATTTCTTGAACTTTTTAATATTAAAAATAAAAAATCTAAATGAACAACCACATGTATAGTCAAATTAAGCTGGACATTCCCTATAAAAGCACATTTTATTTACTTTATATAGTGTTATAATATATTCTCTTTTATGTATAGCATACTCACACTTTAGCTAGTCTCTCCCAAAAAACATGAAGGAAGTAAGTATAACAATTAAGCCAAACAGTAAATTATGCTTAAATAAGTCCTTATAAGGTCGAGGAAAGAGGTAGGGCAGTACTGTGTAAGTTTCACAATTAAATATTTACATTTTGCTAACACAAATATATATATATATATATGTATATATTTATATATGTATATATATATATAATCTATGTATATCGCTTAATAGATTAATCTATGTTAAAAAAATCTTACAATACTGGAAAAAAAGAGAGAAAACAATAAATAATTTAAAAGTTACCAATGTCAAATCAAAAGAGCTCATTGTGTTAAACTCTTCATTCAATCTTCGTTTTCACAACCCCAACAAACACAGTGGCAATTAATAGTGAGATTATGATCATCGGCATGAGTAATGCACTGTGCCACTGACACGTGGGCCCACAAAACACACACTCTTCACACCCCTTCGTCTCCCCTCGCTTAAACCCCTCTCCTCTTTCTCGTCGATTTAATAACCGAATCCGATTGATTTTCACCCCCACCCACCCAACCCCATTCCCACCCGGCGGCCATGCGATCGCCGGCGCGGCGCGGCGCCGCGGCGTCGGCGGGGGACCTGGTGACCACCCAGGTCAGCCTGGGGGGATTCGACGCCGGCGTCGCTGCGGGGGACCTCGCCGACTTCCTGGAGCACGAGGCCGGCCAGGTCTGGCGGTGCCGCGTCAAGACCTCCTGGACGCCGCCGGACTCCTACCCGGACTTCGCGCACGCGGCCTCGGCGGCCGCGGCCGCCGCGGCGCCGCCGCGGTACGACCGGGTGCCGCCGCACGCGTTCGTCCACTTCGCGCGCCCCGAGGGGGCGCGGCGCGCCGCCGACGCCGCGGGGAGGTCGGAGCTCATCCTCGGGGGGAAGCCCCTGCGGGTGGCGTCCGCGCCGGACAGCTCCCTCCGCGTGGCGCGCAGGCGCAGCACGGAGCCGTTCCGGTTCCCCGACGTGGGGCTCGAGGTCGGCGCGCTCCCGGCGCAAGACGCGTTCCTCGCCGCCTGGCGCGGGCCGGCCTCCGGGCTCGACCTCTCCGTCGACCCGTTCGACGGGTGCTGCCGCCTGGTGTTCACCCGCGACACCGCCTTCACGTTCCCGGGCTTCCGCGAGGTCGCCGTCATACGCTGCGACGTCAAGCTGGAGTTCTCGGTGCGCGACGTCGTGGAGGTCCGGCTGTACAGGCTCGACTGCTCGCTGCTCCTCCGCCTCAGGGCGGCGCCGCTGGTTCACTACCGCACGGCTGACGACGACTTCCACGAGTCGGTCCCCTTCGACCTGCTCGACGACGACGACCCGTGGATACGGACCACGGACATCACCCCGAGCGGCGCCATTGGCCGGTGCGGGGTGTACAGGATCTCCTTCCCGGCGCGGTTCTGGCCAAAGATGGACCGCGCGCTGGACTACATGAGGGAGCGGAGGGTGGCGATCGTGGACTGCGGCGGCGGGCGGGGGCCGACGAGGCGAGGGCTCACGGTGCAGGACGAGCCGGAGTTCGGGAAGCCAATGGAGGACGTCTTCTTCTGCTTGCAGCACGTCGAGGGGCTCAGGTTTCCGGTTTTGTTCCTCGTGAACGCGTTGGTGCACAAGGGGATCATCAACCAGCACCAGCTCACCCCTGAATTCTTCAGTTTGCTGAGGAGGAAGGCGGATGACATCAATGTGGCTGCATTGAAGGATTTCTGGGGGGACAAGTTCCCTGTGTTTGATGCGTGCAGGAGGCTAAAGAAGGCGCTGGATAGGGTGGCCAGGAACCCCAAGCTTCTTTGCAGCAAGATTGGGGATGACAACGAGGAGGTGCGGAGGCTGGTGATCACGCCTACCAGGGCTTATTGTCTGCCTCCCGAAGTGGAGCGCTCAAACCGTGTTCTTCGGCGTTATCGAGAGGTGGCCGACAGGTTTTTGAGGGTGACTTTTATGGACGAGGGTATGGAGATGCTGAACAACCATGTGCTCAACTCCTTCACTGCACCAATTGTCAAAGACTTGATGTCAAATTACTTCCAGCAGAAGACAACGGTGTATAAGCGTGTCAGGCTGTTGCTGACGGAGGGTTTCCACTTGTGTGGAAGGAAGTACTCATTTCTTGCATTCTCGTCGAACCAGTTAAGGGACAAGTCAGCTTGGTTCTTTGCTGAGGACAGAAATACAACGGTGGAAGGGATTAGGAAGTGGATGGGACGTTTCACAAGTAAGAATGTTGCGAAGCACGCTGCTCGAATGGGTCAGTGCTTCTCATCTACATATGCAACTGTGACAATGCAACTGGACGAGGTTGATGAGAATTTTGATGATATTGTACATAATGACTACATTTTCTCTGATGGAATCGGCAAAATTACCCCAGACCTTGCATTGGAAGTTGCTGAGAGGCTACAGCTGACTGATAACCCCCCATCTGCTTATCAGATCAGGTATGCAGGCTTCAAGGGTGTCATAGCTGTCTGGCAAGGAAATGGTGATGGGATACGGCTATCCCTGAGGCCAAGCATGAGGAAGTTTGAGTCTAGCCATTCGGTGTTAGAGGTGGTCTCCTGGACAAAGTTCCAGCCAGGATTCTTAAATCGCCAGATAATAACATTGCTATCCTCACTGAATGTCCCAGATGCTATCTTCTCTCAAATGCAAGAGACCATGCTTTCTAACCTGAACAATATTCTATCAGACAGAGATGTTGCTTTTGAGGTTTTAACTTCATGTGCTGAGGATGGAAACACTGCAGCATTAATGCTTAGTGCTGGCTTTGAACCTGGATCTGAACCACACTTGAAAGCTATGCTCTTGGCTATAAGGTCTGCGCAATTGCAGGATCTTTTGGAAAAAGCAAGGATATTTGTGCCAAAGGGAAGGTGGTTGATGGGCTGTCTTGATGAGCTTGGGGTTCTTGAGCAAGGGCAGTGCTTTATTCGGGCCTCAGTTCCATCACTGAACAGTTATTTTAAGAAGCATGGGTCAAGATTTTCATCTGCAGACAGAAACACAGAGATCATTGTGGGTACTGTGGTAATAGCAAAGAATCCCTGTCTTCATCCAGGGGATGTCCGCATCCTTGAAGCTGTTGATGTGCCTGAACTGCATCATCTGGTTGATTGTTTGGTGTTCCCCCAGAAAGGCGAGAGGCCACATGCTAATGAGGCATCTGGGAGCGATCTTGATGGGGATCTCTACTTTGTGACATGGGATGAGAAACTTATACCTCCAGGCAAGAAGAGCTGGAATCCTATGGACTACTCCCCACCTGAAGCAAAACAGCTGCCACGTCCAGTATCTCAACATGTAAGTTCAATAATTCTTGAGACGTGAGCAGTTTGTCACATAATATTTTTGTTCAATATATACATGTATTTTTTTCGTACAAGGATATCGTTGGAAGCATATACAAGTTTTGTTTAGAGAACTGAAAATAAAAAAAATTAAACACAAGCTACTGCTGGGGAAACCAGCAAAGACAGGGGATAGCATATTCCGTCAATTAGAAGTAACACATAAATTTCAAGTCTAGCAAACTATTAGCGCAGCACTTGTATGTTTGGTAAACTCTCATGTTATTCATTGTTTGAATTCATGTCATATTTGCTTGATTCTTTACATCATTTGAATGACAAGCCGGGAACTTGAGATCAGAATATTATTATGTGTGCTCACATAACACACATAACACTCAATAGTCCAATTCATTATCAATTAGATTGTTCTTTGGATTTAAAATCCGGCATTGGCGAATATATATTCTCCAATTGCGCGTATACATATAGCTGCATAAAAAAACTTTCTTAACTCACAAATTTTATTTCCCCTAGTTTCTACAAATTGTTGATTCCTTGTTTTTTGGGAAAGTATTTATTGCTATTAATGCATTGTACTAACAAGACCTTCTTTCTGTAATAGGATATCATTGATTTCTTCTTAAAGAACATGATAAGCGAGAATCTTGGTAGGATCTGTAATGCTCATGTTGTTCATGCTGACCTTAGCGAGTATGGTGCAATGGATGAGAAGTGCATTCACTTAGCTGAGTTAGCGGCAACTGCTGTGGACTTCCCCAAGACTGGCAAACTTGCTATAATGCCGCAACACCTTAAACCAAAAGTCTACCCTGACTTCATGGGAAAGGAAGAATCCTTGTCTTATAAATCTGAAAAGATTCTAGGAAGGCTTTATCGGTCAATCCAAGAGGCCTCTAATGGGGATGTGGTGTCCGAAGAGGTTTGCACTCCAAACGATCTGCCTTATGACATAGATCTGGAAGTTCCTGGTGCATCAGATTTCCTTGCAAGTGCTTGGCAATGCAAGTGTTCATATGAGGCACAGCTGAGTGCGCTGCTAAATCAGTACAAAGTACACACTGAAGCAGAACTTGTGACAGGGAACATAACGTCTGTTACTAAGTACAACAGCAAGAAGCAAGGGGAGATAAAAGAGAGGCTCAAGCAGGCTTACTCTGCGCTACGCAAGGAGTTCAGAAGTACCTTTGAAAGCATAGCATCAGATCAATGCGAGCTTGGTGAAGACGAGAAGAACCTGCTCTACGAGATGAAGGCGTCAGCGTGGTACCAGGTAACCTATCACCCCAAATGGGTCGAGAAGTCAAGGGGCATGCTGGACCCAGATGGTGAGGGTATGCCAGCAAGGCTTAGCTTTGCATGGATCCCAGTAGATTACTTGGTGCGGATAAAGCTAAAGTCCCATGGAAAAGTGAGAGTTGAAGGCCAAAAGCCTGTCGACAGGCTTGCAACATACATCTCCGAGAGGTTATGATGACTGTATGCAATCCGCAAGATGTTCCCACCAATCTAAGGTCGCAGTAAGACCACTCTGCCATTCGTACTGCCGTTTCAGGGCATCTGTACAAAATCTTTTCACTTTTGTTCACTTCATTATTCTACTGAACTTGATCTCCCGAATGTTTCCTGTGTGCTTTTGTTCCTGCTTACATGCCCCCTCAAGTCTGAAAAACTATACATTTCAGATGATGTGGTTTATTATGAAATGAACTAAGCTTTTCGTGATAATTTGTATTCAATTCAGGTTCTTATTTGTGTCAAAGATGAGGGTGATAATTTGTCTTCTCGGTCGTCGATCCAGTGTTGCAGCGACACCAGAGTGTGCACCAACTGGAGATGTGCACAGCAGAGTCATATCGCCAAAGTGAAGGGACTGAAAATGAGTTCTCAAAAAAAAAAAAACCGACTGAAATGCTTCTTACTCAAATTCTTGACGATGATCTCGTCTCCTTACAAGTCTAGGCTGTCATCTAGCCAGTAAACTTGCTAAGAGTTTACTGGATTTACTGACAGTGTCCATCGTCAATTTTTGAAATAAGCACGCATGCAGTTATGATTTAGGTCACTTTTGATGCATCCAGTAATTTGTTGAAGCTTGTGCAATTCGGTAGCAAACCAAACTTCAAGAGCATATAGAGCTGGTAGCAAACCAAACCTCAAAAGCATATAGAGATGGTAGCAAACCAAACTTCAAGAGCATGTAGAGATGTAAGAGGAAAACATATCATGTGCATTGCATTAAGGCTTCAGGATGCAGTCATGGTACACATCGACTAACAACTTCCACAACAGAATAAAAAAAAGGGAATCTAGGTTTACTTCTATCATCTTCCTCTTCCACATACGTATAAATTTTTCAAAGTTCAGATTCATTACGCATAAAGAGAAAACTCTTTAACAAAATCTGCTCCACCCTCAGTTTTTTTAGTTAAATTCTAGCCAAACGCTAACGGGCCTGTTTGGTAGGGCTACTGATTCTGGGATTCTTCACAGGTTTCTCTTTTACTATAGCTAAAATATAATGAAATTTCTTTGTGTGTATTATATATGTATTCATGTACTTAAGATCTTACTAAGTACACGAATAACTTTTTGATGCATTTTTAGTTGATGGCACCGCAAGTGCATATAGAACTTGTGCGCATAGAATACATTGGTGATACATAAAGCAACGGGAAAATGTTTTGCGTCTTTAAAACATAATTTTCGCAGGAATACATACTTATCCTTTTTCTCGCCCCTCCTGGCATGAAAAATTGTGGAAACTTCTGACGGACTAGTTGGGCATGAGTGACATGGCCCACTTCTAGTGACGAACAAACATCGCTTAGGCAAATTCAAAGCAAAACACAAGATAAAAGAAGGCCAGTAACCACAACACAAACACTCCCTCGACACCTTCACGATGCACAGGAGCAAGGTTACTTCCAACCGTTGGAAGTGATGCAACTTAAAACACATGATTAGCTGTGCCCGTGAGGATGCCAACGTGAAGCTCTGTCTGCTCTGTTTCTCACCAGTAGCAGCATGAGTGCTCGGCTCAACGTGTAACATGTTAACGCTGTACAGATAATCTCTAAAACTTTCCTAATGACCAACGCTGGCGATGCGTTGCGTGTACCGTGGTGCGTGTGATCTAATCGTGGCAAAGGCTGCTCGTGCTGACGGGGCGTGGCTGGCGTGGTTGCGTATGATCTAATCTACTCGTGGCTAGTTGATGGCGCCGACGAGGGTTCGTCCGGCTTCTGCCGGCCGAAGGACTTCTGCTTCTCCAGCGTCGGCATGTACGCCGCCGTGCTCTTCTGGAGGGCGTCGGCCGCTGGCTTGTCCGGCTGGTCCCGTGGGCTCGCCAGCTGCTTCTCGAGGACGTCGAACTTGGCCGTTGCCCATGGCGCGGTGCCCACGTTCCCACCACTGCTTAGGGTATCCACCGTCAGCGTTGTGATGGCGTCTCTCGACGAAAACCACGAGTGCCCGCAGGCGTTGCATTCCAGCTGAAACCAAAAGATAAGTTCCGTGAGAAAGATGGGGCAAAAGAAGTACCGAGATGTTTCACCCTTCAGAAATCACAGAACTACTAAGCACATAAACACCAGAATATACAAGTTCAAGAACAAGGAGATTCCATCTAGGAGGTGAGTCCAAGTTCAATCATTACTTCAGATAAAAAGAGTATACATTGAACATTATCAGCAGTCAACGCTACTGAGTAATGACTACTGTTGCCATTCGCCACTTGCCAGTCTCTTAACACATCAAATATTCACTCATAGGCCTTGATGATGGATAGCAAATATCCAGCAACAAAATAGAGAAGGCAGTTTGAGTTTGGATGAAAAATTCTTAAAAATAAGGCATTCCAGGGGAAAAACAATACAAAAACGACATTTTGGTTGATATATAATAGCCATATTTGGATGCAAAATCAATCCAACTTAGTACCACCTCTTTTCCTTTTTTACATGTCTTTAGAGCATCAGAAGTCTCCATTGCACATGTTTGATCATTGTCCTAAACAATTATTTATAAAATAATATTAACAGTATAACTACAGGGAAACGTTTTTAGTGATTAATCAACTACTATCACTGTCACATATCATTTCCTGATTCATTTTTCCAATATACCAGTCATGTGCCCATGTGATGCAACAGAAATCTCAATTTCAGACACAAGTATAAGAATTCATGAAATCAGAAGTCAGAACATCCCATGTTGTACACAAATAAAACTGATCATACTATTTATCCAACAAGATTAGATTTTGTGCTTAAATTCACAACGTAGACACATGGACCTTTTCTTAATTCTACTCGTTACTAACATCAAGCTATAAAAAGAATGTGTTCAGCAAAATCAATTGGCTACAGAGTTGAACTGAAAAGTCTATCAAAGGCACAAAACCACAGGGTCCCAAATCAATGAAATATTTGCTTGACCAAGCCAGTATAACTTCCATTCAAACCCATGTATATATTGCCAAATCCTTGTACAATGAACTTTTGTGAGCATATACAAAATCTCACTCTCCACAGATTTGCCAATTCATGCTCTAATTAGTAACTACTCCAGCCAGTGCATTGTGAAATTTCGATTAGATGCCAAACAGCCAAAGATACACCTGCAAATTCACGTGGGTAGATTTTTTGGTTTTACCCATGCCATCACTGCGCCAACTCCTGTCCTCGCCTTTGCTTTCCATCCACTAGCTCCACGAAACAAAAGCAAGGAAATTGAAAGGCTATGAAGCATGATGGAGAAGAGCGGTGCAACAGTGTTCGCTAATAGGGCAGATATCCACTGAGTAGAGACTAGGTGCGAGGAGAGGACGAGAAGTGGCAGCAATAGATTTTGTGCTCAACCCCCTTCTACTGCCCACAGCTGGACCTGCGGCGATTGGAATTTGGTGCCATGCCATCACCTCTAAATTTCGCAGCTGCACCTTTGCCAAGTTGTCTAGTCACTAGCCCTACTGCCCCGATTCCGTGCAGCCACTGTCCTACCCTGGTCGACTAGCCCGCTACCTAGGAGGCCAGCGCTGTGATTACCCCGTAAATAAGGCATGTTGCCAGCGAGCAACCAGCCTAGACAACCATGCAGGCAGACACTGCGATGCGATGAAGGTGATGGCCTGAGGCAGTGAGTGCTTGAGGGATTGAGCACAGCTAGTGTAGGTATCTTTGATGGGTGATTGAGCATGGATCTACCCGTCGGAGGAAGAGGTCATTTCTTTCTTCTCTAGTTCAATTATTCTGCTCATTTTTTGTGGAGATAGTGGCTTTGTAGTTGGTGCAAGCTAGATCCAGAGAACTGGTTCATGTCAGAATAGACTGGTGGTTTTCTTGTGAGCATTAGGTGATGTATGATGGATAAGAGCTAGCACGGTGTACAGGTGAAAGAAGGCAGCTAATGACAATGAGGCAGTCCCAAATGAGTATCTATCGATGATGACCAAAAGTCTAGCACAATGGCAGGATATCATGAAGGGCTACAACGATGCATTCTCATAAGTTTAAACACATGCAACAAGTCTTTTGAAGCTTCAGAAACCAATTTCAAACCTGTCGTTATGCAAGTAAGGTCAGTCCTTTGAGAACGGCCTTGGTTCAGCCCATCAACAAGTAGCTGCAGCACATTTGAAAAATTGAATTGGACCTCAGTTCAACCCATCAACTGATTTTTCCAGGTTTAACTGGTCAATTCATTTAAAAACCACCTAGTTCAGTTCGATTTTTCCAGTTTGTTTGCACTTAGATTGGTCATTTTGTCTCCTAAATGGTACTAGTTTGTACTAGATGGCCTGGACAGGGCAGCACTTAGCGTATTTGGAAAGGCAAAGGGAGAAACTAGGTGGCAATTTGGCGATGAGCTGGTGACCAAAATTTGGGTGCGATGCACAAGGATGAAAAATGGAAGTGTGAGTCAGATGCATATTAGGGGATTAGGGTTACCTACCTGCAAACCATTGATAGAAGCTGCCACACTCTTCCCCTTCTCCGGCCATTCGTCCAGGCATCGAGGAAAGTGCAGGTGTGCCACCATTGCACCATCACGCTCTTCCGATACTCATTTGTTGCTCTCTTTCTCTCCTCGCATCGATGGAAGGTGTATGCGATGGTGGCGCTAGTTGAAGTTGCACCAACCGCCAGGCTTGGGCAGCTTCGCTTTGCTACTGGTCAACTCTACTCAGCCCACACAACCCACAGGATTGGATCGGCTATGACCGCTCCTAGCTTAGGCTCTTGACCACAACCCGTTGAATCTATCCTATAGTGCACCAACTGATTTTACTTATCCCTCATTCTTCATTCATCATTATTCAAATCCAACGGCTAAATCATCTCACAAGATTGGAGGCTAAGATGGACTCCACCTCTCCTTACACAGCTTTCTAAAGTAGAAGCTATATTACTAATTATAGAGTTTCCATATATTAGAAATTACCTTCCAATTAAAACAAGGCAAACATTTTCTATACATTAAAGACTTTTATATATAGATAAAGATTAACTTTCCAATTATAAAGTTTCTATAAATATGCAATACACACCTTTAGAATCAAAGTCTAATCACAACATCTGACATGGCTAGTGCAATAGCACAAGTCGGTAGGAGACGCCATTAGAACGACAACATCGATGCCAAGACAATTAAGTTTGTGCTCATTAGCATGCTGTAGCTATGCTCACATCAAATTGATCAAGACAGAGTCAGACGCCCAAACGACCAAATCACTAATTCTAACATCAAATAAATCTCTGATAGATAGGGATGAGTATTTAAGATTCTATAAATATTTTGTTGGCACCATCTTTTTATGTGAAATAAGTAAATTTCTTGATTTCTCAAATGATGCATCACTACAAAATATTCTTTTAATCATTGATGGATATGTGCACCTCCTGGTAATAATGAACAGGAAATACAGATTCAATGGAAAAATCGCAGGTAATTTCAATCTGTGGTATATTTTTTGAAATGAAAAGAACCCGTGTGATAAATATTTGCTAGGTATTGTACGATCAATTAATATTTGATTTAAATTTCTTTTATATAATATGAGACAATGATATCCGTTTTTCAACTCATAAAAATGTGGACTTTGAATTATGTGTTATTTGAGAGTTGCATAGTTATTTTGTTCATTTCATATATACAACATTTTTTCATTTAATAAAAGGAGACAAGAAGTTGTATGGGATGCAACTCATTTGTATAAAGTAGCTTTCATAAATTTAGCTTTACATAGTTTAAATTTTAAGCAAATATTAGTTAATGTACATAAATTATTTAAATAAAATTGTTTTTGCAATGTATGAACTTGATCTTGTAGTAGTTGTGAAATTAGTGTATGAGCTTGACATTGTAATGTTTCTAAAATTAGTATATAAGTTTGGCCTTGCAAATTCTGAAATTATCGTCTAAACTTGAAAACTTGCACTTGGAGTGTGTGCTAACTTATAATTAATTGTGTAAAGCTAAAATAGTCACTATTAACTAGTGGTTTGCTGCAATTTTGTCGGAGTTTGTTTAGATCACCAGAGTAACAAACGCGTGATAGATAACTTTGAATGTGATTTCATTTGAATGAGTTCAGTATATCTTATTTGTATTAGTAAACTGAGCCTTAACGTTAGTATGGGCATAGTACTAGTCATACATTGGTATTTTTGTCTAAATCGTGTATTTATGCAGAAAAGCTATAAAAAAACACTTAGTCGCCGCCAAATCAGCCTAGTCTTTAGTCGGTAGGTACCCGCCCGAGGGCAAACACTAGATTGCACACCTGATCTTTAAACTGAACCTAATGTGGTTTTGATTTTTTTTTCTGGCGGAAGCGCCAATCTAGTCCAATCCTAGCAAGTAATAACTATGTAAATATGTACTACTTATAATGCTAATAAAGATATTGACAAGAATGAAGAGAATCATAACAAACATGTGACGTACAAAGGGGAATTGTAGACATGGAATAAAGAGATAAGAATGAATGATGTTGGCGTGCGGCCTCTCGCACCACGGCCAAGGCAACGGTATAATGGCGGTATGGATGCTAGGCTACCTAAGGGGTAGTTAACTAGAGAAGGTTTTTATGAGGCCATACTACTATGGACAGATGGCAAGATAAAACTAGAATACTTAGATACCACCTATGGGATTGAGCTGAAAGTATAAGTGGAAATAACAGAAGTTAGTTAAAGATGATTTTAACAAAAAGAAAAAGGTTATTAGCATTGGAATATCTCTAATGAGTGGTTAGCTTGACAAATTGCTCATTTCTTAAGTAAAAAGATTTACTAGTATGTGGCCATGCGCTAGCTAAGGTTAAGGGAGGCATGCAAAGCAATATGTAACCAACATAATGACATATGTTCCAACTCAAGCAAGATAGGGATCGACGCATGGTTGAAAACCCATTACCAATTATGATAATCGTTGTTTGGTTTCCTATAGCATAACTACTTTGCAAGACAGATGTGTTTCGAGAACTCATAAAGGACTTCATGGGCCTATTTGAGGATCATCATAAATGCATGTTTCATTTATTAAATATGTAACAATAACACCACATCGGCTTTATTTCTTTTTTCATTTTTGTAAACGGTGAATCCACTTATTGGCCATGCCCATACATCATAGAAAACAAACCTACCTGTTAGGCATATCAACTTCAAAATTTTACAAGGCTGCATGGTGAAAATATAATGGTGTTGCCAAAAAATACTATGCAACCAATTCATGCAACATTTTTTTGCAAAGGAGATCCACAAAGGATTGGGTGATCATTCTGAATGAAACGTCAATGGAAGGCACAAAGGAAGGAACTAGGAGTAAATGGAGTAATCCAAAATTGATATTTCCGAAGACTTATGACAAGGCCACATGGTCCAACATTCATTCTAACATAAAAGGGTTCTCACAAAACTGGTGCTAGGATTGAGAACTTTATCATAGAGGGCAGTGTTTGCATTTAAAGTAGTTGGACATTACCCCCACCTACTCTAACTAAAGAAGTGAACCCACATGGAGATGTAGCATATCCTTCTCAACAGAGCAGTTAAGATGCTCACAGTTTTCATACCAGGAGCTATGAATGTACAAATGATAAGAATTGTGCCCCCCTATTGTGGGTGACAATTTTATTCATTCTTTGACAACATGATACTTTGTATAGAACATGACCTTGAACAATAACATAAAGCACTTGTTATATACACTCAAACCACTCTGAGTTGGCAAATAAATTTTCAGTGAAGTGAGTTATTTTGCTTTAGCGAAGACGAACTCATTAAAGACCATCCAACCATCACCGAAGGAAATGGCTCATCCCATTAAGATGTTTGTGTATACCAAAGCACATAGGAGATTAAACATTACAGTTCTACAACTAAAGAGCACTCCGAGGAAAAACTTAGCAATTGAAAGTGCAAACAAGTCCCCATAAACTCCACGCTCTGTGGCCTTCAGATGTTCATGATCTTGACCTTCAAAATACCTATAAGGGTTTTGAAGAAGTTGCATTATTTCAAGTCCAGGTTTTTCGGGCAAAGTGACGATCTTCTCCTTCGAAATATAGGTTTGCTAAATGGAGCACTGTTTGCCGGCGGAATGGTTAAGGGGGTTTGGGTGTCCAGGACCTTGACATCAATAAAAAGAATTTATTAAGGATGTTTCCCTTTAAACTACTAATACCCCCTTTGCTTGGGCTTATTAGTTAGTTATAAAACAAAAATCTAAGCCCAAACAAACAAGCAATTCTCCATTAGGATTTTTAAGGTTACAAGTTGCTCTGCACTAAAAGCCCAAACAAAAATGAACTGTATTCAATAAAGTCTATGCATGATACACTTGCTAATTACAGTATCCTCAATGTAGATAAATTAGCATGGAAGTTAAAATACCATTAAAAGTTAAGTATTTTAATGCTACTGGAATTAGCCTTGCCAAGTTATCTTAACAAAAATGAACTTCGCAAAGAAAATAGGAGGTATCAAGAAATGTTTTGTTCATCAAGTTGTGCATGCAACCTTTTTAAATCCTCAACTTTACTCAAATGCTTGAGGATTGGCTTATTGGTTTTGGTAAAGACATACCAACATAAATTTTTGTATGGCAAAAAAAAAAAAAGAAGTATCTCCATTTCACACGGGCTATCTTCATGTGCTTTAGCAGTTTGCAGACCAAGTCCTTCAGCAAGAGGATGGTAACACGCAGTACAATTTGGAGAACACCACAAGGCTTATCAACAACCATGGATGAAAATTTAGTAAACAGCATTCGTAAGATGTTTTTGTACGTCATAATCTAGAATAACTATTTGCTATTTTTGCACTTATACCATTTGGTATGGGCAATTTGTAAGGACCCATTTGGATTTAGGAACTAAGGGTAAATTCGAAGAAAAATCATTTCAACCATTTGGAACTCTAGTTCCACAAGAATATAAATTGCTCATTTCTATAGAATCATACCATAACTAGAGGAGCACAAGAAAATTTCATAAGGCCCTAGGTTTGAATTGGCTTAAACATGGAAACACGTCTTCTTTCTCCTCTGCATCAATCATGCCAAAACAGCTATCAACCACCATACCCTCATAAGCTCTACCTTGCCACCCCAAAGTTACCGCCATTGATGACCTCCCACTACCACCCTCGAAATCCCGATGCCTCCTATATTGCCCTAAAAGCTTTGCCAATGATAACCTAGCCTATCTTAACCGCCGTTGACAACTTCATTCAGCTCATCGCCAACATGACCCTAAAGATCTTACCAAAACAAAAGCACTGAATTGGACCTTCATTTCATTTCGACATGGATTTAAATTAGAGCCCCGAGTCAATTCATCTAGCACAAAGATAACATCCAAACAGGCCATAAAGTTTCTTGTGCTTTGTGCATCCATAGATATATCAGCAGGATCTTTAATCCAAACATTGGTTAGCAGGAAGTCATGATCATAGGCTAGAGGATTTAGAGCCCGATCTTCACTGCTTTTTCGAAGGTGCATTTGCTAAAAACATTTCATTCTGATCTTAAAGAATTGAAGAAAAGCGTATTGAAGGATTACCATTGATTAAAAAAAATCTGAAAGCCTACCAATCAAATTGATTCCAAAGCTGGGTTTAAGATTTCAAAGGATAGGTTAAAAAACTTTTAATAGCTGTAAAGTGTTCGTGTTACTGTTAGGTTCTTACAAAACATACAATATTGAAACGATTTATGTATGACCAGAAATACAAAAAAGAAATGTATCTCCTGAGTAAAAGTAGGATCAAGGATAAAATAAGAAATAGAAAATTAACATACCTGATAGCGATCTCCATGACCAGCATGAATAATATCAGATACACCTACTTCCTTTTCTGCACATCTTACACATCGTGCATCAGTCATCTAGATGAAACAAACACCAAACTCAGAGAATCTCAAAGTAATAACTCCATGTTCAAATTCAGTTACCATAATGAACATCTTCAATCTTCTTTTGGCTAACTATATACTGAATGTAACACATATGTTTTACAATACCTGTAACTTCCTTGATTCTTCAGGTTCAGATGTCTTCTCTGCTGCAGTCAAGCCAACCTAAAATGCCCAAACAAAAAAATGTTAATTTAGATACAAAAGCATATTTAAGTTAAACGAGGAACAAATCATAATTATAACAAGAGAATGTGTTAAAAAAAAGTTCAATGGAACAACATGTGACTATTATGAAGGGGTGTGTGTGGGGGGGGGGGGGGGGCATATCTAGTTGAAATGTGCAACCCAAACCCACTAAAAAGGAAATCTGGAAAACCATCTTTGGCCCATTTTATTTTCCTACCCTGTTCTAATTTACAATATATTCTTAACTGTTTCAAAAATACCTTTTATTCTATATTAAAAATAATGCTCAATATCTATTGGTGCTTAAACTAAATTGGTTTGGACTAGACATGCTTCCTATTTAACTTTGTTGTAGAAATGAATTGTATTAATAAGCAACCATGTTCTATACTCCTACCTACTAAAATACAAACAGAGCATTTTTTCAGTTTGAGGTTCCTAGCTGGGTTTTTGTTTTGATGAACTTCAGTCTTTGGCTTTATTACAGTTTTTTTTTATGTGAACCAAAACCACCGAGAAAACCAATCTGGACCAAGGCCCAGCAGCTTGTAGAAGAGCACCAGCAGTGACACGGTGCTCGATCTCATGTCCTCATGCGACAAGGCCATATGGGAGCACGTGCGCCACAGGAGACCTCCAGCGACATGCACAGGACACTCAACCTTGAGGCCAGGCTGCAGCAAAAAGAATTATGCGCAAGACCAACAAACTATGGGGCCTGATGGAAGAGATGGGGGAGGCTGGCAGCAGCGAGATCTATCTCATTGACGGTGTGGCCAGTGGTGGAATGGTGAGGAAGGTCTGCTAGGACCTGGGGAAACCATGGAGAAAGCAGAGGCATAATAAAAAGGGAACTGATTTTGTTCGGTTCTTCGGCTTGGTTTTCACTTGAAGTTTTTTTTTTCAGTTGGCTAGCAAAAAGTGAAGTGTGAGAAAACCAAATATATCAAACCAATGAAACTGAAAAAAACTGAATGCTCACCACTGGCACTTAGTCACTACAGTAAAGAGCATGAGACATATGAAACATGCTGTAAAGTACATTTTGAAGTGAAAGATTGCAAAATAGTTGAAAGATAATTAGACCTTTAGTTCATCCGGAGACATTGTTAACAAGACTGGAGGATCAAGCTCCTTGTTCATCAGTCTCTTCCGTAGTACAGGGCTATTCTGCAAATGAAAAATAACAGTGATATGTCAGGTCATCAAATAATAATTTGCAGTCTTTACAGAATCATAATGTTTGACAAGCTAAAAACCTTTATATGGTTAAGATCACGATGAAACAAATTGTTGGGGAGTGCTACTATGATCCAAAAAGAAAAACAAAAATTTCAAACTAAAGAAAAAGATTGAGCTTATAGTCTGAAGGAGAAAGTTTAACGGCAATGTGAGTTACAAAAATAAGAAATTACCTGCATTATTCAAATGAAACATGAGTGGTAACCAAAAAGCCTAATACTGAATCAAGAATAATGACATTAAGAAATTTTCCTAGTCATAGGTGGTATTTTAAGAAGCCTTATAGCGAATGCAAGAGAATTATGTTTTACAATGAGCAGATGACCCAAAAAAACAATGTTTTGCTTTAAGAATGATAATATGTGAAAATTGCAATTTAAGAATTTCTACATAATGCATGTATTATATTTTGTGAATTCCAAACTTGGTATAATCTCATATTCACATTTGAGACATTAGCAGAATTGATTTTCTATCAATGGTATGGTAGTACTGCAAAGGTCAAGATGCCAATTATTTAGGATGTAAACTTCTACTATGTTTACTTGAGAAAATTTTTATCACTTATTACTTATGCAACTAAAGACTGTAGTTTAGTCATGTATTTAGCTCTATACATTATGCAATTAGTAAAATGGAGCTTTCCAAGACCAGGTATATATAAATAAACTAATAAGTGAACTGTGCATCTGTCAGAAGGATATGGTTTGTTGAAATTTGTTTGTATGTACCTTGATGTTGAACAGCAGTTGTCTCAATTTCTGGTTATACTTCTGGAAGTCGGAACCAAGAGCTTCATAAGTAGATCTTTCTAAGGAGGCCATTATTGAAATAACCACATCAGGTGCATACGATTTTTCATTGTCCTGAAAACAGATCGCAAAACCATCTAAGGAGGAACACAAATAAAGGACGAACGAGGCTTACATGAGTCCTAAAGAATGACCATTGCCAACATACTAGCACATATGGTATTATTTCTCAGTGCTGAGAAGCAATCATTAGTTCGTGTTAGCAAACAAAGTTATACTGATCACTGATGGATATAGCAGGGTATGACTTCACACTTGCTAGAGCATTTAAGCACCCCTGAGATGTGAGTTTTACTTTTAACCTTCATGTTTGCATACAGAACAGAAAACCAAAAATGCTTGAGACAAACATAATAAATTATTCAATATTGGCTGCTCGGGGAAGCAATCCGTAGTTCAATGATGCCTTGTCAAGTGAACCCTGTAGTGTTACTCATCCCAGGCCACTTGTCTAAAGAATATAGGAACAAGAAGATGCAGTTTACCAACGATTCTCACAACCATAAAATTGCTACCGTAAAATATAGCAGGAAAACTATAATATATATGCAAATTTCATGTCGCTAGCAAAATAGAAGCTTAGCACACAAAAGAGTTGGAAAGTGAGAGGATAACTTAACCTAATGTTACCAAAATGATTAATTGTAGCGTTTCTATGTGGCATATAATTGACAAAGTTAACTCATACAGTTGTCAAATAATCCTATTGTATGGTCATATATTAGTGTACGTGTATGCAGTTATGGGACATAAAAATTCCTAATTTCCTATAACATAACTATGCAACATATATTCAAAATGTAGGAGTTTAAACCATTCCCATCACAAGGAGAGTAAACAACTTACACCCGAACTTACTTCCTTTGCAGATGAACCATTAGTCGAACTTTTGGTGGCACCACCAGGATCAGCATGAGAAGCCCCAGCACTTTCCTTTGATATTAGTGGAATAGTATCCACTAATTTATCAAGCCACCTATCACGATATTGATCACCAGTAACAGCTTTATATTTGACAAGAGTGGAATAATTCTTTAGCTTATCACTTCCAGGTGTCTCTGCTTTTCCAAACTGCTCAGATTTGCCTGCTAAAGCATCATCCCTTGAAACATCTATAGGGAGCATAGGTCTCTTCCGTAGGCCTCGCTTGTTCAAGAGCTGATCATTGTTGTCTACAGGTGCATCTGCAGGTTCAAGATCAGAAAGCTGCCCGATACGGTCTATTGTTTTCTTAACAAGAAGATCAATCTCATGTTGCTTGTTATCCTCATAGTCTTTGTCTGTTAGGTTCCAGAGTTTCTTCGCAACCGTGTCGTAGACCTTTTGGACGATGAATCCAGGGTGTTCCTTCCGACTGGGAATCTTCTTGTGTTGAGGAATGAAATGGACTACACACTTGTGCATAACTGACTCTGCTGGTACATCATCAAAATGAAAACTGTAAAATAGCTCCCTCGTGTCACTTGCTTTCCAGCTACCCCCACCCTTTTTATCAGCCTCTTCTGGTCTATAAAACCACTGGCCAGTTACTGATAAGCTTCCCTCGGTTTCTGTTATATCCTGTTCCAAGATGATAATAAATAATGTGTTATTTATCATAATGAACTCTGGAAAGAGGGAATAAAATTACAACAACAATAGGTAGACAATGAGTCAATGATTTCAGTCACAGACCATAGAACAACGGTTCGATAGGTCAGAGATAAGACGTGCATCAGTACATCTAAGCATAGTTCCATCATTGAAACAACTTTGAAAGGTAAACATTCATGTCAAAACTGGTGCATGCTCATAGAGTTCTGGACAGAAATTCATCTTCAAGATTTACATCAATATGTCAAACTGATCAGGAAGAAACAATTGTTCACCAATTGTCACCCTAAAGAAAACTAGCAAAGGAAAGGTGAAAAATCTGACACAGGATTTTTGTGCGTCAACACAACACCAGATTTTAATGCATATAACTCCTTGATATTCTTTCTTTGTCATGTAAATAAGAGAGATATACATGCTAATGTAGTAATATCACCCAAACATGCAACAGGTGTGATTCATCACCGACCTTGGTGATGCCTACAAAATGACACATAATTGAATGCCTAAAACAATTCCTTGATCATGTGTATAAGAGAGATATGTGCCAATGTACTGTTAACATCGTCCAAATCCGATCACAGACCTTAAGGATGGCAACATAGGGTTTCTCCTTGCTATCCTCGGGCGTAAGCAGCACCGGGTCCTCCTGTAAATCAAGAACAATCATCCATCCCAAACAATGAGAAATTGGTTACTTCTTAAAACCCCTAAAAACCCTAGCCAAAATTGGGGGCAAAAGGGAGGAGGAGGCGGCGGCATACGAGCTCGAAGGTGTTGCCCTCGTACTCGAAGGAGGTGTAATGCTTGCGCTGCTTCTTCCCCCTCCCGGTGATCTTCACGGGTTCCCCGATGGGAACCGCCTCGGTGTTCTCCTCCTCGCGGGCCTCCTCCGCCTTCGCCTCCTCTTCCTCCTCGCTCTCCTCGGCAGGGCGCTTGGGCTTGTGGCCCCGGCGGCGGCGGGTCTGCGTCTCCTCCCTCCGTTCCTCCTCCTCGTTCTTCCGCATCTCCTCCAGATCCTTCTCGTCCTCCTCCTCCTCCTCAAGCTCCACGTCGTCCACGTCATCGTCATCATCCTCGTCGGCGGCGGGAGCGAGGCGGCGCTGTTGCTTCCTGGGGCCCGAGGTGGAGGAGGGAAGCGTGGGCTTCGCTTTGGGAGCGTCGGCGGCGGGGACGACGTCGTTGTCGTCGTCGTCGTCGCTGGTCGAGGCGAGCTGCGCGAATCGCCGCCGCCGCCCCATTCGTGCGGTTCGAGAGGGGTTTCCAGAAGAAGAGAAGTAAAGTGTGGGGAGCTCCTCGGAAGGGCGCAGGTGCAGGTAATAAAGCATATACGACGGCCAAGACAGCTGTTTGTCTATTCAACGTATACACACAGCTAAACATATATATATATATATATATATATATATATATATATATATATATATATATATATATATATATATATATATATATATAAAAGCAATAAGAGTTCTACCGGTTTTTTCGTCTATCGTTCCACCACGAGGTCATCATTTACATTTTCGTTCCTAAGTGTAGAACAATCGGTTTGTTTCATAGCTGTGAAGCGCTTCTCCAATAATTAATTATTAAAGTGTTGTTTTATACTTTTTATTATTAAATATATCAACAATAAATTATAATTTTAACATCAAAATTTTGGCACCTAAATAAATTCTCAAATTAAATTATTATTGTGATTTTAGGGTAGATTATTTTGATTGTTCTATAATCCAAATCTATATTATTATAAAAAATATCTAAATCTCTAATGTTATAAAAATTGATGAATTTTGACATCTACATAAATTCTCAAATTAAATATTATTATTATGATTTTAGGATAGATTATTTTGATTGTTGTATAATCTAAATCTCTACTATCATAAAAATTATTAAAAAATCTAATGTTATAAAAAATGATAGTGTTTCTACCTTGTCATATAATCTGGTTCATAAGTTCACCATCAGTCCGAGCCTAAGGAAAAGGTCAAAATATGGCCAAGAGCCAACATGTTGTTCGTATTGGTTTAGACTATATAGAATGAGATAATAGTTAGAGATGACGACGGAGACCCGCCACCCAAGATCCGAAGGATATTTAATCCATATTGGACTAGGTGTTGGAAGCAGTCGTAATAGCCGTGTGTGGGACAATCGTTTTCACCATGTTAATGTAGGTCGTGGACCATATTTTTTTAACTCATGTATGTCTCGATCGATATATGAGTATTTCATTATTAATAAATTAATTTAGCTAATTAAACCTTGCTCCATGTGCCACATTTTTATTGTTAGATATATTATTTGTGGTTAATTAGCTTGGTGTTAACAGTTTGAGGGCAGGTTAATACTTCCTCTGTATTTTTATAAATAATGTTGTTGACCTTTTGATAAAAGTTTAATCATTTAAAATTATGTGTAAATATGGAAAGATGTAAGTTATAATTAAAATATATTTAATAATAAATCTATTCATAAAAATATAAATGATAACTATGTAAGTTAAGTTATTTTAATAAGATAAATGATTAAACATGTGCAATAAAGTTAAGAGTATTATATTAAAATACATATAGAGAGTATATGTTTTTATGGAGCTCAACTATTCATTAAATTATTTATATATGCCAAGTATTTAATAAAATTTTATAAAATGATTTTTGAAGCATAGGCATTGTGCTAGTACAGTATAAAATTGAGTCCCGATGACCGTATTACTCATCCGTTTTATATTATAAGCTATTTTAGCTCTATTTAGATTCATGAATCAATCCATGAATATATGTTATATATGTGTCCAGATTCATTAGCATCTATTTCCTCCGTTTCGCAATGTAAGACTTTCTAGTCTTGTTTAGATTTATATAGATGCTAATGAATCTAG
The DNA here is from genome assembly GCF_000231095.2 of Oryza brachyantha. NCBI lineage: Eukaryota > Viridiplantae > Streptophyta > Magnoliopsida > Poales > Poaceae > Oryza > Oryza brachyantha. The sequence goes on along the minus strand of NC_023163.2, from coordinate 14,161,114 downwards.
ACATATATACATATATATATATATATATAAATTATTTATATATATATATATACAAATTATATACGAGACTAGAAAGTCTTACAGAGGTAGTATATGATTTAGGGAGGATCGAAATATCTTACAACATCAAACATAGGTAATAATTATTTCGACGAACAATGAGAATGGCATATGTTATTTTTGGAAAATTATAACTTTCTTTGTGATACTAAGTGTTAACATTAAAACTTGATAAAATTTCTTATTGGATTCGGTTAAAGAAAGGATGTGATCAACCGATGTAAAGTTTATCCAGTAGAGTCTGAATTCAAGAAGGAATCGTGAAGACCATGTGTGATGATTTAATTCTATCTATTAATTAGGTAGTATTTAGTATTTTTTTTATGTCTAGATTTAGAGCTTGGTCAGGACTTGTGTGTTTCATTTAATCTATTAGAAAATACATGTCATGTTCTATATAGACTAGTATCTACCTATGGGTATAAATATGTACACACAGGGTCATCGTAAGACATCTACATACACCGATCAAATACAAATTTTGGCGCATCACCACCCTCCTCACCGAGGTTTCATTACCGGCGAAACTTGGCACCTAATGCGGGGCTACATCACTTTGATCTCCGGCAAAGAGGTAAGTTCTATGTTTCGCTGGCCTCGATAGTCGTATCGGCTAGATCAGAATTGTCTCAATTTGATCCAATCTTCTGATATGGTTATACGATTGCTAGTTACTGTATCAGTTTTAACTTAAGTTACTTTTGTATCTTGGGTTGATCTGATCGACCACTTTGGGTGATTTACGTTAATTTGATATTTTCTATTTGACATATTCAATCTAGTATTGTCTCGGTTCGGTCCAATCTATTAGATTGTGTTTATGAAATAGTTTACATCAGATCAATATATCATGCTCATTGTTTTATCAGAGTTTTAATCGATAAGTTATCGGTCATCGGCTTGATTGTGATATCGATATATTTAGTATCTTGCTTGACGTTGCTAGGCGTAATCTTGAACTGTCTCGGTTCGGTACGATCTTCTAAGATTATTTTTAGCAAACTAGGCTAGGTATTTTATAGATCTTGGTCGATTTTCAGTTGGTTATAGCCGATGATCTTTGCTAGTTCGCATACTCATTGCATTTATATCAATAGGATAGTCGATTCCATTACTATATTGCTTTTACACCAATCGACTTTATTTATTTAGATTAGTGGTTATTTATATTGCATCAGCTTATGAGGATCACATGCTAGTTGGTTTTGACCGATCGTAGCAAATGATTTATTGTTTGTTTAATTATTTGAGTTCATCCCTACTAGATTTCTAGCGATCTAAACTTTCAACAACCGATTGCTCAGCTTATCGGCTAAACACCACCACATTAATATCCTATCAGCTGGGATCTCAGTGACCTATCAGCTCGATATCTGACAGGTTTGTTTTATTATTCATCTTGTCAGTTGCAGGATCAAACTGACTGACACACTCACACTTTATAAGAATTTAGGTACTGCATTGGAGCAACTGTCACACCCTGAGTTTTTGTCCTAAGCCTAAAAACAAAACCCTAATTTATTTGCAAGAAATCTTGTTGGTTTAACCAGGAGAAAATAGTCAAAAAAAATTACTTAATTAAATCGTCTAAAGACCGCGAAAACATGTTTTCATTTTTCATTGGGTTAAAATTGACTAACGGGATGTATAGGTGAATTTCAGAAGAATCACAGTAAAAATTCACCAAATAAAAGTCATTCAAAGTTTTTAACGGCAACTAGGTTGTCCGTTTTTCTTTTCTTTAACCATAGGTTTTCGTTTGGGCCAAATCAGAGTATCACTCGGATTTTTAGGCCCAAAAGCCCCTAGGCTTCCTTGTTTCCTCCCCTGCGACCAAACTCCTCTCCTCCTCCCTGCCGCACGCCCCCACCTCTCCCCTATCGTGCGCCCAACACCCCATCCCCACCCATGCCGCCATCCCCCACCTCCCCTCAAATCTAATCCTATTAGGACTCTATTCCTAATTCAATCCATAATCCTAATCCTAGTTTCCTTAGGACTCTAATTCATATTCCTTTGGGAATATATTTATTCCCTTTTATAGGGGATGAATACCTTATTTTATCTCTAGGTTTTCTCCTATAAATAGACCCCTAGCCCCAAACCTTTTTTCCCATTTGTTTCCTATGCCTAGCCCCACGCCACACGCCTCATGTGCCCAAGCCACCGCTGCCCTAGCTGACTGTCACGCCCAGAAATTTACACCAAATTTCTGAACAATAGCATGTATTAAATCTCGGTCCAGGTATCAGCCTGAGTACACACTATGACAAATTAATACACAAGTTTCACGACTTAAAAACAAATAAAAACAATTATCTATCGAAATGCAGCGGAAAAGGAAAACAAACTAAACCATCTAATCTTCAGCTTTAGCTGGCGATGACGGCTCCACATCACAGACATTCTCGACGGCGGACTGAACCTCACTTTAACCTTGGGAACAACCTTCTTCTGACTTCTGACTGAAACTCTGGCACTTGCTCTGGTGGGGAAAATTAAGCAAGGCTGAGTACAAACCACCGTACTCAACAAGTAACACCCAAGAGGAGGGGGAATAATGAATGCAATAGGGTATTAAGGATAGGCTAGGGTTAAATTGCACAAAGTTACAGTAATTTAGCAAAACAGTAAATAAAAATAGGATGAAATAAAAGTAAAGTAAACATTTAAAATAATCATCCATTGTTCAACGTTACACCACGTTGCAACAGGCCTAAACCACTGTCCAGCGTTACACCACACTGCAACAGGCTCAACCCTCTGTCCAACATTACACCACGTTGCGACAGACCCAAACCACTGCCAACGTTACACCATGTTGCGCAGGGTTAAACCAGTTCCAAGATTAATCCAATTATAAAAGGGGTTCAACTAATCCCAGTGAATCTGTCGGTTCGCCCAATAACCGCGAGCACGGCTATTCAAATAGTTTTACTCTGCAGAGGTGTACAACTTTACCCACAAGACATGGCTCCCAAGCATGTTACCATGCCCCAACGTATCACCACGATACCTTAGTACGGAAACCATGATAAGACCTTTCACCTAACCCTCCCTAGACAATCGCACCGCACTTCAAGTTTCACCCCCTCCTTTACACCAAGTCGGGCAGTCCCCTCTTGTGCCTTGGTGAATCCGGAAGCAGCAGAGGCTTTCGTTACACCACGATTGCCCGTCCATACTTCATCACGCTCACCCTTGCCTTGGTACGTCGAATAGGGACAAGCTAGATTACGAGTCTCACCGTTGCCCATTCTGGTTTGTGGTTAGTACGTGTAAGACTTTTAGGGTTTCCTGAGAATCGGTCCTTAATTGCCATGGGCACGACTCTCAAAACCATGCACCCACAACCCACCATAAGCAATATTTTAGTTGTATTAATCCTCAACGGGATATTAATAATGATTACAACCATTAAAGGTCTATCAAAGTTTAATCAATAATTAAATAAGAATTGGTGAGCTAGTTGAACTAAGCATGGCTAAGCATTGACTAACCATAATTCTAGTCAAATTAACCCTGGGATGACAATAATAATAAATGGGGATCAACAGGTATAAAGGTAAATGCCCAATAGATAAATAAAGTAAATACAATTGAATACAATGCATGTTTGAATGTAAAAGCGGGGGATTTTATAATCATAGGTTCAATATGATCAAAGAAGGGTACCACTTGCCTTGCTTAGACTCACGAGGAACTTCGGCGACGACTTCGGGAACGAACGGCGCTGCGGCGGGGTCAAAACCTACGACAAACAAGGCAAAACAAGCAAAAACAGACTATAAATCTACTGAAACAGAGAAAGAAACTATTTTTAATGGATTCTTGGCATTTTTCTGGATTTAATGAAATTTGAATGGACCTAAACGGAGACTAGATGAATTACTTATGAATTTTAGAAGATTATCTGTGTTTTTAAACTAAACAGAAAACCTTAATGAATTATTGCGCAATTAATTGGAGGCATGACGTCAGCACTGAGGAGAGAGGAAAGCTGACAGCCGGGACCCACATGGCGGTGAGAGAGAGGGAGAGGGGAGGCTGACCGGCTGACGAGTGGGGCCCGCTCATCAGTGGCCCAGAACAGAGGAGGACGGGGCGGCCTCGGCCGAACAGGGGGGAGAGGCGGCGCCGGCCGGGCAGGTGGCGGAGGGCGGCGACCGGCGGACGACAGCGTGGACAAGCGGGCGGCGACGGGCGACGGTGATCCGGCGGACGGCGATGCGAGAACCGGCGGCGGCGCTGAGAGCGGCGGCGCCAAAGGAGGACGGTGGCAGCTCGGGGAGAGCGACGGCAATGACGCGACGAGCGCGGCGGCACTCCGACAGTGGCGGGGTCGCGTCGGTGACAGCAAGGCGAGGGTGGCGGCTGGCGGACGGGCGACGGAGAAAGCCGAAGCGCGCAAGAATGCGGCGGCGGCGTCGGCTCCGGCGGCCACGGGCGGAGAGGAAAAGAGAGGGAGGGGGAGGACGGCGACGGCTTACCGGTGGTGGGGACAGCAGCGGCAAGTCGGCGAGGCTTGTGCACACGCGGTGACGGCCGACGGTGAGTGAGAGCGGCGGTGGAATACGAGATTGATCGGCGGCGGTGGCAGAGACCGAACGCGGTGCACGGCGACGACGACGCGGAGTGGAGGCGACGCGGCACGGCACGCGCAGAAGGCGGCGGCGCAAGCCGCCGCATGGCGGTGCGAGTGGGCAAGACGATGGTGGCGGGCGCTTGTGGCGGCGACAAGCGTGGCCGGAGAGAGGAGGGAGGAGCGGCGCGACAGCGGTGAAGTTATTAGGTCACGGCGGTGGCATGCAAAGGGCGGGGGTGGTTAGCCACAGCGGCACGCGGATGGCTGCCGGTGGTTGCGGGGCGGCTGTTGCGATGCGCGGACGCGGAGGAGGTGGTTGTGCGGCACGGACGGGAAAAGCAACATGGCTGTTGGGCCGGCGCGAGCAGAGCAGCGGGATCGGCGGCGACCGTTGCGAGCGACGGCGCGACCGGGGAAAGCGGAGTGATGGTTGCGCGCGGGAGGAGGTGGCGTGGCGGTGGCGCGGCTAGGCGGCAGGCGGCCGGGCGGTGGCGCGAGCGGTGGTCGGCGACGTCGGCGCGATGGCAGCGGACGGCAGCGACGACCGACGGCGCGGCGAGGGGCGGCTCTAAGGAGCGGCGGTTAGGCGGTGACCGAGGAAGAGAGGAGGCGCATGGTCGACGGCAGCAACGGCGCCCGACGGCGACGGTGAACGGCGCACGCACGGAGGGGAGGCGGTGCGGCTTGACGAGTGCGGCCGGCCCGGCGTGCAGCTGGCGGCGGCAGTGCGGTGGCATGGCGCAGCGCGGCCAGCGCGGTGGCGAGGCCTACGCGCAGCGCGGGTGCGGCACAGAGCGAGGCGGGCATAGGCGCTGACGCGGCGGCATGCAGCTTGGTCGCGGGCGGAGGAGGACGCCGGGCACGCGCGACCGAGAAGGAGCGGAGAGGTCGCCGGGTGGCGGCGGAGGACGTCGGCCGACGGTGAGCGGCGGGGCGCACTCTCGGTGGCACGAAGAAACAGAGGAAGGGAGGAGAGCGGGCTTACTGACGGACGACGGCGGTGAGGGCGCGAGGATGACGACGCTCGGGCGGCCTCGGTGTCCGGCGGCGCGATGACAACGGCGCACGGGTATCACACCCAGAGTTTCGTCCTAAGCCTAAATCATAAAAAGAAATCCGTAAATAACAATTGGCTTAATTAACTCAGGAAAAATCCCTCTAAAAGGAATTAATTCAATTAAATCGAGGCTGGCAAATCGACTAACAGGATTTAAATTCAAATTGCAAAAGTATAAAATTTGGCCGAACAAATTAATTTAAAACTCGGCAAAAGTGGGGTTTTCCTTTTTCCCTCATTTTTCCTTTCTTTTTCCCTTCCTTCTCAAATTGGGCCGAAGTCCAATTTTCCTCCCTCTCTCTTTTTCTTTTTCTTTTCCTTCCCGGGCCGGCCCACAGCCTCCTCCTCGGCCGGCCCAGCCGCGCCGGCCGCTCCCCTCCGCCCGCGCGCGCCCCGCCTGGGCCGCGGCTTCGGCCCAGCTCCCGCGCCGCGAGTCCGCGCCGCCTCCCTCCTCTCTCCCGCGCCACTGACAGGTGGGGCCCACCTGTCAGTGACTGTTTCGCGCGCCCGCGCCGCGCCGCGCCGCGTCCGAGCCGAACTCCGCGCCGTCGCCGCAACCGCCGCCGCCGCAACGGCCGCCGCCGAGACCGTGTCGTCGCCGACTAGGTCTCCAACCTCCGCCCGCCCTAGCCGGTGCCGCCACCCTATAAATCCCGAGCCGCCGCGCGCCGTCGCTCACTTTCCGCCGTCCGCTCGAGTCGCCGCCGCGCTGCTGCCTCTCGCCGCCGCCGCGCAACTTCGCCGTCGGACGCCCTCGCCGCTGTCCAGCCGCGTCGTCACCTCAGCGTCGCTGTCGCCGACCAGTCGCCGTCCTCGTCGTCGCCGGTGAACGTCCCTGCGCCGCGCATTCCTCCGTCGCGTGGTCGCCGTCGCGCCCGGTCGCCTCGCCGCCGCCGATCGATCTCCGCCGCCGCTGCCGATCTCCCGCTCCAACCCGCGTCGTCACCTTCGCCTCGATCTCGCCGACCCATCCGCACCCTCGCCGCCGCCGGTGAGCATCCCCATCCTCCTCCCCTCTCTCCCCTCTTCGGCCGACCGCCGCCGAGTCGCGCGCCGTCGCCGGACGAGACCGAAGCTCGCCGCTCCCGCCAGTCGCCGTGGTCGTCGTCGCCTCCGCGTCGCCGACGTCTGGCCGCCGTCGCTTGCGCTCGCGAGTGCCGCGCCGTCGTCGCTCGCCAGTCGCCGTCGCCGCTGTCCTTCCACCGTCGCCGTGCGCCGCCGCCGCCGCGTCGCTTGCTGCTCCCGCCGGTCGCCGCCGTCCGCCCAAGCCACGCTCTGCTCCCCTCCTCTCTATTCCCTCTCGCTGACGAGTGGGCTCCACCCGTCAGTCACCCCGCGCCCCTCCTTCCTCTCTCCTCCCGTGGGACCCGCGTGTCAGTCTCTCCCTCTCCCCTTCTCTCACCGACAGGTGGTCCCCACCTGTTAGCCGTCAGGTTCCTCTCTCCTCGCTGACGTCAGCAGCCCCATTAATTGCGCAATAATTGATTTAGGACTTTTCTGTTTAGCTAAAAAACCCAGAAAGCTTCTAAAATTCATAAGTAATTCATCTAGTCTCCGTTTAGGTCCATTCAAATTTCATTAAATTCATAAAATTATCAAGAATCCATTAAAAATAGTTTCTTTTGCTGTTTCAGTAGAGTTTGTGCCTGTTTTATTTATTTTTGTGCTTTGTCGCTTAGATTCGGACCCCGCCGAATAGCCGGTTTACTTCGAGTTCGTCGCCGAAGTTCCCCAAGGGCCAGAGCAAGGCAAGTGACACTCATCCTTGAACATATTGAACCCATTATTGCAAATTCCCCGCTTTATTACTTCAAATATGCATTGTTTTAATTAAAGTACTTACTTTATGTTATTTTCGGGTAAACCTTATTATTATGCCGTTGTTTATCCAACTTTATTCATTGCTGGACCAGGGGTAACTTGATTAGAGTCAGGCCTGGGTTAATGCTTAGCCATGCTTAGAACAAATAGCTCATAGGATCACATATAATTATGCTTAGTTCTGAATAGCTGAGATAATGATTCACTACCCGGTTCGGGTTAATGTCAACTAAAATATTGATAATGGTGGGCTGTGGGTGCATGGTTTTGAGAGTCGCACCCATGGCGATTAAGGACCGGTTCACGGGAAACCCTGGAAGTCATTAAGTGCTAACCACATGCCGAAATGGGTAAGGTGAGATTTGGAGCATGACTTCGAACTATTTGACGTACCCAGGCAAGGGTAGGCGTGATGGAGGATGGACGGGCAATCGTGGTGTAACGAAAGCTTCTCCTGCTTCCGGATCTACTAAGGCACAAGAGCGGACTGCCCGACTTGGTGTAAAGGAGGGGGTGAAACCTGAAGTGTGGTGCGATTAAATAGGGAGGGTTGTGTAACGGGTCCTATCACGGTCTCCTTTCCGGTATGCCGTGATGGTATGTCGGCGCACGTTCAAGTGTAGTGGAGTCGTGTCTTGTGGGTACAGTAGTACACCTCTGATCAGAGTATAAACTATTCGAATAGCCGTGCCCACGGTTACGGGCGAACTCCCAGCTTCACTGTGATTAGTGAACCTTTAATAACTTGAGTAAATTGGTTATCTCTCGGGACTACTGCAACGTGGTGTAACGTTGAGTAGTGGTTGGGCCTGTTGCAACGTGGTGTAACGTTGGGTAGTGTTGTGGTACTTTACAACTGCTTATTTTATTTATGCTTTACTGTTCTCAATTACCTTTATTCTTTAAGCTCTGTTGTTTATTTAAACTGCTGCTTTGTCGCAACTAACCCTAGCCTGTCCTTGTTAATCCCGTTGCATCATTTATCTTCCCCTTGTCCGTGTTACTTGTTGAGTACGGTGGTTTGTACTCAGCCTTGCTTAACTTTCCCAACCCAGAGCTAGAAGCAGAGTCCGATGGAGGTGCCTCTCAGGAGTGAGCTGTTCCGCCGTCGAAGTGTTGCCTGTGGACTGGAGCCGAACCCGCTGGAGCTAGTCTACCCCTTTGTTTTTCTTTCCGCTGCATTTCCGCTAGAATAAGTGTAATTTTCAGTTGTTTCTAAGAACGATGGTTATGTAATCAACATTGTCTTTTTGTGTACCCTGGCTGGTCCTGGACAGGGATTTAATACACAATTAAGTTCAGAAATTCGTGTGAGGAATTTCTGGGCGTGACAACGGGCGACGAGAGCGGCGCTCCGTGGCGACGACCGGTGACATCCCGAGGCGGGGCATTGGCGCTCAAGCGGCGGCGAGGGCCGGGCGCGGGGCAGAGAAGGGCGGCAGCGTAGCGGCGACGATGAAAGGGAGCGAGTGGCGGCCAGGGAGGGGATTTATGGTGGCGGCCGGTGTGTGCGGGAGGTGGTTGTGACAGCCGGCGCGGACGCGGAGGAGGCGGGGACGTCGTTAGCAGCGGCGTGGAATGTGGCCGGCGGTTGCACGCGGCAGTTGGCAGCGGCACGGGCGTGGGCAAGGTGGCGTGGCCGGGACGCGACGGCGCGGCGGCGAGGGCGCGATAGGCTTGGCGAGAGCGGCGGCTTGGCGCAAACCAGCAGAGCGACGGCGCGGGCACGGAACGCGCCGGGAGAGAGGGAGGAGTAAGGGGAGAGGGTCTCAAAGGCGACGAGAACGACGCCGGCGATGAGGATGGGGCAGCATCGCGACGGTGAGGGCAGCGGTGGCTCGAGAGGGCGAAGGGGGAGCAGTGGCGGCCGCAGAGGGGATTTAAAGGTGGAGGCCGGCGCGTAGGGCAGGGAGGTAGTTGGTGACGGGCGCGGGAAAGGGGGCGGCGCCGGGAGAAGCGGGGCAGTGGTTACGCCGGGCGACGGATTTGGCGGCGACCGGGGAAAGTGGAGTGGGTGCGGCGGCGCGAGCGGCACGCGCGGCCATGGCGCGACAGAGAGCGACGGCGTGGCAGCGCTAAGCGGCAGGACAGCGCGGCGACGAGGGAGAGATTGAGGAGGAAGGGGAGAGCTCACCGGATGGACAACGACGACGGTGGGGCGGCGGACGACCGACGATGGCCGAGACCGGCGGGCGAAGGCGCGAAGGTGGAGACCGGTGGCGATGGCCGACGGCGGGGAGCAGCGCCCGACGGTGAACGCGGCGGCGACACGACGGGAACGCCGGGCGGCTCGGGGAGGCGACGACGACGCGACGGGCGCGGCGGCGCGACAACGCTCCGACGACGGCGGGGTTGCGTCGGTGTCGGCCGGAGGAGCTAGACGGGCCCGACAGGTGGGGCCCACCTGTCGGTGTCCTGGGAGAGGGAGAGGGAGACGAAGAGGACTTGGGGCTCGGCGGTTTGGGCCGTGGCCTGGCTCGGCACGGTGCGGGAGGGAGAGAGGTAGGGCGAGCTGGGCCGGGAGAAGGACTGGGCCGACCCAGCGGGAGAGGAGGAGGAGGTTGAAGGGAGAGAAAAAAAGGAAAAGAAAAAGAAAAGGGAAAAAGGGAAAAAAGGGAGAAGGGAAAAAGAAAAGAAAAAGGAAGGAGGGAAAAAAGAAATTGCCTCCAATTTTGCCGATTTTTATTAAGTTTATTTGAGCAAATTTTATTGACTGCAATTCAAATATAAATCCTGTTAATAATTTAAAATGCTTTCAGGACATTTTAGAACATCCAAAAAGCTTCCAATTAAATTAAATTAATTTATTACACTGAGTTTCTCCTGAACTTTAATTAACAAATTATTTTTAATGCATTATTTAATTATTTCTTGGCTAGGGTAAAACTCAGGGCGTGACACTGATGCCGCCTGGGTTCCTAGCCGCCGGCCGAGCCCCTCTGCCGAGCCTCTCCTGTCGTGAGCCCACGCCCCTGTCCCTGCCCAAGCTGAGCAATAGCAGCAGCCGTCGGCTGTTTTCTCCGCACCGATATTCAGGTTCACATGTCATTTCCTTATGAATCAATCTAAATTCATAGATTGCTTATTTGTTTAGGTTTCTAATTTGTTTAGCTAGCGTGAGATCGATTTACCGTGTGGAATTCAATTTTATGCGTAGATGGTTTTACGTTAAAGTCATTTAGTGAGTCATTAAATTTCAGTTTAACAAGTCGTTAAATCATGCCGTTAATCCCGTCATTGTTTCTACTCTTCGTTCATGGGTTCACGTTTCAACACTGATTCGTCATGCGAATCTCTCATACGTGCATGTTTTGGTCATGTCGTGCTAATACGTGTTATGTCCGGTGTTTTCTTGAGTCGTCCAAGTTGTTTTTCTATAGGTTAAGCAAGAAAACAACGTAACTTCTTAAATTCTTAACTTTTTAATCCGAAGTCCATTTAAGCCCATTTAAATTGTAATAGATCAATAATTTTGTCAAGAATCTGTTAAAATAGTTTTGTTTCCTGCTTAAATAGTCTTATAGTCTGATTGTCTTTGTTTTTACTTGTTTGTCGTGTAGAAGCCGTTCTCATCGAAGTGCCGCTTTACTTCAAAGTTGTCGTTGAGGTTCTATCCAGACAAGAGAAAGGCAAGTGACACTCTAACATTGATCATATTGATCCCATGTTTTAAAAGCTATGTTTTATATTCAAATGTGCATTGTTTTGCTAAACTGTTTTACTGGAGAATTACCTATTGTTGAGCCATTGTTTCCCATTTCTTGTTGTTTAACTTGGGTAATTTGACTAGAGTTAGACCTAGGTTTTGCATAGCCAAGATTAATTCAACATAGCTTATGAGTTATCATTTAATTAATGTTAGACAATGATAGTTGTTGATTATGATTAATTACCCGATGAGGGTTAATTGCAACTAAAATATTGTTAATGGTGGATCGTGGGTTCATGATTTTGAGAGTCGTGTCCATGGTAATTAAGGACCAGTTCTCGGGAATTTCTGGGAGTACTATACATACTAACCACAAGCTAGAGTGGGTAATGGTGGAATCTGTAGCTTAACTTTTCTCTATTTGACGCATCCAAGAAAGGGTAAGCATTATGGAGTATGGATGGGTCCCGTGATGACCTATGCTAATTCCGTATTTGCCTAGGCACAAGAGGGGATTGTCTGCCTTGGTGCAAAGGAGAGGGTGAAACCTGAAGAATGATGTCGATTGGATATGGAGGGTTAGGTGAAATGTTCTATCATGGTTTCCTTTCCGAGGTATCACGGTGATACATCGGCGCATGGTGACATGTTATGGGGCCATGTCTTGTGGATAAATTTATACACCTTTGATTAGAGTAAAACTATTCAAATAGTTGTGCCCACGGTTATGGGGTGAACTGCCAAACTCGATGGGACTAGTCTCATCTTTAATAACTTGATTAATCTGGAACTAGTATAGTTCAGATGATGGTTTTATGGGCCTGTCTGCAATGTGATGTAACGTGGACAGTGGATGATTATTTTAAATGTTTTATTCTATTTATTATATTTCGATCAACTATTTTGCTAAATAAATGTTGTTTTTATGCAAAGTAACTTTAGCCTATCCTTGATATCCAATTGCATTCATTATTGTTCCTTTTCCACGAGTGTTATTTCTTGAGTACGGTGGTTCATACTCACCCTGGCTTAATTTATCCCCTCGACCTAGAGTTTGAGTTCGACGGAGGCAGTTCTCAGGAGTAAGGTTCGTCTGGCCATCAAGTTGCCTGTGGTATGGAGCCGTTATCACAAGTTCAAGATTAGATAGTTTTAGTTTGTTTCTTTTTCGCTGCATTATCGCTAGTCAATTATTTTTATATGTTTTCAAGTTGTGGAACTATGTATTCAACTTTGTCATCATGTACTTGTGTTGATTCTTGGACTGAGGTTTAATGCATACTATTGTTCGGAAATTGATGTAAATTTCTAGACGTGACAAGTTGGTATCAGAGCAAATCTTGATTGTAGAATAAGCCAAATGGAAACCCTAGAAGCCCTCCCTCATATGCATTATGTCGGTGAAATGAGCCCAGGGGTATGCTGCGCGAAGGAAGCATGTCCTCCAACATATTACCATGTTCTTTTCGATGAAAAGATCAAGGTCGTCACAGGCGCTCGCCCCGACCTGCGGCCTTCGCCAGTGAGGCCGAGAGGCAGCCATCACTGTGAAGGAGGGCGTCGAGGATCGGGTCCTTGGTTCGCATGCCTAAGGACATGCCGGCCGAGGGATCATACTGTGTCCTCTCGTTGGCTTAAATGCGCCCTAGCACCCACATGGTGCTGCAAATACTGAGGCATGCGGGACGACGTAGTAAGTCATCGCTGAATTGATGGACGTGACAACGGACCGATAGCATGTTAGGAGCATGCGCCTACCTCGGTAGGGGATAGGACTTGTGTCAGCCCTGTCCCATCGGCCATTAATGGAAGCGATTCTTCGGCTCTCAAACAACAAAAAAAACTCACGGACTCAGTGCGATTAGCCCCTAAGCCCAACCCGGGTGTCCACACATACTAACATACGTCTATCTCTTAATCAATCCTTAATTCTGTGCTCACTGCCACACCATGTGCCTCCATGCAATACTGTGGGTGCTAACCAGCATGGGGATAGACCTAGCTCGTCGTAAATAAGTGGTCCTCCATCATGAGAAACTCTCGTCCATGGCAGACAAACACTATCCAGAAATAAGTGATCTTTGACGGGTAGTAAAATACCACATCTCAGAGTTGATCCAAATTTTATGGGTTGGAACATATGACCCATCCCAGACGATTCATATCTAATGAGTCATGACTTATTACCCATAATTCATGACTCATGATTTTGATTTTAAAATGCACCAAAAAACTGCTAAAACATATTTTTGAATATTTACTACCCATCCTACGCATGGATTTAGTGTATAAGCTATAGGGTTTGTGTTGTATACGATATTCATATTACCTTTTTGACTATTTATATCTAAATCATTTAATACATATTTGATAATTGAGATGACTGCAAATAAAAAAGTTACCACCTATAATGTTTTATGGCTAGCTTATTGTTTTCGACAACTTTTATATAAGGGATATCTCCATCCGTGGTTCTTTAAGAATTTAATTTTCGTTTTTCAATGTAGATCTCACATGGTAGCATATTTAGACATGTAAACCATATCAAATGAAAATGTTGCTAATTATAACATTGTAGATCTGGTTTAGCTCTACAACTTTGATATATGTCATTTCAACATATGAGGTTATTTGAAAAATTCAAAATTTTGTTAAGTATATCTCATCATTTGGAATGCATATTTGGTGATGTAAATTATCTCAAATGAAAAAGTTGCAAGTTATAAAGTTTTAGATATTGTCCACATCTACTACGTACTTTGATATAGGATATGTCTCCATCCTAGTTTGCAAAATTGAAAATTTTAAATTTGCACACATATGTGACACGCCATAACTAACACCCATGATAAATCTATGATGGATATAAACATAGTGGTATGCCTCATCCGAGATAAGGTCACTCATCCGGCAATAATGAATGGGACTGGTCAACTTGAGTTACCGAGCCAGTCCAATCTTCGACTTGATCTTTCGCTTATGCTTTTCTCTTGTTTTGATTTATTTTCTTTTTAGGTTCAAACCCAGATAGAAGATTTCTTTTCTTTGCTAATTCCTCCCAATGAAATTGATGGGTCATACCACTACACCCATCACATATAATATGTCATCTATGATGGATCATGATTATGACCGGTGATAGATCATGTACGATGAGTTAAAACCAGGACTTGTCACGAGTGACATGTGATTCTTGGCAGCCTAACCTCAAATGAGAGACTTTTTATCTCGTCATAGATGAGTCATCTCAAATGGGTCGTATTGATGTGTCACAGAGATAACCTGTTATGGATGTTTGGACTCTAAATAGAATTGTTCTACACGATTACGGTGTCAAATATATCTTGCATGGTATGCATGGGAATAGTATCATGCATGTCAACCAATTAGAGCGCAGGCTTGCTTCATGGTATAAGTAGAACACATATTTTAGTGAGTGTTTGAGCAATAATAGCCTGTTATTACATGTCTGTAAAATTTAACATGATCTATCTTCTAATAAATTGCTGAAGTTTTAATGATATATTAAAAAAGAGCGAACCGCTAAACATTCAATTAGATAAGGAAAACGACATTTATTAAATCTACATTCACTTTGTTCGTCATGTTTTTAAAAATTATCTTACCTTCTAAAAAGAAGAAGAATGCCCAGACGAAGGTGCAGGGGCAGCGGCGGAGCCAGAAGTTTTGCAATGGGTGTTGACAGTCATTAATTAAACTCCAATTTCACTGTCAACATTTTTACGAAATAATGGAAGATAACATGTTACCTTACCATTCTTTATTTAAACTAACATAATTTCATGTGCATTTGTTGGTTTAAAATCTTTTGCAATGGTCCGCCACTACCACCGCGCGCTCACCAAGGCTGCCGGTGCCATTGCCCACTAGGGTTGCCGCTCGCCAGGCTTGCCTAGTGGAAGAGAGAAGGATAGGAGAAGGGGAGCAGGAGAAGATATAAGGGAGAGAGAAGGTGTGGGAGAAGTGGAAGAGAGGGAGATAAAAGGTCTGGGAGAATAAGTGGACCATCAGCTGATCGTTTTGAATCACCTTTGAACGCGGTTAATTTAAAAAACTAGCAGGAATACTATTAGTGTTAATCTTTTCAATGAACAGACATGAAAGTTATTTCATCAATACTGGTTCTTGAAGGGTAAGGCTTGTTTAGGGGCAAAATGTCCGGTAGAGGTTCTTATTAGTGCCTAGTTTAGAACAACTGACATTGATGTCCTGGCCAAAATGAGGTGCTTTGTGGT
This sequence comes from Oryza brachyantha, assembly GCF_000231095.2. Taxonomy (NCBI): domain Eukaryota; kingdom Viridiplantae; phylum Streptophyta; class Magnoliopsida; order Poales; family Poaceae; genus Oryza; species Oryza brachyantha. Next base: position 14,145,686 of record NC_023163.2, on the reverse strand, counting down.
AGTCATGACTTGACCGGTTGGTCTCCACTTGCTTGGAGGCCCTTTGGACAGTCTAGAGTAGTCAATCGATCTAGGCTCACTAGCTACCAAAAGCCTAGTAGGCCCCATCCAAATTTCTCCATAGAAATTAACCAAATGATCTAGTGCTCATCCAACCATCCAACTGTAACTAGGGATCGGGATCGACCATCTAGGAGTGGACATGAAGCTTCATGGCTCATTAGCTCGCTCGGCTCGGCTCGGCCTAGCTTGTTTTATTCTCGTAACGAGCCAAGTTGACATTTTAGCTCGTTAGAGATAACAAGCCAACAAGAGGCTCATGACTCATGAGTTGCTCGCAAGCCTTAACGAGGCAGACCGGTTTAGCACTCGACACTCCATACTCTAGGCACATAGGCCACATGCCACAACCCAGTTGCCCACAGGCCTGCAGAAAACCCTAGTTCCTTGGAACCGCACAGGCACACGACGCACTCCCGTCCTTCCTCTGTGCAGTTGCCAAGGCTGACTCCAACTCCCATCACCATTGCCGAATACTCTACTGCTACTCTCCTTCTCGCCATCGCTGGCTGGCCCGGCTCCAACTCCCACTCCTATCTAGGGCTAGGCAATCGGTTAGTGCGGTTTATTCGCTTCGATCTATTCGGTTTTTTAATACTTCGGTTTTTGAATATTGAAAACCGAAATTTACACTAAAAAATTATTAACCGAACCTAAATAACCGAATTATTTCAGTTAGGTTATTTCGGTTATCGGTTAAAAACCAAAGTTATTAACAGATCTTTATAAATCGAGGTGTGCGGCATTGAGGAGATGAGGAGTGCCGCATCGACGCCGCCCGCCGTGGACAAGAACTCAAGAAGGCGAGGAGGCACTAGGGCTTCTTGAATCATGGGAGATTAGAATCGAATAATAAGGAGACACGGCCGCATAGGCCGTGAAACCGAGGCAGCGAGGAGTCAAGGAGTTGAGTTCGGTTAATTTGTTAATTTCAGTTTTCTAAAAATAAAAACCGGTTAAAAAACCAAAAACCGAATTAACTAAATTTTAAAACCGTTTAAAAACCGAAAACTGAAATAACCATGTAAATCGGTTATTTTGGTTCGGTTTCGGTTATCATGTTTGGTTTTCGGTGAATTTGCCCAGCCCTAATCCCATCGCTGACTAGTCACGGCTACATCTCCACTCTCCAACCCTTATCGCCATGCCGCCCGCACGCCCACGCCAATTCGCTCACTTTGTTTTGGCCCATGGCGTGCAGGAACCACGGCATGCCGCCAACTCCATCGGTCGTCGACCCGTCACCCTATCGCCCATCGGCACCACCGTCGCTAAGTCCATTAGGCATCGGTCCATCCCATTCACATGGGCCTCCTTCGGCCGTGCATCCATCTCTATCTCCGTCCGCCTTGTTCTCTGCTTGCTGCCTTGTGGCCTTCACTGGCCTTGTCATCGGCTGTCTGAATGGAGGAGGTGCTTCAAGGCCAATTTTTTGAGCATTGGTTCATGAGCCTAACAAGCCAGCTCGAGATTTCCAATGAGTCGAGCCAAGCTGAGTTTTTAATTAGCTTGTTAAGATAATGAGCCGAACCGACCTAGCTCATTATCTTAACGAGCTAGACCGAGCCGAGCCGAGCTAGCTCGCTATCCACCCCTACGCCATGTGAGGGACCAGGTGACCTATCATGGTGTTCAAGCCAACACAGGTGCAGAGGTGCTCCACTTTTGGCCCACTCCAATGGTCCGTCGGCCTACCATCACCAACTAGTCCACTCATCAGCTTGGTCGATCGGCCAGTACACGATTTCACTCAGCTATAAATAAATCCTTCCACTCTCACTCACACACACACATGAAGCTGAGGAGATGGAGTAGAAGTACCACGCTACATGTAAGGTGGAGAGTGAGGGAGGGAGAGGTTATGAGGAGATCAGATGGTCTTTTGACTTTTTCCATGGAGATGTGACCAACCTTTTTGACATTTTGGTACTTTTAAAAAATTTATTTTATAAATAGTTCACCTGAAAAAACTTATTGCACAAATGAATCTTTTTGACCGCGCCAACGTCATTGGCGCCGTCCTCCAAATGACAATGTTATGTTCGTGTGTCAGGAGGACAGCGCCAATGTCATTGGCATGGTCAAAAGATCCATTTGTGCAATAAGTTTTTTCAGTGGTCTATTTGTAAAATAAGTTTTTTAAAAGAACCAAAATGTCAAAATTCCAGTGTGACCGGGACTACCGTTTCTCGGTCTTGTCAGTCAGGTAACATTTAGACTCTTTTTCTTTCTATTAAATCTAGAAATCAAGTTATTTTTAGGATGAAGGGAGTGGTGTGTATGATTTGGATCTATCAAGGTCAAAAATCTAATAAAATGAATGACTTTTTACTCAGTTGTATAAGCTAGAGTTATCATTGGAGTATAAATCGCATGCATTTATATACTATTGAAGATATATATTTCTAACACGTACACCTCTCCCTCAGCCACTGCCAATGCAAACAAACTAATTAAAGTCATCCGAATACAAAAAAGAAGCCCGAAAAGGTGTGGCAGACAATTTTTTTGAAATTGCACATAGTGTGAAGGTGATTTAAAATACTTGTAACAGGAAATGTTTTCTTCGTTTCTGGTATATATAGTAATTGGGATATAATTGAAATGGGTAACCTTTTGTTAGTAATACAACTGAACACCATATAGATCGTATTTTTCATTTGGAATTTGGTCACAGATCGTCATATAAACTAATTGGAGGCTCCTAGGATCTAGAAATTATCACATACCATTAATATGAAAATCTAGAAATTCCCATGTTAATCGAAAAAAAAACATCTGGACCATTAATTCTCAATCTCGATGACTTTGGTTTCATGACATAGGTAGGTAAGATTATATGACGATAGATGAATCTCCACTTTATTCAAAAGAACTCTGGTCAAAGTTCAGTTCATGCATGTAAAAGCAAAATTAAGAACGACATTGATTCAATTTGGGGTAAAAACAAGCCACCTCCAGTTTGCCTGTGTCGTGTTCATCTATATCAAAAATGAGCAACCTTAATTGCTGAAAAATAGCTAGATTAGAGTATGTAATTTTGAGTTTGAATAGTATGGTTTGCATGTATTGGATTCTTGATTGAAAATGTACATGTACAAATGCAAACTTGCATCAACAGAATTTTAATATTAATTAGGACTTCGAATAGAACGCACACACACGCACACCATGGAATAATCTAAGCTCTGCAACTTACAACAAATTAAACATATCAAATTGGATGGTCCGTATATATGGCTCAGTACAGCTATAAAATTAAGGCATTGCTAATTACTTTTGCCAACTCTAGCTACTGGAGAAAGGTTAATTTCCATAGATCCTGGGTAATTCCTCTAAACATGGACAAAGAGAAGGCAGAAAGTTTAGCAAATATGTTTGTCTGTATGATAGGTCAGGTACTTTGTGATTTACATACTTGGGTTTGCCTTTGGGTTGTGGATTTTTCACCTTTGATTGATAGAGTGGAAAGAAGATTATATTCTAGTGCAGCATTTTTGTCTTATGGGGATAGAATGACTCTGGTTAATTCGGTTCCCAATCTCTCTTTGCTGACATTTATATATATGCGCTTATTATCATTGTCTCACTGGGCGATAAATGATATTGATTCAGCTAGAATTCATTGTCTTTGAGAGGGTTCTAATCTTAACTCCAGTAAAATGTCTCTTGTGCTATGGGGTCGTGTTTGTTAGCCAAAGAACAGGGTAGAGTAGGAATAATCAATTTGAAGGTGCAAAATGAAGCACCTTTTGATGAAAAACATGCATAAGCTTTATAATCGTAAGGATCTTCCATGGGTTAATTTCATTTGGGTCAAGTACTATAAAGACAAAGTGCATCATATTTCAAAGCCAAAAGGCTGTTTTTCGTGGAAAGATCGTGTTTCAGTTTATGGATGTTTTTAGAGGAATCCCTAAGTGCAAAGCTAAAGATGGAAATTTTTGCCCTTCTTTTGGGCGGGGAGGGGGGGGGGGGGGGGGGGGGAGGTGGGGGTATGTAGGGTGATGTTTGTCAGATCAGTTGCATTCTCAAGAGCATTTGCTTATGCAAGTAATAAGAAGGATTCATGAATTTTTACAGATGTCTAACAAGCTTGCCACTATCTACCAAGCTTTTCATGAATTTTTACAGATGTCTCAGTTGAATGCACAGATAAACGTCATTCAAGAAAATGATCTACATGGGGGAGCTCTTCATATTCTTCACAGAAGTTCTATGATACAAACATAGCTATGGTTCAATCTCAATTCTGTTTAATTACATGGGGGAGCAAGTGCATATGAAAGATGAATGTTTTTTGGGTGGCTTTTGCTGGTAGATAGATTTGCATACATGAGATATACTGGATAGGTGGAAGTGTGTGCACCCAGAGGACGCATTCTTATATGTGTGATATGTAATAACGTTGGTTTATGAGAAATTTGCAAAAGCATCTTTCTTTTGAGTGCTCCTTTAGCAGGGCAGGCTGGGCAGCAGTAGGATTGGATTGCAGTGGCGGATCTAGGATGTAGGATGTGGTCCAACTATTTTTTTTCTCAAGCGGAGTTAATTTAATGATGCTAATATATATCACGTAAGTATAGATAATAGAAGAGACCGAAAATATACCATGATATATTAACAAAATATCTTAAAACATATGAAAAATAGTAGTTAAGTAAAATGTTGACTCAAATAAGCATATATGCTAGAAAAGTTTAAAGAAGATTACCTTAATATATTTTTTTTCTTATTGGGTTTACGTCTTCTAATTCCCGTAAAAGTGTTAATTATATCTTTTTCATCCAATTGAAAGAAAGCATCCCGCTAAATGAATGTGGCTAGACAGTCATCTAAAAGGTCATCACCTATCTTATTTCTCAAGTTATGCATGATGAAATTCATAGGGGAAAATGCTTTTTCAACACTTGCCCATCGCAACCGTAGAATCAATACAATTTTAAGAAGCAAGTAGACCAAATCAATACAATTTTAAGAAGCAAGTAGACCAAATCAATACAATTTTAAGAAGCAAGTAGAATCAATACCAGCGGTCCAGCCTTCATCTGCGGCGGCGCGCTGTGCCTGCTGCAGTGGTGCGGGACCGCGGGGTCATCGCCTTGCCGCGGTGCGCCAGCCACCGGCCGCCGGCTCACCGCTGCCATTTGCTGACGTGCCGCGCGCTACACTGCGCGTCGTCCGCCGTCCGGCCGATGGCCAAGGACTCAAGGAGACGACGAGGCAATGACCGATGAAGATCAGAAGATGATTAGCAGATTGGATGAAGAGCAGACGATACGTCGTCGTTCGCGAGTCGCGACCGTTCTGTTTCTTCCACCTTCCACGCCTTCACGTCCCACCGGACCCACTCCCACGGATGCTGGCACGCTGCGTAGCGTTAGATGGCATGTTCGTTGATTGCGTTAAGCCATTTTTTTTTTTAATATAAGAGGGGTACCGTCACCGTTTTTTTTGGGTGGTCCGGGGACCACACCCTGCAGCTCCGCCCCTGTTGGATTGGAACATCCATTTGCGTTTTTTATCAGATGATGATATATATCCTCTAAGATAGTTTGTAACGGAAGTCAATTCATGGAGAAGTTTTCATATGGAGCGCACATATTTGGAAACAGGGAAATGAGGCTATCTTTGAAGATAAACATGCAACCATAGGTTCCTAGAGGGGCCTTTACAGGGATGAACTTAGCTTGTTTCTTTCTAGGTTAAAAAAATTCTGAGAAGTCAACCTTAGGATATTGGATTTGTTTGTTGTAATTTGAATTCTCTCTTGTAGTTTTATGGTGTTTCAGTAAAAAAAATTACTAAATTATGAAAAACTAAAAAAGACTCTGACTGAGTAGAACTGTGGTTATTAATTCATAAAAGATAATTAAATTATGATAGCACTATAATTGAGATTCGTACGTACAAACTTCAGAATTATAAAATAGTGAAAACTGTTGTAGTTGAGATATAAACTAAATACAATTTTGTAAATATTAAGTTCAAACTTTGGATTATGTACTAATGGAAACTCCATAATATTTATGTATTATCGACTTCGAAATGCTAATGTGCTGTGAACAGAAGTCTATGTTACTGAATTTATAAAATTTTTGTTGAGGAGTCTATCTTATTGATTTGGAGTAAAACATAAGTCCTTGTTAGCTAAAATTAATACTTATGGATTTAATTTTTTGAAACTGTTAAATCATGAAAATATTAAAATTGACAGACAAAGCAACATGGAATTGTTAAGGTGTATTCAAGAATTTTGTAATTGTTATTTTAATTTTTGGGTCTACCATAAATAAATTAAACTATTATTAGTACTTTAAAAACACTTTTACCTATAACATCCAGTGGAAGTACACAACAAAACTAAGCTACATATATACAAATAGTCCGTGCAATTCCAGAGGTTGATGACAAGTAATAATAATTCATATCTCAAACTTAGAAAAATGAATGTTCTTAATTTTTATAGTATTAGCACAAATTATGGCATACATCGTATGTTCATATGCATCATACGGATGTTACTTCGAAAATCAAAATAGATGTGAACGAAACCTACCAAAAACAAAGGAAATATTTGGCAAACTAGGTTCCATATATACATCCTCTCCATCTTTGTATATAAAACACTAAGCCGTAAACAAAACATGCAAATATGTATATAAACCTAAATGTGCATGAATGTCTGGCGGCTGAGCTCCATTGGTCAGTTTCACACATTTCAAAACATGCATAAATACTAGGGTCCGAATCCCATGGATGCATCAACAACACACAAGCAACCATAGTTCACTACACACACTACTCTTGTTGCCCTAATCCCCTTGTTCCAATGGAAGGCGCCGTTAACTGGGCTTCGCTCCCAACGGACCTCATCTTCTCCATCTCTAGCCATCTCCGAGAACCAGAAGACTTTGTCTGCTTCCGCGCCGTCTGCACACAGTGGCGAGCCACCATGCAACATATGAATCACGCCTTCTTCCAACCATGGCTCATGGCGAGCCGCTTCCTTGAGGACGAATATTCTGAGAATGTCCTCTTCTATTCACTCTCCACACTCAAAACCATCAAGGTATGTGTGCCTGCTACGAAGGGCAGGTGTGTCGCTGCGTCGGGCTCAGGCCACCTCATTGGTGTCGACAAAGACGACGACCTGTCCGCTGTGCTTGTCAACCCACTTACTGGAAAGACCACGCTGCTACCTCGTCTACCTGAGTTCTTCCACAACAATGGTGCTCACGGCTGGGTTAGCGGTGATGCAGGGGCCATCACCATTGAGCTCAACAACTGGATGAGCACAAACATGGCACTGTGGCACCACGGCGGTGGCATCACTATGGAGGCCTGGGCTACCGTGCCCAAGAGGATGTTCAGGTTGAGGGAGTCATACTACCTGCAAATGCTTGCTGCCATGATAGTTGGAGAGGTGGAAATCCCAATCCACGACATAGACAACGCTATAGTACTTTAGAGCCGTGGCTCCTGCACTCGCACCTACATGATCCCAGCGAGTCGTGACTTCTCTGTGCTTGGTGGTGGAAATGCCTTCTACTATCTTGGAAAGCAGTTCTCTGATAACGGCTCATACAATATTATCTCTCACCTCATATATTATTTTGTAAAAAAAGTTTGTACCCTATTGTTAGAAAAAATATTTTTAAAAAGTAGATCCTTCATGTCTATGTTTCAGCGTTGATAGTACATATAAGTTGTGTTATTATTGCACGATCAATGTACTATTACTGCATAGTTCATTGAGGCAACGGGTGGGTTTAGGTGGATGTGAGGGGAATTCCCAAAGAGGTTTGACCCATGGGGAAAACCCTTTGACCGCCTTTTAATTGAGGTGTGACGTGGTCTTTGGTCCTCGGGAGGGATAGGGTATAGAATAGTTATCCTATAGGAGGTACACAAAAGTCTTGTTATAAGAAAAATTAGATCCTACTATCAGGTGTAGTTACTCACTTCATGTCTAAGACGAATAAACACCTCCATACTTGTTTTTGCTCTCACCCACCAGATACACAGACAACGATAATCCTAGCTAGATTCGCACGAGAAACCCATTATCGGCAGAAAACACGATAGGATTAACAACCCATTAAAAATAGAATTTAATGACCCGTTAAAATAAAGTTTAACTATGCGCTAAAATATAATTTTACGAATAATGAGCTTATGTGTACAAAGCGAAGAATCCGCACGGCGGATTGATGACCCGTTAATGACTCGCACTAAACCTAGCGCGACTCGGGAACGACTAGCTAAACTCGTGCGGTAGAGACGATGCACGGCAGCGGTGGCTCGGAGGAGTCCCGGCGGCTAAGCTTATGGCTCGGCTAGGCAGAGCAGCGGCGATGAAGACTGCCCAGCGGCGGTTGCACAAGGTGGCAGTAGACGCGGGCGGCTGCGAGAAGGAGAGGAGGCCAGCTGGGGTGGAAAAAGGAGGGGTCGGGGTCCTCTATTTTTAGGGAAGGAAAAACATGGAATCCTAACAAACTTAGGAATCATATCCCTATACAAAGAGAATGGTAAAGACAAAAGGGGGAAGAGATAGAGTCGTACGAGAGGAGAGAGTTCGGCCGTGGGGGACAAGGAGCGGTAGCCAAACCTGGAGGGGGAAGGGGTGGCGGCCGGCCTGGGGTAGGCCCAAGTCCCACGAATGTGACTTTTGGCCCACGAAGGGCAAAACCTACAGCTAAAAACAAAAAGAACGGGTTGCCAACTTTAAATTAACTTTGCACGACTTTTATTTAGTGAAACTTTAAGCCCAATTTTTCTAAGATTTCAATTATACGTCCAGTTAAATGATTTTGACATGACGAACACGAAAAAACACATTCGCGGCCTTTGGATTGAATTAATTAAATAATTTCATTTACTTAATTAACTTTTGACTAAACACACGATTTCTTTTAATTCCTTTTAGAAATTTTGGTTTTAGCTTAGGGAAAAACTAGGGATGTTATAATCATGCATGTCAACCAATTAGAGCATAGGCTTGCTTCATGGTATAAGTAGAACACATATTTTAGTAAGCATTTGAGCAACAATAGCCTGTTATTACATGTCTGTAAAATTGAATGTAATGTATCTTCTAATAAATTGCTGAAGTTTCAATGACATATTAAAAAAGAGCGGACCGCTAAACATTCAATTAGATAAGGAAAACATCATTAATTGAATCTGCAATAATTTTGCTCGGCATGTTTTTAAATTAAATAAGTATCTTACATTCTAAAAGGAAGAAGAATGCCCACACGAAGGTGCAGGGGCAGCGGCAGAGCAGAAGTTTTGCTATGGGTGTTGGTGGTCATTAATTAAACTCCAATTCGACCCCCAACATTTTTACAAAATAAAGGAACATAACATGTTATCTTACCATTCTTTATTTAAACTAACATAATTTCATGCATTTTCTTGGGGTTTAAGATCTGCCCCTGATGACTTTAGATGAGTAAAAAAGCAGTGAGGTGTGCACCAAGGGAAAGCATTCTTAGATGTATGTTGTGTAACGCTGGTTTACGAGAAACTCGCATGCATCTTTCAATCGGGTCCTTCTTTAGCAACGCTTGCTGGGCAGTCATAGGATTGGATTGGATTGGAACATCCATTTGAGCTTTTATTAGATGATGATATCCTCTAAGATAGTTTGTAACAAGTCATTTTATGGAGAAGATTTATTTGGAGCGCAGCATATTTGAAAACAGGGAAATGAGGCTATCTTTGAAGATAAACATGCTACGGTAGGTTCCTAGAGATGCCTTTACAACTATGACGTTAGCTTATTTCTTTTTAGGTTATGAAAATTCTGAGAAGTCGACCCTTAGGATATTGGATTACTTTGTTGTAATTTGAACTCTCTCTCTCTCTCTCTCTCTCACATTTTTTGGGCCCTTTTACAGTACCCTCCACTGGAAAGAGCAGTAGTGTAGTGTAAATCAAATCTAGCCATGGCATTTAAGATATTTAGTTCACCAACGTGGAAGGGTATTTTCGTATATTTTTGTGCTACCGCATGAGGCAAGATAAGGAATATCCCAGCCCTAACTATAACCGGATAGACGGACACCTCGCATGTCCTCTCGTGATGTCACTCCTTGCACGCCGAACGTCCTTTCGCACCTCCTTTCCTCAAGCGAATCCATGGGCGATGCCAGCAGTGTCCGTCCTAATTGTCAAAGTTTTAGAGAAAACATCGTTCCTGAACTCATTCAACCAAGTACCAGATTGTAGATCATGCTGGGGATATTACAAGAGGTTCGGCTGGTCTTCTTCTTTGATCTGGGGATGCTAAAATACTGCTTGGTGATGATGACAGTTAGGCGCGCGTGTTTGGACTGAATGAGACGATCAACATTTTAATTTGAGAAGACGAGGCCAAGTTCTTTTTCCAAACATAATTAGTGTTGCAAAGAATTAGACGTGACCATATGTTAGTTTAGACTGCTAATATATCCAGTATTTTTCTTTTTCCATTTTGCTGCTGGCACATGCTAGAACTACGATTTCCACTTCTTGTTGGCATTCATGAACCACAGGAAGAAATCATGCAACTGACGCGACACCATGATCCATCCGCTGACTTGCACGCTTGCAGTCGAATGCCGGGATTGTCGACCCATTAGTAGACAATACAAGTACAAATTTACCCTCCTACGGACTACAGATTTTTAATAACGCCATATAATTTATTTCCATGTTATCCTCTCTCAAATCCTACTACACTTGCTACCACTTGTAGTATAATTTGATCTAAACCATTGGATCTAACTAAATGAATGGTCCACATCCATTTTAAGGTACCTAAAAATATCCCATTTTTTACAGTGTTTGAGTAAAAAATTGCAGGAGAAAAAACTTGACATTTTATCTTATTAATATTTCTCAAAATAAGAATACGAGGTATGCAGCTACAAATGGGTATTTATTAATTATAAATTTTCAAATTATTAAATTACGAAAAACTAAAAATCAGACTCTGACTGGGTAGAACACTGATTATTAATTCATAAAATATAATTAAATTATGACAGCACTATAATTGAGATTCTTACATACTAACTTCAAAACAATAGAATTATAAAATAGTGAAAACTGTTGTAGTTGAGACTGTAAACTAAATACAATTTTGTAAATATTAAATTCGAACATTGGATTATGTACTAATGCAAACTCCATAATATTTATGTATTATCGATTTTTAAATGCTAATGTGCTGTGAACACAAGTCTATGTTACTGAAATTCAAAAAAAAAAATGGTGAGGAGTCTATCTTATTGATTTGGAGTAAAACAAAAGTCCTTGTTACCTAAATTTGTACTTACGAATATAATTTGTCTTTGAAATAGTTTAATCAGAAAAATATTACAATTGAGAACAATCTTAACTAGGATTTGTATTTATTAACTGTGTATTCCAGAATTACTAAATCAACAGAGAGACAAAGCAACATGGAATTGTTCTGGTGTATTCAAGAATTTTGTCATTGTTATTTTATTTTTTGGGACCATAAATAAATTAAACATTTTTAGTACTTTTAAAACAAGTTTACCTATAACTTCCAATGGAAATACACAACAAAACTAAGCAACATAAAAATTGTCCATCCAATTGCACATGTTGATGTTAGTAATAATAATTCAGATCTGAAACTTAGCAAAATGAATGTTTTTAATTTATATAGTGTTAGCACAGATTATGGCATGCAACGTAGTATCCTAAGCATGTTACTTCGAAAATCAAAATAGATGTGAACGAAAGCTACCAACAACAAAGGAAATATTTGGCAAACTAGGTTCTATATATACATGCTCTCCATCTTTGTATATAAAACACTAAGCCGTAAACAAAACATGCAAATATGTATATAAACCTAAATGTGCATGAATGTCTGGAGGCTGAGCTCCATTGGTCAGTTTCACACATTTCAAAACATGCATAAATACTAGGGTCCGAATCCCCATGGATGCATCAACAGCACACACAAGCAGCCATAGTTCATTAGACAAACTACCCTTGTTGCCCAAATCTCCTTTGTTCCAGGCACCGTTCACTGGGCTTCCCTCCCAACAGACCTCATCTTCTCCATATCTAGCCATCTCCGAGAACCAGAAGACTTTGCCCGCTTCCGCGCGTCTGTCCACAGTGGCGAACCACCGTGCAACATGTGAATCACGCATTCTTCCAACCATGGATCATGGCGAGCCGCTTCCTTGAGGATGAATATTCTGAGAATGTGCTCTTATATTCACTCTCCACACACAAAACCATCAAGGTGTGTGTGCCTACTATGAAGGGCAGGTGTGACGCTGCGTCGGGCTCTGGCCACCTCGTTGGTGTCGACAAAGACGACGACCTGTCCGCTGTGCTTGTCAACCCACTTACTGAAAAGACTACGCTGCTACCTCGTCTATCTGAGTTCTTCCACAACAATGGTGCTCTGTCACGCCCAGAGTTTTATTCCAAGCCTAAATTCGTAAAAAAAATCCGTAAATAATAATTGGCTTAATTAACTCAGAAAAAATCCCTCTAAAGGAATTAATTTAATTAAATCGAGGTTCGCAAATCGATTAACGGGATTTAAACTTCAATTGCAGACTATAAAATTTGGCCAAACAAATTAATTTAAAATTCGGCAAAAGTGATACTTTCCTTTTTCCCTTCTTTTTTCTTTCTTTTTCCCTCCCTCCTCAAATTGGGCTGAAGTCTAATTTTCCTCCTCTCTCTTTTTCTTTTTCCTTTCTCTTTTCCCCTCTCCCTTCCCGGGCCGGCCTAGCCGAGCCGGCCCACCTCTCCCTCCAGGCCGGCCTAGCCGAGCCGGCCTTCCCACCCGCGCGCGCCTCCCCTTCCCCCTCCGCCCGGGCCGCCTCGGCCCAGCCTCCGCGCCCGCTCGCCCGCGCCACCGAAGTCCGCCGCGCCTCCCCGCACCGGCCGCGCCGAGTCCTCCTCGCCATCGAGCCGGACTCCGCCCGCCGCCCGCAACCGCCGTCGCCGATTCCGGCTGATGCCGACTCGGTCTCCTCCCCAACAGCTGTCCTACCCTAGCCGGCGTCTCTCCCCCTTTAAAACACCCTTGCACGAGCGCCGCCGCCACCCTTTTTCCGTTCGCCCGAACCACCACCGCGCTGTCCTCCTTCGCCGCCGCAGTCGATCTCGCCGCTTGCGCCTCGCCACCCTCGTCGCCGGCTGTCACCTCGTGTCCCGCCGTCTCGCCGACCTTCCGCCGCCCCCGTCGCCGCCGGAGGACACCCGAGCGCCCTCGTCACCTCCTCACCCTCTTCGCCGCCGCGCTTGACGTCGTCGCCAACGCACCGTCGTCCGTGCCAGGTCATCACCGCCTCCGCTCCGTTCGCCGTCATCACCTGTTTCAGGTCCTCGCCGACTTGCTGCCTCCTTCCGTCGCCGCCGGTGAGCCATCCCCTCCTCTCTCCGTCTCTTTTTCCGTCGCCGTCGTCGCCCTCCCGCCGCTGACCGTCGCCGTCGGTTGCTGGTCGTTGCTGCGTCGTGTCGTCACCGCCGCGCCGTGCGCAGCCGCTGTCACCGCCCGCCGGTTGCCGCCGTCGGCCGAGCACCCGCTCTCCTGCTCTCCTCTCTGACCGACGGGCCCCACCCGTCGGCCTAACCTCCTCTTCCCTCCCTTTCTCCCGACCGACGAGTCCCACCCGTCAGCCGCCGGTCGCCCCCTTCCTCTCTCTCCTCCCCGGGACCCCACCTGTCGGCGCGCCACCTCCCCTCCGCTGATGTCAGCGCCCCATTTAATTGCGCAATAATTGATTTAGGACTTTTCTGTTTAGTTAAAAAAAACCCAGAAAACTTCTAAAATTCATAAGTAATTCATCTAGTCTCCGTTTAGGTCCATTCAAGTTTCATTAAATCCAGAAAAATGCCAAGAATCCATTAAAAATAGTTTCTTTCTCTGTTTCAGTAGTTTTATAGTCTGTTTTGCTTGTTTTGTCTTGTTTGTCGTAGGTTTTGACCCCGTCGCAGCGCCGTTCGTTCCCGAAGTTGTCGCTGAAGTTCCTCGTGGGTCTAAGCAAGGCAAGTGGCACCTTTCTTTGATCATATTGTACCTATGTTTATAAAATTTCTCGCTTTACATTCAAACATGCATTGTTTTATGCAAATCTATTTATTGTATTTATCTATTGGGCAATTATCTTTATATCCGTTGATTCCCACTCATTATTATTGTCATCCCAGGGTTAATTTGACTAGAAATAGGGTTAGGAAATGCTTAGCCATGCTTAGTTCAACTAGCTCACCAATTCTTATTTAATTTCTGCTAGACTTGATAATCCTTAATGGTTGTGAGCATGGTTAATTTTCCGATGTGGATTAATAACAACTAAAATATTGCTTATGGTGGGCTGTGGGTCCATGGTTTTGAGAGGTGTGCCTATGGCAATTAAGGACCGGTTCTCAGGAAACCCTGAAAGTCTTACACGTACTAACCACAAGCCAGAATGGGCAACGGTGAGACTCGTAATCTAGCTTGTCCCTATTCGACGTACCAAGGCAAGGGTGAGCGTGATGGAGTATGGACGGGCAATCGTGGTGTAACGATAGCCTCTGCTGCTTTCGGATTCACCAAGGCACAAGAGGGGACTGCCCGACTTGGTGTAAAGGAGGGGGTGAAACCTGAAGTGCGGTGCGATTGTCTAGGGAGGGTTAGGTGAAAGGTCTTATCATGGTTTCCGTACTGAGGTATCGTGGTGATACGTTGGGGCATGGTAACATGCTTGGGAGCCATGTCTTGTGGGTAAAGTTGTACACCTCTGCAGAGTAAAACTATTCGAATAGCCGTACCCGCGGTTATTGGGCGAACCGACAGATTCACTGGGATTAGTTAAACCATTAATAACCTGATCAATCTTGGAACTGGTTTGACCATGCGCAATGTGGTGTAATGTTGGCAGTGGTTTGGGTTTGTCGCAACGTGGTTTAACATTGGACAGAGGGTTGACCCTGTCGCTACGTGGTGTAACGTTCGACAGCGGTCTAGGCCTGTTGCAACGTGGTGTAACATTGAACAGTGGATGATTATTTTAAATGTTACTTTACTTTTATTTCAGTCTATTTTATCTATTGTTTTGCTAAAGTACTGCAGCTTTGTACAATTTAACCTTAGCCTATCCCTTGATACCCTATTGCATTCATTATTCTCCCTCTCTTGGGTGTTACTTGTTGAGTACGTTGGTTTGTACTCAGCCTTGCTTAATTTTTCCCCCACCAGAGCAAGTGTCAGAGCCTGAGTCAGAAGTCGAAAGAAGGTTGTTCCCAAGGTTGAAGTGAGGTTCAATCCGCCGTCGAGAATGCCTGTGGTGTGGAGCCGTCATCGCCAGCTGAAGCTGAAGATCAGATGGTTTAGTTTGTTTTCCTTTTCTCCTGCATTCCGATAGATAATTGTTTTTTATTTGTTTTTAAGTCATGGAACTATGTATTGATTTGTCATACTGTGTACTCGGGCTGATGCCTGGACCGAGATTTAATACATGCTATTGTTCAGAAATTTGGTGTAAATTTCTGGGCGTGACATGCTCATGGCTGGGTTAGCGGTGATGAAGGAGTCATCACCATTGTGCTCAACAATTGGATGAGCGAAAACATGGCATTGTGGCACCACGGCGGTGGCATCAGAATGGAGGCCTGGGCTATTGTGCCTGGGAGGATGTTCAGGTCGAGGAAGTCATACTACCTGCAAATGCTTGCTGCCCATGGTGATCAGATTGATATTCTTCTCACAGACATAAGAGAACATAACGACGACATTGCTAGACTACAGCTTTCGCAGCGCACACAAAACGTTGAGATACTTGGCGACTGTTGGCCAAGGTCAGATGAGCTGTTCAAGGCAACTGCTCTGTACCATCACGAATGGTTCTCACTGTACAGGATAGTTGGAGAGGTGGAAATCCCAGTCCATGACATAGACAATGTTATAGTACTTCAGAGCCGTGGCTCTTGCGCTCGCACCTACATGATCCCAGCGAGTTGTGACTTCTCTATGCTTGGTAGTGGAAATGCCTTCTACTATCTTGGGAAGCAGTACTCTAATAACGGCTCATACAACGTGTTGTACAAGAAGTGCTTAGATAGCAAGGAGTTAACACTTGTAAAGCGGCTGCCAGAAGAATGGAAGTTATCAGACGAGTGGTTCATACCGACTTTGAAATACTAGTTCATGCAATATAACACTCTAGTCTGCTTGACTGGTTTATTATTTTGTGTTCATGTAAAGCAACACTTAAACTCAATTCCTCCATTTTGCTTTAAGCGACTCAACCAGTGTCTTTGATTTTTTTTATATATGTTATGATTGTTTCCCATGATCTGGATCGCTTTACTCTGCTTTCTCCTTCTCCGGTACCTCACCGGCATCAAACAATGGTGATTAGCATTGAACTCTGTTTTGCTCATAGAGATTGAGAGGCCAAATCTGGTGTTTCCTGTGTGTTTATGTCATGAAGAGAAGTTCAAAAGAAAGGCCTAAAGTAAACAAAGTGGTACTCCCTCCATATTTTTTTATATGACGTCGTTGACTTTTAGGTCCACGTTTGACCATTCGTTTTATTCAAAAAAGTTATATAATTATTAATTATTTTGTTATAATATGATTTATTGTTATAGAAACTTTAATTATGCATTATAATTTTGCATATTTGGATATAAATTTTGAATAAGACGAATAGCCAAACGTGATTATAAAAGTTAACGGTGTCATACATAAAAATATGGAGAGATATAAGTGAAGGGGGCAGCTATTTCTGCTCTACAAACATAACAGCAAGATCTCAATGTAAGAAACCAAACATGAGAAATTTTGGTAGAATACATAAGCATACTTCCCATATGAGTGCATTTTTTTTTGTTCTTAGTAACGTGTAGTTTCTACCAGCAATTGCCAGTGCAATTATGTTTGCTTGGATAGTTTTAATAATTGAGGGCTGAATAGTGCATGGTACATATCCGGTGTACAAGTTAAGAATTTCTTTAGAAGAACATGAAGGATGGATCGATGAGATCTGTAGTATGTCTAACTTGTTCCTACACACATTGGTTTTATAGAATAACTCTTAAACTTTAGATGCAGAACACTGATATTTTGACCTGTTCAATCGTCACCATCAACCACAGATGCATCGCCGCTACTACAGAAACATATATAAGGAACTCTGAACCTCTAACTGTTTCTTTCAAAACCATTTGAGATTGTAAAATTTGTAATGCTAACCACACTGAGTGATTCTCACACTCGTTCCTTATCCATGCATGACGATCAGACATGCACCATTCTCCATAATGGACTCTACCACGATCTCTTCAAGCACAACAATAAAAGGGAGAGGTCAGGTCAGCTCGTGTGTAGGTTACAATTTACATACAGTAAGCCACTTCGAAATACCCTAATACTGATCCTTGCACGTGCTGGAAGGAGACTAATTTAATCTCATCAAATTCTGTGTAATTCTTAGGTGACCATGTATAGAGTAAGATTAAGATTATGCATTATCTCCAACAGTAGACTAGTGTGTGCTCTCTAGCTAGTTAGTTCCATCTTTTATTTGTAAGAAGGAACTATGCAATGTCGCCATGATTGAGTTCTTCATTAATTGGGTCAAATACAATACAATTTCATTGCTAGTTCACACCCAACCAATGGTGATGATCTGGCGGCGATGACATTTTCTCTAGTAATGGGATAAGCAGGAGGGGCGAGTTAAATTGGATGATTTAGAAGTTAAAGGCTGAATAGTGTGTGGTACATATCCAGTATACAAGTTGAGAATTTAATTTTCAGATGAACATGAATGATCGGTGAGATCTGTAGTGTCTACCTTATTCCTACATTGGATGTGTATAATAACCATGTTAATTTTCAGATGTAGAACAGTAATATTTTTACCTAGTCCATCTTCACCATCAACCACAAATGCATGACCGCTACTTAAAAAACCTCTTTAGAGAACTATTTGTAAGATGTGTAACGGTTCATGAACAAAACAGTCCTAGAGATAGCCTTGGAAAATATGAACAGTTAGAGTTTTGTACTTTTCTCTTAACTGTTGTAGAGAATAAACCGTTAAAGAATAGACCGTAACGGTTTGTACTCAAAATCGATTAGAGATTTCGAGGTAATCTCTAGCTAACTGCTCATAGTATACAGGCTTAATTTACAAGAGATCAGTTTTCCGAACGAACTTGAGCATGCTGGATCTGGTAGCCCAAACCTTGGTGCCTACTGGGTGATCTCAGGCCTTTTTAATCAGTGATAGGATAGGGGCTCAACTTTTTTATGTTTCATTTGTGTGTTTCTTCTTCCGTTGCTCATGTGCTTATGTGTGTTTCTTGTTTCATTACTTAGGTGCTTGTTGGTTGACAGGGAATATGTCAAGTTAATTGCTGCTTTGATCAATATATCAAAGTGGAAATATCTGTGAACTGTCTCACCTTGTAATGGTAAAATTTGCTACACGATACTAAAGAAACATTGTCTTTAATTACTGGAGGACATCACAAAAACCTCGATTTGCTAATAGACAATCTCAGTGGCAAATGCAGGACAATATATTAGAGGGTGCCCATGGAATGATGCAGACATAACACAAGTGGAGCAGACTAAATATATGTCAAATCCAAAATAGATGCATAAATATATGCAAATAACTATTTGTAAAAGCAGTAAATAAAACTAATAGTCTTGTAGTTATTTTTATTATTTTTCTTCTATCCAGCAAACATTTTACACATAAAATTAAACAATACATAATTGGTACAGCCAACAGTATGGTGGGCTCTAGCCCACCTTTACCTGCTCTGGTGATCGGCCCCTCACGCTATAGTTTATTGGGGTACCGCGCAAATTATACCGATTCTTGCCATTTCAGAGAGAAAACTAATACAGGACCTTCTTCAGCTCGACCTTCTTCTCACCATTGTCTACTTTCTTGACGTGAAAGAGAGACGATAGGAAACAGAGAAAAGTGGTTGTTTTGTATGGAGTCAGTAAAACATTGACTCTTGGCGCATAAAACGAGGACACGGCCAAAAAATCTGCTTTGTATGTGTGTTGACTCTAATCAGAATCACTGATCAGATGGAATGCGGACGGGAAATTAATTAGCCTATAATTATGAAGAGTCGGCTTGAAATACCATCCATTATATGAAGAGTTTTTTCTACTGACGTGACTTGAGATAAAGCCTATAATGGACTCTACCATTGAACATGTCCTAAGATGCCAAGTCATTCCCTCTCGTTTTAATCTTGGCTAGAGTAGGACCACTCCACCTGTCACCGTAAAGTCATCCCTTAATCAAGGGTGTTTGTGCCATTTGGTATTTTGTATAACCCACACTCATCAGTGATATATCTTAAAATTAAGTGTTTGTCAATAACATTTGTTAGATTTTCTCCTTAATCAAGTGTGTTTGTGCCATTTGACTACCTAAAATTCTAAAATAACAATTAATGGTATAGTACTATGTGCAGAATGTTTCGGTAGCAAACCTGCAATTTTACATTGTCCTCTAGTAACATAATTTTTCTTAGTATTGTATAGCAAATTTTGCTTGATATAAAATGTTGCATTCAATTTTATGCAAAGTTCATGGTGCGAAAGCGACTTAAAGTTCCAAACAGGAACAGACAAGCATTTCAAAATGAGAAACGTTTTGTGACTAAAAATATACCGTATATTGTGTGTTCCGTATGGAATTTTGACACAGGATCGTAAATAATATCTCAAACGCGGTGACGAGAACATCACTCATATGATATACGCCAGGATTTTTACGATGTTATGCGAGGTCTAACTACTTAAGCTCATGCGTGGCCACTAAATTTATAGGTGAGATCGTTTTTATTCACTTCACCGTATACTTTTAAATATAACTTGTTGCCTAATAATTTTCTTATGCTTAGGAATCAAGAAGGGGAACAGGGAGCATTTGGAGATGGGCTAGTAGGCGGACAAGGCAGGCGTCAATTTAAGGGTCCAATTCAATTCGCACCTAACTACATCTTAGAGTTCTAGAGCAAGTAAGCAACCCACACTATAACGGTCAATCAGGTCTCATCTGGACTCCATTTCCGATGTTCTACCTATGGACGAAAAGCTAACTATACCACCTTTTCAATGGATCTGGTCCTACCTCAAAATTATTTCAGTGTCACCAAGAATCCTTGAAACAAGATGACTTCAGATTTTGGCAGGGTGTAGCAACACCATCTTTTGGGCCTTTGGCCATGTATCGATTTAGAGTCCAATACGGACACGTCCAGTGGTGCTCGGTCAAGACTAGGGTATTTATGTTAGGTAGTTGTTAATGAGATAGGGTTGGGATTTCCATACATTTATGTCTTTGAAGAGTGTTGTCGTTCATCGGTTTGTCAATCCCCATTGGAGATGGGCTAGGAGGCACATGAGGCGGATGACAATTTGAGGACCTGATTCAATTCGTGCTCAAGTACATCTCGGAGTCCACAAGCAACCCACACTAAAACGGTCGCTCAAGTGTCATCCGGACTTTGTTTTCGATGTCCTACCTATGGATGGAAATCTAATAAGACCACATTTCCTAGGGATCTGGTCCCACCTTGAAATTGTTTCTGTGTCACTAGAAAACCTCGAAACAAGATGATATTCAGATTTTGGCAGGGTGCAGTGTCACCCACCATCTTTTGGGCCTTTGTGCGTGTATCCAGTTTGAGTCTAACAGAGACGCGTACATGGGTGCTTGGTCGACCCTATGGTATTTATATCTAGTAGCCATCATTGAGCATTGGTCGAGATTTTCTTAGATTTTTTTTTCATTGAACATTGCCATTGTTCATTGGTCTGTGAGTACTTCAAAAGATTAATCATTTATCTTCAATTGAGTTGCAATCTTTCTAAGTTCTTATTTGTGGTGTTTGATTCATAAGTATGGATTAGCCTTCTCGGTATGATTAACCACGCATGATTCACAACTAGGGGAGATCGACGTGTGTCTCATCATAAATCCGGAGTTATCAAATCCTAATAGAAGATCGAGCAATAATGCTGCCATCACATGGTATAATAAATATTTTAATTTGTGTTGCGAAGTATAAATTCTACGATGCAACGTATGTTCATATGTATGTCAAGCATATTACTTCCGAAATCAAAACAAATGCGGAGGGATTGATCACATCTGATACTGCTCGATTTTGGCCAAGGGGGACATATTTGCGAAACAAAAAATAATGTGAATAAAATTTTTATATATATATTCTTAGTGATCTAAAAGTCATGACTAGAATAAATTTCAATGAAAAGACTAAAAAATCAACTCTGAATTTAAGATTAAAAATTCAAATTTTAGCTTATAAATAAGTTGAAGCAAAAGGATGGGTGTAATTATTTTATTTAAGCCTCTCGCATATTTTTCATCGGTTTTTGTTCTATGCTCCCTCCGACCAAGAATATAATTACATTTAGAGGTTTTGGTTATATTGATTAGCGTAGGTAAGGAATGGTTGTGATTTGGTTAAAGATGTGAAATTGTTGGAAAGTTTAATAATGCATAGCTGTGTTTGGTTAAGATGGGATGTTAGAACATCTCCAACAGGAGGCTAAAAATTGGCTCCTAAAAATCCTGAATTGGGAGCTAGCCAATAAATTTTCGGGTCAAAAGACATCCTCATCTCTAACGGTGGCCTTATAATTGATTCCCAAATTTTTTGAAATGGGCCATGTTAATCTTTTGTCTCAATTAAAATCATTGGTATTCTACTTCAGAATAAAATGCTGGATATAATCATTCTATTTGTGTACACGAAAACTTTATGAGCCAGTATATATTTATTACAATACTTCAGTGTGCTACATCGATATATTTTCCAGATTGCAATCCATGCTGAGCTACATCATAGAACCCCTATTTAGGTACATCAACTAGCAAAATCTATCAACCAACCATGAAGCTGATTGGGAGGGAGACAGCGGCAGCAGCCGACCAAGATCGTTCCCAAGGATGACGAATTGTTGTATTGAAAATCCCAGTAGAAGGCCAAAATTTAGCTCAAAAAATACATGTGCTTAGGGATACTAAAAGTTTGGAAGTGCTTTTGGGCATCCGTTGGAGTGTGTTTTTAGCCTCTAATGCCAAAATTTAATTTTTGGAACTCATATTAGCCTCTTGTTAAAGATGCTCTAGGTGGGGAATGATGCCCTAGCTTATATGCTATAAAGATTTCAAATTTTAGATGTCCTTATATTTCTAAACAGAGCTATAACAATTTCAAGGTTCGTCAGATACATCATATACAGTTAATCTAAGGACATTTCCGACCTTTGTGTAGCAGTGTGGCTAGGATGTATACATGCTAGGATTTTAAAAAAGAAAAAAAAAGAATAGCATGACAACAAATACCATACCATGGCGAGCAATGACCACAGCCAATCTTCTTAATCACCAATCAATCAAAGTAACACATGGACTGCGAGAAATTAGTGGTTCTTCTCAAACAATACCTCCAAATAAGGGAATGCTGTGGGTCGTTGTTGTCATGGTCTAAGTAGCCAACATTTAAATTCTCAACCTTAAATTCAGAGAATATTTTAAGATTTTCATTATAAATTTACTTTCCAATATTAGCTTTAAATCACTAAGAACATGTATATAGATTTTTTATTTAAAATATATTTTTCATATTTGTCGTTTGGCTTTTTCCATGATAAACCCCAACTGTCACCCCATAGATATGTTTTTAGCCTATAAAACAATTCTCTGAGACTAAGCCAATAATGTCATTTAATGAGGAGAAATAAATGCGATAGATGATTGGGTAACATGTACTTTTTCTCTTTTTTTGTCTTTCCATGTTCTTTCATAGAGAACCCTCTTACAAGAACTATTAGTCAGTCAATAACCAGATCTCTAGATAAAGACAATCTGAAACGAAATACATGATGCAACATTTGGGAGGAGGATCATGTGAGTTTTGGCAAGTCAAGAAAGGATTATACGTCCTAGTGTCAAAATTGAAATACCCTCATCAGGCGTTCACGCTGTGGTCGATTTTTGGTTTCCCATCCCAAACAAATTCTCAAACAATTTTGGTGTCATTGGTGGAACAACCATGGGTACTGGGGCCATGAAATTTGCGATCTTCTCATGGACATGGTATCTGAATAAACCACATAACAATAAACAAGTGAACACGAATAGAATTTACCGACATAGCAAGAGAAAACGATACTGTACCTAATCTTTCTGCTCTTTGAAGCACGTCGATCAACCAGTTTTCTCTTTTTATGCTGCTGCTTCTTTAGAGCATAAAATGCTGACTCTGCAAATTAGAAGTCTAGTTGGTAGATGCTTCAATGTTGAAAGAAAAAAGATACTACACGTTAGAATGACTAGTGAATATTTGTACACTCTGTAGAAGGCAACCACAAGAGATAGCCTGTGAATTCAAGGCAACCACTATCCCTTCAGGTTCTGAGTGCAGGAGAGGATGTGGAGTTGTCCACAGAAATATGTTGCAACATTAAGGGCCGCAGGTAAGATTAACTAACCAGATGCGCCTACATCACAAGACTCGAGAAATTCCTTGAGAAGTTGCTGATAAAATTCAGAGTCATCAATAAGTTCAGGATCACCTTCCGTATTGCGCTCCTAAGTTGGCATCAAGAAGAACACATGAGGCCAGGAAGCACAATAAATACCATTATTACTTAATCATTATGATCAATGGCTAAAGCTAAAAGGTAACATACGAGAATTTTTCATCTCAGGGGGCAAACGGGAGCTAGCGTAAATTACTTCATCCATCCCAAAATATAGCAACTTCTAGCGTTTAAAATTTTTCCCGAAATATAGCAATTTCGCCACCCACTCCCTCATCTCAACCAATCACAACCATCCTCATTTAATTTTCCCACCTAATTCCTCATCTTAACCAATCACAGTTTACAAGCATCCCACATTAAATTCCAACTACGTAATCTCCGTCTAGAACACCAGAAATCCTTATATTTTGGGATGGAGGGAGTACAATCATAGCATTTGAGTACTTTGGAGAAGCAAGCCAGAAAATATCATTTTAAGGAAAGAAAAGACTATTGTCCAAACCTCATTATTGTTTCCAAGCTCTCCCACTTCCTGCACACAATCGGCAATAGTTGTCATTAGGTACTGAAACATGTTGGTGATCATATATAGTATAAGATGCATCTAAATTACCTCCCCATATACACCAAGGGTAGACTTTCTCAAATACATCCTTTTAATCATCCTGCTTGGGTCTCTCATATAACTTGTAACTTGGTCACTTATGTTCTGTTACCATACAATGAAGAACAAGTAAAGATTTAGTAATGTTCAATGGAAATCAATTAAATATAGTTAGAAAGGCATTCAGGCAACCTGATTAAAAGCGTGTAGCTTTCCCTTCAATGCAGCAGCACCAGTTGTCACCTGTGTTTTCCTCTGCCATTTATCTATCTCATTGTTTCTGAACGAAGTTATCCTGTATTACAAAATTCGGCGTTAAATTATTAATATATTGCAGTACAAGTCTATCACACTACCATCGGTCTTAAGAAATCCACCTTTAGTACAGTCAGAATCTGTGCATAAAACCATGTAACTAACAATACAACCCAACATATATGCAAATGTAAGCTGATAAGTACTACATTTTCCATACATATTTCAGGTCTTACAATTTCTTCCACACTCAGTGCCCTCATATTATGTTGTGCACCATTAGGATCAGTCATATTATTGTACTTTTATTTGTGTCAAGTAACTCATAAGTTTGCACACGATTGATGCTGGCATAACGAATTTCCTTTTCCTTTCTTGGACATTTGTAACACAATGTAAAATTCACCGAATAACAGCCATCAGTGGTACAAATAAATCAAGAAGATATCAACATAACAGTAACTATTACATGAGAACCCATTAATCCACACTGGTCTAGAGCAGAATTTTGTTGATCTATTTCAAGCACAAGACAAAATACCGCCATGATCTAGAAAACAAAGAGGTGTCAAACAGAACAGTTCCAATAAATTAAGCTGTAATACCATGCAATATATCACGATAAACTTAAGGTATAACATCTCACAATACTTTTCATCATGGTTAAAGGCAAAAACAAACACATGGAACAGACCTTCTCTGCAATTTCTGCACTCCTGGCCACTCGTCATCTTCTTCATTCAACTCTGAAGAATTTCCTGTCATTTCATCATGGATTAATTAGCATGTACTAAAGGTAGTCCAAACAACCGGTATGCAACTTATGCTAGAACCAGGAAGAATATGGACAGTACCAGCATCAATTGAATCCTTTGTAGCATGATTCCTCTCCAGCAAGGCCTGCAGGTTGTTTTCAAGGTATTATTGTACATTAGGAAAACCTGGAGTAGTTATACCATACAACAACATTGATTTGCATTAAACTGCAAAAACAAAAGGAATCAATCAAACCTCCTGAAGCTCCATCATGCAATCAAGGGTCTGCTTTGATGAATTCAACAGATCGAGATAAGCTTGCTCTATCTCCTGGCTATGATCGCAAAACATCGACTTGATAGGTTCCTGCAAGAACACATCAAAGGATGAATTTGAAATGAGATCTACAACCACGCATTGTTCGTATCGGAAAGAAAAAATAATGATGATAAAGCAAGAAAGAAGCTTCTCGTGACAGACAAGAGATAAACCTTGGGCAACTTGTTTGAAGTGGAAAATGCCTTTTGCAGCAAGAACCTCATTTCGAGGGCCTTGTCCCACAGCACCTTTGCAGAAAAGATAGTGAGACTACGGCGTGCAATCAAATTGAAGGAAGAGCATATGAGCATGAATGTGTTAGCAATAGTTGGATCAGGTCGGCGAGGCTGGAACCTTTTGATTTTTGACCGCCTGGCCCCTCGAGACATCGTCATCTCTGTGCTGTTTCAAGGTCTCCAAGATATTGCTACATATCCAAGATTTTTGAGTCGGTATTTTGCTTTCAGTTAGAACATGAAGAACCGCAGAAGGGGATAGTTACTGTTGATTGGCCTGGAGGGTGCGATACTCCTCCTCGAGCTCATTCATCTCCTCCTCTTCCTCCTCCTGCTCCTCCTCCTCCTCCTCCTCGTCCATCTCCTCCTCGTCCTCCTCCTCCTCGTCATCATCATCGTTCTAATGACGAGGAAAAGGCACAGCAAGGTGAGGCGATTGCAGCGCAAAAGGTTGGGAATAAACATGGGAAGGGGATACGAAAACGACAGAGAGAGAGAGCAATACGCTGGAGAGATCATCGTGGTCGTCCTCGGAGCCGCTCCTCGCGGAGTAGAAGCTGTCTTCGGGGTCGTGGAGGTCGTCGGAGGAGTCGCTGCCGCCGTCCACCGCAGGGGACGGGGGAGGGGAAGGGGACGCCTCTGCCTTGCGGCGCTTGGAGGTGAGGGTACCGGGCGCCATCTGAGGGGCGGCGGCGTAGGCGGGGAAGTTGGCCGGCGGCGAGGGAAGGCGGCGGCACGGGCAGGCAGGCAAGCAGACAGGCCGCGGGCGGGTGGCGCGACTAGGGCTTGCGAGAAGATACAGAGGGGATAGTGGGCCAGGCATCCGATGCCGTGTAATTGATGTTAATGGGCCGGGCCTCATGCTAATTGACGCCATACCAGGATTTTTTTTAATTTTTAATTTTATTTATTAAATAATTTACAAATTTAATTTTGTATTTCAAAAGTTCATAGAACTAACCTCCTACCGCCTTATAGGAGAACGGAATGCTGATGTGGCAAACGGCCACCCGGCCGAGAAGGATGGCCAGCAAAGGCGGTTCGGCCCATTTTGCATTTAGCCCCGTTTTCACCCCTGACCACTAAGCCAAAATTTCATACGTTATATATATATATATATATATATATCAAATCGCAGTTAAATCACGAAAAGTTCCCAGTGCCCACGGATATTTTGCATTTACCCTTTGCCGCCCTTACAGAGAGTAGAAAGGGGCTACATACAAAATGAGCCGACCCGCCGTTGCCAGCCATCCCTCCCGACCGAGTAACCATTTGCCACATCAGCATTCCACCCTCCTAGAGGGCAGCAGGAGGTTAGTTTTGTGAATTTTTTAAATACAAAATTAAATTTGTAAATTATTTAGTAAATAAAATTCAAAAATTCCGACATACCATGTGGGTGGCTTGCTAGGGTCGGAAGAGATTACCGAAATTCAAGATCTACCGTTTATGGTTTTCAAAAACTACAAAAATTATTGATCAAAATAAACAAAAATGGATTGACGGAAAGATAAACGAAAATGATAAATAATATGTAAATGATATTGAAAAGGGTTTTGCTATTTACCAAAAAATTTATTGGTAAACAGTATTATTTTGATAATTACGGTTTATGAATATGGAAAAATACCGTTTTTCACAATGCCCATGCTAAACCCCAATTACTCAACTATAATTCTTCCACCCACGGGGTGACATGTGCAATGACTAGTATTGTCTGGTGTCTCTTATGTAATTCCCTATTCCATTTGTGTATTTTGTTTTATCATTGGTCATGGATCTCCGTATCACTTAATTATTGTTGAAATCTCGGACTTATTATCAATTTAATATGTATGTAGTCTTCCGACTATTACCGACACATTTTCGATCGAATAATTCTATTTCTGATATA
The DNA here is from genome assembly GCF_000231095.2 of Oryza brachyantha. Taxonomy (NCBI): domain Eukaryota; kingdom Viridiplantae; phylum Streptophyta; class Magnoliopsida; order Poales; family Poaceae; genus Oryza; species Oryza brachyantha. The sequence continues at coordinate 14,117,961 of NC_023163.2, read as the reverse complement.
CCGATATTTCAATACTTTTTTATTCCCGGTTTACCGTTTCTGATTTCATCCTCGATAAATAATATGGATGTGAAAATGATTTGCTTGTTTACCAACTGTTTATCCCCATGATTGTGTATCTCCATTTCGATATATAAGCCATGTATATAAAAATTTAAATTTTCAACCTTAAATTTGAAATTGATTTTGATGTTTTTTATCATAGTTTATTTTTAACATTTGCTTTTAGATAAGAAAAAATATGTAAAAAATATACTTACATTATTTTTTGTTTTATAAATATGTTATTTGGCAATTAACAGGTGAAATGACATCAGAAGTAGATGGTTAACTCCATTTTATATTGTAAGACTTTATATGCCTAAATTTATTACCGTAGTCAAGTGTCAAGGCTAAAAGTCTTATATTAAACGGAACGTACCATCAGTATAATATACAGCGAACAGCCGAACAGAAACGTACAATCAGTATAATATACAGCGAACAGCGACACTTTACAGATCTGCTAAAATACTGCGGGAGGTGTCATAGTTATTTTGTATTTCGCTCGTAGCGAGGGAGTGCGGATTTTGATCTAATAGTACATATGATGTGAACTTTATGAAAAATTCATCTCCAAAAATAGACAAATTTACCCTTTCAAGTTGAATTGTTTATAATTACTCTATACTGCTACCAGTTCTCATGGATGTGCCCTCTCGTACAGTTCTCATGGATGTGCCCTCTTGTACAGTGCCAATTAGATGTAGGATCATCTTAGGTGACTTGTTGGCTCAAAAGGTCGATAATCAGTTTCAATCTAAAGGGTATATAATCAAAATTTACCGTTTAGAATAGTCACACGTTAGACTATCCCTATCCAAACAAGCATAAACAGATTAAAGATGAATCTAAAAATTACAGTGGACCTTCAGCCCTTGATGAATGCTCTACACCATCTAGTTTTGCATTGTGCAATAACTCCTTAATAACACTCCAGCAAAAAAACTGCATATTAGTCCAGCGTAGGATTACATCAACAGTTACTGCCGCTGCATATACAGTCTAGTCGAAGCCTGCAACTTCACCGGGCATGGGGGCGAGCTGGTTCTTCGCAAACCTCTCCTCATCAAAGAATGTGGCACGCACCACCCGCCCGCCAAAGAAGCGCCCTTCCAGATCAATCATCGCTTTGGTTGCTTCTTCCGCCCTCTCAAACTGTATGAAGATCCTCACAGCCTCATCCGAGGGGAAGTCCGCCTGAGTGATCTCAAATATCAGCACGCGACACACTGTCCCGTACTTGCTACACTCTGAGGCCACTTCTTCCTCCAGCTCATCGTCAACCTCACCTGGACCAACCTGCACATGTTTCAGTGTCATTCCCTGCATCATTTTGCTATTTCTTATACTGACTCACTACTTCCAAACAACACCATCACTCTAACTAGAAGTAGATGATCTACTAAACATCTTGTAGCACATTTAGGATATAATTACTCCATCCCAAACATAGTGATCCTAGTTTTAGATAGTGTCAGGGTAGCAGCGCAGAATTGAAACATTCCATCAGGCTAACCATAGTTCAACAAGGTTAAATAATCAAATACCTCAAATATGCTTGCTCAGTTTTGTTTATCACAATATGTAGAGCACATCATGTCAATACCAGCAAAGTCATAGTAGTACCAACATTGATTATGTTGACTATGTTTTACGGCAATCACATGCTACTCAAATTTACTGATCTTGTTGTGCTAACTGAAAAAAACTAAAACTATACTTACAATTAAATTAGTTCTGCCAAACTGATTAAGCTACATGGTTGGGTTTGGAAGACCATGGACCAGTAAAAATTAAAAAGTTAAAATTAATCTGTGTTATCTCATTTATACTATGTTTTTAACTGCAACAATGAACATATTGAGTTACAGTGTCACACAATTGCACATAGGCCTAGCTGAAGTAGGTTCGGGGTCCATGACTCCATGTTTCAGGAATTAAAAGTTTTGCAGTCATTTGTTCTATTGTCAGGGGGTATCAGGAAAAAGCGCAATCAACCAAAACAGCCAACAAGTCCCCCCATGATAAAAGTATAACACCTACATATGCACTAGAGCTCAACATTCTGATGTAAAACAAAAGAACACAAATCATTAGCACTTAATAAGCCAATTATGACTCCTAGACAACAGCATTTAGTTGCAGTTGGTACCATCGCATTACACTATTGTCAAGGAGACAATATACTAAGTTATATACGCAGAAAGGATAAAGATATCCTAGACTACAGCTAACTACACAGCAAGGAACAATAACAGTGGCACAGGCAGTAGCAAAGGTGGTATCTGAACTACACAATCTGGAAAGTCTATTTAGATTTTAGAAGTGTGTGTACACTTCCGAGCAGATAAACATGCCAACATATATTTTGCAACCCAAATTGTAGGAAAAGATCACCTATGCATCACAAATTCATTACACTATGCAAAATCACAGACTGACCAGATGCAACCTTTGATAGATGCAGCACTCCTATAACATAAAGAAGTCATGCTGAAGTATTTACCATGTTACGGAGGAGCAAAACTCGTGTCGGAGGGCCATCAAAGCTGACGGATTTTGGCTTCTTTTCTGGCTTGGAACTGTTCTCATCCACAATAACCCCTCCCCTCCTATCAGTCTTCTTAGCCACCAGAGGTGCAGTGATTCCCTGTTCTTGCTTGCCAAGTCCTTGGCCTTCCTTCCACCCCATCTTGGCCATCATTCTCTGTGCAGCAGTCATCTGTCCGCCGGCGCCAAGGCCCAAACCGGAAGAAGAGGAGTTCCCGATGGCGAAGCCATCTCCCCCATGGGGTGGGGAAGAGGGCGCCCTCGGAGCGGCCGAGCTGCTCATTGCGGCCCTCCTCTTCCAGGCTTCCTCACCAGATATGTTGAGCGTGTCGCGGCCCTCCCTTTCTCTGAGCTCACGCTCCCTCTCCCTCTCCTCTTCCTCACGCCGCCTCCGCTCGAGCTCCTTCCTGACCTCGGCCTCCTTGGCCCTCTTGAGCTTTTCCTTCCTGTAGTCCTCGTAGTCGTTGGGCCTGGCCGGGTCGTACTCCTCCATAACGGTGGACTGGACGGCGACGAGGGCAGGCTGGAAGGAGGAGGTGGAGACGGTGATTTCGACCGGAACTGGCACCGGCGGCGGCTGGGCGGCGGGGGCCTTGGGGGCGGGGCGGGGGTTCCTGAGGACGGAGGGGGGCGGGGCGAAGGTAGTAGAGGGCTTGCGGAGGGTGGGGGGCGCCATCTTGGCGGCGCTGGACCAGCCGGCGGCGGAGGGCTTGTCATCGTCGCCGGAGGAGGCCGGCGGCGGGAGGTCGCCGTACAATCCGCCCAGCATCTTCGCCTGGTACTACCGCCGCCTGCAAGGGGAAAGCAACCCTAAATCCCTAAGCCACGAGTCGACCCGGATGAATCCGTGGAAACCCTAGAAAAATCTACAGGGAGGAGAGGCGAGAAACCCTACCGAATCAAGCAAGACGTAGAGATGACGGTGACGACGCGACGGGGGAGTGGCCGCGCGGCGGCGCTGTCGACGCGCGGAGGTGAGCTCGCGAGGGCAGCCGCGTGTTCTCGGCGGAGGCGAGGGGAGGCGGCGGCGGGGACGAAGAAAAGGGGATTAAACAATTATTCTCTCCCTCTAGAATAAACCAATCTTATTAAAAAATATATTACAATTAATATTTTATTTTATTAGATGATAAATTATGAATCATACGTTATGTGTGACTAATTTTTCTTAATTTCTTGAAAAATGTTGTGCACATATGGTCAAAAGTTTGTCTTATTTTGACACGAATAGAGTACGGAATGGATTATTTATTTTCTTAGGTTTCTTTTACGATACTAAACTATTTCTACATATGAATCCGTAGTCATGTGCATTTGTGTTTCTCCTACTTCTACACAGAATTCTTTACGGGTTCAGCGGTCTATACAGAATTTGACACAAAATCAATAACAAAATCAATTAGATTTTATATCACATGATCTGCATCCAACAACTCAGCTTAAATAGTTTTAATAACTAAAAAATAGTGGGCTAACAGATTAAAAAAATCCATATCGAGGCCCACAAACATGCACGAAAGAAAAGAAAAAGAAATGGTCAGACATAAAATAAAGCCTAGCTCAAAGCCCATATCATAGAGTCAAATGTTAGAGTCTATTAACGGGCTTGCAATAGAAAAAATCCAAATATAAAAAAGTTGCAATTAAAACTTTACAGATGCCCAAAAGCATAAAAAAAGCCAACAAAAACAATGACAATACAGACCCAACTTGGAATGCAAGAAACATTGATTAAAATAGAAAAAAGAGTCACGTGATCAAAGACGTCAGAAAAAATCTGATCAGGAGACAGAGATACAGAAGAGCTATCTGGAGATGGAGCGAGATCTCGAAGAAAGCAAGAAGATGCAAAATCTTAGGAAAAAAAGAGTTAAATTCTCCAATTCAACAAACTTGTGGCGTTAGAGGCTCGTGGTAGACTAACGTGGACATGTTGGTCCTCGTCTTATAACCATACGCTATGGGTATGATCAAGGATGGCAACCCCCTACGCAGAATGTTTGAGATCTAGCTAGTGGCTCCCACTTGTCGGTGAGGGCATATAGCATGTGATTGCTAAGCACAATTGACATTGTTCATCAACCGTCGTGAACTACGATGATTATAATGAAAAAATTAAGGGGGCCTAATATAGGGGGCACCCAGTTTTTCGCACCTACTAAATGAGTGACATGTGCTTTCCTGTCACACTTAATGTTGCATCATGGGGCAGATGGTGTTAGGCACCACGCGTGCCTAGCACTACGTGTGCCTAACATTCAATGCAGTAGGTGAACGACTCCTTCGTTGCGGACCTCCTCAGATGGGCTCGCACTGTTCGGATCTAGTGAGTTTGCCACACTGCCATGCATCGAGTTGGCTTGACCCTAGCTCTCTCTTGAGGGGATGGGTCAGGGTAGCTCAACCCCCTGCAAGGGGTTGCTGCAAGCCATAAAGCACCGCAAGCCACTAGTGAGGGAACCTTGTTCCCATGACACGTATCCCTTGCCCTTTACACCGAACTGCCACTACCTAGAGCGGGTCAGGTGATGGTCCAACAATCTTGGTGAAGTGACACTCAAGAGTCATCATGACCCGATGACTTCACTAAAGAGTGTGTTGGCCTTGTTAGGGGCAAGTTGTTTTGTAGCCTTCATAGTCCACGTGTTGAACATTGAGGTGACATGCCTCCCGACAAATGAAGAGGCACCAAGCTAGCAACACTTGACCGACATCGGGCCAACAATGATTTATTCCTCACGATATTAGATGTTGCTCAAGGGATCATCACATCATGTTTTTTAGTGGTTAGGTAGTCCCATAGCACAATACCTCGGGGCATGTTTGGTGAGGCAGGTCAGGCTATGCACCACTGCGCACCACCGGGGGTTAATTTGCTTGACTATGAAGTGTGCCGGATCCCTCAAGGTATCAACAGTGCCCATGGTATGACTCATGTCCCCATACCACCATTCGTTATGAAGTACTAGGATCCACCTTAACTCATAAGGTCCTTCATCTAGGCTTCGCGTGGAAAAACAAATCTTATAATTTTATATAAGATGATGCAAATTAGCCCAATCCTTCTCACCCTCTTTAACCGCCTCTCTAAGGGTCGCCATGTCGTGTTTATTAAGCGGTTAGATAGGCTCGACGTGCAAGGATCTCAAAGGCATTATTAACGAGACTGGACAGACCGAGCACCATTGCCCATTGCTGGAGACTAAACTCCCTAACTAGGATGCGTGCCTGAGCCTGAGCCCCTATGGTATTAGTAGCGCTCAGGGCATGACCCACGTCCACATACCACCCTTTAGAGCAATTGTTAGGCTGTCCCCAAAGCATTGTTCGCCCAAAACCTGAACGCTTGCATCTAAGGTGAAGGGGCGGGTGTGCAACATGATTAAACATAAATATATTGATAGTAGAATTAAAACATGCGAAAGAGGAAGATGAGCATTGCTCAAGATGAATTGAAATTGAAGCTATGTACATAGTAGGAGTGCCTTCTCGCACTCTTAACTGCCTCATGGGGATCATCATAATGTGTCTTTTCAACAGTTAGGTAGGCTCAAGGCACAGAAACCTCAGGAGCATGTTCAGCAAGACAAGCTAGGTTGAGTGTCAATACACACCACACCACCAGCGCTAAGTTGCCTAACTGAGAGGTGTACCTGAGCCTCAGGGTCTCAACAACACCTCAGCCACAACTAGGAGGCCCACATACTTGGTCCTCCTCTGTAGAATTTGTTAGATTTAATTGGGTCAGGCCCTTTTAATCTATTAAACTTCAAAGACACAGAAAAGTACTAAACAATAATACTACATGGAATGGAGTCGGGAAATCAGCTGGACTCGAAGTCGAGCGGTCGGCTGGGCTAGAGTCGGGCATCGACAGTTCGCTAGATGTCGAGCGTTGGGCCGCTGGCTGAATGTCTAACATCAGCCTTTGGTCAATGACTCGAGTTAGTCGCTGGCTATGTATCGGGCGTCGACCTCTGTCCGATGGCTAGGGTTGCTAGGTTGGGCCGCTGGCTAACTATTGGCTCCGAGCTTTGGGAACGAGCCATCAGACCGGTGCGGACATATGTTCATTATTGGTATTTATGTATCGAGTTAACCCTATCAATTTAGTGCAACATAGCCAATATTGTTGTTATAGCCGATTAAATTACGGCTTAATGGGATTATGGCTAAATTAATATATAACTCTTCTCTCCGAAAATCACGACCTCGGCTCTTTCTCTCTCTAAAATAACTCCTTGCATGAGTATTGACCGAGATCACTCTCTATTGAACTACATACCCTCCATTCCAAATAGCAACTTACTTACGTGCACAAGTTCTTGGGACAACCATGCCTCTGAAACTACCCTTGTCGCGAGTACTTGCACGAGTGATTAAATTTTTTAGGGAACATATTCTTCGTGTGACTACTCTTTTCTCAGCATCGGCTGCGTCGACTACTTCCTGGATGACGACAAATGGCAACGACGACATGAACAGTAACGATGACAACAACATACATTAGGAGGAGCCGAGGAGAATAACGAGCACACAGGAGCAACCTCCTCCTGTTTTGGGGTATGCGATTCTAATCTTATAAGCATTGAACATGCTCTGTCATGTTATACTGGATGATTATTTCTTTGTGAAGTAGTAGCACTAGAGAATCATCACCTATATGATGTTTATGATATTATACTTTCTTGTTGATTTTTGAATAAAATTATATTAAAAATTGACTAGATTTCCTACCGAATTTGACCTGCTGCAGAAATAGGAAAAGGGAAACAACCTGAAGAGAAAACATACTTGTGAAAAAAAAAGGGAAGAAAATGAAAACGCCCAACACGTTCACTGGAAAAGAAAATATCAAAAAAGAAAAGAACCCTGGACAGAATCGCGCTGCACGTGTGCGTCGCGCATTTTACCTTAACTTCTCGATTTTTGGTGGTAAAAAGCCACAAAGTGGTCCGAGCGCATCATACTGATCGGTGTTCCCCTCTGATGGGCTGTGAAGATTGGACTATCTCCTTATGGCCTAATGGCATGCTCTTTCTTCAAAGTTGGTTCTGAGTTGGGCCTTTTCTATATCACTATGGGTAGCCAACAAAGTTACCCTAGATGTACGTTACATTTAGCCAGTATGAACAGTTATGTTGGGCCCTGTCACTGTGAGTGACCCTAACAGTGGTCCGCCAACATTTAGCAAGAAAAGGGAATCCTCTCTCTATCTCGTAATCTTTTTATTAAAGAATCAAGAAAAGGGTAAACAAGGAAGGCAACTCCGCAAGTTAAAAACGCAGGAGTATATATATAAAAAATACGCCTATTGGTCAAAAAAAAACTTAATCCATCGGTCAAATTTGTTAGAGGTTGAATTGAAATCGAAGGAAATCAAATAAAGTAGTGTATGAACAAACACAAATCTTAAAGAAAATCTAATGGACAAAAAAGTTGATTGATAGATTAAAAGTTTTAAACAGTTGACAAGTAGCGAGCCTGCAAAAAAAATTTCATAGATCAAGACAATTAATAGCATCCCGGAGAACTTCCTTTTATAAATCATGTCAACAGTCAACTTCTCTTGCATTCCCACTTTGAGATCATACAAGGCAAAACTTGTCCCAGACAGAGGACAACCACCAATTCTTCCAACACCTCGATCCACCTAACTAATTCCCTCCCATATACTAACTACGAACTAATACTAGGGCTTGAGTATGTACAAATTGGAGAAGAAGATCAACAGCTCTGCCAACAAAATTAACCGACAGCACCCAACACCACCGTTCCATGGTAGTACTGATCAGCAAAAAAGAAAACTTGGACGCTCTACTCCAGCGAGAGAAGAATCGAACGAAGCAAGGCAGGTGACGAGCCCATGTCGATCGGCTATTCGGCTAGCAGCGGAGCAGCATGACGACGCATCGTCGGATGATGTAGAGCCTCGCCTTGTGCTCCTTGAGAGCCCTCGCGATCCCTCTCCTCTGCCCGCCGCCGCCGCCGCCGCCGCCGCTCCCAATAAGCTTCATCCTAGCTAAGCTAGCTATGAACAGCTCGAGGCCGGTGGTGATTCGCGAGAGAGTTCTCGACGATTGGGTTGATTGATTGATTGATTGGGCGAGGAGGCGAGCGGAGAGGGGAGGCCGCTTATATAGAGCAATGGAAGTGCTGGCCGCGACTAGTCGTCGGCTTTAATTAGTTCAACCGGGGCGCCGCACGCAAGCACTCGATGGCACGCACGAACGGGCGTGCGTGATGACAGTGCAATGGCGTGGGTGAGGGGACGGGGTGTAGTTTTACCAGGGGACACTGCCCTCGGCCACCGCCCGATCCTTGGACGCACGCACGCCGTGGTCACGCTAGCTCTCATCCATGTCATGTGATCAACCTTACAAATTACTACTACTACTACTACTTTAGTACTCCACTACTCCCTGTAACCGAGGCCTTCGTTATCGTTCGTGCAGCAAATACAATACAATTCAGTACTGATTGCATTATTTGTTCTTCGTGTTCTTGTAGGGGCCAGGCTGTAGCGACGTTCGCGAGGGCCGTGCCGGACGGGGGGCCGGGACCACCGGCGTCGAGATCTGGGCGTACAGCTCAACCCACGGCTTAGCTGAAGCTGAGCTAGCTCCATCTGGATGTACTGTAGCTCCGATCGATGTAGTTTTAATTTTCTCTCCGACATCGATCGATCGATCGATGCGTCGTACTGTACTGTACTGTTTTTCTGGCGTACGAACACCAGCTGTTTCTTTTCGCCTTGTGCGTGCGTGCGTGTGATGCGTCGCCGTCTAGTTCTGATCGGAAAGGCAGAAGCAAATTGTAAAAGGGAGTGAAAAAAGGGAGAGTTTTGGATCACATCTGTGAAATGCATTCGTGAAATGCTGAGGGTGCAGCAGTGCACGAGTGAGTCATCCTTGTCTCGGCTCTGTCTGCTGCTCAGTTCTCTGCTTGCTGATTCAGCCTCCTAAATTTAGGGGAGGAACTTTGGTATGCCTTTTGGCGATTGTGGACATCGACTGAGCTCAAAGGGCGTGTGAGCCTACCTTGATCCACCAAAATCTCTACTTTCTTTTTTCATTATCTATATATGCAAGGACAGAGTGAGTAATGTTTGTGAAGCGTTTCCATCAGTGATCTCTGGTAAATGGTGAATGAATTAGATCCGTCCTTTTTTCCCGGACAGTGCGCCGTTTGCTAAACTCGTTCTGTTCGTTTTTAGGGTTGTGCAACGAAAAATCAGGAAAGAATAGAGATGATCAAGTGTTACGGCAAGTAGAAACGGCCCTGATAATTGTTCATAAGCCAAACAAGAAGCGTGAGCTTTGGATCACGCATTCACAGCCGGAACGTCATATCTAGAGATTCTAAAAAATTACTAGTAGTAATGTAGAAAAACAATTGCAAATTGTGGTTTTTGGCCGCTGGGCCTTTTAATTCCTCACTAACATAATCAAATGGTAGTCCTTCGATTTCTTCAGAAACAGCATAAAGGATTACGCCACTGAATGGTCAGAGGTCAAGCTCAGTACTACTTGTAGTGTAAGGGTCCATTACCTTAAGTTGATAGGAACCTTTGCATACAGAGCACAAAAATGAATTTTCACTTTTCAGGACACAATTAAAAAGGGGGAGCAAAGCTGAAAATTGAGTAGTAGGTGCTAAGCATACAGCAGGCAATGGTTCACAAGAATGTCTTTTTCCCCTAATTTGAGATGAAGGGCCTTTTTTTTTTCAGAACTTAAGGTGCTATTGTTGTACAACACTTCTTCCCACGCTGTAACTGATGAAGTGAACTTCAACAACACAGCTGATTTTGGAAAACATGGTTAATTTTTTTGCCGGGAGAAAACATGGTTAATTAATGGGGCAGTAAAGAAATATCGTCTGACTAATTTAGTCTTTCTGCACACAACACCACATTTACCGAAGCAAATGCAAACATAGAGCTCAATTGTTTCAGGCACTGGCCATTTCCATTTTGCATCTGGATGTATATGTTTTGCACAGGTCAACTTATAAGGTGTGTTGAACAGAGAAACAGTTCTGGCAAGAAACTGTTGAGTGAGATTGACAAAGCCAAGAATTGTGCACACCAAATTAATTGCAACAGGCGAGCAAAATGACGAACATAATTTTGAAATTATCTATCATTTCGTACCACAGCCGCTACAAGGATCTGTATCTATACAATGTCCCCCTACCATTCTGGTAACGGAAAAAAAAATACAACAGAAGAACTGAAGAAGAGGAGAAATCTAGGGCTAGCAAAAAAAAAAATGCATCTTGTCAGTCATGCCACCGGAGCAGCATAACAACGCATCGCGAAATGATGTAAAGCCTTGATCTTTGTTCCTTCAGGGACTTGCTGAATCCTCCTCTCCTTCTTTGGCTCCCAAGCTTCATCCTGAGAATTGTATGAAAATGCTCACTCTTGAACTCTGAACTTTCTCTAGCTGGTAAAGCTGAAAAACACAAGAACTCTATGAACTCGCTGCTGGTGTGCTTGACTCAGCAGGCCGCAAGGGGTTTATATAGGCAGGATCTGCAGGTAGATGGAGATGATCAACAAGAGGCCCAAAAGAATATGTGTGTACACCCACTCGCATCATGGCATAACTGGCAAGCCACACCTGCATGTACTTTCACCATCAGACATGGGAGTGAAAAACTAGTAGCCCAGTGTCCATCTGATCATGTGATCCTGCCTGCTCTCATCATACAATAATATCAAGATCTCAAGCTTCTCCAGCTTTGGCAGCATTAGTTTACTGCAAAGTGGTCAAGCTTGATCTCTGAAAAAACAAACCTGCCGGACAGCCCGGAATGGCCCTCCCGTGCGCCTGAAGTGACCGCCGCGATCTCGAGCGGCCGATGCTTCAGGTTGCATGTGTTGAGATCTGATTACAGCTAAAATTGTTTGCCCCTGCGTCTCCTCAGCACTTCGGTTTGGTGCGTGACCAAGAATATGAACAGCTGTGTATCTCTGTCCCCGGGTTTGGTAGATATGCAGAAATAGAATAGCGTTAGCACACAGTTTGGCTGATCCAAGTAGGCAAACTTGCCTAGCTTTGCACTTTGCTTGGCATGAAGTTTTTGATTTACGTGTGGCAGAGCTGAACAAGTTGATATATTATGCTCTTGTTTTGCTTCCCCAGGATTGGTCTGGCCGACATTCCAACGTTTTTATAGTCCCTTCTTCACTATAGAAGTTCACAAATTGATTGGAATTGGGAAAATAATTATTTTGTAGACATGTTTTCAGTGAGGACCTGGTTATTCTTCACCTCCATTACATTTTCTTTCACCGCCTTGAACATATGCAATCTAAGAAAATGAAAGTGTAGAATGTGTACTTTATTAGCTTCTTCTATTAATTTGCTCCATATATTGCCGAAGAAAATGTGATGATCAGTAAATCAGACAAATCACTCTCGAATATGATGTGGTGTAATAGTAGTTTTAATATGAGAGGTGATACGCTCACAAAGTCAAGATTTGTAGATTTGTTTTCCTGATTGGACAAAATTCCAATTAGTCCAGTCCTAGTTGTTTGAAGTATTTTATTTGAGGAGGCAGCTCGGGAACATATCCAGTGCAAGTTTTCCTACTTGGTTAATGAAATCAATTTGATTCCAACATCAAGTCAACACAAATAGTTGTCTACATAAAAACAAAGATATCCACTAGAATGATCATTCATCATTAAAAATTTGAATTTATAGTTCCATGAACAAAAGAACCGATTAAAAATATGTTATAAGGTGAAAAAAGGTCATTAAGATTGATGAGCTAATTAATCTTCAATCTGATTGAGTTTGCCTGGGATGAAATGGATTCAACAAGAACAAGTCAAAAGGCAACTGCCACTTTCATTATCACCAACACAGTAAGGTGGGTGACGCAGCAGGATGACAGTAGACCAACAGGACAGTGGCATCTTTTCATCATCATCCCATGTTGGCTGTTGCCATTACAACACATCCATTCACAACATATTGTTGAAGATAACAGAGACGACCATCAAAATTAAAAGCATTTGCTGGTGATCTTCAGCAGATTTCCCCGTTTATTTCTCCAGATTCAGGAGGAGCTGATGAAATGGCCATGAGAACCTTCAGGATGAAAGAGCTGTCCAAACTCTGCATCACAGTTCAACTGGAGCATATGCAGGTCCATTATACACATAACCTTCAGGATGAAAGAGCCTCTTGAGCACGGATCTTCTGCTGCTCTGCAAAACAATCAGCCGACTTTTGGGGGTGGCAAAACAACGCAGCTGAAAATCAACATCTGCAGCAACCAAGAAACCGAAAAGAGCAAGCTTTGAGAGGAGACAGGCAGGTGATGGGGAACCATAATATGTTCTCAGTTGAGGTCGTATTGCATTCGACACAGCAGTGACATGGGTGATTGTACAATGCACACACACTCGGGCGAACACTAAGAAACTAATTTAAACTCCTACTGTCTTGTGCTACTCGTGCCAACTCTTCTTGGCCTTTACTGTATGTACAAACGGCCGACGGCACCATTCTGGCACAGCTAGCACGCACACAAGCACCCAAAACTTTCGGCGAAGGAGCGAGCGACGGCCATCCAATCCAACCAGCCAGAAACCCAACCGGAGGGATCGCCGGCTGGTGGTGGTGGTGGATGGGATCAGTCTTGCCAGCGGAGGAGCATGACGACGCAGCGGTGGATGATGTAGAGCCTGGCCCTCTGCTGCTTGATGGCCCTCCCGAGGCCTCCTCCCCTCTGCCTCCTCTCGCTCCCCACAAGCTTCATCTTTTCTTCCTCTTCTCTGTGCTGGTGGTGTTGGTGTGAGTTTGTGACCGTGTTGGTGGTGGCTGATAGGAGAACTGGTTGGGAACGCCGAACGCTGGTTGGATTCTGCCTCTTTTCTCCGATCGTATCCGTGTTATATAGGGAAGGGGCCAAGGAGGAGGAGAGGGGGGCGTGCGTGCAGCCGCAGTGCAGCGCAGCGATTCCGCCTGCCTCAGGGGACCGCACCGCCGCGGGTGGTGGTTCAATTCGTCGCGGGTGGTCACACGGACGGACGGAGGCGTGCGTGCGTGCGCGGGGTGGTGGGGGAGGGGGGGCCGGGGGGCTCGCTGCGCCATGGAAAATGTGTCGGGGGGGGGGGGGGGGGGGGGGGTTGGCGTGCCGGGGACCGCACCGGCGTGGCGGTGGTGGGTCGCTGGCGCGGGGCCTCCCCCCCTCCCTCGTGCGGTCTGCGGTGCGGTGCGGCCCCTGCTGCTGCTGCACGGTCGCGTCCGGTGGCTGCGGTGCGGTGCGGTGCGCGGGGGGCCGGTGTTTGCACGGTGTTGGTTTCCTTTTGCTGCTGGTGTTGGGAGTTGGATGGATGGTGATGATGATGATTGGTGACTAGGACGTGATGATGGTAGGCGATAAGACGATAAACCCTTCACGCGCGGGTTCCTCTTGTTGTCCGTCCGGTGTAAACGGGGGCCGCACATATATCTACAGCTAGGAGTAATAACATGTTAGGACACGTGCAATAATAGAGACTCTCCTTTCACAGCAGTTTGCCCATCCGCACCGCACCCAAACTTCCAGAGCAATCATAATACAAGACGTTAATAATAATTTCTATACTTTTTTATGTCATAAAAAAACTAGTACATATATTGCTCTTACAATATAAACACCATTAATTCACATATGAATTTAAGGCTGCTCGTTATATCTTATACAATACATGATTTCTTCTTTTTTTTTCATTTAATCACTTGTCACATCATCTTTCATCGTATATAATGTAGCAATTTATTTATACATAAAACCATCTTAGTCATTGCATTATAAATAACCTTGAGATACTCCCTACACAAGTGCTCCTAATTGATATCCCGCGTTATACTGTCAAGCTGTAAGCGGGTCATTGTTTGAATTTGTAAGAAGAAAAATCAAATAACATATTTATAAACCAAAATTACTATTTAAAGTTAAAAAATTAAATTTTAACTTATAGATATAAACGGAATAAGGACATAAGATTAGTCCAAGCCACCAAACATCCTTTATTGCTGAATTTTGGTACTACATTGCAGCAGCATAGCAGTGTACGTTGGTGACTCGACGCGAAGACCCCGGGCGGCTGTTGTGCTAGACAGACAGGGCGATTAAAGACGGGCCACTCCGTGTCTAGGGATGCTAATGACCTCTGCCCGTTTTGTCTCTTTCGCGTCCCACCACTGCTCCTCTCATCTAATCTCATAATCAAAAATAATCAAACAGGAATTGAAGTTTGGATAGCTCAATTTCAACTCATCTTTTCGCTTCTACTTATACTTATAAATTTAAAATTAAATTTTTAATCTTAAATTTAGAGTTAATTTCAAAGTTTTTTTATCGAATTTTATTCTCTAACATTAACTTTACGACACTAAGAATATATATATATATATATTATTTATAAATTATTTTTTGTTTGTAAATATGTTATTTAACTTTTTCATTAAAAAAACCAAGAAATCACTCCCTTATGAAAGGCAGCGCTAGTAGTGCTACTGTGATGAGATGTTAACGAACTAACAAACTTTGGGGGTTAAGGCTAGCCGTGTTGCGTGCATGTGCGCGTGTCGGCTTCGTGTCGGAGTCTCGGCCGGTTGGCGCGTGCTGCTCAGCTACTCTTCTCTTTTGCTGGCCATGCTTGCGGCTCGATCTAGTCAAGGGTAGTACAAGACTCTCGTCCGGCCGCACGTGACCACGACGTGGATCCGGATTCTCTCGGTGTCATCTGCACTAGTTAATTAATTAACCGTTGTTTAATTCGGGCTTAATTGCCATTGCCAATCCCTTTTAAACGCTGGGTTATGAAAAATGTACGAACAGAAAAAATACTTGGATTTCAACACGAATAAAAGGGTAAACAGATGGTTACAATTAAAACACAGGAAAAAAAACATGAGTGATAGTTTGATTGGATCATTAAAAAAAATGTACAAATCAAAAGAGATAATGATTCAAATTAAAGTTTACAAGAGATTCAATATTATACTAATTGTCTTCCAAAATATCCCCTCTTCGAGTTATTTCATAGGAATTCCGTGGAATTCTTTTGAATATAACCGTCTTATTTTAAACAGTGAAATGTGAATTTTTTTTTTTGTATAATTTGATCTAAATCACATAATTTTTGTTATGTTTTTTGCAAAATCAAAGGAGCCCTAGATGGGTGGACGTGCGTTCCCGTGATGTTAAGGGAACGTCCTTCCACAGGTAACTAAAGTCTTGTTCGTTATTGTCAGGTTAACTAATTAACGGAAGATCTCACAGGTTCATTTGATAGACAGCTGCTGTAGTAATAAACATGGCCTACACAAACATATATGGTCCAGATAGATATATAGATGCACTAGTTATATCAAGATGGCGATTTAATTTGCCATTTGTACGTGTTAGTCGACGGCCTGTCGGAACAGGGGCCCGGAGGCGTCCCGACAGGGAGATCTCCATACATTACAATCGTGTGGTTTGATATGATGATACATATCGAGCTAGCTTAAAGACACTAATTGCAGATCGATCAAGATCAAGTATATCTCTGATCGATCGACCAGCAGGATACACCGCACTTAGCTTAGGTGTGGTGCAATAATGCAATATATGATGGAAAATCGAGTGCCAAGTAGCTTTCTGCCACACTATATAGCTAGCACGCACACATTATCCTTGATAGGAATTGAGAAGCTGCAAGGGTGCATGGCATGGCAGGATATGTGCTTGGACTTGTTGGTGCTGTGGCAGGACTGCAGCAATCATTTTAGGGGTGGCCATTGCTCCAATTTATTTATGATTGACCAACAAAAACAATATTGAGATTACACAAACAATGTGCTGTGGCAGGGCTGCAGCAATCTTTCATATAGATTTTTTTATAATTTTTTTTTCTGTTTAACAGTTTGAAAATTATGCGTATGAAAAACGACATGGAGAACTTGCCCTGCTGAACACAACATAAATACATTTAGCATGCAGAATACTTTGATAATACGATGTGTTTTTTTATGTGTAGAACTTTTGCGAAAAAAGTACCGAGTTGTCAAAGTTTATATATGAAGAGTATATGGTACTGAAAGTAAAAATGAGTGGAGAGGGAGTAGTACAAATGTGCAACACAATTTACAATAGCTAATAACCACCGAGAAACATTAAAAGGGGTAATTGTGGATCAAATAATTCACAGCCATAGTATCAATTGTGCATATATGACGTTTTTTGCTCTACGAGTTATATATCCGTGCGGCAAACTGTGAATTGCAGATTTCATAAACACTTCATCTCGGCCCTTCACCATTCCAGATCGGCCACCTTTTCTACCATCAACTTAAACAACATTCAATCTCAAATCTAATGCTTTCATACCGAGTTCATGGTTCCTAACTTGAAATACATGACTTTTCAATTCAAAAATATTTATCTTCTCACGTGAGATATGTAATTTTAAAGTCATCACCCTCAGCTTGAATGACATTCAGATTTTATCGGAATCTCCACATCCTAGCTAGGTTTAAGTCATATTAACCACACACATCTCTAGAAGTACACTTTGCAAGCCAAGATGAGATATTAAGGAGGAGAAAGGATGGTACGTATGAAGGGTAATTAAGGTCTGCTTTGGAGATGTTTTTGGTAGCAGCAGCTTCTTAAAAAAGCTGCAGAGGAAGAAGTTTTTCTTAAAAAAACACCCATATTCTCATAATCTGTAATTGTAGAATCAAAAAATAAAGGTAAAAGTTTGAATTACACCCTTCAACTCTTGTGTGAGTGAAACTACCGCCTAAACAAAAAAATGGATATTTTTCACTCTCAACTGGCAATTACGAACGGAGAACCCACTCGGGAGACTTTGAAGCCGGTTTTAGCTTAGGTTAGTACATGTGTGGCCATACATGTGGTTATCTGAAAAGCAACCACATGTACGTACTAATCTAAGCCAAAACTAGCCTCAAAACCGCTCGAGTGGGTTCTTCATCCGGTATTGCCCGTTATGATGAAAAATATCTGTTTTTTGGGTTCATGAAGGTAATTTGTACTCACTCAATAGTTTATTACATTCAGACTTTATTTTTTCTAAAAATAAACTAGAAGTCATAATATGAAAAACAGTTTTTTTTTGGATTCTCACTTGATGGCTTTTCATCAATCACTTATTGTAATTTTAATCTCTCCAAATAGGATATAAGAAAGCCGAGTGATATGAAACACATTAAAGGGAGTGAGGTTAACCATATCTAGGTCTAGTAGAGATGGATATGGCCATTACTGCAAATAATAATACCTAGGAACAATCTTTATATGTTGATTCTATGGTAGCATATACCGGACAATTACAAAATATGTCATACTCTATCACACAAAATCTACTGTAGTTTTTCTTATAATAGTCACACCATACTTCTTCCAATCTCTAAGTAAACAATTCTATGTGCCCAAATATCTCATTCATCAATCATATGTGGAACTAACATATTAATTTAATATCCACTCCTAAGAATTCTTTTTCCATCACCCTTGAGCACCCTCATCTGCTTTAAACTTGGACAATTATTTATCTTATCACCTTATTAAAAGTTAGCATTTCTTGTAACTATCCTCAAATCTTCTCATCCAATATCATATAACTAAGTTAAGATATTCAGAGGATCCAAACGATGTGCATTCCTCCATGAGCAATTGAAACAGACTTGTTGCTTTATAAGTACACCGTTTTATTAGCAACATTTCAACACATGCTTTCTTCGTTGAATCCTCATTTGCTGCCAAGTACTTCATCTTAATACGGAAACTATGGAAATTTATGGAGGACTTTCCACTTCACCACCATTATAACCTCAATTGTTGTCTTATATGGTTTATCGCCTTTTAGAATGATAGTCAAGTTCAACCCCTACTGGATAAGAACATCCTTTATCACCCTATTGGTACATGTTGAAATTTCTTTTCCATAAAATTTCTCTTCTTGATTTCACATCAAATATGCCATCTTAGTTTATTTTGTTTTAGATATTATGTTGACATTCTCACAAATCAGATTAATCTATCCTTGGATTTAACATCACCTGTCATACCATGGTATCTCAACAACCCCTTAATTGGTTCAATATCTTGAGATATGGCACAAACAAACATGACCTAGATAGGAGTAGATAAATCCTTTAGAGAGCCAAAATAACAACAATGAGACAATCCAGCCAGAACAAGAGAAAACATTTGATGAAGGCAATCGCAAATTCCTCTCTAACCACAACCTATTCAACATTTCGACTATTTGGAGTGTACCACGTATTAGATTGTGGTGATCAAGAATTTCTAGATTCTAACCCTTTCCCTATCTTGTTGCCTTATAAGCTTGATTTGAACTGGGTTGGCTTGTTACAATGTCCCTCTTGGGTAGCAAACCCCCCAACGCTACTCCCTTATCTTCTATTATATTGAAGGGATACTCCCCTTATCTTCTATTATATTGAAGGGATACTCCCTTATCTTCTTCCTCACCTGATATAATCCTCTTGCCACCAATTGCACTGCCCTCTTTGCAATGTACTACCTCCCTGCCTCGTTGGTGTTGATGAGGCCCATTGTGCCATCCTCCTCTCTGTACATCTTCTCCTCAAGAAGTCGGTAGTGCCCCCGCCTCGCCATTCTTCCCCATCTCCGATGGCATGCATCTCCAAGACTGTCTTTTATCTTCTAAACAATGTAGATTTAGTATCCTCATCAAGTGGCAGATCTAACAAATGATGCTAGAGGGGTCCGAACAAACTAGATAGAGTTTTAGCCTCCCTTTCCATTCATCTTTGATATAAAATTTTAGGGGGGGGGCTTAATGTGGGATCCCATCGACCTAATAGTGGTAGTGGGGCTCGAGGTCCTACCGCCTCCCCATCCCCTACACTAGACCACTGAACTCCATCCCTATGTGTGTGTCCACCGCCCACCACCGGTTTATCACCACCCCGACCATCTCACTAAAACCGATGCCACAAAAAGAAACTCATGTCTTTTCCATTCACATAAACTCTTATGATATGATGACCTACTTGTCCATAATAATAGTTTGAAACATATTTTCACCTATAGGTTGAGGTAACTTGCTTCCCCTAACTACTAAGAGGCCTCCAACCCAAAAAAAAAACTTAATTCGTAGGAATGAGATCCTCTGCAGTAGCAATAGCATTAGCTACAGTAATGAACAGTGTTTCAAAATCACTGGACTTGTAACCGTTGGAGCGAAACGGATGGATGAGATCTAGACCTACAACATTTGCTACAATAATGAACAGTGTTTCAAAATCACTGTTGCTAAAGTATTCCGGTGCTGTTCGCGTCATTAAGCCGCTGTTCCACTTACATGAACAGTGTTCTCTCTACAGTAATGCAGAGGAGCCGGACCCTAATTCGTAGGTTCTCACTTCCGCCATCTCCCTCCCCCATTGTACAGGTGGAAGATGGGCTGACCGTTGGATCAAGATCCAATGGCATTCATGAATAGCAAATGTACCAATTAAATATGATGGATACTCACTTTACTGATTTCCCCTGGCATTTTTGGTTTATCATCATCAATCATTTTTTCTGGACTTTTTGGAGACGTGATTACATCATCACACTTCATATAGTGATTGAGTTGTGGGGCATAATGCTGACTGTATAGTACGTAGATCGTGGTGTTTATTAATTGTAAATAAATATGAAAGGAAATTGTCTGATATTATATATATAGTACTATTGATATAGTTGAATATGCCAACTGTCACGCATATTACCTTAACTGGGTTCATCAGAATTATATCAAACTGAACCTAAATAAAAAGGAAAAGCACATAAAGAAACATATATATACTATCTATGATGAGGTATCTGAAACTAAGTTGAGCCCAGTTCAGCTCAATCATGAGATATATGTCTTTCTTTTTAGATCCAATCACCATTGGGGATTTCAACTAATCAAATTCCTTAATTAAAGGAACACAATTAGGAAAGAGTTCGCTTTTCATATGATTATCGCATAATGTAACAAGCCAAGCTGAGGATAGCCCAATGATACAGTGAGCTAGAAAGGAGCAGAAAGATCAAAGGAATCATATATAACAACCAAGAATAAAGAATTTAGCCAATAATTAAACAGTTTTTGATACAAGAACACAATTGCATGCATAAGATCAACTAATATAATGGACAAGAAAACTCAATTTCGGTATCGAAAAGGGAGAGAAATCATAACCTGTTTGACAGTTAACCTGTAGTGTTTAGCTATCTCTTCCAGTGATGGCCCTAGCTTAAGCTGCTTGGCCCTTTTGGTTTGGCTTCATGCATATATGCTCCAAAGTCCAAACTACTAATTTGCTCCCTTCACCTACATATTTAACCTCCCCAACTCCAGGGCTTCTTCCATCACCAAACTGATCGATCGATCACCTCGTAAAGACCCAGGAGAATATACTTTTTGCCAACTTGCAACTGGAACCCAGCAAGGTGTGTAGCTCCATGGGGAAACATATGCTTGCAGATGTGTGTGTACCTGTGCTGCCCTGCAATTTCCTGCTCCCTCTCGTGCTGCTCATCATGGACGCAAAGAGCATATTTCATGCAAACTTATATATGCAAGTGTATATTCTTTGGCATCCATCCTCTTTGAATCAATCAATCTTCTTTTGGCAATGTAGTAGTAGTACATTTTACATGCATGTTGCAAGCTGTAATTCTGAACTGAAAAGCAATTAAGTGTGTGAACCACTTGTGAACTGAGCACTTAGTAAAATGTCTGCAAATTGCAGGAGAATGCAGGCATGCCGGGTGTGCGAGCAACATGTAGTGGTGCTTTCTGAATTCCTGACGAGATGATCAGCTGCATGGGGGTGGCCGACAGGACAGCTTGCGAGTCATGCGCTTAATTACATAACGGGAGCACAGAGCAGATTAGCAGACAGGCATATCTGGGAGTAGTGGCGACACACCAGTATTGATCTGCTTAATTACAGCGGTTGAAATTATGTTAGCTCCACATGTTTGAACTCCTCTGTTGTTTGTCTGTTGACAGGGTAACAAGTGACCTGGGGAATTCAGATGCTCATTTCCAGTTGGCACTTGGCAGCTGAAGATATAGTTACATGAGTACTTTAAGAGAGATAACAAAGCACAACATTGTTAATGTGTTTCTTGGCCTTGGCCGCCCTGTTGTAACGATTCTTTCTCCTGTCTGAACTTTAAGTAGGAAAAACTACTTTGAACAGCCCTAACTTTGGGCTATGCGCTCATGATCAATATTCACTTCACCTGGCATTACAAGTCCTATACTCATGAAAATCTGTAGCAGCTGTTGTATGATGTAGTATCTACACGCTTATTTGCTACCCCTTCTGTTTCATAATATAAGATATTTTGCTTCTATTTATATTCATCCATAGGTTAATATGTTTTATAGTGTCCATATTTATTGGTATCAATATGAATCTATACAGAACTAAAATATTTTATAATATGAAATGAAGGTATAGGTGGCTTCTTCTAGTCTATTAGCTTGCCTTCATCCAAGGGTTTGTGTTTTGTCTCATAATCATAAATTTTGTCCATTCAAACAAGATTGTGTGCTTGAGTTAGAGGCTATAGATATAAACCATTTCTAAGATCGTATAAAAACAACTATTGTATAGTTAATTAATCAATTGTTTGCAATGCACAAATTAAATAGGATAACCATGGCTCTTTTGTTAAGCCAATTTTCTGCTAATTAAGCATCATATGTTGGTGACTCAAGGATGAGCTGTTATGTAAAGAACAACCAAATAAATATTGTCACTATACCTGGCTATAGTACTAGCTTATCAATACAATATAGGCCACATGAAGCATGCAACTGGTTACTCACAAGCCTATAGTTAATTAACCCATCATGTGTACAGACATGAAGCTGTTCTTGTACCAGCAGACAGTGAATGATATAAAAACAGTAAGCAAAATGTTACTTATTTCGTGGTGTCCCTCAGATCATGTACTATTACAGATATACTATGTATTTTTTGGTCTTTGTTGCAGTGCACAATTAATAACAACCACTTGCAGTTCAATTAATTAGTAGTATGAAGCTGACTTGAAGTGAAGAAAACCTCAAAGGCTCATGGCCTCCCACAGATTGGAGTGGCCAAATGACTCCTGATTAGACAACACGAGACATGTCCAATGCACACTTTGTTGGGAGCCCGCCTTTTGGAACCCATAATAAACTACAGAGAAAGTACTACAAGACCTAGCTATATGAAAATTTAAAACGAGCGCCGGAGTGTAATGGGAAAAAGGAAAACTTTTACGGATGTTGGCAGTATAAATGATCTAATGATGTAGATTCATCTAGCCATTTAAATATCCATATAAAATTTTCAAAAAGGTTAAATTAGTCTTTTGTGCGGAACAATTGGGCAAATTAATGTTTCTAATTTACTGCCCGTCCGGACGGCACGCCAAGACATTAGGTCATTACCGGTGCAAGATTTTGTTGTGCAGTTTCTAATAGTGTCATATTATCAAAACGTATTTGACTAGATGAATGAAACATGTGCTCTTAATTTTTAAAATTTCATTGCCGATTTTATAGACTAGCATATCATTGTTTTAGCCTATGTGGCATGTTAATTAATGAGATTGAAACCCACATGAAACCCCGCTAAAATTGGCCTTAAGGACGTGAGTGAAATGAAGGAATTGTGCCTCTGCCACGCGTGCCGTCATCCATCGCTATTGTGGTTTGATTTATCATTATTAGCTACCAAGTCACCATATTCCTAAGGCCTTGTTTAGTTGTTAAAAATTTTTGGCAAAAGGGTTACGTCGAACGTTTAACCGGATTCGGAAAGGGTTTTCGGACACGAATGAAAAAACAAATTTCAGAATCCGCCTGTAAATCGCGAGATGAATCTTTTGAGTCCAATTAATCCGTCATTAGTACATATTGGTTACTGTAGCACATATGGCTAATCATGTCCTAATTAGACTCAAAAGATTCGTCTCACGATTTCCCCATAACAGCGTAATTAGTTTTAATGTTCATATATATTAAATACTTCATTTAGGTGTCCAAAGATTCGATGTGATGTTTCTAGGAAAAGTTTTTGGAAACTAAACACCCCCTAAATATAGTGACAAATTTCAAACATGCTCTAATTTATAGTAACAGTCTACCGGTATGTTTACTATAAAAGCTCTAAAAATGCAACTGCCATGTAACAACCCAAAATATCTTCTTAGATAAAATTTCAATTCTTTGGTTTTCTTTTATTAAAATGAAGCCTAAAGAAAGTACAAAAACAGAACGGTATTTGTTTTGAATAAACAGAATCTAAAATGACACCAGTGTAGCTTCTGTAATTGTTTTTGTCTATAGAATAATATAGATGATTTGTTTGGTATATTTTTCTTAGCTCAAAACAATCCTTGTCATTTCTAAAGCGTAAAATCATATAAAATCTCTGAAGTCCATGGGCCATATTCTGGTCCATTCCAGTCCATCTTAATCTTAGCCTAAATTTCTCTCTCTCAGTTTG
This sequence comes from Oryza brachyantha, assembly GCF_000231095.2. Taxonomy (NCBI): domain Eukaryota; kingdom Viridiplantae; phylum Streptophyta; class Magnoliopsida; order Poales; family Poaceae; genus Oryza; species Oryza brachyantha. Next base: position 14,093,809 of record NC_023163.2, on the reverse strand, counting down.
TTTCCCTTAATCTAACAGGGCCAAATTCCCAAGTGGCCTTCCCTTCCCTATGCCCAGTAAGCTATTGGAGGCCCAGCTGTTGCCTCTCATTCATTCTGAGCCCAATTCTGTGCCTTGAACCATTCCATTTTTTTCAGAAATATATCATTTATCTATGCCATTAAGAAACTTTACATGCCACAGAGATACTTTTATAAGTAATTAATATCTCAATATTAATTTGGCAATGCAAAAACCCTACATTAATATTGTCACGTGGATGAAACACTATATTGGACTGGCAAATTGAGAGAGATGCAGAAAGAATATAAAGATTGTTTTCTTGGGTACAAGATAAAATATTTGGAAAATATATTATAATAATTTATCCACGAAAAGTATATGGTACTTACCTAATTAAATATTACCTTCGTTTCATATTGTAAGTCTTTTTAGCTTTGTCTAAATTCCTTGATTGATGAATGTATATACTTTATATATATATATATGTCTAGATTCATTAGCATCTATATAAATCTAGACAATGCTAAAAAGACTTGCATTACGAAACGGAGGGAGTAGTTTTAAAACAAAGACTTATTAGATCAGGAAAATAGTGTGGTTGGATGACACCGAGTGGCCCAACGGTAGATAAGGTAGGACCCAGGATATTATTTAGCTCAAGTAGCATAAATTAAGTCATCTGTCTGTGTGGATAGGTTAATTAATTCATTGGATCAATTGTAGGTCCTTGCATTTAATGTCTCCTGCACACATGAATTAAATGTACATGTGTTTATGGTCAAGCACTTTTTTTTTTACTTATACCTAAGTACGTGATGCGCGTGTAAGATCATAGTCATGATCTATATTTTATGATGAACAATTAGCTTGTAAATTGATATAGATTTAGTTTGGGAACGGTTATGATGTTAGTGTGAGTGTGTGTAACTAATGTGGGTCAGGTTGCGATATTTGTGCCCGGAAATGGTTGGTTTGTCTCTATATGTGCAGGTGACTTAAAGTCAACTGTGGTCAATGGCTGGTAAGGACCATGACTAGGTTCAGGGAGGAACCGAGGTCAGGATGGACCATGACTAGATTCATGGAGGAACCGAGGTCGGGATGGTCGGAATGCCATGTGAGATGGTTGGACTGGAGTCTTGATTCTCAGAGGTCAATATCGGTCAACGGCGGTGTGATCGTGACTAAGCTCAGGGAGGAGCTGAGGTCCGGACGATCGAGGATGCAAGGTGACGATGTTGAATACGAGATGACACATGGTAGAGGAACACCGTGTGGGATGGAATCGTAACGGGCTTTACATGTTATATGTGAAAGTGCAGGAAAAATCGCGAAGTAAATCGGATCAAAATTGGATGAGGAGAAGGGCACGCCGTGGGTTACTGTAGCTGTTGTGTTACTATAGCCCCACGGTTTGGTTTTGGATTCTAATTAGAGATAATTTTTTGAGATGAGTCCTACTAGGATAAGGAGTCTGATTCATAGTCAGAGATAGATTTTTTTGATATAAATAGGTACCGAGGGATATGTCCCCTGTGTGCTTTTTGTGAGATTTAGTTGTTGATTCTAGTTCAATAATTTTGAGAGTGCTATTGGTGCACTTTGTAAATATCAGTTGAAGAAATAAATTTCAGATCATTCAATCTACATATTCTGCTTTCATCTACTGGTATTTCTCTGGATCTCGACGATTTGATCGACGGCACAGGAGCGGCTTAATCAAGTTAATCTTAGGAGCAGCGTAACCAGATTGGTGGCATAGGAGCGGTGTAACCAGAGGTAATATCAGGAGTGGCGTAACCAGAGGTACTCTTTTATTTCCCCTAAAATATTTTTGGGTTTTGGTTCTACCTACCATTCACCCCCCTCTGGTAGACGTGGTTAACTCTGTTTCGATCCTACAAGTGGTATCAGAGTCTAGTTTGCTCTTTTGGCCTTAATCGATCTTGAGCTTTTATAACATGTCTACCGATATGTGTGTTTTGATGTCATGTGCTTTAGTGCGTACTGAAAAAAAGAGATTAAAAGAAATAGAAGAATGTTTAGAATATCAAGTTGATTTTCTAACAAAACACTGCTTACGTTTATCAGATTCTTGCAAAGATTTAACTGCTTAAAATAAATCATTGATTGATTTGAATGATGAACTTAAAACTTCTCTTGCTAGCATGACATCTGAAATTGATGCTCTTAAGTGCAATATATCTATGTCATGTGATTCTTGTGTTGCCTTACATGATGAGCTTGCTATTGCTAAAGTTGAAATTGATAATATTAAGTCTTTAAATAAAACATAATATGATTCTTGCAATAAGATAAGTGCTGAAAAAGAAAAAATTAATTTGGCATATGTTTCATGTGTTGATCAGTTAGAAAAGGCTAAAGCTGAAATTAATAAATTTAAAGCTGGCTCTTATAATATGTGCTCTTTGATCGCTATTGCAAATGATGTTCTAACTTCTTGTAATCATGATAAATTGCATATGAATGATATTCCTTCTACTGTTAAAGAAATAAAACCTGTGATTTCTAAACCATCTATTTCTACTCGTGAAAAGTACACTTGTTCTTTTTTGGAAAAGATGGACACTTGGTTGGTTTTTGTTTTAAACTTGCAAGAAAACAGAAAAAGGATAGAGATCGTGAATTTGCAAAATCAAGGTGGCAAAGGCCACATTTTTCTTCAGATCAGAAGCCGGCAACAGTTAGATCGACTTTTCTACGTCGGTCAAACTTGCATTATGGGATGGTTGGACCATGTATGATGCGACGGTCAGACCGATCTTTTTGTAAAGCCTACGGATATGAATCGAGGTAAGTCTGATTCAAATTTTGTTCATGCACATACAAGCGCTTTGCCTACTGGTTATGTTGGTCATGTGACTAAGTGTTGGATTCCAAAATTTCTTATTTCTAACCCCAACACGGAGGCTTCGATATCTTCTCGTGCGTAACTGTTTTTGCAGGCATACACCCCATGTGCTTTATTTTAAGGACGTATCAATTGCTTTTTCGATTGACAATTTTGATGATATCATTGGCAATTGAATTTTTCTTAAAAAAACTTTAATTCTACTCGCTTTGCTACTTTTTGGGGAGAATTAAAGGTTGATTTGAGGGGGAGTTTATGCTTTTTAATGCATTTTTTAAATTCATGAATCGTGTGTTAAAAAAACAAAAAAATTTTAAAAAAATAAAATGAGAGCTTTGTTCTATGCCTTAAGTATATTCTTGTGCTTGCTAGCAATACTTGTTAGGTTTTATGGCTACTAGCTTAGCTCGTATGTATTTTAGTTTTGATATGAGTTATTGCTTTTACATTTAAGTGACATGATACATGACATATAATTCTTTTACTTGAATTAAGTAAATATGCAATGTTGATACTGGCACTAATTTGGATGATTGGCATTCATATATATGCTTGATTGGTTTTGCATTCCTCATATGCTCTTTCAATGTCTCAAGTGGTGAAAAAAAAGAAAAAGAAAAAATGGATACCGAATCCTTGGACAGTCTCGACGATAAGGATGTATTCGATGTGAGAAAAATAATGGGTGTCGAATCCTTAGAAACCATGTTTACGATAAGGACGTACTCAAAATATGTTTGTCTTGAGAATGAGCACGTTAATTTGAGAAAAAGTGTTTTAATCTTCTGGTCTATATGTGATTGTCATTCTTCCTTATTAGGCTAGTAGACACGTTGCATTATAAATTATTGAAATCATGAATTTTTAATGTTGATTTGATCTTAATTGTAATATATATGATTCATGCTCAAACTTAAATGCATGCTTGTTAGCTAACTAGTCATTTTATCTAGCTTGTTATTGCAATACATGCTCTTAAATTACTTTTGTATATTGCAAATGCTCTCAGAAAAAAGTTCAAGTTAATTTTTTGACTAGTGTTTTAATATTGCATGACATGTATACTTTCATGTTTCATATTTTTCCTTTTGAAATTCTTGATGAATCATTGTCAAAGAGGGAGAAATATACAAAATGCATCTTGAAAGGGGTAGAAACAAAAATGCTTCAATTTTTAAATAGTCGATTTTATATTTTTTGACATATTTATTTGTTTTTATTTTTCAAAAATAAATTTGCATTTTGGAGTAATTGCCAATGTGTTCATCAAGGGGGAGATTGTAAGATCATAGTCATGATCTATACTTTGTGATGAACAATTGGCTTGTAAATTGATAGATTTGGTTTGGGAACGGTTATGATGTTAGTGTGAGTGTGTGTTTAACTAATGTGGGTCAGGTTGCGATATCTGTGCCCGAAAATGGTTGTTTTGTCTCTATGTGTGCAGGTGACATGAAGTCAACTGTGGTCAATGGCTGGTAAGGACCATGACTAGGTTCAAGGAGAATGGTCAGGATGGACCATGACTAGGTTTAGGGAGGAACCGAGGTTTGGATGATCGGGATGCCATGTGACATGGTTGGACTAGAGTCGTGATTCTCGAAAGTCAATATCGATCAACGGCGGTGTGATCGTGACTAAGCTCAGGGAGGAGCTGAGGTCCGGATGATCGAGTATGCAGGTTGACGATGTTAAATACGAGATGACACATGGTGGAGGAACACCGTGTGGGATGGAATCATAACGGACTTTACATGTTATATGTGAAAGCGCCGAAAAAATCGCGAAGTAAATCGGATCAAAATTGGATAAGGAGAAGGAAAGGACGCTGCTACAGCACTGGTCTCGGACTACTGTAGCACGCCACTGTTGCTGTAGCTGTCATGTTGTTGTAGCCTCGTGGTTTCGTTTTGGATTCTAATTAGAGAGGAGTCCTACTAGGATAAGGAGTCTGATTCCTAGTCAAAGATAGATTTTGTTGATATAAATAGGTACCGAGGGGTATGTCTCCGGCGTGTTTTTTTAGAGATTGAGTTGTTGATTCTAGATGAACAATTTTGAGAATATTGTTGGTGCACTTTGTAAATATCAATTGAAGCAATAAAGTTTAGATCATTCAATCTACATATTCTGTTTTCATCTACTGATATTTCTCTGGATCTCGACGATCTGATCGGCGGCACAGGAGCGGTGCAATCAAGTTAATCTTAGGAGCAGCATAACCAGATTGGCGTCATAGGAGCGGCGTAACCAGAGGTAATATCAGGAGTGCGTAACCAGAGGTAATCTATTATTTTCGCTAAAAGATTTTTGGGTTTTGGTTCTACCTACCATTCACCCCCCTCTGATAGACGTGGTTAACTCTGTTTCGATCCTACAGCGCGCTGATAACATTGCTTCTCTGATTTGTATTTCACCTAAGGGCATACATAATATTCCAGACATTAGTTGTCTATTTGCCAAAATTAATATCTGTCATGACGAGTGTCATCCGTGTTGAAGCATAACTATGGCACGTTAAAAATGACATGAATGTCATCCAGCCTTAGTGTTGGTTTAGTCTCAGGCTGGTTCAGACTTAAAATATCACGCACACACGCCACCAGTATGCCCCCTTACGCACCCACTCGTGCACGCCACCCCACCTCTACAAGCATCACCAAACAGAAGAGGAAGAGGAGCACATTGGTACCATCCACGCCACACACCCACCACCACATGAATATCTCTGGTGAACGGCCTAAATTCTTCCTCTTTCATGATCCCCTTACGTAAGTTTTTTTCCATATAGAATTTGTCCTTGATGTGCAAGGAGGTGGTCCGATCTTTCGGTAAGTTGTGATAACTATGATTTGAGAGACGTTGTGTTGCGCCTTAGCGATCGATACACCTCTCCTTGGGTTATTGATCTTGCTGATGCAAATCAACCTTATTCCTGCTAGCAAATCGAAGAAACAAGCACAGACAAGATAAAAACAATCTGATATTGCAAATAGGAATTGAATACAAATGATAAGTTGGGGTTCCGAAGAACAAGCAGACGGACGGTCTAGCCGACACGCGCACTGCAAGAAAGTAGCAAAGGCTAAACTTTAATCTCACAAAACTCATGAAATCTTGAAGGGGTACCTAGCTATTTATAGGGGTGGGAGGACGACCAACGGTGTCCTAGGGTCGTGCTCCACCAGATTGGGACGCACTCCAGTTGGTCCCTTCTTGGGCTGGGGTTCCAAACGAAGTTACAAGCCCATTGACTCAATATAGGTGATGCAACACCTTATTACTATGATTTGATGATGACGATAGATCCATTGGAAAGAGAACTCCAAGATCTTTTCATAAATTACTCACGTGTCTAGAATGGAGTTCGTATGCATATTTCGCGGCCATTTGAAGTCAGTAATGTAGCGGGTGGCCGAATCAGATTTCACTGCTTGAGCATATTGATCTTGATGTGAGCAATGGTTGTATCAATCGGACGCTTGGTCACATCAGTCCTCTTGTTTTAGTCCTTGTTTTGTGATATAATTTGTTTACGCTACCCGGATATATTACTTGATCTTTTGGGCTGCATCAAGGAATATTAGTAAATTTTTCACTTAGATATTAACGGTTGCAAAAAAGGCTATACGGGTAGTGTAGTGGCAATGGTTTATGCGGCTAGTTTCAAGAGTCCGGCTCTCTAGTCCCAATGTCGGCATGATAACAATCATTAGGACTATTCAAGATAGAGAATTTAATGTGTTATATATATATATATATAATGTAAATGTAAGGATGGATATATGCATGTGTCGAATGTTCTAGGGAATATATATTTGCTTCATTCTTTCATTTTTTCAGAGGGCATAGCTAGGCACCATCCTGAGACTACCAATAAATCAAATTATTTTTTTGTGTATATTTCATCATTTCATGGAGAACTATAATAAGCGCTCGTCATACATGACGGAACGTAATATGAGCCCATCAAAGATGAGTTTTACTTAAATTTCCTTTTTTTTATTTAATCATCTGTGAAGGGTCATAATATATGCCCATGACGGCCGAGTCATCCGTGACATGTCTTTAGAGGTTTAGTAATTATCTTTGACATGTCATAATATGTGCCTACGGATAAGTCATCTGTAATAGGTTATGAACATCATCGGTGACAGGCTTTACTTTCGACGCATCAAAGATCACGTCTATTAGTGACAACCTTTGGCCTTTCCTGATAAGTTTTCTACTCATCACTGATTAGACCGTTGTCGGTCATAACTATGGGTTTAGGCCCGCCACAGATAACAGGTTTTATAGCAGTGAGAACCTATCTAATTAAACACTTCATTAAATATATCCTGCAACGTTGTGTATGCCATTGTGCTAGACAATATTTCGAGCTGAGATGCTTGGTTGACTTCATTGATCTTCCTTAATTACAGCTCCTTTTATAACACAGTTTGTTTATTTTTGTCGAAGACTGCATATGGAACCAAAGAATCATCCTACTATCTAGAATCGATCGGTCAACAGCCTGCATACCCGTCTGAAGTGAAGTGCCAATGAGTAGTGAAATTGTTCGATGAAATTATTGTAGGTAATGAAAAGCATTTTTTTTAAAAAAAATTAGATAAAATGTGTTAAGTTGCATACACCAGCCAGGTGCAATTCACTTTATATAGTGCCAGTCAGTATTCTAACTTTGGCTCTGATGCCATGTGCACCAGCCAGTTACATGTAAAAGCCTGCACTAATAAAAAAAGATAAGTAATTCACTTTATACACTCAAAAAACAAAATGTTCTTTCGTTCTCGTGCATACAGTTTAATAATGTCATACCTGCATGTTTTGTTTGGTGGGCAGTTGTTCTCTAGCCGCTTCACAGCGTACAATGAAGTTTCTGTTTCTATATATTTCTCTAGGGAATACATGTATAAAATATATATTCTCTTCCAAAGAGGTAACTAAGAGTCTAACAAAATACTGTAGTAGGTGGATGGTGATTAATCAAATATTAATCACTACACATATGTTTAATAAGTTAAAATTTGATTTAAAAATTAAAATTAAAGCTGGTTGGGGGTTTTTTTCGTCACGAGCTATTTTTAACCTTTATTTTTTAAATCCCTAGCTAAGAGCATATTTATAAAGATTTTACTTAGAAAATATATTTTAATTATTAATAGGTCGTATTATTTATGCTTAGTATATGAGGAAAGGCGAGGCTCATCATCATCTCCTCGAGATAGGCTAAATGTAACATGAGTAGCGTACAATACGATATTAATGTTGCAAGAAAGAGGGGAAATTAGTACTGGTCCATAAATAAATATGCATATGAAGGGGTGCGGGGTTAGTTAATTAATTCCCGGAGCCCTTGTAACCAAGGTCCAAATTAAATGAAGTAGATTAAATCATACTAGTCCTAATTAGAACGAAGGGGGAAAAAGCAGATGAAGAGGAAAAAAAAGAAGAATCTAGCTAGCTAATTAAGCTAGTGGCTATAGATATATTAAGCTATGTCATTATAATACCATTAATTAATTGGTTAGATCGAGTCGACTACATACATACAAGCCTAGCTGCTATTACCAACTAGGACGTACAAAAAAGAATGAGGACTGGAAGAAGGTAGGAGAAGAAGGGACACGCACAAAACAAGAAGAGATGGACGAATCAGGAACACTGGTGCAGAAGAGGAATTGAAGACTACGGAGAGCTGGCTCTACGGCTTGAATTGATCGATCAGTCGTGCCAGCAAAGGAGCATGACGACGCAGCGGCGGATGATGTAGAGCCTGGCCTTGTGCTCCCTCACCACCTTGCTCATCCCTCCTCCTCCTCCTCCTCCTCCTTCCTTGTGCTGCTGCTGCTTCATCTCTCTATGGTGCAGCATCTCCAGATCGATCAGCCGTTCTCTCTCTCTGTAGAAAAGATGGATGGCCGACGAAAGCTAGATGCTGGAGAAGGAGATATATATGGAAGAAGGTAGTAATGAGGAGGAAGAAGAGGAATTGAAGATAGAGGGAGAGGTGGCTAGCTCAAGACTGAAGTGAAGAGAGAGCAGCGGTGGCAACCAGGCTAGGGACTCCATTTATACAGCGCAGAACAGAGAACACCAACACGTACCGAAGCTGCTCTCGCTCGTGCATGGAAGAGGAGACTTTGGACTTATCATCACCTACAAACGATAAGCTAGCCACTAGGAGAGAGAGAGATCGAGAGAGAGGAGAAATAAAAGAAGTTACTCACTCTATTTCCTGTTCGACGGCGATGAGTTTTAGATTTATGTTCGATGATTTATCTTCTTAAAAAATAATTAAGTTTTCATTATAATTTAATTTATTATAAAATAAATTTAAAAATTAGTTATATTTTAATATAATTCTATAAAAAATAAATAAATAAATAATCAAAACAAACCAGATATAAAAAACGGGACATCGAGTATGATAATTGAAGGGAGCAGGCAGGGCAGGCCAGGTACGCGCGTGGTCCACAGCCGAACGTGGGGGTGGGCCCACCACCACACGTGCACCTGCCACGCCACTGCCCGCTCACCGTCGTCATCCGCAGCAGAGGAGAGGGCGGCTTCTTCATGATTAATTGAATGACACAGGTATAAGTGCAGGCATGGGCATATTGGCCCGCCGCTCGCTCGGTGGACACGCGCGTACACGTACGTACGTGCGGCGACACCACAGCTACTCTGGTCGCCTTATTTCTCTCTCTCTCTCTCTACCCCGTTCGTCGCTTATACGATGCTTCAATAGATGTACCTCAACAAACACACACTTTTACATCGTTCAAAACATCTCACCAACTTTAATTATAATTATAAGCATTTATTTCATCCGTCTCTAAATGTTTGATGCCGTTGATTTTTTTTATTTACGTTTGATCATTCGTCTTATTTAAAATTTTTTTTATAAAGTATGTAAAGCTACATATATGCATAAAAATATACTTAACCATAAATGAAATGGTATAAGAATAATTAATAATTATATAAATTTTGTGAATAAGACGAATGATCATACGTATATAAAAAAGTCAACGACGTTGAATATTTAGGGACGAAGATAGTACCAAGTAAGTATCAAACAGTTCACACTTTCTCTCAAAGGAATGGATCGCACAACGCAATTCTTGGACTCAAAAGAAAGGGCCCTCCATTTTTATACTAGCGGTTAAACATGCTTCAACCATGATAATCTACTAGCTTTCTCCTCGGATGACTTCCAACCTGTGCGCATAAATCTAGGTAGAGAGGACAATTGCTTAAGAAAATCTCCTCAACAAAAGAAATGCACAATTGATGAAACCAGCAGTATCATCAAGCCCAAACAACTAATAGAGCTTTATAATATATAATAGATGATAGAGCCAGAGGTGCCATCGAGCCTAATCAACTAATAACAATGGCAATTCATATATATATATATATATATAACCAGTTGCAATCAACTGCGGAGCTACGTCCAGAGCTGCTTGAGCGAGTACCTAAGCTCCAATATGAGCATATATATATATATATATATATATATATATATATATATATATATATATATATATATATATATATATATATATATATATATATATTTCAAAAATAGCTTTGTCAATAAATATGTGGGCAAGCTACTATGGATAATTTATTTTTTTTTAAAAATGTCCCATTGAATCTAAATGCAATAAACTAGTTTTGTTGATGGAAAACGTATATAAATACCCTTATTGGTGTATTCCCTTATCCTAGACTCCACTCTTACCTCCCCTCTTGATATAGACAGATAACTCCTCCTATAGATCATATATCGACTATCCATTATCCCCATATTTGACATAATCCAACCTCACGTCACTAACCTACCATTGCTTTGGTCCTCACAAAATCCCACCGTACCTTAAGGGTCCAAATCTTGGATCTTACTGTCTAAAAATATTCTTTCATACGACAAGACATATGAGCCCTTAGATGATAATAGGTGGCACCTCAGACCACAACATGAAGTTACATGGTGGTCTCTGCACAAGAGTAAGGAGTGGCAACCATAGGTACTGCTCCCTCTATATTTTTTTATATATTTTTTTATATGACGCCGTTGATCTTTTAAGTCCACGTTTGATCATTCTTCTTATTTAAAAAAATATATAATTATTAATTATTTTGTTATAATATGATTTATTATCATAGGAACTTTAAGTATGCATTATAATTTTTTATATTTGGATATAAATTTCGAATAAGACGAATGATCAAACGTAATTCTAAAAGTCAACGGTGTCATACATAAAAATATGGAGGGAGTATTAACTAACGACGGCATGAGGCACCAACAATGATTATGATGCAGGTGGGCTTTCTATACTTGGTGCCTTTTTGGTTCATCCTAATATATAATACCATCAGTGATACTATTTAATTTTGTATTAATTTAGCTAGTGGTAAAACCGATGTGTCGGTTTCAAACCAGGTTTTAAACCATTTGTAAAGATGTCTTCTAGTGTAATGATTGGTTGTACCAAGTAAAAACTATACTAGTAAAGAGTAATAATGGTTCCTTACTCATTTTGACCTTTCCAATAGAAAATGTTCAAACTACTATCTCTGTTATAAATTATACATTTTTATAGGTTATTTAGTAATGACTAAGGTTGAAAAGAGAAGATTATAATGGCCCTTGATAAATAAATAATAGATGATGTGTGAGAGGGTAATTAGTAAAGATAAAATAAAAAAAAGATGTCACTGATGAGATAAACAGTTCTGTATATAAATAGTTAAAAAATACTAATTATATAAAACAAAGATTTAAATTCTATAAATACTTATATTTTCAAACTGAGCGAGTATTTCACGTTATCCGCCGTACCATTAATATATACTGCTAGTACGTACGAGTGAGAATGTTAAGCTACTAGTAGCTAGCTACCACGAAAACACACTTGAACGATCGAGAGCATGCAATGCAGTGTAGCCATTTTGGTGGTGCAGTGGTAGTGGAGCACCAAAATACATGTTTTGGTCCAGGTGCAGTGGACACGCGTACTGGGCTGGTTAGAACGTCATCTCAGCTTAGGCATGTAGCTAGGCTAACTGTGGTTCACTCAGAACATCTCATGCAGATTAATTATTTCTCCTAAAGCCGAGACGAGTAACATGCACCAGATTCCCTATGCACGCATTTCTCTCCTGACCACCGACCGGTTCATGCACAAGCACCATGCATATACATATACATCGAACGCGACGAATAAAATGTGAATATTTTGTAGGTATATATGGCCGGCATTGTGTATATTGGCAATATATATGTAGATATATAAATGCGTTGTTGAAATTGTTGGCAGTGATTAACTACGAATTAGAATCATAATTATTTAAGTAGTTATTGGTCCTTTTGCCTCTCTCGTCTTTGCCAACTGCCCCGTCCCCAACTGTGTTAGAAGTTACTAGTACTGCCATCCAGATCAGCTATAGCCACTTCGTTTTGCGACCGTTCTCATCGTTGCTTTGACTGCCTGTGATGTCAGTGCTTGTTTGCCAGTGAAATTGTGGGCAATCTTCTGATTGCCAAATCTACAACTGTCACTTCTACAGGACAAAGATAACACAGCTTTTCACCCCCTCACCTCTGGTACCACAACCACCGGCACCACTGCCACCACCTTTGTCCTTGATTTGTTGCTATATGTCCGCAGTCGTTCCTTACTTCGTCGAAAAAAAGTTTGATTAATTTACCACCATCAGCTTTTGCCTTGGTCCGATTTCCACCCTTCAACTCCAATACATAGCATCAAATTAACACCCCTAACACTTCAAATGGATCAATCAACCTCGAGCTAATCGAAAGCGTCTTTGGTCCCTGTACAAGTGCATATGCACATATTTTAGTTTAGTTAGATGCACTACCACATAAGGAGGTATGTGTGTCAGTTATTCACCCTTATCAATGCTAGCTATAGATCCGATACGAATTTATCAGCACTGATGACGGTGATCAATTTGTGCTAGATATGAGACCCGATACTGACGAAGTCATGAATTTTTTTTAAAAAAATCAGCTGGCTCAATACATCGGCTCGAATCGATTTGGTGAGTCAAGCTTGACCGGTCCCTCATTCCTCCTTACCCAACCACCCCCAGAAAACCCATTGAACCCTAGGAACTAAATCAAACCTCATAATACACAAGGAACCCCATGCCACACATCAAACTAGAAATATACAAGATCTCAATCTAGGAATCGATGTTACAGGACCCCATGTCACAGATCAAACCATAAACATACAAGATCACACATCACACTAGAAATCACAACATAGTAGACCCTAGGGTTGGCAAATTCCCCGTCGGGGCAAGGGATCCTCCAGGGACGGGAATGGGGACGGGCAGCCTTCACCCCCGTGGGGACCCCAAATTCCAAATAGCTAGCCCAATAGCCTAGCATCATTTTTCTGTTTTAAATCCCAATTGGCCTACTAAAACTTCATATATAAAGCCCAAGTAACCCCAAACCCTATCTCCTCTCCCCTCCCGCTTCCTCTCTCCTCACATTTCCGCCCTCCTCCCCTCATGTCACCAATGCCACCGGCCACTCTTCTCCCCTCAACACCATCGCTAGTCAGCATCCTCCCCTTCTGCACCCACGTCGGCCTCTGCCTTGATCGACCGTCATCCGCCCCTCGCACATCCTCGCCAACCGCACTCGCCAGTTGGCGCATGCCATCGCGCGTCGTCCCCACGGGGATCTCGATCAGGAAAGAGGACCCGCTGGGGTTAGGGTCGTTCTCGACCAACCTGACCCCAACTCGCCCCGTTACCAACCCTAGTAGACCCACCCCCATTGTCGCCACTGCCACTGTCGTGCGTGGATAAGCTTGCCCACTTGACTATTGCCATCAAGCAGGCACATAGCGCATGGGTCTAGCCAAACTTGAGCGTGGTTACCAGATCTAGTTGTTCCTAAGCTCATGAGAAGTGGATCTGGTCAACCCCAAGCTCACGGGGCTAGATCCGATGGACCAAGGTCAAAAAAGAGGTTGTTGCCATTGAGAGGAGGGGAGGGAGCTAGCCACCTCAACCAACAGGGTTGGAGGTACGGGATATGGAGAGGAGGCTTGGGTACAATACCCATTGAGGAAGGTTGGGACAAGCACTGGGAGGCGGATGCATTGTCAGCGCTTGTAGAGCTACAAGAGGAAGGGAACCGTCGGTGGAGAGGAGCACCTCATGGATGAGTTGAGGGTGATGCGGTACCGACAGTCATGGGGGATGGTGGCATCAAGGGCGGAGTCGCGGCAACACAGGGCCTTGTAGGAGGAGATAATGCCAATGGGGGAGAGGGCGAGGAGATGGTGGATGCCACCTGTGGTGTCGACGGTGTGTTGATATGGTGGTGCACATAGGAGCTGGATGAGAGAGAGAGAGCAATGAGAGGGAGGAGCTGATGGGGAGAGACAAGAACGAGAGGGGAGCTATATGAGATAAGAACTAGAGGGAGACAATGACGCGGACGAAGTTAGCTATACCAGCTCGGCTCAACCCATTTATACTAGGTAATAACAAGACCCAACAAAAACCTTCGCCCTTTTTATTTGTGCCGGCTCGGGCTAATACATGACACAAATAGGCTATAATATGTCCTGGGTTTTATTTTTGGCGCGATAGGCTGCTCGGAGGGGTGATCAATGCAGGGTTTTAGGGAACCGACACTGATACCCTAACACTTTTTTGTGGTTTTGTGGTAGTAATGGTCAACGTGTGGCATCCTAAAAACGTTTTAAGTAATCAGAAAAGATGGGATCCATATATCATAGGACATGTTTCTCTTCTTACTCCGTTCTACATCGTCTGTTTTCCATATTTACTTAATCAATGTGCATTACAATCCTAACCCCTTTAATATTCGTTCCCCAACACATGTACTACAACTATTCTAAGGTGTCATGTGTGGTTGTTTAAAATATAATAATCTGAAACAAATTTTACTGCATTAGTGGTGACTAAAATCGATTTTAGAGGCGTTTCAGGCAACCACCTCGATTTTAATTGGCGCAAAACGTAGTGGAAGATCTTTTTTTTTTCCACGGACAGTTACAACTGCAGCGTCTATCGAGTGCTCCTCCGTTGTCACGACCATCTCGGTCGGCGCTACGGCTGCCTAGCCCACTGCTGTACCCACCACCTCTCTTTGACTTCCTATCTACTATCCTCACCCTCCTCATTGGATGCGGCTCCGGCAACAACCTGTCGCCGAACATCAACCGCTAACATCGCTATGCCACAACGGCTTTGGTGACAACTGTTGAATTAATATATAGGGCTTAGTCTATATAAATATTAATTCTTAAAAAAAATCACAAAAGCTCATATATTCAACAACAATATGGAGAGGGTGCAGTTAGAGGAGAGATCTAGGTGCTCCTCCTCGCTTCCCGTGGTGGTGTAATGTGGCTTTCGTGGTGAGTCTTGCCATGACCAGGGATCGAGAGAGTAGAGAAGAAGACAAAGGCCATGTTCGGCAGCACCCACAAGTTAATTTAATCACCCTTGTTTTTCGCGTGCACACTTCCTGAACTGCTAAACGGTATAATTTTTGCAAAAAAAATTTATAGGAAAGTTATTTTAAAAACCATATTAATCTAATTTATATTTTTTAATAATTAATAATTAATTAATCATGTACTAATCTATTGATAATTTAACTTATCACCCCATCAACCGAAGGTGGCCAGAGTGTAGTGAGAAAGCTAGCCCACTTTGTTGTTTATTTATTTGGAAAAGAAGGAGAAAAAGAGGAGGTGGAGGCGGCGTGGAGGATGGGTACCACCGTTTGGATTCAGCAGCTTGGTGGAGGCAAGGGATTTTACTTGGCTTAATGAATTGAGGGGGTGATGAGTAGGGTTGATAATAGCCTATCGATTGCCGCATAGACCCCACCAAATTCAAACAAAATTTTGTTACAATTTAAATTATTAATAAATTTTGTTCAGTTCTATACGGTTTACTTACCTTAGTTAATTTGTGGTAAGGTAAACCTCTGTGTTGAGTGTCTAGCAGTGAAAAACTTGATGACAAGCTAGGTAAGGGGGACCACATTGTGTTCTTTCTAATAAAATATATGCATTTAATTCTAGTGCAAATCTGCAGGCAAGGTAACTCATAGCATAACGCAAGAAAAAGAATAAAATTGTTTTTTACAACTACACGGAAGGTTTACACGTAGGCACACAGCACCAATAAAATATCATCACATTCAAGAGGCAAATATTAATAATAAATCATTGTTTGTCATTGCATTTTTCCGCTGAAAGTATACCTATGTGTGTGTTACGATGGACAATGAGATTTAATTTAACCCCTGTGAACGTCGAAATTTTTTTATTTCTTAAATATTTTAATAAATAATTTTATTACTAAACCTCTGAGGAAAATATTTCTACTGTATGAACCTTTTAGCCATGCCATCAATATTGACTTGGCGAAACGGCTTATCACATCATTGTTGGTAGCATGATAGCATTGTCTTGCCACGCTACCGATAATGGCATGGCAAGACTGTCACGCCATGCTACGCTGACTAGGCTGCGTGGCAGATTGTCTTGCACGTCACCAACACTTACGTGACCAAAAGATTGAGTTTTGGAAAAATTTTGTCCGATGGTTTAGTAATAAATTATATGCTAAAAATGTTTATTTAATAAATTTTTTTTGTGAACGTCACACTTGCGAAGTTGCTTCCCAGGGGAAAATAATTGTTCATCGAAATGCATCCCTCGCAAACAACCTGATCTTTTTCCTATGCTTATGCTTATAAACCAAAATTTAAATTTTTAATCTTAAATTTGGAGCTGACTTTGAGGTTTTTTCATAAAAATATTTTTCAGCATTGACATATATAAAAATTTTATCTATAAATTATTTCTCGTCTGTAAATACAAGCATTTAGCATTTTCTCGTAAAAACTCAAAAGATGCCCCCCTTTATAATATATGCCAATATAGCCACACTTCAATTCGATGCAATCAACGGTGCTCATTGCCGAGAAATAAAATAAAACTAGTTGTGAAACGAGACATGCACGTACGTGCACGGCCAGCATATATACATACAGATGATGCAGGGATGGTGAGGTGAGGTGACAAGGCGAGCGCGTAAAATATATGTGCGATCCCGATGGGACAGCGCAAGCAAAGCAAAGCATGCGATGATGAGGAGGACGATGATTCATGTAGTATTCATGAGACCGACCGACCTGACTCGTCGATGTATATAGTACCCTAGCCAATTATTGCTCCCTAGCTTGTACATACAATTAGGCTCGGTCCAAGGTTGCAGCTAGCATTCATGCATTGAGACCCACGTATACTCTACGACGTTTGTTTCTTCGTGCATGGTCGGCACTGCGTGCAAACCTAGACGACAATATTACTAAAGTGATGTTTTTAAACTATTCGCAGTGTGTTAAGGTGGTGCGTGGTTTCACCGTGCCAGTTCGAGATTTGTCGCTAGGTAAGCCATGGCCATGTCCTCACGAGGAAGCTTGTGTCATGGTGAGGTCAGGACAATGAAACTCGCAGGGCAAGGCGTGCTAGGAGACGGCGCGTGCTTCCATACCTTGAGGTACGCCAAACCTCTCAAGTGGTTGCTGGTCTAGTTTTAAGAAGGGACGAGCTCGAAGAGTCGGTGGCCAAAAAGCCGAGACATATTTCAATGGCATACCGCGTGACTGGCACTGGCAAACCCATATCAATAAATTGGTAGCCAGAACTAAGACGAGAAGAAATTGTCGTAACGATGAGAGTGGCAACGCCTAGGTACTCATATAGAGGTTTACTGGCCAAATGAGTATGACAAGGGTGCCTACCCACCAGTCCACCACGACCCTGCAAGAAGCGATAGCAATAGCCATCATTGCTAGATACAGAGCCTGCTAGTTGGACTAACCCCCGATCCTCGTTCACTCCACCAAGTTCATCTTTCGCCAATCAATGTCCTATCCATGACGTCGCTATGGCCACCGCTCCTATCTACACCTTACACAACCGATGAGCTTGTCCCTTTGCAATATCAAATTAAGCGGGGTCAAGGGGATGGGAGAGTCACAAAGGTGACAACTAGGGAAGAGGAGAGGAGAGATGCCAGCGATGACGAAGCTCGCCTCCGAGGCGGATGAGAGGTAGAGGCCTATGATGGTGGAGATCCTCTACAAAGGAGTAGAGATGCTAGCGGCATTGGAGCTCATTGTTGGTGTGGGGGTGAGGGGAAAGGACATGGAGCGAGATTATATTTTTTTCTTGGGTTTTAGGGTGTTTGTATAAAACTTTAGACTTGCAGATAATGGTTGAAAAAAAACATGAGGATCGAAATAAAAAATATCATGCAAGAGCCACTTTGCATTTTGGAAAAAAAAACATTTTAAAATGTAAGGTCTCACCTTCGTGGCAGCATATGACATCTTCTTTGTTCGTGCCCTTAGATACCATAATTTCATTTTTGCAGGGCATGTCATAATAAAAAAATTATTATGTAATAATAACAAAAGCTTCTAAAGTTTAAGAATATATATGAAAATTAACTTTCGCAGACAACCCCTTAAGACATCTAGAATGTCAAATACACATTATAAGTATTGGGTGGGTGTAGTTAAAAGATTAACATTTGTTGTAAGTTAGTTATATATATATACACCGATAAATATGCTATGTGTAGAGAGATGTCTGGTTCATACCTAAATATATCTCACATGCGTGTATTTCGTGAAAAATCATATAACTTGGGAGAGTGTAAAATACAAAGTATAATTCATTACTTTTTGCACGTAAAATGTCAAAAAGGATTGCACCGGCACTATATGTTAACCTAGATGCCTCTAGAACGGTTGTGTTCAGACAACTACGAACCTCTATAAATGCATTTTGATGTGCGGCTGTTATCCCGTATACGTAGAAATTGAAAAAATATTACAGGCCATCGAACATATACAGGTGCACATTTAACTGCACAACTACCATTTGAGCTGCCTATAGAAGTAGTTTTCGTAAATAGTTATTCAGTCATTTATATCCTCAAATAACCACGCAACATTATGTTTTTGTTTTTTAACCATAAATTAAACTTCTTATTAACGATTAAAAATAATTTATGGATAAAGTTTCATATATGTGTTCTGGCATTCTAATGCAAATGTTGAAAAATAAACTATGATGAAAAAACCTTAAAATATACTATATAAATTTAAGTTCTAAAATTTAAATTTTAGCTTATAAACATAAACATAAGCGAAAAACTGATAAAAAATCAGATAATCCTTTGATTTTAACTATCTCGAACAACATCTACATGCTATCCTCCTGTACGTAGAAATTTGCCAGCAGTAACAGTAATGATTCATCTCTGAGATATTCTATTAATTATTACCAAAGTGATTCTTTGTAGTATAAATTTAAATCCAAAAAAACATTTTTTTGGAACGTATGAACAAATCAAAGGCTATCGTAGTCAACAGCGCTGGCTAGCAGTTTCCTCTGAATTTCCATGCTTGATAAACATGCTACATTTGACGCACCATTGCCAGTAGGATCGAGTGTGAAACGAGCATACTAGTAACAAATTGTGTGCTCTGATCGATCCGACATCCGAGTTGCTGATTGATCAGAGAGATGGCAGCAAGACCATAGTAGTAGATCTTTACTTGCACGCATTTGCATGCTGTCAGGGCCACCAAAGACGTGGTACGTAGTACTACTGCAGTACAGTAGTATCTAAACTTTAAAAATCGTCACCCTAGTAGTATTATAGTTGTAGTACCACGTCTACGAGTAGCTTTTCTATTGTAAAATGGAAAAAAGTAATACATCCATTTTTAAAGTAAAAGCTTGTTATTTTATTACCAGTGACAGTACTTATCTAGATAATCACATTTTGGATCAGGCATGCATAGCATAACGTACCGAAGTCGCGAGGTCAAACAGACGGAGGTACGGTAGTAGCTAGCCTGTCAGCAGGTATGCATGCAGTAGTTTCGTGGTACGTTCCCTTGTTGCTGTGTGACACCACTGGCACTGGATGATTTCCGAGAAAAAAGTTATTTTACAAAAATAGACCATTCATATAGTCTTTTATTTTATTTTTTGTTTTTCCTATAAGCTAAAGTTTAAATTTTTAACCTTAAATTTAGAGTTAATTTTTAGATTTTTTATTTTCAGCCTTTACTTTTAAACAGCTAAAAACTTGTATATAGAAATTTTGTTTACAACTTATTAAGATGTAATGCAAGGTCTACATGGAAAAAAACTAGTAATGCAGGATATATATGGAGAAAAACCTATAGTGTAGACTTTCATTTCAAATAAACTAGAAAATAATGTTTTTTCAGAACGAAGATAATATCTTTATATATAGAGTGTGATGCTCACTAGCACAACTCTATGTCATTGATAGAGGGGGGGAAGAAAGCTTCATCCCCTCCCGATCGTTATATCCGGCTGTCATCACATCTTCATGGCAGTCTACATCCCCTACTATCATCTATAAAAAAATATATTTTTTATATATATTCATATAATATAATAACCAAAAGTGATAAAGTTGTGGCTGGTTGAGTTTTAGAAATTTATAAAATTAATCATTCTACACGTAATTAGATTTCTGAATTTCAAATGAATAGGATTTATGATTAAGTTTTTCTTTTACTTGGCTTGCGATTTGCAGTGGATTTATGTTAGATTGTGACAAAAGAATGTTGTTTAATGAGACTGTATGAATTTGCCTAAATAATTTAATTTATATAAATTAAAAGATATATCCCAATTGTAGTGTAATAAAAAGTCATACGCACGTATTCAAAAAAAATTTCTATTTAATACATGTTTCGTATACACATACCTTAATAGCATGGTGGATGGAACGTATATATCATAAAATTTTTGCAAAGTTCGAAACAAAAACTTTCTTTACAATTAATTGATTCTTATTATCAAATATCACCATTATTAATACATGTATGTTTGATATATGACTTGAGTCATATTAAAGTGTAACTAGACCTGTTTTAGAAAAATAATTTATCTAACATGATATTAAATAACGTATAAATATAAATATTACGGTACCGTATCGTGTTGTTACACGGGTACACTGCTAGTAGCAGAAGTAATAATGAAAAACAAGCCCTCCACGGGTGCACGTGTGGGTCGACCGGGCCCCCGGTGAGGTCGTCGCTGCAGTGATGGGTGGTATGGGGCCACGTACGTATTGTGGTTACGGACATGATGGAGATCGGTCGCACGAGGGAACAGCTCAGGATTTGGTAAAACCCTGTAGCATCGCCACCGCCACCGCCACCACACCACCCAGTGCTCCAATCAATCTGCCTGCCCGATCCCACCTGCTGACAAACGTAACAGTACAGGCAGTGTCCTGCTCTGCTCTGCTGCTAGTGCTAGCTGCTATAGTTGCTGCTCTGGGCTCTGGCCGCCCTGAAGAGGCTTGCTTCTCTATTTTGGCCCTGGTTTTTTTTTACGCTACATTTTGGGTTGATTTTTTTGACATGCCCTGAGACCCTTCTCCCTCAGTTCAAATATACTCTCTCTATTTCATAACATAAGATGTTTAATATTTTAGTTATAACATTTGATCATTCGTCTTATTTAAAAATTTGGTACAAATATAAAAATAACAAGTCGTGTTTAAAGTTATTTTGATAATAAAGTAAGTCACAACCAAAATAAATGATATTTTCGTAATTTTTTGAATAAGGCTTGCAAATTTTGGATTCCGCCTGGAAACCACGAGACGAATCTTTTGAGTCTAATTAATCCGTCATTAGCACATGTTGGTTACAGTAGCACTTATGGCTAATCACGTCCTAATTAGGCTCAAAAGATTCGTCTCACTATTTTCCCCATAACTGTGTAATTAGTTTTAATGTTTATGTATATTTAATGCTTTATTTAGATGTCTAAAAATTCAATGTGATGTTTTTAGGAAAAGTTTTAGGAACTAAACATGGCTTAAGACAAATGATCAAATATTACAAACAAAAAAGTCAAATATCTTATATTATAAAACAGAGGGAGTAATTTGTCAAAGATAGCATAATCATATATATTTGGCATTGTATTTTCTGTACTTGGTGGATGGGAAATGTATAGTAGGTTCCCAATCACTTTTCATTCTTTGTAAACCTTCCCTGGTTAGCTATAGCTGGGATTACATTTAACTGAAATCCGGCCAGCACAATTGTGCGTGAGCTGAGCCATCTCTTCTTCTCTACGTTCGCGTAATTGTATTTCAGCGTAGCATTAGCGAGATAAATTAGTTAAAAATAACTTAAATGCTTATTATTAAATAATAAGATGGTACAAAGATATAGGCCGTTGTAAATTGGATAGAGATTTGAATATAAGTTGATTGATTCCACAAATACACGTTTTGTGAAAAAAGTTTAATACTCTTATTACGAGACAGAGACATATATGACAGTAAATTTTACAGAACAGTTTATTCTATGAAAAATACCTTACCTTATCTCTGTAAAACAGTAATATTTTTAAACGTTTATAACCTTAAATAGCTATCATAAAACCACTTTCTTGAAAACGCACAAGAAAAGAACTCGAACTCTCATTACTTGCATGTAGAGGGTAATGAAACCCTTATAGGATGTTTGGATTTGGGATTCATGCTCAAACCAACGCTCCTTTTCACATCTACATATGCTCATAAATCTAAATTCAAATTTTAACCTTAAATTTAGAATTAATTTTGGGTTTTTTATCTTTATTTTTCAATATTTATTTTTATATCGTTAAAAACACACATATATAAAAGCTTTATTCATAATTTATTTTCCTTTATAAATATACCGTTTGATTTTTTTTATTAAAAAACAAAACAATAACCCCCTGAAACTCATGCCTAACAGCATAAATGCAAGACTTAAAAATCTGAAATCACCTCGATTAGGATGCGATTTCGAGGAATAGTTGAAAAGATGAATTTCCGCGAAGGGATAGTGGATAGCATGAAAGCATCTCTACATCTCCTCTCTGTTAAAGCATCTCTACAGCTTTACAAACGTATTTTCTACCCACATTCTCTCTCTCTCTCTCTCTCTCTTTTAAAAAAAGGAAATACTAGTATTGCCAGACTACGAATGTAAATGCATGCCGGCGAAGGAGTTGAGCAGCAGGACCGAACATGGTAGGAACGTTGAATGCAATTACGACTTGCTCTGAAAACTTTAGCACGCATGCATCATGCTTCATGCAAGCTAGCACCGGCATCGGTGAAGGAAAAGAACAATTCCAGCATCACGTGAGCCGCACATGCTGACCCCAATAGCAAACGTATCACTGCTTCAAGCTGATTTGTTAGCACTTTTACATTCAGTGCTACATTTTCTAAGGCAATAATACTTCAGTTACATGTTGGGGGAAATTATACTCTCCCTAATGTAATGTAATGTGATAATCTAGTTGTGAGAGGCCAAATTAACTGTGGAAGTAGGACAAAGGATGATGAAGAAAGATCATAGGGCTCCAGAATGCTATTGTCTGTCTCTGGAATCATTTACAGCGGCAGCATTAGCATACGGAGTATTGTGGATTTCCGTACCAATGTGAATTTTCTGCAGTGTCACTCGGTACTAGCAAGAACTGCTGCCTTTCTCTGGCGCACACTTTTGTCTCTTTACCTGTCAGCACAAAAGGTATTCATCCTGCTCAAGTCACAGGTTGCTTGATAGACAGGTGGTCGGTCATGAAATGGTGAGATCATTGCCGAGCTGCTGGAAATTAGGACCCCTGATTCCAATAAATAGCTCCACCGAGCTTCTTCATTTCCATGGAATTCTCTATATATTTACATGATATATTTGAGCTAGATTAATGGTACCAGTCACTGCAAAGAACATCATTATGTTTTGTCAATATTTTGTTGGTTACTTGGTTACTATTATAAACCTGTAATTGTTGTTTATGTCCAGACACATATCAATAAGCCCTAGTCCTAGCCATGATACACAACGAAATGGCGTAACACAAATCACATGGAAAATAAAGATTATACTGTGACAAAAAAAAGCTTATGCTGATTTTTAAGTGCTCCAATTTGAGGAACTGCTTCCTGATGAGCAAAAGATATTCAAGTACTGATTTTCTGTAAGTGGAACGTGAACAGGAAAGAATAACGTTTTCATATTATTCATAAGCAAGTGAACCAGAAAAGAATAAATCTAATAAGCATGGACATTAAAGCATCGAATGGTATTTGTCAGTGGTACATTGTGTGAAAATACCTATCGATCCTATGTTTTTGCGCCTAAAGTTATGCGGCTGTCCTAACATGTAGCTGTTTATAACAACTACTCTCTTAATCTAAAACTTAGCTGCAACAGGCTTACTGGCTAGAAAAATCTGCCACACGTACAACTTCATCCTAAAGAATAGGACTTTTAATGATCCCCAAGAACTTCAGTTAACCAGACAAATAGCAGGATGCCCACAAATGGAGATATTAGTAGGACAAACAGTATCTAAATGGCCATTTCTTGCTGTTTAACTTTAGCTACATTCCAGGACCACCGGCTAACATTTTAGATAGTTCAGCTGATAAAAACAGGTCAGGCGCTTAATAACATACCTGTCAGCACAACAAAGTGTGCTTTAAAGGTGTACTGAGAAGAATTGGTCGTTTGTCATTGTGATGTCATACAGGCAACGTTCTCAGCAACTGAAGAGCACGGTTCCAGTGTGCGCTTTCTGCAACAACAATCCGCTTCAATAGGGGCACTGCTCCAGCAGCAATTATTGCTGGGTGATTCTCTGGATCCATGCTCAGATTATACAAGATGGTAAGGCTAGCTTCCAATGCAGCTCCATCGCCATCTTTAATCATTTTCACCAGAGGAAATATTCCTCCAGCTGTGGCAACTGCTCTTGTGTATTCCATGACACCTCCTGATACTAGGTTATTCAGCTCTATTACAGCATTTCTTTTATCTTCAAAAGAAAGTGAGGTCATCATCTGCTCAACTAGCCTTGGAATAGTCTCGTAGATAGTTATCTCCATATCTACACTACTGACACTCTCATGTCCTGATAAACCGGCCGATGATTGTAGCTTAATAAGACATGCTGCGAGCCAGTTCTTCGACTGAAGAGGAATACTGGACTTGAGCATTCGTCTTAACAGAGCAATAAACTTCTCGGTACTTATGCTGCGAACAAAAAGATCGAAATTGAGTAATCTTGTGAGTAACCTAACAGTTGCAGAAACAGCTCTACTGACTTGGTCAATCACAACAGTAGGAAGATCATCAAAATTCTCAGTATCACCCATGGTACCTGAAAGATAGAAAAGAAAATTAGTTCAGATAGAATAAAAATTAGTTTTAAAATAGCACCATACATCATTTAGATATTTCAAGCATAAGAGAGTTGTTGTTAACCATAATGCTTCAACTGAAAAAGTAATTCAGCATGAACACTTATTCAGCAGAATTTTTCCTAATTAAAAATAATATTATTCGTGTGAAGATCATTTAATACACACCATGTAATGCCAAGTTATCTTTCACATAACATTAGTAAATAATAGTAAATGACAATCGGATTGCAAAACCATGCCAATGCAAGTTGTCCAGCACCAATATGAAATTATTTACTGTTAACTCTTAACTAAAGGATCATCTCGGTTGCCCCACAAAACACCTCTTTATCACAAAAGGGACTTCAGATCAGAAAGTGAAGCTTGATATAAGTAGCATATCTTAAAACATAATCAATTTGAATAGTTGATGCTCACAGTTCCCATACAAGTCAGCAGTTACTGTGGTCTGTGGAAACAAACATAGGTTGACTTATGCACATTACTGTTTTCAGAAACAACCAGTGAAAGTGTGAAACCTCTAGTTTATAATAAATAAAAATATAGTACCTTTCAAATACTACACCTATAAATAGTTTAATTGATATGTATAATAAAGATGTGTCAGCATGCTACACTGAGCTCAATACTCCTGGTACATGCTAAATTTTACAGAAATATCAAATAGCACTAACAAGGGCATTCCATAATATAGATAAGAACAAAATTCATGTCTGCATCTTTATCTTTTATGCAAAACAAGAAAAGCTATTTACCATGAATGACCCCCATTTCTAGAACAGCTTCAATTACTGACCCAATGCGAGCAGCTATCATTGCTGTGGCATGCTGATCAAAAGCTGCTAAATGCTCCAGTATAGAAGCGACTTTTTCTTGCAAACTTGGAGATGCTTCCCTCAGAACTTTGGTTAATCGTGAAATGGCATCAAAATCAATGACTGACACACTGTACATATTAAAAGCATCACATCAGTATGCAATTGAAAAAATGTGAGCAAGAAATTCTAGCACGCTGACAACACATGATAATCAGCAGGTTCTATATACTTTCTGGAAACGGCTAGTTCAAAATGATCTGGTGATCTATTGAAGCACAGTAAGCATGAAGGTTGTAACTAACAAGCTTCCAGACAAAGTATTTAATTACATTAACTGCAACAAAGTTGAAGCTTTGAAATTGAATTGGTCATTGAACTATTTCTTTTACTGAAAATCATGTACTTCATCAATTGAACATACAAATGTACTTGTTACAAAGTACTAGTAAATTCAGAAGAACACACAAGATATAAACTTTTTCTCGCTAAGCATTGCATGCAGCTTGATGTGATATCAAATTCAAGCTTTTCCCTCAGGAAAGCAAACTTCTCTGCAGCCAAAAGCACATCATCCATCTATAAGTAATAAGGGGAATTTTACCATCATTGAGAAATTATCTGTAGGTACCAAAATTTATACTCAAAATTTTGGTACGTTGAGGTACATAGTGCCTAAAGGTATCAGACTTTACACTAAAAAATGTGACACCTCCCCATACATTCTAGAGGATGTTAGAATTTCCCAAGTAATAATTATTAAATAAAATGTTTTGTTTTGAAAGTATAGTAAAAGGAGATTAGTTTCTCTAAATAACTATATCCATATGATAGCAGGATGAAATATATCCGACTCAGAATTCACTATTTCTGGGTAAGAGTAATGAAATGATTTGAAGTGGTAGACAGGTCATACAGGGGAAATAATTATCCAATACATTATATGCTTAGTGTCCTGATGCTTAGTGTCAAGGACTAGTAGTAGTACAGGGGTAAACATATATGCCTAAGCTAATAATCTTATATCAACTCTTTATGCGTGTGTGAAATGAAAAAAGAGAGGCTAAAACAGCACCTGTATAAGAATAGATAGTAAGAGCAAACGGATGTTTTGTAAACTTCACTTAAGTAAACTAGTGTCACATCCATGCATTGCAACGTATCGCAGCTAAATATACTATAAATCCAAAATGTGAAATGCAATAAGTAAACAGCTATCCTCAAATCTAAAACTTATGAATATATGATAACTCCTTTGCATTATTTTTATATAAAAATACATGCCTGCATATTTGCAGCCACAAGTCATTTTAAAGAGAAAAATAAGACAATATTTAGGCATGATTCAAATCTATACGAACCTAGACTTATCATCTTGTTTCAAATATGTGACGGATGTTCCATTGGTCCCACTATCAATATCATCTTGAGTGCTCTTCTGAGAATACTCTGCATCCTGAGGCTCATTATGAAAACAGTTATCAGGCTGATAAATTCATAACATTTTAAATACAGTTTGAAAAACATAACATGTAGTTGACACAACTAGATGCCTCACTCACCACAGCTACCATGCTGACACCCGTGTCAAATATACGAGAAAGCACATTAATTATCTGTATCAAATTATCTAGTCAGTACTTGACACCATGCAAAATTACAATAGAATAAATAGAACATTTCAAAGGTCATGACCTTCTCCAGTTGCTCTACTGGAATATTAGGATCCTTCACTATGTCTACAAGCACTTTTAGACCACCATCTGTTTTGATCTTCTCATAGACTACGGAACTACAAAAGAGAGAGAACGGCGAATAATATTTATAGTCGATGGGAAAATATATGGGCATCAACATGTTACACTTTTTCAGGAAATTGAGAAACCTTTTAGCACTTTCTCAAGAAAAAAGTACGCACATCAGCATGTTGCAGCCACTATATGGTCTCTGCACTCTGTTTAATGGAAACTTTACTGCAGTAAACTCACTATATTTTTTTTCTCTGTAACATGGTATTATTCTATAACAAGAAGTTTTCTGCCATGGAACATGCACTATGAGTAGAACACCATGGCCCCAAGCTGTGTGACTCGGCCAACGCCCGATATTATGATCTTCACCCACACTAAAATGGTAGGGGGGAGAGACTAACAAACTTTTCTTTTCTTTAATTATCTCAATCAGTTGCCTTCCATCTTCTATAGTGACATGGTATGCGAACATCAAGTGATTGGGCTGGTTTCTGAATGTTCTTGTTTTAAGTCACAACACTCATAACAGCTATACCTAAGTAGATGACTTTAATATGAAATACTGCTCTACAATATCTTATTATGTGGTATAATTGCTGACAAAATGCTTTTGTTTGAAGACAGGAAATGATATACCTGACACTTAGTCTTTCCAATGCATAAGCAGCGGCTTCTCTAATGAGCATATCAGTATGCTTTAGTAACTGAAGTAGAGGTTTGACAGCTCCAGCTTCCTTGAACGAAGAATGCATGTGTTCATTTATCGACGCATCACCAATTGCTTTAGCTGCCTTTGCAATTGCAGAAGCATCTTCAAGACCAATGATTAAAACTAACCGTGCAATACCATCTACCCAAGGTAGAATGGTATAGACAGCATCTTTTTGAGATCCACTGGATTGTTCCTTTCCTTCATCATCCAACTCAATAGCACCAATGCGTGCGAGAAATTGCTGATTTGAACGACCTATCATAGCATTAATTTTAGCTTCATCAGGCTCGGTTTCCTTCTCGTCAACACTCAGACCAAGAAGCAATTCAGTAGCACCATATTTTGAAGGGCGAGAACTCCGCTGGATCTCAGAGCCATCAGGGAAAGAGGGCCATGAATGTGGAAGAGGTCTAAATGCTTTATATGCAGCTGAGCCAATCAGAGGAACCCGGACTAGACCCTCTTCTATTATAAGGTTATGATAATATTCATCAGCGGATAGTTCCAAGAGTGAACTTTTAGCTTCCTTTCTGATAATCTTATAGTCATCCTCTTTGTTTTGCAAAAGTTGAACCTACAATAACCCAGAGGATTGTGGTGGAGTTTAAATCATATGATACAAGCAGGGTTTTAGAATGAAGGTAGGAACTTGATGCAGATGTATTGAGCATATAATTGGAAAAGTACTTCAGAAGAAAATATTATCAATTTATCCTTGGTTAGCAAGTGTCAGTCCAACGATTCCTTATTTCCTTTCTATGTAAAAAAAGGTTGTTACATTACACGTAGGAGTTTGAATTTATTGAATAAATGATACAATCATACAAGTAGAAATTGTGTTTTTACAATGAAAGGTAGAAACTGGAGCATATTGAACAGATAACTGTAAGCATACTTGATCAGAAAATATTAGCAATATATCCATGATTAGCCAGTTTTACTCCAATGATTCATAATTCCTTTCTACACAATCAGATAGCAATATATAGAGCAAGCTTTTAGCAGCATTTTTTTGGGGAAATCCATCTGTAGTATTCCAATTTATGTAGTATTTTTGCTGTCTGATCAATAAATATTTAAATTTTAAACTTGTACTGTAGTCTCAACCTCAGATTATAAACTTTCTGAATTTTGTGATTCATAACTAAATTGAAAGATCTTATTTTTAATTGGCACTTACTTCTGTCTGAATTCTGAAGAATCAATCAATTCAAGAGTTAGCAAATATTATGATGACCCCATACAATTTAACAAAAAGGGAAATAAAAACAGACAATAGGTTGAAGATGTAATCATGAAAGGAAAACCAAATAAAAGGAATGATGTTACTGGTGATTGACTAATCAGACAACAGAAAAGCATGCCAAGAAAGAAATAAATGTATTCCAAGGTTCCACATGCACCAAAACAATTTAGTCACCAAAATCTAAAAAAAAAAGAAAAAAAAAGAAAAGAGGTTTGGAGAACTGGAGAAAACAATGATTTCATGACTGCATGGTTGCCATAAAATAAGCACCAGATAAGCTTGGAAGTTCAAACAGCAGCACTGTTAGTTGTACTGTATGGAAATTATCACCAATACATAAAGTTGTGCAGAGGAAAAAAACTACTACTATTTCACATTGATATTGTGGACAGACCATCTAAACATCCAAGTGCACCAATGGTTCAGCAAGGGATTTTAGAAACTGCATGAGAAATTTCAATAGCACACTATGTAAGACCTAATCATGATCAATATTTTATGATAAACAATTGGCTTGTAAATTGATTTATTAACAGAAATTGATTTGAAAATATTTATGTGTTGGTACAAGTGTGTTGACTAATATGGATCAGGTTGTGATATTTGTGCCTAGAAACGGTTGGTTTATTTCTATATGTGCAAGTGACTTGGAGATCAATATCGGTCAACGGTGGCGGGATCATGACTAGGCTTAGAGAGATGCTAAGGTCCAGACAAGGATGTCGGGTGACTATTAAATACAAGGTGACATACGGTGAAGGAACATCGTATGAGGATGAATGTGTAACAGGCTTCACATATTATATGTGCAAGCGTCTAAAAAATTAGAAGGAAAATTGGATGAAAATCAGAGATTAGTTGATGAAGAAATAAAGAAAAAGAGAGAGAAAAACTTGCTACAGTACGCCGAGGTACTGTAGCATGCATGGAGTCTGTACATGCAACGTACATTGCATGTGTACGTACATACGTCTCTGGTGGGCCTGTTGGCCTATGCGGCAGCCTTGTACATTCGTGTGGACCGACGGATTTTGAGTCCATCAGTGCAACGCGAGTTTGTTATAGATAGAAATTGATTTTGGAGATAATTCTGGAGAGATGAGTCCTACTAGGATTCTATTTCTTGTTGGTCATGGACTTTTCGCTATAAATAGATAGCGAGGGTATACCCACGGTTAAATTTAGATAATAGAAAATTAGAGGTTTAGAATAGTTTTCGATTTTAGATCAAAAATTTTGAGATGAGTGTTATTGGTGCACTTTGTAAATACTAGTTGATACAATAAAGTTGAAATCGTTCAATCTACATCTTTCTGTTTTCATCTACCGGTGTTTCTCTGGGTTCCAACAGTCTAATCTGCGGCAAAGGAGCAGTGCGATCGGAGGTAGCAAGGTTCTATCAAGTTCATCGGTTAAGGTAATCTTTTATGCCGCAAAAGATTTATGAGTTTTGGTTTTTCCTACCATTCATCCCCTCTCTGGTGGGTTCATTTGATCTTGTTCGATCCAACACACTACACATATGACAACTTAGAAATCACCAAACTTCTTTAGTTAACAGATCACAAAAGGTTCATAGGTACATATCATGGTATTGCCATAGAGCATTAGCTTTATTAAATCCTCATTTGATAGAGGCGTGTTTAAATAGGTTCCTAGAACATTTGGGTATTTGCATCCTTACATCGCCTAACTTAATACATATATTTGTGTCTGATTGCCTACAGTTAGCAAAATTTGATATTACCTTCATTTCACATTATAAAATGTTCTGACCATTCATATGGATGCTAATAATCTAGACACATATATAAAACATATTCATTAATCTATAGATGAATCTAAGTAAGGCCAAAACAACTTATAATATAGAACGAACGAGTACTAATTAATTGAAGGCCCACCTGTTAAAAAGCAATAAACTAATGCTAATAGCATTTGACGAGTAACGGAGTAAGAAATAAAAATAATTCTATAATATTTCGAAATTTTCTACATAGTTTTGTAGCTGTCAAAAGTTTAACTTGATATAGGCATGTGCAGACTGCAGACCAGGACTAGTTTGTCAATATATCCATGATTAGCCAGTTTTACTCCAATGATTCGCTAATTCCTTTCTACACAATCAGATAGCAATATATACAGCTAGCTTTTAGCAGCATTTTTTTTTGGAAATCCATCTGTAGTATTCCAATTTATGTAGTATTTTTGCTGTCTGATCAATAGATATTCAAAATTTTAAACTTGTACTGTAGTCTCAACCACAGATTATAAACTTTCTGAATTTTGTGATTCATAACTAAATTGAAAGATCTTATTTTTAATTGGGACTGACTTCTATCTGAAGAATCAATCAATTAAAGGGTTAGCAAATATTATGAAAATGAACCCATACAATTTAGCAATAAGAGAAATATAAACAGACAATAAGTTGAAGATGTAATCATGAAAGGAAAACCAAATAAAAGGATCGATGTTACTAGTGATTGACTAATCAGACAACAGAAAAGCAAGCCAAGAAAGAAATAAATTTATTCCAAGGTTCCACATGCACCAAAACCATTCAGTCATCAAAATCTAAGAGAGAGAGAGAGAGAGAGAGAGAGGTTTGGAGAACTGGAGAAAACAATGGTTTCATGAGTGCATGGCTACCATAAAATAAGCACCAGTAAGCTTGGAAGTTCAAACAGCAGCACTGTTAGTTGAGATATATTACTGTACGGAGATTATCACCAATACATTAACTCTGTGTAGAGGAAAAAAACTATTACTATTTCACATTGATATTGTGGACAGACCATCTAAACATCCAAGTGCACCAATGGTTCAGGAAGGATTTTTAGATATTGCATGAGAAAATACAATAGCACACTACACATACAACAACTTAGAAATCACCAAACTTCTTTAGTTAACAGATCACAAAAAGTTCATAGGAACATATCATGGTATTGCCATAGAGCATTAGCTTTATTAAATCCTCATTTGATAGAGGCCTGTTTAATTAGGTTCCACTCAAGGGGTATCATCCTTACATCGCCTAACTTAATGCATATATTTGTGTTTGATTGCCTACAGTTAGCAAAATTTGATATTACCTCCATTTCACATTATAAAATGTTCTGACCATTCATATGAATGCTAATAATCTGAACACATATATAAAACATATTCATTGATCTATGGATGAATCTAGGTAAGGCCAAAACATCTTATAATATAGAACGAGTGAGTACTAATTAATTGAAGGCCCACCAGTTAAAAAGCAATAAACTAATGCTAAAAGCAGTTGACGAGTCAGAAATAAAAATAATTCTACAATATTTCGAAATTTTCTACATGTTTTTGTAGCTGTTAAAAGTTAACTTGATATAGGCATGTGCAGAATGCAGACCAGGACTAGTTTGTCAATAAATAAGATATCACTTACCAATTTTGGAATAACACCTGCTTCAACCAGAGCTCCGTGATTTGAACGACTTAAAGCTAAATTTGATATAATACCTGCAGCAGCTTCTTTGACTTTAATATCTTCATCATCTAGAAATCTAACAATTCGTGTTAGGATATCGCTTGACAAAATTTTGTATCTCAAATTTTCATCAATAGAAAAGTTCCAAATGGTACACAATGACTGCTCCAACATCTGCAACAGAACAACATTATTTGCATAAGAAATCAGGTAATTCAGCATTCTTCCTAAACAATAGAACATCTCGCCTATAAAACATGCCATTCATGATCATGACAGCAGTCAGCGGTCCTTTTGCAGATAACATTGAAGGACAAGAACATGGCTTGCTGGTGGTTATGTTTGCAATTACCTCTGGAGTTATCGTGGATTTACAGAGAAGCCTAAAAATTTCCTCCATTGCACCACTCTCGACAGCCACATCCCTGTATACCTTCACTGAAGTTATATTACGCACAATTCCTGCAGCTGCTTCACAGGCACGAGGAGAATCCGATTTTAGGAGGCTGACAATTAGGACAAGACAACCATGGAATTGCATTATCTCATCAATGCACTTCCGTCCACCAAGGGAGTATTGCCAAATTGTGTAAACGGCATGTTCCCTATCACGAGGATCATTGTCCAACCCTAGCATTCGAACAAAGAGGCCAATATATGCCGATCCTGTACTGGAGGTGCTCTCAGAACTATCAACATCCTGACAAAACAAAGCAAATAAGCAATGTAATCGAAGTTCCAGAGCGACTGTTTCCTGTAAGCAATGTTTCCTGTAAACAAAGTATCTGCTGGTCTGCTGGAAACACATCATATATGAGAACAATTAAAGTAGGTCATGTAGAAGTACTGGAACATACATGGTTGGCAAGACAAAAGACAACAGAAGGGTTTAATTTCCTATTAGTTGCACTGGATCCTACACAAGTTGAACATTATTGAAGGTCACCATTCCTAATCAACATAACGAAATATTTCTCATACGTGAGCACTAATCTGGTGTTGTCTGGATGAGAACTAAGCAATATTCTGTGCAAAATTTCAATGGCTGGTTCTACCAACAATCAGCACAGCTGCACAGCCAGTCGGCTGGGCGACGGCCGGGCCGTGTCATCAGAGTTGACCAGCCAACCATTCCCACACGACACGAGAAGTCTGTATGCTCTAGCGCAGAACCATTCGACACGAAACCGAGCGAGCAGACATGGAACATTTCGCCATCACCCAGAAAATCACTTTGGAGCGTTCGAAGGTGGCGGTCCTGACCCGACGCACCTCGACTCCTCGAGTCGAGGGCGGTGCATCCAGCGAGGGGGGCAAGCTACCTCACCTGTCCTGCGCCCCCATCTCCTGGCGCGAACGCGCCGGCGAGGACGAGACGGCGGCCGCCGCGGCGGTGGCCGACGCAGGCGGGGGCCGCGAGGGGCCGGTGGCGGTGGAGCAGGAGCTGGAGGTGGAGGTGGAGGCCGAGGTGGTGGTGGTGGTGGTGGTGGTGACGCCGGAGGAGGAGGTGGGACGGGGCGGGAGTCGGCGGCGCGGCGGCGGCGGCGGCAAGAGGCGGCAGCAGCATAGCGAGCGGCGAGGGAGCTGGACGGAAGGGACTGAGGGAGAGAGCGTTTCGTGTCGTGTCGCGGCGATAGGATTTTGGAACACGCGAGCGCTTTCTCGAACTAAGGTGTGTTTGGTGGTACTATTTTTTATTTTTAGAGATACGGTAATCTAGTTTTATATTTGGTTACGATTGACGGGATGATTTAATTTTTTTGGATGGATGAGGATGGATGGAATGAACATATTGAATATATCCTCATCCATCCGTTAGATCTTATCGTAATTAATTAATTCATATTTTGTTATTAAGATACATATTTTGTTATTAATTGCTTTATCATAGATCTTATCATAATTAATTTAAATTACCAATAAAATAGTTAACACTAATTTAAACTTGATAATTGCTAATTAATAACAAAATAAACTAATTATCACTAATGATCATGGTTAGTGAGGGTGGATGAGCTCATCCGGCCAATTTGACCGGATACACCCATCTAGCATCTTCGTGGAATATTCCCCATCTGAGCCACCATATCTAGTTTCGCCCACGAACCAAACGCACCAAAAACCTGGATGATCATCTCTCATCCAATCATATCCCACCAACCAAACACACCATGACTGAACAATTTCGCTCGAGCTTACACTACGAGAGGAACAGCCAATTTGGGCTGTGGGCTGTACGGCCTAACCGCTTATATACAAATTTAATCATCCGTACTATTATTTAGATATTTACCTAAAATAATTTTATATTCATATTAGTTACGTATCACCCTATTCATATATATTTTATTAATATTTTGTCACCACCTCTACTCACGTTGTTATTGATTTCTTCTTTTGTAATTGGTTATTGAAATATGGAAAGAGAAAAGAGAACATATATATTTGGAGTTTTTCTTTCCAATATAGATGATGGTATATTTTTGGAGGATGTGACTAAATATCTGTTGGACTAATATTTCCCGCTCACACACTTTATTTTCGGGACTGGATGATGGCATATGGTATCTGCTAGAAATGCTCTTAGACTGCCTTGCTTAATCACAGTTCTTGTTTTACGCAATTGCATCCAAATTTGCCTGATTTCGGGCAGGTTCAGTTTGCTACCAAAATCAACCATTTTAAATATTGGTATTGTTAAAGTTTTAGTATGTAGCAAACTAAACTAAACTTACCATCCATCATTACCAATAATTGCTAATTCTAGAGAGTTCCACTCACAAAACTATGCAAAAATTTGGTAAGGTGTCAAACTAAATACAATCTATATATCTTAACCTTGCCAAAATTTTGGCAATGTCAAATTTTGGATTTTACTTATTTGGGTAACAAACTAAGCATGTGTAATGACCCTAAATTTTAATTTGATTCGCCGCGTGGTTGACAACCTAGTTATAGTAAGCACTGTATTGTGCTGAACGACTAGTTGTGTCATGTGTGGGTTTGGATTTCGCGCTAGAGGATCGATTCATATGCATATATCACAATACAAAACACAATTAAAACACATCAGTGAATTCTTTATTTATTCACATATACATTATACAATGTTGTTGCATACATCAATTACATCTCATACATTATTCATCTAAAAATAAGAATGGTAAAAATTAAATAAAAATGTTGGTGTGATCTGTGGCCACATCAATTACACCTAATTGCAAAAGAAAAAAATTAGAGTTGCTGAATGTCACATATTTTTGCAACCAAACCATTCTGGGGCACAAAACTAGTGACATTAGCCATCTCTTAACAATTTACAAAACTATTTATTTTTCAAGTAAACTCTGAGTTTTTGGTCAATTGAAAATCAGTCCCTAAACTCAAAGTAATCTCCATATTTCCAAAGTATGTGGTGCTATAGTGTAAAAGTTACAAATATCTATATTTTTCACCAAATTTGAATTAAATTGCAAATCTAGAAAATTTTGTTGTCTCTACACCGAGTAAATCATGCTTAGGTGTCAAGCTGGGAAACCACCAGCAAAACATAAGCAGGTGAGTCACCAGTAGTTATCCCTACCCTTAGGATAAAAACCATTTCAGAGTGAAACTGAGTCTCATTTTCTCCGTAGAACCAAACCAGCTAGCAAGAAGAACCACCATAACCAGAGAGTTAGTGAGGAGAGGAAAAATACAAGAGGGCAAAATCAACCCACATCAGGTGGAGCAGGGGCTCCACCTCCACTAGGAGCAGGTAACCTAGCTCAAGGAGGAGAAACTGATTCAAACCAACTAATAGAAGCTGCTGTAGAAGCAAAAGAGGGATTTAGTCGTATATTTTTAGAACCAGTGAACAATCAACAAAAAGGTAAATTAGATCAAGAGTTTAGGAGAGAGTAAATAATGTATGTATTATATTTCATGGTCATATGTAGTAGTAATTTCATATTTTTAGTCATGCAAGCATCATCCATGGCATATAATCATGACTAGAAATCAAATTAGTTTCAAATCAAGAATCTAGAGATCACCGTATTTGCATTACAAGTTACAGTAGCACACATCCAATCAATATTTTTGTTGTGAGACGGTATGAGGAATAGAATAGAGAAATAGAAAGGAAAAAAAATAAACCTGGAGTTACTGCTGAGGGTTGTTGTCGCCGGAGTTGCCAGGTATTGGCCATCTCTACGGCGAGCACCACAGCAGCTGAGGACCAATAGCCATGGAGGAGGTGATGCACAATTTTCCTGGGAAAGAAGTAGGGGTTGTAGAGGATGGAGTTGAAACAGGAGGTCGCCGGAGCGATGACAGTTTTTCTCGGTGAATCTGGGGAAATCCAATCGCTGTGGGGGCAGCTGCTAGGGAGGTCGCCGGAGTGAGACGTGGCAGCCGGAGTGAGGGAGAGCGTCGGCGAAGGCGGTGCTGCTGGTTGGCTTTGCGGCACAGAGAGAACGTGAGAGAGAGGACTGAATGATAGAAGAAGAAGAGAAGAAAGGAAGTGGGTTATTGGGCTGTACTGATCATACCTGGTTCCAGAAAATCAGTTTTTGGTTTTAGCTAGATTAGAACGTGAGCAAATACATATGGCATATAGATTGATGTTTCAAAATTCTGGTTTTAAGTGTAAAAATAAAATCTGAACAGAGCAAAACAAATTTACATACTAGTATCTGATCATTATATTCACTATATAAAATGCATCATTTATATGCATTTCATGCGGTAAATTATGTGTTCGAAATACGTCTTTATTCGGACTTTCGTTTTTTTTTAGAAATTCGAGTTCATGAGGAATCATCTGTTTTGACTGAATCTGAGGGTATTCGTGGTGTTTTCTATCCAGGCAAGTTCAGCTCTTAATCATATTGTTTAGTTATTTCAAGTATTTGCAACCTATATAACTCTCACCGTTGCATAGAAAACCAGAAAATTTATTTTTGAATGTTAATATTGTGCATGTGAATCTATGGATCAGTTCTTTGGTGATCTTGATAATTGGCAGCCTGAACTTTGTTGCTGTGCGGTTCAACTGTATATGCTTAACATCATAAGGTTAATTAACAACTGAAATAAGGTATGCAAGCGTCGTAGCAATCGTGTCGACCATATGACCTAGAATGGGACGGGCTGGCTTAGTAATACTTTCTTAATGACTTTATCCTGTGGGCTAAGGACTTCTATGAACCCCGTGAGTGTGGGCTAGCGATGAGGATTGCTGTTGTTGCAGAATCCGACTAGATGATGTGGATTGCAGTTGTTGCGGGATCCGATGATTGATTTGCCATTGTTGCGGGAATCACCAACAGAGATAACTGACAGATGGGATTGATGAAAAGCTCGTGATCTTAACCTTGCCGGTACACAATGTGCAGTGTGTTTAAAGCACCGATGGGCGTGGGCATTAAAAGGTTTAAGACGTCTGTGGGTACAGCGACACACCTCTACAGAGTGTATTGAATTGTGATATGTCACTCACTGTTTCGGGTAAAAACTGTGAACACGGCAGGAAAGGAACCTATCGGAGATTCTACCCTGTGGTACCTCATGTGCAGTAGAATTTCAAATTAAAATTGGAGATTTTAACAAGGAATGATTGCAAAAATTATTAGGAATTCCTTGAAGAATCTTGGATTCTATAGATAGTTGCATTCACATATTTTCTTGCTATTGTTGGACTTGTTGAGTACCATTTGTACTCATCTCCTATGTTAATTCCTTGTATATAGATGTTGAACCGATAGAATCGGTTGAACAAGAATATATGGTTGAAAGTGAAGGAACCCAAGTCATGAATGACAACTAGGAATGACTCTATAATGATGCTGAGACTGACTATGATAATTAGTGTATAATATGCACGGTTAATTTAGTGTAATTAGTGGTTATAGTAGTAGCAAGGGCAGTTCTAGTACTTGTAGTAGTAGCAGGAACGTTAAAATTGGGTAGTTTTAGATCTATAGCAGTACTTGTGCTTGTTTAGTGTTCTGTTGTTTTTTTGGCCGAGCTTTTGGTGGTTGTGTTTTTATTCTTGTTGTTATCGTTTGAGGCTTGTCTTGAGTTGTATCTATTGTATTGTAATAATCGAAGTCATTATAATGTTTCTGCTATGCTACTCTGATGAACATATGTCTTGATAAATGGTGTTTATCGAGTAATGTGTCATAGACTGGTATTCTACCTTTTAGAAGTGGAATACGTGGGTCTCTTCAGTATGCCCTTCACTTGTTATTGTGAAGTTGTCACCGAAAATTTGCAGAAGTATGATTAGAATTGTTATTGCATAGCACCCTTGTACAATAGGAAAAAAAAGGCAAATTTGTAAATGTCGTTTGTTTGGTCAATCTCATAAAAGAGGAAATTTATTTCATATTATGAGTTTGTTATATTTCAATGATTTGTTAGTAACATTGTCACTTTATATATTAATATTGCATGCCCGTTCGTTAGAATAAACTAAATCTCAATCTTCAGCGAACCTCACTTCGACACCGCTAATCGGGCCAAGATGTGGGCGATTGTGCGATGCCGAGGATTTTTTTTTTCGTTTTTTTCTGTGCATTTTTTTCGTCCCCGTTAGTTTTTTATTTCCTTTTTGCGTGATGTCGAAGATTTTTGTTTTTTCCTTTTTTGCATTTTGCTGTGTGTTGCTTTTTCGGGCATGCACGCACGGCACTAGGTTGGGGAGTACGGACGGACGGCACCTGTTTTAAAGTAGTTTGTCAATCGTTATATAATCTATCATTGGATCATAATTAAAAAATACAAAAAACTCTCTTAGATAAATGCAAAGCTAATGGTTAATTTATAATCTTAGAAGTTTAAAAAATATGAATTTTTTATTTAGCCTTCTCGCACGGCGTAGAAGTTTATGTATACACTTCAATAAAGTTGTTTTTCAAACAAAAGTATATACTATGTTGTTATAATGGATAAATTATATTTTACAAACAAAAATAAAATACATAAATATTAATTATTATAGAAAGTAACAATATCAATGGAAAATCATTGAATGGACAAACTTAATAGCATGGAGTAGATTCTCTCTTCATAAAACTATTGATATTTTGATAAACTAAACATTTTAAGACTATTATCACAAAACTATGAGAGAATCGACACCATACCATTATTAAGGCCACGTTCGGCGCCGGGGATAAGTTATCTAAACCCTCTCATTTTCCGCATGCACGCTTCCCGAACTATTAAACTGTGCATTTTTTGAAAAAAATTTATAGAAAAGTTGTTTTAAATATCATATTAATCTATTTTATATTTTTAATAATTAATAATTAATTAATCATGTACTAATTTATTATTATGTTTTTCGCCGGATAACTAACCCTCCTCACCCCCACTCGCGGCCTAAGTTTGTTCTAGTTTAATAATTTACTATTGTCAGAGTGTGAATTCCTCGAGCAGAAGATTGTAGGACCCCTTTTTGTGTTCAGCACATGGAGTGTAGGAGAAGTCACTAGTTCAAATTCAGTGGGTGTTGTAGTAAATGCAAGGATAAATCACACAAACAAAGCAAGTACATAAGTTTGAGCAGCACGAAAGTATAATACCCTACTCCTATATATTATTTTATGGATGGTGTGTAACATGAGTAATGAGAATGAGAGGGTCTCTACCGGCGACTAGAAGTTTCCATTCCCTATATCCTAAACACTCTTGACTCAACGTTTCTACCAATTATCTTCTTCTTCGTCTAGCTCTTGATCACTCCTTACTCAAGCTTATGTTTGGCTACCTTCTCTCCTAAGGTGAAGGAGTTTGTGTTTGGGAAAAGCTTCAATGTCCATAGGCGAAGGTGTGGCATCCAAAGAAGGTAGCATGTAGAGCTTGTAGCTCTAAAATTTACCGAGGGGGAGAATGAAAGCGCAGGGGGAGGGGAGTTTACCCCCTAGCCTTATATAGGGTAAGAAGCTCAAACATCGACCAACTGAGGAGAGCCAAATGTCCCACCGAATGCCAACGGTCGCCCAATCATAAGCCACCACGTCACCTGTTACCATTCAACTAATAATTTCAGGTGGCATGAACGACACGACTATACAAAAATGTGAAAAATCAAAACTGTTAAAAAAAGTCTCCATCAAGATGTGCGCCCCACGAGGCAAGATAAGGACGAAGAGATAGCCTACATAGCATCAACCTTCAACCACTAGACTAGTGGAAGCAAGAAACTCACAAGAGCATTCAAACCACACGATCCTTCGCCGATAACATATTCCTAACCTAGTCATCTCCTAACAAAGCAAGATCACCCGAAGGGGGAGAAGGGAACTGGATTGAGAAGCTAAGCCCAAGTCAAAGCAAAGACCCTAGAGGGAAAAGAGTACTGATGGTGAAGCAAGCATGGCTTGGTCAAAGGTTGTACTTAGAGGTTGAAAGCTTCGATGAAGCACGATTTTGACAATTCTCAC
Source organism: Oryza brachyantha (assembly GCF_000231095.2). NCBI lineage: Eukaryota > Viridiplantae > Streptophyta > Magnoliopsida > Poales > Poaceae > Oryza > Oryza brachyantha. Next base: position 14,052,123 of record NC_023163.2, on the reverse strand, counting down.
GAGTCAGCCTTACATGTGAGGAGCTTGTTGGAGGCTAAGCTTAGGCCTACTAGAGTTCTCAGGCAAACTAGGGTGGGAAGTGGCCTAGTGAGCCTCCAGGTTGAAGGGGCTTTGCCTAGCGTAGCCTTCATAGGGAGTACCTTCAACCGCCAAATACAAGCTAGCCTAGTGGATGGAGACACATTGGGCGAAGATGGCTGGAGGGCCTTAGGCAGGGCCGACTTCAGCAAAGAGGGAGAAGGAGGTGGCCCATCTGGACCCATCAAGCATGTAGTTATTGGAGTTGGCCCAAGTAAGCTTGCACCTATGTAAGATCCTCTTGTACCAGTAGAAGTGTCCATGTGAAGGGAAGAATCTTGTAATCAAACATATAGCTCTAGCATCTTCACTTATAGTGGATGTAAATAGACCCTAAGTGGGTTGTAATATGGCATAACTCATGTAATACTTCAAAATTCATGTATCTCACATTGTCTCTTTCATCAACATTAATAGAAGGCATAAAAGAGTCACCGTCTATTCTCAAAATTATCACATTAATTAAAAAGATGAACACCGATTGATTATGGTGGGTCTAGATGTACGAAGTAGATTAATTGATATTGTTTTATGCATATTTTTAGTGATCCAAAAGGCAAGGCTGAAAAATAAACTTCGATGAAAATACCCTAAAATCAACTCCAAATTTAAGGTTAAAAATTAAAATTTTGACTTATAAACATAAACACAGGCAAAAAAATAGGGGGGGTGTCAGTGTTAAGCTACCAATTGGTTTCCTGATTTATATTCTAGAAACCATTGTACGTTGTATGGTATATATCTCCTTGAAGATCATAAAGTTACTCATGTAACTCATATACAACATATATTTGCAGGAGCAATTTTACAATCCTGGAGTAGGTACTGAGAGGTATCAAAATTTTAGTATAAAATTTAATACCTCCTAGTGCCTAGGTATCAAGAGGTACCAAAATTTTACGTTGAACTTTTGGTACCTCCTGGTACCTTCTCAATGACGGTAAAATTGCTCTATTTGCAGATATGAAAATAGAAGTAATATTCATATATTTGTCATGTTGAATTCCATCCGAAAAGGAATTACATTTCCCAACTTCAAAGTATGAAGGAGTTCGAATTTTAACTTACTCCAACTCTCCAAGACCGCCTAAAACTATCTGAAATAAGACCTCCTTAACCCTTTGGCCCACACGTTAATCTCTATTTCGCTCCTAGTCGTCAGCACGCATGCTATACTTACCTGAATATAGGTGCAGCCAGAAAAAAAAAAGAAGCCAAGAATATGGATGCAACCAGAAAAAGAAAAGAGCCAAGTCAGCATGTGAGCGTACACCATGCCGGTTTCAGGGGCAAGTGGTCTTTTTCAACCATTTTCGACAGTGAAAGTTGATGTTTTTGAGTTGCAGGTTATTAAAATTCAAGCTCAGGCCATATGTTGCAAATTTCTGTAAAAAATGGAGAGCTTCTCCAATTCTCTTCTTTTTTAAAGTAACTGGAGTATTAGATTAAATGCCTTCCAATATTATGGAATTCCACCACCTTTTATCGTAACTGGAGGTTTAGGTGCACAGAACTTCTATGTTACATTGTATACTAGCAGTATAAATGATCCAACGGTGTAGATTGATGTGATTTTACACTTTTATTGGATTACATTATAAAAATTGAAAGAGCAAATTTGCCTTTTGAATGTTATTCTCTTGGGATAATTTTGTGAATTCAAACCACATAGGGTAGTAGCAGACATGCTATCACCACACATGCCATCGTCTCCTGCTGTTAGGCATCTCGAAGTTGTGTTGATTTCATCATTGGATTAAAGCCAAACCATCAAACTACTAAAATAATGTATTCTTATTTGTGGTAAATTCTAAATATATCATTGTTTACTGGTTGGAAGGCCTCTGGTTCCTCCTCATGCACCATGCACACCTGCAGCAGAGCAGTTCTTTCATTCAATCTTTTGATAAAACTGAAGTTTGAAACACATATCTGTTCTTAATGTTCATCAGCTCAGCTCCAACGCGAGCCAAAGGAAATGGCAACACGAGCATGCATCCTGTTACGAAATCAGATCGAACACCTCACATCTCTGCAATATAGAAAGTATAAAAGAAAGACAGTAGGAACACAGATCCATTCATCAACACAAGATTTGGCAGAGATCAATACATGTATATATCTTTGGGTCCAATGAAACAGTTGGTGATTAATTTACATCAGCAAAACGGAAACCAATCCCTAAATTGCAACGCTGCAAGATCATCATCGATCATCAATCCGATCGGCACGCCCACCGCAGGAGGCCGCTGCTAATTACATCCACATTTTGGAGCTAAGCCTTCACCGGGTGTACGTGATCATCACGAACCTATATATGATAATCACTTGCAACAGTCAGCACAAAATTACTTCGCTTAATTATTCGCCTTTAATCCGCCCCAATTCTGCACTCTTTGTCATCTATGTTTACATCAGCGGGAGGAGGAGGAAGAAGATGGTTAGGGACGGCGACGACGACGACGACGACGGCGGCGGCGGCGACCATGGCGCGCGGCTATATGAAGAACAAATCAAGATTCATCAAGAAATGGTGCTCATTGGTGCATCTTGGCCGGGGGCGCAGGGTAGCCGACGGGCACGACGTAGGGGGCGTGGCCCGGCGGGAACATCACCGGGGTGCCGACGGCGGCGGGGACCATGTGGCCGGCGGCGACGGGGTGGCCCATGGGCGCGGCGCCGTACATGGGCATGGGCGGGCCGGCCGAGGGGTGCTTCATGCCTGCGGGGCCGAGGGCGGCGGCGGGGCTGCCCGTGGCCTGGCCGGTGATCGGGCCCTGCTGCGCCGCCACCTCGCCGGCGGTGACGCTGGTGATGTCGTGGATGCTGGAGCGGCGGCGGTCGCGGTTCATGGAGTTGAGGCGGATGAAGTACTTCTGCGCGTGGCTCGCCACCTGCGTCGGCGTCCGCGAGATGACGAAGTTGCGCGAGATGCTCCGCCAGTCGCCCTTGCCGAACTTGTCCAGCCCCAGCAAGAACAGCCTGCACCGAGTCAATCGCATCGCCGCGCCGCCATGAATTCTCACGTCACGCAGCACAACAAGCTGTTCGCCATGGATTTGAGCTGTCGTGTATGTACCTGTGCTCTTCCTCTGTCCATGGGATGCCCTTGCGCCTCTCCTGCTCCGCCTTGGAGCAGCTCTTGCCGCCGTCGTAGCCACCGCCGCTCTTCCGCTCCTCACGCCGGTGACTGCCGCCTCCGCCGCCGTCCTTCGTCCCGCCGGCGGCGGCTGCTCCTCCGTCGGCCGGCGCGGCGGACTCCTCCCCGGCGTAGCGCGGGAGCGGGACGCGGCCGGCGTCGATAGCGGCCACATCCTCCACCAGCGCCTCGTAGTGCCGCCGCACCTCCTCCGCCGACCTCGCCCCGGGCACGCTCGCCGCGAGCGCCGCGAACCACGCGTCGCCCGGCGCGCCCTCCGCGGGCGGCGCCGCGCCCGACGCGAGCGCGTTCTCGAACGCCTTGTCGTCCTCCCTGGTCCACGTCGTCGGCGCCGGGCTGGTCATCGGGAGGGGTCCTCTCCTCTCCTCCCCGGCGGCGGCCGCCGGCGGTGAGGCGTACGAAGCAGGTTAGCGGCGGCGGCGGCGGCGGCGTAATTAAGAATGGCGGGAGAGAGCCTTATCCACAAGAGTGGTAGGGCGCAAACGAAACGGATATATACTGGTGGTTAGTATTTGGTTTTGCGGCTGGATTTAGTCGTAATCCTGTAAATATTAAGCCATCTACTACTACTATTTTGCTTTCTTTTTCTATTGTCTACCTCGTTTTTGCTGTCCAACAGATGGTAATTGGTAAATCATCACGCTATTAACTTTCGTATTATTTTAAAAATATATAATTATTAGTTATTTTTATGATTTATTTATTTCTAGAAACATTTCAATAATTATTTATATATTTTATAATTATATAAATTATTTAAATAAAATAAATATTTAAAATCTAAAAGTTAACGAAGTAAAGTAAAAGTTATAGAGGAAGTATATATTTATAAAAGACATATGGACATTTCATTTTGTTGACTTGGTTTGTTTTGGGTGCGTGAACGAGGTGCCGACCTTGGAAGTGACATATCTTACGGTGATCAAGAGTGAGTCGATGCATAAGTCAAACTACAAGATTAGATGCAACATTGATTGAGAAAAGGTGCCCGGAATGTTGAAAAAATAGTACCTATAAAAAATTGGTCATTTTGTTGCATTTACACTAATTTAAATTGCACGTAACTCATTCACCGTCTGTGGTGCAGCCGGTAGCGTGAAAAAAAATATAGTCATAAGTTTTATAGTAAAATAGGATAAAAACAAATACAACCGTTTTAAATTCATACTATTAAGCCTCTTTTATTGGAAAAAAAATACAGAAAGACTGAAATTGCTAGCAATAAATGTTGTACAGTAACTTCCTAGCTATGCACGGTTGAGAGAGACATGCATAGTGAAACATTGTGAAATCGACGTAGGTAGGAGTGGAACAGCCGATGGCAAATCAGTTCATTGTAAATGCAGAGACAGCACCAGGCATCAAACACAACACCACAAAACAACTCAAAAATTTACTTTACAGACATACACAAGAGAAGAACAAAAGCAAAAACAAAAAATGGTTAAAACACAAGCAGCATCACAAAAGTTACTTCGATAAGGATAGGGACACAAGGTTCCAATCTACCATCGTTGTCATGGGCAATGGACACACGAGAAAGGTGACCCAAAAGAAAAAGAAAGAAAAAAGAAAAGAAGAGAAGAGGAATAAAATGATTAAATTTGAAGCCAATGATCTCCGACTCTCCGAGCAGCGGAGTAGCCCCCCTCCTTTGGGATCATCCATGAGGTGACATGATCTCGCCGCCGATACAGCGATAGCGTCACCTTCGTCCGGTGTTCTTAGGTAGCTGCAGCCAGCTGCAGTCACAACACTACCACCACTAGCTTCAGATACTTGAGAGTGGTGAAAAGAAATTCAGTGATTTGGACACCCCAATACCATGGTGTGTCTGGACAGAATGTGACACAGTTCATCGGAGTGGATTATGAAATTTCTCTTTTATGAATTAGAAGTGTTGGGGGTTCTTTTTAAGGTTTGGTCACATGAATGGTCTGAATATTTTGTCCTAAAGAGGTGGTCAATTAGGGATACGATATGGCTGGCACGGGCACTAATATAACACAACTTCTTGATTTGTCCAACCACTAATAAACAGGGAAGAGAAAGAAAAAAGAAAATGACGGAGATGTTACATTCTATCTTTTTACTCCTGCTTATACTTATAAACTAAAATTTAAAATTTTAACATTAAATTTAGAGTTAGTTTTGAAAGAATTTTTCTCATTTGAAGTTTATTTTTCCAGGCCAATTTTAGATCATCAAGAATACTCGATACACCAGAGAAGGAAACGAACAGAGCATGACAGCCATCAGACAGTGCACATTATTACAAAATTGAAATGAACTAATTGAGTTGAGACACACTATAAATAATAAATTAATAATAATAGTAATCTAACTTAGTTACTGCTACGCAGCAGCCATGGACAAGTGGAGATACGGGGAGACGTGGGCGATTCTCCATTTCTCATTCCCCCCTGGGGGCACGCAATCCGCAGGCGCGGCCGTTGATTGGCTCGACCGCCTTTCCCCTTTTGGACGCTAGCTAGCTTAGCTTGCTCACCCACCACCATCTCGCTCTCGCCGACGACGCACCCATCGCTCGCTGTCCGGCGGGCGCGACACCCTCCTCGATCGATCGATCTCCTTAACCGCAGCGCGCGCTGCGCTGCGCCGCTCTGCTCGCTCGCTCGATCGCTCGGCCTCTTGTGCGATGGTTTTACAGTTTTACTGGCCTGGTGGCCACACGTAGGATTGAACTGATCAATCGAGGGGTTTCTCTTTTTTCGGTCTCCTTGGGCACGGGCACGTACCCCACCTGGATGGAGGCTGGTTGGCGGGGCCCTCGATCGATCGATCGAGTGGCTAACGACGGCACGGCTCATCGATCATATGCAAATGGTACTCTTATCTATCTACAAGGCTTTTCGAAATTGCTGCTCAGCTATTGTGCCTGTCGTGTGCTTGATGTGTCTAGGGTTTTTCCTGTTATGCCTGTCATGTGCTTGGCGTGCCTAAGGTTTTCTGAAGTGCAGTTACTATTGGTTACTACTGTCTATATTTCATAACATAAAACTTTCTAACATTTCCTAAACATATATCCAAATAATATATATTAATCAATAGATAAATATAAATATATCCAAAATTTTGTACAATATGAGAACATAGTATATTAGTAATAGCGTGGCAAGACAACTAATTAAATTCAAACAAATTCTAAAAATAAATTATTTTTAATTTTTTATATGGTGTATGGTTGTTTACCGCCGTTTCCACCGAGGTGTGGTAACCCTACCCCCAGTGAAAGAAAAACCCTCGAGCTGCCTATCAATGATGATTTTCGTTGTGCTGAATCCGGATTGCACCCTTAAAACTTTCATGTGCCTAAGTACGGGAATAATAAACGAGCACTTTATAATACTCGTCTGATGAAATTGTAAGAATAATTTTTTTTTCTAAAAACGACATATTATATTAAATAAGCTAAGCGATTGCAACCTATTATTAAATGCAAAGAAAAAAAAGGTAAATTTCACTTTGGACTCTCTATATCGACCAAGTTGCACATTTAATCACGGTTAGGTCAATTTTTAACCTAATGCTACAAATCTTTGTCATTCATAAGAATTTTTTCAAGAGGTTCGAGCGGATGAAAGTTTTCCTATGTTTTCTATCTATATCATGTAAGAAGAAAAAAATTTCTTTGATTTTCCTATGTTCATTCCTAAAAATCGATTAACTTTCAAAAGAATTCAATCCTTAGAAATTAGATTCTTTGTTTTTCCTTCAAAACGATTGACCCTTACCATTTAGACCACCAGTCTAGCTCTGCCAATCTGAGTGAGGAGTCCGTTACTACAAAATAATTTGGCAAAATTTGCTACAGAATATCGAAAAAACGTGTAATTAGTCAATGGACACCGTAAGATCATGAATTTGCTATAGGGCACCATAAAAATGTGGTAATTAGCTGGTAGACACTCCGCCTATTATTTTATTAATTTTGGAGTAAAAATAACGAGATTGCCCTCAGTGGCCAACCCGTTATGCCGACTGGGTCCGATCGAACCAGACCCAGTCGGTCTCGGTGCTGCACCACACCCAGACCATAGCCTACAAGGTGAATGAGCAGACGACGGTAGCAGGAACCTAGCTACGGCGAGGGTGACGGTGAACCGACCACCGAGGGCAATCTCGTTATTTTTAAAATTTTTAACTCCGAAATTAATAAAATAATGACCGGAGTGTCTATCAGCTAATTACCACATTTTTGTGGTGCACTATAGCAAAATCATGATCTTCCGGTGTCCACCAGCTAATTACACGTTTTTTCGATGTCCTGTAGCAAATTTTGCCAAATAATTTTCGCAAACTCCCCCTCATTAAGTGCACAGGTGGGACAAAAGGGCACCCACTCGTTCCCCAATGACTTGACTTACGATGACTAAATTATCCTATATGGACTCAGAAGCACATAATCCATTATAAATTAAAGAGAAAATCTATTGTATACCACCGACTTTGTTCAGTTACACGTTTTGCCACCAACTTTGTTCAATTCTATAATATAACATCGTCCTTTACTTAACTTCTCAAATTACCATCGCTGTCTAGTTAGGGTTTGTTAGTACTGTTCATGTTAATGATCGAAATACCCCTAGCACAAAAACATTCATTTTTTCCAAATATTCTGAAGTTTCATATTGTAAACATTATATGGTAAAACATATAAACTTTGGCCAAAAAGTTAGAACTTGATATTTCAGATTTTTCTTCAAATTTTGAAATTTTTTGATCTAAGGGTATTTCAGTCATTATAACAAAAACAAATAGTGCTAAGGAAGGATGATTGGACGGTGATGGTAAATTGCACTCCCTCCAATTTTTTTGTTTTACGCTGTTGACTTTTTGATCTATGTTTGACCCTTTATCTTATTTAAAAAATTTATATAATTATTGACTATTTTATTATGATTTGATTTATTACTAAAGTAACTTAAGTATGATTTATAATTTCGTATATTTGAACAAAATTTTTGAATAAGACAAAGGGCCAAACGTAAATAAAAAAGTCAATGACGTCAAAAAAAAAACCCGGAGGGAGTAGAAATTAAGCAAAAGTCAATGACATATTGTAGAACTTGACGAAATCAGTGGCAAATTATGGAATTAGTCTAAAGTCAAGTCAGTGGTACATAATGTATTTTCTTAAAATTAAATTATTGGCCCATGAAATTGTCCAACTCCATCATGTCCGAACATTATGGATCCAATCGGTGTGGAACTTCCTTGTTGCGTGTCATCCATTATCTTCATGCACCAAAGCTTGAGTATGACTGTTTCATCTCTTGATCGACTTTGACCTCGGAAGTCTATCCTAGTCTTTGTGTCTCGTCACTCATGATGATCACTGCATCACTTCTTATGCACATCAAAGATAGAGAAAATAAATAGTAGAAACAAGTTCTTCCTAATTTGCCACTAGTCCAAGAAGGAATCTATTTTACCAATTACTCATCACACATATCGCATGTGCTCTAATAGAAAACCATTTTGAATGTCTTCTACGACATGAAACTTAAGTGGATTCGATGTTCAGTGAACAAGGTCGGACAGTTCGGCCATTTAGATCTGTCCAACAACGACAAGACAAACACTAGGTTGGACTCAGGATGAACTATGCGACTTAACATAATCGGATTGTCCGACCTAGCCACAACTGTTTGACTCAATGTGATCACACGTATAAACTTGGTGGTATCACCCAGACAAAGCCTACGTTGCACTGTTGAGCCTCGGCCCGAACTGTCTAGCTAAAGTGATCAAGCACTCATACAGACTGTTAGGCTAGTCCAACTCATTTGTATGATCAACACATGATCACACCAGTGATTGAACTAACTAGATAGTATGACCATGTCTGGATTGTCCGACATGCACTTGATCAACACATAATCATTGTTGGATCAAATGGTCTAACATCATCTGAATTGTTCTATTTGACTTTGATCCTTAGCTAAATCAGTGCTTAGTCAGATAGTTCAGCATCACTCGGACTGTTTGACTCACTCAACCATAGAGCAAAGTAGGATTGGGCAGTTATAGGGTTTGCTTGAGCTTTTTGTGTAGGGTTTTGCTTGATCTTGTGAATAGTTTTAATACTTGCAATAGGGAATAAAGACCTAGCATGCATCACACCTAAACTCTAGTATGCAAGATACTTCAAGTTAATAAAAACAAACTCACTTCTTTATAATATGGACTTTTGTTTATAACTATTTGCATTCACCCTATACCTTGAATGCCTTTTTATATCGGGATTCTTCTGTATCTGTTGACGCGAAATTCACAATACAATCGTGTTAAAATCATGCTGGTACACGAAGGACAAGGAGACCTGCTTAACTCTAGTACATGCCCTATCAAATTGGGTTCGGGGTGTGTCAATTAGTTTGATCATGTAACTAACAAGATGAGAGTAATCAAATCAATTGGCTAAGAGGCCGATGATCGACAATATAATCGACCAATATTGATCGTATCTTGATAAGACGACAAAGAAGTTCATTGGTTATAAATGATATAAACAAATCTATATTGACATAGACTGTAATCCACCTGGGCTTAATTATTCATAAATTATTCTTTATTGATAGATTGGACCTAACCAAGACAAGATTAGATTGAAACTAATAAAGATATATCTATTAGATAGCTAAGCAAAACTTATTAATGAGTTGATACAATATAAACATGATAACTCATCAACTAGAACTCTGATGAATGTTACATAAGACCTATCGACTTACTAGATCTAAACTTATTAGCAACAATCCAATAGATCGGGCCTAACCGAGATAGTATAAAATTGCAGATAATAAGAGAAACCTATTAACCCAATAGATCAACACAAGTGTGATGGATATACTTGATCGGATCATAGGTCGAAGCGATGCGGTTTTAGCCAAGCCGATATATCAGATAACCAATTTCATCTTGAAATTAGAATATCGGACCTAACTGTGAAAGTTCTAATTTCGCTGATACAAAAGTGGTCAATGGTACTGTTAACGCTAGATTTTGGCAAATTACCGTTAAAGATTGAAACAAGACTAAAGAACGAATCAGACAAGAAGGGGCGCATCGGCTGGAGACAGAGGATTGGGTGTGGCATGGATGTAGCCGATAGAGTCTGAATTGGACATGAATTAGAGTCTGATTGGGCCCAGGGCTTAGAGATAGATTCGGTGTTAGTTGTGAGTCCGTGTAGATAAATTTGGCTTTATCTTAGAGTTTGGTTAGGATTTTTATATTTAATTAAAGTCCGAACACTACAAGTTAGTTAGTACCGGATTCTTATCCGGTTAGGTTAGTTAATACCCAGGGTTATAAATATGTGTGCCCGGGGTCCTCGTAAATCATCGTCAGATCAATCCAATTTGACATATCGCCTCAAAACTTTCGACTTTCTTGAGCTTTCGACGTGGGGTTTGTCAGCTTCACAATGTAAGTTCTTGTTTGTCAAAACCCGTCGATCAACTGGAACAAGACTGTCTTGGTTAAGTCTGATCTCCTGCCTGGTTGATCGACGGGCTGAGTTCTATTATTGCTTTAACCTCTTTTGGCTTGAAGTAGTAGTAGTTCTCGATCAAGTCCTTGCGGGTTCTCCTGTTTGATCTGTCAGTACGGCTTTGGTTAACTTGGTTCTGTCTCGGTTTGGTCCGATCAATCTGGTTAATTAGATTTGTGTTGTCAGATTAGGTCGAGCGCTCGTGAGGGCTTATCGCTGGAGTTCTAGCCAACATTATCTTAAGTAATCTGTTGGTTGGCTTGTTAACCTCGTCGATCTTCATATTCCTATAATTATATCGTGGTAGATTACATATTGTCTCGGTTAAGTTTGATCTATGTCATTTGGTGCGATCTGCTCATAAAGGTATGTCCGATCGGCTAGTTGTAATGGGTTGATTGATAGATTACGCTGGTTTGCTATCTTATTATTCGCATGCTACAATAATTAGCTGATCTCATGCATGATTATATTTGGATCTATATTGTCTCGATTAGATTCGATCTTCTATGTCTGATGTGTGCATGTATGCCGTTAATTATTATTGTTTTATGCTGGTAATTAGTATAGCCTTCCGGTTTATATTTAAATTCCACACCTAGTCTCCTATCGGCTGTCAATTTTACATGAGATGAGCACTGAATTGGTCCGATCGATTGATTATTCTTGAGACTGTCTCGGTTGGGTCCGATCTTTTAAGATTAGTTGGTTGGTTGGTTTGTTTAGTGCTTACCCTGTTCTTGACTCAGCCGATTGAGCATATTTACACTCACTATTATGAAATTCCTGTAAAGCCGATCGTATAGTTCATCGGCTAGGGTCCTAGCATGGTATCGGCTATTCGGCCGATAGTGATTTTAGGGTTAACTGTTTTTCCATGCTATATGTTGTCAGTTACAGGATCAAACTGATTGGCACGCCTAACATTTCTAAGAATTAGGTCCTGTACTGGAGTGATCTAAGATTGATTCCTAGGTCTACGTGTGTGATTGTTGATTGTCATTTTCAGCGTCAACAGGTACTCACTTTCTCACCAGAGATTAGACCTAACAATTGCAGGCCTGTTTAAAAAATAAGAATCATCGGGTGACACGATCGAACTCACGTACTGGAGGGCAGACCTTGCCGATGCAACCTAGTCGAGAGCCTTATCTGTCGATAACTATAACTAAGGTTGGCGATGCGCTAAAATATTGTGTATTGATTTGTGGAGATAAGTTACAGAGGCCCTGGGGTGTACATATTTATACCTGATACAAGTCCATATTGGATATGAGATAAGTCGACTTTGCTAACAAGAAAAGAAAAAGAACTAATCATGCTTAATTACGAGAGATATTTTAGGAAATTATAAAATTGACTTGTCATGGTTTTCATGATTACTTCTTAAACTCAGTCTTTCCATATATTGATAGACTTCTTTCCTTAACTGAATCTACTAAAGAATCATACAAAATTTTAGTGATAACAATATCTTTTTGAATCTATATCGACCATGGTCAATTGGGAGATCATTGGGTCATCGGCAACCTAACCTTTCTTAATTAAACTTAATACAAATGGTTAGTCGGATGATTATATTATCATTAATACCAAAACGACAATGAATAGGGTCATTTCACTACTCACACTTTGAACTGCGGGGGATTTTATAGTATATGAGTAAGATTGTATTGTATCTGATTATTATGGTAGGATACAATTAGATTCCGCCTCTATCTCTAGAATTGTTTGAGATCTAAGTCTCATACTACCGTGTCTATATATATATACCTGGCTCCGAGGCTTAATACAATTGTTCCACAATATTTGTCTTCTCTACTATCCAGCAGTTTCATTGCCTACAGGTTTGCCAGCAGCGATGGAGCACGAGAGGTGTTCACAAGGTGCGCCACGTATGGCTTCTTGTTTTTTCTTTACCAAGGCACCAAGCTCTCATAAGGTCTCTCTCGAGTTCTAAGACAAATATTAATGGAATATGTTGCGCTTGGTGTTTCCCCCAGCGTCGAATTCCTGTGAAGAGGATGAACTGGAACGTGTCTGACGAAATTTGGCAGACAGGAACGTTTAGGTGTAGCCTGTGCAAATGCTGGTTTTCTGTGTTTTCTTGATGCAATATATCGAAAGAGTACAGGCAGATCATGGCCTTCGGCCGCGTTAGTTTTCAACATGGTAAGTTAACTTATCCCGGTGCGGAAAAGGTAGTAATAAATTAGTACATGATTAATTAATTATTAATTATTAAAAAATATAAAATAAATTAATATAATTTTTTAAAACAACTTTCCTATAGAAATTTTTTTACAAAATATACACCGTTTAGCAGTTTAGGAAACGTGCGCGTGAAAAACGAGAGATAAGTTAACTTATAGGGATGGCCGAAGTGGCCTTAGGCCGAGTTCGGCTGGGGGTGTTAGTTAATTTAGCCTTGACACGGAAATATAGTAATAGATTAGTACATGATTAATTAATTGTTAATTATTAAAAAAATATAAAATAGATTAATATGATTTTTTAAAACAACTTTTCTATAGAAAATTTTTGTAAAAAATACACCATTCAGCAGTTCGGTAAGCGTACGTGCGAAAAACAAGACGGATAAGTTAACTAAGGGAGGGGTGGAGAAAGCGGCCTTAGTAGCCTTAAAACTCGACAACTCCCAGTACGCACACACGCAGTACTACTACTAACAAAAGAAAATCGTGAGGGAGGAACAAAAGAAAAAAATAGAAGAGAAAACAACATACTTAAAACAAACACGTGCATAACTATCCAGCAGTTAAGACATCAAACATTGAGTCTATAGTTATACCCTACAACACACAGATCCCCTTATCGGTAACGGGCCAACACACCTTATTTACGACAGGAAACCCATCGGTCAATGACGAGGGTCTACTGATACGAAATGACCAATACATTAAGCAGCAGAAAATTAACATGGGATCGATCGATCCCCACAAATGGAAGCCCCTGCACCCATTTAGCTAGAGGTCTAGAACGGACCTGACAAGGGAATAAATGGAGTCACTCTGCTTAGCAACTCCAACACCACAGTAGAACATTTTAAACATTTCAAGTCTTTCTTCTGTTTCAGCCACCTCTTTCACTGCCTTATCCATTTCATACTGAAAGAAAACTTCCATGTACTGGCTACTACTTTGAATCATCAAAACGATTAGTTCGATGGTGACTCGCCTTATACCTGGGAACTCAATGGCTGGTGACTTGTATAGATCTAGGATCTTTTTAAACTTCTGCATGACCATGTGCACTGTAAGATTGGCACTCCTCGTAGCAGCATCGAAATCTCTTGCTCCAATGGATGTGCAGATCTGAACAATGAGCTCAATGAGCTCTCTAGTAGTGCACCCTGCTTGGTCCTCCGTTCTTCGAATTTCTACTTGCACATACACCAACAAGATCATATATTTAGGGTTAACCAATAAAATAATAAAACATATAAGATTTCGTACAAAATTGTGACTTGAAGGATAACTTTCATACACGAACATGTTCTCCAGCAGATACGGGAGCCTCTAGCTTCTCCACTTCTGATTTTATTGCTTTCAGCAGCTGTGTATGTATGATAAAAGTATTAGTGTTAGAGTTATACAATTAGCCAAACAAGGATACTGTAAAACATTATTAAAAATTACAGTAAATTACCGCTGGTAGTGTGGTGCGGATCTTTTCACGATGAGCGTGCTCTATGTTGGAGTTGGCATATAAAATGCCCAAGAGTTTTGCAACCATAGTTTTCAACTCTGCAGAGTCAGAAGAGACCATATCAACAAGTTTCTGCATGTCTTCGGTGCGCTTCAGTTCTTCTAGAATCCTGGAGGCAATGTTTTCACTATATACGGCTAGTATAACTAGTGCTTCAGCAGTAGGTCTTGCCAGCTGGGTTCTATCAGCTGAAATTTCAGAAACAAGTGTTGACCTTGGGACAAGGAAAGAGACAAGGTTCCTGATAATTCTAGGAGAACTTTCAATCTCTTCCCTCCAGGTCTCATCCAATGCTAAACAAGCAAGAACTCCAATGGCTTCAACAAGTAGCTCTGTCTTGCTCCTAGGGTGCTCTAGTATCTTCCTGATGTTCCTGAGGACATAGAGATTGTCAGAGACTTGGGACCTAAGCACTCTTCCAGAATCACGAGCAATGCTAGCTAGCTTGTGCAAGACCTGAACAGCCTCCAAAATGATTTCTTCCATGCCAGTGGATGAAGAGATTGAGCTCCTTTCATCACTAACAGCCGTGAGACCCACAATGCCTGCAACCACCTGGCCATCAGCATCTGCAACCTTCTTACAGTTGTCCGGGTTGCCCATGATCTTATTCATGATTTTCACACCGAACCATGTAAGCTCCATGCTCACATCACCAAAGTGTTGCAGACTTATGCCTGATACCATCGTCGTCGTCTTCACAGTAATCAATGATGATACCATCTGCAGAATTGCCGGGAAGCTCTCGACAAGAAGGTCCGGAGAGAGCTCCAGCACCACGTTTGCAGCGTGCCCTCTGGTGTTCTATTCCTTCTGGGTCTTGTTCTTCAGCCCTAGCATGTTCACCATATTTCCTACGGTGTCAGCAGAAGCTCGGATCCTCATGAGTGCCAATTCTCTGTTGCTTACCCTCAGGACGCGGTCGAGAACCCGAACTCCGGCGAGCCGGTCGGCCACCGAGTCGGACCTCGCCAGCTCCATCGCGAAGCTCACCAGGTCCATGTTCATGGCTTCACACACGTAGCCGCCGTAGCATTTCATGTAGGTGGCGAGCATGTAGCTTTATGTTCATGGCTTCACACACGTTTGCTGTGAGGTACTTACAAAAATATGGTTGTCACAGGACACTATGTGTTCATGCTAATTTGCATGCACACACTATTGCAATTATTTGAATATGCTTAGCTCAATTGTAAAGATAAAATGTAACAAATATAATGTGCCAAACGCTTGAATGGGTACGTTATATTTTAATCCCAATTTACATAAAAAAGACCGACGGAGAGGAAATTTTCAAAAAAAAAAAAATCTGACAAGAAGAATTTATTTTCTGAGAAAAAAATTGAGTGATTTTTAATGAATTGCAATTCCAAAAAAGAAAACAATTGTGGCAATTGAAAACACATTTTTAGGGGACCGCTGTAACGGAGGTTCTAAATTTCAAAAAGGTTCAAATGAGAAAAAGATGAAACTCTTTTGCTAAAATTGAACAATTACTTGTAGAAAGAAAAAAAAAACAAATTGCAGATACAAATTGCAGTCAGCATAGATAGGTATCAACAATAATGCAACATATATGTCCTGCTCCTGCATAATATTAATGCCTTAGCTACTCAAGTGCACAAAGGATAAGATTAGCACATAACGTCAAGGACATATATAGTAGCACTTAAAGGATAAGATTAGTAAATAAACATCAGTGGACACTGATTGGCAGTAGCAAGTTTCTTGTTGCGCTCCCGTTAGAAGGATAGGCTGTCTTCAGGTGAATCAACGGTGGTGATGTCGATATACTCGATGGAGAAGATGTGTGCTGATCAACTGGTGCATCCTTGCTCTCAGCTAGCTCTTGCAAGCTTTCAACATTGTTCTGCTCGTCAAGCTTGTCAGGCGTTGATACAATAAGTTGGCTGGTACAAAAAGCAAACAAAAACAGTACATATATATGATTAATTTGATCCCAGCAAGTTAGCTGGCAAGAAAAATCAAACAAAAACAGTACATATATATGATTAAGCTGATCCACCTTATGTACATTGCGAAGAAAGCAAAATAATACAAGGTTGTAGCAAAGCAGAACAATATTGATTGTTTATAAATTCAGCTCTATCATATTTCTCACATAGGCCAACTGGTCGATTCACATGGAAAAGTAGAGCAATATTATAAATATTTAGCTGTACCATACAACTAGGGTTTTAAATCCCTTGTTATAGCTGTTTAAGCAGTACAGTTTAACTCGCTATTAGTTGTTTGAGGAGGCCAATAGCAAAATTATAATACTGTTTGTAATGCACAGGATAACAAATCCATAAAATATATATGCAATATCGATTAAAATATGATGAAGAAGTAGGTAGTACCTCCTCTTGTGCTTATAAAAAGAGTATACAGCAAGGCAATATCCGAAGAACACAGTCAACAGCTCGACTCCAAGCCAGAGAACCACCGTCGCAGCAACATTACTATCAAATATGATAGAGACAAGCAGGGGTGAAGCTGCAACGGCTGAGCCCGTGATCAAGAAGGTGTAGAAATGGTTATCCTCATTGATGAGTGCTCCACGCAGCAGATGATGTGTGAGGAAGATAGTCCAAAAGAAGAGGTAAGACATGATGACGTAGGAGAGATCGCCGATGATCCCGTCCACAGTGTAGTCGGCGAGGTGGAACAAAAATACCCACGCAATGTACACGGTAGGGACGGTCAAGACCAGGCTGATCATTAACGCAGAGAAGATGACGAAGTTGCTCGCGTACTCCTCCTCCTTGTCGCTGAAGACAGGGACGTTGTCGGCGGCTCGCTCGGTGCCGTCGCTCCGGCGGCGCTCGGCGAGGGCGAGGCCGGCCATGCCGGCGGCGAGGACCGAGTTGAGGTGGACGAGGACCATCCCGATCCGGGGGCCAAAGACGTTGTGGGCGAAGTAGGCGAGCAGGGCGCCGTAGGAGAAGTCGACGACGACCGCGAAGAGAGCCTTGGTGACGAAGAGAACATTGGCGCAGAGGAAGAAGTAGGCGGTGAGCAGCAGCGAGAGCCTCCACACGAGGAGCAGCGGCTCGCCCCTGGAGCACCAGAGCAGGATCGGCATCGCCGCCACGAGCAGCACCAACATGAGGACCAGCTTGTGCTCCCAGTCCTTGCGATCCCTCCCTGGTCCGTCCACCTCACTCGGCTTCCTCAGCCGGAGGAGATCGCCGTAGTGCTGGATCTCGGCGGCGGCGACCTGGAACAGGGATTGTGCCATCTTGACGGTAGCAAGCAGAGAGCGGAGGCGGCGAGTGGGGAACGACCGGGATTAGGGTTTTGAGCGAGGGGGAAAACGAAGGATCGAGCGGGGAAAAAAAATCCGTGCGACGACACCAAAGAGGAGAGGGGGGGGGGGGGGGGGGGGGGGGGGCGTGTAGGGCTGCTAATGGGTTGGATGGAAATGGGTTTGTTTTAATTTGGATTATGTTTGGTTAGGTGCAAATGGATTGTAACTTCAAATGGTCTGGATTGGATTGGGTTAAAGAGACAAATGGATTGGTATGATCTGAATTTGGTTAGGTTATTTTAGGTTATTTAACCTGTGGAGGGTAAATGGATCATTTAATAGGATAGCTAATGGATAAGATAATAGACATACGTGGGGCCCACATGTAGAAATCGACCAAAATTTGCACAAAATTGCTTTTATACATAACATATCATCCCACTAAATTTCAGTCAAATTTGATAAACTTTTATAGTGTGAACGCGAGTTTTAAAATTTTAGGTCCGAGTTTATACATATCAAATGGTGCATCCATTTTGTAAGAGTAGGTTGAATCCATTTTAACCAAATGGGTTGGTGCGGGTTGAGCTAAAATCTAAGTTGGATTGGTTTGGATTGGATCCGAATGAAGAATAATTGGAGCGGGTTGGTTTGGTAGACTAATTAGCAAAGAAATGGATTGAAACGGATTTGGATTGGATTACAATCCACTGGGCGGGCTTAGTGGCGTCGGAAGGGAAATAAATAAGGAAAACTTGTATATTTGACCTTAAAAACGGACTATAAATCTGTTTTTACCTTATCAGCTTCCTAGAGTTGAGCCTCTTTAGAGGAGTTGACTCCGGTACATTTTCCAGTAGTATGATTTTAATCCATACTATTAATCTATTTTTATCGGACGACTGTGATTAAATTATACTACCAATAATATTAATTGTAGTAGAAGTTTGAAAGGGTAATATCGTCATTTTTATTGTAATCTTTATTGAAAAAAACAAAATTATAAAATAATACTAATCAAGTAATTAACAAAGTACAAAAATACTCTTTTTCTACCGGTAGTATAATACTACAGGTAAAATGCACCGGAGAGTTGCCCTCTATAAAATATTTAAACAGTTATATCTACCGTTAGGTTTAGAGTAAATGAAATAAAAATATATATTTTTTAAATTATGAATGAACTATATAGCCACTGCTCTCTATCTCACACAATGACACGCAAGGGAGAGGGTTTTGGTGCTGGTCGGTGGCGGCACGAGGTGGTGGGGCGGCGACCGGCATTGGACGGCGGCGTGGGGCTGAGGGGTGGAGGCGGCAACAGACCAGGGCTCGGAGGCGGCGGGTTAGGGGGAGGAGGAGGCAGCAACGTCAGGCTAGGTGGAGGAGGAGGCGGTGGCGGCGGGCTAGAGGGAGGATGCGGCGGAGACTGGGGAAGGAGGTAGCGACGGTCGCGGACTACTGTGGCTTGGAGGCGGGCCGGTCGACTGGGGAAGGATTTGGGGCGGGTCGGCGGCAGCGTGAGGTGGTGGACAGCAGCGCGAGGGGTGCGCACTGCGCTGGGACGCTCTACTGCAACGGTGTCGGCGAAGCGCCGTCGGCCACGCTGGCTGAGATCACCCTCGCGTCGACGCCCACCGCACAGGACTTCTACGACGTGAACCTCATCAACGGCTACAACATCCCCGTCTCCATGACGTCGTTCCACGGGTCCGGCGCCAACTGCGTGCCTGTCGGCTGCGTCGGTGACCTCAACCGCGTCGTCAGCTGTCCGAGCGCCTGCGTCGCATACGGCATGCCACAGTACTGTCGCACCGGCGTGTCCAGGAGCCCGCAGCAGTGTTAGCCGACGGCGTACTCGCTAGATTAGTCATGGTGCATGGCATTGCTGTTGTTGTTGGTTCTTCTTGATGCGTGCCGTAGTAATACCCAGGGACAATTGCATATTTGACTTTACTTTTAAAGGCTAATTATAGAACTGATACTACTTTTTTAGCTTTACAGATTTGACCCATCTTTTTAAAATAAAGCAACTAAGTGACCATGTTCCATGAAGTCCATTTATCAGAGTGTTAAGTAGAGGATAACTTGACCGAATTATTCTTGCTCTTTGTATGTCTTTATTGAGGTTGGAGTAAAGATTGAAATATTTGTTGTGGAATTTGGTATTTATTTGATAGATTTGAGGTTGGATTGATATATATAATTTCAAATCGGATAAATTTAAACTTAAATTAATATAATTCGAAATTATGGCTGATTTGTACATGGATTTGTCGGCGTAATCTCATATTTTATTCATAATACACAACCATGTGAGTAATGAGTGGAGTATTACGCAAAGCGAATCATTGGTTGCAATTCATCGCAACAATAAGAAACGAAAGTAATATGCAAATCTATCTCAGTTGCAAGAAAATCTGCTGAAATCGAAATGAAAAAAACATAGTACTAGTTCAGTTCTTCCATATACTCATATATCTCCTCCTTTTCCTGACCTAGTGGTGGTAGATCACCGGATCTCATCACATTATACCCAAACCAACCGCTAAACTACGGTACAAGCCACTAGATTATAAACAGGGTTATTGTATAATTTATCTTATTTTAATAGCTAACTATAGATTTTTTAAACTTTTTAGTTTTGACCCGGTTTTTAAATTTGAAACAGTCATCTGATCCCACTGTCAGCTTAATGTGAGAAATCAGAATAAAAAGATTGAAAAAAGGACACGTGAAAAAACAAAACTACCCTTTCTCTAGCCTTATCCCCTTTGCCAGTACAACACTAGAAGAGGGTTTACGAGCGGGATGCAGCACGCGGCGGTGGCTGTGGGCAGCGGCGCACGAGAGGCCGCGCGTAGCAGCGGCGCACGAGAGGCCGCGCGTGGCGGCGGCGGCAGCGGCGCGTGAGGCCGCACGCGGCGGGGACCGCTGCAGCCCGCTCAGCGAATTGGTCTTCGAGATCGGTGAGCGGTCGATGTCGATCGATTAATCAAACAACGCACCGTTGCATGAATACACATTTTCCGTGTAACTAGGACCAACTCAAATAGAATAATTAAATGGCTGGACAAGATAAATTTTAGCAGGTATGAGAGAAAAATGCTCTCTAATTATCTCTTCATCTAAATGGCTAAGCTATTGGGATGGCCAAATAACATCTCTCACTGACCAAACTTAGAGTCTATTAGCCAAACTTAGGCCTTGCTTAGTTTCTAAATTTTTTTTCCAAAAACATCACATCAAATTTTTAAACATCTAAATAAAACATTAAATATAGATGAACCAAAAAACTAATTGTACGGTTATGGAAGAAATCTTGAGACGAATCTTTTGAGCCTAATTAGTCCATAATTAGCCATAAGTGCTACAGTAACCAATATGTGCTAATGACGGATTAATTAGGCTCAAAAGATTCGTCTCGCGGTTTCTAGGCTAGCCGTTAAATTCGTTTTTTCATTCGTGTCCAAAAAACCCCTTTCGACATACGATCAAACATTTGACGTGACATTTCTTCCAAAAATTTTGTCACACCCCTTTAATTGGAGAGTCTATTTGGCTCGTTATGTGTGGGCCCCACCACTCCCCATCTCACCCCATCTCTATCCTCGTGCTGCCACTCGGTGGTGGTCCTGGTGGATGTCCAGCAGAAAGATTGCGAATACACGATGTTCAGGTTTAGTTCAGGAAAGATTTCAAAAGAATTAGAATGGCAAATTCCAGGAGTTGCAAACTACAAATTTCTTGGTTTAATGTCCCTTGTGCTTTTCTTCAAGGTTTGTATGCAATAGTAAGATGAGAGCATTCTTCTTATTTGAGAATTTTATGTGCATGACAGGGTGACAAGATTGCTGTGAGGGCCAGATTCAAATAATCAAGAAAGAAATGCAAATGAGTTGCAAACTACAAATTTCTTGGTTTAATGTCCCTTGTGCTTTTCTTCAAGGTTTGTATGCAATAGTAAGATGAGAGCATTCTTCTTATTTGAGAATTTTATGTGCATGACAGGGTGACAAGATTGCTGTGAGGGCCAGATTCAAATAATCAAGAAAGAAATGCAAATGAGTTGCAAACTACAAATTTCTTGGTTTAATGTCCCTTGTGCTTTTCTTCAAGGTTTGTATGCAATAGTAAGATGAGAGCATTCTTCTTATTTGAGAATTTTATGTGCATGACAGGGTGACAAGATTGCTGTGAGGGCCATATTCAAATAATCAAGAAAGAAATGCAAATGTATGTTAAAGGGTTCATTGAGGAGCGCAGAGAGATGCTACCAAAATTCCCAACTGCAGTTCAACAAACAGATCAGCGAGGTATATATAGTATGCATGAAGCAACACGTTAAGGCTTAAGTTCTTGTTTTAAGTTAAAACCATCACAAAATACAATATATATTTTAAAGGAAATATTGACATTTAAAATATAGGCATAAAAGAGTATGGAAGAGTTACGATACTATTTTTTTGACTATTTTATTCGACACTCTTGAAGGAACATAAATGTATTTGATTATATCATCTTCATAGTCGCATAAAAAATTACAGAGAACATGACACCAAATAATTAAATAAATTGTGCTATTTGGATTGAAATATCACATGCCATTGTGTCAACACTCACCTGATACGTGTACTTAGCAACAAATCAATCGACCGATTCTTAAGTTTAAACTTTAACCTGGGAAAATCTTTAACCTCGCATCGCCTACGTGACGATTATTTAGGGCCTGCGTGATGATGATGATGATGATTTACCTAAATAGTTACGGTAACTATCCAACCTCATCGTAGACCTCGACATGTATTAAAGAGGGCACTACAAAGGCTCTAAGCCATCGAATATGAAATAGAAGACACAACCGTTGGAATAGCCACACCAGTCATCTACGTCATACGCCCGTCAACTACTCGATGGTGGCAACCAAAAGCGTACCCGAGAGACTCGATCTCAATAAAGACATATTTCCCGGTTATCCTAACCATTTCAAACCCATCCTCATGTGGGACTAGTCACCCAGAAATACAACATAGTCTCACATAAATCATCTCAAGCATGATATCCAAATAATAAGTGGTTCTAAGTATAAAACATAAATAGTCTTAATAAGGTTCTAAGCAATACTTGGCGACAAGCCATACATATTAGTTCATGCGGTAAGCGTGCTACCCAAAAGTGTTGACGCTAAAAATAACAGTCAACGGTCACACACGTAGGCCTGGGAGTCAATCTTAGATAGCTCTAGTGCAGGACCTAAATTCTTAGAAGGTACACGGGCGTGCTTTTGATCCTGCAACTTACAAGATATAAATGGTAAAACAAGTCGATCGGCTATCGAGCCGATAGGTAACAAAATTTCCAACCGATCGGATGTTGATGCTGCAACGATTAGCCGATAGGATGAACGATAGGCTATAAAGAACTTGGATCGGCTAGAAACTCAAATAGAAATAATCTTAAATTAAATATTAGACCAACATAACCCGCCAAGTTACTTACTAATCTCAGTAGATCGAACAAGCCCCTATAACCAGATCGAACTAGACATACAGAGATTGGACTTAACCAAGACAGTATGCAGTCGAGCACGATATGATTATGGAAACATGAGGATCGATTAAGCTAATAAATAAACCGAATAATTACTTGGAATAAACAATGAATCATGTCTTGCGATCGGCTAAGCCCAACTTGCATATAATTCTCATAGGCCAATGCAACATAAATAACTGTCGATCTAACTAAATTCAGTCGATTGGCATAGAAATAATGTAGTAAAACAATCGGCTACTATATTGAATAAATATGATAACATGCAGATCGGCGAAAATCATCGGCTATAGACGGCGGACAAACAGCCAATATCTATAAAATACCTAGCCCAGATTGCTAAGGATAATCATAGAAGATCGAACCCAACCGAGACAGTTCAAGATTACGCCTAGCGATGCCAGGCTAGATACTAAACAGATCTAGATTGCTATCAAGCCAACAAGCAGATGACCGATAACTTATCGGCTGGTACTCCGATAAAATATTGAATGAAATACATCAATCTCATATAAACCATCTGACAAACGCAATCTACTAGATCGGACCTAACCGAGACAGTACTAAATTGAATATGTCAAACGGCGAATATCAAACCAACATAGATCGTCCAAAGTGGTCAACCAGATCAACTCAAAACACGAAAGTGCTCTAAGCTAAAACTGATACGATAACTAGCAATCGCACAACCAAATTAGAAGATTAGACCGAACCGAGACAGTCCTAATCTAGTCGCACAATTACTGTGGCCTGACAAAACGATGAACTTACCCCTCTGCTGGAGATCGAAGTGATGCAGCCCCGCGTCAGGTGCCAAGTTTCGCTGGAGTTGAAACCTCGGACAAGAGGGTGGCGATGCGTCGAATGTAGTTGATCTAATTATGATGTAGATGATTTACAATGACCCATGGCATACATATTTATACCCTCGGGTTAAGGCTAGGCCATGTTGGACACGACATACAACTCCTAATAGATAAAAAGAAATAACAAACTAGTCCTATGCGGACTCTATCTCTAACTCCTACTAGATAAAACACACACAAGTCTCGATCGGACTCTAATTTCTTAGAGATAAAATAAAAATCCTAACTAACTCTAATTAATAGATAAATTTGTGCCACCAAGCCCTGGGTCTTCACGATTCCTTCTCGAATTCGGCTTCTTCTGGATAAGATTTTCTATCGGTAATTGCATCTTTCCTTATCCGAATCCAATACGAAAATTTACCAAATTTTAGTGTTAACAAAAAGCCCATAAGCAAACCAGCTAGGGTAAATCTCTAGTTAGAACCATCCTAGAAATCTACAACATCACAAGCTGCATCAAACTACTCATCCAAACAGTCATTATCTGTAGCAGGGTCTGAGCAAAAAATAAATAAAAGGAAGCGAGAAATCAATACATTAATCAAATTAATGTACTGGCAAGTCAGCAACAACGCTAGCATGTTACATGTTAGCCATATTCAAGGATAAACTGTGTATAGGCTAATTTTGCATAAATGCCAATTTTAGTTCACAACATGTTTCGCAACGAAAATTTTATAACAATAATATAGAGTAAGTAAAACTGGTAATGTAAATGAATAAATAACACACATCTACCCCTCAAGGTAGATTATCACCACTTACCATCATCTCGTCACTATTCACCAAACTTTACCCAAGTTCACCAATAAAACATTCCAACCATTTTTCAAGTTCACAAGAGTTTATCAAAATCAACAACTATACTCATGACACTTCACCATGCCGCTCATGACCGTGAGCACGGCTAATCGATTAGTTTTAGACTCTATAGACTTTGTCCGATACCCGTCGGTATCACCACACTCTGCACATTGAGTGTGATCTAGATGTCATAACGAAACCGTTATATTGTTTATTGTCTAGCCTTGCACTAGCAAGATGTGTGTTTTACCCATGCTACTAGCAAAGTTGCGCCACTAGGTAGCGGGCCCACGTTTTAACCTAGCGCCGTAAGGAACCCTACTCGGAATCCCTCACGAGGCACAACACCATTGTATTGGACAGACTGCCCGCTCAAATCATCACATACCACATGTCATTAATAAATTTCATCATATCACAAACCATAGGAAGTTCCGATAAGTTACCAAAACCCAGTAACCAATACTCTTCGGCCTACCAAGATGTAAGGCTAAACTCTAAACAAATTAATAGGTTAAGGACAGTCAATACTTAGCACATGTGGTTTGTACCGTTTTCATTAGTTGGTGACAGAGTGAGGTCCTTAATCGACCCGGGCGAACGCTCCCCTATCGGTGCACAACTACCACCATATGTACACCACTCGCTGCCCAAGTCTAAAAATAAGTTATCTTCTTTTTTAGTTCACAATATTCACACATTTAAAATTCTATCTAGCAGTATCAAAATAACAATTTTCACATATAACATTTAACAAAATAAGTAATTTACAAGGCGGTAACCGAATATAAGCATATAGCGGCAATATAATCATAGCATAATCCCAAAGAACACAATAATTATATTCAAAAGCACCCTATAGTTACAACTAGCAAGGATTCAATATTTCAAGGTTGATTATGCATCAATTAGGTCGTATCTACCATTCCCACGTTTATATAATTTCTTTTTACCAAAATTAATACTAGCTAACACGTATGCATGTTTGCAATAGAATCATTTAGCCCAATAAAACATAGGATCAATATGGTCAAAGGAGGAGCTGACTTGCCTTTGTCTGCAAACACCTGAACCTGGTCGTCAACAAATTCACCCTCTTCTTTTTCGACGTATTCTTCCTCTATGCAAAATACGCGTATACGATAAATACAAAAATATATAAAAACAAAAAATGCATGAAAATACATGATATGCAGTGAGTGTGTGCTGGTCTCAGGTGGTATCTAGTGAAGGAATTTTTATTTTGTCACTTCGTTTTACAGAGATATGCATTTCATAATTAAGAAGGTTTAAAAAGGACTAAGTTTTATTAAATAATATTTCTGTACAGAAGTGAAGAAAATTCCTTTTACAAAGTTATAGATCATGATTTTATAAAATTAACAGAAGTGGTTTCATAATTTTTAGAGCTATATTCAATTTGTTATGAATTTAACAAGTTCTTGGCATCATTTAGGGAAAAACAAAAATAAAGGAAAAATTTGTACAGAAAGTACCAAGTTTTATATTTTTTTAAAAAATAGTTCATAGTTTTATGGATCTAAAAAAACTGGTTTCACAATTTTCAGAGTTAAAATGAATTTTCTACAATTTTTAGAAGTTCTGCTCAATTTCAGCACATGCTGAATACGGTTTTCATTAAAAGCCCTTGGACTTCTCGGAAATTACGGATCAGTCCAAGCTACAGCGGTGAATGCCCTTGCTCAATTTCAGCACATGCCTGGCTCGATCTAGGGGTTGCCAGCGGTGAACCGAAGCTCGGATGGGGTCGAGGTCAACGGAGAAAACATAGAGGAGGTCAAGGAAAATCTAATGGTGGTCATGGCGTTCGGTTGGGCGGCGCTGCATGTCACTATTTTTATTGGTTCGGCTAGTATGATGCATGAAATGGGTACCTAGGGGTTCTAGGGAGCTTACAACACGGCTGACAAGGAGGAAAAGCGTCGACGATGGTGAGGGCAGCGGCGATGGTGTTGTGCTCGACGCGAAGGATGTCGGAGAGGCGGCGTTGCTCAGTGGTGTTTTGTCTGAGCACATGTGTAAAATGGGTTCACTGAGGGATGATAAGAAGGATGACGCGGACGGTTTCTCGCGAGACTCACCAGAGAAAGATTAATTGCGACGTGGGCTCACTGGCGCCGACATTGGTGCTCACGTTCCGGCCATCCCAAGGGGTTTCCTTCCCTGAGTTCGCTTGGAGCGTGAAGAGGCGAGGTAGGAGAGCCCGTTGGTGGAAGGGTAGGTTTAAAGGTGGAGTTTGGACGCGGTGCCCGTGAGCTTGGTCCATGGCCTAAGTTCTGTCTCTCCATTCTCAAGTAGTGCGACGACAGAACGGGTCGGCTGGGCGTGTCAGGAGCTGTGCCTCGTGTCATGGAAGAGTAATGGAGGAAAAGATTTGGTCTAGGGGCGGAGATTTGGTTAAAATGACTTCGTCTACCTTCAATGGAGTTGTACTCGGGTGGTGATTGGGAAGAATGGCACGAGGTGGATAATGGGTACGGAGACACGATATCTAGACCCACCAGCAGCGACGGCTAACATCATTGCTTTGTGGAGAAGGCCCGGCTTGGCATGGTGAGAGGCTAGGGGTGCTATTCTCCTCTTCCAAAGAAGACGCCCGTCAGGTGTTTGACGAAATGCTTACAAGGACTGGGAGAGGGAGAGAAGGTAGCTGGTGCAATCATGGTTTTTCTTGGGCTTTCATTGGGATTTGGGCATAGGGGGCGGTGGATGTTATGAGGAGGGAGTGGGAGGTTGCCATGTGGGTCCTAGGGGGTGTGGAGCCCACTTTTTATTGAAAGAAATTTGAAATCTAGCTTGGAGGCTAAGTCAAGGAAGGCTGCCAGCCAAGGATCTTTGGAGAGGATTGAATGGAGATTTTGTGTTGCAAGAAGCCTGGACTAGTGATCCTCTTGGTCGGGGTGATGTGGAGAGTAAAAGTGCTGAAGTGGTTTGGGTTAGAAGTCTATGGTTTAGGCTTGATTAAGTGATGAACATGGGTTGACAGTATGGTTAGCAATTGACAGTGCAGTTAGTAGCCCGATTGGATTTTTGGAGGGAGAGAAGAAAGGATTAGATAGGGATCCAGGCTATGCCGCTCCTCAGGGTGTTATAAGAAGGTTAGTAGAAAACCTTGGCTGAAAACAAACTTCAAAAGGAGGTTTTGAAATAACTTTTACAGAGGGGCTAGTTTGAATCTGCTAAGTAGTTTTTCAGGATTTTTAGAGAGATTAAAATAGATCAACGAGTTAGCAAACCTTAATGAAAAATTTTGAAAATTTGAGGGTTGATTTCTGAAATATCAAGTTATTTTTTAGAATTTTTGTAGATTTTTTGGATGCATATAATTACCAAATTAATTGTTTTTATGACTCTAGGCCTATTATTGCATGTGATGATGAGATGATTAAGATTAAAAACAATTAAAATCACTCCACACCCACATGATGGATTTAAATTAAATTTAGTTCTCAGGTTTACAGGCTTGGGTATGTTACATACTCTCTTCGTTTTATATTATAAGACTTTTTGATTTTGACTAGATTTATCCATATATTAATGTATATGTTTTTTATATATGTGTCTAAATTCATCAGTACACAAATAAATATATATAAGACCAAAAAGTTTTATTATAGAATGGATGAAATAGTAGAAATTAAACTAGACATTATTTTTTATGAAAAAACGAAGAACAGTTATCAAATCTCACCTGGCTGCACAGCCTCACAGTTTTCTGTGGGCCCATGGAGGTGGAGACCGCCTGGCGCGGTGGTGCCCTGGCCTGGCCATGGCCGCGGAGGCGCAAACCGCAGTACTGCCGGTCGGCGAACGGCGACTCCGCGATCGGCTCTGCCAGCCCTGCGGGCTGCGTTTGGCGTGGGGACGTTCACCGGAACAGAAAACCAGTACATGATTAATTATTTATTAATTATAAAAAATTAGACACATATATTAATCTGAATTTTAAAAGTAACTTTTCCGTAGAAAATTTTTGAAAAAAAAATTACTTAGGACCTATTTATTTTAAAGGATTTATAAAAGAAAATGGTAGGAATATGAAATCTAGTTCAACCTTATTTTCACGTTGCTAGAGAAAAGATTTCTATGTGTCTCAATTCTATAAGTTTACACATACATTCTTATTATATTTCTATATTTTTCTATTCATATAATTTAAAAATCAACCCTTAGCAAATAGGAGTGTTTAAAAAATGAGCAAATTTGATGAGTGATA
Organism: Oryza brachyantha; assembly: GCF_000231095.2. Lineage (NCBI taxonomy): Eukaryota > Viridiplantae > Streptophyta > Magnoliopsida > Poales > Poaceae > Oryza > Oryza brachyantha. The sequence goes on along the minus strand of NC_023163.2, from coordinate 14,022,924 downwards.
AAACGAGGCCGAGAGACGGAGAGACACGACCCGGGCCCGGGCGATTGACGCACGCGAGTAGTACTGCCGATTGTGATTGACGCGACGACTCGAGCAGGCCCGCGCTGGCTGCAACGGCAAAACGCATGCATGCATCAGCACTGGCAGCAAAGCGCGTCCGCGCTCGGGCTCTAGGCGGCTCGAGTCCTCCCGTCCTGGGACAAGTAAGAATATTTTTATTTTTTTATCTAAAATACGTATATATGAGGGTATATATGGTAGAACAATTCTGATTTAGTTAACGAAAGTATCACAGAAAATGATATGTTTTGGCTCCAGCTAAGTCTGCAGGCTTCATTTAGAAATAGATAACAGCCATCCTAACAATAAATAAATAAATGGTAATCCAAAACGATTAGCTACCCTCTAAATTGAGAACGTAAAAGTTTATCTGCTTTGATAATTCAACAAATGTCATTACAGTCAACATGTTAAGTATAAATTTTAGAAAAAAATTAAAATATTTGGATTGATTGATGGAAAAGGGAAACCAGAGAATTTCGTGATCATGGTTGTAGTGGTAAATATGAAGTTCTTAATGGCAACTTGATTATGGAATCATTAACCATTGAATTACGGCAAGGGGGCAACAAACCTTGACATCCAACTGAGCAAAAACATCTGACGTCCCTTTAGTATGTGTCCTGACTCCTGAGTCAATATGGTTTGTAGAGGCTGCAACAGCATTTGTAGAGTCGTTGGACACAGTAAACATAAGAATGTAAACTCAAATGAATGCCATCGACTATTTTAGCCACTCTTTATTTTCCAACCATGTCGTCTTAGCCGTTCATTTGGAGTCTGCAGCGACAAAATGAGAACCTTGTAGGAGTAGAAATTAGTAACAAAGAATAGAGGCAATGAGCAAGCATGGTGAAGGATGAAAAGTGATAGTCCAAGATTTGGTTCTGTCATCCGGTTTTGGCTGTGGTTGATGAACAAAATTGGCCCATGAACCCATCATATTCGAGAGCACGTACGTACGGCTCCGTGACCCAGATCCGATCCTCAGGAATCCTCAGATTCAGGAACTCCATATGCATTGGCCATCAGCGACCCTGGTTTGTGACCAGCAGCATGAGGAACCCCAGATTCATCCATCGCCAACGTATAACCATGGTGTGTACCGTACGTAGCTCGGACCCGACCCTCACGTCCTACAGATCTCACTCACAAGGACACATTGAATTAAATTCCTTTCGACGGACGGGTCTAAATCAGCGGGATTCCGATTTTTGAATAAATAAAAACATAAAGGAGTACTAAGGAGATATCAAAATATTTTCTTTTAGTCACTTAAGCAGCCAATTTTTTAATTTTGGATTGATCATATTCACTTTACAAATATTTAGTTACGAATCATTACAGAAATACTTATACCGTGAAACAAAATTTAAATCTTATAAATATTTATATTTTGGGACAGGGCGAGTATGTTTCGAATGTGCAAGACTAGTTATTCCGTTTTGTTCCATACCATAATATGCTCTAAAGTTAAATTTCTTAACGTTTCATAAGATTTTTTATGACATCATCTATGATACTAAATCAGTTTCGTTAAACTAGATATATTGTAAGATTACATTTGTTTTTTTATTAAAAATATCATCATATTTTTCTATAAATATGGTTAAACTTTTAAAATTTAAAGCATCTTGCAATTGAAATAGGGAGTAGGTGTCATTGGGCTTATAGGAAAAAGAAGTAATACCTCTGTTTTTGATTTACCGTCATTGAATTTTATATCTAACTTCAACTATTTATCTCATTAAAAAATTATATATTTATTATTTATTTTATTGTGGTTTGTTTTAATATTAAAGTTATGTTAAGCATGATTTATAATTTTCCATATTTATATAAATTTTTTAAGTAAGGTGAATAACCAAAATTAGATTAAAAAGTCAACGATACCAAATAAATAACCAGATGGAGTATTTAAAAACAAAGAAAATTTTATGTTTTATAAAATATAAAATGTAGATTCCAAAGAGAGAGAAAATGCAGAAAACTCTTAAAAATTAATATAGATTAATGAATGTGCCTATATATGTAAGCATATGTGTCTTTACGAAAAATAAAATATTGTATTTTTCAGCTACATGTGTACCGTAGACTCGTATATACTACTACGTATAATATAGATTATACTAGTAATATGTAATACACCCAGTACAATTTACACGATATTTGACGGAGGGATATTGACCAGTGCTTTTATCCGAGTATATATGTTCACTAATGAAAATTAAAATTTAATGTGCATAATATATTTCATTATAAATCTATGCTCTGACATTGGTAATCTTTAATAAGGAGTACTTAAATCATTCGGTAAAACAGAAAAATAATGCATTCATTATCTTTAAAAACACTCACTGCTAGTCATTTGCTTTGCAGTCTAGCACACACGGAAGATAACAAAGGGTGATCGACAAATGACGTATCAAATAAAAAATAATTTATAAATAAAACATTATATATGTGTTTTAGTGATCGAAGCCAAGGTTAAAAAATAAACTACGATAAAAAAATTTTAAAATTTACTCTAAATTTAAATTTGAAAATTTAATTTGTTTTGTAAAAAATATAAGTAAAAGCAAAGAATGCGAGAGACTCCGGCGGAACAAATCATGAAAAAAAAAGAGAAGTCACACAAACTGTCGCATCTGTATTCGGTTAGATAGACAAGGTATGCATAGAGGTGGTAATAGATCTAATCTAACTTTTTACTATATAAAATTTAAATATTATGTATAAATAAAGTAATATATATATATAATCAAAATGTTTTTAAGAACTAGGATAGTACAATAAAAGGACATTAACACGTGGAGTACGAGTTTAAAAGCCATTAATAAACCGTGAAAATTTTGATGTTTCGATGTGGGACCGAAACTGAATCTAAGTGAAACTTTTAAATGGGTTTTCAAGAATGCAAATTCAAAACAGTGAAAGCCAACCAAAAATTCATTAAAATTTATCAGATATTGGTGAAAAATACCATAGCAACAAAAATCAGAGTTTAGCCATCATGGAAACCTGAGTACAGTTCCGCGTAAAAAGGAGAGGCTTGGAGAGATGCAGCAGCAAAAAGTTTTGGGTTCCCAAGGAGCAGGCAACCTGCACTGTGCTGCTGACAAAGTATTGTGCCATCATCTCAGCCGCCTATATGCATTATAGCCTATGGATTATGACGTAATTGTACCAAATTTATAACCTATACTTATACTGCTGATTATAAGTCAAAATTTATATTTAATCTTTATTTTGGAGTTTATTTCAAAGTTTTTTTAACAAAGTTTATTTTTCAACTTTGATTTTTAAATCACTATTTGCATATATTTTTATTTAAAATTTATTTTTTATTTATAAATATATTATTTGGTTTTATTTCATGAAAAATTTAAAGAATCACCCCTACTTGGGACTCTGGCGCTATCTTCTACTTGGGACTCTGGCGCTATCTTCGTGGATATCCTTTTGTTATTTGGAGTTGGATTTGGGCTGGGTTTATTTGGGCCAAACGATTTGATCTGGTGATAAAAATTATAACCGTCAAAGTTGCAATTGCTATAGCAACATCAGGTGATTCGGATCCAAATTCGGATCCCATGCAGTCATAACATGGACTGCAAGTTAAAAACTACATAAAGTTTCGTCCGTCCATTCCGATAATCAATGGTCTAAATCTTGTGCTATAGTATTTCACGCTGCAGTATTTTGCTAGAGTTCGCTGGGTTGATTTGGGCCATACGATTTGTATCTACTAGTAAAAAATACAACTATCAAAGTTACAATTGCTATAGCAATTTGCAATTTCAGGTGATCCAGGTCTCTCGTCGATCGGTAGCATCCGCATGACCCAACGTGTAACGTGTAAACATGTGTTCACTTAATCACTTCGCTGTCTAGCGACCGTTTATCCGTATCGATCCCGGTGCCCACTACTCCGGATGGACCAATTGTCCTCCAGAGTTCCCATGGCAATGAACACGAGCCAGACTTAACAGCACTCTATATGTCACATGAACAGGAATAGCAGAATAAAATCAACCACGATTAGAAATTCTAAAAAGTCCAAAACAAGAAGGAACCAGGTACCCAAAACAGCCCGACACCTCCAAGCCGACTGGTGGCAGAGTTATAGTCACCGGACGGTTACTGTAAAAACCGTAGAAATCATGATAAATTTGAATTTAGAGAAATGATAAAAACTACAGTTTTTAGTTGAAAACGTGTGGTTTCCACACAAAACCACGTGGTTTTTAGAGAAAACCGTGTTGAGTGAAATCCAAGAGTAATAAATTCAAAAAAATTCAGAAATAGTGTAAAATTATATAAAAATAGGAAGTAAGTAATATGCTATAGTTCTAATAGCTAGGACATGTTATTTGAAAAAAATAAGAGAAAATTTTAGCATGACCTCTATTTAATTAGGGACAATACAACACCTATATATATGACAATTGTTTAAGTGGCATTTAATATAGAATACAAGTGATAATTCAAGTATACAGGTACACCACCATACAAGTAATAAGTGTCCATTTTCTCACGTACATCTTCCTATAAGGTACAAATATATACCTATAGATAATTTAAATAGTAACTATTAACTAACGAGTAACAACTGTGATTTTTATTTTTATTTAACCTTAACCCTACGACGTACAAACATCTGCTTATATAGCTAGAAATCAATCATATACTAACTAACAACTTATACCTACGAATAATTATTATGACAGGATAGCTATACTAGAAATTAACCGTATGCCAATAAAAAATTATTATAAAATGTCTATAAATCAATTACATGCTCAAAGCATTTAGATACATTTTAAATTGTATGCTCACATGCTGGCAGAAAATAGAAAATCGTCGTTTTTTTAGGAAAACAATCAATTAACACACGGTTATCACGGTTTAGGGGTGTTAACCGCACCAATAAGGTGTCAGTACTAGATCCAAAATCGGCGGTTACCGTCCTAAACTATGCGGCTTCTACGCTACAAACCACGATTGACATTGTTGCCGCCCTTGTTGGGCTGTGTTGGGACTAGGAGCGAAACCGGGTCGAGTACGGTCGGATAACATCCTTTCCGTATCCTAACCCATATTTTCTTTTCAGGATCAGGTCGAATACGGATATTGCCAAATACGAATACGAAGACGGATAATACCGGGCACAAATATGGAACGGATACATGCTAAGATGGTTACGAATGATCTCGGTTACGAATACTTATTCGGATTACAAATCAAAACAACAACTATATATACCACATATATAATAGCTATTCAACTATTCATTAAATCTTAAATACAACTATTATAGAAGTAATAGCTAGCATTAGCAAAACTTGTAAGGAAATATAATTGATTCATTAAATTATATCATTAGTATGCTAGTATATATGAACAAGAAGTATAAATAAAGTTAATCTACATGTATATGAAACACTTAGAATAATGTTTTCTTGTTACTGGGCTTTAATACTATGTGAATGCAACATGGGCTTTTGATGGGCTATAACTATTCAGGTCACATCCGGATATTTAACCGAGTAGTATCCGTTTTTTTCCAAGTAACCCGTATCCGTCGGATATCACATTCCCGAACCCGTATTTGTATCCAAGAAAAAAAATACCCGAACCGGCCCGAAATCCGTATTATCTTCCAGATACCCGATTTGGTGACCCGAATTTGTCCCGAATTAATTCGGTCGGTCGGGCGGACAGGTAATATCCTTCCTGTTTTTACCCTAGTTGGGACGTCGTTGCATAATGCATTTTTTCTTTTTTATAGCAACATTTCATTTTCACTTTGTTCTTGCTTTTTTTATTTGTTTTTTATCTATTTATTTCACCAAACATCACTACAAATCATTCTCTGACATTTTTTTTTCAAATTTTCTCACTTTTTTTAATTCGGCCAAATTTTGTTTGTCCCTGCCGTCAGCTACCAATACCGCACCATGGTGGACTCGTCAGTTACCGTGGCGGTATCGGTGGTTTTGTGAACCTTACAATTTTATTATTACCCCTATTCTGATGTCTAATATTGATTTTGCCATGTTTTAGGGTTTTTATTTTTGCCTCCGGTTTTTTAACTGAAGTCACAGCAATTTGTCCCTTTTTTGGATAGACAATATTAACGGTGCTAAGTGAGCGATAAAAGTACCTTTTTAAGCTTTACTCGGGATTTTCATTTTTATCCATCTTTATTTCATGATGCATTTTGCCCTCCATTCTACATCGAAGCAGCACATCTCATGTTGTATACTTGTAGAAATAAATAGGAATAAAAATGAAATCCTGAGTATGGCTAAAAAGGAACTTTTTATCGCTGAGTTAACACTATTACTATTGTCCATCCAAAAGGAGGCAAATTATGACTTCAGTTCAGAAAACCAGGGACAAAAAGCCCCCAAAAAAAACAGGGGCAAAATCAATATTTAGATCAAAACAGGGATAAGAATGAAATTGCGCCATACCAGAATTTCCCTTGGTTGTTTTTCTCAGTGGTCATCGTTTAGCTTTTCTTAGAAAAAAGCGAAACGACCTATTTATAAATAAAACTTGTGCTCACATTCTTCCTGTCCGGCACGGCAACAGGCAACTGAAGAAACTAAATATCGCACGAACAAAAAGGAGTTTCACTAAATCTTGTGATTGAAAAGAATATGTGGTGCATTTTTTTGGGTTGAAAACTTACAAATGGAAATCTGAGCTAATCTCCTATTTATACTCAACACGAAAAAATATCAGAGGCAAAATCGTGCCATTCACACTAAACTCACACACACGCTTCAGACGCGATCTCCATCACGCGATCACCGTAATGTTTGCAAACTCCAACAAACTTATTCTCCCACCCGTTACAAAAATGTCAACAGGGCCCCACGACGCGAAGTCTAATGGGTTTTACTTTATTGGAAGTTATATATGATCTAAGTCTTATATCTTTGGGTCTATTAATGGACAAAATCATTACCCGTTGGATATGTAGGTATGAATCTATTTTTTAATCACCCGTATCCACTAACCCACGGGTAAAAAGACCCACTATGGAGCCTCTATTCTAATTCGATTGTATGAAATTATTATCTAATTTCTTTATTTTGAATCATGGTTGTATGATTTGTTCAATTTTTTTCAACATTAATGTTAAAATTATTGTTATCTAACATGATTTTGATAGTTAGTTATTATAATCATCTAATTAGCATGTAAAATTATAAGTGTTCTAGGTTAATGATATGGGTATGGGTATTATCCATCACCTGCATGGATACGTGCATGGAGAGAAACTTATACCCGCTAGCGGAGTAGCGGGTATGAGCATTAAAGCAAGAATTTTAATTATCATGGTTATGGGTATAGGGTAACAAATCTCGGTGGGTATATACTCATGTCATCTCTAGTTACAATCTCGGGTCAAGCTTGAACACGTTGGGTCGTGGCTGAAATAATCAAACTCAACAATCTCCCTTTTTTAGCGAAGAGCTTCATAGCTTGGAAGTTAACGTGGTTTGAGCCGTGCATGCCAGAGCCACGTCGTCGCCTCCTCCATGCTGGTCAGCAAGCACACCGGCCGGACTAGCCATCTTGAGCTCAATCCGTACAATTGATTGGTGGTGCGCTTCACCTTCATCACCTCCAGGATGTCCTTGTCCATCACCACCCGAAGGCCAGTCTCAATGAGTTGGCCCAAACTCACTATATTACGACGCAAGCTTGGGATGCAATACACCTCTTGAAGGAGCCATTGATCGTCGTTCTTACACAAGAGGGGAATTGAGCCCTTCCCTATATTTCCACAAATGACGCATCACCGAATTTGACACTTTTGACTGATTCATTGAGTTCCCACAACTTCTGTGATTGCTGGCACCGTTGTCTAAATGCCACACATTTCTAGCAGTTGTACTACCGCCGGCCAGCAGCAACTTCAACCACACTGTCCTCGTGCACAATCAAGAAATGTGTCGCCTGCACTGGTACATCTCAAGTCACGAAGAGTAGTAAGACAACGTCGTCATCTTCTATTTGCACCGGATGGACCTCTCCTTTCTTCTTCCTTAGATGCTGGCACTGGTTGAAGTAGTGGCCATACTCTTCACAATTAAAACACTTGATGTCACTGCACTAGTTATGAGTGACGGGCCCAAACTTTCATCTGTGACGGTTTAGACCATGGTCAGTGATCAGTGATCACTAGTGAGTGGAGTCACCTCTGACGGGTCAAAAGCTATCTGAGGTGACACTCACCTCTGACGTGTATATATATTTGTCGGTTCGTCAGAGGTGTACAATTCCGGAACCCTTAGACTAGTTAGGACCCGTCAAAAGTAACACACCTATGACGGTCCTTGAGTGAGAACATGCCAGAGTAGTAACTAGCTATGGTGGATTTTAATACCGACCCGTTAGGGATGAGTTAAATTCAGAAAAAAATAAATGCTAAAAATTGGCTAGCATCATGATTTACTAGCCATGCCCTCTGAAAATACATAGATACACATGGCAGTAAAAATCACAGGTAATTAAGTCACATATTGCCCAAATTCACATATTCTCTCCAACTTGACATATTGCACAACTTCACATACGACAATACAAATCACACATCCATAATAACATATTGCCCAATATATACGATTGAAATGATAGCATTTTACCCAGCAAAATGCATGAAAGCCACAAATTCATACCTTACAAATATCATGTCGCCGTTGTGAACCTCCATGTATGGCTGTTGTATTTAAAATTGAGAAACCATTTGAATAGTCCAACGTAATTAGTGATTGATTAAAACTGACGAAAATTTAGCAAACTGCCGTAATATTGTACAAATGAGTAAATTACATTGCATCATAGCACAGAAACATAAAAACAAGGACAAGTTGTATTGTGCTCATATGTACATCACAAATTAATGGTTAATTTGTACATCACAATAAATTAGACTAGTTCAAATGTCTAACTGGCGCGGAAACGTCCTTTCTTGTTCATTATTTCAGTAAGAATGAAGGCGCACAATTCTCCTCTGATAGCGGGAGGGTTGCTGGGTATAATCTTCGTGCCAGCTTTACCTTTCTGTTAAATAAATCAGGGGGTTAAAATGGTTAGAAGAATAAAGTTGATGTCGAAATGAGCTTTGCCATTAGCAACAACCTCAGGGTCAAAATCTTTCACCGCTCTTAGAAGTGTTGACATGTTATGGCACACATGGAACCCACATTGGTCTCCAATTTGTTATGCGCATGCGAACTTGGTGTCATGATAAAGTTCGTTTTTGCCGTCCTTGTGCCTACCACCCTTTGCCACATATAGGCCCCAAGCCAAATTTAAGGCCTTAATGATTTTAGTGAAATCATACTCTTAGGCCTTATTGGAGTTAAGATAGGTGACCCTACTCCATTTAGGTATGATGACTAGGAGAACCCAATGTTGCCTGCAGGGTGGTTAGCTAGCGTTAGTACTAAGAACACGTAACTTCAAAATTGATATACACGAAGGGTATTGGGTTCTTACTGTTGGTTGTGTGCGCACATGATGTACTCCTTGTCTTGGTAGGCCCATAAACATCGGTTGATATATTCAACTACGTCGTTGAAGCTCTGCCATAAATTAACCTCGTTGATCATCGATGGATCAAGGAACCCAACCTGGTTACCAAGGCGACGACTCTCGATCCAATACAACCTTAAATCATGTACGTATTAGCACTAATTTAAGTAGGACATACTTCATTAATATTGGAAGGAGTAAGTTTTGTACTTACAAGGACTAGCATTTTAGAAGACCTGTGTCCAACTTCCAGATCCTGAACAGGTCGAAGAGGACATCAAAGCCAATAGTTATATAGGCGGGCGCTGACAGGAAAGGCTGGTAGTCATGATGTCCTACTATTGATGAGTCCCTCATTTTCCGCTTGGCATTGCTCAGCTCCATGTATTTTTTATGTAGCTCTCTGCAAGCAATGCCCATCATGACTAACAGATGCTCGTCCACCAATGGCTTGCCCAATTCAAATTGGACCGGCGCCTTCTCGACTTTCCTCGATTTGGTGTCCCCCACTGAAGTTGCAGCCTTCCCCCTTTTGGGTGTCGGCACCGACTCCTCGACCTTCCCCTTGCCTTTAGCGCCCCCGCAGTCATGTTTCTGTGATCCCTTGGCAACTGGTGGAGAGCTATCGGTCTTTCTTGTGGTCTTGATCGGAGCCATGTTTTTAAGTAATATCTTCTAAATCCATATCAGATGCATTTGTGAATATGGTGACATGATCTTCATCAGCTGATAGCTGCAATGTTCGCAAACTCTAACAAACTTATTCTCCCACCCGTTACAATCCCGAGTCAGGCTGGACATGCACGTTGGGGCCATGGCTGAAATAATCAAACTCAACAATAAAAACAAAAGCTGAAAAAATAAATTACGATGAAAAAAACCTCATAGTCAACTTCAAAAATTAAAGTGAAAAATTCAAACTTTACCTTATAAGGCATCGACAGAAATAAAAAGAAGAGGTTGATAATATTTTTTTCTTTTGAAACGATATCTTTTGAACCTAGCCTGAACTGGGATGGTTTCATTTCATGTGGCAGTTGAATCAACAAAGGGAAAATTAATTAAAAATAGGAGTAATTTCTTCACATAGCTCTAAAAGATAATTTGATCGTTTTGACGCCTTTGAATATTTTCTAAAACCTTTCATGCCCTCTGTTTGAAGAAATATCTACTCTATACATACCCTTATATTGTTGCTTCTCGTTATTTAAAAGATACCCTTTCTGTTAGCAAACCATTTAGATTTTTCCAATACCCACTAAACGGTGAACCAGTGAAAAAAGGATGTGGGAATAAAATTTTAAGCATGGAGCACAGTGGAGATTGAAAATATTTCACCAGTACAAGCTCTATTCCTTTTAGGTCACTCAAAATACGTGTTATGAATAAAAAATCATTTTTAATGCATTTGCTTAGATTGATTGTTATAAGCTATTTTATTTATTAACATAATTTGTTAAAATATTTAATTTAACCATACAATCAAGTAGATAATTCGTAGGTACAATCCAGTATTTTATTCAAATATGGCCTCCATTATTATTTTTGATTAGAAAACGCATATATATATATATATTCTATCTTCTTAGGTGTAAAAAGAAATTCACCTCTATCAGGCGTGCCGCGTGCACACGTTGCACAAGTAAGAAAAAAAAAAGGCGCACGCGACTCGGCGAGTGCGACGCTCAACGATCCAGACTTCCCTCCGGTAAACATTTTTGGTACACGGATATATGCATGTTTATATATTATATAAATAGTCATTAAAAATATGAAATAATTTGATAAGATAGATTAATATGAGTTATATCATTAGATAAACATTCAAGTTTAAATTTAGCTTCTATAGAAAAAACAAATAAAACTGAAACTAAACATACGTATATTATAGACGTTAAATTTAAACTTATATTGGTGGGATGATATAACTCATATTAAACTATCTTATAAAAAATTTTTTATATTTTTTAATAACTATATTTAGATGTCACGTACATGTGAAAAACTGCTTCACTTCCCTCCCTCTTCTCCGACCACCTCACCTCGCTGCTCCTCCTCTACCCGCCTTGTCGCCGCACCTCATCCTGCGCCTGGGCCTGCTGCCGTTCCCGCCACCGCGGCGCCATCGGGGGGCCTTCACCTACGCCACGGTGCTCCCCATCGACGCGGTCAAGAGTCAAGACCCGCCTCCTCCAGCGCGGCGCCGTCGCGCGGGGTGCTGGGAGGTGTTCCTCCGCACCGATGGCCCCATAGACCTCTACCGCGGCCTCTCCGCTGTCATCGGCATTCTCCTCCGCCGTCTACTTTGGCACGTGCGCGCGGGCTCGCCAACGCGCTGCTCCGTCCCCACCTGCCCCCGTTCCTCGTGCCTCCGCTAGCGGCAACATCTCCTCCTCCGCCATTATGGTCCCAAGGAAGGAGCTCATCAGTCCATCACCCAGCGCCTCCAGTCCGGCGCCGCCAAGGTACGCTCCTGGTTACAGATCCTCGATACCAATGGCTTCTTGCATCTCCGGCCTCTACGCCGGCTACGCGGCCACCCGGCCTCCTCCGCAACCTCCTGGCGGGAATGATAACCTCACGCCGGGGAGAGCGTGCTGTACGTGCGGCGCGAGATCTCGCGGGGGCGATATCAGCGGCTCACCATCCCGGACGTCGTCACGCAGCACGGCCGTGCAGTCATAGAAAAAGTACTAGTGTGTGTTGCAACGGATGGAGGCAGGCATGTCACAAAAGCGTACGCGCCTCGCGGGTCGCATTTTGCAGCGATCTGACAAGGTCACACCCCATTTGCCTATCTAGGCTTTGAGTTGGGTTGCCATGCCAGAGCTGAGACATCTGTATGTCTTGCACACACACGGGTAAGGTAGGTTTGGAACTTGTAACTTTGGAAGAGAGAGTCGAGAGCTGCTGCGCAGCAGCTGCCCTTTGGTTGGGTTTCCTTTCGTATAGTATAGGGTCTCTCTGTAAGCTGCATCATCCATCTGCATGTGAGGAGACCGCGGCAGCACTACTAGTAGTACACACATCTATCGCCTCTCGTTCTTCTCCCCCAAGTACCAGAATTACCTTCTAGGCTGCTACATCCTCCGTCCTCATCTGCCGGGGGCCTGGAGGGACCGCAATGGGTGGGTTTGCAGCTGTTTTGTCCGGGGTGATCGATCTCTTCAGCATAGTCGCCTGTGTGCTGCCGCTGTGAGTCATGGATTACTATTACTTGTTTGAGTTCTTGGTTTGTTCTTTCTTTAATTCTACCCGCACGGTTTGCCGGCTGTGAGTTTACTTTTGCCTGTAAGTTTCTGTGAATGGCTTTTCTCTTCTAGTTAATTCTTGCCTTCCTGGTATCGGAGTTGTTGACAGATTTTTCTTGTAAGCCCCTCTCTATTCTCCCTTGAGTTCTCGTTTTCTTGCGTACAGGCGGGTTCGCCACGGTTTTGCTGCATGGCCCTTTGTCTCGTGAAATGCATTTCTTGATCCCAGTTTGCCTTTGTTTTCTTTAGAGTTGCTTTTGGGGTGACTACGGATTGGAGCCGAGTGTTTGACTGTTTTGGGGGAATAACAATAGCGGCTGATATGGTGGCGTCTTATTTGAAGACTGGGATGCTACTGTTCGTCTTAGGAGTGAACCACGAGACGTTTGTGTTCATCTTTGATGCAGTACTGTGCAATTTCATGGAATTGTGTCTCCTTGGTTCCAGTCTTTTCTTCTACTGGTCTCACAAGAGCTATCACGGACACGACGTAGCTGTGGCAAGATATGTATGTATTCAAATCTCCATCTGTGTTCTACCTTTTTTTTTTCTATTGTACAGTTTTTCACTATAACAAAAATAGGACGTAGAGATATTTTCCAAATACCGTAGACGCATTTTTCAAATGTCTTTACAATTAGATAGAGACACTTTTAAAAATGCCTTATAAGTGTCTTGGTGATTTGTCTTACAAACAAAGAGAGAGTTTATAAAGTGTCTTTATGCCTTGCGGTATTATTTTAGAGACATTAACTATATGGCTACCAGAGCAAACTATTGTAGAAAAATAGAAAAAAAAGCATACTTTTGCACCTACTAATCCCCTATTGACATGAGAGTTCTTTACATATCATTCATCTAACCATCTTGACCTCAAGTGATTACTTGTTTATTAATATCTTGTCTTACATATATTTAGGTATTTAGTATGTATTAAACTCCAATAAAGTGTCTTTAAGAAGGATAAAATGCCTCAACAAGATGCCTCTATCAGATTAAGTTAGAAAATTAGGTTAGAAAACTGTCTCTAAAGTGTCTATAAAATAAAAACATTATGGGCAATTTGTAAAATACCTCTAAACAATGTCTTTATGGTATATGAGTCTTAATTTTAGAGGTGTTTTTTAATTTGTCTCTACAAAAGTACCATTATGTAAGGTTTTTTTGTAGTGTTTGTTTCTTTTCTATGACATGTGAAAACAAGGTGATTTATATTCCTAAGGGATGAAAATCCACCTTGCTAATACTAGATAGAGCCTAACTAAAACAACTTGATATTTTCGGTGCAGTCCTTGGTGCTTCTCTTTCTGTTCATGACAGGGATTGCAACAGCGATCTTTGGAATGAAATTGAATTGGCTGTTCTCGGACAAACATATATGGTGGTATCTCGTAGGCACCATGTTTTTTCTTGGTTTCCAATTGCTCGTCCCAGTTATCGTGCGACTGGTATGTGACTATCCAACTCATTTTTCCCGCATACTTGTGAGATATGTAGGTATACATTGTCGTAAAATTAATAATTCAGAGGCTTTTTAATTCTTCACAGATACATGGAAACATGATCAACGACGAACCTCTTATTTTCACCTTCAAGATGGTAGCCACTGCGCTTTCTGTGATCACTGCAGCGTACGACTCCTGGACAAGAATCGCAAGAAGGTGTTGCTGGTAAGAGATTCCTACATAATAAACACATTTGCATCACTATTTCACTTTGCTCGACAATAATTAAGACCATCTGCCTGTGCTACGATTCATATCGCAGATAGTGTACATCTTCTGTGCGGTTTCAAGCTTCGTGCAGGGTGTGGTGCGCCTGTATGGGCCTGATCGAATCGCTCGACGTTTCAAAGCCCTGTGTGGCCGAGAATGAAGCTGCAGAATCTCTTGAGTCCGTCGTTGTTAAGAAGTGTGAGATTATAATCAGCTCACAAGAAATTTGAAAAGAACATTGCAGTATCTTTTGATGCACTGATATTGACTGATTCTAGGAGGCAGCACGGACAGTAGTTTTTTTTTGTCCTTTTTTGGCGATTGAGGATGCTGGACTCCTGTCCTGAGATGACACGAGACATGCGAATTATCTGCATGATGATTCTGTTAATCTGTTATGCCACTGTGGACGAAATTAATTATCTTCCTAGTTCCTACGCTCCAGTTCGCATGCTTTTATCTTCTGCTTTGTTTGGATGCTTTAACTTCTGTCTTTGTTGGATGCTCTGTGAGCAAACAGCATTAATTTCTTTGGCACTTGACAGGGTTATTTAGTCTCAGTGACCTCTAGAGCTGTAGAATCAGACACCAATTCATGCGTTTTTAAATTAGAGAGTTGGAAGGAGCACGTACCGCCGCTGCATCCTGGCTGTCCCCTGCCATGCTTCGTCTCAAGCCGCTGCACACACGCGAACACCCAAACGGCCAACGCCATGCTGGGGTGCTGGCGCACATGAAGAAATAAGCTTGCCGACATGGTGATCAGTTGATCACACCGGCAAGAGATGTGAATGCCATGCTCACCGTGCCGCATGCAGCCGGCTCGCTTCTAATCTCAGGTTGTCTCCGGCCTCCGCACCTGGTTGCAGGCTTGCAGCCGCATGATCACTATGGTGTGCAGCTCTCCGTGGCCCAAGCCAGACGGGTAACGCGACGACAAACGACATGCTTTCGCAGCAGCGGCGCTCGCGGACAGGGACGAATAAGCTAGCATGTCCAAAACAATGCGTCGCATTACAAGATCCTCATTGGCTAGATTTATATAGATGCTAATAAATTTCTCTCTCTATATTGTTTACTAAAGAAAACCAAATGCACATATAATGAGAATTCTCCATTTTAATTTGCATCTATATATTATAACTGTCAGAAAAACTAGGAATAAATCAGTATGTTCTACTCAAAGTATGTTCCATGATTCTTAAAAAATACCAGTAGGTACCACAGTTACAAAGTAACTGAATATACTAGATTTTATAATAAAAAATATGGTACCTCTCGGTACTCTTTTAATGATGGTAAAATTGTTTTCAACAGACATATTGAGTAATGTCGCATTCTAAACCACCCTAAAAATTTTTCTACCCTTTTTAATCAATATTAGAGAAATCATAAAAGCCTAATTAGCCCTCAACAATTAAAAAAGCATCAAGGTTCAACTCAAATAGGTCAATGGGAATTTTTGTTGAATTCTTCTCGCCTCAAAATGCATAACAAATTTTTACTTGAATTTTCAGAGCACCCTAAATATTTATAATGCCACAATAACCCTTTTAAAAATTATATAAAAAAATAAAATTAAAAAGTCTCCTTCCTTCTTGGGCCATTTTCGTCCCACTATTTTCTTTCTCGAACTCGGCCCGGCCCAACCGCCCCCTCCTCCCTCCTCCCTCCTTCCCCCTCCCGCCCTCTCCCTTCCTCTTCCCAACGATGTCGGCCGTCCGCCTCCTCGCCTCCCCTCCAAAGGAGGAGAAAAGCCCCACTCCTCCCCATGTCGTTTCCCCTTCCCCTCCTTCACTTCCCTTAAGTACCCTTTAAAGGGGATTAACTCCACCAGCACCATTGATGACAGGCGAGCTCGTCGCCACTCACCCACCGCCGAGTCTGTCATTCGCCTCACCGCCTCCTTTCACAACCCAGCCTCGCCCTCTTTTCGCCAGTGAGCTCTGCTCTCCCCCTCTCCTTCTTCCACCCAAGCCGACCACCCTCTCCCTTCTCCCTCCACCGCTCGCCGCCGTGTAGTGTTGCCCATGCGCCGTGCCGCCGTGTGCCGTGCCGTCGTGCCCACTCGCCGCCGCTGGCTATGCGCCCGTGCGCAATGCAGCAGGCAGAACCAAGGAAGAGGGAAAAGAAAAGAGAAAGAAGAAAAATAAAAGAGAAAATAAAAATAAAATAAAAACATTGGAAATTATAAATTGCCATTCAAACATCATTTGAATTTCAAATGATCAAGAAATGATCATTTGAATTCAAAATTGACCCGTTTGAAATCTTAATTTCCCCTTAAGCAGCTTAGAACCTATCTTTTCGTTTGGTTATTGCTTGTTATTTGGAGTTATTTATAGTGGTCTGTTTGTTTGTGTTGTCGCGTAGACGCTGATGTTCCCATCGAGCCGCTCTTCCTCGAAATCAAAGTTGAAGAAGAAGGCAGACAGCAAGGCAAACCAGCTCACCGTTGATCATAATGTTATCCCAGTTTGCAAAATCATTTTCATTTTAAATTATTACATTTCACTTTATTTAAATTTCTACGTTAATTATGTTTAATTTAGCTATGCCTTTACATATCATTGTTATGGCCTTTATACTTGAATCATTGTTATTTAATCCTTGTCAAACCTAGGCAAGTAAACTAGTAAGAACCCTATGTATATGGTACTCACTAGGAAAACTAGGATTATGCTTAGCCCCGCTTAAACTAGAAACTTTAGAGGTTTTTATCTTAACTAGTCTTTACTAAAGCTTTTGGAAACTTTAAACTTGCTAGTTAGTGGCTGGTCAGTTGTAGATAATAGTTTCACTTCAAAATATGTCGAAAAGCCTGTTTTTGGCTAGTCATAAGGTGTATGGTTTTGCTAGTCACACCTCGACGTCATAAGGACCGGCTTTCGAGGCTCAATTGCAAAGCATTTTCCGTCTAACCACCGGTCTAATGGGTAAGGCTTAACTTGTCAGTTAGTGTAGTCTTGAACAAGGTGGACATGGATAAGGGTGGATGAGACCCAAGTGTCGGGTGGACATTCCCTGGCAGGTAGCCTGGGGGCATAGCATGTTCACTTGTCCCAAGGGTTACTAGCCGTGAAAGTCTATAATGGTCCTCTTTGTTTAGGGCTATACTAGTCGGTGGGTTTTGGCATGAATTCTGCTTGGGTGGCATGGTGGCATGAGACGCATGGTAACACATGAGGAATGAGTGTTCGGTAGGTAAAGTGGTACACCTTTGACCAAAGAATATGAATCTATTCGAATAGCCACGCCCTTGGTTAAGGGCAAGTAGAGCAACAACCCAAAGTTAGATAATTTCCCTATGCAGGTTGAAAATTAATTTGAAAACTTGTAAAGCTAGATTAAGACAAGTTTGTGTTGGTACATGGCTTGGTGTGGTGTCACGCCCTGAGTTTATCCTAGCCTAAAATTAATTAAATAATACATTAAAAATAATTTCTAACCCAGTGCAATCAATTTAATTTAATTGGAAGCTTTTTGGATATTCTAAAATGTCCTGAAAGCATTTTAAATGATTAACAAGATTTAAATTTGAATTGCAGTCAATAAAATTTGCTCTAATAAACTTAATAAAAATCGGTAAAATTGAAGACAATTTCTTTTTTTTTCCATCCTTCCTTTTTCTTTCCTTTTTTCCTTTCTTTCTTTTTCCCTTTTTCCCTTTTCTTTTTCTCTTTTCCTTTTTTCCACCTTGGCCGACCCTATCTGTCGTACTCTCCTCTCCCACCTCTCCTGTGTCGCACTGCCTCTCCCCCCTCCCCAACCCAGGCCAAACTCCCTTCCCCTCTCATGGACGAGCACCCCCACCTCCTCCTCATGGTAAAAACTAATTCCCATCTAATTTTTATCCCTTTAAAATCTTATCTATTTCCTTTTTAATAGGAGATGGATAACTAGATTTATCTCTAGCTTTCACCTACAAATACCCCCTAGAGCCTTGCCTCTTTTCCCCGTCTCCCTCTCTCATCCACCTTCGGCCGCCCCTGCGCCCCTGCTACTGCTGTGCCGCCCCTGTTCGGCATGACAGCAAGCCGCCGGTAGCCCTGCTACTCCCTATTCGCAGCAGCTGTTCACCAAATCTCTCTACTGAATTTTAGGTTTGCATATATTTTATTCTTGCGAATCAATCTAAATTTATCTACTGTTTAATTATTTAGGTTTTCTAGTCTAACAGCGAGGAACAACAGCAATCCATCGCTGACCTCTCCATAAAATCTCAGGTTCGCATACGTTTTGCTCCTGTGAATCAATCTATCTTTGATCTACTGTTTAATTGCTTAGATTTTCTAATCTATTTGCTAACGTGAGATCGATCTACGGTGTGGAGTTCAATTTTGTACACGTAGATTGGTTTTACGTTAAAGTCGGTTAGTTTATGGTTTAGCAAGTCGTTAAATCTCGATTTAATGGGTCTTTAACTCCTGTCGTTGTTCCGCTAACAGTTCCCGTTTCGCGTTTCGGACCTAACTCATCGTGTGGATCTCTAATTCGTGTACGTTTTGGTTGTGTTCTGCGAATACGTGTTCTGTTCACAATTTCCCGAGCCATGACCCAACCTGCGCTCGAAGTCCCAATCGCATCCCTCGGCCCACTACTCCTTTTCCCTCTCCTCCCAGCCAGCAGGCCGCCAGCCCAGTCAGCCGACCCACTCCCTTCGCTCGACTTGTCTCCTCCCGCGTTAGGCCGACCTAGCCGAGGCCCAGCCAAGGCGGCAGCCCGCTGGCGCCCCATGTCCAGGTTGCCTCCCCTCTCCTCCCGGGACACTGACAGGTGGTCCCCACCTATCAGCCCTGTCGTTTTCCTCCGGCCGCTCACCCGCACAAGCCACGCCCTTGCGCCCGCGCCTGCCCACCGTGTCGCGCCCACGTCTACACCACCGCGCCAGTGTCGCCTCTAGCAGTGTCGCGCCCCGCTCTGCCGCGCTCGCCCTTGTGCCCACGACGCACACATCGCGCCGCATCCCAGCCGCGTAGCTGCCTTGTGCCCACAATCGCCGCTGCCCAAGCTTCGCCGGTGCGACGGCCGTGCGCATCCCGCCTAGATGCTGCTCTGCCGCATTGGCTGTATCTCACACCACGTGCTCGCCACGCGTGCCCGCATCCTCGCCTCCGCTTCCGCCCGCCGCTTGGCCTTGCCGCTGGACGTCAATCACGCGACCGCGCCGTCGCTCTGCCGGTTTGTGCCGAGCCGCCGCTCTGCCGCGCTCGCCGAGCCTGCCGCGCCCTCGCCGCCGCGCCGTCGCGTCCCAGCCAGCTCTCTGCCTCGCACTCGCCGTGACGCTCACGCCATCGCGTTGTGCCGCCTCGTGTTGCTTCGTCGTGTCGCTGCTGTCGCGTGCCTCCCTCGTCGTCGCGTCGCGCCGCGCCACCTCCTCCCGCGTGTGACTACCGCTCCATTTTCCCCGGGCGCCGCCGAATCCGCGCGCATGCCCGCGCCAGCCCAACGGCCTTGCAACTTTTCTCAGTGTCGCTCTTCCCGGTCGCGCCGCCAACAACCTCCCCACGTCCCACGCGCCGCCGCCAACCGCTGGCCGCATCCGCGCGCCGCCGCTAACCTCCTGTCCGCCCTAGGCGCTTGCCTCCCCTTTAAATCCCCCTCTCCTGTGCGCCATCGCCGCCTTTGTCTCATCGCCGGTGAGCCGCCACACCCAAATCCCACCGTCGTCAACCGATCCCACCTTCCGCCGCCGTGCGCGCTCTCCGCCGGCCATCACCCCGTGTCCCACGACCTCGCCGAGTCCTTGCCACTGACGTCATCGCTGATAAGCGCCCCATCTTCCCTATCTCCCTTTCCCACGCTTTCACTGCCGCCGCCGGGTTACCCCGCTGTCGCCGGACATCGTGGGCCTCTAGGCCGTCGCAGCCGAGTCACCGTCGGTCTTCGCCATCGTCATGTCGTCGTCGCGCCACCCCAGCCTTCCCGCGCGACCGCTTCCCATCGTCGGGCGCCATCGTCGCCGTGCCGTTCGCCGTCGCCGCCGTGCGCCACGATCGGTTGACGCCCATCGCCGATCATCGCTGCCAAGCACCGCCCTCATCGCTCCTCCTTGTCGTTCTCCTCTGCCGGTGAGTGCCGTCCTCTCCCCTCCCCTTCTTCCTCCCCAGCCGCCACGCCCGCATCGGTTGCTTGCCGTCGCGCCGCTCGGCTGATGCCGCCGCCACCCGATTCTGCTACACGCCGCCGCTCCGAGCCGCGCACCCCCGACGCGGCATCCCGTCGCCGTCTCCATCGCCTCGCCGTCGCCGCCGGAGCCGCCATTCGCCGCTGGAGCGCGCACGTCCGCCGCCGCGTCGCTATCATCCGCATCGCCGCACTATCGCGCCGAGCGCCATCGTGCCGTCACCGAGCCTTGCCGCCGGAATCCACCGCCCCTCCCCGCCATTCGCGCCACCACCACCATGCGCCGCCACCCGGTTGGCCACTGTCCTCCGCCGCTCGCCGGATTGACCGCCGCCTCCCTCCTCCATCCGGCCGAAGCCGCCTCCCCCTCTCTGTTTTGGGGCCGCTACAAGCGGGGCCCACTTGTCAGCCGGCACCCCCCTTCATCCTCTCTCGGGTAGGCCCGCGTGTCATCCTCCCTCTCCCCTCCCTCTCACTGCCAAATGGGCCCCACCTGTCAGCACTCTCTTCTCTCCCTGCTGATGTCATTCCTCCAGTTAATTGCGCAATTAATACAATAAGGTTTTGTGTTTAGTTTAAAAACACAGTTAAACTTCTAAAATTCATAGCTAATTCATCTAGTCTCCGTTTTAGTCCGTTCAAGTTTCAGTAAATCTAGAAAAATGCCAAGAATCCATTAAAAATAGTTTCTTTCTTTGTTTTAGTAGTTTTATAGTCTGTTTTTGCTTGTTTTGCCTTGTGTGTAGTAGGTTTTCACCCCGTCGAAGCGCCGATCATTCTCGAAGTCGCCGCCAAAGTTCCTCGTGGATCTGAGCAAGGCAAGTGACACCCTTCTTTGATCATATTGAACCTATGTTTATAAAATTCCCCGCTTTACATTCAAACCTGCATTGTTTTATGTAAATCTATTTATTGTATTTATCTCTTGGGAAATTACCTTTATATCCGTTGATCCCACTTATTACCATTGTTATCCCATGGTTAATTTGACTAGAAATAGGTTTAGGCAATGCTTAGCCATGCTTAGTTCAACTAGCTCACCAATTGTTATTTAATTAATCGTTAGACTTTGATAGACCTTTAATCATTGTGATCATGATAAATTTCCCGATGTGGATTAATACAACTAAAATATTGCTTATGGTGGACTGTGGGTGCATGGTTTTAAGAGTCGTGCCCATGGCAATTAAGGACCGGTTCTCAGAAAACCCTGGAAGTCTTACACGTACTAACCACAAGCCAGAATGGGCAACGGTGAGACTCATAGTCTACCTTGTCCCTATTCGACATACCGAGGCAAGGGTGGCGTGATGGAGTATGGACGGGACATTGTGGTGTAACGATGGCCTCTACTGCTTTCGGATTCACCTAGACACAAGAGGAGGCTGCTCGGTTTGGTGTAGAGGAGGGGGCGAAACCTGAAGTGTGGTGCGGTTGTCTAGGGAGGGTTAGGTGAAAGGTCTTATCATGGTTTCCGTACTGAGGTATCATGGTGATACGTTGGGGCATGGTAACATGCTTGGGAGCCATGTCTTGTGAGTTAAGTTGTACACCTCTACAGAGTAAAACTATTCGAATAGTCGTGCCCGCGGTTATTGGGCGAACTGACAGATTCGCTGGGATTAGTTGAACCTTCAATAATTTGATTAATCTTCGAACTGGTTTGACCCTGCGTAATGTGGTGTAACGTTGGTAGTGGTTTGGGTCTATCGCAAGGTGGTGTAACGTTGGGCAGAGGGTTGATCCTGTCGCTACGTGGTGTAACGTTCGACAGCGGTCTAGGCCTGTTGTAACGTGGTGTAACGTTGAACAGCGGATGATTATTTAAATGTTTACTTTACTTTTATTTTAGTCTATTTTATCTACTGGTTTGCTAAATTACTGTCGCTTTTATGCAATTTAACCTTAGTCTATCTTTGTTATCATATTGCATTCATTATTCCCCTCTCTTGGGTGTTACTTGTTGAGTACGGTGGTTTGTACTTAGTCTTGCTTAATTTTCCCCACCAGAGAAAGTGCCAGAGTTCCAGTCAGAAGGTTGTTCTCAAGGTTGAAGTGAGGTTCAGTCCACCGTCGAGAATGCCTGTGGTGTGGAGCCAACATCGCCAGCTGAAGATTAGATGGTTTAGTTTATTTTCCTTTTCCGCTGCATTTTGATAGTTAATTGTTTTTATCTGTTTTTAAGTCATGGAACTACGTATTAAATTGTCATAGTGTGTACTCAGGCTGATTCCTGAACCGAAATTTAATACATGCTATTGTTTAGAAATTGATGTAAATTTCTGGGCGTGACATGTGGCAAGATCACATTGGTTCGTGGCTTGGTGTGGCAAAGATCGCGTCGGTGCACGACTTGAGTTTAACCTATTATAGGAATAGAACATGGTTTACAAAAATTGCTTTTAAAGCCCCTTTAAAATTTTAACTGCTCGTTTACTGCAAACTAGCCCAACGTATGCTTCCTTTGTACTCCCTTGAATTACTGCTGCATTGTCCCGGCGTGGTTTGCAAAGTACGAATGTACTCAGCCTAGCTTGTTTTTCCTCCAGCAGAGGAGTTCTTCAAAGATGGTGGCTTCAGTTTCTAGCTCATGCCTGCCGTCAAGTGCCTTTGGTTGCTAGCGTGTTGGTCATCTGCTTCGTGTTGGTATTAAAGCTGAGCTTGATCGCAGGACAAGCAAAATGGAACCCATAAGGAGCACTTCCCCTTTCATGTGCATGCTTGCATTTTCAAAAAGGTTTTGAGTACTTTGAAAAAAATGAGTTGGTTCGGTTCGGGGATTTCAAAATTTGTTTCTTTTGAGTTCAAAAATCTTTTGAGAAAACCGAGTCAAGTTTTTTTTATTGGTTTGGATTTTTTTTGGGCAAGTTAGATCAAAGGAATAGGATTGAGTTTAGCTCTGGGATGCATGCGGTTTGATTTGGAGTTTCTTCTACCATATAGTGCACAAACTAGATTTACTCATCATCATCTTCATGTGACACATCCAACAGCCTGAATCAATCCATACTGGATCGGATGACCCAGATCAGCTATGCCTCCCTCCCGTCCAGCCTACGCACTCCCTCTGCATGCCTCCTCTACCCTAGCTCTAGCCTCCCAAACCCTAGCCGCCGCCCTCCCTCCGTCGCCGTGCTCCCATCCCGCCGCCGCCGCCCTACTAGCCGCTTCCCTCCCTCCTCCGTCACCTCCTCTACACCCTCCCTCCTTCACTGCCCTCCCATCCCACCATCACTGTCGCCGCCACCGCCTCAACTGCATCCTCCCTCCAACCGCCTCCAAGTCCTAGCCGCTGGTAGGGTTACCCGGTCCGCCGCCTCCCTGCCGTCTCGCATCCATCATGCCGCCCCCTCTACACCTCATCAATGCGCCATTGCCGGCCTACCAGCCGCTGGCTCAACTAGGTGCCGCCTCCTGTACGCTCTCCATCTGTTGCCGCCCTCCCGTCTTGCCACCGCTCTACCATCTGCCGCCACCATGCCGTCTCGCCTCCGCCAGGTGCTGCCCCCTCTACGCCCCACCTCCGTTGCCGCCGGCCTACCAGTTGCCACCTCAATCAGGTGCCTTCGCCTCCTCTATGACATCCCTTCATTGCGCCCTTCTGTCCTGCTGCCACCGGGTGCCGCCGCCGCCTCTATGCCGGGTGCCGCCACCATGCCGGGTATATAGTTTTTTCCCTATCTGATTGCTGATTGATTTTTTAAGATAATGGATAATCCGGCTTCGACTTCAAAAGAAGCTACAACCACTTATTACATCCTGAGGTTCACACATAAGAGCAACACGAGATTGACCAAGTCTCTAGACAATGGACTCTAAACATAAACAATCCAGAGAATAATTGATTACATAAAATTTTAATTCGTGGATATCTGATTGCTGATTGATGGAAACAACATTTCACAGAATTTTTGTCTTCATAAAAGGAAACATCTATAAAACTGTTTTTTTCTTCATATATCCTCATGCACATTGTTATAGAGTTGATAAAAAAGCAGCAAAGCTTGTGCCCTTTCGTCAGAGAAGAAACACTTGGAGCAAAGCACAACAGTTAAAAACTTGCAAGCAAAACTGAGTATTACCATGTTTCTCAAACTGGTAACGCGAAGATTTGGCAATAGCATTTATTTCTTAAAAGTTAAACAAAACTAGCATGATTACGGTTGGCTACAAGTAACATCCTCAATGTCTTCCAGCATCCTCATCTTGCATGTGCTACGCTTCAGAAAATTTAAAGAATAAAAACCAAGCAAGTATAACTCCCATATTGTTTTAATTCATAACGGTGCGACAGGGAGGTGCGGAGGACATGGTTACAGACGGCATCCAGATTCCCACCTCATGGGAAAGAAAATCTTGTACTCAAATCTACAAAGAATAAATACTGGTGTGATAAAACTGGGCTAGAATAGTCAGTTTGAAATATAGGAGATCCAAGACCATAAAACTTCAGGAGAAAAATAAAAACAAGAAAGGAAATGAAGTAAAAATAAATGATTGTGCCTAAATCATGACAGGCACCTATAGAAACACTTTTGATTGGAAGAGGAAGAAAACAAAACAGCATATTCTGATTAATATATAAAATAGGAGATGGCGGGAGTGTTGGGAAAAAAATTACCTCAAATGATAGCAGGAAAGAAGAAGGAAATGAACAGAAAACGTAGAAGATTTGGGGGCTACCAGTTCAAGCAAGCAAGCAGAATTTTAACAGAAAAATCATAACACAAAACTTATAAACAATCCATGTGTTTTGCAGCCATCCGTTTAACTTTTGCTTCCTATTTAGTCAGCTGCAGTGAATAGAGGTCGAAATAAAGCATAAACAAGTAGTAGAAAAGCCCCAATCCTGGTTAGGAACTCCGCATGTGCCAAATAAATGGAGATAGCACATAGCTGTATAGCACAACCCCTGCTAAAGTAGACCTATTGGGTTATTTTATCCAACGTTAATTTCTAACCTTAGCCTAATATTGATCACCTCTGCTAACGTGAAAAAAAGATTGAATATTCTGACCTGTTTGAGAAGCCATTGATCGAATTCAAATTGATCTTCTTGCTCTGTTCTTTCCTCTCTTCTTCTCTATTCTCCCTCGCAGTAGGCATAGACGGCGTAGGTGTAGCAGTAGGGCTTCCCATCTTGAATTTGCGTCTGCGCCTTCTTTGAGATCACGTAACGACTCCCTTCCGGTGCCTAATCGATCGGGTGATTAGGGTTTTGATTTTGGAACAGACGGCTTGGGCGTCCCCTCCTCCTCTGTCTCTCTATTTATATGGCACTGGTAGGGCTCGGGGTAATCTCAAATTTAGTAGGGAGTTTTGAATCTACCGATCACCGAAACAAACTTCTATTCTATCTCTTCTTTTTTTTGTTAGAGTAGGACACGAATTTCTTGTTTGAGTAGGAGTAGAACACGGTAGAAAAACGGTTAAGGAGGATTCCGAATTTCTTAAACCGGACTCTATCTCTGATTTCTTTTATCCGGTGTCTAACCGAATAAATCAACCAACATTCTCCCCTTGATTTAGAGGTTTAGCTAACGAGTAAATTTAAACAAAATAGCTCCCCAAGACAATATGTCACAACAACATTCTACGTCATTGAGACTACAAGACCTATAGTTTACTATAGCGCTCAAATAAACTCAATCTTATCTTAGCGGGATGTTGATTGGCAAACTTATACCCCACATCCCGGATCTTCTCAGAGTATGGATCCATAATAAGCACTTAGTATTAATCATTAGTAATCCGATCCTGGGACCTGTCTTTCACAACATAGTGGATGCGTTGTTACTCGATCATAAATCGTCTATTCTTGCGCAATTCAAAATATAAATATTCATTAAATCTGCATCAAAGTTTCTCCCCATGCCGAAACATGGTTAAACTAATTGCGAATGAAATCAAGCCTGTATGCATCTAGACTAAAATCTAAAATTTATTATTATTAGTTAATAATGCAGACATATCTTATGACTTTCTATATAAATAAACTTACTAAGCATAATAAAATTTCCACCTTTATGTAAATATTAATATTGCCTCACTTGTGGCTTATTGAGATAACCAAACTTTCAGTTGGTTTCTCTCTTAACAAAATATTATTATTATTATTATTATTATTATTATTATTATTATTATTATTATTATTATTATTATCTTAATCTCTGCCCTAGAAGTGTGGCTAAATAATGCCATCAAGCATCACATGCATTTATAATAAGTATCACACAATATATTAAAACAACTAGTTTCACACAAAAGCAAAACTAACAACTCAGATTAAATTAAAATAACATTGTTTTGAAACATCTAACTCAACTAATATTATTTAAGAAACACAAACTTAACTAACTCTAATTCTAATTCTAACACAACCAAAAACTTTTCTTGATAGGAGAGTGAATAAAATTTAAGCTGATATGGAGTTTAATTGTGAAGTTTTCCGTCATGCTTCACTTCAAAATCTTGGCTTGACCAACTATTCTTTACTTTCCGAGTTCTCACTCCTCTCTTACTACCGTTTGGACAGTATTCAATTCCATTTATGGCTAACCACGCCTTGAAACGTGGACAGTTCCTTTGCCAATGTCTATGGCTCTTGCAAAATTTGCAGTATGGGTTCCGATCAGAGGGATCAGCTGAAGTAGAATAATTGTTTCCTTCTTTATTTTGAGAATTGTCGGTGTTACTCCTCTTGCTGCTGGAGCCACCTTCTTGATGCATCTTTCTTTTGCCTTTGTTAAAAGCATTCGTGAGGTTGAGCTGATCTTGAAACTTCTACTTTTCAGCTTTCTAACGCTCTTCCTCCTCTACTGAGTGTGAGATGAGTTCTGCTATGGTCCACTTATTTTTCTGAGTGTTGTAATTAATCTTAAAGAGAGCATAGTCAGGACCTAGGGAGCTCATAATAAAATGCACCAAAAAACCATCTGATATGGACATGTCCATAGACTTAAGCTAATGTGCCATATGAGTCATCCCCATTATGTGTTTTCTAATACCACCTTTGCCATCATAATTGCTAGTGATCATCTTTGAGATTAATGTATTGGCATAAGCTTTAGATGAAGATTTGAAATTCTCTTCAATATTAGCCATATACGTTTTGCATCTTCAGAGTCAACTATCCCTCCAATAATTCCTGGAGCAATAGTGCTCTTAATATACATTAAGGACATTCTATTGGATTTCTTCCAGACTTCTAATTTTTCCTCATAAACCCACTGAAGATTTTCATGTTGCTCATCAGTCATCTCATCGGTCCATTCAGGCTGCTTAGGAGGGTCCTGTCTTAACGCTAGGTCTTCTCCAATTAGTCATAAGTTTAGAAGCACATTGTTCTTCCATTCGGGATAATTGCTTCCATCAAGGGGCTCAATGACTTTAAGCTGTCCCATAACTAAAATCATGTAATTATAAATATTAGTAAAGTATATGAAATCAATCCGAGTAGATTCAATTAATAATAAAACCATAAATTCCACAATCTAATCACCGTTGGGCAGAATAGATCATGTCACAAAATAAATTTTCTAATTATATCATCGTTGGGCAGATAATAATTAAGAAGAAAAAACAAATAAATTATTGACATGAAACCATAAATAACGTTGGTCAGGATATGGTCTTATATCAAAATATTGCTTTCTGGTCAAACTTCGCGTTGGTTGCATTTAACCAGAAATATATTAAATGGTCATAAAATTTTGATTGAATTTGATAGCATATGAAATAATATTTATAAGAAGAAAACTGAAATTTTAAGAATAGTGATAAATAAATTTGAAAAATTAAAGAAATTAACACAGGCTTAAAATAAATGAAAGACACTTTTTTTTTGGGCTCAAACTAATGAGCTGGCTTGAAACTAATCAGCGAAGATGGCCCAGTAAACAAAATAATGGTTCGGCTAGGATAAATGGCTTGGCCCAGTAAACAAAATAATGGTTCGGCTAGGATAAATGGCTTGGCCCAGTAAACAAATGGCCGAATAAGGGTCAATTAGGGCCGGCAGCCTAATGAGGAAGGACGACAGCCGTCCGATTGAATAGATGGCCGTGATCTCTCCTCACCTGAGATATCCCCTTTAGTTAAAAGAGAAAAACTTAAACCCTAGCAAAAAATAATAATAATAATAACGGCGGCGGAGGGCTAGATCGACGGCGTGCCGGCGGCGGGCGGTGGGCAGCGACGGCGATGGCTAGCGCCAAGAGAAAGACAGGAGGTCGTGCTAGCCCGTGGAGGCGGCGCCGGCCCCAGCTTGCGGCGGCAGCGGGCTGGATCGACCGCGCACCGACGGCGGTAAGGCGGCGACGGCGACAGCGGCTGCTGCGCCGACAGCGTCGGGAAGAAGCGGCGGCGAGGGCGGCATTCGGTGAGCCGGAGACGCAGCACCGAGGGGGCGAAGCCGCGTGGCCATGGAGGGAGGAGACGAGCCCGCACGCCGGCGAGTGCGGGCGGCACTGATGCCCGCACGACGACGCTGATGCGGTTGCTACTTCAAATCGGTAATAAACTAATCCGATCCGAATCAAAGTTTGAATGTTTTGGGATTCTAGGGTTCCTATTCATCGGGGAATTTGGGGATTTTCTTGAAATTTGGGTTTCGCAGCTGAGTGTTTTTTTTGGACGAATTTTGCGCAAAATAAATGCAAATCCTTCTGCTGCTAGTACTGATTGAGAGTGAAATTTGACAAATTACAACAGAAATTGAATCTAAACAGTGCGTGAACAGTGTGGGAACAGTGAATATGAACCCTAAAAAATAAAATACGATCTGAAATAAATTCTTTGCACCAAAAGTGGATCAATTCAAAGATTAGATGGCTTCTCCCAGGGATGATGGGACCAATTAAGGCTAAGTTAAGCTCTGATACCACAATGTTGGGTTATTTTATCCAACGTTAATTTCTAACCTTAGCCTAATATTGATCACCTCTGCTAACGCGAAAATAAGATTGAATATTCTGACCTGTTTGAGAAGCATGGATCGAATTCGAATTGATCTTCTTGCTCTGTTCTTTCCTCTCTTCTTCTCTGTTCTCCCTCGCAGTAGGCGTGGACGGCGTAGGTGTAGCAGTAGGGCTTCCCTTCTTGAATTTGCGTCTGCGCCTTCTTTGAGATCACGTAACGACCCCCTTCCGGTGCCTAATCGATCGGGTGATTAGGGTTTTGATTTTGGAACAGACGACTTGGGCGTCCCCTCCTCCTCTGTCCCTCTATTTATATGGCACTGGTACCTCTATTTATATGGCACTGGTAGGGCTCGGGTAATCTCGAATTTAGTAGGGAGTTTTGAATCTACCGATCACCGAAATAAACTCCTATTCTATCTCTTCTTTTCTTGTCAGAGTAGGACACGAAGTTCTTGTTTGAGTAGGAGTAGGACACGGTAGAAAAACGGTTAAGGAGGATTCCGAATTTCTTAAACCGGTCTCTATCTCTAATTTCTTTTATCCGGTGTCTAACCGAATAAATCAACCAACGAGACCTACCTAATATCAGTGTCATTATATGAGAAGATGGTTTTTGTGGGATATATGATCCATTTTTATCCTCTTTGCCATGGATGCTAATCATATTCAGCTCTTGGATTGAAAGTTAAGTGTTCCATCAAGAATGTACGCACGCAGTATCCAAAAGTCACGATTTGGATGGAAATTTATGAATTCCTGTTTCCATTTTTTGGTCGATGATATTTACATGAAAACGAACACAGTAGGTGCTAGGCAACTATTACAGCAAACTCACCTACACTTATAATTGCTCGAGACATTCCAAAAAGAATTTAATCAACCTTTATATGTGTTTGCATATGCATATCGTAGTTTACGTTTATAAGCATTTCCTCATAGCAGCTAGGTGATTGATCAAAACAAAAATGCTCAATCTTGCAGGACATGGGAGACTGTGGTGAACCATCCTCCAACACGGGTCACCGAGATGAACACCTACTTGGCTAAAGCCTTCACGACAGAGCTCGATTCCACATCCCTGAGGTGGTTCTTGTACATGTTCACAATAAGGGTCATGTTAAGCATTTCTACATATTCAAGTTTAGATATATGCACCGCTGAATGGAATTTAATGATAGAGTTGATACTAGCACCAATAGCAAATTGTGCTCTGGCATTGATTTTTGCGTTTCATCAAGTAGAAATGTTTCGCAAGCTGGGTTTTCACATTGTTTTATTTTGGTGCACATATTTTCAGTGGGTTGCGTATAACGTGGACTGGAAATTCGTGTAGCTGTCCCTGAAATGTTGTAAAAGTTCACTACATAATTTTATAGTATCTTAGAAAGCTCCTAAAGAAAGCTTCAATAATAGCCTAATATCCATTTTACATGGTTGTTTAATATTCTTTTCATGAAAATTTGATATTCTCAAGTGACAAAGATCGGGCCATTGTGGCAAACTATTACTACCTCCGTTCATATTGTAAGTCTTTCTAGGCTTGCCTAGATTCATTCATGGATAAATGTATATAATTTATATATGTGTCTAGATTCATTAGCATCCCTATAAATCTAGGCAAAAGACTTACATTGTGAAACGGAGGGAGTAAAATAGTAAGCTCATATGTGTAACTAAAGTTTACGATCAGGTTCTTGTGATTAGTCAGAAATCTATTGTTGGGTTTGATAATAGCCCATATACAATGAACTAGTAAAAGTTTAAAGTGCTGCTAGGAGAATGTATAGTTCTCTGAAGTTGAAAAATTAGTTCAGCACCGGTTTATAATAGTTTACACATGGATTCTTTCTGTACTATTTTCAGTAAGTACATGCATATATAGGGGGGTTAATAGGATAATGAGTCCTAACTTAAGTTTTTAATCTCAAAATGAAAAAAAAAGGGAATAACTAATAATTGGATTGTTGAACACTAATGGTGAATGAAGTGGCTTTCCTATATGTTGATTGTAAGTTTGTCTTTTAAAATTAGTTTGCATTTTCACATGAACGTTGTTCTACTATATGGTTTAATTAGTTTAATAATTGAATTGTTGAACACCCTGAAATTACTTTGCTTTTCACGTGAATGTTGTCATCTCTAAGAACTGTACTAGAGTCACTGCTTGACTACCTGGTGATTTTAAGTTTTTAACCTATCAAAATGCAGCTGAACCGAAAGGCGGAAAACAGACTTTGGTAGACACGGAGGGATACCAAATGCTAATAGCAATTGTTTTTCTTAATTTTCTTCAATTCAGTTGGGTTCAATTATACACCCTCTGTTTCATACTGTAAGATATTTTGGCTATGTTAAGATTCATCTGAAATATTGCAATATACATGGTTTGTATATAATTAGATTTACGAGCATCCACGTGAAACAGAGGTAGTAGTTGATATGTCAGCAGAGGTACCTAATTTGTTAGGTTGACCACATGTCAACATTCTTATCTGCGGTGTCATAAGATACCGATTGTACCACAAATCAATTAATGTTCTTGTGATTTATATATGTACAGTTTGTCACAAGCTTGTAAAAAAGGAGACACCGTCATAAATCTATAATCAATTATTACGATGTACTCTCTGTTAAAAAAATTTGTTATTTAAGATAAGATTTGGTCGAACTTCAAAATTCCCACAAACAATTTTATGTTATAATAAATTTAAAAAATCTAATAAGTTTACGATTTTATAATAGTACTTTTCAAGAAGAATCAATGTGTATTATTTGTCTTGTTTTTAAACTAAGCATTTAAAAAATTATCGATGTTTAGAATTTTAGAAGTTTGATCAAATATTGTCTAAAACGATAATTATTTTTGAACGGATGGAATATCTATCATTCTACCTAATCTGTGTGATAATTTCTTTTTGGATTATTTTTCAATAAATACTCCTTTTACCACCAGGGATTACCAACTTTGGTCCCTGATATTCTTCTTCAAAGCAAAGTTGCAACACTTTGAATGCAAGTTTTGGGTCAAGTCCAACCGGTTACCAGGGTGCACTTGGTTTGACACAAAAGAACACGGTTCTTGGTGCTTGATTCAGTTGTAGTCCTACACACCTTACAATTTAATTAGGTAATCTTTTGTTTGTTATATTGATATTCACTATAGAAATGTTCACCCAAATTCCTAGCATGTACAAATAAATGTTAGGAAAACTAATTTGGTTATTATGAAATTTAACAATTTATTATCAAACAAAAGTTATACCACCGTAGCGCTAACACGGGTATATAACTAGTATAGATAAGCTATTTTTGGCATTATTTCTTGTCAAGATAGGTGGTCTAGGTTTTGCATCTTTCATGAAAAATGTTTTCTTGCATAAAAAGTTGGTTCTTTATAATGTTCTTTTCTCTATTTCTATGTCTCTTAGCATATATTGTTCCCTTCCTTTCCATAGATGCCTCCTCAGAATTGTCACGGTAACGATAGGTGCGGGTTTATGTACGAGTTGGCACTCATGACACACTTACCTCGGTTTCAGTATTCACCCGAGTAAATCTTAGTTCCTTCGCTTGCGGGAGAGCTGCCTCACCGGGTGTAAGATTATCTCGCCCTAAGTTTTACCTTAGCCCTGGATCATTTAATAAATTGCTAGAAAACAAATTGTTTAATTAACTCAGGAGAAAAACCCATAAATCATTTAATTTAATTAAATCAAAGCTTGCCAAATTATTCTAAAATATCTCGAGAGTAGTGAGAATAATTAACAATATTTAAAGTTTAAATTCATAAAATTTGCTCCAATCAATTATTAAAAATTGGCAAAAAGTGGAGGCTTTCCCTTCTTTTTCCTCTATTATTGGACGTTGGGCCGCCGGCCCAACTCCTCTCCCCCTCTCTCCCCAGCCTGCTCCCTCCCCTTCTTTCCCCTCCCGCTCGGGCCCGCCCAAGTTGTAGCGGCCCAGCCGCATTCTTTCTCTCTTTCTCCCTCGCGTTCTTTCCCTCCTGCTGGGCCGAAGCCCGCTCGGTTGCCCCTCGCGCGTCGAAGTCTACTCACCCTCCCTTCGTTCCCGATGTGGCTGACCGCCTAGCCCCAGCCGTCAGATGCCTCTTCCTCCGGTCCGGGCCACCGCCGCGCGCCGTGTCGTAACCTCCGCCGCTGAATCGTGTGTGCTGTGGACTCCAACCAACCTCCCCGTCCTACGCATGCCGCCGTCGCGTGCACGCACCGTCCGTCGCCGTCATCGTTGTCGCGCCCTCATCGCCTGTGCGTCGCCGTCATCGCCTTGGGACATTGCTGCCTCCCCAGCCACCGCCGCCTCGGGGCCGCTCTAGATCGCCGTCGCTGCCGGAGTTGCCGCACCTCGTTAGTCGCCGAACCTTCGCCGTCGCCGTCACCGTCGGTCGCCACCGGCCATCACCCGAGCTTGCCGTCGCCCACTCGGTCGAACGCCATCCCTCTCTCTGACTACCGGGCCCAGCCCGTCAGCCCCTACCTTCCTCTGACAGGTAGCCCCACCTACCAGTGCCGCCGCCTCGGCCGACTCCATTAATTGTACAATAAATTGACTTTAGAACTTTCTGTTTAGTTTAAAAAACCCAGAAAACTTTTAATATTCATATAGTCTTCGTTTTAGTCTATTTAAGTGTCATTAAATCCAACTAAATGTCAAGAATCCACTAAGAATATAATCTTGTGCTATTTCATTAGACTTATAGCCCATTTTATTTGTTTTATTTGATTGTCGTATAGATTCGGAGCCCGTCGACACACCGATTTATTTCGAGATCGTTGCAGAAGTTCCCTAGGGGTTGTTGACGCTGAAAATGATAATCAACGGTCACACACGTAGGCCTAGGAATCAATCTTAGACCATTCCAGTGTAGGAACTGATTCTTAGAAATACTGGACGCGCCAGTTAGTTTTATACTGTAACCGACAAGTTATAGCATGGAAAACAGTTAACCCCGAAACCGCTATCGGCCGGATAGCGGATATCATCTCAGGACCCTAGCCGATGAGGTAGACGATCGGCTTTACAGGAATTTCATGGTAACAGATATAAATGTGCTCAATCGGCTAAACCTAAGGATAACATCGAACAAACAGTCTTAAGATTAATCAGCTGATTGGACCGGTTTAGCACTTATCTCGCGTAAAATCGACAACCGATAGGAGACTAAGTGTGGAATTTAACACAAACCAGAATACTATACCAATTACTAGTATAAAACAATAATAACTAACTACACCTATAATCATGTTAGATCTAGAAGATCGAACTCAATCCAGATAGTATAGACCTAAACATAATTATATGTAAAATCAACTAGTCATTACGGCATACGAATAACAGGACAGTAAACTAGCGTAATCTACCAACCAATCCATTAAACCCAGCTGATCGGACCGATATCTATAAGCAGATTGCACCAAACATACATAGATCAGATCTAACCGAGCCAGTATACAATCTAATACGATATAATCATAGAGATATGAAGATCAACGAGCTTACTGAACAAATCAACAAATTACCCAAGATAATGCTGGCTAGAGCTCCAGCGATAAGCCCCCACGAGCCCCCGATCTAATCTGATAATACAAACCCGACAAACCAGATTGATCGGACCGAACCGATACAGATCAAGCCAACTGGAATTATGTTAACGAATCAAACAAAAGAACTAACGAGGTCTTGATCGAGAACTAATACTACTTTAAACCTGAACAGATTAAAGCAACACTAGAACTCAGCCCACCGATCAACCAGGCAGGAGATCGGACCTAACCGAGACAGTCCTTTTCTAGTTGGTCGACGGGTTATGACAAACGATAACTTACATTGCAAAGTTGACAAACCCCACGCCGAAAACTGAAGCAAGTCGAAGGTTTTGAAGGTGATGCGCCAAGTTTGATTGATCTAAAGATAATTTACGAGGACCCCAGACACATATATTTATAACCCTGGGTATTAACTAACCTATCCTGATAAAA
Source organism: Oryza brachyantha (assembly GCF_000231095.2). Lineage (NCBI taxonomy): Eukaryota > Viridiplantae > Streptophyta > Magnoliopsida > Poales > Poaceae > Oryza > Oryza brachyantha. The sequence continues at coordinate 13,987,297 of NC_023163.2, read as the reverse complement.
ATCCGTGACTAACTTATACCGTTCGGACTTTAATTAACTATAAAAATCCTAACCAAATCCTAAGATAAAGCCTAATTAATCTACACGGACTCACAACTAACACCGAACCTATCTCTAAGTCTTGGGCCCAATCGGACTCCAATTCCTGTCCGATCCGGACTCTATCGGCTGCACCCATACCGCGTCCAGTCTCCTGCTTCCGGCTGATTCACGCCTTCTTGTCCAATTCGGTTTTTAGCTGTGCTTCAATCCATAACGACGATTTGCTAAAATCTGGCGTTAACAGGGGTCTGAACAAGGCAAGTGACATTCAACCTCGAACATATTGCTCCCATTACTGCAATATTCTCGCTTAATTATTCAATCATGCATTGTTTGTTAAATGTATTTTCTTCATTTTATTTACCGGGTTTCACCCATTATTTACCCGTTATTAACCATTGATTATTCATTTTATACTAGGGGTAATCAATGTAGATTTAGGTCTAAGTTAAGCTTAGCCCTGCTTAGCTCAAGTAGCACATGGTATCACATTTAATCAATGATATTCATGGATAGCTGTTGTTTATGATTTAATATCCAGTCAAGGTTAATGCCTACTAAAATATTGATTAATGGTGGATGTGAATGCATGGTTTTGAGAGTCGCACCTAAGACAATTAAGGACAGGTTCACTGGAAACCCTGTAAGTCAATTAGTTCTAACCACAAACCAGAGTGGGCAATAGTGAGATTTGAAGTGTACCTTCGAACTATTCGACATACCCAGGCAAGGGTGGGCGTGATGGAGTATGGATGGACCTCGCGACGGTCTATGCTACTTCCAGATTCACCTAGGCACAAGATGAGGTTGCCCGACTTGGTGTAAAGGAGGGTGCCGAAATCTGTAGTGTGGTGCGATTGAATAAGGAGGGTTATGCGATGGGTCTTATCACAAATTCCTTTCTGATGTGTCGTGGTGGCATGTTGGTGCACGTTTATGTGTAGTGGGACTGTGTCTTATAGGTACGGCAGTACCCAGTACACCTTTGATTAGAGTAAACCTATTTGAATAGTTGTGCCCATGGTTATGGACAAACTACTAGATTTAATGTGATTAGTCTCACCTTAATAACTTGATTAATCTGGAATTGGTTTGGGACTGTTGCAACATGGTGTAACCTTGAGCAGTGGTTGGTCGTGTTGCAACGTGGTATAATGTTGGACAGTGGATGTCGGTAATTTCAATTATTTATTTATGTTACTTTATGATTATTCTATTTCAATCACTTCATATTTATTAAATGCTGCTTTATGCAATTAACCATAGTCTATTCTTATAATTCAATCCATCATTTATTCTTTTCTTCCGTGCTACTTGTTGACTACCGTGGTTTGTACTTATTCTTGCTTAATTTCCCTCTCATAGACAGAGTACGACTCGGACAGAGATAACTCTCAGGAATGAAGCTTATCCGATCGTCGAGTTTTGCCTATGGACTGGAGCTGTCGCTTCGCGGGATCAAGCTAGCTAGTTTTTATTTATATTTTTTCGCTGCATTTCATTAGACTTTTTATTTAATTTCATTTATTTTTAAGATGTGGTTATATAATTAATATTGTCAACTGTGTACCCTGACCGGCTCTGGACAGGAATTTAATGCACTTTAGTATGGAATTCATGTATGGAATTTCTGGGCATGACAAACATTTTGAAATTTCATGAAATTTAAATTTTAAATTTTAAATTTTAAATCACGTTTAAATTATTTTGAATTATTTTTGCGCGTCTTTTCCTTTTTTTCCCTGTTTTTACGGATGACATTTTGGTATATAGCCCAGATTTGCCAACTCACCTCACTCATTTGAAAATTGTCTATGGAATAATGCGACAACATAAATTGTTTGTGAAGCGATCAAAATGCTCTTTTGCTTGTTCTCAGTTGGAATATCTCGGTCACATTATATCGGCTGATGTGGTACAGACTGATTCCGACAAAACTGAGGCGATGATGCAATGGCCGGTACCTACAACTGTGATAGGGCTATTATCGCAAACTAGGGATTGGGGCGCGCCTTAGCGCCCCGCTTGAAGCGTTGAAGTGTATATTTTTTACTGTAACTTTGGTAGGTATGTTAATTAAGATATCTTTACATTATGTAAGCAGATATGCCCCCACCGTATGAGCGAAGGGTACAGGGTACGTAATAATGTAATAGAACTGCCCGCACATAATGTGCGGCTAGCATCATTTATTATACATGGTCTATTATCTTGATCATAATTAATTCAATTGTTAATTCGAAGTTAATTTTTTATATATTTATTTTACCATGGAACCTTATTTATCTATATTCTAAATTATATTTATACATAAACTCTTTTCTGCATAATAATAATTTGTAATTCAAATTTTAGATACTTCTAAATTGTATTTATATGTAGACTATTTCTCTTAATTTTACTTTTTAACCAGAATTTTAGATATTTCCAAATTATAATTATAGATGGTCTTTTCCCTCAATATCAATTATTTTAAAATTTTTAATCCAAAATTTGGATTTCTTTTAAATTGTATGTACACATGGACTTCTATTTTTCTTTATTTTTAATTCAAAAATTGTATTTCTAATTAGATTCTAGATGTTTCTAAATTGTATTTATAGATAGTCTCTTCCCTCAATATCAATTAGTTTAAAATTTTAAATCAGAAATTTAGATTTTTAGACCGTATGATCTAATTTAATGGTGTAGATTTTTTCTTAATAGATACTACATCCGTTCTATAATAACTTCATTTTTTGTTTTTTCGTATCCAACGTTTGACCATTCGTCTTATTTAAAAAATTTATACAGAAAATTACAAAAATTAGTCACGCATAAAGTAATATTTATGTTTTCTTTTTATTCTTTTTCTTTATTTTTAATTGCGATATTGTATTTTTAATTAGATTCTTTTTATTACACATGAACTCTTTTTTATTATTTTTCTTTGTTTCATAATTCTGAAATTGTATTTCTAATCAGATGTTTTTTTATTAACGTGTGTTTTAATATGAAATTTGGATTTTGCTAAGCTGTATTTACACATTGACTCTTTTTTATTATTTTTTATTTATAATTCTAAAATTGTATTTCTAACCGAATTCTTTTTTATTACATATGGACTCTGAAATTGTATTTCTAATCAGATTTTTTTGTTTCTGACATGCGATTTTTTATTTCATAGGAATGAAAGTGCTACATCAACTGTATTAGAGATCTAATGCATTATAAAGAAGAACCGATATATTTTTCTCTCTTGTAATACACAGTAACTGATTTTTTCCATATTTGCTGTTGTCCGACTCAAAAAGCTAATATTTTTTCTCTCTTGTAATACACAGTCTTCTCTTTTTTTTTCTCTAATTTTCTTTCGATTAATCTCAGAATTTCTAACACTTGAGAGAGAAAGTAGATGCTCCTTTTCCTATTACTTTATATATATAATAGATTAGAGACAACAAGTCAAGGCATAGAACAAGTACAAATAATAAAACAATAATCAGAATGGTCATATAACGTATATATATTATGTAAAATAAATCCATTACACATAAAATCGACAGCACTAATAATACAATCCTGCATTCTCTTGAATTGTCGAGGAAAACCTAAACTGTGAATACAAGACTGATCGGCAGCATTCGTTATATGCATTCAGCGAAGAGGACAGCAACGTTGGTATGGTGAGGCGAACAGGCCGAATTGAGGAAGATCCATTGCACGCCCTCCCATGAGCTGCAAGTTGGGTCGTAAGAGAACCCATGAGTAATGGAGGTCGAAAAATGAACATAATTAGCGTGCACTGATCGTAAAATGTACGGCTAGAACGACCAAAAAAGGGAAGAACAAGGGGACGATAAATTTCTTCTGGTTTGTACAATAGTTACTATTGTTTTCAACCACAATATGATCCTTTAAATAGGGTCAACCAGGAATACTAATAAATATATGTTTTCGTTAAATATCTTTTAAGATTAGTCTGTGCGTATATATAGGCTCTACTGTCGACGGCAAGAACCACAGTAACTGTCTATGTTAAAAGCTATAAAATGGTGTAAAAATGTGTTCATGGGAAACTGTATGTTGCGGAATCAAATGGAGTATAGTTTTTAGGTATACGCAAAAAAGAGATAAAGTAGTATCGTGGTGTTTGCTATTCTGTTGAGAAATGGGCCATATAAATAATGTTAATTAACACATTTCAATAAATTAATAAGGTGATGAAATTCTTGAATATTAGAAATTGGGCTTGCAGAAACCTTTTACTCCTTTGGATCAGAAATCTCTTTTGGAACAGAGTTGTCGCCCTGGAAACCGCAGGCGAAAGATTAGTTGACAGGGTTGGTTTATATTACCAATGTACAACAGGAAACATGAAATTGCACACCTCTAGTTTAACTTCACCAGGATCTTGAATACATTCCCTGTCATCCCAGTCTTTCGGCTGCAAGAAAAGACAATTATAAGAGAAGCTTTTGTTAAAATTTCTCAGGATACCATCTCTTTCAATTATGCAGTTCAAACCCAGAATTTTTCTGCATTGGCTTTTTTAGGAGGGAGAATGTCCCAGTAAATAAGGTAAAAATCACATGGCAAACATATTATAGAAATTTTCGCCTTAACAAAATTAGTTAAAAAGGTTATTTTAATATCAACGTATCCTAAAGGAACTAACGAGTTCGGTAGCTACATCTAAAGTATAAGTTTAGAGCTTCTGGCTTAGTTGTTTGCAAAAAGAAGAATATCCTCATCTATATTCATATAGAATATCTTTGTACGAAGAGAATAAGAAACCTCAAATACAGTTAACTAACTTTCCTGTTTACGTTTTGAGATGGCGTGCTACAACGGTCATGGTTTTTCAACATTGATAATTCGATCATTAGAAAGACTCTTGGAACAAATAAACAACACACATGTAAGTAACAGAACTCTCAAACATTTAGTAATATCAGTAAACTAAAGAAAGATGCTTACTCATTAACAGATAAATGAAGCGGGAGGTGCGACATACATAGCTACTTTGTAAACAGGACTCTTTCTGGGCCAAACATACGCACATACAATGTGAGCAGCAAAAACACGAGCATACAGATAGGGAAGCAGCAGCAATACAATTTGTTGCTCTTTTACCTGATCAGGCTGATCACCTCGTAACATCTTACTATCCATAATATCTGAATAAACATCATCAAACTCAGTAATAAATCCACCGGCCGCCGCGCCGCGCTGCAGTAGAGCACCAGAACATCACGGCAGTAAGAAAGAATAAACTCGAAAATAAAGCAGTGCAACATAATAAAGAAATACTTTAGGCTAAGAAGGGTAAAGAAGTGCAAAGGAATAGTTAATCTCACCGGTGATGAAAAGGATGCAAATGTTTTATCCACTGCCTTTAGGCAGCCTGCCATGTACAAGAGATGAACTGTTTACGTAAGACAATCCAATAAAGGCAGGGAAAAAGAATGTTTAATCTATACAAACCTAGACTAAAGTACAGCACTGTAAAATAATATGCATAACTTACCGCTTGACAGAAGATGATCCATGGTAACGACAACCAGCGAGTGCTTTCTTGTGGGAAAAAAGATTATCTAACACCATATACAACGGTTCGTCCAGTACAAACTGATACCACATCTTTGATGTAACTGCATGAAATCGAATAAAACCTGCAAAATGAATGTAAGATTACCTCAACTTCCTTCAAGGACTATAATATTACAGCTAGTAGTTTTGATGTTCGCCTGAGTGGCAACTGTAACAAACCTTTTTTGACAAAGAAACTGCAGGCATGCTTGGACAGATATACAGATACCCTGATATACAAACAGATGATTGCTCTTTAAAACGAAGGAACGGCATTTTTCTCGAATGGGAGATTCTATAAAATAAAGAGCAATCCATAGAAAAATCAGGCTCTCATTTAAATCGACAGTACCAATTCTATATCTAAAAGCAGAGGGAGTTTGAAACGGCGAGCATCTTTGGTGACCACGCCGGGAGCGACGCGGCGCGGGCAAAACAACCGGCTCAGCCGCCAGCAGAAGACACCGGCGGAGCAAACGGCGATGCGACCGGACGAAACAGCCGCGTCGACTGCGACGGAGCAAACTCGCAGATTTGGCGCACCCGCCGCCCAGAGACAATCCGGCACAGCAGCAGCCGAACGGGGTCCGTCGTCGCAACCTCCGCCGAGGCAAGATCCGGGACTACAGCGCGTACATGTGCGCCGGTGTTAAAGATAATCCTGTGCTGATTATATTTTCCTAAGTTTAGATTATTTTCCTATTTTGGATTAGCGTGTTTCTCCTGCCTTGTTTAGTGATTGTTTGGTGATTTCTAACAGCCGGGACGGCCCCGCGCGACAGCACTGTAAGACCGTCATTGCTGGTAGGCACATGCAACTGGGCCGGGCATACCTCAGGACAAGCGAGCAGGCCGGCACCAAGATGGCGCAGCGAGCTCCGCCGGCCGAGCCCCCAACAGAAGACGGTGTCGTCATCGGCGCTGATGGCACCGGCCGCAACCGACGCCTCGACCGCGCCGTGCGAAGCTAGTCTATCTGGCCCATCCCCCGCGGGCAAACCAGCCGGTCGACCGGCAACCGGCCGGGGCCAACCATGGCGACGTCCGGCGAGGCAACATCCGCAGCGAGAGCACCTGCGCAGACCAAGACGAAGACGACAAATGGAAGGCTCGCGCGGAGGAAAACGAAAAAAGAACGGGGCGCACCTGCAGCGACGACGAAACCGACGGCCGAGCGGGGAGGACCGCGCCGACGCAATGTGCAGAAGCGAGGAAGAAGGCCTGCAAAAAGCAAGGCACAGCATTGAGAGAAGAAGAACATGACCAAAACAAAACTTCCCGCAGCAAACAAGATCGTAGAGTTGGTCAGCCGGACGGACCCATCGCGGAGCAGACGAAGAGCGGTGAAAGAAAAGCAGACGAGCAAATGCAAGCAGCAAGCTTCGAAAAGAACCGAAGAAAAGAGCCGAGAGAAGAAAGAGCGACGGCGGAGGCCAGAAAAAGGCGAGACCACCGAGGGGAAACCGAGAGCGCACCCGAGCGAGAGCTCGACATGCATCAACCGAGACCGACGATAGGGCCGAGCCCGTGAGGAGGGCCACCTAGCAGCGAGCGCAAGGAACCGCGCAGAACGTAAAAAAAAGCCACCACAGTCAGACACGGCGAGGAGGCAGGCTCTCCCCTCTCCCCAGCACGCAGCGAGCAGACCGAGGAAAGGAAAACCAAAAAACGGAACTGCTCACCCACTACCGCCGCACTATTTATTTCCTACGTGGCATGGCTCAGCGGCCGCGCATGCTGCGCCGCTTCTATATTACTAAGGCTTATTCGATTTATAGGAAAGGAAAAACGTCCCGTACAATAGGAAAAGTACAGGAAGAAAAAAAAATATATGCGTAAAACAGAGTATTATAGGCTGTGGGCTTATTCGAATTGTAGGATTGTAAAACAAAGGAATGAAAAAAAATAGAAATATCACAATTTTAATTAGTGCAATTACAGTTAAAGCATGCACCTAGCTGTCAGATTAGGCTTAGCCGATTGAGCACCACTTATTAATAGAGCTGAAATCATGTTTTTTTTCATCGGTCTTCGTGCACACGAATTGAAACATGAGGTTGGAGGGGATTTTTGTCTTCATGTACTTTTCTTCTAGTAACCGTAACAAAGGAAATATTTCTTTGATATTTCTATGATTAATTTGGGTGAGCCGAATGAAAGGATAGGAAACATTTCCTATCTGCAGTCTTCTTCTAGAAATCTTTCAAAATACCTTGATCCGAATAAGCCCTAATTTATTAAAAATTACAGTATTATATATAGCTCGTCCTCTCACCCTGTTACTTAAGAAAGTGGCTTTCAGTTGGACCGTTAAGGCTCAGACAGCCTTTGAAGCTTTGAAATATGCCATGGCTCATACACCTGTCCTGGCACTACCGGATTTTTCCCAATCATTTGTATTGGAAACTGATGCTTGCACTTATGGAGTGGGTGCTGTACTGAGTCAAAATGGTTACCCTATTGCTTTCTACACTAAGACTTGGGATGACCAATCAAAAACTGTCCATCTATGAGAAGCAGTTTTTGGCTATAATGATGGCGGTTAGCAAATGGTGTTGTTATCTTCAGAGAGGCCCTTTTATCATTCGCACTGATCATCAGTCTCTATGTCATTTGGATGATCAAGTTTTGGGTACTGAGTTGTAGCAAAAGGCTATGACTCGATTAATGGGCTTACAATACAGTTTTCAATACAAGAAGGGAGCTGACAATGTGGTCGCGGATGCTTTTTCTCGTTGTACAGAGCGGGCTGAAGTCAGTGCCATTTCCATGCCTTATCCAGTGTGGATTCAGGAAGTCCTCAACTCGTACAATAATGATTCTCAAGCTCCGCAATTATTGGCAGAACTAGCAATTTACTCTCCCAATGCAGTAGAGTACTGTTTGTCCCAGGGATTAACTCGATTGAATGGTAAAATATGGATCGGTGCTAATGCCGGATTACAAACCAAGTTGATCACATCGTTTCATGCTTCTCCAATGGGTGGTCATTTTAGAATGTCTGCTACTTATCAGCGGCTTAAAAGATTGTTTTATTGGGTTGGAATGAAGTCCGATGTAGCTCAATTGGTGAAACAATGCCAAGTGTGTTAGCAAGCCAGACATGAAACGTGCAAGCTCCCTGGATTGCATGTTCCTCTACCCATCCCAAGTGAAGCATGGCATGACATCTCCATGGATTTTATTGAGGGTTTGCCTAAATCTGATGGACTTGATTCTATTCGGGTTGTGGTGGATCCATTTACAAAATTTGCTCATTTCATTCCACTTCGCCATCCATTTACTGTTGTTCAAGTTGGCCATGCGATGCATAAAGCTGTGTTTAAAACTCATGGGATCCCTCGGTCCATTGTCTCTGACCGTGATAGAGTGTATTCACCAGTAAGTTCTGGACAGAGTTGTTTGCGGTATGGGACACTCCGTTTCAAATGAGTATAGCTTATCACCCACAAACGGAACATGTGAACCAATATGTGGAATGGATTGTATAGAGTGTATAGAGTGTGGGAACACCTAAATGGATGGCAACGGAACGGGTAGAAAGGTCTGTGTAGAGCGGGAGCACCTAAACACAGAAGCAGAAGAGAGGGGGATTGTATAGAGTGTGGGCAACGGAACATAAATAGGCAAAAAAGAGCACGGCACAACGGAATGGATAACAAAACACACATCAACAGACATATAACGGCTAATAGGTCAATAAAGAGGAACTACCACATCTATAGCAGAGCGAAAACGACAACCATGCATAATAAAGAAAACACAACATGCGTATCTAACGGCACCGTAGCATCCATAAATGTTAGAATCGGGGAACGAAAAAGCGCACAACCAGTAGATGTGTCACGGCAAATAAAAAGTACACGCAGCAATGCAGCACACCGTAAGGAGGGGCAAGGAAAAAAAAGGAGAAGTGTGATATACCTTGTAGGGAGCAAACCAAGCTCTAAACATGCAACGCACAGAAGAGGAGGAAAAACACCAGTGCACCAAGCGGCCACACCAGCAGCCAACCAACGCAGGAAAGCAAAGAAAGACAGTTGTAGTCAAAGAAACAGCTAGAAAGAAGAGAGGTGAGGAACTAACATTATTAGCAAAACACAACCAAAATACAGCAAAGTAATAGATGAAACATAGACGCATGGGAAAAAATACTGAAGCAAACCGACAAAGCATTACCTACGATCCGTCGACAGGCAGAGGCAGGCTCATGACCCCTTGTATGGGGAAAAAAGCGCATCCAAACCGTCTGGCCTGAAACAACATATAAAAAAGATCCATGAGCAGAGGCGAAAAACTCCAGTTTGGCAAGCACACAGAGAACATAATCCGGGAAGGGCACAGCAACCAGACGAAGATTACCAGCACATGGCAGGGAGGAAAATACAAATGCAGCGAGGACTCTAACAATGGAAACCAAAAAGGAGAAAAAGGATGGAGAGGGTGCGAGCAGCCAAGAGGGAAGCGTAAAAAAGAGAAACAGCGGAGGAGACCGTGGAACTGCTCGCTCTGTGTCATAAAAGAGAAGAACCCCCTCTAAAAGGTAAAGGATAATAACCTGGACTCTCTATAGCAGCACAAGCAAGAACCCACCAATAATCAATTGGCCACGTGGCATGTTATGCTAGGCAAGGACCACTTGGCAGAGAAGAAGGGTACAAAGGAATAAAGAGCATATATAGACACCAGACTCGCAACACAGGCCATGAGGCAGGGCGAACCAAACAACAATAATAAAGTGGGCATGCACCCTAAAGGCAGGCCTCACACAAAAAATAATACTATAACCCATGAAACATCGGCAACCATGTGGCACGGGGACCACAATGGAACCCACACGGCAGCAAGCAAAGTAGACGACGTCGATACGCACTCCCTCATGTGCCGCACTGAGGGCCCACAAAAGGGAGGCAGTGAAGCAAGGCCTCGGCACATCAGATGATCAGAGTCTGCCAGGACAAAAAAAACACCGTGGACCGGTAGAGCAGGCGCAGGGAAAAACCACCATAGCAACAAACCGGTCCCATGCAGCAGGCCACAAAAATGGAACACAAGGTGCACCGGTCCACGGGAGGAAGAAAATAAGTCAAAAGCGCACAGTGCGCAGAGTGGTAAAAAGTTGTATGACACAGGCGGCGACGCAACGTGGGTCCACTGATAGGACGCGCACGCACAGCCAAAGCAAGTGGGCCCATGGCAAGGCTGCCGAGCTGCACGCCCCTAGCGTACACCCACCCACGGCACAGGCCCACAGAACAGAGGAAGCAACGCATAGACCATGTCCTTGGAAGGTGCAGAGACGGCACAAACGAAGAAACCAAGTCCAGCAAAGGACGCACCACAGCCACACGATGGCCATCGAACAGCCCACAACAGCACGCAGCAAACGAATGCAAATCCAGCACAGCAAACCATCCGATGACGTGTCAAACAACCAAGCACTCCACGACAGAGCAGAGCTCTCCGGAAGAAGGCAATTTCCCGCTACTTTTAATAGTAGTAATGCTGGGGAACATGCATTGCACCTTGCAGTTCAATTCAAGCAAATTAAATAGCTAAGCTGAATCCTTAACAGCGTCATGTGGAAATCACTAAGCTGAATCATGTGGTCGCAAACAGTATACCATGATCCTTAACAGCGTCAGATGCAGCAAACAATATCACTAAGTTGAATCGCCTGCAAGCAGCACCAAGGAAGATGTTACTTTACACAAGAGATCTGTCACATTCTGTAATACAAAACATGAGTAATACTTTACTCATCGTGCTTGCCAACACCACCAGAACCGCCATGGAACATCTGGTAGCTCCCAAGCTCTGCTGTTGTCGTCTCTGCCACTTGTTCCAGCGCCTCGTCCATTTCGTGCTCCATAAATAGCCCAGTGTAGGCTCTGTCAATTCGTATCAGCCAGTTCATCTTACTGATTGTTACTCTCATTGTCCCTGGGAAATCGGCAGTAGGGGATCTGCACACGCTTAGTATCATCTTGAGCATTTGTGCGTATGTGTCCTTAGTAAGGTTGGCACTCTCGACAGCTCTATCAAAATCGTTGGCTTCCATGGAGTGGCTCTCGAGAGCATTTGTGCGTATGTGTCCTTAGTAAGGTCTGCAGGCTGAGATCAATAAAGCTCTCTAGTAGTTTTGCACCTTCAGCTCTCAGCTCTTTCAGGCCCGAGTTGTATATATCGCAAATTATGGAGTGAGTTTAATCGAGAAATTATGTGGGTATCTGTTTTAATTGTGGGAAGCTATATGGAATAGGACTTATTACTCATACATGAGAAGTTTGTCCATCGGGGAATTCAGGATTATTGAGCTTCTGAACTTCAACTTTGATCGCTTCCAGTACCTGAAATGATATTAATTGATAACATAGGTTACTTCAAAATTTTCTATTTCAGTACAGACTGACATCAGAATACGAAATATGAACTTTTCTTTTAGCACAAATGGAATTGGAATGTGTAACTGAAGACAAATAATAGATAGTTACTTGGAAATTTTAATGTATGCAAACAATCTGCTATGCTTGATAATGCTTTCTTTTACCTTTATAACTATTCGAACAAAACTTGCATTCATTAATAACACATTTCAACTACCCTTCAGTGTTATGGGTGCACATGGATGCAGAAAATTTAGTATCTCAGTCCAATTGCAGGAAAAGACTCAAGGATATGACAGCATTTACCTTTTTCAAAGAGCCATCGACTACTTCCTTGAGTTTATTGGCATAAAGTGGGCCTGAATAGGTCCTCAGATGTTTAAACAGATGTGCTACCATGCTTCTTTTCTCCATGGAAGCATCAGAGAGCATGCTCTCTAGCACTTCAAGATCAATGACAAGTAGGGCCAGATATTAATTGTGTAGTATATGACTATTGTATGAATTGACTATTCAACTTGGCTATGGACAATTTATAGCCAGCAGTTGGCTATACTATTGAACTTGCTCTTATTAATTCATTCAGGCATCATCCCTGTCCCAAAAACCTTAACTGCAGCAATGGTACTCAGTTTCAGAGTACCCCAATTACGCTGATAGAATCTACTAGGAGGGAAACTCTTGTGCCTTGCAGATTGTAAGTTGCCCTTAGCTGTTATTGCAAAATGGCCCTCACACAAACATCCAGCAACATGTACTCCTATGCAAGAATAATTACTGGGAACGTTTTCTTAAAGCAAAATCTGGCAAACTTCAAATATGCAACCCCAAAAAGCACAGCAGAACTACACTAATTGCAAGTCCTCACTTTAGACAAGTACATAGACTGTACCTGAGGTATGTATCAATCTTTTGTCATCCATCAGCAGATGCAACCTGCATTCTACATCTGACTAAGAACCCCTTTTCAGTTCCTGGGTAATCTCACTTCCTTGTTAAGTAATCATGTGAAGCTTGAGTTCCTACCAGTAGTCTCCACAGGAGCAAACCCCATCCTTGAAATGGTGGAACCTGCGTGAGTCTCTTACAATAATATCTCTGTTAACAATCTTTGATATCATCTTGATGACAGCATGGCAGTCTAGGCAGGCAGTCAGATTCTTCATGATCCTGATTGGTGCCCCAGGTGGGGTGTTAATCAGAGCAAATGCAATGGCCAATCTCTCACTGTGGTATTTTAACGACTCCAGCTTTAAGTCGTCATCAACCAGATGCAAGACACAGCTCGTGTTGGGCTTATAGCCTTGTTTGTCCATCTCTTTGTACAATCTCTCTAGCTCACCTTTAATCTCATCAATCACTGGGCTGGTTAGGTCATTTGAAGAAAAGCTGTATATCTTTTGCTTGATTTCAACCCAACTGACACCTGAATCTTTCCTAAGTCCTCTGTCTCGCATAATCTTCTTCACATGTGCAGCATCTTCCCACTGACCAGCTTTGGCATATATGTTGGACATTATAACATAGGGTGTTGCATCTGTCGGTTCCATAATGAACAGTTTATCAGCTGCCACTCTAGCTAAACCCTTGTTTCCATGAATCCGACATGAGTGAAGAATGGAGGTCCATATTATTGGATCATCCTTGAATGGCATGTCAACCAACATTTTCTGAACTTCAAAAAAATATCCTACTCGACCCAACGTATCTATAACACAAGAATAGTGTTCCTTCCAGGGTGATATGCTATAGTGGTGTTTCATCAGGCGAAAGTACTTCATGCATTCATCTGCAAGACCATTGTGACTGCATGCTGCTAGTATACTCAAGAAGGTGACTGGGTCTGGATTAAGACCACAATGAAGCATGCCTTCAAACATCGTAATGGCATTCTTTGCCTGTCCATATTGAGCGTAGGCTGAAATAACAGCATTCCATGAGATGGAATTCCTCTCGGGCATCTCATCAAATGTTCGTAGTGCCTCGTCCAAAGAGCCACACTTTGCATACATGTCAACAAGCGCACTCCCGCAGAATATGCTGGACTTATGGCCTGACCTTATGAGGTACGAATGCAATTGCCTTCCTAGCCCCATCATTGTGAGGCTTGAGGAAGCCTTGATTATGCTTGAAAACGTTGCCCTATCAGGCCTTAGACCAGCTCTTCTCATGTCAGAGAACAACTGCAGTGCTTCTTCATGCAGTCCATTCTGCACATACCCAGTGATCATTGCAGTCCATGAAATGGCAGATTTTTCACTTTTTTTAGAGAAGTTACTCTTTGCAGCATCGATCATGCCACATTTTGAGTACATATCAATCAGGGCATTGCCCAAAATATCCTGAGAAGCAAGGCCCAGAAGGAGCAACTGAGCATGTATTTGCTTCCCGATCTGCACGTGAGGAAGAGAACCAGCTAAACTTAGCATAGTAGCATAAGGCAATATCTGCCTGTCAAAACCCAGCTTCTGCATGTCCCTGAACAGCCGCAGCACCGTGGTGGCGCACTGGTTCCAAGCATAGGCTGCAATAGCCACATTATAGGAGACATTGTCCCGCACTGGCATCTCATCAAACAATCTCCTCATGTCGCCAAGGCAACCGCATTTGGAGTAGAAATCGAGCAACGAGTTGTTAACAAAGACGTTGAGCATTGATGTGGATCTAACCACGAGAGCGTGAAATTGACGCCCAAGGAGGAGACGATCCATACCTGCTGCCACTGCGAGAATGCTGGAGAAGGTGAAGTGGGTGCTGGTAAGACCGGCATGGCGCATATCAGAAAATAGCTGGAGCGCCTGGGCGTGCAGCCCCTCCTTGGAGCAGCCCATAATCATGGCGTTGTACGTGACAGAGTCCTTGTCCGGCATCTCGAGAAAGACTCTCCGGGCTGCAGAAAGGAGGTCGTGCTTGCAGTAGGCGTCCAGCAGCGTGTTGCAGACGAAAACATCGGTATGGAGGCCGAGCTTGATGGCAAAGGGATGGAGTGACGGGACAGCGCAGCCGGGAATGTTAAGAAGGGTGGAGAGGGCGACACGGTCGAGAGTGACGCCCTCCTGGAGCATGGCACGGAAGAGCGACAAGGCATCGGAGCTTGTGTCGGCGGCAGCATGCGCGCTCATCATGATAGTCCATGTGACGACGTCGCGATGAGGGGAGGAGAGGAAGAGATTCTGAGCGGCGGAGAGATCGCCAGACCTGGAATAGGCGGAGAGGAGGAGGTTGAGGGAGGAGATGTTCTTTTGGGGCATTTGGTCAAACACGGCGCGGGCGCGATGGAGGTGGCCGGAGGAGAGGAGGGAGCGAAAGGAGAAGTTGAGTCGGTAGGTGGGGACGTCGAAGCCCATCTTGACCATGTAAGCGTCGAGAGGCATGGCGGAGCGGGGGACGGCCGCCGCGGCATTGGCGACGATTTTGGAGTTCATGTCATGTGGCGGCCGTCCTCATGCCTCTGCTGCCTCTGGAGTCTGGACGTCGTCCTCTTCCTTAATTCTACTAGCGGGTGGGGCGCACACGCCGCTTGGGAGCAGCTCGACTACAAGCAAATGGAAGGGTAAATGCATGGCAGATGCGGTATGTAAATCAAAGGGAGTAAATAATGGGCCAAGGATAGTAAGTTCAGGAACCTCCCAGCACTTCGTATGAAATCGGCATACATCCGCCACTTCTTTGGGCCGTCATCAAAAAGAGTGTCAAATCGTCCACCTAAAGAAATCATTCATAAATATTTGTAAACAACATAGATTACACATGTAGTCCAGTAGTCCACACACAATGTAAAGTATTCATGAACCTTGGTTGACAATACATTTTGGAAAAAAAGAGCAGGTGTATTAATCGTACTAATGAGAAGACACCCAAATGCCCCTATGCCATCTTTGAAAACCCATCTACAGACGAGTATTTCTTTGACCTAGGAGGATTTTAAGTCAAACAAAATAAAAGGGCATGCATTAATTATGAGCCATGATGAAGACATCACTATGTGCCTAACTATATTCTTGCGATACTTGGTGAAGACTCTAGAAACACTCTTTCTAATTTATAAACAAGTAGAGTTAAGGTAACCAAAATATAAATGAAACAGCAGAAAAGTAGTATCATGATTCTTTCTCTTCAGGAGAAACGATACCAAGGTCTCTACTTTAATCATCGATATAACACAGCAAGGATGATAATGACCTTATAGCAGCAGCAGAAGCAGCTGCCGAAGTTCCTGTAGAGGACCCAACACCTACAGCTTGTCAATCTATAATCAGCTAATCATAAATTATGACATAAGGTTATGACTGAAGAATATGCTTTGAAAAACTCAAGAGCAGAACTGAAGTGCTCAATTGTACACCATGTCAATAAGACCAAAAGTAGGCTACATTCTTCCTTGTAATTTTGCCCCTCAGATCACAGTGATCGTAATCATCATCAAATGGAAAAGACTGGTTGGAAATACAGGAATTTTGGAAGCAGGGTAATTTGTCCTGTTCCCTTCTTTATCTGGGAGGACGTGGCAAAGCTCCCATCATCTACCTTATTTTTTCCCCGGAGCAATTGCAACAATGTCGACAATATCATATATCAAATAATAAACTAAGAGAGATGCCTGTGTATTTACCTTATTCATTTATGAACTTATCTATACTTGTTAAATACTTGATTAAGTCATAAGATACCTTCAGAAGTGTTGATGTAACCAGCGTGTGACAGATCCATCCTGTTACATTTGTTGGTAATTGTCATAGCATGTACTCCAGGTAATCATCTGAAACCGACCCTGAAATATGCCTATAGAGAACAACGTCGACTTTAGGTGTACATTCGACAAGAGTTGTGAAGTCCTGAATTTAACTGCAGAACCTTAAACAGCACTAATTCATTGAACCCTCTGGTTTTGACTTCATACAACTGAACGGCGAGGTGATTATTAAGTATTTTGACGGCCACATAGATATGGAAACATTCACCTGGAAACCCAGCCGGAAGTATAAAGTCCCTAATAGCCCGAGGAATAAAAGAATCTGCATCTTCTTTTCCCAACCTGTTTAGCAGAGATTCATGCTTGTCCGATTAAACCTGTACCTTAGAGTTGCCATCCAGTACATACCTATCCAACACATTCACCATACGATAAGAAATTTTAGCTACAATCCTGCAATCCAATATCTAAGACTCAAAGATGCAAGCTTTGATACATCAATTCTTTCAAGCAAAGTACAGGTATGCCAGGGAAAAAAATGGAAAATGAACAGCTGAGCAATCGGAGCTCAGAAGTGAACATACCTCTTGGAAATCCCATCCTGGTATCTCTCCACGAGCAAAGGCCTCGCTTTTCTCCAGAAGCACACAGATTTCCTTCAAGACAAGACGAGAGAGAGAGAGAGAGCGGGAAGGAAACGGAGGAAAGGAGCGGTGAGGCAGGAGCGTGGCTGGAGCCAGAGCCGTATGCGTCGGGCAGCTCCGACGTGCCAGTGCGCGTTGGTGGTGGAGAGCATGCTCCCTCGGGTGTACGGACCTGGCGGTGCTAGCTATCGCCAGCAAGTGGAATTGGAAGGGTAGCCCGCAAACTGCAGGGCATGCGAACAGAAGCAACAGGAAGCTGAACGAAGCAGAGCGAGAGAGTAAGGCAAGCAAGGCGACGGAGAAGAAAGCCGTAAGGCAGTAAATGCTGAGAAGAAAGCTGTAAGGCAGTAAATGCTGAGAGGACAGCAGGGGCAGGCGGGCCCACCGAGCAGACGAACGTGTCGACACCCGCAGCGACCGAACGAAGAGAACGAAAGCGAGAAGCGCAGAGACGAGTGGAATGAAATCCGATCGGATACCTATGCTGTTTCCGTTTCCATATTTTTTTCGGAACAAGAACCAGAATCAAAAATGAAACCGAAATCAGGTACTATCGAAAATAATAACAGATCGAATTCGGAGCGGACCGAATACGGTAACGAAAATTTAATGGAATATAAAAATAACTCAAAATGTGTATGCAAATCTTTTCTAAAACAATATATCAAACTTCTGAAAGTAACCAAGAGAACAACACATCATAAATTATAAAATACCACATCACGAGAAGAAACATTCATGACTTATATTATATGGTAGAATAAAATTGGACAGCACCTTATTTCACTTCTCATATTCATAGTCACAAAATAGAAGTAATAGAGTTTAGATGAGCTAGATGAATAGTAGTTACATATAAATAGAGTTTAGAGGAGCTACATTAACAGAACAGAAGTAATAGTTGTTACCTAGATTAATAGAGTTTGGTGTTTGGAGGAGTTTAGAGGACATAGCAAGCAGCAGCCAGCAAATGAGCAGCAGATCGGGGGCTGGCGGCGTCGGGGGCGTCGGCAGTCGGCTGGAGGCGGTGCTGGGGGCCGGCGGGCGGGGGCCAGCGGGCGGAGGGAGCTGGAGGCGGCGCCGGGGGCCGGGGGCGTCGTGGCCGGCGGCTGGAGGCGGCCCCGGGGCTGTCGGCGTCCGGGCGACGGGCGCCGGTGGCGGTGGCTGGATTAAGGCGGCGTCGGGGACCGGGGGTGGGAGGGGGCGGCGGAGGGAGGGGACGCCGGCGCCGTGGGTGGGAGGGCACGTCGCCTCGGTCGCTCGCTCTCGCCTATCTCTGTCGCACTTGCACGGCCGCCGCGCCGCACGGGACGGGCGCTCCAGAGGAGTCACGGAATCACGGGCGGCGGCTAGGGTTACGAGAAAATTGCAGTTTTGACTATCCAAACAGCGTGTTTCACAATTATAGGACACCAAACGTTGGTTTGTAAAAATAACCCTCAAAAACGATAGACACTTGATTCTCATGACATTAGAAGCTAATCTAATCCAAATACATGTATTTGATTAGCAAATTACCCATATTACCCTTATAACCTATTTCTTCCACCGTATGCCTCGTCGGTTCGTCGTTCGTCTTCTCCTGGGCGCTTCGTGGCTGCGCCGGCGGCCGGCCCTGGCCGCTTCCTGGGTACGCCGGCGGCGGCCAGCCCTGCCCGTCCCGTGGCCGCGCCGGCGGTGTCTGGCCCTGCCCGTTATTGTTTTCTGTTTTTCGATGGACAGGTTGCAAACATGATAATATTTCTGGTCGATAGTTACAATAGATCGGTTCCCGTTGTTTTGGAGATCCAATCTAAGGATCATCCATATGATCCAGCACACGATTCTCTCCTTTCTCTTATATCGGTTAACGATGATATGCATCAGTGGCACCTATTTCTCATATACAGACAGGCCAGGGCCAGCCAATGCCGGCTGTTCTACCTTCTGCATGGCCTCATGACGGCCAGGGTCGGTCGCTGCCAGGTGGTGCGCCTCCGCCACAAGACGGGCAGGGTCGGTCGCCGCCGGCAGGTGCGCCTCTGCCACGGGATGGCCAGGGTCGGCGTCCTCCGGCGTGGCCACGGGACGGCTAGGGTCGGCCTCCTCCGGCATGGCCACGGGACGGCTAGGGCCGGGCGCCGCCGGCGCGGCCATGAGATGGGCAAGGCTGGCCGTCGCCGGTGCGGCCAGGAAGCGGCCAGGGCCGCCCGCCGGCCGTGGCGCCATGGGCCTGGAGAAGAAGACAAACCGATGATATGCGCGTGACCTCTCGTCGTTGAAGATGAACCGACGAGGCGTACGGTGGGAGAAATAGGTGTAAGGGTAATATGGGTAGTTTGCTAATCAAATATATGTATTTGGATTAGATTAGCCCCTAATGTCATGAGAATCAAGTATTCAACGTTTTGAGGGTTATTTTTACGAACCCAACGTTTGGTGTCCTATAATTACGAAACGCGTCGTTTGGATTGTCAAAACTGCAATTTTCTCGTTACCAACACAGCAACACTGCCTCTACTCTGGAACTTTGGGCCGGTCTGGTTTTAATTAGAGCAAATTTTACGAAAGATAGTTTAACCAAATTGTTGTAAAACTACGTATCTAAATATATATATATATATATATACATACATATATATATATATATATGTTTTACAAGACTATATATTCAAATTTAATGCATTGCGTCACCAAGCGACGCAACAACGATACTCGCAAGCTTGGATTGTGGTCGCGTTAATAAATGGAGACGCATATTAATCATCATTACATAAATCCATGGTTTTTAACGGTACTGAAAGTGAAGATCAAACAGAACCAAAAGAAACACATTACATGATCCACACACTACAAAGTTTGAAGGAGATGATTGACCATTTTCGCTAGCTGCCTCCAGTTGCTACACCCTGCAGACAAGAAGGAACCAAATTATATTACCATACACCAAGCTTCTGTTTGGGAAATATTCACATAAACCACAGTGCACACAAGTTTTAAAATTATTTGTCTACTCCGTCCGGTTAAAAAAAATGTTGTTTTAGAATGTACGCAATTGACATAAGCTAACATTAACTGCAATTATTATTTCAAATATATGTTTTATAAGTATAAAAATGGCATAGCCAAGTTTGTTATCATTATCATATGTAAATCTGTGTAACTAGTTTTTTAAAATTATGTAAAATAAATTAGTCGTCAAAATCATGTCTTCTTGAATTGGAATGTCTGAAACAACCTTGTTTGAGATAAATTATTGACCGGATTTTAATGTGAATTATCTGCTTCATTATAGGAATAAATAAAACATTTTAAAAAAATAAGCATAACAAAGTAACAAACAAGTCGTCCAAGTAATACGGTAGAAGAAATTTTGTGAAAAAAAATATTTTCCAAAGCGTGGAGCGAATGAACCGTTTCAATAGTCCGGTGAATATTCTGAAAAGAATAAAGCCAGCGTATCCAATATTGAAAAATCTAAATTAATGCTGGGGACGAACATGTATTGCATCTTGCAGTTCACTTCAAGCAAATTAAATATCTAGGTCCAGACACGAGGAAATCATGTGGCAGCAAGCAGTATACCTTGATCACTAACAGCGTCAGATGCAGCAAACAATATCACTAAGCTGAATCGCCTGCAAGAAGCACCAAGGAAGATGTTACTTTACACAAGAGATCTGTCACATTCTGTAATACAAAACATAAGAGCTGGGCTCACTCACCAGAACCGCCATGGAACAGCTGTGCTGTCGTCGTCTCTGCCACCTGTTCCAGCGCCTCATCAATTTCGTGCTCCATGAATAGCCCAGTGTAGGCTCTGTCATTTTGTATCAGCCAGTTCATCTTACTGATTGTTACTCTCATTGTCCCCGGGAAATCGGCGGTAGGGGATTTGCAAACGCTTAGTATCATCTTGAGCATTTGTGCATATGTATACTTTGTAAGGTTGGCACTCTCGAGAGCTTTATCAAAATCGTTGGCTTCCATGGAGTGGCAGATCTGCAGGCCGAGATCAATAAAGCTCTCTAGTAGTTTTGCACCTTCAGCTCTCAGGCCCTAGTTGTACACATCACCAATTATGAAGTGAGTTTAATCAAGAAATTATGTGGGTATCTATCTGTTTTAATTGTGGGAAATTATGTATATATCACAAATTTTGAAGTGAGTTTAATCAAGAAGCTATGTGGGTATCTGTTCTAATTTTGGGAAGCTATATGGAATAGGAGCTTATTACTCGTACATCAGAAGGTTGCCCATCAGGGAGTTCAGGATCATCTAACTTCTGAACTTCAACTTTGATTGCTTCCAATACCTGAAATGATATTAGTTGAGAGCATAAATTACTGTAAAATCTTCTATTTTAGTATAGATTGACATCAGAATACATAAGATGCACTTTTCTTTTAGCACAAATGGAATTGGAATGCATAACAGAAGACAAATAATAGATAGTTGGAAAATTTAGTATCGCATTTACCTTTGGCAGAGAGCCGTCGACTACTTTCTTGAGTTTATTGGCATAAAGTGAGCCTGAATACGTCCTCAGATGTTTAAACAGATGTGCAACCATGCTTCTTTTCTCCATGGAAGCATCAGAGAGCATGCTCTCAAGCACTACTTCAAGATCAATTTCTTCCAGGATGGTTTCCTTATTGTTTTCACTCCCTGCACTGACCAGAACTAATGCCAGCATGGCTGTGTTTGCAAGTTCGGCTCCATGATTGAAATCTTGACCAATATCATTGGGCCTTGGATGAATTGATGAAACAAGCTTTCTGATGATCTGGCATGAACCTCCAATCATTTCTCTGGCAGTCTCATGCATTGCTAAGCAAGAAAGGATTTTTACAGAATGAAGAAATAAAATACTCTGCTCATCATGCTGATCTAGGATGTATCTGATGTTAGTCACAATCTCAACATTCTTGGAAATGGTGCTTCTAAGAGCCTCCCCAGTCTCACCGGTAGTGCTAATTAGCTTCTGCAAGACGTTGAGTGAGGCCTCAACTATCTCATCTTGCCTTGTATTATTCTCAGTCTCACCCTCATCTCTGAACTTCACCAGTCCTACAATTTTCGACAAAAGGACATCGGCTTCAGCCACAGGCCTGCAGTTATCTTGATTGTCTGTGAGCCTCTCCAGAATTTTGACACCATACCAGGTGAGCTCCACACTGTCTCTGTCATGGGTGGCACTGCATCCTGACAATAGTAGTGAGGATATAAGATGTGGCATTGCAGGAAAATTCTCCATTAGGACGTATGGAGCAAGCTCAAGCACTATGGATGCAGCATGGCCTCTAGTTTCTTCCTCCACTGGGCTCTTCACATCTAGCCCCAACATGCTCACTACTTTCTCCAGTGTCTCAGTGGAAGATCGAATGCTTGTCAGTGCCCTCCCTGTGTACTTCTTCCCAGTGCTCCGGTAACTGCGATGAACACCAGCTACTAACAACTGCTTTGTGTTCATCTCCCATCTTATGATGTAGTCAAGAAGGAGAGCTCCTTCCAGCTGGTCATCAGTTGAGTCAGATCGTACCATGTCCATTGCAAAGGTGACCAAATCCATCTCGAGGGCTTGTCGGATGGTAGAGTTACTGATGAACGCCCATAATTTTTTGTTTGTGTAGTAAGAAACTTCAACATTGCCCCACCCAAGTAAACTGTATTCAGAAAGGACTCTCCTTACCAATGGATCCAGCCGAAGCCCAAGTGCAGGAATCAGCATGTAGGATGAGATGCTTTGGGCGAATACCAAGCCGTAGAAGATGTTAAGTGACCCCCTGATGTTCTTGTGGTCGTCTCTTCCTTGGTTTGTCTGATCAACGTAGTCTTGTCGCACTAATCGTGTCAGAGAAATCGACAAGCATATGCAGACAGACAAGACCTCCAAGGATGCAACAACTACCTGATACAATGTCATTTTGACGTTGCGTTCAGGGCACAACATGTACTTGAAGGCACTAAGTTTTTGCTTTAGCCTTGCGCATTTGCCTGATTCTTGGCTGCGCGTCGCTTCATTCTTCGCGTTCTTCCACCAACTTCTCTTTCCAAGGGAGAAATGTTTCTTACCGTGCAGAAACTGGAGTGGTATGCGAAGGAAGATCCTATCCTCAGGTTTCTGGTTATACCCGAAAACCCTACCAATTAAAAATTATGCTTAAAACATGAGATTAGGCCAGGAAAGCCAGCAGCAATATTTTGCTAGGATATGTTCTAATTGAATTTTCAGATGACTTAGAAAAATATTTCTTTATTATACTACTAACTACCATATTTTTTCTGTAATTTTTCATGGACCCAGATTTTAAAAATAATTGAATTTTATTGGACTTTTAGATTACATCTGATTCTACATGTACAATTGTGTTATTTTATATAATATATTTAAGTCAACCAAAATAATGTGTAATAGATTAAGTTCTAGCTTCATTTTCTATTGAGATTTACTCCGGTCCAACAAAAAAGTACCTCGAGGTACCAGTACCTCGAGGTACCACGGTACTAAATTGTTTTTCACCATTGGACCTAGCTGAGCAAGATATGCATTGTTAGCTCCAATGATCAGAAATGATTTGGTGCCGCGAGATACCGGTATCTCGAGATATTTTTTGTTAGGCTCAAGCAAATCTCTTTTGTATCGTATCTTACGTAAACTAGTCTTGAAATTAGAATTAGTTCGACATGCAACTTTTGTCTTCCGTAGATATGATCATCGTAAACAACAGAGTTTCAATCTACATTGCGATAATTTGAATCTACCACGAACAAATTAGTCATTAAGTTTCTTTCTTTTTCTCCAATTAATTGGGAATTTCTAGCCGTCCAGACAAATGTGTTATCTTTTTTTATCACAATTAATATATGTATTTATAGATGTGAGTGCACACTTTAATGTGAGTGTGTGTGCATTACAAATATCTATATTTGTACTATGTTGCCCATGTTGGCGCTACCCACCTAGTGCATAGTGGCCACTAATGCCACACACACCTACCATGTGATCTTCACCTCAAATATCCGTGATGTGGTTCTAGAGATATAGCAAGTTTTATAGTCCATCTATCTTAAAATAGAATTAGATTTAATACGTGCTTCCTCCGTAAAAAACAATTTTTAGAAATGAATCTAGATAAGAATTTTTAGAAATGAATCTAGATAAGTTCTACGTATAAATTTGTAACATGCTTGAAATGAGTAAAATTTTTACAAAAATATTTTAAGTTATCGCTCTTTGTTTTTTTGAGCTGGAGCATTTTAAAACTCTCTTTTTTTTTCTCCTTTTTACGTTCCGATCATCGCCATTGATAAGCCCACCAACAAATTCATTTCTTTCGTAACTGTCTGTCTTCAAGTTCTTGCTATAAAATTCTGGTAATCATAAATATTGTTATTTAAAGTCGTGCCAATATCCAGATATACCAGTCTCATTTATTTAATTTCATTATATTTAATTACTATCCAAAGTTTCCATATTAAATCTTTACTTAAACTACTCCTATCCAAATTTCAAAATCTCCATAATCATCTTCTATCCAAAGATATACGAAATATCTTAAATGTTGCAAACCCGTCTCAAATTAAAACTCCTGACCTGTGTATTCGGAAATTGCGTCAATCTTGCACAAATCGATGTTTCGTTTCTCCACCTAAATTTCCTCCGAAACTTCTAAATATTTTTCTTCTCAGTTCAGGGCTGAAATTTGTCCAGCCCATCTCCTCAGCCCATCTTCTTAGTTCTCAGTTATGGCCTAAAAGTTTGCTTTTTTCAAGTGATTGGTGGTATAAAGGAATAAGTCCACTTCAGGTCCCTCAACTTATCGTTCAGTCTGTTTTTCGTCCTTCGACCATAAAACCGAATACAACTGGTCCCTGAACTATCAAAACCGGTGTAAAAGAGGTTTTGAAGGCGATTTTGGCTGACTTAGCGCTTTTGACTAGGTCTCTGTCCTACGTGGCATTGAGATAATACTTACGTGGCAATTATATGGCTAGTAGGAATGACATGTGAGGTCCACGTGGGTCCCACCATATTTATTTCTTTTGGGTCGCTGACTGTGGGCCCATGTGGGCCTGCCAATTTTAAATTTTTTTTGCAGCTGACAAGTGGGCCCACTGTTTTTTGGATATATATTTGGCACGTAAGCGTCATGTCAATTCCACGTGGGACGGAGACCTAGTCAAACTAGCCACGTAGGGGCCAAGTCAGCCAAAACAGCCTACAAAACTGCCGAGGGACCTCTTTTGCACCGGTTTTGATAGTTCAGGGACCGGTTGTATCTAGTTTTACGCTCCAAGGACGAAAAATAGACTGGACGATAAGTTGAGGGACCTCAAGTGAACTTATTCCTAGTATAAATGGCCATAAGGCCTGAGACCCGACGAGACCCAGCCCCTAGCACGACCATTTGGCCCGGCCAAGCACGACATGACACGGGTCCATGCCAGCTTGGCCTTACAGTTGCATCATGCCTAGGCCAATGTCTTGGCATGATGGGCCGGGCCAGCCCGATCCAATTAGAAGGGAAGAAAAAAATTATTAAGAGATCTTAAAGAGACTTAATTCATTTGTATAAGGCTTAGTCCAAAAAGAAAAGGTATGCAAAATAGACTTTTTTTAGCCATACAAGACATGACCCAAAAAAATAAAAAAATAGACTTATTCACATAGCCCAAAGAGACGAGGGAGAAATTATAGACTTATTTAGTGAATAAGCACGATGAGACATCGTGTCTTTGGAATGGCACGACATGGTCTCATGGGCCAGCACGGCATGGCCTGGTGTATTTATTGGCCCTTGCCGGTTCGACGGATTTTGGCACATGCCGATTGTGCCTAAGCCATGCCAGGCCAGACATCCCATCTGGCCATCTATAATTGGTGGTCTGCTTTCCCTTACGAGTACGTGGAAATGGAGATTCCTGCAGGCAGGCCCGGGTGGTACACCTGCTTGGACAAAACTACTGCATCCGTTTCATAATGTAAGATGTTTGACTTTTTATGTTACAACGTTTGACTATTCGTCTTATTTAAAAATTTAGTATAAATATAAAAATAACAAGTCATATTTAAAGTTTTTTTTATAATAAAGTAAGTCACAAGCAAAATAAATGATATTTCTATAATTTTTAAATAAGAGGAATGATCAAACTTTGTAAGAAAAAAAGTCAAACATCTTACACGTGAGTATCTTAGTCCAGGCACATTGAGGATTGAGGTTGCCTCCTGCCATAGGCCTTTTTTAGGCGGTCTAGTTAAGCGACGGAACTGATAAAATTATTTTTCCATGTAATCTGCAACACGATTGATTGGAAAACTATACTATCATAGGTGGCCTCGTTAGACGGCGGATAGCCATATTAGATGGCCACACTTGGTAAAATTTTTTATGTCTCTTATTTTGAATTTTACAATGTTGCTGTAATTTGATTTTTAAAAAGGATTTCTAGTTGCACCATACTATAAGGCTGACATATTTTAAATAAATATACTGTCATATAATTGAACAAATACTTTAAAACCACAGAAACAAAGTCGTATAAACATATATTGCCATAATATTTGACTACGCATATGAACATATATAAACAATTAAATAGTCGATATAAGAGGGAATAGTCTCCTATTATGCTTCCTACACTGTTGTCTGCGTCACTTTTTTTTTCTCTTTTTAAAGGGGTTCGTGGTTGTTCCACGTGCACATGACATGAAAGTTGAATGACATTTGCATCAATCATAATCCGATCAGGAAACCTACAATGATTTTAAGTCCTTTTAGTCAGTAACTTAAAAAGATAAGCTTAGGTGGTGTTTAGATTGAGAAAATTTTTGGGAGAAGTGTCACGTCAAATGTTTGACCGTATGTCGGAAAGGGTTTTCGGACAGAACGAAAAAACGAATTTCACGGCTAGCCTAAAAACCGCGAGACAAATTTTTGAGCCTAATTAATCCGTCATTAGCACATGTTGGTTAGTGTAGCACTTATGGCTAATAATGGGCTAATTAGGCTCAAAAGATTCGTCTCAAGATTTCTTTCATAACTGTGTAGTTAGTTTTTTTGATTCATCTACGTTTAATGCTTTATTTAGGTGTCTAAAAATTTGATGTGATGTTTTTGGAGAAAAATTTTGGGAACTAAACAAGGCCTTAGTGCAGCAAACACAAACTGAGCCTAACATAAGTTACAAAGAAATGGGCAATGCTTCGGTTATTACTTGTAGTATAATATTGCCAGTAAAACTAATCTTGGCTATTGATTTAAAAAGGGTATTTTTGTACTTTGATTAATATTAGATTTGTATTTATTATTTTTTTATCACATTATGCGGGCAAGACTCACTATCACAGTAAAAAGACGATATTGCCCTCTCAGAATTGTACTACATCTAAAATTGCTGGTAGTATAATTTAATCATAACCGTTCAAAAAAATTAGATCAGTGATCTGGATTAAATTATACTACAATTAATATGCACCGGAGTCGGCCTCTACAAAATAGACTTGTTGATAACTTAATTTGGAGAGTGTATATATACACACACACCCAAAACGGAGTTAATTTGGGGACAAATTAAACTTATATAGAGATGCACCTGGATGCTTGAATGAAATTAAACTTATATAGAGATGCACCTGGATGCTTGAATGAAGACGATGACGGTGACGCGCCAGAAGTCGTCGGGCTTTATGAGGGTGGAAAATCCACCGAGCAGCACGACCGTGGCCCAGACGAACGCCAGCGTCCCGAATCCGTTCATCAGCTTGAACAACACCGCGAACCAGAAGATGGTCTTGTTCAGCTTCTCTTCCGGCCGCGGGATAGTGCCGTCGCCTGCTTCCGTCTCGTCATCCGTGCCTACTGCTGCTGCACGCCTTGGTGCCGCCGCTCGCCGGATTATTGATCCTCCGGTGCTCGCCGGCATATTATTCCTTCTACGGCCGCCGGACTCTGCCATCGCTAGCTATCTAGCAGCTTATTAATTAACTACACTTCAAGACTTGCACTTAAGATCGATCAATCTCGAGATCTCCTGCCAAGAACTACACATCATGCATGCCTTACCATCTTATTTAAGGAGGTCACTCTCTCTCAGAGATTCTCTCGTCTACAGCTTGTATCTAGGATTAATTAACGCATGCAATGCAACCATGCATGCATGAATGTGCTAGCTTTTTCTCACGGAAATAAATTAAGAAAAGACGACGTACGTACGTCCTGGATAGGCGACAGGGTATATGATATGATAGGTCCTCTTTAACAATTTGAAATAAACAAGACCCTGTTGCACAATGTGTTACATGTTCTCTTACAAGAAGGTATTGCCAGGAAATTTGACCACTTCAAAAGTTGTAGCATATATCCGCACGACAAATATTTGGCCCTGAGCTCCTGTCCAAAGTCATCCTTAGCACCGAACTAAACACTCGCTAAAAGGGTATGGGTCTTTTTCCATAAGAAAGTATCTCTAGTGCAGTGGTTGGCTCACCTGTAATAGGTCATAGAGCATCTCCAAGAGATTACCAAAAATTGATTTTAAAAATTGCTATACTGGGAGTTGTCATAATTATATTTCTAAATCTTTTTCAACTCCAGCTGTGCTCCTATATTTAGATTCTTGAATTTAGTTAGTTTGTCAAGGAGGCATGACTCCTAAAAATTTTCCCAACTCCAACGGCACCTAGACAGAGGCGGCGTTCTGGACTGTGACGGTGCCCTCAGAGGGAAAGAAGGCTGGGCACGTGCAGAGGCAACCGAATGATGTATGGGAAGAAGGTTAGCAGCGGGCAGAGGCGGCTAGACATTGTCAGGGACGGAGTAAGAGCGTGAGAAAGGAAAACGTGTGTGTTGAGAAAGAACAAAGACGCACGAAAGATGATTTTTTTACCGGTTGGAGCAATTGGGATTACAAAAACACCTCTAACTTTGACTCATTTTTGGGTCTATATTAAGAGCAACTTAAAATTAAGAGTATGTATTAGCCTATTGGGGGCTGTTATAGATCACTTTTTAGGCTAATTTTCTAAATGTAAGTTTTGGGAGCCCAAAAATAGCCACTCTTGGAAGTGCCCTTAGCCCATCCTAGTTTTGCCTTTTCCATAGAAAAATCAAATGTCATATTTATAAATAAAAAATAATTAATAAATAAAATTTTTATATTTGTGTTGTTAACGACATAAAACCAAAGACTGAAAACAAGGTATGATTAAAAACCCAAAATTAAACTCTAAATTTACTGTCAAAAATTTAGATTTAGGCTTATTAGCATAGGTAGGAGCGAAAAGATAAGACTGATTGAGTGAGCTCCCACAACAACACCTTTCATTATTTTTCCTCTTGACTACTAACTCTTTTATTTTTTAAGGAAAATGGCACGCATTGTTTATAAAGTGTTTTTATTTTAAACTTAAACTATAAAGTTAAATTTATTTTCAAGTTTATGTTCATTTTATACTAAATTATAATATTTATCTCAATATCTATAAATCGGTGTCCTTAGGTGAAAATTTGAAAAGAACATACAATATGCTTCTTTTCCTAAAAAAAACATGTTTTTTTCCTTGAAAATAGGCTTGTGGCTTGGAAATGGATTCTACTCGCTAAAGGGGATATCCCCTCGTATATATTTTCTCTCAAATTCATTGTAAATGGTTATGAAGAAAGTCTTTTACAATGTAACAATATAGTTTAGTGACATCTATCACTCCACATAAATAAATTCAAATTCGATCTAGAAATTGACATAAAATGATAAATTTAGGTGTGAACGTCGGCGTTTTCGATAATTGCATTTAGCATGCTATCGTCTCGATAATTATCATGCTATCGTCTCCCAGCGGATCGGCGGTTTCACGAACCCTGAAGGGGAGCTGTCAGGAGGTTGTTGAACGTCGGCGTTTTCGAGACCACGCCCACACGGCTCACGTATGTCTTGGCACCTAAATTAGTACAAATGATTTATTTTGGGTATTTATACGTACATCAGTCCATGCTCGTGAGCCTAACTGAGCTCAAGGTGAGCCTGCCTAAGAGCTCATAGGTTTGGTAGGCCCAATTTGAGCTCAGCTCAAAGGTTTGAAAATTTTTTGAAAATGTGAAATTTTGAAGAAAAAAAGACAAAATATACTGAGTGGAGAGATGGTCTGGTTCAATCGAACCAAATTGAGTGTGTGTTGGCACGGCACACGAGGGACAAATTCGTTATTTTGACACGGTTACTCTCTCCTATTAGATCAGAAATAATAAAATAATAGATATGATATCCTCCAATAAATTACCAGTTTTGGGACTGTCCTCTAGCCCTATCACATTTTTGCCATATCTATCAACAAATTACACAGACTTTAAGTAACCTGTAGCAAAATGTTTCATCAACTTATCATTGTTTGGCCACCTAAACAACTATTCAGTACAGACATCAGTACATCGGTTTCGACACACGTCCGAACCCATGCCATATTTTTGCTCGACAGAAAGTCATAAATGGCTTAAAAAGATAGTTGGTAGTCCAAACAGTAAAATTGTTCCATTCAAAGTGAAAAAGATATTTTTGAATGGTCCAAAGTAAAATTATAACAATTAATGATGGTGAAAACAGTGATTTACTCCTATTTAAAATTGTAACTAGAGTAGACGAAACGGATGGTTTAGTCATCACGGTTACCGCAATAGCCACGATTATCATGGTGAGAAACCGTCCAAAACCAAGATAGTCGCGTTTTGTCGGGCGTCGGCTTCATACATGTAATTGTGCAATAATTTTAGAGGTTATGTATTGGTAATAAAGAATCAAGAAATAATCAAGTAGGTTGCTTATGGTGTCGCTGTCCAGGGACACCTAACAATGACCAGAGGTAGTCATAGAAAACAATAATGGTCAAGTTCTTTTGGTACTCTTAGGGCATCAGCAATGTTTATGTTCTTGGTGAAAATAAGGTAGGTTCCACCATACACTATTGTTATTGGCACAATGGTTAAAACAAAAAGGATATTAAGATGGGTCCCACATCTATGTATGAAATCTAACTTTTATCACTAACAAATAAACTAGTTGTCATGTGCATGTGTTTACTTTATTATTTTATTCCTTAAGGTCAACCTCTAAGCTTAAGGATACTTTCTGTTCACAACAAATATTGCTAGCTATTCTCATTCTTATGTCACATTATGGTTGCCCTTATGTCGGAGCAGTGGGGAATCCACCGAGCATCACAACAGTGGCCTAGTAAAAGCAACTACAACCAAAGAAGCTCGTTTGCTAACATGTCCTTCCGACGGTTGGAAAGCCTTGTTGCCAGCGTGTGATATTTGTGATGGTCCCTCATCTATGGTTAGGGCACCAACGATGCATCACCGCGTTGAGTTGTCTCATCGGTCTAAGTAGGAAAAATATTTATATATGCGAGAGCAGTGGTGAGACTGAGTTGCTTCTGCAAGACTGTTGCGTCTTCTGTAGGGCACATGTTCCTCGTTAGATTTTATAGAATCCATGACTGGAGGCACACATCGGAAGATGAACGTAGTCTTACCTTGCGCTTGCATGATCTTTTGCTCCACCGAACTCTACCCATCAGGAGGATGGAGCTATCAATCACGTGTTTTTAGGTACAAACCGTGGAGATATAAACAATAGTTACCTTCTCTTACGTGATTATCACCCCAAGCCGCGCAGTTTTGAAACTTCTTCAGCTGGAGGCGGCTAATCTAGAGGCGGCAGTTGACGGCTGCTTCGTGGGAAGAAATGGGGAAAGGGAGGGGGAGAGAGATTGTGGACTATTTGGCCGGCGGTGTACACAGGGAGGGTGTTATTCTCTCTAGTGAACCGAGTTGGGCCAGATGCACAGTGCAAAAAAATCATTTTTTACCAATTAACTCATCACACGTTGCCTTTTTTTCAAATTTATGTCTGATTCATTGAGTTTTTTGAAAATTTTCTTTACATCTAAGCTCAATAAATACATATATATGACCTTGTCTTTTTTCTTAATTTTTCATCATTTTTAATTATTTTTTTTAAATTCTAGCGGTTTTTCCCAGAGAAAACCACCCAAAGCTGTAACCATTCCTTGGCGGTATGCCCGATTATCATGATAATCATGATGATTATCGTGATAAGAGGAGCCCTGGTAAGGAAATGGGCGGTGGTGCTGAGAATAGAGGGAGAGGTGATTGCTGTCTGTCATGACCAATGGGGGAGAAAAGGAAAATTTGGTCAATTGCTCCATGCAGATTTTTTTTCTAATAATATGTGACTTTTAGGTTCTTACGTGATATTTAGGATTTATATGTAGATTGAAAAGCTAAAACGGTTCAAATCAAAATGTTAGAGGCTGACATACATATATAAAGCTACGCTTGAGAACACTTGCACTATGGAAAAACTTTTTAAAGATATGGTCTCATCGATCCTATATGACATATCGAGACCACTCGATAGTGATGCGTGTACTGTAGATGCTCTTATGCTAATAATCCTCAGTACTTTATAGTCACTATTCAGCGGTCATACATAGGTAGTGTTCGTTTGTGTTTGTTACTAACCTATATCGTCTCGTTTTTCACAGGCATGTTTTTTAAACTGTTAAACAATATATTTTTTGCTAAAATTTTCTATAGAAAATATGCTTTAAAAATCACAATAATCATTTTTTTATTTTTATAGTTAATAATTAATTAATAATATGTTAATCCATTGCTATTTTTTTTGCCAGTTACTAACACTAAGAAATAACGGCCCTGTAGACCCTCTACAAAGAACTGGCTGCTGTATCAGAATTTTTTTATTTTTTAAACAATTTTAATAAATAATTTTATTACTAAACCTTGGAGAAAAAAATTTCTACTGTATGAACATTTTGGCCATGCTAATATTGGTGACGTGGCAAGACAATGCTACCACATAACCTGATTGGTGTGATAGTCTTGCCACACTAGTGTCAGGCATGGTAACTCTACCATGCCAAAAACACGCTAATATTGGTGACATGGTAAAGCAATGCTGCTACATAACATGATTGGTGTGGCAGTCTTGCCTCACCAGTGTCAGGCATGACAACTCTACCATGCCAAAAACACGCTAATATTGGTGACATGGTAAGACAATGCTGCAACATAACCTGATTGGTGTGGCACTCTTGCCACAACAGTGTCAGGCATGTCCACTCTACCATACCAAAAACTCTGCGTGACAGTGTTTTTGGCGTGGCCAGAAGGTTCATATGGTGAAAATATTTTTCCCCGATGCTTAGTAATAAACTTATTTATTAAAAAAGTTTTTGAAAAAATTGCTGTCTCGCTATCTCTCTGTCAGACTACTCTCCACTTTCCCTAACCTACAAGGCTAGAACCTCTCACCACACCACTTTGCACTGCTCTCAACTTTGTATCTGTATCACCAAATAATTAAAGTCAAGTCCTCGACCAACAATAACGATTAACGAATGCGTGATTGAGGTTCCTAATCGGCGCTCCATAATAAATATAAGCTCAGGATTATAGCTAACCACTCTATTAGCTTTTGTGTTTTTATTATATAAGCTAGCTAGTTACCCCCTCCAGTTTCGTAACATTTATTGTTTTGGATAAAATGTAGTCTAAACTTTTTAAGTTTTAAGATTCAAATAATTTAGATTTATAAGCATGAGCGAAAAGTTTACCCAGTTCAAAAGTAAAAAAAAGTATAGTTGTCCAAAGTGAAATTATAACAATAAAAGATGGTATCGCTGTTCAGGGACACTTAACAATAATGACCAGGGGTAACTAACACAAAAAACAATAATTATAACGAGTCTGGTCAAGCTCTTTTGCCACTCCCCTATATGTTAGATTTTGTGTGGTTTGGCAAAATAATATTTAATAATTAAAATAATTCTAAGACTCATATTAAACAATGTGTACGTGCGAATTGTGACTGAGGTGTGGCGTACGGTACATGATGTACTGTGCTTGATGCAAATATGTGCAGTCAATCTTTTACCACTCAAGCCAAGTAAAGGTGAGTAATGCTAGGAGTTTAATCTTGACTCAAGGCAATTAACATTGGTTGGAGGTTAGAGTTTTAGTCTCTAATGACCAAAGTTATATGCTGGCTAATGGAGGGAGTTACGGAAGTTTTTGCTCTTGATGAAAGGAGTTTCTTCCATGAGCATTACTTCTGCATGCAACTCTTGATCGCCTGCACCTGCTCGGTTGCTCTAGCGTTGGATAAAAGCCTCATTTCAGCCATCCATTGTTTAGCTGCAAAAGCTCTCCCCATTCTAGTTTCTTGCGCGCACAAGTATTGAAAGAGCAGCTCTCCGAAACAAGAGCTGTCCGTAAGTTTACCTGCTCGGGTGAAGGCCGGCAATCACGTTTTTGGGAAGTGTCCGCAAGCGTCACGACTGCTTGC
Source organism: Oryza brachyantha (assembly GCF_000231095.2). Lineage (NCBI taxonomy): Eukaryota > Viridiplantae > Streptophyta > Magnoliopsida > Poales > Poaceae > Oryza > Oryza brachyantha. The sequence goes on along the minus strand of NC_023163.2, from coordinate 13,952,594 downwards.
TTAATTCGTCTCCTTCTTCCTGGTGTTGTGGTGGTGATTGGCACAGCTACCTCTCTGCACTGTACCAAGCGGGATGACTACACCGATAGGTACTATGTCAACTAGTGCATCCGGCTCTGCCGCTAGGTATGTATCTATTGCTTCAGTAAAGTTGTAGATCAAAATCATGGTAGTTGGTTTGCAATACATGTTAATCATGCTTGGCTCACACGTGCACATGTAGAATGTCACAAACATATTATTTATCTTTTCTAGATTAAATTGCTACTGAATTTGCCTAATTATTCAACACTACGTCGGAGCAGCGGGGAATCCTAGTACTCAGTCAGTCGTCGTTGATTTCTTTGCACCGATCTCTTTGCCCTCCTCACGCAGCTTCTACAAGCCTTCCTCTAGACACCACTTTCCCTAACCTAGAACCCGGCCGTACGTCGCCATGACACCGGCCACTTTACGCTATACTCTCAGCTTTGTATCTTTGTTAACAATAACTAAAGTCAAGTCGTCGACCAACAATAATGAATGCGTGATTGATTATATTGATTTATCCTAATCAGCGATCAGAGCTAACCACTGTATTAGCTTAATTTTGTGCTTTTAATAGGCGTTTAACGTACCCCTGTTTGCTTGGGCATGTAAACTAAATAGCATAAATCTAAACGACCAAACAACTTAATTTTTCAATAGGCTTTTAAAACCCATGTATATATACATGTCACTGTTAAGCCAAAAGCTAAGTTTGAGTAGTTTATTTTTAACTTATTCGGAATAGAGGTAGCACCACACGGTTAATTTTGAAGCTTTAAAGCCGCCACCAGCTTATAAATCATAAAAGCTGAAAAATTGCCTTAAAATCCTACGCCAATAAACCTAAGCCCAAACTAAAAGACCCAACCATGAGAAGATCAAACATTAGCCGATATATCTCTATACTAGGAAGGTAGCAGGGATGATCTGTCAGCTCACATATTTCCGTCACAAATTTTAGTAAATTATCCTTTTATTCTTTTAATATTAGAAACCAATCAAATTAATAGAGAAAGTAACCTGAGTGAGGCCGCCCACGTTTTCCTCTTTCACAACAGCTTTAGACTTTGGAAGCCGACAATATGGAACTTTTACTAGTTAATTCTTTTGCATAAATTAAAAAAATGCTGAAGTATGATATCTTAAGTCTTTTAGTAATGTATTTGCTGATGTGGAGAGAGAGAAATAAATTAGCTATGTACATAAAGTAGAGGGAGTGGTATATAAGATATATAGTGATTATTTCCTGTTTATTTAAGTAATTCCTGTACTAGTGATTTGATGATATGGGCACAAAAAAGTGAGAGAGGCCCTGTTTAGAATGGCAAAACGAATCTAAATACTAGGGTAAGAAAATGACAACTTTATATTTATCATTTGGCAGTCTGGACTAGTAAATTTCGCTTAAAAGTGCATAGGAACACGGACTACCCCTTACTTTTGAAAAAAATGGCAACTTTTACATGCCTCTAAATGCCAACTTACAAAAATACAATGGCAAAACTTTTGTCACCAAAACTTTTGTTATTTATCATTTACTATTTCAAATACCTCTCAAATACCTCTAAACAGGGTCATGATACCGAGTCTCAACTGCTAAAAATTCGGAGCGTCGAAGCAAGAGTCCAAAGCCTCCACTTTTTTGGCCTGATTTGTCTAAGAGCTCCATGATACTTCCTCTGTTCCAGACAGAAACAATTTTTGAGGTTTTTTGTCTAGTGTTTGAGCATCGGTCTTATTTAAAAAATTTATTAAAAATTAAAAAATAGTCGTACATAAAGTATTATTTATATTTTACCATCTAACAAAAAATAAAAATATTAATCATAATTTTTTAAATATGACGAAAAGTCAAACATTGTATTGAAAACTGAACGGTTGTCTTATTCTGGGACAGGGACAGAGAGAGCAGGTGCACAAAGCCACAGCGATCATCACTAAGATCATAGTCACTAGGGCTGTTAAGTGTTAACGAGTGGAGCTCGAGTTGGAGATTCATTCGAATCGGACCTTTCTTCAAGCTTACTTGAGTTTCTTGAAAGAACGAAACTGCGGACAAACGTCTGTGTACACATTAGTCCGGGCGAACACTTCGTATATGTAAAAATTATATATTTGAATTTTCCATACACAAACTTTATATATATAATTTTTATATATACATCTTTCTAAGATAATATTTTTCATGTATATGACTAAATACTTTGTATGTTGCAAATTTGTTGTTTTGTATAAATTTTCTATGCATAAACTTTCTATGTATAAAGATGAAACTTTACATATACACAAAAAATTATAAAACAATTGTATATACAAGGAATGAAATTATAATATATATATAATTGTATATAATTATAAAATAATTGTATATATACAAAACTTTCTATTTGTAGCAAATAGCAGGGGATCTAGAAGGGATGAAATTATATGAATTTTTGGAATTTTTAATTTTTTTTATTAAATTATTTACCATTTTAATTTTTCAATTCAAAAAATCACAGAAATAGCCTCCTCCCACCCTCTTAGAGGGCGGAATACTGACGTGGCGCACGGCGCGACGCCAGGGAGGAACGGTCGTTAGGGCCAGGGGCGGATTTTTTGCACCAAGTCCCCTTCCGCCCTTATGGAGGGCGGGAAGGGCGTAAGTGAAAATTTGCCGACGCGCCCGCAGGGGAGGGGGGAAGGGGCCTGGCCATTTTGCAGGCGGCCCCTTCCGCCCTCCGTTTGGGCGGTTTATTTGGCGGCCTATATAAGGCCGCCAGCCCCCTTCCCCCTCCTCATTTCTCCCCTCCCCACTTCACTCACTCAGAGTTGAGGGGAGGGCTCTAGAGCGGCGAAGCCCTGCTGAAATTTCTCGGTGGACTACAGTAAGTTTTCGAAATATTTGTTATGTTCAATAAATGTTGTTTATTTAGTGATTGTATTGTATTGTTGGAAAAAATCATTTTAGAGTGTATAATTAAGATATTTTTTAGTACATAATTACTGTTGTCAATGTATGATTTAGTAGTTGATCACTGATTTAGCGATGATATAATTTAGTCCGTATGTAATGTATTGATACGGTATGGTAAACAAATTTAATTAATACATAATTAATGTAGTCATTGGGTAATTTAGTTAGTAAAAGTGTATTTGTAGTGTACAATATAGAAAATTTTTTATTGCATAATTGATTTAGCGATGGTACAACTTAGTAATGGTATAACTTAGTGAGTACTAAAATGATCTATAAGTAAGACATAATTACGTTAAATAGAAAATGAAAGTAGTTTATGTTGTAGTTAAGGCCAGTGCTAAGCATATTTAAGTTAATGTAAAGGTAATTAAAATACAATGATTGCTTGTTGGTACCGGAGTATTGACATTAAAAGTTAAATATGATTTATCGCTTATAGGTAAAATATAATCAAACTTACAATCAAATATTGCGTGGACTTATTATTGTTAAAAATTAATGATATAGTTAAAAATATAGTTACAGGTACGATCTAATGTAGTACAATATCATTCGTACAAACAATATGTATTCATAAGAACACTAAAATGAGTGTCGTAAAAGATGTGTTCAAAAAACAGTGCATTCCCGTTGTAGTATGACCAATAAAGTGCAGTTTCGACGGTACTATGGAGAAGAAAATGTCATGTATGGTCCATATGGAATAGATCTTACTCAATTCAAATGCACCGTTAAGGGCATTGATAGACCTCTTGAAAGGACATTTGGTGCTATTCCTAGTTGGTTAATGAGGGGATTTTGATATGACCCAGAAACACAAGATATAACTTTGTCAGTGGTAATAAGTTGGGCAGAAGAAGGTAATATTTGGGAATTGATGCCGGTGACCTCGATAGAGACATGGAGATCGTATGTGCAAAATGCAATGCAACGAGGATGGCCACTCGTCATCCACGTTGCAGTGTGTAACAAGGTGGGAACTCAGACAATGAGTACCCAAGAGCAGGAGGGACCAAGTCGTAGAGGAGATGAACCTGAATCCGGTAGTGAAGGTGAAGGGGAGGAAGGAGAAGACATGGGTCCGACTGGAGCAGTGGATGAAGGGGAGGTGCATCCTGAAATAGTTGAGGCTATGGAAAGGGAAGACTCTGAGAATGAGAGGGTTGATGATGAGGACTCGACAGATTGGTTCGTTGAGCATCTCCAGTGGCGAAAGGATCCTTTCACCGGCCATATGCCACCATGGTGTGATCGTCCATTCTGTTATTGTGATGACCGGTGCATTCTAATGGCCTCGATGCACAGTGAAAGTCCAGGGAGGAGGTTCTTCAGATATGCAAACTTGACTCAGGTATGGTTGACCACAACACCTATCCCAACGTTTGTCATAAGTACCTACCTTCTAAATCGTTTTCCAAAATTTGGATTTTCCAGTACCAAAACCCAGTATGTAGATTTATTCAATGGGTTGATAGAGAGAATCTCACCCGCAATGATTCACGCCCCTATCCACTAAGTGAATATATATCCGACTACCGCAGAAGGAAGGCTGAACACAAACGGCGTATAGCGGCTGAGAATCGCGATTGGTGGGTCGATCTCAACGGACTACCAACGTGGAGGGAACGTCCCGAATGTAACTGCGGTGAACATTGCCAGGTTGTAAGATCTATTTCACGGCGAACTCTCGGTCAACGATGCTTTGTTTGCTCTTGCATTGTCGACGACGATCTCGTTGTAAGTACCATTTCTTCTATATATATATATTGCCGGACATTCTAATTTATAGATTAACATTATTCTTATTTTCACGCAGGAAGAACAAAGACAATGTAACTTCTTACAGTCGATAGATACAGAGAATTTCTGTCGCAGGTTCATCAATTACGCAGCTAGAAACCCCCTCACAACTCCTTCAAGCAGGGATGGAGGACGTACGGCGTGTAGAAACCGCTACCCTTGATTGGAGGAATAATCCATTCGACGTACCAGATTGGGTCGAACGTCCAATATGCAGTTGTGGAAATCGCTGCCAGATGACTACATCATTTGAACCACAGAGTTATGGGAGGAGATATTTCCTTTGCCCAAACATAACCGATAACCACACCGTAAGTAAACATCATCCCAATATGACATTATGCCTTCCACGTTTCTATCTTTGTTACCCTCCTTTGGGAGCATCTCCGGTATTTTAGGAGAACCAAAGAGCGTGTTGTTTCACTACGTGGATCGATGAAGTCATGCCTGAGTACTACGGCCATAAAATAACTGAAGCCGAAACATATCATGAGTACAAGCGAGAGAAGGAGTACCACGAATGATCACCGGTACAACGACGCTCAAGGGGACAACTCCAAAGATGGCCGCAATGTATTTTCAACGATTCTATCCTGATTTGAGCTTTGTTGTAATACATTGTTTCCCAAATTGAGTGATGGAATCTCACGTACATTTTTGCTTCTTGCGCCAATATGTTCTTTCTCTAGTTCTAGTTTTGTCGTTCTCATGTGCTACAATTTTACTTTGCTATTATGTTGTATTAACATTCGGAATATTTTTTCTTTACTTCGACATATGTTTTAATGACATTATTATATACAAAGCCAATTTAATACAAGCTTAATTTAGTACTAAATGTAACATTAAACAATACTTCGTAAATCGAACCTCCATAATTTTTAACTTTATTTTTAACTTTTATTAACATTCGGAAAATATTTTCTATATTTTCTTTTTAAGTTATATATACAAAGCCAATTTAATAAAATATTACCTTCATTTAGTACTTAAATATAACATTAAACAATATAACATAAAACTAACCTAAATCAAACCTTTTTCCTAACGGTAATTAGCCAAACTAACCTAAACCGCCCTTACGGAGGGCGGCAGGGGGCCGCCTGCAAAATGGCCAGGCCCCCTCCCCCCGCGGGCGCGTCGGCCGGCCATACAAATTTTGCACTTACCCCCTTCCGCCCTCCGTAATTGCAAAAGGAGGCTTGGTGCAAAAATCCGCCCCCTAGCCCTAACGACCGTCCCACCCGGGCGCCGCGCCGTGCGCCATGTCAGCATTCCGCCCTCTAGGAGGGCGGCAGAAGGCTAATCTTGTGATTTTTTAAAACGGAAAATTAAAATGGTAAATAATTTAATAAATAAAATTAAAAATTCCAAAATTTCGAAATTATATGGGCCTAGCTTTCCTCATCAAGGCCAGACCCGGGTAAATGTTAAGCGGCCTTGGACCCATGGGACGTCGTACCAGCCAGGCAGCCACCTGCATCAACGAGTGCGTCACCCACGCGGGGCGCAGCTGCCGCGGGTGACGCCGCCACCCCGGGGTAGTGGCGGAGGGCGAGGAGGGCAAAGCGCTCGCGCTACGGCGGCAGCGCCGCGAGAGCCAGCGAGGGCATCCGCTCCTGGCGTACTCCTGATTCGTTTTCCCCACCGCGGCGGTGAGAGAGACTGTCTGCTTGCTCCAGTTTTTTCTTTCTCTTTTTTTTTATATTTTTTCAGTATGGTATAGCCTACCATTTTTTTGTTTGATTTACGAATAGCCAACTCATAGATGGAGTGGAGTAACAAATAATCAGTTCTGAATGTTTATATGTAGTCTCAATTATGACCGTATCACTGACCAGTCTGTGGATGACCAGCACTCATGTTTTACAAACTTTATATAAACTTTATATAGATTGTTGCTCAGTTTTTCTTTTATAGATTTAAGATTTGGTTGTTGGCAATGCTGGCCAAGTTATCTCTATTAACTTTATCTTATGACATAGCTACAGCATAACACCTTCGTCTATTTTTCATCATGGATTTGCCACTGAACCGCACTAATTCTTTTCTTGCATCAATCACCTTTTTTTCTCATACATATTAATTAATATGGATTACTAGCTTCTGTTCACTCGATTTCAACACTAATCCTTTTGTTCACTAATGCCCGCCAAGGGTATTTATTTAACCAATATTGTTGTTTGGTTTTATATTCTTGTCTTGACCTTGCAAATGATTCTGTATATCAGAAACTTGAGTGCTTTTGAGTTTATTCTAAGGACTCCTGTACTACTGCTTTTATGTGTTACTTCAGCAAAGTTCTACAGTGCATATAGACAACAAACTAAACTCAATACACATTAAGTGAAAAACGGCACAACCCTCGACAGAAACCAACACTTTTAAATGAAATGACCCTTCTAATCTTGTTATTAAGAAGATGCATCTTCCTGCGTGCTGTTGGAATATTTAATAACTGATGCTGTTCATGAAATTGAATTGGATTAATATTGGATAGCAGTATCTAATTTCAATTGAATTAAGTAGCTTACAGTCTTGCACTAAATTCCATACCAACTGACTACTATTTATCAATTTCCTCCCCTAGAGTATGCCACCATCGCATATCACCAATTTTAGATTGGCGCAATGACTGTAAGAAGTCGGCAGTGATCTCCTCAAAGCTTAGATACTTGAGTGGCATGAGAAACTCAATGCCTACAGGGACCTCTTCCATGCTGCTTAGGTTGATTAGTCTTAATCTTTCAAGGCTTATCATGGCACCTTTCTGTATCTCCAGTCTCTTTAGATTAGGCAGGTCCCTTAAACGTAGAATCTTCAGCTTGGGAAACCATCCGGTGAAGAAGACAAGCTGCTCTCCACTGTAGGCTCTGGTGAAATGTAGCTCTGTCAGATTTAACAATTGAGAAAGGGATGCCAGTGGATCCTCTCTTAGCTGGGACCAAAACAGGCGCAATGAATGCAGATTTTGTCCTCCAGCATCTGCTTGGAAGAGAGGAGATTCTGCACCCAACATGCTGTGTGCCAATCGTCCACTTAAACGCAGTTTATGAAGGGTTGGGGGAAGGGGGTTCAAGCCATCCAACTGGAGAACATCATCCTCATCACTAGCCGTGATGCTTAAGTAGGACAGAAATTTCATCTGAAGCAGCGACTCGCAGAGGCGCTCACAGTGGTTTGCCTTTACGTTCCATAACCTGAGTCCTCTCATCTGCCTGAGCTCCCCTAAACATCTGATAGACTCATCCTGAGCTTCCAATGCTTGTAGTGATTGCAGGCTTGTCAGCTTCTCAAGGCCCTTGGAGATGCTTACACCTGTGCACCACCTGAAAAGGCGCCGTTCTCTATCCATTTGTTTCTCAGCAAACAAGTGCCTAAGCTTTGTCAGCTTGACAATGCCTTTAGGCAGCTCAAGTATGCTAGACCTAAAGAGGTCTAGCGTCAACAGGTTGGTTAGCCTCTCGATAGACTTCGGGAGCAACTTCACATTTGAACCACGGAGGCCTAAATGGCGAAGATTGAATAGATCTCCGATAGCATCTGGAATCATGTTGATGGGTAGCCCACTTAACTCCAGTACTGACATATATCTGCAGTTGTCCGCTACTAGACGCAGTATGCTGGATGATGATGCCATGCTATTATCCAATGCAATGACTGATCGGAGACTGTGTGCACATGAAATTGCTTGATCAATGCCCTTGTTGAGTTTTTGTATTACCAATCGGCGTTCATCTCTATCCTCAAATCCCCAATGTCTATTATCTCCATCATATGCAACACCAAAACATTCTCTCCTGCTCAAATCAACTGCCAGCTCATGCATGATATCATGCATTCTGAATGATTTTATCCTGCCAAATGAATTCCTGTCAATAAGTTGTAGCATGTTCCTGTTAACCAATTCCTGTAGATACCCTTCCGCCACTTCCTCCATCGTGCTTCTACCCCTCTTGGTGATGAATCCCTCTGCTATCCACCACCGTATAAGTGCCTTTCTTTTGAGAAGATGGTCCTCTGGAAACAAGCTGCAATATAGGAAGCAACTTTTCAACTGTGTTGGAAGGTAAATATAGCTCAAGTAAAGGATATTCCTGACATGTTCCAGGCTTGGATTATTTATCAACTCCCAGTCGAGCTGGTCATGTATTCGCCTCAGTTCTTCTTTGGTCGTGTCACGCACGAAGACAAGCCTGCCAACAGAGACAATTGCCAGAGGTACCCCCTTACACTTGCTAACTATTTGATCTATTAAGTGTGACAGTTCTGCATCATACTCATGATTCGTACCCCCTAGAAAAGCTGTTTTATGAAAGAGTTCCCATGACTCCTTTTCAGATAGAGGCTTTAATGTTATTCTCCTGTCTTCGAAAGCAAGGCGAGCTACATCATCCACACGAGTCGTTAATAGTATTTTGCTCCCTTTGAGATTAGGAGCAGGTGCTCCAAGCAAATCATGGACTGCTTCTGGTGCCCAAACATCATCCAATACTATCAAACAATTTTGGTGTGTTAGGAATTTCTTGAGTTCTTCTCTAAGACCTTGAGTATCCATGTCATTAATGTTAACCCAATTACTCTTTTTCGCATTTGTTGAAAGCTCAGTGACCAAACATTTTAGAACATCCTTAATGGAGTAAAATTGAGAAATCGAAACCCAGGCATGACACTGAAACTTTTCTTTCTCCCTCCTGTATGCATTTGCTGCCAAGGCTGTTTTTCCAAGCCCTCCCATTCCATGCAATGCAATTACAGAGCGTCCCCGCAAATCATCTGCCAGCCACTCTTGGAGTTTTTCTTTGTTTCGATCAACCCCAACAAGATCTTCTTCACCAAGGGAGCATGAAATTCTTGCTAGATGCTGGGATCTCTCGACAATGTAACTTGAGCTTTCATTACTAGTGGTGGTATTCCCACCACCTACCGTCGAAACCCATCGATCTTTCGCCTGGAACAGGTGCACCAGATTGATCTCTTCATCCTTAATGGCGGATGCTATCTTGTTCAATGAAAGCAGAATATTTGGCCGCATAAATCCTTTCTTCAGACAGGTATTCCATCCAGTGTCATATTTATGTTTGTGGGTGACAAGTTGCAGGTAGTCATCCACAATGTCCTCAATCCCATGTGCTAGCATTCTTACCTCTTCCACCCAAATTTCATATGTTTCTTTGTGGCGATTGCGTATATCCATTCGAGAAAGGAATTGATGCATCAGCTTGAGTTCCCTCCTGACACGACCCATGCTACCTTGAAGCTCCGTTAGCTGTGTAACAAAATTTTTGAATTTTAAAGTAGCTTGGTTGATTGCTTCATTCCCCAAGGCAAATCCAATCTTCTGCACAACTAAAAGGATCATGGCTTCAGCCATTAATTTCACACCAGGTAGCTTGAGTGTATATTGTTTTCAAAGATTTTAGATTGCATAACCTGAAAATGTAAACGATTGTGAGGAGTGGCACACTTGTATGAGACACCTAATCAAACTCAGTGCTATACCGAATTGTTTGTATGTAAGAAGAGGGCCTGAAATTTCTAAACTTCAAAAGAAACATGCAAATGATTCTATAATTGAAATAAGAAACTTTAGGATATTTTAGCTTCAAATAAGAAATTACATTTTTGATTTTTTTTCTTGGGCTTTTATCATCACTGCACATGAAAATGAAGTAATGATACATAGGAAAAATATGTTGTTGTGAAATTCAAGAAAAAATGGGTTTACATCTAACTTACAAATTCCATAAAGTTCAGTTCTAAAGCTGCTTTATGTACATGTACCTGTTATTAATCTGACAATCAGATCCCCATTGCCTGAGCTCTTGCAATCTTCATGCGTTTCTGAGATAGGCATGCCCCTTCAAAAGGATACTTGTGGTTCTAGCCAAAGTGTTATTCTTGTTTGCTCCTCCTGCATCTCTTACCAACCTACACTTGTAGGTTTTTCTCGAACGCCCTACACTTGTAGGTTTTCTCGTAGGTTTCTCTTTCAAAGGCATGGCTGGGCTGACGACGACTTGGTGATTTTTTAATTATTGTTTACTCTTAAAAATTACTTTAGAGCGCTCAAAACATAATTTATTTATTTATTTATTTATTGACTTGTTTATTCTTCTTTTTTCTCTTTTTTGTCAATCATTTTGGTTATTAACTTCGAGCTTTGCTCGAAAGGAAGTCTACACACGTAAACTCTCTCTCACACATAAAAAAGAAATACTTCTCTGATTTCTCTAAAAAAAATATTCCCTCAATAACATAAAGTCTGATCCTGACTTGGTTTTGCAGAGTGCTTTGTCCATGATGAGCAATGAGTTGATGGTTTATTTTGCCGTGTGAGATGACATTTTAGCCAAGTTGGAGTGAATGATAGGGACTTAAGATTTGTGTATATTTATGATGAGCTGGCAGTGCAGTGGTCGCTCAAGGAAGGTAACAAGTTGTGTTACTATAATCAGATTACAAAGTAAGGATACTTTAATTTTATAATCATTCGTAAATGTGTTATTTGTATATCGTGTAAAGACCGTACTTGGAATAAACACGACGCCTCCACATGAATTTGTATCTCTTGCTTGGTAATTTCAGTGATGAAGGCATGCGAGCCATGTCAGATATGAACTTGTATAGACGTTGGATACTTCAGTCAAATATTACCTAATCAAATGTAAAACATCAGGCTGACGGAGCTTAAAAACTCAAGACAAGCTGATTAACTTTTATAATTAGGCTCTGTTAGTCTGTTTTTTATGTTTGTAGTAACGTCGACGCTCAGGTTTTTGATGTTTGTACAATTCCTTTTACACCTTATGGGTAAAGGATTTTGAAAAGGATTATTAATTCCTAGAGCAAATTTACACAAACCAAAGCAACCGATAAAACAACGTTGGATGCCTTGACGGCGCTAGATGTCTAACTGTTGTAGTATTTTACATCCAGCCAGAAATAGACGTCTAGCTCAGTAGTGCCAACCATTTCACTATATTTTTGATAGGTTTTTAGTAGGGCATCCGTAGTATGAGTAAACTAAATACATTTTAACATCCATTCGAATAGTAATGCCCACAGTTAATTGGTCACCAGGACATGCATTAAACTTGCACATGTAGTACCTACAGCTGGTTGGACCCAAATCTATCTCGTGATCAACCGTAATTTTGTATTAACTGTCCGGATGAGTGGATTTACAGTTCAAAACAACTGGCAACACATTCGTTTTCAGTAGATCTAGGTAGCTAGCGCCCTCTCCGTATAATAGAATAACTCATTTATGGGGAATGGAGCATGCAAACCCTACCCACAGCATACAGCATACTCACCGGCACTTACAACATGGCTCATCTCGACTGAATAGCATAACATGACATACCAGGGTACTAGTGTGATTTTGCCGATTGGGTCAAAGTGGCTCAGAGGAAGTTCCTCTGAACAGCTCCGGATGAAAAACGGGACGACAATCCTTGTGACATGTTCTCAGGATCTAAATTGGCGTTTTGGCGTCCAGCAGACAGGTCCTTCTCACGGTCCCAAGGCTTCCATGGGTGGTTTCCTTCCCATTCTTCTTTATCTCGCTGTTTCTGCTTCTTTTTCTCCTTTTTGCTCTCCCGATGCTTTTCCACGAGAGATACTGACCGTTTGGAGGAATTGTATCTATCCACCAATGAAGCATCTGAGCTTTTGCTCTTTCCTTCATCTGCGTCTGCAATTGCCTTTGCTTTGTTGTAGGCTTCTAAGTAGCTGTCACAAGCATGATAATATTATCGCATATAGAACATTGCATTCATAATGCATAAAGGACATTGTGCTGAACAGAACAAACAAAATTATCATCAAGAAAGACACTCCTGTTTTGACAGTTAAACACCGTTAATAGACTAGGTAACAATTTTTGGCCAAAATAATTTCTAATCCCTGGAAGTGTTTCAACAGTTTACACAGTGTACTCTTCCTCTCAGTAACATGCATAGGATGCCGATAAATGCCTTCTACTAGAAGGCACCAATATTTGCTAAACTAGTATCATATCATAAACTGAAAGCAAGAAGTGTCAGATATCTTACTTCTGTTGTGCCTTTTGAGCTCTCTCAAGAGGAGTATCTGTCCATACACTTGTATCACCGCGTCCTTCTTTACCATTCATACTGAATGATGTAGTTGAATGCATTGGTACTCCTGGCTGAAAAGGAGAGTTAAACATACATGTAAGAGAACAAAATGAAATACTTCCTTTTTCCCCTTTTAGTCAGAAGATAAAATACTTAGATGAGTATATTTCAATCAGTTACTTTTCTTTCAGGAGGCAACGTGGTCATCCATTCATCTCTTTTAAGTGGCTGTGGCTGTTTTGGAACTGCCAGAAGTTCCTCATCACCCTCGAGAGATACACCTGTAAACAAAATAACAATAAATATGCCATAACGATAATTCTTCTTGTTATCCTTAATTTTCAGTACTCAACAAGTATTCGCTGGGAACAGGCAGCTTAGGAAGAACATATTAGGATTAAATTAAATCAAATAAAGGTAGGTGATTATCTAGATAGGAAATAAAGGCAGCTTAGGTGATTATTGCATTGGTTTCTATAATATTAGAGATTATTCCTTGAATGCCAAGTCACCCCTCCATGCATATAAAGGGATCACATGTACTATATTATCAATCAAGCAATGAATCTCAAAAGTTAGCCCAAGCCTCAGAGCATTTCTTAGCTTAACAGGGAGAGCCGGAGAAGCCTTCCCCGTGTTATTAGAGGACAAGTGCACTATCCCCCGGTCGTAACAATATTGTACTCATTAGTCATTAAGTTGCTCAACAAACAAAAGATTATGACCAGAAAGAAGGGTAGGACATCATAAAATATTACGGGTTATGAGAGTGCATAGCTCTCAATGACTGCAACATATCAAATCAAGACATGAGACCAACCCCAATGAAGTTTACAAAATCTTCTTAATAAAATGCATATGGTTTTCCTCTGTTTATGATTTTGGTGGTGGTGCTGATAACTTGATACTGCATAAACTTACCTTGTAACCGCCTCCATTCTGCAGCCTCACGCATTGCTTTAAGCTCAATCTACAGAGAGAGAAAAAAAAAAGGAAAGGTAACAATTATTTTTCATGCAACTGAGAGCAGTACTCAAAACGTTAGTTCAACAAGAAAAGGTGCTATATATATGACACAAATAAGTTTACCTCAAATTGTTCCATCTCCTCTTTCTTTTTTATCTTCTCATCTATCACACCTCTCTGCAACAGAACAAAACAATCCAAAGAAAAACATCAGTGGAGAGAACAAAGCTTATATAACTTTTCCCCCAAAAAGAAAGGATGTAAAAGTAGCAACTCTGTAGAGGCATAGAAACAAGGTGTTAGCTGGTTTTTGGGGCAAATAAAGCTAAGGAATGAGGTATAGCATGAGTTCTAGACATAATGAACATCACGCATGCTAGGGAGCATTGTGTGTTCCTTACTAAAGTAATAATTAATTTTTTTGAATAAATCCACAATTTTATTTTTCCCTTTTAACCAATCTCGAATTTCCTTGGCAGTTATATGTAGTACTGTTGGATTATTGGCATGGCAAAACAATGAATCAATTCCTTGTATGCTACTGCATATTTGTGCAGCCCCTCGTTATCTCAATGACCAGGTGGTTCCAGGCCCACATGTCATTCATACTCAGTCGCACACAGAGTAAAGGTAATTCACAAAGAGATCCAAGAAAATCATATCAGGGTAGCGAGTACTTACTACGAATTCAAAATGAGCATAGTGATACGGCTGAAATAAACTACCCAAAAGTTGCAACTTATGCATAAATATTGAGGCAATCAGCATTTTCTTTGGAGAAAATGAACGAATTATTTTCTATGGTTAAGAATCAGAACTTGTTAAAAGCATGATTGGGTGCACTAGGTTGCAGATGGCTAGCTGTGAAGACTAAGGGTTTGCCTGCACTAGTCGAATCATATGTCATATCCTACTATTAGCTTCTTTATTTAAGCAGAAAGTATATTTATTTGTTAAGCGTTGTTATTCTTTGATAGGTTAGATAAGCATTGTTAGGTTACGCCAGCTTGTTCAAACAAATTTCAAACAAATTAAGCAAGTTCAAAGGGACATTCGGTCAGTCAATAAATTTCAAACAAATTAACAGTCAGCAAGTTCATTCTCATCTCTAGTCTCCACTCATATCAGAAGTCGTCAACACCCAGTCGCCTCTTGGTGCTGTTTACCCCCAAAATTATCTAGGGTGAATTCCACAACTTGCATGGAGAAATTCATTCAATGATATATTATACCCCAATTGTTGAAACATCTTCTTTACTATTGTTTCTCCATAAAAGACCAGAGTTACTTAGTAGTTTGTACAATTTTACATATGAAATGAAACCATCACAGGACGATAAAGCTAGATAGCGACTGAAGGGTATGATATTAACAAAAAAAAAAGGTACCTTCTCAGGGTCCTGTAAGTCTTTGAAAGCATTATTCAATTTCACAAATGCTTCCTGAGCTGAAGGATGAGGACATTTGTCAGGATGCACTAAAAGAGATAACTTCCAGTACCTGCCATGTGGGATAAGAAGATGAATCACCAAGAAGAAAAATGTGTTTCAATAAAAGACACTACCTGAACAATAGAATGCAGCATGAAATATATATTAACAAGATTACAAAGTGCAAGAACACAATAACCTTTATAAAATATTTATATGCTGCAAGTTATTACATCTGTAGTAAATGCTACTAGAAATTTTGCTATTTGTGTCACGTAAATCCCTCAATACATGAGCTACAGCCAACAAACAAATATTACGTGAACACCTCAAGATATATTAAATAGAAATGTTCTACTAAAATAAAAGATCAGCACAAAAATAACAAGAAACCTTAGGCTCAATGTTGGTTTACTGCATGTATAAGAATCACTACTGCAAATTAAGAGGTCATTGGTATTTCTTCGTGCTATTCACAGGAAAATTCTACCTACTAGTAGGTTATTTTGTGACTTAAAGTTTTGTTCACAAAAGGTTATTCAAGTGCATGGTACAACTTACTAATTTGCATGTGCAAATGTGTTATGAGCATGTTAGGGGGCCCTCATGCAGTCAGGCCTTGTAAAGAAATCACTACCCACACAAGTGGAATGACAGCATCATAGCACCATGGAGACAGGCACACCACTAGGGCAAGATAAGAGGGAGATATAAAAGACATTGATTCATTTCACCCCATTGTTACATAGATGAGATGACCCTTATGAAACTTATGGAAATTAAGAAAATACATATTAATTTACTGCCAAAACATGTTAGTTCGTGACTGAAAGGCCCAACAGATGACCAAGGCAGCTTTGTAGTCCAGGGCTTGCCTTGTCACGAGAAATTAGACCTAAGTAGCAAAATTGCTGGAAATTGAATCTCCATATAGGTTTTCCTTTATTTGTGAATGTTGGGCCCTCTCTATGGGCATGGGTCCATTTCATGACCACTATTCTAAAACAAGTTTTGCAAGATTGCATATAGGGAATGGATGCTCATCTAAAGTATTAAACAATTTTAAAATAACTAATGCTACAAGTAGCAAACATTGATATGATAATATTGTTACATTCTTCAGACATGAATAGTACAAAAGGACTTTTAAATCTGACTTCATTTTTTGAAAGCATAATGTGCAACATTTGTATCTTGCCAAGGACATTATAAACATCCATGCAGTAATTAATTGTGTTCATAACTGGATATATGTTATGTGCTTGTAATCTGTAACTATATTTTCAGTGATTACTTTGTAGGCCTATAAATTATATGTACATTTCTTCGCATTGAATATGTATGTATGCCATCCGCAAATCACACAACCGCCGACCCCCTCCCTAGTCACCTAAAGAACAGTACAAATACATGGAAACCCACAATAATCACTACCTTTTCTTGATGTTATCAGATGACATCTTCCAATTGACGCCCACAACATCATATGGCAAATTCTCATCAGCCGCCAATATTCGAGTTACCTACAACCAATTCAACAAAAGATAGAAAATAGCAGAATGTAGCACATCAAATTAGAACCATATAGCTGAACTGTGAGTTTGATACAAAAACAAGTATTTTCAGGTTGGCATCTGACTAACCTAACGGAAAATACCTCCAATCAAACACAATTATCCAAAAGACATGAGTATTATACAACAGGAAAAAAATTCACACTGTATATGGACTAACAAGAATTAGAAACTTAGAATTCACATTAACAAACACAGTATGTTCATGTGCATGTTTGTTACAGTTTCATAAACACAGGAAGAGTATTTTTACGCAGTTCAATCAAAGATGTTTCAAGTAGCAAAACGCTTTCATACAGTGCCATTTGAGTAGAGCACAAATTATTGCATGATTATCACAAGTATCAAATTAAAATGAAATCACTGACAAGAAACAATTGACCCTATAAGCATATTATGTTATCATTTCTGATTGCACGTTAAATAAACAAAAGCCCCAATATAGAATCAATAAGGACCCCAAAGGTTACTGGCCAGTAAACCAGAAGGCAGACTGTGTGCCAGTTTTGGCTTAAGACTCCATAACTCCTCATTTGCTTCCAATTTCTACTGAAGTAAGCTTATTGTTTTCCATATGATCTGTCTCGCATTTCAATCCATGAAAAACGGAAACATAAACTCAAAATGGATCCACTACAAATAGCCAGTTCATCCCTGGATATATTTCCATATACAAAGGAAGTAGGATAATAAACAACCACGACATGCCTGAGTCCAGTTTTCATGGTGGTTTTGGTTTCTAAAAGCGGTAAGGGCAGGTATTTCCAGTAAATCTGAATATATGATATAACACAGCAGGAGATGGTCAAGACTGGTCTAGGCAAATTAATTAATTGTGACTATACTGCTGAAGTGCTGACAGAAGGGCCAACATGAACCACTACCACACTATAATAATACCATAACATGTGTTTCTAAGTGCTAACTTAAGAGCCTGTCAACCTGCCATGAATGTTCATATAAAAGAGAACCCAAGCAACTGCAAAACACAAATGATCAGCTGTATGAAGAATGAAGCAAACTAGACCACGCAAGATCTATGTACTACTATATTAAATCTTGAATATGTGAAATGAAGGTTCAAAACACCGTGTTATCATTGTAAATGTACCTCTTCAAATCGCTCTGCTTCATTTGCAGATGCAGCTTCAGCTACCATGGCAGGTGGTGGGGGCCCTATGAGAAAACCATCATCAGCTTCAACTTCAGCATCCCTGGATATAAGGGAATCGATTAATATTGATAAGAATAAAATGTATAGATATATTAACAATTTGTTCAGTTATATATCGACTGAGCTACTTTTCGCATCGCATAGCTGCTAGTGTCTGTGCACTGTCAGCTGTTGACTAGATGACAAATAAGCTATAAATAAATAAAAATTCATACCGGGATCTAAGAGCCTCTGTCATTTCAGCTGCTGCAGCTAGTAATTCGCGTGATGGCATAGCAGGACCAATTACCCTGGGGGCAGGACAAACGTGTGATAGACAAAAAATTGAGCAAGAAATAGGTATCTTTTCATATTGGATAGCATTTGAATGACAAATAAGAATTTCATAAGGATTCCATAAAAGCAACATATGTGTACAATTTGCAAAAGAAAAAAAAAATGAAAACTATACAGCACGAAAGAGAATCCCTGGGATAACAACATGGCTAATAAGGCTAATAAACTCATGTATTTGTGTACTCATCATACAGAACAGACAATAATAGCTACAAACAACACTGGCATATCCACAAGAAATAAAAAGCTGTCAGAACCTTTTGGTACTAACCAACTAACCATGTGGCATTAGTAATAATTACTGACTTGATAACAATACTACTGCCAACGTCCAAAACATCACCTGTACATGCATTATATGTCATTCTAGTGCTAACAGAACAAGCAAATGAATTAATGCACAATGGACAGTTCAATAGCTATTAGGTTTACAAAGGCTAATACACAATCTTCTGTTATTGCTTATGTATTAAATCTAAATCAAATAGAAACCAGGTAAAATTATCTTCCTAAAATAAATCACAGTTGTAACAATGTCAATATTCCACACACATTTACTGTTATTGTGCAAAGAATACGGGGACTAATAAAGTTATCTGCCAGGCAAAAGGGCATCAGCCTGATATGTAAATATTTATGCATCGAAATGTATGTGATATCTCTTAAGGAAACTAATCATGTCAAACATTACCATCAAGTGGAACGCATGCTGGGAAAGACCACTAACTAGATACTATACCTGGTTCTTAACAAGCAGTCTACTATAGCTAGCCTTAAACTAGCATCAAGTAAACTACCACTGGCTACTAGACGTAATAATAATATTATAGATACAAGAGACAATTATAGCAGAGCAATCGTGAACAAAAATAATTCTATGTGAATGGTATTTTCTACATGAAATATATCAACTATATCCAAATGAATAATATTTTCCAGTAGTATGATGAAAAGAAAAGCTACAACAAAGAGCCATATTTTTCTTGCAGAGATTCTAGAACACAAGTATTTACCTCCGTTTAGGAGCTTGTTCTTCAGCATCATTTTTCACTGGCTCGTCAGAAGTGATATCGTTTTTATTTTGCACATCAAAAGAAGATGGTTGTTCCTGTTTAGTTGGTGATACTGGACTTTTATTTTGACTATCAGCCAGTTCACCACTAGCTACTAATACAGATCCAACAACATCAAGGGTGGGTAAACTTTTCGGTGGAAGCAAGTAAGCCCCATTTGAGTTTTCTCTCAGTTTAAGTGATCTGAAAAGTTTCCTTAGACACTTCACCAATGGCTTGTCAGAAATTCCAGAAATATCAATTCCTTCACCATTATCTATCATTTGAAGAAGCTGCAAATTAATAAAAGTTTTTATTAATATACTTTTCCATGGGTCAATTAGGAATAGTCAATAAGATAGAGGGTAACAGTACAGTTGGAACTATGGAAGTGCAATATAAATGTCATTCATGCACTAACAAGACAAATGGGTTAAACATTGAAAATCAACAAGCGTTGACATTCTCGTTTTAACACCATACATTCATACTACAAACACGAAGAAAGTTAAGTAGCACTGCTAATCAGTAATCACAAAACATTAGAACAATTACCTGAGGACATACTAAGCCAATATGGCAACAGATGAGAAGCATAAATCATATAATTAGTTGGTTATAAGCGCATGCATGGCAATGGCATTCCCGATCCCCACAGGTCTAGTATATTATATATTTGATGGTTAATAGGCTGGTCCTATGAAAACAAAATTAGATACTTTATGCTTACACAAGGACATTATATCAAAGAAAAGTATTGGATTTAATTTACAGGCATAAGTGAATGGTATGGACAAGTTATTTAGTCCCAATTATTAGAGATGTCAGTCATCCAGTTCTTTTACAGTGCTATGACTGCTTGAGATGCACAAACCACACATAACTAAATAATAAAACTTCACACAAAGCTCAGGGAAGAATTTTTCATGAAAGAGCTGCTATTCCTAGAGTAAATCGATGAATTTACTCGCAATCCAATTGTGCAGGTCTCGAGTCACCCATACTAATGAAGGAAATTAACGTTGGAGGTACAAAATGCGGAAGCGAACGAACCCTACCTGACGGAGCTCCCCGGCGACGGCGGGGAATTCACCGAGTATGTCGCGGACGATCTCCCGCGCCTCCTCCACCCTATCCTGCTCCTCCGAGCCCGAGCCGGACGAGTCGGACGCATCACCGCCGCGCCTCCCGCGCCCTTCGTCCCGCCGCCTCCGCCGGTGGCGACGTCGGTCGTCGTCGCGCGAGCGGCCGCTGCCCTTGTGGCGATGGCGATGCCTCCGGGACGACGACGAGGAGGAGGCCTTCTTGCGCTTGCTGCCGCTACGGCTACGGTTCCGGCGCTCGGGGCTGCGACTGGGGGAGGAGGCAGAGGACGGGGAAGGGGAGGAATCGGAGCCGGGGTCCGAGGAGGAGACGTCGCAGGATCTCTTGCTGCTGCGGCCGCGGCGGCGCTTGCCGTCCTTCTCCCCGTCGCATCTTCCCATCCTCTCCGACCGACCTGCTGAGGAGAACTGGCGTCTGGGTTAAGAGGGCTTCGGGATATGAAAAAAAAATCGCTATTAAACACTGGTTTTACCATAACATCCCACATTTTGGCATCGTTAAATTATTATCCATCGTAAGTTTCTACTCGCTGAAATATCATTCTAGACAAAAATACCCACTTTAATTCTTCCTCCCTCCATGCTCGCTGGCGGTCAGCTCATCGTCGTCCTCCACTTCCACCTCCGCCAGCAAGAGTGTACTGAGAGTAGATAGAGTCCAGACGACTGACGATAGGTTGGTCAGATCGAGGCCAAGGACATAGTAAGGCTCAGGCTAACTGTTGGGGATGCAGTGATGTTGTACAGCGAGAATGATGTCGATGTAGTAATTTTCTCATGTGTTTGTTGTCTCTCAGTCTTGTTACATCCACCTCGTCACCTTCCCTTGCGGATGTGATTCCCTCTCCCCTACCTCTTTCGCCGCCACCACAACACCGCCACCACAGCGCGAGGAGAGGGGAAATGGCAAGTGCGTTGGAGGACGACGTGGGGTCGGAGTGCTGGGGCGGGAGCTACACCCCCGACGCCGATGTCAGCGAGTCGGAGACCTCCGGCAACTGCTCCACTTACCTCCAGCAACTGCTCCACTTCGACCACCACCACTCGCCGCTTCGCCTCCTCCCCACCCCGCCGCCTTCTTCCTCTTTGCCAAGCTCGCCGCCGAACTCTGGTTCATTTTTTCTCCCCCTTTACTTAGATTTCACTCATACGAGGGGGTTGGTGCCTAGCGCCTAGGAGACAAACTCCTTGTGGTCCTCGAGGTCCAGCATGCACCAATGAGGTGCTCGCCAACAAGCATAGAGGGAAGAAGAGGAGGAGTGCGAGGGTGATGGTTTCTAGCATATATAAATTGATGAAGGGTGGCAATTTAGTAAATCCAAAATTTAGGATGGCATTATAATGAAACTAGTATTTGAGGATGTTATAATAGCAATTTTCTCTCGGGATCGTGGGGCATGGGAAACAAAGGCATCTTGTTGTTTGGTTTGGCTGAACGAAAGGGCCCTGATTGGTGAGCTTTCTGACAGTGAAGCGTCGCATAGAATCTTGAGTAAATTATATGTATGGTATATGAATTTCTAAGACTGTAAATTGGAAAACAAGTTAAAAATAAACATATTGATATAATAATTTATTTGATGTGTGTGACCAAGGCAAAAACAGCCCATGTAACTAAGAAATTAAGCAAATTATATCCAAATAAATATATTTCGATTGGTAAGCTATATCTAGTGTTGTTGTTTCCAAAAAAAAATTATAGCAATATTATGTCAAAATTAGAATAAAATAAGTAAATTTAAAAACAACATGATAATAAGTAAATGTAAGAACAGCATGATCACAGGAAATTAATAGTTTATCACCATTTTTCCTTGCTCCATGTCATCATCACCAATTCCTGCACAAGAAACTATCATCTCGACGGTAATATGGTTTTAGAATTTTTGCTTTCATAACAAAGAAATGAATTCTTTTTTCTTAACCATCACATGTCATTACTATAACAACAATATACACATTTAATCATTTTTTACACACACCATACAAGTTATTGTATTGGAACGAGCATTAAATCAGAAGCTTCTCAAAATAACACTTAGCTTATGAGAATCTATAGATACAAAATTCAGAAAAATAAGCTAGAAGCTAGAAACCGAAAAACCCAACTTTTTTATATTCTAAGATTATCATCGTTGCCTCTTAGAATTTTGAGCATCTTGGACACTCTGGCGGTCTTTGTCAAATGTTGTTTATCATTTACTTATTTTTCAAGCTATCTAAATAATTTCTCTCCATATTTTTATTGTGCTCCAACTGTCTCTCTATCTCATATGTTAATGTCTCCGCATCCTTTTTTTCTCCTCTTCCCTCTCTTTTTCACCCATCATCACCTACACCAATGTCAACGCCAGGGAGGCAGGTGAAGGTGACCTTGAGCCAATAACGCTCGAGGAAGACAAGTGCTACACGAGGGTTTGAGCTTAAAGGTGACGACACGCAATTATGGATTGTTGACGCTGTGGGGGGAGAAAGGCAATAAGGTCTTGTTTAGTTGGCAAAAATTTTGCCAAAAAGATCACGTCGATCGTTTGACCGGATGTTAGAAGGGGTTTTCGGACACAGATGAAAAAACGAATTTCAGATTCCATCTGGAAACCGCGAGACGAATCTTTTGAGTTTAATTAATTCGAATTAGCATAAGTTGGTTACTATAGCACTTATGACTAATCATATACTAATTAGGTTTAAAAGATTCGTCTCACGATTTTCTCTATAACTGTATAATTAGTTTTAATATTCATGTATATTTAATATTTTATTTAAGTATCCAAAGATTCGATGTGATGTTTTTTGAAAAAATTTTAGAGTCCAACAATGAGTCAAGATGTCTAGCCTCCCATTTCTGCATTCTTTGACTCTAGCTCACCATCTTCCGGCCTCGCTATCCGGTGGCAGTGCCACTTCTGCCCAATTGGCTGGCATTGATCTGTGGAAGATGACTGTGTCGCTAGGGTAGGGGCTGGTGAGTAGGGAGGCTGGTTGGGGAGAGACAAATAGTGGGATCCATATTTGACAAGCGAAAAGATTTGCTTCTGGCTTGCCATGTTTGGCAAGCAAGCAAAAGAGTTCGGTAAGCTGGATGGCAAAACAATTCACCATCCGTTTGACAACATATATTTTTTTAAGTTTTTTAAATTTTTTTCTAACAAGTTACTCTTACTGAAATGTGATGGAGAGAAGAGGGACAAATTTTAAATCAATGCGGTTGTGTGGTGCCAAATTTTACATACAAAACCTCCTTATCAAGGATAAAAAAATGATCTATTAATAATATTATATAACTAGGGGAACTTATAACAGAAAATGTTTTTTAAAAAAATACTCCCTCCATTTTATAATGTAAGATGTTTGACTTTTTTGCTTGCAATGTTTGACCATTTGTCTTATTCAAAGAATTATAAAAAGATCATTTATTTTGCTTGTGACTTACTTTATTATCAAAATAACTTTAAACATTACTTGTCATTTTTACTAAATTTTTGAATAAGACGAATAATCGAAAGTTACAACCAAAAAAGTCAAACATTTTACATTATGAAACGGAGGTATTAATTCACACGCATTAACTCTAGTTTAACCATCTTGTTATACGCTACTGATATGAATATCTACTTGTAAACGTTTAATTTGTAGTACATATTACTGTGAACGTAAGGCCTAAAATCATACGGTCAAACTGCATAATACAAGACAAATTATGATCATCGTATACGTAATACACTTCGAATATAAAGGAGAGCCTCTATAAGCAACAGCAGAGCTAGAGCAAAATACATGGGTATCACTCATTTAGTTTCGAGTGCTTTAAACTAGTTTTAGACCGTGACGGGTATCTGAATTTAGATTGAGAAGATATATATACATGGCAAAAACTGATAAAATCTGGCTTAATTTTTTTTTCCCTGAGGGTTTACCCCTCTATATTGAAGCAGCTCCGCCCTGTACGTTCGAGAGCATAGCATTATTCTTCCCCTAGACTAGAAGCAGGGATCCCCCTAAAGCTTGTCTCTGCTTGCCGTCGTCTCCACCACCCTCCCTATTCTCTCCTCTTCATCCAAAATCGCTAGCGTGGTATGTAAGTCAAGCTACTCCCTGCGTGGTATCAATATCTTGTAGGGAAAGCGGACTGAAGTTGGTTATGTTTTTCTTTTATAGAATGTATGGACCTAGGTTTAGATTTTAGACTTGGATGTGTTTATATTTAGATTTAATTATTCATAGGTGATGTATATATAGACAACGATATATTCGTATTAACCTAATTCATTAAAGTAAGATAAATAGGTGTGGTTTTTTAAAAATATGTTAACAAGTTATGCATATATGCATTCATATGGGTGCTTGTAGGTGGTGCGTACAAGCTTTTTTTTAAAAAAAAAAAATACTCTTGTTTTTTTGGCATAACAGCATGAGAGTTGCTGTCTTCAATAAATATATATATATAAATAAGTTTGTCGCCTTCCATAAATATGGGAACATGGAGAAGCTAGCTAAGGAACACGCACTAACTACTGTGACCTGAGGTGATCAATATAAACCTACAACTGTAACGACGCTCCACCGATAGATATACGCCCACTGAAAAATTTAAGTTATTTTGCGCACTACCAATATTTGGACAATAGTTTTTGTGATTGACACTTTATATATGGAATTATGGCAACATATCAACTTTGTTAAGCAGCACTATTACATTGTCGAGGGCAAATTTTTAACCCATATTTTCGTTTATGCTTATGCTTATAAACCAAAATTTGAATTTGTAGCCTTATGTTTAGAGTTGATTTTAATTTTAAAAATTTTTCATGATAGTTTATTTTTGAGCCATGGCCATTAGATCGCTAAAAGTATTATTTATAAATTATTTTTTATTTATAAATATATTGTTTAGCTAAACAATCATCACTTTTAGCTTCAAACCAAACATAACCCGTAAAATTACAGGCTACGTTACCAACCAACATATATAGTACACATCATTGTACGTAACTTGGGATATTTTTCTGATCCCATTTGAAAGCTAAACAGATTCACGTTGAAAATCGCGCATTAGAAATTAAAAGCCACGAGCGACACGTCAAGCCAGAGTCGAGGTGAACAGTGCGCTGTAGATATCACAACCTCTGTTCGTTAATTTAGAGCGGCGGAGTGCAGCAGTCTACCAGGATATATATATATATAGTTGCACACCATTAAACTGTTACTGCTGATGATGCGCGCGGGGATGCCGGTACAGCGATAAGCGTGTCAGCAAGCTTTGGAAAGTACCCTCGCGCGGCGAACGACAGCTTCTCCTCCGCGGCAGCTTCCGCATCCTATAACACGCATCAAAACCAACCATGCATGGTCATGGTGTGCGGAGGCAAGCAGCAAACACACTAGCTAGTAATAACTAATACGAAGGACGGCTCAATCACTCACGCACCAGTCCAGGAGGCCTTGCTCACTTCGTTGGACAAAACCGGCACCGCGGTTTC
The DNA here is from genome assembly GCF_000231095.2 of Oryza brachyantha. Taxonomy (NCBI): domain Eukaryota; kingdom Viridiplantae; phylum Streptophyta; class Magnoliopsida; order Poales; family Poaceae; genus Oryza; species Oryza brachyantha. The sequence continues at coordinate 13,926,588 of NC_023163.2, read as the reverse complement.
CGACGCCACAAACGGTGAGCGAGGGGTGAAGCCTAGAAGAACCCCAAGCAGCACCATGGCCCAGACGAGAACTTTCAGTGCCATGCCTCGTCGTTTCTCCCGTGAAGCCAGTAGTTCTCGGCCCGGCAATTTGTAAGGATTTCTTGGTGGTATTTATAGGAAGGTCATGACTTTGTATTCGATGGGAGAAGCCAACTGTTAAAAAAAAAAAGCAGGATGAGCACACTTTTTTTTTTAATATTTGCATAGACATAATGAGCAGAGGGAGCACATGCGCTAGAAGATCAATTATCGGAAACCTCACTACCACTATCACACTGATCTGTTACGTCGGTCGGCCGGATGGTAGCTACTACTAGCTAGCTAGCTGTTTTAGGCTGAATCTCCCGGCCAAACAGATAATCATAGTCTTGCCTTTCATCGTTGCGCTTAAGTCCCTAACTGTTTGAATATACTCCATTAAACTTGGATGAAATCAACTGCATGCATGCACACATTTTTTACCCAACGAACATAGCTGTTGCTATCAGTAGGTAATATGATCGATGCATGCACACATATCTGAACCAACGGCCACTAACACACAACGAGATAAATCCGCCGGGTTATTTAGCTGAAAGTACTTTCGTTACTACAAAGTACTTGCAGTACCGAATTACTTATTGCTCCTTTAACTGCGACATCATGTACGTATCCCCGCCAATCCGCCATCCAACACATGTTAGGAGGTAACTCCAATGGCTCTACGAAACACGATGCCATCTTAATACCTATTGGTGTTGCCAGGATGAATTGAGTTATGAGCTTCTCAATGAATTAACTCGTTCAACTCCTTATTATCAGGAATGTATAATAGTTCTTTCATCCAAACTATATCTTTCTCATCTCCGCGAAGTCTCGGGCTTTTCCAATTTGCATGCTCTTTCTCAACTCCTTGATCTTCCGATGATCCTTTGCTTGAGCTGATCATAAAGCATGGGCTTTGCTTCCAAAGTTGTCACAAAGCCAGGATTAACTATTTCCAACTTCAATTTCAACTTTTTCAAGTTGCCACAAAGCCTGAATTAACTACTTCGCAACAAGCTTCCATGCATGTAGCGGTACCGTAACTCTTGCGGCTAAGGGCGTTAGCCCCAAAATTAGCACTACCAGCATGACAGTGTATTCCTACATCATACTTGATACTCCTTGGTTAATTCCAACATCTTTTGTCTTACGTTCAGGTCTGATTGGATAAAAGTATACTTCAAACTCTTATGATCCGTGTAGATATCACATCGGTTTATAATCAAATAGAGTCATCATATTTTAAGGCATGCACTAAAACTACTATTTTGACTCTAGGATAATTTCCCATGTAGATTAAGCTGCGGGAGGCACAGGGAACTACTCTGCCCTCCTGCATCAACACACAACCCAAACACTCATGAAATGCATCACAATACACCTGAAAATCTCAAGCACTAGTCAAAGATGTTGTTCATGCTCTTTCTTAGATTTGGAATAGATGAATGTGACTCTTGAATTTTTGTGGTCATAGACAGACTAAAGTGCATGGTGTCCATGTGGTTTCGGCGAAACCCATGGTCTGGTCTACTTACGAGGTGGTAGCCCAAGCCATTCCGGAGTCACAAAGCAAGTCATGTTTTTAACAATTCACGTTGCTAATCCTCAAGCATGTTGTTCCCAATTTTTAAAATTGTTTTCGTATTGTTACTTTATAAACATGCATAATTTCACAACAATATATGCTTATGGGTTTTACATATGCTTTATGATTAAGCCATTATGTTGTGTCTACATTGTCACCTTGTAATCTGGAGTTTTTATCTTTTGTTTAAGCTGATATGCTTAGCTATGCTTAGTTCTCTACCTCACTTAATTTGGTTTTAGGGCACTATATCCATTCTCATTAATAAGTCGGGACCTTGTCTCGCAATAAAACTAGTTGTGTTTAAGGGTTTTCACTAAACAACTAAAAGATTACTAATGGTGGGTTGTGAGTGCAAGATTTCGTTGCAGTACTCATGGTAATTAAGGACCGGTTCATAGAAAATCCTTGATACACTTATCATACTTACTGTAAGCCAGTATGAAAAATGATTGAGTTTGACATATAGCTTTCTCCTCTTCTCGGCACCCAAGTGAGGGTACATGTGAAGGAGTTAGGTTGGTTTGGAGATGCATTGATCGATTGTTGGATCTACCATGGCAGAAGGGGTAGTTTGTCTAACCCATGTGAGGGTGTGGAGGATACGACCTCAGTATGTTGTGAATGGTTATGAGTGGGTTATGTGAAGGGTCATGTTACAACCTCTTCATAGTATGTCATAGTGACATGCCGGTGTGCAGATATATACATAGAACCATCTTTTGTGGGTAAAGTCGTACACCTCTTACCAGAGTAAAATTATTTAAACAACCATGCGCGCGATTATGTGCAACCGAACGAGATTCGCTATGATTAGTTTTACTGTTTTCATAATTAAATGAATATGTTAAAATTTTTTAAGATAGTTGGGCACTGGTATTATGTTGTTTAGCATAATATTAGTGATGATTAGGCCTAGTCCTGTATGGTTTAGCACTTACCATTGGTTGGTTTAATATTGTTACTTAACTATTCAATTGTTTTGCTTTTGCTAAAGTAATTGCTTTGTAAATTCCGTTTTGTGCAAAGTTATTCCTGAGTCTTTATTTCCTTTGTACACTACTATGCATCTATTCTATTGTATTTTTTCAGTATGATTTGTTGAGTAGGGTGGTTGTGCACATCATTGTTTTTTCCCTTTCCTCATAAGTCGAAGTTACGTTCGACGAGTAACCGTTCGAAGATTAGACGAGTTTCTACACTTAGGTGCTGCCTGTAGGGCCATGCCATTGTCGTCCTTATCAAAGAGTTGCATTAGATTGTTTTCTTTTTCCGTTGCATTGCTAATACTCTATTTATTTTATTTGCTTAATTAAGATGATGTGTTCATACTAAATTGTCATGGTGTGTACTTGAACCGGTCCTAGACCAAGATTAAATACATGCTATTATTTGAAAATTGATGTCATTTTTAGGCGTGACATATGGACTGTCTTTTTAAGATAACATATTTTGTTAAATACTTTATGTATTACAAATTTGTTTCTTTATATAAATTTCCTATACATAAACTTCTATGTTTAAATATAAATTTTAAAAAAAGTTATATACAACTTGTTGATATATAAATATGTTCGTGCAGGTTCACTCACGAACGTTTGTTCGTTGGACGCGCCGGTTAGATCATGCGATCTACTTCCTCTTTCCCATAAAAAAACCAACTTTTTGGTTTTTTGTCGAGCATTTGACCATCCGTTTTATTTGAAAAATTTAAAAAAATTTAAAAAAAGTTATCACACATAAAGTACTATTTCTGTTTTATCATCTAATAAAAATAAAATTATTAATCGTAATTTTTTTTAATAAGATGAATAGTTAAATATTGTATTTTAAAAAAAGGAAGTTGATTTGTTTTGGGAAAGAGGAGTAATGGTTAGGATTCCGTGTGTCCGCGATGATATTATTCACCATCACTAGGCTAGCTCGATTAGAATACTGAATACCTCCAATTTAGCCCAGCAAATGAACCAAACGTCCCCAAAGAGGCCCTCCAATTCCAAAACCTCTGGCATAAGGCCCAGGGCTCCTCGAACTAAATTGAGATCAACGACCACAAATAGGCAGTCCTCAAAAAAAAAAAAGTAGGGTTTGCTTTTGATGCCTTGATGGTCCACCCCCGTCGTCTCTATCTGTTCAGGCTCGATCTCCTGCTTCCCCGAAGGTGATCTTGCCCATGATTTCTGTGTGTTCTATCAGCTTCATCGATTGAGATGTGGTGTAGATCTGGTTCGGTTGATGCAACGGAAGAAAACCAGGCGAGTTTCGTTCTCATTTTCTACTTCCCAGAACAATTTGAACACCGTCCGACGGTACTGAAATCCCCATCCGGCCCCGTCCTATCCCTATATATGCTGGTTGACAAATTCTGTTTATTTCTCTGGTTATCTTCTTTCGAATACAAATGGCAGTGACTGAAGAGTGAACTATAAGATTTATCAATCGAGGGTATTTTGCAATATTTTTATATCTCACTCGCAGATTTGGGCGTTCTGTAGCAAAAGAACGAACAATCGGTAAGTCAATAAATAGGTAGTCGTTGGGTTTTTCAGAAAAAAAAAACATAGTCCTTCAGGTATACAATACTCAAATGGACATATTTTGTATTATTACCAGTATACTATGGAGTATGTACAGCAGCGAGGAAAAACAAGAAACTAGTCAAGCACACTATCTATTCAGTTTACTCGATATAAATGTATAATATCCCTTCTTATCAACATAGGTTTGATTTACAGGATGATGACAAGGGGCATTCGTAGCACACAGTTTCTTCTGTTTCATCATTACCACCAACTTCTTTTTTGAACAATCAAGGAACATGGAATTGACGACCATAAACTGGTTTACGTCAAGTAGAGGTGGAAACTAAATTTTGCGGAAGCACGACGCAAATTATCAAAAAAAAAAAAACTTCTTGGCTTGTTACTTTCAGTACGATAAGACTGGGGACTTTTGCTCAGAGTTGTATTTGATTTTTTTGCTTATGTATGGTTGACTTCGTCCCCCCCCCCTCCCCCCCCCCCCCCCCCCAAGAAATGTATTCTCTAAATATAAGGACATCTAGCTAAAAGTGTCCTTATATTTTTTGGGTGGGGTACTAATCAAATCAAGTTTTGTCATCCTCCGCTGTTCATGTTGTCATCAAGTTATTCCATTAGTATTCTTTATTTATCAGAGAAATCTTGTTGTCATTCGTATACTTGAACCTGTAATAATGGGTAACATTACTATTAGTCTAGTCTCTGCATGGATGTGTTGACAGTATTCATTTGGTTGTGCATATATGTAACTTGATTCTGGTGGTGTATGCCTTGTTAGAGCATATGTAAGCCCCAAGTATCAAATTGGAGGTATTTTACTTAATTGGTAAGCTTGTGACATGCATTTCTAGAAGAGGAACACCCTCCGGAGACAAATACACATTGTTTTCTATACATGAGCTTTAGTCTTTTGGAATACAAGCTCTCGTAATTTCAATGGTAATCTTATATCATGAAAGCATTTATAGTGAAAAATCTGCACAAAGGATTTTCATGTCTCCACTCAAAATATGGAATCTGATGAAAGGCTGTGAGATTTGACTCTAGGAATTTCGACTTGTGATCTAAGATTTGTCTATCTGGTTAAAAGAATACTAAGCACTGTTGACAGTAGGGTGTTTACATTGACTACATGGTTATAGTTGGTTATCAACAATTGCTTCCATTATTCTGATTATACTTCATTAATTTTATCTCCCTCTTGGGTAATGCTTATCTTTACTTTTATTGCAGCTATCATCGGTAAATGTTTTATCTCCATGAGTAAATAGAAGGATGGTGGCTGAACGTCAGACGACTAGAGTGAACAATGTGAACATTGACGAATTAGAGTTTTTGATTGCTAGGAAGCTAGCTTACTATCGATCAACACATGAGGATAATTATCAGAAAAGAAAGTTATGCATGATTTTCCGAGTGCCAAAGCACACTAAACAAGTGGACAAGTTATCTTACCAACCGATGGTTCTTTCTGTTGGTCCTTATTTCCATGGAAACTCATCCCTGGTTTTTATGGACAACGTACAATGGAACTGCCTTGATTATGTTCTTAAACTAAATTGTAGACAAAAGTTGGAGGTCTATCTGACAGTTATGGAGGATCTGGAGAAGGTGGCAAGAAGTCCCTACTCTGATGAAATTCCGCTAGAAAGTGACATGTTCCTGCGAATGCTATTGCTTGATGGTTGCTTTATCCTTGTATATCTTAACGGAACTGTTGACTTAGATGGGTGTGCAAAGGAAGACAATAGTTCTACTATTTTTCAGTATGTGGGAAGAAATACTGAAAGTATAAGTTCGGGCGTTGGGCCTTCCAATTTAGATCCAGTGCAAGGTGAGGAACTGAACCAAACTAGTCCTAACCAACCCCTTTGCCATCCAATATTCATGTGGCACCATAGCCATGTTTTTCGTGATCTATTACTTCTTGAGAACCAGTTGCCATTTTTCATCGTAAGAAAAATTTATGAGCTACTTTCAGGTGATGAGTCCCAAGATCAACTTACAGGAAAATTTTGCAAGTATTTGGAACAAAATATTCATATGTATACAGCAGTTACTCCTGACGTTGATGGGCAAAAGGACTTCTATCATTTGCTCCAGCTGTGCCATATGTATTTCAGGCCTAGACAAAGGACCCAACAGAAGCAGAATTGCAAATTTAAGTACAGATGGTTGGATCCTCTTGCCATTTTGCGATGCAAATATTTCAAACTAAGTTATGGTGAAGACGCACCTTCAAATCAGCAGAAAAATTGTGCCAATTTTTGTCCGGCAGTGCATCGTTGGCATCGGGCTGAACAGTATCATGAAGCTGGAATCGAGTTTAAGAAGAAAGAGTACAATGAACATAATCCACATTCTCTCCTATACATAATTTTTGACAAAGGTGAGATCATAATCCCATGCTTGCCTATTGACGATAATACTGCTTGTCTGTTTAGAAACTTGGTTGCATTTGAACAAACATGCCCTCTGTTCGGAAATGATTTCACCGCGTACATTGTTTTCATTACCCAACTCATTAGTATGCCTAGTGATGTTGCCCTACTTGCTCGCAAAGGAATAATCCTGCATCATATGCGTAGTGATGATGAAGTGTCAAGTCTTTTCAGCAAGCTTGGTAAAAATGTTGATTTCGATACAAATGGTATATACTACCTTAAATCTGTTTGTCAGATGATGAAAGACTATTACCAGAATCGTATAAATAGATGGATGGCCTGGTTGTGGCACAAACATTTCAAGAATCCATGGTTGGTGTTAGCAGTGGTAGCAGCTGCTGTTGTGCTTCTCTGTACCATTGCACAGTCATTCATAGCGTTGCTTTCATATCTGGATCAGTTAACACAGAGTAACAGTTCGGCAAACAATAATGGCTGACAGCTGCACGCTGGAATAAGTTCGGTACGGTGGTTTAACCATCTGTTCTACAAGGATTTTGCAGAAGATTCTCGTGCGTGACAACTTTCATGGATTAGTTAATTAAATGGGGGTCCAACAGATGCTGCTCTTCTGAAAGGCATAAAAAGGTGCAACTGTCTACCTAATCAAGGTTCTATTTTATTTTCCACAGGGATCTGGTACGTTAAACAGCTATTCCATGAAAATCGAAAAAGGGTTATTCAAACATTTGTTTACTTGGCATATGTCTAGCGACATGCGCTTGTTTTAGAACATGCAGTTTTCAGTCATTATATTGTTTTGAATCTTGGCCTGATTACTGTTATACATTTGTTGGAGTTAATTCTTAAACTTAATCTTCTTAATCTTAGATTGCGTATAATCACCTACTTTTGCTTACGCGGATTTTGATGGTGGTACTGAACTACTGATATGACTGGAACTTTGTGGTTAATGTCCTTAAGGTATTTTTGGGTGCTTAAGGCATAATACAATACGGCACTAGTCTACCTTTATAAAGTAAACTGTCTAGATTATTCTACTATGACTCTTATAACAAAATTAGGAAACTCTAATGTTGAGTGTTGTAGCACTTGTCGAACTTGACCCATTTCTATTACGCCGCCACTGACATATTGTCCAGCCATGCCATTTTCCTCCTAACCATGAAACAGCTCGTCCTCGAGCTGAAACTACAATAGTTTGAAGAAAGAATTCCACGTGCTCCCAAGTTGCTTTCCTTGATGGACAACCATGCCATTGAATAACACTAACGCATAGCATCTAATAGGTGCTGATTGGAAACCGATCTTCTGTGCTGACAGTAATGCAAAGCAACTTAAAATGCACCAAAAAAACTTCAAATACAATATTTCTAATGATATTACAATAAAATACTGTATTTTTAATGTTATTGAAATGATGTATTGTACAAATAATGCTATTCAGAACCTAACAGATTCGTACCAGCCGGATGTTGTCCTCTCTTTTCCATGCAAGCCGGAAGCCACCCCTCGTTCCACATCATCATTGTCGTCATCTCCATCACCTCCTTCAGGTTCTTGGTCTTGTCCACCCGCTGCCACCTAACATATGAGTATATACGTTGGGGATGTGCCTTGGAGGTAAAGTTGTACACCTCTTATTGAAGTAAAAGTGTCTAAACAATAGAGCTCACGAATATCGATGATCGACTGATCTACAGTGTGATTAGTCTCACTCTTATAATAAATGAATATAGTTAATGACTTACTGGCATAGATGGGTAAAGCTAGTACTATATGGTTTAACATGATATTAGTGGATGGTTGAGTCTGGGTTTGTCTGGTGTGTAACTCTAACCAAAGATTGGTTTAATCTTGATTAAAAATTATCAATGTTTCTCTTTTGATAATTAACTATTTTGAAAATGTTTTTTATGTAAAATAACCCTAGGACATTTCATTATACCCCCATCCATCTATATTGCATTTGTTAGTATGACTTGTTGAGTATGATGGGTGGTGCTTAGTTTTGCGGTTTTAGCCTTTTCTCCTAAAGCTCGCTACAAGCTGGAGGATGTCTCTTCAGAAGGTTAAGGTCTTCTCTTTGCTCAAGGATGCATCTTGGTTGCTTTCACAAGAATTTGAGGAATTTGATTTGTTTAGTTCTGCTACATTGTAAGACTATTATTTTAAATGTTTTGTAAGAACGATGACTACTGTTATTCAAATTTCATGGCGTGTACCCAAGCATGTCCTAAACCAGTTTTAATACATTCTATTGTTCATAATTGGTTGAATTTTTAAGCGTGATACGAGCTAATTATTTCTCATAAAATATTAATCATGACTATCATCTTATAGTTTCCCCCTAAATAAAAACATTGACAACATTTCTAGAATGCAAATCAACTTGATAATTTAAACAATATTTTATTTCCTTTAATATCTCTTTTTCCTTACCACTAAAAACTAATACAACAATAAACACATCAGTAGGCAAGTTAAAAAAAAACTCAAGATCGATAAACATTAATCAAAGAGCAAACTTGGCTCTTATACCACTTGTACGATCGAAACACACGACCAAGCCTACCAGGATGAGGGTGAATAGTAGAAAAAATAATTCAATCAAATCATTTAGTAAAAATAAAAGAAAAATCCAAAATTGATGGACTAATATGTTGATATTGATATCTCTTATGTCGCCGATCCAACTGCTCAGAACAAAAGAACACAACTAAATGATAGATCAATTTTATTGCATCAATATATGTTTACAAAGTGCATAAAAACACTCCTCTCAAACCCTAAAGTTTCTCTCTTACAAAAGTTATACTCTTGGCTAGGGCCTCAACCCCTCATCACTCCTAGTCCAAGTAGGACTAGAACTTAGAGTAATACTATGACTTAACCCCTTAATTTCCAAAACTGACTTTAATTTGCCAAATTAAATTCTCTCTTCAATTTTGACGTCAAAACCAAGACATCTTGTATTAGCATGCATCGCTATGGTAACTTAAGTACTAGCACACACAACTTGTGAAGCCTATTACAAATCCAATCCCATACAGTATCCATCTGCTATGCATTACCTTGTATCCAACAAGGTCACCTGACATTCTTGACAGTTTGTATCTTAGCTCCTTTGTGAGCCTATCTAGATTGCACCATTGGCCGATGTTGACCTCCAATAATCCGGACTCTAATATAACCATGTCACATGGTATCGTGGCCATTAAACCATGATTCTAGTCAATGACCAAGGTTGACATTAAATCACCTACACACAAATTGACAAACCAATCGTTCCAGACAAAAATATCACGAACTGACCTACATTAGTGACACACTCATGTCAACACCATAAATATTTTTAAGAAAAATTGCTATTAAAAATTTGCAAGCTAATTGTCCGTCATAAAATATTAGTCATGACTATAATCTTACAAGAAACAGTACTAAGCTAATTGTCCGTCTTTTGCATGTAGAACGAGGGACTTTAACTATTTGCCACTCTTATCAACATCCACTCCTCAAATGTCACTCTTAGGGTTGTTTTTAATTTTCTTTTTGCCACAATAGGGACATGCAAAGTTCGTTGTACCCCTTTCATCTCTTTCATATTTACTTCTCATAATGTTTCTTGTCTCCATGGTCTACTCTCGTCTCGTTGTTTCTAATGAGATAATATAGTTTCTAGATTTCTAAAATAGGCACCACAACTCACATCATGATGAACTAATGTTTTAATCAAACCATATTTATAGAAAATTTCTAAGTTTTTGAATGACATATTTAAATTTTTTTTCTTTTATGTTCAATCTTTGACAAATCAGGTATTGAATATGACATATTAATTTCTCAATATCCATAGCCTGAGCATGAGTTAAACACGGAGCATTATTAATGTTAACTAGCCTGGGGCGCGCGCTATGCGCGCGGGATAATTGTGATATTACATAGGAGCATACAGAGCAGCAGTAAATGTATATCAAACAGATGTCTGCAGTATGCAATCATACATTGATAGAGGTGGTTTATAGTAGCAGCTACCATGGACTATATTGATAGAGGTGATTTATAGTAGCAGACTATCCATTATCCATGGTAGCAGTGAGACAGAGATAGTTCATTACATTGTACTGATAACGTAGGCAGTACATAAGCAAAAGATGATTGATATTACCCCTACATCTAATATTGTTAATAAGTTCATTAGTAGTATTTTGTAATTTTTGTACTTTGTTAATAAGTTCATTAGCAATATTTTGTTATTTTTTTCAATAAAGATCATGATAAAAAAGACGATATTATCCCTTCAAATTTCAACTACATCTAATATTGTTGGTAGTATAATTTAATCATAGCCGTCGGATAAAAATAAATCGACGGATTAAATTCTACTATTAGTTTGGTGTGCACCGGAGCCCGCCACTTTTTCCTTTGAACATGTTAGGTCCTCCAACAATTGTACAGAACTGGGGTTATAAAAAAAAGTGATCAAAGGTCGTATTAAATATGTAGATAATATTGTAATGAATAATGAATTGTGTGCTGTGTTCATGTAAATCTATTTGTTTGGTGTGCGTAATTTCGCTGAGGTGGGAGATAGTGTCTTTGCCGGGGAGAATAGTTTTGGGAAGGCGCCATACAAAGGGACTGTAATCTAGCTGTTTAATAAGAATTGATGACGTAATATTATTTGGATTACCCATTCTGTATGCATGTATCCGATGGGTAGTATTGAGCTTACCTTGGTAGAGGTAAGAGATCATGTAAAAAAGGAAATATGCAATCTGTTAATCTGATATAGATATTGATGCCTAGACAGTAAGTAAGTAAGTAACGGAACGCTTTCATATAATTGGTAATTGGAATAGCAAGGCATTGACTTATATAATTTTTGAAATCTTTACATGCTGATATTCTAAATGAGGCTTTTAGACTGCGGTACTAAATTAGCATAATACATATTTGTTGTTTTTATTCTAGACAGTATATTACCTACATGTATATGAAATTTTATACTGCCACCATCATTTTGTATGGAAATCTAGTTACCAAGACAACTGAAACAACCATTTATCATATCTGAAATAATAATATGCATGTCCATTTGAGGTGAGAGTGGGCATCTTAAAAGAGCTCTAACTGAGCAGCTCACATATAGTGAACATGCACAATAGAGGCATGCATATCATTAGCTGGAGTGGCACGAGTAAGTAATATATTACTATGTACATAATGCGCGGTAGCGGCAGCCCCATATAATATATAGAGGTTTTGTGCAAAAGGAAGCACTATCCTATAGGATACCTGATAGGTTCATAGATTATATACACAATATAGATGATTGGCTGGGACTGTTATGTTTCTGGCCGCTCGTATGGCAAAATGCACACAGGGCCCAAAAAGAGCTGGTAGTGCGTCGGAGTGATGAGTTAGTCACTGCAAGGAAAATGGCAATATAGATCAGGGTGTCTGGAATAGACACACGTATGGATGGATTGACTGTGACAACGGTTAATCGATAATACCTCGTTTCAGTATCAGTTTGCTTAAAGAGTTTTTTGGCAAGCGGGGCTAGAGATGTAGATCATGTCCTGATGAAAGAACTGACGTTCATGTTTGATATATGCCAGGTTTTAGGTTTTTAATAGAGAGAGTAACCGATGCTTACCTTTTGTTGATAATTGGCTTGGCTGTTGCAGAGGACTGGTCATGGTGAGCATCCTCTTGCGACACGGAGAGCTGTTTTGCCTCATCGTTGTAATATGTAATTAGTACATGACCGTTAAAGTAAGAACTAAAAGGGAACATGTTACCTTTTTCTCAGGTAGAGATATAGCCAATGCAGTAGGACACGCAGGAGATATGTTTTTCTGACTATATGTGTGAGAGGTGGTATGTTCCTAGATAATATAAAAGACCTCTTATCAGCCTCTACAGAGCAGAAGATATGACATGTTTATTAGTAAAGCTGGTGCAACAATACTTTTGGATCGTTAGAGGCCCGTGGCTGCACTGACGGCATTGGACAAACCAAGACAATATTTTTTTTCTTTGCTGGGCTGAGGGAACTCAGTTTGCTTGTTGGTGTCTGTTCTCCTGCAGAAAGGATAGGGTCTTTCAAGGTTGCTGATGGACTATCTTGGGAGTGCAATAAGATCTTTTGTGTTGTCTGGTATGTGTGATGGTCTAGTCATTTCACTTGTTGATGCTGGGGCTTAAAAGAGGATGATGAATCTGCAGAGACAGTGGCCGATGCTGACAGTGAACTACCTACTCCCAATAGCATGGGAGGACCTGACAATGAGCTGGAAGATATAATACTGTTAACCTGTAGCGATTCCTGGTTTCTTCTGAGAGCTTCCTGTGTATAGCTCACATTCCATGCAAAGGACTGATCGATAAGACGTAGGATTTCATCTGGGAGAAAATCTCTGTCCGGTGGGTTTTCTTCGATGAGAGATTCAACAGGCCTGCGAATGAGATGCTGCGCTGTTTTGCCAAACAAGATAAAATTCGTGCTCCCAGTATCATCTGCAGCTGTGAGGACAATTTTATACCTATAGAATGAAAGTAAGCTGACAGGAGATATTGTACATCATATAAAAGATAACACGGAAAGTATAGTCTGCATGGTATGACTGACCTTGCCACCGGGAGTCCTATAGCAAAGCATCCAGTGCATTTGTAACTTGAACCATATGGTTTACAAGTTCGATAACAGATGTCACATGAATTATACCACCAAGAATTGTCAGTGGATATTGTTTTAACTGTCACATTTACAATGTAGCGTGCTCCCTACATAAACTTTAGCTATTGTTAATAGCGTGGTATAAACGTTTGTCATGATGCATGTGAAAGGACTGAGATGGATTAGAATGACCTTGTTTTTGTGAGGGTTAATTGCAAGAATTTCTTCAATGGTTTTTGGCTGCGGATTTTCCTGTTCATATCCTGGTTGTGCACCGTCAGTCCATCTAATGGGCTGGAAGTTTGTGGTAAAGCTGGGTAGGGAAAAATACAACAAATGTAATGGTTATTGAGAAGTGAGTGCGTTTGAGTACACTGAAAGTATGGCTGCACAAAGAAGAGCACCTTTGTTTTAGATCGAGAACCTCTGGCACATTAAGATTGATATACCATTTGCATGGTGCGCTCCTAGTGATTGTCAAGCCTGAAATAGATATAACTGATGAGGAGTAAACATGTATATCTAAGAATACATCTAAGGTCAGTTGAGAGGCTTTGACGGACATACCTATGCCCCTGTAATGTTTGACAAGCGTGCCAACGAAGATGATAACCTGACGCTCAGTTTGGCCAGCCTTGTATATGTTTTCAGCATCAAAGGCAGTAGCCCTCTCTCCCCATAATGTGACAGGAAGTGTTGAGTTGCTGTTTATGCGTATATTTGTGGGAAAATTTGTGGTGGAGTATTAGCAGAAAGGGGGCATGCTAGTGGATGGATTGGACGGTGATGAACAAATGGATAGAACACTGAATAATATAGCTGCATTTTAGCGACAAAAAAAATATTGCAGTAAGAAAACCTTGTGTCACAGATGTGCAGAGTTCTTTTCAGGCTGTCAACGTTTCTTGATTTAGGCCAAACAACAGTAGCATCGCCTATTTCAGTGATCACACCCATAACATCTGATGGAGCAGTGGATGTAATCAGGCAGGAAAAGTTGAGCAAGTAATGTATAAAGAACTATATTTATGTGCAGGTTAGACGCACCAACATAGAAGATATTTTTGTCTGCAAGAGATGAGACATCCTCAAATGGTGTTAAAGAGAATGTGATACCAGGAAAGTCATCAGGAACATGGAGACATTCTTCGAAAGTTGTCCACTTAGTTAATGATACCATCAGGTCATTGCCAACTGGCCTATATGTCCTATTAGCATGTTTGACACAGAAGGAGTCAATGTAGTACACCTTTCCTTCAGCCAACATTGACCTAAGTTTTTGAGCTGTAGGAGGATACACCTGCACATGTATGCTGGCTCCCTGCATTTTTGGTGGTTGTAAGCTAGCTGCAAGGTTGTTTGTATGATGAATTGAAAAACTGTGCATAGTACAAAGACTATTCGGTTACCTTTTGATCTAGGAGAACCATGTTGGTGTGTATAATTTTTGTATCATCATTCATATCACAAAAGTCCCACAACCTAGAAATTCTTGCACATATTTTTGCACCTGTGTCTCCAAGCGAAAGCTGGGAAATAAGGACATATGCCATTGTGGACCTGTACCATGAATTAGGAAGATGGTCAGCATATCAGCATGAAAATAATACTGTTTTTTTTTAAAATGAAAGAAGGAGGGCATACTTTAGCAATAAACTGTACAGTGGCATAGATATGTAAGACTGGTTATGTACAGAATATACAGAACAAAACAGGCACCAAAAAATTGGAAGCCAACGTTCATTAGATGGGCTGGGCCTGAGCCTATAAGACACAGTAATATGAACCATTAGAATGCAAGGCATAGACAAAAGAGCTATAACATCTTAGAATGGATCTGGATAATCACCGGCAGCCCTGTAGCGGAAAGTATCTCAGTGTATACAACATTCTTTGTCTGGTTGCCACATGATCCATCCTCGTTTTCAATTAAAATTTTCAAGCCAGCCCGACTCGTTGCTCTAGAAATAGCAACATATAGCTGTCCATGTGTGAAGACATGTTTTTTTTAGGTACACGCCAACATGATGTAGGGTTTGTCCCTGGCTTTTGTTGATTGTCATCGAGTAACAAACATGTATGGGAAACTGCCGCCGTTGCAAAGTAAAAGGCCATTTCATTTTTGTGGTTGCTAATGTAATTCTAGGTGTCGCCTACATGAGACCCTGTCAGTATAGTGCACCGTAGTATTCGTTGGCCCAATTCATTGACCAGCAGCCGGGTCCCATTACATAGACCAATTGATTGGTTTAGGTTTCGCAGTAGCATAACAGTCGCGCCTTGCTTTAAAATTATCTTATGAGTAGGAAAGTTAGCACAATTGATTGAATTTAGAAACTCAGGTGGATAGAGCATGTCGAAGTCTGGGATTTGTTCAAAGCATTTTGATATGGTGTCGCAACTAAGATATGTAGTGGGATCTCCAGGGACAAGGCTAATGATGTAGTCATTTATTTCATCAACTGTTGAATTATTAGGGCAAACAATTGCGCATGAGGCTAGGTACTCAGGATCTTTGCACGATGCAAGGAAGTTAGGATAGACTTCATGGGCAATAGCAGCTATCTTATCACCATTAGTCCTAATAAGAAGATCGTCAGGAATTGTGATCCAACAAGGAAGCGTGTCAATTTCTCTTGCAGTTGTCGGTACAATTCCATTACCAACAGCTAGAATCCACTCGCTGAAGTCATGAAGCTCCTTTTTTTTTCAGCGGACAAAGATGTATTTAATAGCCTCATGTTTATAGTTAGAGCCAGTAATGTCACATGCCTCCATAAATATGAGTTTACGATGGAGCAGAGCGTGAACCTTTAGGCACTACTGGTAATATTTGTTTGAAATCACCACCTAGAACAATGGGTTTTCCTCCAAAAGGCACAACAGCATTTTGAGGGTTTGTCTCGGAAAGAATATCGCGCAATGTTCGGTCCAGGGCTTCAAAACAATGCCTGTGCGTCATCGGGGCCTCGTCCCATATAATCAACGAAGCTTCCATCAATAGTCCAGCAAGCATCGTGCCTCGTTTTATGTTGCAAATACTGGAGTCAGTAAGCTCAAGCGGTATTTTGAACCGAGAATGGGCTGTTTGGCCCTTTGGGAGAAGCAAAGAAGCAACGCCTGACGACGCAACAGCCAATACAATCTTGTTTTGTGATCGAAGCTTTGCTATTATCGTGTTCCACAAAAAGGTTTTGCCTGTGCCACCATGACCAGAGACAAAGAAGAATCCAGGGGCTGCAGCAGTTACCCGTGAAACCACAATATCAAATATATTTTTTTGATCAGAATTTAGTTGATCTATGAATGACTGTGCATGAGCCGACATTAGGAGTGCATCAGGCAAGAGTTCATCATCGATCAACCTATTTGTTCCATGAAGATCTACAGCTGAGGTTGGCTGCAGTAAATCAAAATCGGTGATGTTCCCGCCACTATTTGCAAAAACAATCCTTAGGTCGTGCCATAGAAGGTTAAGTAGGTGTTTGTGTGAAATATGGCATTGTGGGTTGTTGAGTTGTTTGTTTAATCTATTATGTAGATCATCTGTCATGTATAACCAGTATTTATCAAACAAGAACCTGACATTGCTAACAGAACAATAAAGGACCACAGTAACAAATAGTTGTCTCAGTTGTCTAGAGGATGCTGATAATACGGCCTCATCAAATAGCAGAAACCACTCATTGTCGCCTTCAAGAAGGCCACGTGCATCACATGCCTCTCTAAATGTGTTATACGTGACATTATTGTAGGTTCGGACATCGCTATAGCTATGCGCACCTTTTACAATCATAAGAAGCATTCGTAGGTAATATAGTTCACCTGCAGTTGGATGCACATAGTAAATGCGACCAATCTTTGGAGAAGGGGTCCGTGGTCGCCACACTCTATGAGATGGATCCCACGTCCACTCTTTAGGGAATTCGCAATATGTCAATGTTCGTGCTGGAGGGTGTTTTTTATTAGCTTTGAACCATTCAGTCAGCATTGAGTTTTTCGCAGTAGGACTATTGAGCACGGCCCGCAAGTCAGCCCCTGTTTCGTACCTTACATAATTTCTACCAGGCAAATGCACGACTAAACGCTCTACAGGGGGAATTCTATAGTGTATATCGAACTGAAATAAGCGATGAAGCGCCTCGCATGTTGATAAGAATCTAGCATCCATATACTCCAAAATTTCATTTGGTGGTGCAAGATCATGGTTAGGCGACATATTCCCTGTCGGAGCCGTTGTTTCGAAGTATATTTTTGCTCGATCATGTCCTTTTGTGATGTACTTGAATAAATACTTAATTAGGTTTGATTTATTGCACCACTCAACATTGATATGGGCTTGATATTTTTTAAGCAATGCAAGATTGTATGGCACTACTGATCTCTTATCTAAAGGTATTCCATTTTTCAAAATGCATCGGCCATCATTACGTCATCTATATATCGCAAAACCAGAGTCATCGATAATAGTCCCATCCTGGAAATCCTTTGGGTAATGTTTTGAACACCTATCATTTTTCATACAGGGACAACGCTTATTTGCCTCACCACATGGACCATGCATCATGAATTCGCTTACTAACTCATATCCTAATCGACCAGTTTCATAGTCAGGTATTTCAGCACAAATAAATCCATCTATCACAGATGACGAAATGTCAACGGTGCTTGTTGCCAACCAGACCAAACAATGTATATGTGGAAGGCCTCGCTTCTGGAACTCAACTGTATACAACACTAAAATAGTTTGGCAAGAAGTATCAGCATTGAAATGAAGGGAAAGTTAGAACCTAATAAACAAGGAAATGCTACCTGCTTGGACCGGACCAAAAATCTTGCCCTCCCAGATATCAGTAATAAATTCGTTAACTTTCATGTTAAAAACACGAACAATCATGTCTGGTCGATCAGAAGGCTGCTGACTAGGTTCAAATCTGATGGCGTCGCCAATTTCTTGCCACTTAGAATTGCACGTGTAGGTTACAAATAAATCAGGAGAGCCAAAGACACGGCATATTGCCATCGCATCCTGATAATTCATGACCATATATCGCCTACTACCTGTGAAACTGGCTGGAAGTATGACACGCTTACCTACAGAATCGCCTGTAGTAACTCCTCTATCAATCGCGTCAGTTATTCGTTCTATGGATTTTGTTCGAAGGTCATCCTGATGGTCAATAAAAAACTGGAGCCTATTAGCCTCGATAGTTGAATAAACATCTACATCTGCCTAATCACTTAGTCAACCATAACATGTCAAAGGGTTTGGCTCCTTCAATCGATAGTGCACCATGTATCTATAGTACTCAAGCATGGTCACATATTTCCTACCAGTCCCATCATAATTGTTATATTTTATACCAAGATGGAACCCACGCTCGCCGTAAGGAAATAACAGGGGATATTGCAATGCCATGTATGATGGGTGCAGCGGAGAGACGTGTCGCAGACCGAAATCCCTATCATGGACAAGGACATCGAACCTATATTCACTGGCAGCAAAGTCACCAACAATTATCGCAGCCAATTCACCGCTTGTTGGTAGATTATACTGGACATCGTCGGTGGCATTACAGCCTAAAAGACGCAAAGTAATTTTTTGATTACCATGCTCACACAGCTGTGCTCTTGCATATCTAAATTTCTGCACCAGGCAATTGTGAGTGTCAAGCATAGATGACAATGCATGAACAATATGAGGATCTGGTTGATCCACATTGTCATTATCGTTTTCGAAAAGATCTAGTCGATTCTTTGTTTCATTCTCGGGGTCATAGATATAGAGCTGCGCAAATTTTGGTGTGGAACCATATGATGGAAGCAAAGTACCGATCCTATGATGAACCACACCATTAATTTTGAAAACATATGGCGCAGTGCCATTGTTGATTGATTTGTCAACAGATGCACCCATCGATGTAAAAGCAAACATTGAATTATAAGACCTTATTTGCCTCAGAAATCTCTTCGATCGCATATCACGTTGGCTTAGTAAGGTAGCTAAAGGCTCGGGCGGTTGCTGCAAGTATGGGAGGTGGATTTTGCCAGCTTTACAGCAGAGATTATAGACAATTTTTCTCTTTGAGATCGCAGAAACGCTCTTAACCCTTTCCTGAAACCAAAAGATAGCACGGCAATATGGACACTCGTATGTTGGAGGACCATAGTACGATCTATGAGGGTAGGAGGCTGCATCGCATAGATAAACAATGTCACAACCATGAAAACGAACTCTACAAGGATTATGTAGCATATAGGAGAAACCCTTCAGCAGCGTAGTATACTCCTTATCTACATGCTGAGAGCTACTGCCGGCATGTGTAAACTTAGCAGAATAGCATACGCACAGATATACAATCTAACTATAGCAGGACACTCTACGTTATAGGTAACATACCATCACGACCAAGCGTGGATGACGCACGAACAGCACTGGAGCGGAGCAAGCAGCGCCTCTGCCTATTGAACGTAGCAAGGGAAGGCGTAAAATGCATAAGCGAGCGTGGCCTTTTCTCTGTGCGCACAATATGCGAGTGCTGCAACATCGGTACTGGCTGACGCATATGCATAGCAGACTGTCGTGCCAAGAGCACCGCACTCTGCCTGTGTGGATTGGAATGAGCTCCGTCTGGGCTGTTAGCATCGCCGGCCGACATTTGCAAGGCCTATTGCAAGACACTTAGAACAAAATAGAAAAGAAGAATAAGGCAGTACAACCAATGCTGTTTTTTATAGAGGATGTCAGCCATACAAAGATGGCATCATTAGCTAGACACATAGATAGCCAAGGTACTCACTATCTTGTACAAAAAAAATTAAACCATAACATGCAACACCTCTAAAGAATACTATTACATTCTAGTGGGGGTGCCAGAGGACCTAGCGCGAAATGCGCAAGACAGCCGCACGCCGATAACGCTGCATCAATGGCATCTCGTGCCAATCCTCTATAGCCCACCATTGATGCAAAATTATAGTCGTGAACCACAAAAGCATACGATCACTGTAAGTAACGGAGAGCTTGTCTAGCTGGCTGTTCATGCGCGCGGCTAAGCGGATCGCAGGCCGTAACCCAAAAGAAAATAGGCTGTAGATGAGAAGGATTCTCCAGTGACGGCACTATATGAGCTCAATACCAGCTAAAAGGTTATCATCGGAGTCGAACTCCCATAGATACGAGGGGCATGGAATCATACAATGCTGCATCACCTCATTGAGAAGCAGAACACATGAACTGTGAACGATAAGCATGATTGGTTGGAAAGAACAAGCTATGTAAAATGTGAACTCATGAAATGCATGAAGAAATGCCGAGGCTATGGCACATAGGGAGCAAGAGGTAAGAAGAGTAAGGATCCAACGTATGGCTGGAGCTCTTGTATAGGCGTCCCAAATAGGCAGCAAGAGCACTTGTCAGAACGGTAACTACAACGGCTAAAGCGATGCACGGAACTGACCGTTAGAGCAGGCTTACATATCTATGTCGACCTACAGTGCCACAAACCATGGGTAGGCAAGACAACCGCCATTGCATATAACCGTACGAACAACACAGGCAAACGAAACGCATAATGCAGAGATCATTGCAAAGAAAATGAGCACGAAAGATATAATCGTGAAGAAACAGAGGCAATGGGAGGAGAAACAAAAATACCTTCTATCAGACGGCAAAAGCTAGGAGCAACCGTTCACAGATAGCTTAGACCGCAGCGACCGGCAGCATGCATCCAAAGAGCACCACCGCAACAGCAATGACAAAAAACAGAGGGGACCAAGATCGC
Source organism: Oryza brachyantha (assembly GCF_000231095.2). Classification (NCBI taxonomy): domain Eukaryota; kingdom Viridiplantae; phylum Streptophyta; class Magnoliopsida; order Poales; family Poaceae; genus Oryza; species Oryza brachyantha. The sequence goes on along the minus strand of NC_023163.2, from coordinate 13,905,523 downwards.
GGGAAAGAAAACAAACAACCTAAAGAAGAGAAAGTGAAGAGGTCAATAAGAACTAGCGAATGTAAAAAGAAACGGCAAAAAGAGGACAAGGATACCTGGTAGGAGACAGCAGGAGCCCCACGCAACAGAACGAACGGAGGCAATCACGATCCATGAAAGCACTGATCCAACAGATGCAGATCCATCGTCCTAAGCAGCAAGAAAAAAAAATCATAGCCAGTTGATTAGTACAATCGATCGCACAATGAAACATCAGGAAGGGAAAAAAATAAGCACCGTCGATTTCACGGGAACGCTCGCGGGCTAGCAGCAAGAACGTTTAGCGAGATCCCAGGCACATTAACAGCAAAGCGCAACCCAAACGAGAGCAAGAGCCAAGAGGGAGAAAAACTCTCGGGACGAAAAGAAAGTATAATGTACACCAAAGGCGAAGCACACGAGAAGAAGGGATGCAACGTTTAGGACAGGAAAAGAAACCCGCAGAGAGCAAAAGCAATAAGAATGAACGGGCCCCATAAACCCTGACCCAGCTGTCATGGATTGCTGGGGGTAAAGCAAGGGACAGGGAGCAGGAAAAACCGAGCAGGCGCAAAAATCCAGGGCCGTAGACCGTGCACCGATCCTACGGGAAAAGAATGAAGGCATGAAGAGGGTGGCCCACACGACAGAGATAGTATGGCCATAGGGCATGCCCACGAAAATGACAGGAGGCAAACGCTCGCAGAGACGTCGCCACCTCCCCGCAAAATCTCTGACAACCAGGCACAAAAGTCTACCTGAGCCATATCTATCTACCAGCACACAACAATCCAGAAGGCAGAAAGGTACACCGGTGGACGTAGACCACAAAGAAGACAGTTAGAAGGAAAAGAAGCAAAGAGCGAACCGCATGGAACAGGTGTACACAGACGAAAAAGTAGGAGGGAAATATAGGCAGACGACAAGCAAGGAAGCAGATAGACCAATTCCATGGCCGGTAGAAACAAAAACACCATGTGAACGCCCAGATGGCATACAGAAGAATGCATACACCAAGCACATGCATGGGCAGAGAAAAGGCTGAGCAGCACAGAAAAAGGAACATGCATGCAAACAGCCACGGTGCGGAGAGCAAGCAGAACAGCAACAGTGACCAATAGAGACCAACAAAAGCAAATCCCATGCGTTCCTCTGTGACAGCGCAAGCACGCAGCAATAATAATAAACGCAGCCCCACCGTCAGGCAGAAGGCGCAGCGTGGACGGCGCGCACGAAGCAGCGGAAAGAGGAGCGTGCACGCGTCGCACGGGCAAAGCTACCACGGCAGTGAAATCGCAGAGGAGACCGCAAAATCCTGCGCTCTTGAAGACTTTAGATTGCATCCGTAGCTGTTTTATTTCCTGTGCAAATTATTTAGCGTAGAAGCATTAAAAAATCATGTTTACACACTCATGCAAACAAGGAACATGAGATATTGAGATAGAAAGATGAAAAGGCAGGGATACAGCAGACATTTTGTCTAACGACAAAAAATTAGAAAAACCATAACAGTGATATTTGAGCGGTGGCTGTTGGTAAGAGTGCAAATGGTTAAATTAGTACAAAGTTGCCGCTAAGACGGAGAATGCAGAGAGAGATGAGAGAAAGAATAGATTTCAACCAGTAAGGACAAGTTAAATAGTATAGCCAACTACTAACTCCAATTCATATATAATCAATCTAATAACCAATTTATACAATAGCTGTCTACAAAACATATACTATCCGGTCCCACCTGCCATATACATATTGTGTCTTAGAGTTCATACTGTAACTGATTATAAATATGTAGCTCACCGCTTTTCTTTCTACCCTCTTATTTTCTTAAAATATGTTTATAACTAGCTTATAATCTACTCTATTATCTCCTTAAAAATATGCTTATAGCTAGCTTATAGTATGCTATTATACCTGCTCTAAGAACACGAGCAATCGAGCAAGAAACTCACGTCACGTTCTGGAGTCGCCAAAAGCATCTCCAAGAGAATAGCCAAAATTTACCTCTCCAAATCCCAATTTAGCTATTCATGTCAAAAGATGCCATAGCCAAATTGATGTGTACTCCAACATACTAGCCATTTTCACTACCTAAATCATAACAGACATGTGTGCCTAGCAAAGTTTGACTATTGAGATGAGGTGGGAGAGACTAGCTAGATTTGGCTATTGAGGGAAAAATTAGCCATTCCAACAGCCCTACGATAGCCCTACGAGGTTAGATAGCTATTCTCTTGAAAATTGTTTAAAATTTAGTTTAGCTAGTCATATATCTAGTCTCTTCAAGATGCTAAGATAGGGAATGGAGCGTCGAGAGTCGAGATCTGTTTCTACACTGGCGACGTCAGCAGTGCCTCCTGACCAAGAGCAGTGTCGGCACTGCCCAAGCCTCCTCCTACCTGCTCTTCCCTCCAGTGCGCTCCCAGCCTCCCACCCCTGTGCTGGCCAGCTGTCTTGGCCATGCATCCAGATTCAGTGACATTGTCCCGTGATATTCTTATGATATTCTGTCGCTGACATGTAGGCCCTGCATATGTTTGGACCCACGTGAGACCTGTATATAAGTAACAGAATGTCACAAAAATATCACCCGCGTTTCCCTGGCCATCCACTAACGCTGCCACTGCCACCTGAACCGCTCCCTGCGCCATGCGCAATGCCGACAACGCCCCAGTGTCTGTCACCCATCGAAGCGGGCACCCAGCCTCGCCATGCGCTGCCCGCCGTCACCGACACCGACACCGACACCGCCTCCCACGCCCTCATTGGTGTCGACATCTGCTAGTCGATCCGTCAGCTTCGCACCTCCCGATGGTGTCGAGGACGATCACTCAGACGAGGACCAGAAGGTAGCTAGCCACGCAGGTTAAGTCCAATAGCTAATATTCGTTAAGAGCAAGTATAATAGCTAATATTCTTAGAGCATCCCAACAGCTCATCTATCCCATCCTCTACCCTAAAAATAGAGGATGAAGACTATAAATTGAGCTCTAACAGAACTGCTATCCTATCATCTATTTTTAGATGTTATTCATATTAGGAGAGAACCTTCATATTTGAATGATCTCTCTCCATCCTCCAAAGAGATACAGAGGATGTCATATATAGATGATTTGGTGAAGTAAAAAAGATATAAAGGATCATCCAAATAAAGATATAGATGACCAAATTTAGATAAGCTGTTGAAGATGCTCTAAACTGGCTAAATATTAAGGTGGAGAAGAGATGGGAGGAGAGAGAAGCGGGCTGTAACTTATAAGTTTATAGCCAGTTCAGACATAAGAACCAAAATATACTGTAAGAGAAACAATAAAGAACTAACAACTATATAAGTGGACTAAGAAAAAGCTATAAAAAGTTATATAGCTTGTTAGATATTATTAGCCTTCGAATTATTTTGGGCCCTAAAATTTTGGAGCCGAAACCAAACCACGCCAAGCCATTTTTTCCTCCACCCATACCGCCGCAGTCATTATCAACGTAGGCCCATTTACATCCATTCAAACATGGTCCATTTGAGAAACCAGACCGTTTCATTCAACTCCAAACCATTAGGAGGCTTAGTTTATGGTTTTAACGAGACAACACATAATTTAATTCAAAGGATAGTTGAGATGTTACTGGAACGAGTGGCCGATACGATAGGAAATGAAAAATTCACCGGAGGTCACTAGACTTTAAACCGGGTTTATTTTTCATTCCTCAACCGAAATACTAAAATGTGTACCTCTAAACTCGCATAATCCGATAAAAAAGTCCCTCGGCAGTATTGGTTTAACTTTTACCCGATTTTACTGACGTGGCGTCGGTGGACTCCACATGTCTGATTATTTTAATTTTTTCTCTTCACTTTTCTTTTTTCCTTCTCTCCTGTGCTCTCATCTCTCTCTTCTTTCTCTCTTCTTTTCTCTACCGGCGCACGCGGCCGCAGGCTAGAGGCGTCGGAGGCGTAAACGGGCGCTGGTGTGCGTGCGCGGCTAGACTGTGACCGCGTGGTGCGTACGTGGAGCTGGTCATGGCGGATGGAGACGCCGCGACGACGACGGGCGGTCACTCCCGTGCTGGGAGTGCTCTCATCTCTCTCTTCTTTCTCTCTTCTCTTCTCTGTTGAAGCTTATCCTTGGAGTTTAGCGGTTAGTTAGTTAGTTCTGCATGTGAATGTTTACTTGTATTTCTCCCGTAGTTTTTGTTCTGAGCCTATTGAGCTACCACTGGTACAGAGCCTCTCATATGTAACGTTCCAAAATATGCCTCGATTACTTGGGCCGCTAGAACATAGGCATTTTAATCGGGCCTAAAATAAGCCCGTTGTAGATGTAATCGTACAGCCGTAAGTCAGGTGCGTATGGTTAGAGCCCGTCAGAGATGATACTTATCTCTGACAGGCACAAAGGTAAACTCGAATGAGATTATGCAAGTCATGTTAATCGGGCCGAGTTACTAGGCCCGTCACAGATGACCATCATCTCTGACAGGCCCGGGAGATTGCCCGATTGAGATGACCTTGCGCCCATCACTGATGGTTTCTACTAGTGATGGTCTCCTTTGCTGCGCCCGATTAAGATAATCGGTGGCCCGTAAGAGATCTTGGAATTTGGCCCGATTGAGATAATTATTTGCACTCTATAAATACTTGGCCCGGCTGCTGTCTGAAGCTATCCCACTGTTCACAATTTTGGTGGGAGGTGTAAGGGGGCGAATTTGTAATTGTTTTCTAAAGAGAATATGAAAATCATAAAGTAAGTATAAAGGTTAACTAATACCTTCTTTAATTATAAGCACTCTAAAATTTCAAGCATGCAAATAAATATTAACTAATATTTTGCTTTTTTAGCGATGGTTCGAAGTTGGATGTATGCGACTAATTTGAAGCGGCATTGCAAGGAGTACAGAGATGGCGTATTAAGTTTTTTGAACGCCACGGACGAGGACAGGAAAATAAGAAACAACAAATACATGTGGTGTCCATGTAGCGATTGCAAGAATGAGTCTAAGTTTGAAAGCAGAGTGGACATACACTCTCACGTGGATTCATGAACGAATACACACGTTGGGTGAAGCATGGAGAGGAAGAATCAGGAAGTGGTGCAGTTCCTGACAGTAGTGGTGCAGACAATCATGAAGAAGGAGACGAAGATGAAGATGATCATGATATGTTTATACCGTCTCCATTGGGTGGTGAAATGGTTGATGTAGAACCGGATCTGTTGCAAGACATGTTACATGACGTTGAGTACCCGGCATACAATGAGAGAGATTCTATGAAGTTCAACAAGTTGGTCAGTGACTCGGCGACACCTCTGTATGCCGGATGCAAACCAAAGCATACTAAATTGTCAGCTACCTTAGAGCTAATGAAGCTGAGAGTTAGTAGTGGATGGACCGACAAGAGTTTTACATAACTACTGGGAATAATGAAGGCGATGCTTCTCGAAAAGAACACATTGCCCGAGACGACATATGAAGCAAAGCAGGTTCTATGTCCCTTGGGGTTAGAGATTCGTCGAATTCACGCTTGTCCAAATGACTGCGTATTATACTACAAGCAATACGCGGACTTAGATGCTTGTCCTGTCTGCAAGGCATCTCGGTACAAGAGAAAGAAAGGTGCGGCGGAGGGAAAGAAGTCAAAGCGGGGTGAGCCAGCGAAGGTTGTGTGGTATCTACGCATCGCTGATCGTTTCAAGCGAATGTTTGTCAACCCCAAGGAAGCGGAGATAACACGTTGGCATGCCACAGACAGAAGGAATGACGGATTACTAAGACACCCAGCTGATTCGATGCAATGGAGGAATGTCGATTGAAAGCACAAAGACTTTGCTGCCGACCCTAGAAACATGAGGATAGTTTTGTGTACGGATGGCATGAATCCTTTTGGAGACATGAGTAGTTCGCACAACACTTGGCCAGTTCTTATTGTGAATTATAACCTCCCTCCATGGTTATGCTTCAAAAGAAAATATATTATGTTGTGCTTGTTAATCCAAGGTCCGAAGCAACCCGGCAATGATATCGACGTGTTCTTGGAGCCTGTTGTCAATGATCTTGAGATTCTTTGGAAAGAAGGCGTGGAAACATGGGATGCATATAGATAGGAGAACTTCAATCTAAGAGTTCTTCTGTTCGGCACCATTAATGACTACCCCGTACTCGGTAATCTTTCCGGACAAACTATGAAAGGAAAGAATGCTTGCTCGGATTGCATGGAACATACACGGAGCCGGTGGCTGAAGAAATCACGACAGATGGTCTACATGGGTCATCGGAGGTGGCTCCCTCTAAGTCACGCATTTAGAAGAAAGAAGAACATTTTCAACGGGAAGAGGGAACTTCAATCTGCTCCAAGGGATTTGTCAGGAGAAGAGGTCCACAACATGGTGAAGGACATAACTAATGAGTTTGGAAAGAAAAGAAAGCGTGGCCAGACAAAGGACAAGGGTATGTGGAAGAAAAAATCAATATTTTGGCGGCTACCATACTAGAAAGACCTTGAGGTCCATCATTTCATTGGTCTTATGCATGTAGAAAAGAATGTGTGCGAGAGTTTGGTTGGATTGCTGCTCAATATGCCTGGGAAGACGAAGGACGGGCTTAACACACGACTAGACCTTCAGGAGATGAACATTCATAGTGAACTTCAGCTTGTTACGAATGAAGCGACGGGTAGAGTGTACCTCCTACCTGCTTGCCACACTCTGTTGAAGGATGAGAAGATCGCCATGCTATCATGTTTGGCAAATATTAAAGTTCCATCCGGGTATTCAGCACGAATCAGCAAGTACGTAAAATTGGACGATCTAAAACTGGTAGTGATGAAGTCTCATGATTGCCATGTGCTAATCACACAGCTCTTGCCAGTTGCTATCAAAGGGATTCTGCCACCAAAACTCCGCCACACGATCCAATGGTTGTGCGCCTTCTTCAATGCAATCGGTTAGAAGATTATAGATCCCGAAGACCTAGATGGGTTGCAGTCTGAAATTGTCAATACCCTCTGTCACATGGAGATGTACCTTTCACTCTCTTTCTTTGATATCATGATCTATCTGCCTGTTCATTTGGTGAAGCAAACAAAACTATGTGGCCCTGTATTTCTAAGAGAAATGTGGTCGTTCGAGAGGTACATGGGAGTTCTGAAGTCATATGTCAGAAATAGAGCAAAACCGGAGGGAAGCATCCTTGAAGGTTACACGACCGAGGAGGCTATCGAGTTTTGTGTCGATTACATGTCTGAGGCTGATCCTATCGGAGTTCCAGCATCTCGTCATGAGGGACGGTTGTTAGGTGTTGGCACAATAGGCAGGAAAAAGATTGTTCCCGATCAAGGTTCCTATGTGCAGGCTCATTTCGCCGTGCTTTAACACATGGCTGAAGTGACACCATACTTTGAGGAGCATCTAGAGAAGGTTCGATGAGAGAATATGGGTCGGTCAGACACGTGGATCATAGAGAGCATAGTACTCATTTCAACGAATGGTTCAAGAATCATATCGCACGGTCGACCAATGGCCTAAGTGAGCTACTGCAAAGGTTGGCAAGGGGCCCATGTTGGGATGTTAATACATGCCAAAGCTACGATATCAATGGTTACACATTCTACACCACTACACAAGATGAGAAAAGCACTGTGCAAAACAGTGGCGTCCGTATAGATGCATATCAGGATCAAGCTGGATCAAACACATACTATGGCCGTATTCAACAAATTTGGGAACTGAACTACGTAAACTTCAAAGTGCCTTTGTTTCCTTGTACCTGGGTCAATATCCGCATAGGTGTGAAAGTCGACAAGGAAGGATTCACGTTGGTCGATCTGGCCAAAGTTGGATATGCCGACGAACCATTCGTGGTAGCCAAGCAAGTCCAATAGATTTTCTACATACAAGAGCCTGCAAACAAGAAGCTTCACGTTGTTAGGGATAACAAGCGAAGAATTGTTGGGGTTGACAACGTCGTGGATGAGGAAGAATACAGCAAGAACCTTCATGTCAGATCTCAAATCAACCTCGAAAATGATCCCGAAGACGATGTGGCGTATGCTCGTTCCGACCATTCAGAAGGCATATCTTTGTAAATGAACTCTATATGTAATGTACCTTGTATCTGTGCGTTAGTGATATGACTTTGGTAAAGTAATAGCAACTTCAAACTATATATGATATATGCAATTTTATCATTCTGTGATTTTTAAAAATTTAATAGCAAATTTAGTCTAGGTATGATTTTTTTAAAATTAATACAAATTGTTTTTGTTAGTAAAATTTAATACAAATTTAATAGCATATTTATTAGAAATTTAATACAAACTGTTTTTCATGTAACAGCAATTTTAACAATTCATATGAAATGAATTGTAATAGTTACCCTATCTCTGACGGGCGTTGACATGAAGCCCGTTTGAGATTTGGTCATCTCTGATGGGCCGTATAACTAGGCCCGTCAGAAATGACTTACTCTCTAACGGGCTTAGGCTCTACGTCCGTCAGAGATAGGCTAGCCTCTAACAGGTTTAGGCTAGACGCCCGTCAGAGATAGGCTGATTTAGGGTTTAGTGCTAGCCCACCCTCCTCGCACGCTCACTCTCACTGATCTAGATCCAGCCCCTCACGCCGCGGCCGTCCCCGAGCCCTCCCCACGCCGCCTCCGTCCCCAACGCTGGCGACCGCCTTCTCGACGCCGCCGACGCCCTCCCCGACGCCAGCGCCGCCGTCCCCGAGCCTTGCCCATGCCACTGCCGTCGCTCCCCACGTCGGCGCCGCTGTCCCCGAGCCCTTCCCACATCGGTGCCGCCGTCCCCGACACCGGTGCCACCGCAGGTGAGCCGCCTCCCTCCTCCTCCTGCTCGCTCGTCCCATGTCACAAGTAGATTTATTTGTTTGTTTTGTTAGTATGTTAGTCACCCTGTTTGTTAGATTTGAACTTGTTAACAATTTAATTGTGCTAATAAGATCGATACGGTCATGGACGTGGAGCTCGTTTTATGCACTTGTTAGTTGCCGCACATCTATTTACCACTTATGATGCTGTCTTTAAATAAAGAATATATATGAAAAAAATGATGTAAGTATGCATAAGGATGCTTGTTCTTAGATTGAAATATATGAAAATACAAATAGTGGTTGTGTCCAATTGATGATGTTGTGAGCAAACGAGAACTTTTGGTCAGCATTAAGCTCATCTTGTCTAGTCTCCTACGATGTGTAACAGATTTGGTCGCCGCCTTCGTGCGGTTTGACGGCACGTCTTAGGCTGAAGTTGACTGGCATGCTAAGGCCAAAGAAAAATCTGTCTTTTGCTTACTTCATTGTTAATATGTCGAGATGTCAGGTAGAGAGCATTGTAACGGCAGTTACTATAGGCTAGTTAATGTACACTCCGTGGTGGAAAATATGACCTTTCGCTGGTAGTACGTAAATATCACGTCCGCCTCATCACGGTGGGGGTGCACACGTCTTGAGGGACATACAAATAAAACAAATCAAACAAGTGTCAAGAAATGTGCACGCCCGTCGCGTGAGGTGGACGTGATATTTACGTCCTAGTTGCGCACGATCTGAATTTCCATCACGGAGACATCATTAGTTACCTTGTAATAACTATCGTACATAATGAATCTGAATCATTTTGGATTTTAGGTGTGTATGTCGCGAGATAGTACTTACAACATTTTAACATTGCCTAGTAAGGTAGATCTAGGTCTTATCGCACAACGGTCCAATAGTTTTTAACATTCCTATCGTACAACAGTTAAACAGAAAATGACGCAGCAAGAATTGTCTAGTACAACATCGAGCCGGGCTCGTAGAGCCAGAATAGGATTCCTAAGAAAGTCTACACCATAACGGATGTGGACGATCTCGGATTTCCTACAGCTCCTCCAAAAGCGGTCAGAGGTTCTCAACTATATGCGGAGTCCTAGGTAGACGAAACTTCACAATTACGAAGGACCACATTGACCAGGTCCCACAGTCGGAAAAAGAGGAGGCCTGGAGGCAATTCAAGGAAAGCTTTGAGTACCCCGGTGAGGCCGAGGCTAGACTCAAGAAGCAGGCTATCCGCAAGATGGGCAACTTGTGGAAAAACTTCAAGACCACGCTAGTGACCGAGTAAGTCATGAATCCCGCCAAGGTCGAACCGTACGCGAAGTACCCGTTCATCACCAAGGAAGCGTGGGAACAGTTCCATGCCGCGAAGTCAACGCCGGAGTCTCTGGCGAAAAGTGCGGCCTATAGGAATCTACAAGCAAGAAACATTCACTAGCATCGGCTCGGGACTGCTGGGTACGCCGGGAAAACGGCGAAATGGATCAAGGAGGATGAAGCTGCTGCGGAAGCTAACACCCCTCCTGTTTTTGGTGATATCCTGAGTACCCGAGCCAGGAACTGGGCAAGGGCTAGGGTGAAGAAGAATAGGGATGAAACACGTACGTTCCCAAATACCGAAGATCAGGCGGTCTACCAAAAGATCGTAAGTTTAAGACATAACTATAGTTAAATTTCATTGTATTATCCTCTAGATTTAATTAGAACCAACATTACTACAGGTGGACTTGTCTGCTGAACGGCAATCCTCCCAATCGACGTGCTCACAAGGATGTGAGGATGACATCCTCAGTAAAGCGTTGGGAACGGAAGAACACAGTGGAAGGACACGGGGCATTGGCGCCAGCATTCCATGGAAGTTCGGGTTTTCGAATACAGGTGGCAATACAGGAAGCTCAAGACCTCAAAGGCGGAGAAAGCAGCACGTCTGAAGGAACAGCATCGGAAAGAGATTAGAAACGAGCTCAGGGAAGAGTTCGACTCGAACCTCCTACAAGTGGAGGCTCGGGTTGAGGCACGCTTAAGGGAAAGCGAGCCCGCTCCTGCCCCCTTACTAGGGAAGAGCCCCACGTAGAGGCGTAGCAGCTGCGCTTCAATTGAGGCGGCGGCAGAACCACCACCGCCCCCCATGGCGGTGGACAACATAACGGTACAACCAACATACATTTCTTTTGGTGTCTTAGCAGTATAATACACTATGTCATATTCTAATAGCGCGTATGAAATGTATCGTAGGAACCCACCCCATGCACCCTAGTCGTTAAGGTGGCACAAGGAGTGGCAATTCCTGCCGCGGAGGGTCGTGCGTTCAAACATACGCCAGAGACCCGAGTGCATGGGGCGCAGTTGTTAGCTGCGCATGCCAAAGTTCAGATGGACTTAGTGAAGCCTGATTGGGTTATCTTCACTCTCCCGCACCCACTGAATGACATGATTCTAACACTTGGATCTGCACGTGGCACGTTCATTCAATGGCCAAAGGACAACATTCAGATCAATGCAACTCCTAGGCCAGCTCCAAGTACTCGTCCGTCGCCGCCACCTCCCACCCAACTCTTTTATCTACCCCTACTACCGTTGAAGATCCGTAGTTGCAGTACGATACTGATTTTGGTGGAGAGGGTCCGGAGGTAGACAATATTGCATAACTCCCCCCACCTGCCAAGAAGCTCAGGAGGGCGAAATCTTCCCCACCGCTGGTTGATACCCGCAAAAAAGGGACATCAAGTGGGAAGGGAAGAGACAAGGTGGAAGGGATGCTCCTAGCTCCTAAAAAGCTAGATCTCGGCAAGGCGCCAGCTCGTCATAACCCTCCAACCGAATTCACATTAGGCACGCAGTTGGTCGGGGACGACGTGTTATCGAAGATGGACAACGCATGCAAGGAGTTGCGTGGGTACTACATGGAGAGATCTAATGCAAGGAGGAAGAATAGAGACACCTCGATCACATGGCAACACGATATACAACCATTCCTCGGGCCTCCGGCCTTCATCGCCGTATACTTTAGAGATCTATGGGACCTCTACAGGTTGCGGTCGATCGACACCAACCTCCTTAAGTGCTACTCCTTGTAAGTATTGTTGCGTATGAAATATGGTAATAACAAACTATATATTACGCTTACTCGGATCCTTTTCTTTCATATAGGATGACTTGGAAGCATGTCCATCGTCATGCACCCCATGTTGCCTTGCTCGATCCGTCTGTCGTCAACGAGACCACTTTGAAGACCGATCGAGCTAGCATGGTAGATTATTTGTACGATTGCTTACGGTCCTGTCAAGACAAGGACTTTCTTATGTGCGCCTACAATCAACAGTAAGCGTGAACCCTACTTACCATGAAAGGCGATGACGTGCATATCTCTAAGTACTTAACTATCAATTTATTTACGTCGTAGGCTTCACTGGATTCTTCTGGTCATAGTGTCGAAGTGGAGTTTGGTTTACTACCTTAACTCCAACATAAAAAAAACATATACGATTGGACGGCGATCGAAGCTGCCTTGAATGACGCCTGGGTCAAGTACATGGCAAAAGGCGGAAGGCATAAGGATGGACGTCCCACGCTCGGTCACAAGAAAGACTTCCCAATACGTCAACAAGTCGGTGACCAGTGTAGGTTCCACGTCTGCCATAACATGAGAAGCTTTGCAGACAAGGTGGCCTTGCTCGACCTTGAGGTGTGTGGTTCGGTTGTTTATTATGTACGTACGACGACAACTCGCAGCGTATGTAGACTAACTTCGCGCCTCGCATGCAGGATAAACTCTCAAAGATGCCGAAAAACAACTTCGATATCATTTGAGAGGAGATAGCACGATTCATACTTGATGATATCTTGTCAAGTAAAGGAATGTTTAGAGTCAAGTGTTAGCTAGCTCATCTATGAATGCTTCCACATTTCCAATGCTTGCGATAAACATCTATTTGTGTAATTATATAATCATTGAATTGTGTTGAACAAGAGTTGTAATTAATTCTATACTTACGACATAAATTTACAATGCTTCGACAATTACTGCACTTAAGTCGATCTAATATGTATTATTTGTTTTTCTGGATTGTATAATGTCTCAGTTACTAATTGATTACATCTTAACTTGTTTTAGTCTATAACTCTGCTTTGGTGGGCCAGAAAGAATGTGAATGTATATGTATAATATTTTGTGAATTGCTTTTGCCGTGATGGAATATGTGAATGGACTGAAATGTGTTTATATATGTGATGGGAATGGACTGAAATCTGGGTTGCTAGAATAAATCTGTATATAAATCTATATTTTCACAGCGGGCATGGCTAGCAAAGGCCTGAGGCTAGCCAAAAAAACGAATTTTATTTTTTTACTAACCTACTCATCACTGACGGGCGTACTACCTAAGCCCGTTAGAAAGAAAGTCATCTGTGACGGGCTCTAGAATAGGCTGGTAGAGATATAGTCATCTGTGACGGGCTTAAGGTTCAAGCCCGATAGAGATAAGGTTATACGAGCCAGATCAATTTTGACTCCTGACGTGGGTCAAATCAATGTGTGATGAGCCCTTGTTTTGGCCCAACAGAGATAGATACTTATCAGTGACGGGCTCGTGTGGTAGCTCGATTGAGATAGGCTATTCGTGATGGGCTAGGTCTGACTCGCACCGTTTGGTCAAGCTTATTTCTGACGGGCATGTCACTCGGCCCGATTGAGATAAGCTCCATCCGTGACGGGCTTGTGCCCGATTAAGATGTTAGCACATATCAGTGACCTTTGCTGACTGACAGAGCGCTGCCCGATACAGATGAGGCTTTTAACCCGTTAGAGATAAGGGATCCCGTGCTGATGTACGTGCTTGTTCTGAGCCTGTTGAGCTACGTGCCGCCGGAAGCGAGCATCGTGCGTGTCGTGGATCATGTTCGGGGTGTTTGGGATGGCACTCATCACCTTAACCGAGTCATGGCACACAAGTCGGGACATAGCCCTAACCACGTTTGTAATCCTGCATAATAAAAGGACGAAGAAAGCAGAAAAGCAGTGACGTTTTACGCTGCACCAAAATCCTCGTGTGTTCATTTATCTTCCAGTTCGCGTGAGTAAAAATCTTGTTTGATCGAGTGGGTGCTGACTGTTAACAATATAAACGCAACAGATTGGAGGAAACTTAGCTGCACATGATAACAATTGATTAAATGTGATAGTGATTAGTTTGAGTCGGTTTATCTCAAGTTGTTTAGCTAGATGCTTATCGCATGTATTTTATCTTGTGTAACTGCATCCACGAGATGCTCGGAGGCGTGCATGGGCGCCGGTGTCAGCGCGCGGCTGGACGGCGACCGCGTGGTCGAGCGCGGCGAGGTGCAGCGGTGCGTGAAGCTGTTCATGGCGGATGGAGACGCCGCGACGAAGATGGGCGGTGTCCGGGCACAGTTCGAGCGCTGGAGGGAGCGCGCAGAGGAGGCGGTCGCCGTCGGCGGGTCGTCCGAGAGGAATCTCCGGGCGTTTGCGTCTGGGGCGTGATGCAGGTGGTGTGCTCGAGAACGAGGACGTGAGGTCCGCTGGCGGCCGGTTGTGACCTGTGATGGCGAACGCGACGGCTGCACTACATTGTTTGTAAGAAGAAAATCGCAGACAATTCGGTTGGTGGTTCAGTGTGGCGAATGATCACTGTAGTGGATAAAACAAGGTCTCTAGACGAAGCCACCGCCGACTCTGCCTGGCTCCGCCGCAAGCCGCGGCCGCCGTCACCCCCGCGTGGCTCCGCCACCAGCCGCCCGAACACCGCCTCTAGCCTGTGGCCACGTGCGCCGGGAGAGAAAGAAGAGAGATATGAGAGCACGGGAGTGACACGAGAGAAGGGAAAAATAAAAGGAGGGAAAAGAGAAAAATTAAAATAATCTGATATGTGGAACCCATCGACACCACGTCAGCAAAACCGGGTAAAAGTTTCAGTCAATACTGCTGAGAAACTTTTTTTTAACGGATTATGTGAGTTTAGAGATATATATTTATAGTATTTCGGTTGAGAGATGAAAAACAAACTTGCTTGTACCTCGGTAAACTTTTTCCACTGGGAAATCACGGTAGAACCAGGCAGGCTGAAGGATATGTCGCTTGTTGTACATCCTTTTGGCTGGCAGAAATGACACATACTGGCCCATCCCGCCAGTAATATAATGAAACCGAAATTGATAACCTTGCTTTGTAATATACTATCCACCTCCCAAAATTTAAAATATAAATATTTATAGATTGTTAAATAGAGTTTAAGGTTCAGCAGAGAAAACTACGTTGTCTCTTAATAAATGAGAATATATATATGACGACGAAATGATATACTAGGATAAAATAAGAATTTTAATGATTGGTGATTGATGGGAAAAAATAGGATTATGATTTTTTTAAGAAAGAAGATACACACAGGAGACAACGAATTTTTACATGAAAACCTTTACAAGAAAAAACTATTGACGTCGTCATGTCGATCTGCGCAATAACCACTGTCAGGAGATGATTAATTACAACGTAGGAAAACACAACAGACCGTCGCATCCTCCCTGTATACTTTACGAGAGATATATAAAGAGAAAATAGAAGTGTCCTATAGGAAAAAACTACAAATCTTATTAGCAAACTCTAAGAATCCTAATACAGAGGACAATTTTTTTTTTGCAAGACTGATATCATAATACAAATACATTACGTATTAAAATTCGGATGATATATGTAACAACAGTCTTTCTATCTTGAGGTCATATTGATGCTCACCCAATTAGCTTGACTAACTTTGCCACTTGTTTGTAAATTCTTAGGCTACGCCAATTTGCAGTGTTGCCATCATCTGAGGAAGCTGCCGAGTTGCCATCAGCTGAGTTGTAACTGGATAAGAATTAAAGGTCACTTGAGGGCTACCTGCTTCATTGACTTGGAAGACTTGGACCAAAAAACCCAAGGCAAGGAGCCTGAACAAAATTGATATCTGTTTACTGAGGAAGAGGTGATCCTCCTAATTATGGCGATTGGATTAGTGCCATCTCTTCTTTCATCAGCTAGCAGCCTGTTGGCAATTCTTCGAAGCCGGCCATCGGCTTTGCATCCTCCTACTGCATCTGCAGATCTGCAACGTCTCGAACGACTGCTGTCACGCATCCAGGCTACAGTAGATGATGCCGAGGAACAAGAGGTCCAGGACAACTATGCTAAGTTGTGGCTTAAGGAGCTCAAGGAGTTAGCGCATGATGCTAAGGATGTCCTTGAAGATTACCGGTATGAGCTGCTGCGGTGCAAAGTGCAAGAGCGCCAAGCTGATTATCCACGCAAGCGGAAGCACATCGACTATGATCAAGAAGATGATGATAGTATTAATGAGGTACGAGTATCAACGATTGAATGATTGCTGCATAATTGTTTTATAGCACGTTTTTAAGTTTTTGCCAAAATAAAATGCTACTACGTACTAATCATAAATCTCCCTAGAATAATAACGGACATTGATCTTGTCATGCTCTTAATTCATTCATCCATTTTACAGGGTTACCTTTCCTGAAAACAATGAACAATTTTACCATCCTTGCGGAGTATCATATTTTCAAATGTAAAACTTTGGTACTTCCATGTAATGAAAAATTTATAATAAAAATTTAGCCAACACTCTGGAAATATATAATTTCTAAGATGCCCAAGACATACGATGCATCACCGAGATCTTTCATATCAAATTTCTATAACAAAATTTCCTTGGCTTCTCACAGTAAATTCTTATCACTACTTGCTAATAAAATGTCTTCTACATAGAATACTAGTATAATGAATTTTCTACCTTTAATTTTGGTATAAATACAGTTGTCCACCTTATTTTCCTTAAATCTGAATTTCTTAGTAAGTTCATTGAATTTAAGGTTCCATTGCCTTGACGCTTGTTTAAGATGGATTTTTTAAGTTCGCATATAAACATTTTGGAAATGTTGTTTCCCTAACATTTGCCTTTCTTTCCCTAACAAAACCTTCTGGTTAAGCCATGTAAACATTTTCATTTAAGTCTCATTTAGAAATGTTGTTTTCACATCCATTTGATGGGTTTCTAAATCATAATGTGCTACTAGCGCCATAATAATTCTGAATGAGTCTTTCTTAGAGACCGGAGAAAAAGTTTCATTATAATCAATTCCTTCTCTCTACGAAAAACCATTCGCCATAAGCCTTGCTTTGAATCGTTTAATATTTCCTTTATTTCCTTTGGAGTCTAATTTAGTTTTGTAGACCCATTTATAGCCTACAGTTTTTACTCCGCTAGGAATTTCTACTAGATCCCACACTTTATTTTGGTTCACTGATTTAAATTCATCTTCCATGGCTTGAATCCATTTGGATGAAATTTGACTCTTATGGCTTCTTTAAATGAGGTGGGGTCATCTCACTTCCCAATATCTTCACCCATGTAAATTTCATAATAATAAGGGACGGCAGATCTCATGTTTCGTTCTGATCCTATTGATTCTTGATTTTTCACTATTAACCACATACGGTTGAGAATTTGGTTGCGGAATTTCTTCTTCATCATGTTTCACGGGACTCTGTTGAGGTTCATTATTTTCATGAGTTTCAATATTTTTCTCGGCAGTAGCCCGTCAACAATTGGAACTACAATTTGTGATACATTTTGAATAAAGGGATATTAGTCTCTTGGATTTCTGGAGGAGAAGATACACTCACCCGAATTTTCTCAAGATTAATTCTCCTTTCCCGTGAGCTCCCTGTTTCATAATTTTCCAAGAAGACAACATGTGGTCTGGGCAATAAAATCGATATCCCTAAGAATGCAATGGATAACCGATAAAATGATAGCTCACAGTCTTAGGTCTAATTTCTTTAATTGGGGATTAAATAATTTAGCTTCTGGAAGGCATCCTCACACTTTTAAATAATTTAATGTCAGTTTTCTCCCGATTCATAATTCTTACGGAGTTTTCAGCACCAACTTGCTTGGAACTCTTTTTAATACATAAGCAGTTGTTTTTAATGCCTCGATCCATAATTTATTTGATAAGATGAAGTGACTAAGCATGCTCCGCGCCATCTCCATGAGTGTGCGATTGAGTCTTTCTACCACTCCATTTTGTTGAGGCTCTCCAAGCATGGAATATTGAGTTATTATCCCATGTATCGGAAGATATTGAGCAAATGGACTAGGTATTTGCCCAAGCGGAGCATGTTTCCCATAGTATTCACCACCACAGTCTGATTTCATAATTTTAATTTTCGCATTGTGTTGGTTCTCAATTTTAGCTTTAAATATTTTAAATTTTTCAAGAGATTAGGAACGATCGCTTATGGGGTAAATGTATCCATAACAAGAATAATCATCCATAAATATGTTGAATGAATCAAAACCCATCTATAGATATCACGAGGAATAGTCCACAAATATCAGTGTGAATTATTTTAGTGGGCTTGTGCTCCTAGTGACTCCTTTCTTAATTGATTTAGCAAATTTTCCTTTAACGCAGTCTATGCAATGATTAGCGTCACAAAAATCTAAGGGGAGTAATAATTCTTCTTTGATGAGACGTTCTATTCTCCCCTAGAAATGTGGCATAAGCGATATTGCCAAAATTTCAATGAAGTCTCAGTTTTACCATTGCAAACATTTACTACATTCATCACAATATCATCCAAAGATAGCAAGTAGAGTTTGTCTCGCACGAACGCAAGACTAATAACTTTATTAAGATGCTTAATGTAACAAGTTCTCTTTGGAAAAATATAGTCATATCTCGATTCTTCTAGGGCTCTAACTGAAATAAGATTTCTTTTAACGGAAGTAGCAACTAAAAATTATTAAGCATTAATTTATAGCTGTGGGGAGTTTGATCGCGAAGGCTCCAACAACCTTCACTCCAATCTTCGCTCCATGAGCCACTCTTAGGGTTCGCTCCCCCTTTCTTAGCGTCTGAACGCCATTAAATCGCTGTAATAAATTAGTAATGTGCATAGTGACACTTGAGTCAACCCATCCAGAACTACGGAAAAACTCAATAAACAGGGTTTCATTAACATTAAATATTTTATTAATCTTATTTATAACTTTTCTAGCCAACCAGTCCTTGAATGAGGACAGTCCGTATGCCAATGACACAAAAGGTGCAGTGAGAATTCTTAAATTTCGGCATAGCTGAAGCTTGAGGGCTTGGTTGAGCATATTCCCTCCTTATTTCAGAGGGTGGTGTGACTTGCCCCTTTTCTTTGATCAAATATATATATATATAGCAAAACTAATATGTGCTTCCCCTTATAATAAGTTATTCTATACCCCCATCCCCTCATAAGGCCCAAACCTTTTCCCACCCCCTTTCAAAGGCCCAAACCCTCTCTTCTAACCTGGTCAAAGCCCTCTCCCGCCGGTCAAACTCGTCCTTTGACCTTACTCGATATCCCATCTTTGTGAACTCCCGTCTATCTGAAAAGTGCAGTAACACACAAGCAAAAATACACTAACATGCCTTATAAAATACAGTAACAACGTCAAAATATAGTTATAACAGATCTAATTTTTTAAATCATATTTTTTTAACCAATGTGGTGAAAACAGTTTTGAAAATAATATAAAACATATGAGATATTGTTATCTAAAGATTGGGAATACAATATTTTAGCTCTCTCATATGCATTAGTTGTACTGTAGCAACAATATACAGTCATGATATTATTGTACGTTCTATCGTGATGTTACTGTATTTCTATCACGACGTTACTACAATTGTGCAACACATATGTTACTGCACGTATATCGCGATGTTACTGCACTTCTATCACGATGTTATTACAATTGTGTAGTAACAATACACATATTTTATAGCAACATAGCGTTATTACTACATAGGTGGCACATCGTTACTGCACTTATAGATATTTCTTAAGATTTCGAACTTTAAACAACTTTGTCTCTCACCTTATATATTATTTTTTAGAACTTTTGTACCATGTTGTTTGAAAAAAATGTTTTAAAAAAGTAGATCCCTAATGGGTATGTTTCGACGTTGTTACTGTAAATTAGTTATTGTGTTACTATATTTTTGTCGTTGTGTTACTGCATAATTCTTGTGAAGCGAGAAGTGAGCTTAAATAGACATGAGAAAAAACCCATAAAGGGATTGACCCACGGGGTTAACCCTTTGACCAACCTTTAAATAAGGTGAGGTGGTTTTTTGGGCCATGGGAGAAGGGTGGGAGGTGGAATGGGTCTTCTAAGGCCTTGGAAGGGATAGGGTGTCGAGCTTATACTAAGGAGGGTGCACGTATTATTCTTGCATAATATATATATATATATATATATCTTCTCCAAATCTAGTCACCATTGGGTAGAAAATATTTATAAAATATTAAAATAAATCCTTAATTACATCACCGTGGGGAGAACTAGTCAAAGAAAAATTAATCATATTTAAATTAACGTGAAACCATAAATAACGTTTGTCAATAAATAATTTCACATTATGAATTCTTTCTAGCAAACTTCCCACTGTTTCCATTTGAATAGAAATAATTTTCTCAATGATCAAATGTAATTTTTAGTAATTTTAGATGGCCCACAAAGAATATAAACTAGTGAATTCTTTCTAGCAAACTTCTCGTTGGTTCCATTGAACTAGAATTAATTTTTTTTGAATGATAAACATATATTTTTATTATTTTTTCAGTAAATTTAAATGGCCCAAAAAAGATAGAAACTGATTTATTAAAATAAAAGCGATTTAAACCATTTATTTTTAATTTAAATAAAAGTTGTCCCATCTTATTACCGAGCCGTTCCGCTAATGGGCCGGCCTGTTTAAACGACGCGAGCAAGCCGTCGGGCAAAAAAATAAGGAAATTTCTTTAAAAAAAACTGAAAACAATATATTCTAATTTAAATAACTTTGAGCCCATGTTATTACCGAGCCGGCCCGGCCCGTTAACGTCGGCGGCCCGTTAAGCGGCCTGCGCGCGTAGTGGGCGCCGGCCCAGCCAGCCGAGACGGCCGAACTAGCCGAGGCGGACCAGGAGATTTGAACTGATTCATCTTGGCCGTCCGATCCGATCGGACGACTGGGATTGGTGCGGCATGAATCAAATCACCACGGCTACCAAAACACTATCCTTAGCCCCATTTGACGGTTTCCCCCTTCTCTCTCCTCTCTTGATTCCTCTCCGGCGGCGGGCGGCGAGCACCCGGCGGCCGGGATGTCAGCGGCGCGGCGGTCCGGCGAGGAGTGTGCGCGGCACTCAACTCGCCGGCTTGGGGGGCGTGCGCGCCCAGTGGCGGCGCCCAAGCCGGCGGCTTCCTTCCCGTCGGCGCGCGCGGCGGAGCCGGCGCGGCCGAGGAGAGCAGAGGCGGTCGCGTGCTCGCGCACGTGCAAGGGCACAGTCCGGACGGCGCAGCCGCGGCGGCAGCCGCGCGCGCACGGGCAAAACCCTCACGGCGCAGTGGCGGCGACGGCAGCCGATTCCCGGCGCGCTAACCGCAGCGGCGGCGGCGACGGCGAGCAGTGGCCGAAGCCCACGCGACGGCGACGACGACTGCTACTACCAATCCGGTAAATTCTTGAATCCGGAAAAAAAAATTCCGGCCAGAGTGAATAGTTTTTGTTGATTGAAATTTGGGGATTTTTTATCTAGCGTTTTATTGATTGATTGAATGTTGTAAATTCCATCTATTAGACAGAATTCGAACAATAAAACACGCTACTGCACTACACAGTAAGGATGAACCCTAATTCAGTCTAACAGAAGAACATGCATAAAAATTGTTTATTGAATTCGCAGCAATCAGATACTAAACCTTAGATTAATTAATGGGACCATATATGATTAGGATCATCTGATACCATAATGTTGGATAATTTATTACATCTCTAAAAAAGATTACGAATTTAAACCTAATCTATGCATGATCACCAGTTAATTTTTGATGTGGAAATTAAATATTGGACCTGAAGACGAAGCCATTTGTCTGTCTTCTCTTCTTTCCTTGATTTATTCCTTCTCTTCTTTGTCGCTGGCGAGATCAGACCGTCGGTGATCTGTTCTGAATTCCTGACCTTCGGGTCTTAGCAACACCGCCCTAGAATCGCCACACGAAACACTTCCAATGCTTTCTCTGATCGGGAGAGATTAGCTACGAATTTAATCGTGTTAAAAACAACACGAGCGTCCCCATAGGTTCATCTTTGTATGTAGCGCACTAGTGGGCCTCGGGGGCTTTTCCTTATCTAATTCTGGCATGTTATCCACCAATCATGGTAAACAGCCATTAGGGTTACGAATTTAGATTACGGATAGATATTAGGTGGTTATATCTCTCCTAAAAATCAGCTAAACCGATAAATCCAACCAACAGGAGATGGTAGCTGAACCAATGATTAGAATAGCAGCCAATGGAGGGTCAACTAGACCACTGGCGAAGTGCAACAGTGGCACCTTGAAGAAGATATGGTAGCGGTACTCAAAGTAGACAAAAAAGTGATGGCTGATGATAAGTGTGGACGATTGGGATATCAATTGAAATGGCAAATTGGCAATGAAGGTGATGAGAGCGACGACGCTATGGCCTGCCGAGACAACACAATGGCAGCTTCTAGTCGATGCATCAGCTTATGTGCCCTCATCTTTTAGCTCTGGGTTATACTTATTATCCAAAATTTGAATTTTACGACCTTAAATTCAGAGTTGATTTTGAGGTTTTTTCATCGAAATTTATTTTTCAGCTTTAACTTTTAGATCGCTATAAACACGTATATAAAAGTTTTTATCCAAAAAATATTTTCCGTTTGTAGATATGCCATTTGGCTTTATCTTTTTACAACCTTAAAGATGACCCCAGCACACTACAGTCTGAGGGAACAATACAGTGTGGCAGCTAAATATTGAGACATTGTACACTTGCTTGTAGACGGATACTCGATCGGTTGATCAGTCCGAACGCGCATGTACAACACAATTATGAAGAAGCCACTTGGACTGTAAACAAATCAATTATATTCTAATATGCATGTAACTACCATAATTCTTTAACAAAATAGAATATTATAACTTTAATATTTATAGTGATAATGAATCCTTTTCCTGTGTCTTTGTACTCTTACTCACCTTTTCAGCCATAAATTGGCAGACAATTAATGACATAGCAAACCGATTTGAGGAGATATTCAGAGATCGAGCTGCTCTCCAGCTCAGATCTGAAGATGCCGAGAAACTAGCAGACAGGAGTGACCGGTTGAATTCAAAGCCAACTACCCACCTTCTAGATGAATCCCTTGTTTTTGGTAGGATTGATGAGAAGGAGAATATTGTAGAATCAATGTTATCCCAAAGCATGAATCCTGGAATTGTTGTTTTGCCAATTGTCGGAATGGGTGGTATTGGAAAGACCACGGTAGCACAGATGGTGTATAATGATGGCCGTGTTAGAAAGCATTTTGATCATAGTGGTTGGATTCATGTCTCCCCAACATTTGATGTCCTTAGGCTGATGACCGCAATAACAGAGTCATTGACCAAGAGAAACTGTGGCTTCACACAGCTAAGCCTAATTCATGAGGTCCTTCTCAAAGAATTAGTTGGGAAGAAATTGTTTTTTGTGCTTGACGATGTATGGAACGAATGTGAAAGTTCCTGGCATGATTTAATTTATCCACTCAGGTATGCTCAAACAGTCACAATTTTGGTAACAACTAGGAGTAAGGAGGTGGCACATCTTGTTGAAACAATGAAGCCGTTTAACCTTGGTGCCATTCCTAATGATGATTCCTGGCAATTGTTTCAGTATTATGCTTTTGGGATGCAATGTGTTAATGAAAAATCAAGTTTAGCTCAGATTGGCAGGAAAATTCTGCAGAAGTGCGGTGGTTTACCACTAGCAGTGAAGTCAGTAGGCTGCCTTTTACGCTCTAAAAGAGATGAATATACCTGGATGGAAATATTGGAGAGCGAGCTTTGGGAATTAGATGACAAGGATAATATCTTCCCAGCTCTTAGATTGAGTTATTACCGGTTGCCAACACGGCTAAAACCTTGTTTCCTACTCTGTTCATTGTATCCTACATATTTGGGCTTTACAAAAGATGAAATCATTGACCTGTGGATAGCTCAAGGTTATGTTGACTCCAAAAGTGGTAAAACACGCCAGGAGGTTGGCAACGAGTATTTTAATGAGCTGTATGAAAGATCATTGATTGAAACTTCATCAGGGCAATTGCTGTGCGAAGCACATTATTTTGATGAGTTACTAGGAAGATCAGTGATTGAGAGTTTATATGAGAATATTGAGAGACCTCGCAATATTGGGCTAAAGAGTTACAGATCGCCCCTGCAATTTGTACCTTGGATGGATCCCACCAAATCATTTATCTCTGAGCACGTTGGTAATTTTCATCTAAGAAAGTACATTGATATGAAGCAATCGCTGATTGAAACTTATCTGGAGCAGTCATCAGAGTCAATCCAGCGTTTTAAGTTGCATGATGCTATTTTTGATCTTGCAAAGTCATTTACTAGCAGAGAACGCTGTACGGCAGTATTTCACACACTATGTAATTTGCCAAATGAACTTCACCAACTTCATGCATCACAAGCTAGTAGAACACTTTCCTTTCATGAACCAAGGTCTCTGCAGACATTGGTATTAAACTGTTGTTTCTCTGCTAGCTTCAATGAATTATCCAGTTTTGTATATCTCAGGGCGTTGGTACTGAATTCAAACCAGGATGTTACCAATATGATAGGTTCAATTGGCAATTTGAAGCACCTGCGTTATCTCTCTCTAAATTGCTATCTGCAAGAACTGCCTGAATCCGTGTCTCGTCTTTACAGCCTGGAGACATTGGTGATTTCCAATTTAAGAACATTGAGGGCAACAAACTTTCACAATCTTGTCAGCCTTAGAAGTCTTCATGTATATTTCGAGTTTTTGGATGGATCTTTGGATCAAATTTGCAAGCTTGATATGTTGGACACAGTATGTCTGAAGCGATGCAGTAATATCACATACTTACCCTTACATGTAGGAAGCCTCATCAAGTTACAGCGTCTTCAACTCATTGAAATACCAAACATCAGGATTTTGGATAATGCATCTTTTAAGTACAGAAGAATTAACAGTATAACAAGGCACCCAGAAGCAACATTTCCATCCTTAGAGGAGTTAGAACTCATAAAATTGTGCAAACTAGAGGATTGGTATGGAATACAGCATTCAGATTGCCCGAAATTGCAGAGACTTACAATCAGAAACTGCGTTAAACTCAGAACAGTTCCTTGTTTTGTTTCCCTTAGAAAGCTGGTAATAAGCAATTGTGCCCTCACAATTCTGCCATTTTCAGTAGGTAATATACCGTCAAAGCTCCAAACTATTGATATCAGAGATTGTACGTACCTGAGTACTTTGGTGGGACTACAAAACCTTTCTTATCTCATCAGCTTGTATATTGCCCGTTGTCCTCGGCTC
The DNA here is from genome assembly GCF_000231095.2 of Oryza brachyantha. NCBI lineage: Eukaryota > Viridiplantae > Streptophyta > Magnoliopsida > Poales > Poaceae > Oryza > Oryza brachyantha. The sequence continues at coordinate 13,880,226 of NC_023163.2, read as the reverse complement.
CTCATTCCCCCTTCAGAAAATATGCTGTGTAAGCCTCACAATGCATTTATTGCTGACTGCCCTAAACTGAAGCAGTGGTGCGAGAAACATGAGTTCAACTATTTTCAGGTATGTACAGTTGTCTATAATAGTACAATCATTTTGGTAACAACGCCTTGTATTTCCTCATTTCCCACACGAGTACATGTTTCAGTAAATACAGGCCCTTCTAGTTTCGAGGGTGCAAAGTGCATGTTCTACTTTAAGTAAAGTGCAAAATAGACTAGTATTTTCCATGTATACCAATGCATTGGGTGAGGAATTACGTGTGCTTCCTTATCTAATTAATTTATTGATGTATTTCTGCTACCAAATATGAGCTGCAAGTGGAATGATGGTTCCATTGTAAATTAATATATCTACTCTCCATCTGCTTGAGACCCTTATTATTTGCATAACAGTTAAGACATGTGCAAATCAGTTTACTTCATAGTGAATACCATAATTCGGTAATATGAATAATATTTGTAATAACTAACCAGCATGAAACTTACCTGATTCCTTGACTAGCAGCCAATTTGGTATTGCAACTGTAGCGATACATCAACCTATACGGTTTTTTATGCAATGGAATCCATGTGGTTCTGAGTTCTGATACTATTATTTTTTTTGAATTTTAGTTCTGATACTATTATTAACCAGACCATTAAATTGTTGTCAAAATTGAGGATACATTTGGGGTCAATTTTGACAGATAGTTGTCTCTTCTTTAATAGGTAACTAGGAAGATGCAGATTTCGGATGTACGGTTGATCACAGACTATGGCGTTGAGAATTTCAGTACCGTTGAACATCTGACGATCCAGCAGTGCTCAGAGATGGACCCAACAATGCTTTCCTCGACCGAGAAATGGCTACCATCTAATTTGCGGTTCTTGCACTTAAGTTGTTCCACATTCTCTGGTGTCCTTCAGTTCCACATGGGTCTTCAAACCCTTTCAAGACTAGAGATCTGGAGCTGTACTAAGCTTCAATCACTGGTTGGCTTGCACAAACTCGATGACCTTCGACGATTGGTTTTGGTTGACTGTCCTTTGCTCGAGCTACCAACAGAAACAGAATTTCCAAAACGGTTGTCATCTCTAGTAATTCGTGGGTGCCATCAGCTTCTCTCTCTCCACTTAGGCATGAATGACCCGACGATTCTGAGGGAGCTTGAGATATCTGACTGCCGAGGATTAATGTACATTGGATGGTTAGGCTATTACACAGACATTGAAAGCTTGAAACTTTTTCATTGCCCTCTACTTCAACTGCAGGACTTTGTGCGAGTTGTTCCTGAAACAGCCCTAATCTGTTGTTGTCCCAGGCTAAAGAAGTGGTGCGAGTGGAATGGCATAGAGTACAAGGTAACTAATGTTCTGATATTCTATTCATTCTCTGATGTTAATTCCCCTCTGATATTTTGATTCCTGATTAGGACATCCAGGAAAATCCAGAGGATTCAGTTGGGAAGCTGTGATACTTTTGTAATTCACTGTATTTCGTTATGACCAAACTTCTCCAGGAATGTTGGATGGGTGGGTATCCATTCTGATAGAGCGAATCTTGTGTTGGTACAGATATTGATCTACGAGGGCTCAAGGCAATGTATTGTAACCTGTAAGAGGGTTGTCTGAAAACATATTACAGGGTTTGCGTCAAGTTCAACTCAAATTTTAACCATAACTTAGTTGGAATGGAAGCTGCATAATTTATCATAATAATGCAAATATGGTGAAATGGAGTAACGGTTTTAAAATTTAATTGCATTTTCATAAGACTGTGCAGACTATAGTTTTAGTCTTGCAAAGTGACTTTCTGATAGTTAAAATTATATTAATACGTGCAACATGGTGTTCACATATTTAAACAAGAGTGAGTATACTGTGTATTTAAGAATGATGCCTCTTTCACAGTTTTCGGAAAGTTTAGCTTATGGCTTCTATAAGATTAGGCAGCTGCTCGTTTGTTAGGGTCCTGAAATGGGCTTGCTTAGTTACGTGCACATGGGCCAATTCAACTACTTCCTCCCTCCCTATTTTAATAGATAACATCATTAATGTTTTACCATTCATTTTATTAAAAGTGTGTACAAATATGTAAATATTTAAGTTATAATTAATGTACCTTTGATAATAATTATAATAACAATAAAATAAATGATAATTAAATAAGTTTTTAATAAGACGAATGTTCAACTTATACCAAAAAAATAAACAACGTCCTCCATATACGGAGTAGTAATAAGATAAGAAAAAGAAAGAAAAGCAACTGGTGAGAATGACGAGTGGTGGTGGTCTCCTGGTTCTGCGCGCCGTAAAACGTATATTCGGCTACCAAAATTAATATCTTAAAACTTAATTTTGATTTTTTGATTTTTTTAATCATTATTTTTAGGACCATTTCTTGATTTGTGCGTGTCATCTTTGCACAGTGGCTATGGTAATCTTTGTATCGTTCTAATTTTATCGGATGTCTCCGAGGAGACTCATTATTTTTTTAGCATTGACATTTAAGTCACTAAGAGAAGGAAGTAAAATTTTGAGTTACAAATTATCTTTATTTTTCTAATACATTGTGTGGCATATTTTTCACATTTACCAATGGAGCCCTTGGTAATTTTCCCTACCGCCCGCCCCACCTTCATAGTTTATATGTACAACTTTCTCGAGTTTGTATCCTCCTCCAAATTTCACCGCCAAAACATTTGAGAGTTGTATTGGATGCTATTGCAATATCCTTATATGGGAGGTCTCTTAACACCTATAACAAGTAGGGTATGCTCATCTCAGCATTTTGCAAAGGTTATTCAATTTTCTTGTATCAGCATTTCAGTACACCGTGCATATCAGACTGTTTTGAAGCATGCATTGTCTCTTTTTTGTTCCGTTCAACCACTCCCTTAGTCCCTTAAGCGTGGCACTTGAAGATTTTCCTCTTGAAGAAATAGATACATGGTGGCCACTCTAAATGATCTTATAACTAAGCAATCGGAGTAAAGGTTCCGTTTGATTTTCATGTTCCCAACTCCAAGCTACTCTCCCTTGTTCCTCCTACTTTCCAAAGGTTCCTATATTTTGTACCCCCATTCATTCACCGATTCTTTAGCACGAAATGCAGTACAGAGCAATCTTCTGATAATTTATTTCTCAGATCAATATGCACGATTAATTACTACTATATCAATACGCATGGCATTCATTCACCGATTGTTTAGCACGAGATGTTTAGAATCGATTGGAAATGCCGCTGAGATTAATGGTTGGACGGCGGGATAGGCGGTCGCCTGAAGGCCGGCAGTGTGTGGATGAACTCCCCTTCCTCTTCGCTGCTCAACCGCCTCCCCCCTTCTCCTGATCCCCACATGCAACCGGATGAATCTTCAGTTATCTTTGCAGAAACAGACTGTGAGTATGCATGGAGAGATCGATTCATTACCAGGTGCAGCAGGATGGATGGAGGATGGCTGCGTGCCAGTGGGGGGCCCTCCCTTCATTCCCGTCATCCAGCCCAGGCTCAGGCCTCTCCTGAGCGGCACGGCGTGGCCCTCTGCAGCCACCAGCGCGAGCAGAAGCAGAGCTGCCATTGTTGCTCTCGACGCCATGTTCCTTCGATCTCTGCACCTTCTTCGATCCTTGGTGGATACAAGTGAAGTGAAGTAATAGAGCTAGCTTTCACCAACTCACCATATAAATAGTCGTGGATTAATTGCAAGGACAGAAACTGTACAGTACGATGGTGTGTGTGTGTGCGCGCTCTCTGGTGTTCATGCACGCGACTAGCTAGCTTGCTACGTAGGAGATGAAACGGGTTCGGCTGAGTTAGGCGATAATCGTTGCAGAAGGGGTGTGTGTGCAATGCAGGAATCGATATCTTGTAGCGTTGTTGGTACGTACCCTACTGCTTAGCGATCACATGCGAAGATGGGTTTATCTGCTGCTGCTCCCTCTTTTTTTTTTCACATGACGCTGTTGACCTTTGTGACCATTTGTTTTATTAAAAAAATTATATAATTATTAATTATTTTTTATAATATGATTTATTACTATAGAAACTTTAAGTATGATTATAATTTTCTATATTTGGATAAATTTTTTGAATAAGACAAACGGTCAAACGTATATTCAAAAGTCAACAAAGTCATATAAAAGAATAAATAGAGTATTATCTCCGTTTCATAAAATAATATTTTCTTGCAGCGGCTAGATTTACATGGATATATATGTATATAATATCTTAATGAATGGATTGATCTAGCCATAGTAAAAAAGATATACGGTATGAAATGGAGGGAGCAGCAGTTTCTTATATACACATGACAAAAATCAGTGCTCCATTATTTCGAAAAAGCAAAAAAAAAAACTCTTAAAAAATACATCCACCTAGGGATGAATGCTCGCTTGTTGCGCGAAAAACTGCAATGGTACGTACCTTATGTCTTTTTCGCCTATATAAGAACTCAGCCATGAGCCGTCAACTTATTGCATCAAGTTATATATACTAAGATATAATTTTGCATTGGCCCTCACTCCTAACATATGTGAGTGCGAGGCGAATGTGAATCGATTTTTTTCCTTGTCCTCGTCATTCTGACATTATTGATCTCAAATTATACTCCACATTTTTCAGTTGACACGGTTGATTGTTAGGTCTATGTTTAAATATTTGTATTATTCAAAAATTTAATTTATTTCTATAGGCACTTCAGGTGTGACTTGCAATTTTACAATATTGTCACTTCAAGTGTGATCTATAATTTTACAAGATTGAACAAAAAATTTAAATAATACGAATGTCAAACGTAAAATCCAAAAGTCAACATAGAATAAACTGGAGGGAGTATTTGTCCAACCGATTGTCTTTTTCTGTTCAACGACCAAGGCAAGAGATGTGTAAATCATCTCCACTATGTAAAAGAACTTCTAATACGCAAAAAAAAAAAAAAATACTGCTAAGTTCACTATCCAGCGTGACCTGCTATACGTGCAAGTCCTTTTTTGGGCTTTAGATCGGGTTCACTGTACTTTCTTTATAAATAATTAAAGACGTGCACGCCCTATCCATATGAACAGCAACTAAGGCTTGACCAGCGGACATATCTCAAGTCACTACGAGTACCTACCGACAGCAGGTAACTTGTGTTTGATGAGAAGATGTCTCATTATCGGTATATATATCATTTAACACTAATAAAAGACATAAATATTTGAGAGCATGTGTTATATATGTTTTGGATTTAAATCTAATTTGACATGCATGTTTCATCAATTGAGCATAACGAGCGACGTCATTCATGTTGCGCTACCCTCAACCAGTGAGTTTGCATTGACCATCGTCCCTGATATAGTACTTAGAAATAAAAGGCAGAGGGGTGTCGAAGGGCATTTGCAAATAAAAAATAGTTTACGAATAAAACTTCCATATACGTATTCTTAGCGATCAAAAAAGTCAATGCTAAAAAATAAATTTTAGTGAAAAAACCTCAAAATCAACGTCAAATTAAATGTTGAAAATCAAAATTTTTGCTTCTAAACATAAGCAAAAGCGAAAATACAAGGGTGAGTAGAATTTTTTAAGTTCAACTTTTCTTACCGGTTCCGTTTCCTCATCAAATCAATTCATATAATCACAAAATCGAGATTTGTGGACATCCTTGACCCTCCTGTTGGTTCCAGCCAAAAAATTTAAAGTGTATTACGTCTTGGAAATTATTTAACTTGTTGACGAAAATAAAAACTTCAACTAAAAATGGTGCCTCCAATAATATACTATCATCTCGAAGAATATATTATCTCACCATCATCTGCAAGGGAGAAAAAAAAACTCAAAACCAGCTTTGCCGAGAGCCCGAGAGAAAGGTGGTTGCCAGTCTTAAAATAAAATCACGCAGTGTGGATCATTAGTAAAAAACTTATTTTTCCAACCACAGGAACCTGCCCAAACAACTGAAAAATAAAATCCATGTCTTTAGATTATCCGACCGTCATAAAACTGGACCACATTAATTCATGGTGATACCGTTAATTATACAAGAATAATTTCCTTTTTTGTGATTTGCTATCTCGGTCATGTGCGTGGTTTTTTTTCCCAATCTATGGGTCGATTGATTCCGTGACCGTTAGATCTGCTTGGATATTCGTGCACGCGTTGGGCCTGGTGAGAAGCAGAATCGATAATGTGCCTTTTCCCTTCTGTGAAATTACACGATTTCCTCACACAAAGTTGCCTCACCTGTTTGGGTGTTTCCTTCAGGTATATCTTCTCATATGATCTGCAAAAGTCGTAAGCTCTTAAATAAACATTTAACTTATGATAATCTTAAGTAATAAAATCTAGAAAATGAATTAGATGCTAGAAAACTGAAATGTCCAACTTTATAGAGTCCGAAAAACTATCTATATCTGCTTGCTAGAATTATAAGCTTTCCTAAATAGGCCCTAGGCTAGATATCCAGCACTCATATCCTCCTTTGCTGACCTGAGCTCTTTGAGTGAATAGTTAGCCTCATGGGTAAACGCATATGACATATTTGTTGACAAAAAAATAAAATAGGAATGAAACTTTTATCAACGTATTTTTAGTGATCTAAAAGCTAGGGCTGAAAAAAAACTTTGGTAAAAACCCTAAAAATCTACTCTAAAAATTAAGATTGAAAATTCAAACTTTATTTTATAAGCATAAACATAAGGCAAAAGACATGGTGTCAGGCAGACGGGCAACCACAGCAGTTTGATAAACAGATTTGCGCATGTCAATCTTACTGGTTTTCATTTGAATAAAATTTCACATGAGTAATAAAATGGACTCCCTCTGGATCGATAAACTTTATAGATTTGGACAAGCACACCGTCTTTATCAACAACTATACAAATTTATTGAAGTATATTTTCCTTGCTTAAGTTGATTGGTGTTACAGTTTATTAATTACTAGGGACTATATGTTTAGCATACGGTAATATCACCTACATGAGATTGTTTCTTAGCTGATTTATGTCTCCTATTGTCCTTGTTTCAAGATGGAGATTATTAAATATATTCCAAATTTCAGTGCACTATATTCAAAGTAGTTTGCTAGCAGGATGTAGTTTTTCCTAATGTTTGTAAATCGTATGGAATGTATGGGATTCTCCAACAATATTTCCTATTGTTTGTAGCCAATTGCTCAATCCGATTGTTGGTTGATGCACGTAAGAAATTAAAAAATGTGTCTATTTGAATCTATTTTCGTAGCATGGGTGGACCAAGCCTATCATGCCTCTCTCTAGCTTGGTCGATCAGCCCGGAAGATACTACTCTTCGTCAGAATGACACTTCGAAAAGAGTCAACGTTTGCATATCTATGTCATCTGAACCAATAGAAAGGAAGATTTTCATCATCCATCTCTAAGACAACACCATCGTCAAAGTATTGCTTCAATAAAAAAAACACACTATCGCCAAAGAAATGACAAACAAAGTTGGACAATATGTTGGCGGAACAAGTCAAGGTCTTACAAATTTTTGTTCGGTGTACACACTACCGTTGCATATGCACCGTAATGCAAGTACTTCGACACTGTGACAGCTGGCCCTGCATTGGAGGTCATTTGCTGCGTGGAGAGAGTTAACAAACATGACCTATATCAAAGTTGTATATCCAGCGAGATCTATATCTTTATAAATAACATTTTTATTTACATGTCCTGACAGGAATAACAAGTGAAGATATTTTTATATTCAAAACAAATTTGAGTATCTCAAATGACCATTGATAGTGTCTTATAGATGATATGTTACATATGATTCTCTTCATGCAACAGTCATAAAGTAACTCCTATGTAACGGTTTTTCACTGGCACTCATCGTAGATGCATCTATAATGGATTGGTAGTGCACAAAATATTGTAGTAACAGTAACTCAAAACACTGTTTATTACTGTAGCAATAATTGTAGCGATAAATCTCGTTCCTCCATTTTAATCCAATGGTTAAGGGGTATATCAAATGTCCAGCACTGTAGCCCCTGCAGTAGCACCATGCTACTGCAGGGGATCCCGTTCTCTAAAGATGACCTAATATCTTGATGGATACTTTTCAATCCATAATAGATGAGTCATTTCAAATTGGTATTGTTGACTCGCAGATATAAAGTAGTGCATCAATCAGCCTAATAATGTTTTTCTCCATCATTGTACATGTACATAAGTGCCCCTTGTCTTATTAAATGATCGAGGTTCGTATCATCATTTGCAGAAGTGTTAATTACCCTTGCCTGATAAATTACTAATAATTAATGAATACACAACATTTGACTTGGATGCCCCTTGATATGATACGTGTGCCCTATGGCAGCACCCAGTGTTCAGGGCGGCGATGGGCGATTAGGCCGGAAGAAAGCTGGCCCTGTTATGACAGCTTTGGATTGTACTACCATACTGGTGTAGTGGCCTTCGTGATTCTCTGCTACGAACAAACAAGTTAAATTAACAGATTATTTACGGTCTCAAGAAGATAGATGTACTGGAGATGACCTGCAAGAGTTAACGAATGGCCTGTACACATTTGGGTTATTCACTGTCAATATTTAATTATCGCGAGACATTCCATATTTCCACTTTCAATATTTAATCAATTAATTGACAAGAATGGGAGTGCATTTAAAAAAAGGTCAGCACATGACATGGCCAATGACAACGTAAGGCAAATTACATGTTATTTTATTTTTAAATATTTTAATAAATAATTTTATTACTAGATCTCTCACGCAAACATCGGCTCAATTTTTTTGCAATGCCGCCCCTCCTGACGTGGCAAAAAAAAAAACAGTTTTGACGTAGTAGGGCTGGTACACTACCAATAACGTGCCATGACTTTCTGACATAGGTGGAGCTAGATGGTGGTCCTAGGAACACCTAAAAAATCCTAACTTATGTGTGTATATATAGTTAATATAAGAGAAAAATATAATTTATTAACATGTGCAAATTGTACTTTTGATTAATTTGATATTTCTATTATATACTTTATGATATATTTATGACCACTAAAAATTATGTAAGTTGGATCACTCAAAATAAAAATTTTAGCAGTATTGTTTTCTCACACCAAGCGTAGTGTCGTTGTCAAAAAGTTTAGATTGCGAAAATATTTACCTAGGAGTTTAATTTAGTAATAAAATAATTCATTAATAAGGTTTAAAAATTCGTAAAATATTGTTAAATTGTGTTACCGAGTATAGCATGTCGAGAAGTAGTAGCCGATGGCTGCATTCCGGAGGGTGTTGCTGCCTTCACGCCGTTCATCCAGCCGATACCATGGCCGCGATTGTGTGAGATCGGATTAGGCTATAGAGGGGGATGAATATAGCTAAAGTGTAACTATCCCCGTAAAAAAAATTCCAATTCGATCGCAAAACTCCCAAAAAGATATCTCCGTGAAAAAATAGGAGGACAGGAATGGAGATATCAAAAATAACAGAGCAGGAAATATCGACAGGAATTTAAATGCGGAAAGCGTAAAATTGAAATGTGGTAAATAAAATTTCATTTCGCAAGTAAACTTCAAATTTCATTTTTAAAGTTTTCAAAGCTTGGTTCACAAGCTTAACAAAAACAATTCAGGAGAGTTATTGTCACATCTAGCCAACACAAGCTAGAGTAACAAACCACTCTCGAAAATATTTTTCATTCCATCACCAAGTTGCCTCACTCAAGCAACCATTCCTCCCCTATTTATAGGGCTGATCCTCCATTGGAAAAAGACCAAAATACCCCCAAAACTTGGCGGCTACTATAAGTCCTCACAGCCGTTGGATGCAAAATCGGCGCTCCAGAATAAGCCACGTAGCCTCTTTTCTGATCTGCCACAAAGGATCCGGATGCCACAGAAAATCCAGTCTCCAACGGAGCACGGGATGGCCAGCTCGCCGCGTGCCCCCAACCAGAAGTCGCCGCGTGGATGTACGGGCGAGAGTGTCACACGTGCAGTCGCGTCGCACCGAAGGCCGCCTCGCTCTCTTGGCTGGCCCACACGCCAGTGAGCCACCCACACCATGCGCCTCCGCTTACGAACGCATCCTACCGCACCAGCGTCCCCACGTGTCGACCGGTTGGCCCGCTTGACAGCAAGGTTGCGCCTGCTTGCATGCGGCTAGGCCCGCTCGTCAGCGACCGAACTTCGCCGATGCGAACACCAGCGACCGAGTTGCCCTGACCACGCGTCGGCCTCCAGTTTGTCGTCACCAGCTCTCCGCAGCATGCACTGCATGCATGAACACAGCAGGTACGCTAGCTAGCTAGCTTGCTTGACCATGCATGTGACATACTGTATGCATGCAGCTATGCACGTACTCCTCTTTCTTTGATTTTTCTTCACGAATATCCGGTGCTTTCGCACGATGTTCGTTTTTGTGTACGCGTATGTGCCTCACCTTGTCACCCAACGCCCTCGACTGTTCTAGACCACAACTCCCCCTGAGTTTGATCCCGGTCTGTCGTTGACCAAGGTTGACCCTAAGCACCTGTACACAAATAATCCGAACCATCATTTTGCGGGCACAGATTTCGTGACCTAACGCTCGTTAGTCAATACACACGCTTCACCCATACTTACCAATTTTCTATCACAATTAATACAAACCACTCTTGGTTTCACAATCTTCCCCAACACTAAAGAAGAATTTTAATGATTTGAAAATTTAAAAGCAAAAGTTTTGCCAAAAGTCAAACTTGGTCAAAGAGATCAAAACTCAAAAACCAAGTGACAGAAAATAGGCTCAAGATAAGAAATGACTCTCCAAATGCCTAACACAAACTCCCCCTCTCAACAAGAATAAAACATTTTTTTAATTTTCAAAGAAAGCATAAATCTCTCCCTCTTTGAAAATGATGCCAGCAAGACAAAAGGAGCATATGCAAAATGATGAAAAATGCACAATATAAATTGTGTGAGCTTTGAAAGTTATCTAAAAACATCAAAATGAGGTGCATGGTCCACACAAGAGCAAGAAAGTGCCAATATCTAGCTATGTATACGCAAAAGAAGTATGAATCATGGCATATAGAAGCAAGAATGTATCACAAGCAACAGTAAAAGCTTTCAACTGAATTTAACAGCTTAGTGTGCAATGCAAATTCTAAAGGAGACTTAAGAAGAAACAATCGACCTCATAAGAATGCAATGAAGACTCCAACTCCACAAAAGGCCCATGCTTGACGTGCTAGGTCAAAGTCCATGAAGAATCAGCCATGTTTTTTAAGAAGAGCACATGTCATCATCATTTTCTTTCGCCATTCATCATCTTTTTTTTATGCCTTATCACACTTTTTTTAATAGCACAATCGCGATGGTACTTCTGATTTGGTCAATCAGAACATCCAGCTGGAGTTCCCATTACAGGCAGTCTCCGTGCTATCTTCGGAACTACTCGCACGTAAACGCACACAGTAGTCCGGACAAGAGCAAAAGATAACATAGATAACATGAAAGATTCAAAACATGGACCATAGCAAAGCTTTTCGACAGCATGTACAGCTATTGCAAAGAAGGAGTAAAGCATGGCATAAGTATGAGAAAGAAGCTTCAATTTAAGCAAACTCTTAGAACAAGCACTTGCACAAGATTTATGTTTAAGTGAAAATTCAAGTTAGGCAAGTTTCAACGCACTTGATTAAACATGGGAAGTTCATACAAGCTACTAGAGCACATCAAAGTTAGACAAGAGATCAAACTGGCACATATGTAAACCATGCACAACAAAGTGATGTGAAAGAGATAACATGCGAAGCTCACATGCAGGAAGACATGATAGAATGCAAAACAGATATTTGTAAACATGATGCACTATGTACAAATGTAGAGCAAAGCACAGAACTCCCCCTCAACTCAAGCCATAGAGATGAATTACCCCTAACTCAGCCCTCAAGAACTCAAACCGAGAACGATCAAGCGGCTTGGTCAAGATATCAGCAAGTTGCCTTTCTGATTCAACAAACTCTAGCACAATAGTACCTTTCTCGACATTATCTCGGAGAAAATGGTATCGAATTTCAATGTGCTTGGTCCTCGAATGTTGAACATGATTTTTTGCAATGTTAATGGCACTAGTGTTATCACAAAGCAAAGGAACACTCGAGAAAGACAACCCGTAATCTCGTAAAGTTGAGATCATCCAAAGCGCTTGACTGCAAGCACTGGAAGCAGCCACATATTCGGCCTTAGCAGTAGATTGCGCAACAGATGATTGTTTACGAGACGACCAGGAAACCAAAGAAGTCCCCAAGAAATGGCAAGAACCAGAAGTGCTTTTTCGATCGATTTTGCAGCCAGCAAAGTCAGAATCAGAAAACGCTCGAATAGACAAGATAGAAGAACGAGAGTACCAGAGTCCATACTCGAGCGTCGACTTGATGTAGCGAAGAATGCGCTTGACGGCTTGTCGATGAGAAGTCCTTGGAGAAGCTTGGAATCGTGCACAGAGGCATACAGCAAAGTGTATGTCTGGTCTTGACGCGGTCAGGTAGAGGAGGGAGCCGATCATGCTTCGGTACTCACGCTGGTCAACTGCTTCCCCATCCTCATCTGGTCCAAGAGTAGCAGTTGTGGATATGGGAGTGGCGATAGACTTGCAGTCCACCATGTCAAACTTCTTCAGGAGATCTTTAGAGTACTTGGTTTGGTGCATAAAGATGCCTTCCTCAGTTTGCTTGATTTGAAGTCCAAGGAAGTAGGTCAACTCACCCATCATGCTCATCTCAAACTCCCTGCTCATAGTTTCTGAAAACTTGGCCACAAGATGATGAGAAGAGCCACCAAAAATGATGTCATCAACATATATCTGAATAAGAAGGAAATCAATGCCATCTCTGAGTGTAAAAAGAGTTTTGTCAACCTTTCCCATTTCAAATCCATTTGAAAGCAAGAAATTATTCAGCCTTTCGTACCAAGCACGTGGTGCTTGTTTCAAACCATACAAAGCTTTGTCAAGTTTAAAAACATGGTTAGGAAATTTTGGATTTTCAAAACCAGGGGATTGTTTGCAAAAATCTCTTCTTCAATAACACCATTTAAGAAAGCACTTTTGACATCCATTTGAAAAAGTTTGAAACCTTTAGAAGAAGCAAAAGCCAAAAGAATTCGAATAGCTTCTAACCTAGCAACTGGTGCGAAAGTTTCCTCAAAGTCCAAGCCTTCGACTTGAGAAAAACCTTGTGCAACCAATCTGGCTTTGTTTCTAACTATGGTTCCATCTTCCCCTTATTTGTTTTTGAAAACCCATTTTGTGCCTATGACATTGTGCCCTATGGGAGGTTCAACAAGACACCAAACATTGTTTTTCTCAAAATTTTCCAACTCCTCATGCATGGCATTAACCCAATTCTCATCAGTTAAAGCATGACAGACATTTTTGGGCTCAAAAGAAGCAACAAAAGCAGAATTAGCAATTTCATAGGATCGATTTCTAGTTACCCTCTCATCCAGGCTTCCGATCATCATGTGAGGTGGATGTCGGTTCTGGATGTGCCGGGGAGCCGTTGGTCCTGAAGTGCCACCATTCATCTCCGTATGATCAACTGATGATGAAGATGTTGCAGGTGCGTCTGCCAGAGGTGAAGTAGTGGTAGGAGCTTCATCATCTTACTCAAGTGCCACCTCACGAGCTGGAGGTGGGCGATGAAGATCATCATCATCCTCATCGGACTCCTCTTCAATAAACAAAGTCTTTGAAACAACTAGAGTCCCTGAAATATCTGGTCTAGCACCAGGGCTAGCCTCGTCAAAAGAAACCTCACGGGTCTCCACAATTTTATTAGTTTCAAGAATGAGAACTTTATAAGCGCGTGAATGATCAGCATAGCCAAGAAACACACCATCAGAAGAGTGAGAGTCAAACTTGTCCAAATTACCAGGCTTAAGAACAAAACACTTGTAACCAAAGACTCGAAAGTGAGAAACACTAGGTCGACGACCAAAACGCAGTTCATATGGAGTCTTGTGCAAGGAAGTTCTTAAGAAGACCCGATTTGAAATGAAGCAAGCAGCTGAAATTGCTTCGGTCCAAAACCTTCTTGGAGTAGAGTACTCATCGAGCATGGTACGCGCCATTTTCACAAGTGTGCGGTTCTTTCTCTCAACCACACCATTTTGTTGTGGAACATATGGCGACGAAAATTGATGCTCAATACCAGAAGAATCACAGAAGGTTTTAAAAGAATCATTCTTGAATTCCGACCCATTGTCACTGTGAATTGCTCTTAGGGCTCTAGGAAATTCACTGGCCAAGCGACGAGTAAGATCACGAAAGAAGTCAAAAGTTTCACTCTTTGATTCCAAGAAAAAGACCCAAGAGTATCGAGAGTAGTCATCCACAATGACAAGAACATACCACTTTCCATCCACTGACTGAACCCGAGCAGGACCAACTGTATCCATGTGAAGCAGTTGTCCGGGTCCATCTGTCATGACCCAAGTCACTGGTGGATGTGAAGTAGTAGTCACTTTGCCATGACGACAAGTAGCACATACCAAATCCTTAGAAGCTTTCAGTTTTGGCAAACCACGAATCAAATCCATGCCACTCAAACGAGACAAGTGATCAAAACCAATGTGTCCAAGTCGTCGGTGCTAGAAAAATAGACTAGAAGAGCTAGATGCAATGAGACATCGAGAAGGACCAAAAGAGTGATCAAAATCAGCAAAATAAACTCGTCCGACTCGAGAAATCTCAAAGACACGAGACCCACAAGAATCAAGCACTTTAGAATCATTCTTTTTGAAACTGACTTCTAGATCAACATCACAGAGCTGAGAAACAGAAAGTAGATTGTATTTGAGTTTGCTTACCAAAGCCACATCATTCAGTGTGAATTTTTCATTTACTTTGACTGTTCCCTTGCCTATCACAGTTCCACAGCTTGCATCCCCAAAAGTGATCGTCTCATCACCGGATGCGCGAGTGAGAGAAGTAAAACATTTGGCATCACCTGTCATGTGACGAGAACATCCAGAATCTATAGGCCAAGAGTTACTTCTCCCACCTTGAAGGACCTAATGCAAAGAAAAATCAGACCTCGAGGAATCAATACTGGGGTTAGTGAGAAAAGACTTAGGAATCCAGTACTGATTCATTCGAGGGGTAGAGACACTGTTAGAGTTCACCAAAATTTTATGCACATGCTGATCCCACATGTTCTGCCCCAACCCCGCCAAGTCATGTCGAGGGTGCATATCTCGGCGAGGAAAGCGAGATACACCATTTGAACGATAATGACAAGCGCACTCAAACCTCTTAGGGACTCTAGGCTGACTACGCAGGGCTCTCAAAGTCCTAAGACACTCTTGTCGCTCTTTTTTGGCCTTTCTAAAGCAGAACCCAACCAAATGACCAGACTTATTGCAAAAGGTGCATTCATATTTGGTTTTCTCTATAGACTTGTGTACCTTGGTAGGTGGGATTTTTCTTGAGTTGTTCTAGCTTTGGCTCCTTAGGTTTAGACTCTGCTGATTCTAGAGGTTTGATAGGCTTAGGTTCTTTTTCAGCTTCTACAGGGTTGGGTATACTAGAGCTAGAGCTATCTAAGAAGCCAGCTGACTTGAAAACAGTAGGTTTTTTAGCTAACTCTATAACTCCATCCTGAAGGCCAAGAATCTCATGTCCACCTATCCTCAAAGACTCAGCAAAATCATAACCTATACCTTGGTTAAACTTGCTCACCTTGGATTGGTCTAGGATCATATTGAGATTTTTCTTTCCCTGGGCAAATTTTTCTAAAAATTGCTGCAAGTAGATTTTCTCTCTCTCTAGGATACCTAGGGACTCATCTTTCTTGACACACTCTTTCTTAGTAGCTATAAGATCATGCTCTAGAATGGCTAGCTACTCCTCCTTTTTAGTACATTCTTTCTTAACAGAACCAAGATCTTGTCTAAGAGAGATGCAAGAAGCACAAAAAGCATGAGACTCAACAACACTCTTAATGTCTTTTAGCTCAGCTTCTAAATTAGCACAATTTGAGCAACAAGTTTCGACAGAAGTTTTAGTTGTCATGAGCTCTAGCAAATTGTTCCTAATCTTAAGCAAACCAAATTTCTTTTTAAGTTCATCATTCTCACTAGCAAGATTTTGACAAATTTCACAAATCCTAGACTTATCATGATCAAGCTTTTCTTTCACTTCTTTTAGCTCAATTTCAAGCAAACCAATATCGAGTTTCAATTCATAGCATTTTGAGCAAGCATTTTTAGCACTAGCAGTTATCCCAGCTCCTAAAGCACAAGAATCATTTCTAGACTTGAGAAGAGCAATTTCAGCAAGATAGGTTTTGCAAGAAGAACACTCATCATCTTCAGGTATCATGGACCGAAGCCTAGCAATTTCTGCTAACATATCATCTTTTTCAGATTTTAGTTTCACAATTTTAGTACCACATAGCTTGTATTTTTCAGTGAGAGTAGTCATCAACCTAGCCATTCTTTCGCTACTAATGCCATCCTCATCCAAATCATCACTCGAATAATTCTCATCACAGGACAATTCATTCATATCATTTTCAGAATCATCGAGGGAGAGGACATCATAGGGTCGTACCTTAGAATGCTCAGTTGAGTCATCCATGCTCTCAAGTGCCATGAGACACATGTCGATGAGGTAGTCGTTGGTGTAGCAGCACATGTCGGCGAACTCCTTGTCCTTCTTGGCCTTGTCACGATCGTTGTCGGAGTCCGAGTCGACGTCGCTTAGCTGCACCTCCTCGAGCGCGGCAAGTACCTTGTGGATCACCTTCCGCAATCCTTCCTTCCGGCTCCCACGTGCTCGCCCCTCAGGCCGTTTGGACATATTCTCGCCTTTCTTCTTCAGTTTTGGACAATTAGCACGAATGTGATTTGGTTCTCCACACTCAAAGCATGTAAATGATTTTGTGGATTTAACTCCTTTTCTCTCTCACACATTGTTGTAAGCCCTAGTAAATTTCTTAGCAAAAAGAGCCAAATCATCTTCAGAAAATTTTTCAACTGTTCATCAGAGATGGAGTGTAATGCAGCAAGGGAGATGCCGCCACACACCAAAGCAGTTTCATTAGCACAAGCGCTAGAAGAGGGCTCAGCTACAAGTGCCATCGAGTGCTTTTGCCCTTTGCGATGTAAGATTTCCATCTCGTGGGTTTTTAGCTTAGAGTAAAGCATTTCCACGGTGAGAGAACTCAAAGGTACACTTTCTATGATGGATGTAACTTTTATAGCCCAAAGTCCAACATCGAGATTGTTGAGGAGGTGTCGAGCCTTTGCATTTTCTTCAAGCTCAAGACCGACAGACCTTATGTTTGAAATAATTTTCTCAAATCTGTTAAAATACTCATCAATAGATTCTCCAGGGTTTATCTCAAATTGCTGGTATTCCCTCTGGAATTGGTTTTGACGAACCAATTTAATCTCCTTGCTTCCTTCATGGAAGGAGCATAGATTTTTCTAGTTTTCGTTAGCAGTCTTGAGGTGGTTCAATAGATTCTCCAGTTTTCGCACGATGTTCGTTTTTGTGTACGCGCCTGTGTCTCACCTTGTCACCCAACACCCTCGATCGTTCTAGACCACAACTCCCCCTGAGTTTGATCCCGGTCTGTCGTTGACCAAGGTTGACCCCAAGCAGCTGCACATAAATAATCCGAATCATCGTTTTGCGGGCACAGATTTCTTGACCTGACCCTCGTTAGTCAATACACACGCTTCACCTATACTTACCAATTTTCCATCACAATTAATACAAACCACTCTTGGTTTCACAGATTGAGCAGCACGGCGTGGCAGAGCTCGCCGCCGGCGGCCACCACCACCACGAGGAGAACAGAGCGGCGAATCCTACGATTTTGGATGCCATTGCCGTGTGAGGTCGATTGAGCTGGGCATCCCCGTCGCCTACGGCGATATGTATATAAGCTCTAGCTAGAGATGGATAGGAGATGATGATTAATTACTGTTAGGTAGTTCGGCAGAGATCGACCGATTTTCTGACAGAACACATGTGCACGACATGGATAATATTGAGACATCGATCTATACGTGGAATCAATATCTTCGAGCCCTGTGTATATCATTCGTCTTATTTACATATCATTATTTGTTACGATTTGATTTATTACTAAAGATATTTTAATCATCTCCTATGTTTTTTATATTTGCAAAATAAAAATTAAGTAAGATGAACAATTAAACGTATATATTCAAAATCCAATGTCATTGAATAAATAGAAAATAGAGGAAGTATATGTATTCTGACACCCCATATACACGTGTACGGCACTCACCTGGCAAACGAGTACGCTGTCTAGCCATGCTCGCTCAAAAATCGTATAGAAAACATAACCAAGATTTAATATTTGATGAGTAACAAATTTACGTCTCGTTTCTGCTCTTTATAGTGCATAAAACTGTTTTTGTATGCATTGCATGACATTCACATTCTGTGCATCAAAAGCTGAGGCAAACGCGTAAAAACCGTTAAGGCGAATTGAGACAACGAGTTTTGTGGGCATAATCAATTTTTTATCTTCATCTTAAATTCTATATAAATGCATAAGAGCATCCTGTGGAGTACTAAAACACGTGCGTAGAAAAGAGAAAAATGTTGAGCACCTGCTTGTTTACCGTTACCTGCATGTAGTATTTTTCAAGCATCGATGTCCAAGAAAACAGCGTTCTCATCATATAAGCGTCGTACGGAAAGAAAAAACCCTCTGTTTTTTTTCTCTTAAGCGTCCATCAAAGCTTCGCTTTATGAATGCCCTAATAATTCTACATCGTGTCACATGCCCATCTGCCAAACGTTAAAATGCTTTGACCAGTTAAACTGATCACCAAAATTGAAAATTCCCTGTGATTGTTCACCTGACGGTACAATTTATTCGTTGTTATGGATGTGTCCTATGTTGCATGACGTGGCTTAGTTTTTTTCTTTTTGGGGTTCCCTTCTTAATTGTAGAGATTTCTATAGTATGTTTTAATGATGACAAAAACCAATTTCTGAGCGTGAAAAGTTGGAGTAATTCATGTCATGAACGTATTTCTATGAAGCGTATATTAGAGTATTATCATGTTAATGTATTTGGTTTATACATTGATGAGGCCTAATGAGACTCTACTACCACAACCCATATGTCGCACATGGGAAGTCAAGGGGGTGTTTGTTGCTAGGGATTTATTTTTAGTCCCTAGTCATATTAGATGTTTGAACATTAATTTGAAGTATTAAACATAGACTAATAAAAAAACTAATTACATAAATGAGAGCTAATCCGCGAGACGAATTTTTTAAGTCTAATTAATCCATAATTAGCAAATCTTTACTGTAGCATAGGCTAATCATGGATTAATTAGGCTCATTAGATTCGTCTCGCGAATTAGTCCAAGATTATAGATGGGTTTTGTTAATAGTCTATGTTTAATACTTCAAATTAGTGTCCAAACATCCGATGTGACATAGGGCTAAAAAGCTTAGCCCCATCTAAACAACCCCTCACTTGCTAAGTATCCTTTTTTTTTTGAAAGTTGCTAAGTATCCTTTTTTTTTTTTGAAAGTTGCTAAGTATCCTATTGATTCCTTGCAATAGGCTCACTAGAGGTAGTTGTCTGTCATTATTGTTGAAACTGGGTTAGTATTGGTTATTGTCCATTTTTGTCACTGTAGGTGTTATTTTTTTTTGCCTTCCCATAGACCTCCCGTGCATAAAACGTGTACCCTAACCTTAGAAACCCTCTGTTAATTTGTTGAAAATGCTATAGGTTAAAACACGTGCGCAAAATTCTTCGCTAAGCCATGCATTTGTGAGAGTTTTGTGAGATCATGCGGGTGTGAATAACGATTTTGTGAGCTAGAGAATTTTCACTTCCCAAGGCTGTTCCTTGATGCTTTTGTTGGAGTGTCATGCCTTAATTACAACCTTGCCTGGAACCAAAAAAGCTCCAAATAGAGCTACTACTAAGAGCAAGAGCAAGTATAATAGCAGGCTATAAGTTGGCTATATGCTTATGTGGAGGAGAGAGGGATGAGAGAGTGACATGTGGGTCCTGCATTAAACGATGAAGAGCTAACTAGTATATGAATGGGCTAAAAAAAAGCTATAAGAAGTCTTATAGCCAACTTGTTGGCTATATTATTAGCCTTGCTCTAAGTCCGCACTATATTTTTGCAGTTCAATTGCACAAAAATTATGATTTCCTTATTTTGATTTTAGGACAGAGCAGAAGCTGTCCAGCCTTTCTCCCTTGTCTGAACTCGGATTCAAGGATTCGTTCTCCGGAGTTCATATGCACTTCCATATCCGGCAAGAAATTTGGATTTCTGATACTGTTAATTTTTTCAGTTGCATTGCATTTTCTTTCGGTTCTTCCGTAGAGGGCGGTGTTGTCGATCCAGTAGAGAAGGAACAAGAGAAGTGCCAAGAGGTCTAAGGCACAGAACTCGCTTAATCAATTGCTCATATATTTAAAATTTAGAAACTATATTGGGTTCAAAACTATTGTGCATGCGATGTATTACTAAAAAATGTGCAAACTACTAGGGTAGTTATCCTCCTGTTATGTCACCACTCCAAGCTCTTAAAATTAATATGCCTAGTTTTACTCTGTTTGTTTTCTTATATGTACTAAAATGTTTGTGAAAATCGTGGGAATGAACAGAGGGCATCGGACTGTTGATCTTGGTGGAAAAATGAGTCCAAATTTATTTTGTGTTGGACTGGAAGTAACGCAACCACAGGGTCTTCGACTCGGTGCTGTCTTCCGTCTAAGAGGTGTTGGAGTCCGTTCGCTCGGAGGGCCAGCTCTGGTCGTCAGCAGGCGTTGCTTCCTTTGGAGATCTGAGTGTAGTGTAGAGTGGCTGTGTGCCCCTCTTTTTGTCTACTAGGAGCTAGTCCTTTCCCTAAGTTTTCTCTTTAGCAAGTTGTTCGCCGGGCCCGGCCGACATTTTTGTTCTGGGTCCCCACCCATGGCCTGTCTAGTCTAGGGTGTCTGTGTTTCAAACTCTTTCTTGCTAATATATTGACGTGGAAATCTTTTGCGCGTTCGATAAAAAAAAAGTTCAGTACTTGTGTGTCCGGTACGTACCGTTAGGTGGTTTGTCTCACCTAGGTTGCTTAAGGACCAAATCATTGCTGAAGCCTAATGAGACACTAGCACAAACCATATGTGGCTCATGGGAAGTCCCTAGCCAACTATCGTCTCTACTAGAGGAATGATTTTCCTGGACGTCGGCCCCTTTTATTTTCAGGCATAAGTGACGCCACCTGAAAAATCGGCAGACCGGCGTCGGGCCGTTACCTGCACGAGAAGGTGGATTATCTCATGCGGTCGTCTTAACCCAACCGCACGGGATAATTGCATTATCCCGTGTGGTTGGGTTATGATGACCGCATGGGAAAAATGCATCTTCCCACGCGGTGGTTTTAAGACGCCCGCACACGATGATACGCGCCTATATAAATTTCAGCCCGACGCTACCTTTCCTCCTCACTCTCAGCAGACCGGCGTCGGGCCGTTACCTGCACGGGAAGGTGTATTATCTCATGCGGTCGTCTTAACCCAACCGCACGGGATAATTGCATTATCCCGTGTGGTTGGGTTATGATGATCGCATGGGAAAAATGCATCTTCCCATGTGATGGTTTTAAGACGCCCGCACACGATGATATGCGCCTATATAAATTTCAGCCCGACGCTACCTTTCCTCCTCACCCTCATCGTCGTCGCCTCCTCTCCTCTGCGCCCTTACCGCCGCAGACGCCTGGATCCGCCGTCATGACTTATCCTCCACCCCAAGCTGCATTTCCTTCTCCCTTCACCACTGCCGATCTCCTTCCCCTCACCGACGACATTGACGATGCCGTCGGCCTCCACGACGAAGCCGCCGCCGATCTCATCCACCATGAAGCCGCTGACCTCTTGCCCCTTGGCACCGGGCTCCATGACGCCTCCTCCTTCCCCAAGCTACCGGCCTCCCCCCAAAGCCGTCGACCTCCACCAAGCCGTTGCCGTTGGCGTCCACGATGCAGTCGCCGCCGATCTCCTCCACCAAGAAGCCACCAACCTCCTCCTCCTCGGTGACGGGTTCCACGACTCCGCTGGCCTCCCCTCCCCAAGCTACTGACCTCCTCCCCCTCAGCACCGCTGGCCTTCACCAAGCCGTTACTGGCACCGACCGCATCGACCAATTTGATATGTGTGCAAATTGTGAGATGTGTTATTCGATATCAGGGCAAATTGTTTGTGAGATGTGGTATTTAGAAATGTTCTTTTTTGATGTGTGAGATGTTCATTTTTCAAATTGTGAGATTGTTAACGCCAGATTTTAGCAAATTGCCTATGGATTGAAACATGACTAAAGATTGAATCGGACGAGAAATGGCGAATCGGCTGGAGACAGGAGATTGGACGCGGCATGGATATAGCTGATGGAGTCCGAATCAGACAAGGATTGGAGTCCGATTGGGCCTGAAAGATAGTGATAGATTTGGTGTTAGTTGTGAGTCCATGTAGATTAATTAGGCTTTATCTTAGAGTTTGTTTAGGATTTTTATATTTAATTAAAGTCCGAACATTACAGGTTAGTTAGTAATAGATTCTTATGCGGATAGGTTAATTGACACCCGGAGATATAAATATGTGTGCGTGGGGTCCTTGTAAATTATCTTCAGATCAATTAAACTTGGCGCATCGCCTCAACACCTTCAACTTGCTTGAGCTTTCGGCATGGGGTTTGTCAGCTTTGCAATGTAAGTTCATGTTTGTCAAAACCTGTCGATCAACTAGAACATGACTGTCTCGGTTAAGTCCGATCTCCTGCCTGGTTCATCGGCGGGCTAAGTTCTGTCACTACTTTGATCTGTTTAGCTTGAAGTAGTAATAGTTCTCTGATTTGCTCGCATGGTTCTAGGTAGCCTGATTCTGTCTCGGTTCAGTCCGATCAATCTGGCTGGTCAGGTACGTGTAGTCAGATTAGATTAGGGGCTCGTGAGGGTTTATCGCTGGAGTTCTATCCAGCATTATCTTAAGTAATCTGTTGATTGATTCATTAAGCTCGTCGATCTTCATATTTCTATGAGTATATCTACTAGATTGCATACTGTCTAGGTTAGGTCTGATCTGTGTATATTTGTTGTGATGTGCTTATAGAGATCTGTCCGATCGGCTGGATTTAATGGATTAGTTGGTAGATTACGCTGGTTTACTATACTGGTACGTGCATGCTGCAATAAGTTGATTTTACATATGGTTATATTTAGATCTGTACTGTCTCGATTGGGTTCGATCTTCTAGATCTTGTATCGACGTATGTGTAATTGATTGTTATTGTTTTATACTAGTAATTGGTAGTAATTGGTATAGTATTCCAGTTTATGTTAAATTCCACACTTAGTATCCTATCGGCTGTTGATTTTACGCGCGATAAGTGCTAAATTGGTCTGATCGGCTGATTAATCTTAATACTGTCTCGGTTGGGTCCGATCTTTTAAGATTGCTTGGTTGGTTAACTCGTTCGGTGCATATCCTGCTTCTGATTCAGTCGATTGAGCACGTTTATATTCACTATCATGAAATTCCGGTAAAGCCGATTGTCTAGTTCATTGGCTAGGGTCCTGGGATGGTATCGGCTGCCAAGCCGATAGCAGTTTCGGGGTTAACTCTTTTCCATGTTATATCTTGTCAGTTACAAGATCAAACTGACTGGCACGCCCAACATTTCTATGAATTAGGTCCTGCACTGGAGTGGTCTAAGATTGACTCCCAGGTCTATGTGTGTGACCGTTGATTGTTATTTTTAGCGTCAACGGAGATGTTGTATTTGCTATATGTAAAAGTTGTGAAATGTGAAACTTGGTACTTAGGGTGATATGTGAAACGGCTAGCATGTGCTAGGCCGAACGCATGGGATAATCCCATGCGGTCGACATATTTTGATGAAATATTTGAACGAATATACACTTTCTGAAGAATTAAACAAAGCTATTTATTACAAATCTATGAATTTAATTCAGTATATACGAAATGTCTTTAAAGATAAGATATATTTTTTCTATCTTAAAGAATTAATATATAGCATAGTTTATAATTTCCAGATGAGATAGGAGCTTTTAATTTATCATAACGGCAAGGATACATGTGATCAGAACATCGATCACTGTTGACTCCTGAGTCCACAAATATGAACAGTTGCGTACCACGTTTATAAATCATGGTGTCTAAGGTTTCCAGATGAATCGACAAATAAGCAATATACATGGTAATGGCTGTTCAAAACTTAATGGTATATTCACAATCAGTACTGACTCAGTTTTAAAATCTAGGAAAATAAAGTTGGCACTATGCATGAACAGAGTCGGCTGACTGAGCTTATAGATTGTCTATCAAGAGTTCATCCTTTTCCCTATTACATGTACATATATATTTTGACCACTCAGCGATAACCACTAATCGACATGGTGTATGATCACTTAAATATATACTACCTCCGTTCATTGTTTTGGACAAACACTTTAGCTTGTTTTCTTTGTAATTTCTTGGTCCTAAACGTCATTTATTTGTGTTTGGAGGGAGTATTAAATAGACAAAAGTTTTGCTGACTACAAGAAGTTAAAGATCTGTTGGGATGATCACAAATTTTATAAAATCAAATTATCAACACCGACTCATCTCATCAATATCAGAAATGCTTTGGCTTCATTACTGTCAATAGGGTTAATATTTTTTGAAGGGGGAGAAATTTCAAAGGGGACTGTCATATCAAAAATTGCAGAAATATCAGGAATTCCAGAATATTTCAGTTCAGAATATTTAAATAAATTTTACGAAATTCAAAAGAAATGAATTTTTTTTGAAAACACGATGGCAGAAGGCCTGCCGGAATATATTAGAAGGAATAAAAGTTGTTACAAAAAGAGAGAAGAAAAGAAACGAGATTACATTGGGAGAAAGCTGCTAGAAGAGGGGGAAAGCTCTCAGGGAGGTCGAAAGGCCAGGAGTCTTAAATCTATTTCTAGTTTTATTTTGTGGGCTACTTTAATGGCTGTGTTGTGCTGACTGTTGAAGACTCTACTATTTCTCTCTATCCAGATGTGCCACCAAGTTGTTATCAGGGATCTTATTAAGTTCTTCTGCAGAGATTTCGGTTTGATTTCGCAGAAGGATCTCCACCATTCCTTTAGAGTCTTGTTATTTAGCAGCAAGAGCGTGTTATGCTTACCCCATAAGCAGAGTTGGTTCCAAGTTTCTCTGGTGTAGCTGCATTCCTTGAAAAGGTGAGTGGTGTCTTCAAATACTTCGCCACACAAACTGCATATCCAGTTGAATGGCCAATGCCTTCGGAGGAGGTTGTTGGCGGTTAGAGTTCTTTTGTGCAGAATGAGCCAACCTAGTTGGCGGTGTTTTGGTTCACACTCTGCCTTCCACAGTTTGTCATAACAAACTGTAGTGTTGGACCCAATGAATTGCATCTCATATGCACTTTTCGAACTGTAAGTGTCGTTGGTGGTCAACTTCCATCTGATGGTGTCAGGTGTGATGTGGATCAGGTTTGCTATCTGCGGGATTCCCCCTAGAGTTACAAGTTCGTCAATCTCCTGCATAGATGTTAGTTGCCGGAGTGAGGAGAGCCAGCTGTTATTTTCCATAGTGCTGTGGACCGAGGTTTGTTTCCTTTTTGCAAGCCTATAGAGGTTTGGCGCCAAGGTTTGCAGACTACGGTTTTGCAACCAGTTGTCGCTCCAAAATTGAGCTTTTCTACCATCTCCCAATATGATCTCCGTGGCCGCCTTGAAGAGGATTTTGTCCGTTTCATCACAAGGGATCTCGAATTGGACCCAAGGCTTGGAATCATCCGTCCATCGCATCCAGAGCCAACGGATTCTTAGAGCCCTAGCGAATTTCTCCAGGTCGAGGATCCCCAACCTTCTGCACACCGTATGCCAGTTAACTAGGCTGCTGCCATTATGGACTTTATCTGGGTCCTCTCCTTTCCATAGGAAAGCTCGTCTATGCTTATCAACTTTCTTTATGATCCACTTGGGGGTTTGTATTGCTGTTAGGTGATAGATTGGTAACGAGGTTAGGACCGATTTAACAAGAGTGGTCCTTCCGGGTGATGTGAAGAATTTTCTTTTCCAACCTGGCACTCTTCCCCC
Organism: Oryza brachyantha; assembly: GCF_000231095.2. Taxonomy (NCBI): domain Eukaryota; kingdom Viridiplantae; phylum Streptophyta; class Magnoliopsida; order Poales; family Poaceae; genus Oryza; species Oryza brachyantha. The sequence goes on along the minus strand of NC_023163.2, from coordinate 13,854,064 downwards.
GATTTTGTCCAACAGAGGTACATAATCCACCTTTCTCAGTTTTTTAAAATGTAAGGGCATCCCTAGGTAGGTGCAAGGTAGGTTTTTCACTATTCCCGGCAGGTGGTTTTTGAGGGCTTCAAGATTTTGGCCGCCATAAGCTATTGGGTATAATTCAGTCTTGGTAAGGTTTGTGCGAAGGCCACTGATTCTTGCAAAAAGCTCAAGAACTTTTGCCATGAGTTGTATTTCCTGCTGCAAAGGCTTTATGAAGATCGCCACATCATCTGCGTACAAAGAATAGTGAAATCGGTTCCAATTTTGCATGAGAGGTGAGAGCAGGCATGAGTCTTCCGCTGCCTTGAAAAGTCTATGTAGAGGTTCCATTGCTAGGATGACAGAGGGTCACCTTGCCTTAGTCCTCTCAAGTGCTGAATCTCATCCCCTGGTATTCCCTTGAGAAGCACGCGTGAAGTGGACGTTGTTAGGAGGTTTGTTATCCAGCTTCTCCATTTTGCCCTAAAACCTAGCCTTTGCATAACTTCAAGGAGAAAGGACCAATTAACAGAGTCAAAGGCCTTTGAGATATCAATTTTGAGCAATATGGTTCTTTCCTTCTTGCAGTGTAGCTTTTTGATCATGCCTTGGACGAAAATGAAGTTATCATGGATTGCCCTTTTCTTTATGAAAGCACTCTGGTTGTTTGATACCATCTGATCAAGTTTGGAGGCTAGCCTGTTTGCTAGCGTCTTTGTGATAATTTTTCCCACGCTATGGATTAGGTTTATTAGCCTGTAATGGTCCGGGGCTGTGGCATCTCCCTTTTTCGGTAAAAGACAGATGTTGGCAGAGTTGAGCTCTTTGAGGTTCTGGGTCTTAAAATTCATGAACCACCTAACTGCCACCAAAAGATCATTTTTGATATGATCCTAGGCTACTTTGTAAAAAGCGCCCATAAACCCATCCGGCCCTGGTGCCTTTTCTGATGGTAGGGATTGAATTGTTTTTTTGAAGCTCATCTTCTGTGATATCTGCTTCCAGATTAGCTAAGTCGAAGGTGGGAAAATTAATGGCGTCCCAATTGATGGTGCATAGTCTCTGCTGGTTTGTCGCTAATCTCTCAGAAAAGAAACGATGAAGTTCGGCATTTTTTTCTTGCACAGAGACAGCTAAGCCAGTCGGAGATTGGAGGGTTTGAATGTAGTTTTTTCTCCTTCTGCCATTTGCTTTCAGATGAAAGTATTTGGAATTGACATCGCCATCTTTTAGTGCAGTCTGCCGCGATCTCTGTCTAATTCTGATTTTGTTTAAGACAGCGAGGCCCAGGGCTTTTGATTTAAGATCAGTATGTAATTTTCTTTCTTCCTTTGAAAGAGCTCTGAATTCTTGTGCCTTGTCCAGTTGGAAAATTACTTCGTTTGCAACTGCAAATTGTAACCTTATGTCCCCAATCTGGTGATTTTTCCATCTTTTGAGGACTCCGGCCAGTCTACAGAGCTTCAGCCTCAAAATGGAGAAAGGGTTATCTGCTAGAATTTCTCTTTCCCAGGATTCTTTTATCACATCTTTTATGTCTGGGAATTTTAGCCAATATGACTCAAAACGGAAAGCAGTCGATCTTGGCTGATCATCTTTTCCTACCAGTAGCAGTGCAGAGTGGTCTGAGCTTGAGGATGACAGGGGAAAAAGTTTTGCTGAGTCAAACATTAAATCCCACTCAACTGAACAAAAGGGACGATCGATTTTTGATTGGGTAGGATTTGAACCCGAGTTTTGCCAAGTGAATTTTTTCCTAGGAGGTGTAGTTCTCTTATTTCTAGATGATCAATTACCCCCCCCCCCCCCCCCCCCCCGAAACGTTGCATCAGAGCTCTGTTCAGTCTGTCATTGTTTTTATCACTTGCCTTGTAAATTAGATTAAAATCTCCTATAAGCAACCATGCAGAATGCATCAACGGCTTGAGGTCTTTTAGCTCCTGCAGAAAAGCAATTTTCTCTGCATCCAATTGTGGACCATAAACTACAATGATGGACCAGGCAGTGTTTGTTTCTCTCATATTGATTGTTGCTGAGAGGGAGTGCGTGTGGAGTGTAACATCTAGGATGGAGAAGAAATTTTCATCTGTTGCCAGGAGAATGCCTCCCCTTGTTCCATCTGCAGGCAACAAAGCATAGGACTTGCTGAATCTCTCACCCAAGGTTTGAGTAACAATCAATTGTGTCACCTGTTGAAGTTTTGTTTCCTGGAGAGGTGCAATCTGGGAGACAAAAGTTTTGAGACAATCTTTTTTTGCTTGGCTATTAAGGCCTCTCACATTCCAATTAAAGAGCTTAAAATTCACTTGAGACATCACGGAAGGGTATCAAGCAACTGGTAATAGAGCTTACAGGTCTTTTTTGTACTAAAACACAGCCGGGCTCCCTGGCCGAAACATAGTGACAAAGAAAACACTGCAGCTTGTAAGGTGTCACTAACTGACGTACTAATAGAGAGGGGGCTAAAAGTTCTTGGTGAGATAGCAGGGTACAGACTAAAAGGGGTACATTGAGACTTGGGGAAACAGGAGAAAAAACTGGCAGGTGGATCGCTTGGCAGACATTGTAGAGGTAGCATATTTTGTGGTGGTTGATCACTCTTCAGGCCGGCTGAAAACGCTTCAGATCGGTACCACCGTTGCCTTCTTCTTTGCGCTCTTGAGGCGCATCGCCTTGCAGCCTCCCTTTTCCACCAAGGCCATGATTGTCTTGAGTGAATCTGGCGGAAGCGGTTTGTTGAAGTGCTGCACATATAATTTTTGGATTTTATCATTAAAGCAAGCATTTTTATCTAGGAAACCAAGACTTCTTGAGAGAACTTCCTGAGCTGCAGTTTCAATTTTCCCTCCCTGTGTGCGTTTCCGAGCCAAACGCTCACTGTGGCGTGGTGCAGATTGGATTATCACCTTGGATTTGCAGAGTCTGCGTGCAGCTGCCGGAGGGGTCGGGAGGATGGGCGCCGGTGTCGGTGTCGTCACCCTGTCTAGGAACAGCTCTGCTGCCTGCAGTTGCCGGACTGCTTCTTCAGTCGGTGACGGTGGGGTAGGTGTTGCCGGGGTGGGCGAAGCCGGGCGGGGTTCAACCATGTTAGGGGGAGGGTTGAGCTTTGGAGCCCGACCTCATGTAGCATCGGGTCCAAATGCTTCTCTAGTACTTCCAGAACTGAAGGATGGCTCTGCAGTGCGAGCGAGGAATCAACAGAGGGGTCAGCAGAACAAGGTGCAACTAGAAGAGCAACTGAGCCAGAACCCGGTCCCGGGCTTTTACTACGTCGTGGCGAATTTTCTCTGCATGGTGAAACTTGTGCAGTTTCTAAATTTTGCAGTTTAGGGGGCTCAGAGTTGAGAGGTTGGCTCACGAGAGCGGCGGCTGCGACTGCGGTGGGACGCCCTATGTCTTGTGCGGTCCCTGCCCCTGTTGTCTTGGTTTTGGACTTGGCGCTCTCTTTGCTCCGGCTCTCTGCTGCGACTTGACGAGCGGCCCTCGAAGCGTCCTTGCAGTGATCTGCTTCTGTGACGCCCTCGAGAGCGACGGTCTCTGTCCGCGTCATCATCTGGCCCCCACGCCGGGTCTGGTTCTGTCCAGCTTGTCCGAGGCTGAGGGGGAAGGCGATCAAAAGCATCCTGGACCCCATAACGCCACGGAAAGGACCTGGATTCCATGGTACGCAGATCCTCCACAGTATCAACATGGATCAAAACAAAATAGAGCTCACCTCGTTTCTCTCCTTCTGGTAGTGGATTCCGGTGTGGTTCCAGCTCTACGAGTGGAATCTCCGTGGATGGTAGCTCCTCGTCGGCGTCAGTGAGGGTCAGCCAAGATGCCTTGTGGATGTAGGACAAGTCTGCAGTCCTCACCCATAAATCGTAAGTACGATTGTAGGTACGACGGCGAGAATACTCCTCCACATAGTGGACAGAGCACTGTCTTCCCACCGCCTTTGCCGCCACTGCTTCCGTTCGTCCATGCATCGGAATCCCCTCTAGGCAGAGGCGGACCCGATACCTGAGCTTGACGCGCTGTCCGTGGCGGCGCTCAGTCCAGGGACTGAACTGATACACCCTCCCCGATGGCGTTTCCAACCTTGACTGACGGAGAATGGATTCCCGATCGGCCTGCTTGGACAGCGTGACGAAGTAGTCTTCTGGATGATATTTTGTCACTTGGATGTCGAGGCGGTGGATGCGGAAGGCGATACGAACATCGTCAGGGAAGGTGTTGATGTCGACTCTATCGGCCGTTTCTCCCACAGACCAAGCAACAACTGATTGCGAGGAGAAGCGCTGCCTGAGGTGCTCAACCTCTCCCGTGGAGGATATCACCATGGAGTCAGCATCGGGACGGGAGGATAGAGCCTCCATCCCCCACCTAGGAGCGGTGGCACGGTGGTTTGCACTCAGCTTGGAGCGAACAGGGAGAGGAGGAAAATCTTGAGAGGAAGAGATTGCAAATGGTTGTGTTGTGGGATTGGGGAGCAATGAGGCTGGTTTATAGTTGCGGCGTTTGGGGCAGTTGGAAGCGAGATGACCGATGCTTAGACAGAACCAGCAACGGAGAGGGTCTCTGCAATTTTTTACTTGATGATTTGTGCGGAGGCAGCGGAAGCAGCGCCCAGCCATGTGTTTGCGAAATCTCCGTCTTCTTGAATGAGCATCGTCCAGGTTGTTGGCCGTAGTGAATGCAGGTTGCTTCCTTTTCCATTGCTTGTTCCTTACTTGCTTCCATCCTCCTTCATCACCAGCCCGTTCTGGAAGCAGAGGAGTAAAGGCCTGTGCCGCAGGACACCCATGTCCTGCTTTCTTTCGTCCTGTCAAGAGGATTCGAAGATCTTGCTGAGGTCTTTCATCTCGGGAAGAAACGCCACGAGATTGTTGCGTGTCAGTGGTCGGGGGAACAAAATTTCTAGAACTTTGAAACAAAATTGCAATCCCTCACTGTCACTTGATGCTCGTCCATTGTTGGCCCGATGCTGATACTAAATGTAGTGATGACTACGTAGGAGTACATTTTAATCATGGCATAAATTATAATATCACTTAAAAGAAATATGATAGATTTTCCCCTTGGGAAACAAGCGGAATTAAACAAAGAAAATTTCAGTATGTAATGAAACAGGATGATTATCATTATCATATATGCTCAAAAAACATGAGTATGTTACATAATCGATCTTTCAATGCTCACATATGCTGAATATATTTATTCCCCTTCTGACAGAGACCAAGTAAATAACTAAAGTCACCCCCAAATTAACATGCATGCTCGGGCCTCCATCCGGAGCAACGGCTATGGTTCCAACCATACCTGAGGAGAGAACCTCGAAAACGGCGCAGATGATCGGATGCTCCAGACTCCAGAGAGCTCCCTCGATGACTCTCCCAGAGTGCTTCTGCTTCTACTGGCGCCGCCATCATTTGCAGCGCAGTTCCCCAGCCAAGAAGCTAGACACGCCGCCATTGCCATCGAGAGCAGCAGAAACGAGGGCGAGAATCCATGGTGCGCAGCAGGTAGCGTTTCACGGTGTAAATGGAAGAGCGGATACCACCGGCTGTGAGATGCATACCAGGGGGGCGGGCGACGGCGACATCGTCGGGGTCGGGTGCCATGGCGGCGTACATGCCGACGTCGACGCAAGGGTAGTCGGCTGCGCCCTGCATCACCAGAGATAGGTCGAAGCCGACGTCGTCGAGGAAGTAGATGCCGCCGCCGTCGAATCCATGGATGTCCGACGCCTCGAACGCCCTCGAGCAGCATCGCCCGAGGAAGAGCACCCTGCCGTCCAGCGCCTTCGCCTCCCAGAATGCCCCGTGCGAGCAGAACTTCTCCATCTGGAACACCTTGAACGTTGCGGTCCGGCGGCGGTGGGCAACAGCGCCGTCGCTGCCGCCGGCCGTGCTGGTGGTGGCGGGGAGGAAGTAGCGCACCACCATGAGCAGCTTGTTCCGGGACACCACAAGGTAGCGGGAAACCGCGGCGGGCTTGTCAAGGTAAGGGAGGACATAGTCAACTCGGATCGGCATGAACAAGGGGTGATCTGTCACCTCGAGAAGGCCATCGGGGTGATCTGATGATGATGACGACGATGGTGGTGGCACCGAGAATACCGCCATGAGCTCGTACCTGGAGATGACATGGAAACGTCCCTCGTAGTATATCATGTCCTCCATCGCCCCAGGGAGTACTTCTATTCCCGTCCAGACGCTTGAGATGCCTGGCTGGCAGAAGGTAATGTTGGAGGTGCCGGAGACGAGAGCGCCGGCGAGGCAGCCCGGTGAGTTTGGTGCTGCTGAGAGGGCCACGCCCTGGATAACCGCGACGGTCGTTGTCGTCTCCGACGCACTCACCTTGTTGCACATCCTGCTGGGGAGGGGAACCGTCTCGCCGGAGTGGATGTTCGCAAGAAGGTACTCACCGCACATGCCGAGCGCCACGGCGAGCCAGCCGCCGGGGAAGGAGCCAAAGAAACGAGCGCCGCGGAGGCTGGCAGGGAGGGAGATCCGGCTCGTCAGGCCGGACACGAAGCTGGTGATGGTCGGGTTGCCATCGGGCGACGATGGAGCAAGCAGCCATGGGATAGCTCTCTGCGGCGCCGCGTGCTGGCCGATGGCCCGGGCTTCTTCTTCGGCCTGCTGCTCCGCCACGCCGTGCGTGGATCTCCAGCTGCGGCAGACGGCGCTGAACGAGACGCGGTCTGCCAAGCAATGGATGTGCGCTAGCATGATGAGGAGTACGTCGAGCGGGAGGCCGTCGGTCCAGCAATCCACCACCGGGGGAGCCATGGTTGGTGAGGAGGGAGGGATTAGCTAGCTAGCTAGGGCACGAGGCGATGGAGGTTGGGAATGAAGATCAAAGCCATGGCCCCCTTGCTTCGGGATTTTGTAGGGGAGAGGGAGAGTAGGTGATCGAGGGATTAGCTAGGGTGTTCCTTGCAGATGGCTGTGGCTGATTGGTGGGGTCCCAGTGCATTGCTCGAGCGTGGGGTCCAGGTGTCATCGGTTCTGGCCTGGAGAGACAGCTGTGCTTAAGAGCAAGTTCAATAGCCAACTACCAGTTTAAATTCATATATATAACCAATTCAATATCCAACTCATAAAATAGTTATCTATAAAACATATACTATCATGTTTTACATGTCATACACACATTGTGTATTGGAGTCCGTGCTGCAGCTGGCTACAAATTAGTAGCTCATTCCTCTTCTCTCTCTTCTATTGTCTCCTTAAAATATGTTTATAGCTGGCTTATAGCCTGCTATTATACCTGCTCTAAACGTTACAGTGTGCTAGCTATATCTGAACCGAGTCCTCATTAATAACAACCCAGCTAGTGACATAACTATTATCCATAAATGCCAAATCATTATTATTTAGAAGTTCATAAATAGTAGATGAATCTTTAGATGTTTATAAATGAAAAAAATTAGATGTGAATTTGCTTAGTGAAAACCTCCAATTTTAGATGGATAAGCGAAGTTTTTTTTCCGATTACACACATGACACACATGATAACATATTACATCACGATAACACTACGGAGACGGTCAAAATGGGTCTATGCATATGGTTGTCCAGCCTGCCGAGCTCCTTTAGTGTGGGATGATAACTGCAATCGTAGGCAGCAACATCTAACCGCGTCTGAGAATTAGGTATCACAGGCGTTATATTGACCACATGCGATAATATCTTTTCGCATGCTATGCGCGTAATACAATTATCTGCATAGTCACTCTTCGCAGACAGCTATATGGAAGCCGATCGCCTGCGATAATATTTTTCAGGCAAAAAAACATATTTTCTATTTTGTCTGATACCAACATATTTATACATAAACCAAACAAAGAAATTCAATTTAATCTATACTCTATAAAAAGGAGTAGTGGTGGTCATGGTGAATCTGCCACCACCACCTACCCTCACTGTAGTTTTGCAATTTAGCCCTCAAATTTCTTGATATTAAAAACCAGTTAAATATATTTGATATTTGTATATAAATTCAAATTAATGTGACTATTTCATATCAGAAAATTTGATAACACATCATAAAATTCATAGCAAAGCACATGTATTTAACTAGTTAAACAAAATAGATATATCTGACATCTTTTGGTCTGCATAAAATATTCTTTTTCTAATATACAAACACATGCAACTATTGTGAAAAAAATAGAAATTTATTACATTCTCCAAACAACTTAACTGTGTTCAGCACATTTTATCATTTTTTTCTTGATCTCACCGTGTCTATAGATGGCCCGCCCGACACAGCACGGACCAAGCATGGTCGTGCCCGTGCATACTCCCGTCGGGCCGACACGGTCCAATAACCACACCAGGTAGTGTCGTGCTGGCCCATAGGCTACACCGACCGGCTAGGCACGGCCTAATAAGTCTTGGGCCGTGACATGTCGGGCTGGCCCAGAAACACGATGGGCTAAAACATAAATAAGTCTATAATTCCTCCTTTACCTCTGTGGGCTACACGAATAAGTCTATTCTTTCTCTCTTCTTTGGGTTGTGTCTTTTATAGCTAAAATAAGTCTATTTTATATAACTCTCATTTTGGGGTAAGCCTCTTATAATTAAGTTTATTTTAGGCCCTTTAATTTTTTTTGCATCTATTAGGTCGTGCCGGGCCGACCCACGTGCCAAGGCATCAACCCAGGCATGGCCCAACAGTTGGGTCGGGCCATCACGGGCCCAATCACCGTCGTGTCGGTTGGGCCCATGCTCGGGCCAGGCCAAATGGCCGTGCTATGGGTCAGGCCTCGGGCCATGTGGCCATCTATAACCGTGTCAACGCCTCGGATTGTGTTAGCTGCCAACATGCCTTCAGCATTAAAATATCTACTGACATCGTTACAACACTCCTATTGGAGGAAGCAGCATATGCAGGCATGAAGATTGTTCATGTGCTTTCATCAAAGCATTGTGCAACTATAGGAATTGTAATATTCTACAAAAGAAATAAATAATACTATTGAACAGTGACATGCATAATAAGTTGGCTTCATTTAAATGTATGTGGCTGGACTGTGTAATATTCTAAGCAATTTACAAACGTAGTATCGGCATAGTACAAAACCCGGTGGCTGCTTAAAGCAATTCAAGAAAAATATCTATGTTAGTGAAACATTAATAATATCTCAATGCGGTCCTCATTAATAACAACCCAGCTAGTGACATAACTATGATCCATAAATGCCAAGTCATTCTTTACAAGTTCACAAATGTTAAATCGATCTTTAGATATTTATAAATGACAAAATTATATGTGAATTTGCTTGGTGAAAACCTCCAATTTAGATGTATAACGAAAGCCTTTTTTTTTCCGATTACATGCAAAACACACATGAAATCAAACTACAACATGATGGCACTATGTAGATGGTCAAAACAGGTCTATGCGGATGGTTGCCCAACCCACCTAGCTCGTTACATCTATGATAATAGGCACAATCTCACGTGGGCAAATCTAAACGTCTACAAGGATTGAGTATCGCAGACATTACACGGACTACCTACCATATTATATTCGCACATGTGGTACACATAATATAGGTGCCTGCATACTCACTGTTCACGGGCAGCTATGTGAAAGCCGGCCGCTTTTGGGCAAAATGTATTTTCTATTTTGTGTGATACCAATATATTTGTACATAAATCATACAAAGAAATTTAATTATAATTAAATGGAGTGGATATATCTGACATCTTTTGGTCTGCATAAAATATTATTATAATATATAAAGGCATGGAACTGTTGTGAAAAAATTAAATTTATTACATTGTCCAAACAACATAATTTGTTCAAATTAACTAGAGAATATATTGCTCACACAATGTAGCAAATATGATGTGTTCAGTACATTTTATCTTTTTTGTTTTGTTTTGATCTCACCGTGTCAATGCCTTGTATTTGTCTTCTGCCAACACGCCTTCAGCATTGAAAAATCTACCAAGATCATTACAACACTCCCGGTGGAGGATCGAAGCAGCATATGTCGGTGTTTATTTTCTTTCATCAAAGCGTTGTGCAACCATAGGAATTGTAACCATCTACAAAAGAAATAAATAATATTATCGAATAATGATGTGCATAATAAGATGTTTCATTTAAACGTACGTGGTTGAATTATGTAATAAATCTCCTGTTTACTCTAAGCATTTCACAAACGTAGTATCCACATAGTACAGAAAGCACTTCAAGAAAAAAATGGTCATGTTGGTGAAGCATTAATAATATCTAAACGCGGTCCCCCATGATAATAGCTAGTGACATAACTATGGTCCATAAATGCCAAGTCATTCTTTAGAAGTTCATAAATGGCAAATCAATCGTTATGTATTTCTAAATGACAAAATAAAATGTGAATTTGCTTGGTGAAAGCCTCCAATTTTAGATGGATAAGAGAAGCATTTTTTCCGATTACACGCAGAACACATATGAGGACACACTACAACATGATAGCACTACGTAGATGGTCAAAACGGATCTATGCAGATGGTTGTCTGGCCTGTCTAGGTTATTTCGTTTGGGATAATAGACACAATAGTGTATCATAGGTGCTATGGATGACCGCCTACAGTAATATATTTTCACATATAGTCCGAGTAATACAGTTACTTGCGTACTCACTCTTTGTAGGATGCTATGTAGAAGCTGACCACCCATGATAATATTCTTGGGCAAAAAAACATATTTTCTATTTTGCATGATACCAACATATTTACACATATTTTCGGCTATGTGGAAAAGAGATCAGATAGGCGGTTTGGTATGCCTGCCTGTGATTGCGTCTATTATCCTAAACGAAAGGAGTTAGACGGGCCAGCCAACCGATTGCAAACACCCGTTTTGACCGTCTGGGTATTCAAATTGAAATAAGACACCTTGTTAAGTTGTTGATAGATCCGATTAAATATCAACGGTTATAATATCAGTCCACCAAGGCATAACGGTGTAGATTTTTTTTTCTAAAACTAATTCGCACAGGGCTTCTAGAGCAAATAAAACGTGGTGTTTGTTTTGAAGCTTTATTTTACTCTATAGAATTGTATCCTACTAGTAGAGATGGCAACGGGGACCCACGACCCGAGACCCGATAAGTATTTACTCTATTAGGGTATGGGTATGAGCTAAATATATTATCCGTGGGTAAGTAATTGGGCAAATACTTTCACCCGATGGGTACGCGGGTATGGAAACGTTCTTATGATCCCCATACCCATTTACCCATGGGTAATAAATACCCGCAAGTTTAAATGCATGCCATGGCCTAATATCATATTAGGCTAGCCTAATTAACCAAAACCACATGTATTTAAACCATCCATACCTTTTCCACCACACTATATGAATGTGTGATGGCTTAAGTATCTAGCATCTATACATATACTATATGAAAACTGTGATATTTAGATTGATTTGAACTTTTGCGAGTATATGGGTAACCCGACGGGTAAGGTTTACCCAAGCATGTATGGGTATGGGGAAATTTTCTTACCCGTGACAGGTATGAGTATTTTATGTAAGATCATAGTCATGATCTATATTTTGGGATGAACAATTGGCTTGTAAATTGATAGATTTAGTTTGGAAACAGTTATTGTGTTGGTGTGAGTGTGTGTGACTAATGTGGGTCAGGTTGCGATATCTGTGCCCGGAAGCGGTTGGTTTGTCTCTATGTGTACAGGTGACTTGAGGTCAACTATGGTCAATGGCTGGTAAGGACCATGACTAGGTTCAGGAAAGAACTGAGGTCTGTATGGTCGGGATGCGGACCATGACTAAGTTTAGGGAGGAACCGAGGTCTGGATGGTCGGAATGTTATGTGACATGGTTGGAGTAGAGTCGTGATTCTTGGAGGTCAATATCGGTCACCGGCGGTGGGATCGTGACTAAGCTCAGGGAGGAGCTGAGGTCCGGACGATCAAGGATGCCGGGTGACGATGTTGAATACGAGATGGCACATAGTGGAGGAACACCGTGTGAGATAGAGTCGTAACGGGCTTCACATATTGCATGTGTAAGCATCGGAAAAATCGCGAATTAAATCGGATCAAGATCGGATGAGAAAAGGCGAAAAGGAGTTGGTCGGGTTACCGTAGCCGTGCGGGTTACTATAGCACCGGTTTGGTTACTGTAGCGCCGGTTTGGTTACTGTAGTGCGGAAGATAAAATCAGATTACAGTTGAAGATAGTTTTGGAGAGATGAGTCTTACTAGGATAAGTAATCTGATTTCTAGTCAGAGATAGATTTTGTTGATATAAATAGATACCGAGGGGTATACCCCCGGTGTGCTTTTTGGAGATTTAGAATTAGAAAATTAGAGTTGAATAGTTGTTGATTCTAGATCAATAATTTTAAGAGGAGGAGTACTGTTGGTGCACTTTATAAATACCAGTTGAAGGAATAAAGTTGAGAGCATTCAATCTACATATTCTGCTTTCATCTACCAATATTTCTCTGGATCTCGACGATCTGATTGGCGGCACAGGAGCGGCACGATTAAGTTAATCTCAGAAGCGGCGTAACCAGATTGGCGGCATAGGACGGCGTTACTAGAGGTAATCGCAGGAGAGGCTAACCAGAGGGAATCTTTTATCACCGCTAGAAGATTTTTGGGTTTTGGTTTTACCTGTCATTCACCCCATCTGGTAAGCGCGTTTAACTCTGTTTCGATCCTGCATTTTAATGGTACAAAATTTTACTAGTGGGTATGGGTATGGGATAGCAATACCCGATGGGTATTTACCCATTGCCATCCCTAATCCTACCTTCCTACTTTACGGGTTATCTATGTGGACGATAAAATGTCTTATTTAATTATTCAGATCTTATAGCATAGTTATAATTTGACGCTCATTAATTCAGAGTATCCTCTATATATACTCTGTAGGACCGATCGAATTGAAGCATATTATTTAAGTTCTCGTAAGTAATTAATTAGGACCTGGAAAATTTTCGTTACCACCACAATCCTACTGATGAAGAACTGTCTCCAAGTGAACAAAGAAACTAGTATAAGCAAGCGAGCAAGCAGCGACAGATATATATGGCTAATAGTCACCGGACAATTTATTCTCTTTTGGCCTGGCGTTTCTGATCATAGTACATGTATATGATCTCTCCACCTTAATTTGTTGGAACTAGTTAATTAATTAGTTAAGGACGACACGTCCTGCAATGCTGCACTTGGCTTTGCTGCAGCACGCTTTGAGGCATCCCAGCTTTGTTGGAAAGCAACCAATCTCCGGGTGGAATGGACTGCAGCAGTACTGTCCCAGAGGATTCACATCGCATGGCGTCACCGTAATCTTGCTGCTATCATCATCCACGTCGTTGGCTGTCACGGCTGCTGCAGAGCGGGGGGAAAATACGCGAAAAGGTTAATTAATTATTGCAACTCTTGGATTTAAATCATCTTTTGATCTCTATGCTCTGCGTGTAAACAGCATTATATACTCCTAGATGATTCAAGAATTGGACGCAAAAACAGGTCAATTTTAACGAAGCACGAAACATTAATTCACAATGTTAGAAAAATACGAGTAAGGGTGTAAGTGGACCGGTCCGCCAACCCGTTTATGCCAATTAAGCGGGTTATCAACCGGGTTATTCACTTAATTTATTTATAAGTGGGCTCGCGGACCGGCCCATTTATACCCCTAAATACGAGTAATTGATTCTCTCTTGATCGCAAAAGCAAAGGGCAAAAATAGATAAAATCGACTACTTGCCACCTTGCAAGTATGGAACTAACCAAAACTTACCATGTGCAATGATGGCCAAGGATCCCAAGAAAACAAGAAAAACAAGGAGCGCTTGGCGGCGTCCGTCCATCTGAGAAGTTCCCGGTTCTGTTTATGTCTGTGCACCCAACCCTTGCAGAATGTATGTTAGCGTCGGATAAGCCCAGCTGTGTTTCATCCTATATGTATGTAGTATTATATAAAGCAAACACCAGGAGTTATAATTAGCACAGAGTAATGGCTCCAGTAGTAACGCTCTGCATGGTACGGTAGGTCACATGCTACCGTTTGTCCTACGAGCATATTCTGGAAAATTAACATTTACGTACGGATAAGTTTTGAAAACAAAATATAACTTATCTGTATATATTATTTCAATTATTTTTGACATTCTTTGTTAGAAAAAGTACGCATTTATTCTCTAAACTATGTTCTTATCCGACTTTGGTCGCTGAATATTATGAACTCCATTACTTTCAGTCCCTTAACTTTCAAAACCATTATTTATGTACGGATATGTTTTTAAATACTATATAGAACTTATCTTTATATCCTTCCAATTATTTTCTACATTGTTTGTTAGAAAAAGTACACATTTGTTCTCTAAATTATGGTCTTATCCGACTTTGGTCGCTCAATTATGAATCCGTTTACTCTTCCCTTAACTTTCAAAATCATTTATCTTTTATCCTGGATAGAAACCGGGATGGTTTTAGATTATGAGTAGGCTAGATAAACACTAGGTCGGGCTGGACCTAGAAAAAGCTTACCAAAAAATCTATACCAAAACTCTAGTCCAACCCAACCCCTGCCCTTTCTCAGAAAAAACTAGAAAAATGCGGGTAAAAGCTAGGCCCCAGCTAGAAAATACATAACAAAAAAACAAGCTCCGGCCTGACCCAACCCTTGTGCTTTCTTGGGTCAGGCCATACTTTTCAGGTTATTTCGGCTTTTCTTAGGCCTTTCATAAATTTTGGGTTTCAATATGTAGGACAGAGCCTGACTCAGGCCCAATTTAAACAAGCTTAATGATGAGGCACCTACATATGAAGTTCATAGATAAAAAATGATGACTCAATATTCAATCATTAATAAAAACAACAATGTGAGCATCTCCAGCAGGAGCCTTAAATATGTATCCTATTCAAGAAAACAATATTCAATAGGGCTTCTATTGAATCGTCCACTGTGAAGAGCCCAAAATCTTTCCCTAAGCCTCTGTCCCGAGCGGTGTCCATGTGATTCTCCAAACATTTGTTATGATCATTAGCCTATATCCAAGGCCTTCTACTTCCCGTACTTGAGCTCCTTTGCAAAGTTGGTTGGCTCTCCCCCACCTACCAAACATATCCCTGGTCGACCCCCACCCCCTCTCTGTTCGGTGTACATATCCTCCCCGTCTAGTACTCCTACTCCCTAATCGGCTACCACTTCGTCTGATGCACTCCATATCCTTCTTGGCCACCTCCATGTGTTTCCTCCCTGACCAATCTCCTCCTCATGTGTGGTGGTTCACTTCTTGCACATACACGAAAGAAATGGCAGTAACAAAGGAGAAACAACAAGAAAAGAAACAATAAAATCAGCCTGTAGATTCTCTTAGGGTAAGGGATGAAATATGAACTATTTCAAAAGTTGAGAAACCATTAGTAATTGGTTTCATATGTAAGAGATAATGGACAAAGTCCATAGTTGAGTGACCAAATATATACCTTTTTTCATCGTTATCGGTTACCAAAAAAATATTGTTTTATTAAATCATAATTTTTTTACAGTGCTCCAAGATGATTTTAGCCATCCATTTCATGTTAATCCCATGCTTGATATTGGTATTACCTCCTAGGAGGTAATAGATCTTCAAAAAGAAAAATAAATAATATGTTCTGTTTCCCATTTACAGGAATGGGAAGTAATTATGCTGATAACCTCACCTACTATTTGTCTATTTCTAATTCAAATCACATATAACCATTCATTTTTGAAATCATATATACATCGGAAATGAGTAGTTCAATATTATAAAATCAAATCACATCCAAAATTTTAAATTAATCTGATATTTTTATTTTTGGTGATATTTTCATAATAAGTTTATAGGAGCAAATTTTGATTTCTTTTTCAAATATTTGAAATTTCAAATAATTCATCCTTGTTTGTTTCGATACAAATATATTATATATATTTCATGTTTTCTTGGCCTTGGCTTTACACCAATATTTTATATATGGTTTAAATACAATGGAAAATTTATTGCCTACTAGATAGTTGCCAATTTGGTAGAGCCCAATCTTCTTCATGCATGGCTAAGATGGAAATGGTAATAATGTTCATTAATGTATTAATAATTTTCTTTTGTATTATTTATTAATTGTGAGAATAAATATGATTTTACAAAAAAGTAACCATATTGAGATTTACCAATACCTCTTAACTCCTTGGAGGTACCGTGGAGTACTGTTAAGTATCCGAAACTAATAAATAAGAATGCGATGAGCACCAGTGGTGTGGTGGAGTTGTGTCTGTATCACGACACTCACCAGAACTGCAGAAATCCTACTCTTATAAATATTTAACTCTAAATTTACCGTTGATTTTAAGGTTATCACTGAAGTTGTTTCTTCAACTATGGTTTTTTCATCGGTAAGAATACGTATATAGTTTTATTCACAAATTATGTTTTTAGTTTGTCAATATTCCGTTTGGTTTTTTTCATGAAAAAACTCAGCGATCATAACCCCCCCCTTTAATTTTGGGTCAGTATCCGCTGCCTTTGGGAGCAAAGGCAAACTTTACCCTTGCTTTCATCTAGGCCACCCATGATAGGATGATAGGATTGGCATCACTAGTGATTAATTAACAACTTAATTAATGACTAGCAATACCCGTGCTAACGCTATGGCCTAATTTATAATTTAATAATGTAAATAAGATATTGTAGATTCATTTTAATGCAATCATATATAAACCAAACATTCAAATTTGTTTGTCTATCAAACATTTGTTAATTTTATTATTTAAACAAACTCTGACAAAATAGCAGCAATAACTTCAGAGTTTTTAAGTTTGAACAATAACTGCATAGCCTGTAATTAGTAATTTCAGATTCCCTACAATATCAACAAATTGCAAGAATAACTTTAATGTATTGTAAGGATAATTGATGCACTAATTTTAGAATCACTACAATACGAAGTTCATATATTGCAAGGATAATTTTAATTAAATAATTTATTTACATTATCTGATATTAACATAAAATTTGAACTATATAAAACTAAATTTAATGTAAAGTACTGAGTTTCATCCCATATAACTTTTCGTACTCCTATAATAAATGGAATTTTGCTGACAATGTATATTTCAAAAGTGTAAAATCACCGTGCAACTCTCGAGTTTAAATTTATTATGAGTTTAAAAAAATTTCTCCCTGTCTTTATATATTACATGAAAATATATTTAATTAAATATTAAGTGATCATCTAATTCCTAGTAGATATTTATTGCATGAGTTCTTTCTAGTTTATAAAAAATACTGATAGTTTAAAAATTCGGATTTAATGTATTAGATTTAATGTGGAGGAGATAGATGGAACGTGCACGCAATTTGAGGAGCTCATAAACGGAAAGTGGCAGATGGAAAATGGACTATCTGATTTGATGCAGATGATTTGAGCTGTTATATTTCTTCAATGAGTAAAACAAATTTGTGCATTGTAGGATAGGTAGATAGAACCACGTGTTTCTTTATATGAAAAAAATAAAGTCAGATGGTATATTTGCAACCAAAAAATTTTATTAATATTTTTTTTATATACATGTTCTTACCAATCTAAAAGCAAAGACTACAAAAGAAAATTTGATGAAAAAAACTCCTAATTTAAGATTAAAAATTTAAAATTTAGCTTATAAGAATAAGCAAAAGCAATAAGATGAGAGTGCAAGTGGTTTTAACTGGACAAAAATTCATTTAACTGAACAATATGAAACAAGAGCTTTGGTAAATCACTTTTTATATGAAAGAAGTTAGTAAAAACATATACAGATATGAACAACGCCATATAGTAGTGAACATTTAAAAAAATATATAGGCTTTAAAAGGATAAAAGTGGAAGTCACAAAATGGTGGCAAATTAGATATATAGAATTTTCTTTTATTTTCTACCGATTAGTTAGCTGCTAATTAATCGTTATGTTGTGACCGAACCATGCAGCTGTTGATTCCAATCTGTGGCATGGATGGAAGCAACGGCAAAGTTAATTTGCCTTTGCCCTCAAACGTAGCAAGTTTTTAATGTGTTTTATTCTTACTGCCAAGTATAGGCCACAACGAAATTCCTAGTAGAGTTATTGCCCACCATATATACGAATCGCATTTATATAGACAGCGAGGAAATATATTATCCAACCATGAAAATAACCACCTTCCATATATGTGAATTGCTGAATAATGACCGTCCTTTATAAGCGCATAATTAATACCATTTAAATGAAATCAATTTATTCCATATAAATGTATATAATTAGACCCTGACAAATATAGCGATAGGTTACCCCTACATCTATATATAGTACACAGAAGAGGAGCAGCTGCAGCATCGATCTCGCAACATCGCAAACTGCAAACAGCCTAATGGCGAGCTTCGCAAAATTTGCTGCTCAAGCAGCAGTGCTTCTGTTGGCCCTTCTCGGTTTCTTCGCCACTCATGCTCAGAGTAATTAAGCAGCTTAATATTACATCCTCTCTTTGTTTGTTCCTAGCTAGTTTTGAAAATGAATGCCTTTTTTTTATCCCTTCTTTTTTTTTCTTGCTAGATCTCAACTATACTGATTACTGAACCACACATGTTCTAACAATGTATATAATGTGTCATTTTGGTCGGTTGATTTTCTTGGTTATGCAGGCCAGGGGCACGGGCCAGACATTTTTCCGTGCCAAAGGCAGATCCAAAGACCATGTGAGCCGAAATGCTACTGCTGCAGCGACGGGCAATGCTTCACGACAGAAGCACTGTGCAAGCAGTACTGCCATCACTCGCTCGCTGACCGCTTCAGCCTCCCATAAACCGACTTGAGATTGTCTATTGGACGATGTAATTAAAATTTCAGCTGCTTAATAACTTGGGACTTTGATTGAGTGATTTGTGTTTTCCCTGCGAATAATCAGGTATATACTACTTCTGGTCTGTTGTTTTCAGTTTGATTGAGTGATTTTGATCCTACGACTGACCGATATAACATATTTGAGATTTGTTTCGATCTAATAAAAAGTATCTCGAGTTATCGGTACCGTGAGGTCCCAAATTATTTTCTATCATTGGATCTAGCTGAGTAGGATGTCCATTATTAGATCCAATGATTAGAAATGATTCGGTACCCAGAACCAATATCCCGAGTTACTTTTTATTGACCAGAGCAAATCTCAACGTATTTCTGACATGTGATAGCGCTGCAAACGTAAGACTATAATGTTCGCGTTTATAAATTGCCCCATCAATCATTCAAATGAATGTGAAAGTTTATAGATTGACACATAAACGATATTTCTGACTTCAGCTACAATAAAAGATAAGTGATCACAGCATTCACACCCCTATCCAGCTGCTCTCATTTTATTCCTGCCCGGCCGTAATACACCACTGAATTTATCAATTGTTTTTTTTTATGAAATGTTAATTATTTGGGGCATCTACTAGATATGTATTTGGGGCAAATACATATCTCAGAGTAGTATTTCCATGCACCATAACAGGCATATGCCCGTATTGTGACCGCAAATATGCCCACGTGTAAAAAATATGGAATAATTAACTTTTTGCTACTCTTATGAATGGTGATAACAGATTTCACTGTAGCAAAAAGTTAAATGCCCCGATAAATACACACGTTTGAAATTCATGTGCCTAAACACATTCTGGAATCAGAAACACATACCAAAAGATACAGTGCCATGGCCCATAAATACAGTCATGCGACACTAACCTGACAAACTTTTAACACTTTTAACAGGGTTTTCAGTAGTCTCCTATCATAAATCGTCCCATGACAAGTAGTGGTGTACCTATGACCTATCACTACCCAAAAAAACAGTTAAATCCCCATGCTATCAGTACCGGTTATTAGAAACCTGGCACGGATTAGTCCCCGCAGCGCCCGGAACATCTAAAAATATAGAATCGGCACAAACGACACTTCATCTGTGCCAGTCCGTAGAACCGACACATAAATATGTTGCCTATCTGTGCAGGTTCAAGATAAGACTCAACACAAATGGCGTGAAAATAACCGGCACGGATAAGCCGATTGTCAGCCCGACCGAATAAGGTCTCGTTCCTGTGGTGGGGGTTGGGGTAAACTATCCGGCCCACAAAATATAGTACTAGATTAGTAGTTCATGATTAGATAATTATTAATTATAAAAAAATTTAAAAATAGATTAATATGATATTTGAAACAACTTTTATATAGAAAAGTTTTACAAAAATAAATCGTTTTGTAGTATGGAAATCGTGCACCCACAAAAAGGTAGAATCAAGATAGCCTGACCTTATCCCTTGCTTAGCAAATTCTCGTACTTGCATATTGTTTGTGTAAGTAAAACCACATGACCATTTGAACTATATATTTCCTCCATCCCAAATCTAAAGTAATAGAAAAAGGAGCCTCCACGTTATCCCTTACGGGCTAGAAATTTTGAGATTAATCGAAGAAAAATAAGATAAAAAAGAAAAGATCAATCAAATAAGGAAAATATAAAACAGAGATCAATCGGACAATGTTAGACCAATCGGACATGTAGATCCATCTGCTGGCCGGGTAGAGGTGACCATTATTTGTGTAGCGGTGTTAGTACGGGAGTCATGCATTGACCAGGACACCAGGATGTTGGGTTTGAGATTTCTGTAAAAGAAGAAAAAGAAGGAGAAAAGAACGAGTTTTCTGAATCAGAAGGGAAAATAGGAAAAAAATGAAAAGGACGACAAGAAAGAAAAGATCAATTAAAAATAAAGAAAAATAATAAAAAAGACTCCATGTGTAATCAAGTTTAGAAAAAAATCCTAATCCCGAATATAAAGAAAAGAGTCCATGTGTAAATACACTTTAGAATAATTGATACTGAGGGAAAAGTCCATCTACAATTTTTATTAAAATTGAAAAATTAAGAGAAAGAGTCAACATATAAATACAATTTAAAAGTATCTAAAATTATATTATAAATTAATTATTATGCAGAAAATATTCCGGTACAAGTATAATCTAGAATACATGTAAATGAGATTCTATGTGAAAATATAATTTAGAAAAATATAAATTCAAATTAACAACTAAAAAGTAATTATTATCAAGATAACAAACCATATATAGATACAATTTACGACGATGCTAGCCATGCAATATGCGCAGGAAGGAAGCCTCCCGGGTTCTCACTCAGGGGCTACAAATTGTGAGATTAGTTAAAGAAAAAGGAAACGAAAAGATCATATTTTTGTTGAAATGGACACAGACACGGATACTTTTAAAACAAACAAGTATTTTATCAAACCGTGAGATACCAATTACCGAAACCACGCAAGAGAGCAGTGAGAAAATCAATCATAACCAAACTCATGCAGAACAATAAATTATAAATAACTTTAGAATAAAAATATAATAACAAAAAATAATTTATATTGATATCATAGTCCATGTAGAGGTACAATTTAGAAAAAAAATCAGATTATTTTTTTAAAGAAATTATTATTATTGGGAAAAGACTCTGTCCATCTTAAAATACAAGAACATTTGAAATTTTATAGACAAATAACTTATTATAATAATTTTATATCAAACATATAAAATCATAATGTAGGAGTTTAAAATCATCGTTGTTTTAATTTTTTTTAAAATAATAGAACGTAAAAGTAGATATGTAATTGTGTAAAAGAATATATCAATGCTAGCCGCGCGATTTGCGCGGGCCACCATGCTAGTTAATCATTATATAAGGTCTACGTACTAAGGCCACATTCGATTCAGGTGTTAAGATAACTTATTCCTCTCGTTTTTTACGCGCACGCTTCCCGAACTGCTAAACGTGGTGTTTTTTATGAAAATTTTCTATAGATAAGTTGTTTTAAAAGTCATATTAATCTATTTTATAGTTTTAATAATTAATAATTAATTAATCATGTACTAATCTATTACTACGTTTTTCACACCGGGTAAGTTAACTTATCACCCTTATCACCGCCCACCCGCAGCCTCAAGAATCTATTTTAATCCGCATTGAAAAAGACCGATGGTCACAAATCCCAAGTTTTCCACGTGTATGTTTCTCGAACCACTAAACGGTATATTTTTTCCAAAAACTTTCTATAGAAAAGTTGTTTTAAAAAAATCATATCAATCTATTTTATTTTTTTAATAACTAGAAAAATTGCCCGTGCGTTGCAACGGGTACAAATAATTTTAATTATACATAATTAGGGATGATCTTCTCATCGCTTACATCGGAGTAGAGGTTTTATATGATTCGGCTTTGATTTTATACTTTCTACAACAAAAAAAAACAATTCAAGAAAAAATCAATGGTATCATCTATTAAAAACCAACTAAAACCTAGATTGAGGCCACGTTCTTGGTTGGGGTAAGTAACTGGCGAGGAAAATATAGCAGGTGAATAACATGTCATTAATTAATTATTATCTATAAAAATTTTAAAATAGATTGATATGATTTTTAAAGCAAATTTTCTATAAAATGTTCTCTAAAAAACACCGTTTATCATTGTGGGATGTGTACATACGAATAAGGAGGGAATAAGGCTTATTAAGCCAAGCGAACACAGCCTGAGTAGGTCCCATCTTTTGACCCTGCTGTTCCAAATATTGGATTCTATATCTTAATTATTACTCCATATTTTAATATATGACACTATTCACTTTGCAGTAGAATCCTACAAAACCACATAAAATTGAACAAAACAAAAGGTTTCTAGGAATAGGTACAACGAATACAAATCCTGATATATTTTCCAACCAAGCAATATAGAGGAAGGGATGCTCACATCGTCAATTCAAATTCTCATTTAGATCGAACACGTATACCTACAATACTTTTTATATAAATAATAGAGATATACAATTATATTATTTATAGTCGTTTATTCTATTACTACATCATAACTTCTATAGTTATACATAACGTTGTTCAATGGGATTGTATGAATTTGCCTAGCTAAATATATTATTTTACATGAATTAGAAGATAAATCGCAATTGCATTGTACTAAAGAGTCATACACACGTCTTCAAAAAGATTCTTATTTAGCACATCTTTAGTATACACATGCCTTAATAGCATTTGGATGGTACGCATATGACCGTGAAGTTCTTTTGGTTGAGTATGATTATGATAGATAAAAGTATGCAATGTTCAAAAAAATAAACTTTCTTTCAATTAATTGATTTTCATTACCAAATGTCACCATTCATTAGCATAAGTATGTTTGTTGTATGACTTGAATCAAATTAAAATGCAATTAGACATATTTTAGAAAAAGTAATTTAATTAACATAAAATTAAATGATGTACGAATATAAATATTATGATATCATAGCGTTAGCCCGGGTATATTGCTAGTGTCCTATAACATATAAAGTTTTTCTCTATGCCTAAATCATACTTTAAAAAGGAATTATATTTTAAAATAGAGGGAATGGTTAACATGATAAAAGCTTTGTTTTTAGATTTACAACAACAAAATACTTTCATATTATATAGGTATTGCATTATTAAATTATACGTACGGGTATTTAGAAACTGATGGTCAAACTATTTTGAAACAGAGAGAGCAGCATGCTTAATCTACTAGCCCCTCTTGCTTAATTACACCTCTCTTGAGATGAAACCAATGGTTCATCAGAGTAAGCAGTATGGACCTTTTAACATATACCCCAGATTGCTATGTAACATTAAACGTGAAGCGGAGGAGATCGAGAAGAGAGCAGAGAGGAAAGAGAGTCACTTCTCATAAAAAAGCAATCTCTTAAGTAATCTCCAGAAGAAAAGAGAAAGATAAAGAATGAATTGATTTAGCAATGGTTGAAATAGAGGTGGTGTGGTGTAAGTATCACTTTATAATTAATGTTATTATCTCGACAAATTTAAAAGTAACATATACCTCTACTTCCTCCTTTCCAGACCGTTCTAGCGTGCAAAACAAATCCCATAAATCTACTCCTTTCTTCCCAAAATAAACATCTAATTTAAACTAGAGACCTGCATTTATTAGAAAGGTGGGGCCTTCTAGTCTAATCTGTTGGTTCATTCTAATAAACATCTAATAAACATCTAATGCACTTGAGGTTTTTTCAGCGGTTCATCACCTATTGGAGCTTCTTGTTGAGTGTCTAAACCATTACTGAAATGATATCTGGAGTGCTCCTTCCATTTCGAAATAACTTTTTTTTAATCGTACATATACTACTTAAAAAACTAAACTACAATATCCTCTACTTTATTGATTTTTAATACAATTATTTTTAACTTTATCTATTATGAATGTATTTATCCTGTATGTGCTATCACAAACTCGAATGCAATGTTTATTCGATATTGAACTAATTTTGAAACAATCTAGAATAGATAAAAATAATAAGGACAGTAATAAATAAGGGTAACTTGGTTATTCTGAAATATTGCTAGTTTGAATTAGAAACCCTAACATTTTCATTTTCAAGGGACTACTTATCTCATTTGTCATACTGATTTGATAATTTTATTAAAAAAAAATGTTCTTAGAGAGATTGAGTTGACATGCCATTGGAATGGCAAAACATAGCTTCTCCCTAGCAGTGAACTTAGGGCAGGCAGGCAGGCAGGCAGGCAGGAGCAGCCCCTAGTTCAGCCACGACGGAACTCCCTAGCAGTGAGCAAGCCACGCCTGATGAGCTTTCTCTTAGTGCTGTCTGGGCTTTCTCATGTTCATCTTACAAGGTGTGCAAGCATGCATGCCATGGTGGCAAAACAAAGGAAAACAAGCCGTAGTGTAAGGAGTTTTATTACTCATGGTCTCCATAGTATAATTAGCTTAATTACCGAGATAGAACTGGGGACATCTATATATAAGAGAAATGCATGGGAATAAGCAATAAAATGGTATCCTATGGAATGAGATCCTGTGATGTTAAGTCCGAGAAACTCAAAAAACTAACATGTAGACCTAGAAACGATAAGACTCATATATCAACAACAACGTCCCTTCGACTTAACACAAGACGATCCGCTTCCGTATCATATAGGCAAAGCAGATATCCCCCGTAGGATGAAACTGAACGAAAATGTGACGCAAATTTAAGCTAATGATTAATTATATAGCAATTTTATCATCCTTGAGTAAATACAATGAGGTACCACTGTTTTCTGTATAAAATTTAGTAATTTTATATAGAAAACAGTGATATCTCTTAGTACCTACTCGAGGATGAGAAAAAAACTCTTAATTATAGATATGCGATATCCTGAAAGATCGTTGCTTAATTATTCTCTCGTGTGGAGAGTACATGATTAAGACTGTCGCGAGAACATTACTACGGTACGTATGGTCACTCAATTCACACGACCTAGTAACAGCCGGGCAGGCAGTCAGGCACTGTGGGGTAGCACCAGCGGTTATGCCTTGATTCCGTGTGGAAGCAGCAGAAGTACCCTGCATAATGCCCAGAAATCTGTCTTATGCATGCTGTCTCACCATTCGGCACGACTTGAGAGTCTCCTGCTCCCCTGCTGGTTTCTCTCCCCGTGGAATCGATTCTCCTACCTGGGGATCAAATTAACAAAAACTTGTATATATATATATATATATATATGATCTCGATGAACACAAAACTACAAATGAATGCATGTATGTGCAGCTGTTTTATCGATCTGTTGTGAATACTCAAAGTCGATGAAATTTCTGGCATGGAAAAGAGCACTACATTTTCTCCATGAAAATAAACATCAACTAGTAAACATTTTCTCCATGAAAATGAACCTTCATGTCCGGGAATGGCAAAACAACTGTGGGAGAACATAGTAGATATGGATTTAAAAAAAATTCTGGAATGGAAAAAAGCATCACATTTTCTCCAAGAAAATGAACATCGACTAGTAAATTACCTTCAAGTCCTGGAATGGCAAAATAAATTAGAAGAACGAACGACAACACCAGGAGTCCTTGGTTACTGTTCTTTGTTTTAATAGCCATTTGCTTAATCGGTGGAGAGCCGTGGATTGTGTATACATCTTTTTGCTTTCTCCGTCGTTCTATATATATAGCACGCCCAAATTTAATTCTTGATTGCAAGAAAGATTACTGGAATCCTAATGAATGATTTTTCCTGATCATCTAGGTTTTTTACGACTAATTAATACCTCACCCAAGATATGATCCCGTTTTTGTTGGCATGAGATAATTACCACGGCCTGTGATGGATCTTCCTAATGTTTAGTAGCAATATTCTTTCTCTGGTTTCACATAAATGGTTATTTTTGGACATCAATCACATTTTTTTAAAAATACTCTTCCATATTTCAATGTGCGTTACTGTGCCTTTGGGATATGAAGTTTGATTGCTTGGGAACGTTGAATATTTTTTTGCCTTGTAATAGACATACGTACACCGGTAATTACAAGTGAAATTAAAACCACGTGATGCTGCTGCTGCCGCCGCCGCCGCTGGACGAGGTGGATGTTTCCCTTGCGCATCCCAGCAAGTCAAGCCATTCTGAGCTGCTTGTGACTCTGAGAAAATCAAGCCATCGAACATCGTCGGTCTGAATGTAGACTTGGCGTGGGTTGCTGAGGTGGTACTGTGGTAGAGATGTCCAACCCAGTGGCACAACGCAGGTCATCTCGTCTTTTTTTACTTATGTTTATGCTTATAAGCTTAAAAATTAAAATTACAACTACAAATTTAATTTGAAGTCGATTTAAGAATTTGTATGCAAGTTTATTTTTTAATAACGCTACTAGAACGAGAAAATTATATATGTGTCATTCTATTATAGTGGATTCGTTATAATATCATTATGAATTGGGCTTCGCTGAAATATCATTTGCATCGTTGTTTACTTTGCTACCATTTTACTTGTTTCGGGGTCCTGAAAAATTATTGTCTTGTTTACATTTTTCTCTCCCTAAACTGCCCCTGGCTCTCTCTGTACTCTCTGCTAACTGTCTGGCCACACGCAGAGAACATTGGGATGCCGGATGCCCTGCCGCACGCGTCGCCACCCCCGCCGGAGCTGGAGACGGCCACCGCGCCGGACCGCCGATTCACCGCGTCGCTGCCGGAGCCCGGCCCCGAACGGCTGCGCCGTCTCAGCCCGCCCCCACCGCAGTTCGGGCAGATTCTGTGGCTGGAATTAAAATTTCCGGCAAATTTCGGTTCACCGCAGTTCGGGCGTATATTGGTTCCTGATAACGTAGTATCGTCTGCAGATTCTGCGGCTGGAACTAAAATTTGCAGGAGTACAGAAGGCAGCAACTTGTTAATTACTCCCTTTGATCTCGGCAAAAACAAAGATTTTCTTTGATGGTACCCCTGTTCTAAGTCTGTACTGCGAAATTTACTTTTGGTGTTTGGCAGGAGCAGAGAGGATTTGGAGTAATCAGGATTATGCGCCGTCCTAGCAATTAAATCTACAGTACCTTTTCACTTTTCTGAAAAAATCGGAAAAGTTGTGAAAAAAAAATGTAAAACTAAAGAAAATTTGGCAGCCACCCTCAATTTGCTCTGCCTCATCCAAATCTCTCATCTGGTTCTCTCAAGTGGTCTACTTTGACTTGTTGATTTAGACAAAATTTGTTCAAAATCAATAATAGCTTCGAAAATAGATTGATAGATCAATTTTTTTTAATATTTGTATCTTTCATTATCATATGCAAAATTTTTGTAACATTATAACATGCATCAATTTAATTTTCTAGGATGGACGATCCAAATTTCCCGACGTGCTCGCTACGCGAGTATGACCAGAACTACCAGTCGTTCACAAATGTTGACCAACAGGCCAATATGTCTGCATTGACATGAACATTGTAAATGAATTACTCCCTCCATGATTAAATATATGACATTAGTTAATTTAAAATTAAACTAACCAACGTCGTATAAAAAAAATGTGAGGGAGTATATGTTAGTTCGGAGAAGGTTCAAGAACAGTTAGCGGGAGTACGTCGATAAACACTGGGGCCTAAGGGATCAAGAACATCTAAGGTTTGCCACCATTTTGATCTAGTAAAGGAGCAAGCTGCTAACGGAAAACAAGTACAATACGTGAGATGTAGATTTTGTAAAAAAAAATTATCTTCAAGGTCATCTAGTGCAACAAGACATTTGAAGAGACATGCAGAGGCTTGCGCATAGAAGCAAGAATTCCAACTAGAACAACAACTGCTGCTGACAGTTCGGTTTTAATGGGGATTTGCGGTGGAATCGCATGGCGGCACTTTTACCGGATGTGAGAAAAGAAAACTGACCGTTTCGTGCGATTACAATTGTTGGATTCAATGGGGATTTGCGGTGGAAATGTGGAATCGATGTTGGTGAATTGGGAATTTAATTCCCATAATCAATTTGATAAAACAGATACCAGAGATGAATCAAACCGGCAACGGCGCTAGGGAAGACGACGATGTTTTCCTGGGTTGGCTGGCAGGGAAAGATGAGCGGCACCCCCAAAGAGAACGGTAGAGAGCAGGGCGGGACAAATTATGGAGGTCTCTACGTATACACTGCATTTTGTATTTAGGTTTTTTTTACCATCTTTAAAAAATACCTCAAGGAAAAAAATGTATGCAAAATTTCAATATGTTAAGGCACGTTACACGTCAAGATATTAAATTTTTACACAAAAAATATGGTATGTTAAAATACTTTTTCAAAAAGGGTAAAAGGTTGTATTTAAGTTGATCAATGCATCAGAAAACCACTACAACATTCGCAGCACAAAATTTTTCCTCGCACTGTTCATATAGTATCTTCAAGTACTTAAGAAGGGTAAAAAACTCTGTTCATACTCTGTTTTGACTAGCATTTCGTCAAACACCTTCGGGTCAAGGGCTGATCGCCCACAGTGCTTGCTGCTGCTTTCATTCAAGGGCTCGTCAGCCTATCTCTTGCTTCCATTAATCCAGCACTTCAGAACGAGCCCAGGTAATAATCCAACACACAGGCAAAATGGTTTGCCACCACGCTGGACATCAGTTCTCCTTGCAATATATTTACCCCTAATTTTCTTATCGTGAAAACTATATTACTCTAGTGGAGGTCTTCATAGCCCCGGTACAATGGTTTCCAATTCGATTCAGGGGAGGAGTTGCTCGCGTGCTTATGCTGGGGTAGACACCGGAGGGGCAACCGGTGACCGGGTTCAGTGAGAGGACATTGTGATGGCAGGGGCCACCGGTGCTATGCATGTGTGCCCTGCGATGATGGAGAGCGCCCATCGTGGTATTCTCGAGCTAGCTTTGGGTATTGCCTCATGGTAAGTTAGAGCAAGTTCTCAACTATTAGCTCTAAATCAACTATAGTCAATCTAATATCTAATTCATACAGTAGCTATGTACAAAACATATACTACAATGTCTCATATGTTATATTCATATTATGTTTTGAAGTCTATGTTACAGCTGGCTATAAATCTATACCTCGTTTCTCCTCTCTCCTCTCTTATCTTCTTAAAATATGTTTATAGTTGGATTAGAGCAGTCCCAATGGTATATTAATGGTGGTTTCTATCGTCGTTAAATAGTTTGCCACATAAGCAAAATGATGACATGACAATGTAATTAATGAATAAAGAGAGTGAAAAACATATAAATGATTTCCTTACGAAGAAATCAAATATTCTCTTCACCCAATACATCAAGAAATCATGAATTCACTATTGGGGAAAAACTACTAATTTCTAGGAAAAATGTGTCACGCTCAACATTGGTGAAATAATATAGAGTTAGGAGAGAGAAAGAGAAAACAATTATTATTCGAAGACACCTTCATTATGAAAAATGATTTCAATAGATGGTTTGCTATACTATGGTAACCGTGCCAGTTTCATCCATTGAGATTGCCCTTATAGCCTGCTATTGTACTTGACTGCGGCCATATTCGTTACTCCTCACTAATAACTCAGATTCCCTTTTTTTTACGGGTACACATCCTGAGCTACTAAACGGCGTATTTTTTATAAAAATTTTCTATATGAAAGTTGTTTTAAAATTTCAGATTAATCTATTTTTTTAATTTTTATACTTAATAATTAATTAATTAATTAAGTATTAATCTATTACCGTGCTTTCCACACGCCGGTTAACAAACCGGCGAGCCGAACGCACCCTGCCTACCACTACTCTCAGATTTGATTTTCCGCTACGATCCCCTCTGTAGTCTGGAAGCAGGCCATACGAAGTACCGCATGTGATGGGCTCGACTCTCTGCAACCTATGGTTTCTCTCTCCAAAACAGGGTGGGAGGTTCAAAACTCAAATCTTTGGTTGAAAATGTTATACAAGGGTAGAAACATGTATTCATCATCAATATGTATCCTTTTTCTTAACACAATTTCTTGTGTATCTCTAAAAGTTTACTTAATTCCTTAGATGCACCTAAGTTTTCTTTAACCCGTTATATACTTCTAAATTTTAGTTTGGAATCCATCCATACCCTTTCTATAAGTCAATAGTTACTTGCCCGATAAATTCATATAAAAAAGTCCATTCTGCGTTTTTAGTATGGATAAATATATAAATATATCTCACAGAACAAACTCAAATAAAATAGTTTCATATAATAAATTTCTACACCTCATGCATTTATATGTTTGTTCATATCAAAGGGAAAAATGGACCTTTTGAGAAGAATTGAATGGTCAATTGACAATTGACTAATGGATATGTAAGGGATCTCCGAACTATAATTCAGGGAACAATATAATATAAAATAATTAGCAAAACTTAGGGGCATAGAATTGATTCGGTAAATTTTCTGATGTACGTAATAAAATTTATATTTTCTCAATTTCATGGGTCCGATTTGGAGAATTTAGTTGTGTTAATAGTGTAGGCGTATGAGATTTTTTTTTTATATTCCGGTAAGTATTTGGGGTTAAATATGCAGGCCCTCCGATTAACACAGGCGGTGGATGTGGGGAACAGCAAGATACGTTTTATCTGCCAAAAGCAGAGCACACGGCTCCATGGTTATTATATATAGTAGCTAATTACTCCTAACCAAATATAGAAATCAATAAATCAGTAAAACGCTTCACAAAATCCGGGAGGATAAACCACCAATTTGGACGAAGATAACTACCTGCGAAAAAATAAATGACAAATGTTAATTGTGAAAATCCGGGAGGATATTGTGTGCCATTACTTTCCACCAAGCAAGGATCATTAAGCTGCAGCTGTACGGTTGCTACATATCGAAACGATTCTGTGAAAAAGCACGAACAATTCCAACGAATATAATGGCGAAACACATACCGGTGGAAAACAAGGTGGTCCTGCTGGCCATGGTTCTCCTTGGATCTTTCGTGATTCCTTCCGATTGTAAGCGCTTCGATTACGATTAATCCTTTGTTGCTTAACCTATTGGACTAATTCTCTAACTTTTTTTGTTACTCTAAACTTTTTGCTTGCTGAATTTACACGCAGCTCGAATGATTGACCAGATGGATGACAGCAGGATCCTAGTGTGTATCTGCGCGCGGAGTGAAAACTGCAACAGCAAGTGCTACTGCTGTACGGAGAGGCCTGCTACGACACACACGAGCAATGTAAACAGTCCTGCTGCTATAGCCTTCCTCCTCTGGCGTCTGCGTTGCCATGAGAACCATTTGCACTTCATCTACGACGGAAGTAATAAAACGACGAATTATTACGAGTAGTATTGACAAAATCCTTCAGAGTTCAGATGCCACCAATATTTGTCACAATCTCTTGTGTGAGAATACAATCTCCCGTGTTTCTTCTAGCAGGTTTATAGATTCTTCTACTTCGACTCCTGCTATTTCATGTTATGTCTAAAACGTAATAGGTACTGCTTGGTAAGGGGATGCTGATTTTGTAACAACACCCTGCATGAGACACTAATGTCTATTTTCATGGGCGCTGGTTGACTGACACCTAAACTATTTACATATAAGGTGATGTCACAACCGACACCTATAAGTGCTATAGGTGTCAGGCATTATGAACTAGCATCTTATTAATGGTGGAATTTTCATATATTCGGGAGATAGGTAGAAAACGGATGCTGATGTGTTTTCAACAAGGTTTCTATAAAGCGAAACTGATAGCTCTCTAACGTATTAGGTGAAAGTTTGGAAGCCTATTCATGTGAGCTCTCTAACATATTAGGTGAAAGTTTGGAAGCCTATTCATGTGAGCTCTCTAACGTATTAGGTGAAAGTTTGGAAGCCTATTCATGTGCAGGAAGTTATTGATGGAAACTGGATGTCCGATCTTCCATTGGGAGAAGACAACTAGCGATTTGGCGGAAACTTGATACACAATCTGGCTTTCGATCAACATGATCTGAACTATGCAATCATAGCACTCGATTGACCTCACAGAGAGGGATAATCCCTATATGCAAATCAAAGAATACAACCAAGAACAGAAAGACAATAACTCAATTGTAGATGAATGATTAATGAGGAACACAAAGTTAGGGTTTCACAAACCAATCTATCAGCGAAACTGTAATGGCAGGCTAATGCAAGCAAAACTCAAAAACCCAACATGAGGGATGTCAACTAAATATAGTGTTTGGTACACGGTGCCATCTAGACGCACCCTCTAATGAGCTCTAAGACATTACACGGGCCAATGGCCCAAAAGACGGCGTCGTCGCAACACTTTGGCAGATTCTAAACGCTGAATTGTTTCAACGATTCCCATTGACTCCAACGTGATTATATTTCAAACTAAATCTATAGCATATATTATAAAATTATCTTTCCGTACATATATGGATCATCAAAAACAGAGTCCATAGGTATCCTAGGCATCCATTTAGCGCATGCTGGTCCTGGGGCCCAAGAACAACTTGAAGTCGAGTTGGATTAGGCCTATTGCTTTACTTGCATGTCCTTGATAGTCTTCTCCAACTATAGATCTCTCTCCAAGTACTTAATGGTACTCTCCAATCTTTCTAAGCATGATAACATTATTAGGTAGCAATATATTCTCAACATTATGAAAAGAAGTACTTTGAAACGAGCTCACATGTAAACCTGTAAATTCAATTGGTGGGTGTGAGCTTTAGTGATTGGACATTGCATAATAACCCAAAGATTATTGCGTATTTCCAAAGTAGTGATGTCCTTATCATCCTCTCCCTCTTGAAGAGGAGTCGTCCTCGACTCAAGCTCATCATCTTCTCCCAAATATGACTTCAAATCTGAAATATTAAATGTGGAACTAATAATCAAGTAGAACATGAGGCAGTGCTCAAAGGATTGGAACTATTCAACGAGATTGGAGCTAGAGCCACTAAGATCATTGTTGATTCATTCTTGATAATCAAACAATTGTCGACTGAATATGATTGCCGAGATGATGTGTTGAGAATATATCATGAAGATTGCCAACAATCATTTTATGATTCTATAAGCGTGTTAATAAAATAAGTTCCTAGAAGACAAAATATGTAGGCCAATAACTTAGCTCAAAATGCTTCTGGTTATCTGCTAACAAATCAATGTGTGGAAGTTGAAATATTGGTTGGTGAAGTTAATGATCGGAGGACATCAATTATTGATTGTTCAAAGAATCCTTTGCAACCCGTATCTAGAAAATTACATTTTAAAGCTATCAAATATGTACTATTAGACGACTAATAGGGGTTTTATTAAAATGCCTAAATTGGATGAAGCAAAATTGTAATGTGTGAAGTTCATGAGGCCATAGTGGAACTTCTCTTTTGGCCCATAAGATGAGATGTTTGTTGAAAAGAGTTGGGTATGGCCGTATATGCTGGAGGATAGGATTGGCAATTTCCCCCGCGGGATTTTGGACTCGTCAGGATTTGGGGCTGGGCCCTAGTCTAGGTCGGGGGCGGGGGTAAAGGATAGTGTATAACTGTGGGTCACCCACGGAACCTGGGAGTTATATTAGACTTTAGAACTATAGTATATTTTTGGCCCAAAAGCATAAATCTAACCCTAGCCGTAGGCCCATATATAAGTGGAGCTTACTCCTTCTAGCCTCATTGTGGCAGATTGCTACGGGGCGGCGCCGGGCGATGGCACGGCGCTAGGCGGTGGGACCAAACGACGGTAGGGCAGCGGTGCACTGGCTCCACTCCACTCTACAGTTCTTCGAGGTTGTGGTCGGCGGTCGGGGCCCTGGCGGGGACGGGGAGATGGGATGATTCCCCCTCGTTCTCTGCTTCGGGGTTGGGGCTGCGGCTGTTGTGGTCCAACTTAGACCTCGACCTACCCCGTTGACAACCCTACTGGAGGATTGTTTTCGCTATTATAATGGTAGCCAAGATTGGCAAAAATTTGGGACTATTCAGTGAGCTCTAGCATCGGCTATAAATCCTATTATTAAGCCTTAGTTGTCGAGGGGATGGGACATTGATATGATTGGCCAAATTAATCCACCATCTAGCAAGGGGCATAAATTCATATTGGTTATGATAGATTATTTCACTAAGTGGGTGGAAGTTATTCCGCTGGAGAAAGTTACATCCCAGTATGCTATTAATTTTGTCATGGAGCATATAGTTTGTAAAAAAGAATTGCATGTAACTAGACATGTAAAGGGCTAGAACTGTTAACTTTCAATCATATGTCAAGGGAAAAATTAAAAATACCTGAAAGATGTAACGAAACATTGGTTTTCATTATTTACCAATGGGATGACAAATGGAGATACTGCAGCACTGATCTGCAAATATCCAAATGCTTTAATTAATAACTGAATCATATAAACTAGTAGCTTAGTAATGTGTAGAGATCATATATATATATATATATATATATATATATATATATACACACCTATATAGGAAAATTAGATACTAATACCATGTGTAGTTACTCTCCTCCACTAAACATGATTGATCAACACTGAAATTTCAAATTTTGTATTCCTCCGGCTAGAAAACAGAAAAAATTATTGTTGTTCTTCCGGATTAGAAACAGAAATTAGTATTACCTTTCGAAATTTGTATTCCTCCGGCTAGAAAACAGAAAATGTTGCTGCTCATCCGGATTAAAAACCGAAATTAGAAAACGGAAAATATTGTTCCTGCTCTTCCGGATTAAAAATAGAAATTAGTAAACCATATTTCAAATCGTTTCTGCTTCTCCGGGGAGGAAACCGAAAAGATCGTAGTTGTATTCCTCCAGCTAGAAACAGAAAACACCGTTGCTGCTTATCCGGATTAAAAACAGAAATCAGAAAACATGATGCTCACCCGGATTAAAAAGAGAAATTAGTAAACCTTATTTCAGATCGTTTCTGCTTTCTGTTTTTAAAAAAGAAAGGATCGTAGATCGTTTCTGCTTTCCGTTTTTAGAAAAGAGAAAATATTGTTGTTGCTTATTCGGATTAAAAACAGAAATTAGAAAACAAAAAATATTGTTGCTGCTTATCCGGATTAAACACAGAAATTAGAAAACAGAAATTAAGATCGTAGATCGTTTCTGCTTTCTGTTTTTAGAAAACAGAAAATATTGTTGTTGCTTATCCGGATTAAAAACAGAAATCAGAACGTTTTTGCTTCTCCGGCTAGGAAAGAGAAAAGATCGTTGTTGTATTCCTCCAGCTAGAAAACAGAAAAGGTCGATGCTGCTCTTTCGGATTAAAAACAGAAATTAGTATTACGTTGCTGCTTCTCCGCCCAAAAAGATCAGTATGTTATTTTTCCACTCCTTAGATGTTTAGTGTAGAAGTAGTTACTCCTGGTAGTAGTATATAGGCTTATATATATATATATATATAAACACGGAGTGCAATATGTAAGAAGAGCAGTCCTCACCGCAATGATAAAAGGATCATATGCTCCATGGGCAAGGTACGCTAATGTCCGGAGGACGGAACGAGAAACTTTTGTCCATTTACATTAATGCTCTCTAGATTCAAGGTGTAACCATACCTGTAAATCATTTGAAATTTTAAGATAACTACACTTGTTACCTGCAATGGTTTCTTCATAATCAAGAACTACCATGTGAGCTGTCACAACTTATAGTTAGACTACTATATGGAAACCAGAACAAATAGAATGACATAGTATATTGAAGGGAAAGAATGCACTTTTAGGTTAATCATAATATCTGAACGAAAAGTTTCAATCGGTACGTGGTACGTGTAATTCTTGCTTACAATGTAAATAATCAATAGTACCCTTCCCCACTAATGTTTCATGGCAAATACTCAAACAACAAGGAGCAAGAAAGGTATATCGGGAGAAACAGAATAGCTCATGTGAAGTGTATACATTGGGCTGGAATAAAGGTATCTGGACATAAGATAGATGTGGGTAAAATGGCATGTAGAATTGGCAAAGCTTCTTCAAAGAGAAGATGGTGGTCATCTTCCGGAAATGACAGCAGAATGCCAAATTCGAGAGTTTTTGTATCTGATCAACAAGTGAATGCAGAACATTTTAGGAGGTTGTCAATTGGTGGGGAAAGTAAATATGATATGCCAATTTGTGCAATGGATTTTATACATGATTAACTATTATTCCTCATATAGGGAGTCCAAAGTTCACAATACACGAATACAGCTTCGTTAAAGTAAATCTATGTTTTAAATAAAATTACTTTAATGGAAGAAGCGGAGCATAAACTAATTCCGACTCCACAATTTCTCCTAGAACAAGAATACCATCACCTTTGTCTCAACTCTTTAGGCAGTGAGAGAGTACTTTAGGAGTTAAACCACAAAAACTTAACTGTGAGTAAACAGAAATCCAGTAAGGTCCCAGCCCAAAGATACCATCGATCACCAGTGGCGGATCTAAAAAAATATTAGCAAGGGCTGGACGAAAGAGAACTAACGACCCGTGAACGTTGATGTCTACTTCTAGCTCTTCCTTCTCTCTAATCGGGTTATTTTTGAGGGGGGGCTGAAGCCCCCCAGCTCCGGTGGTAAGTCCGTCTTCATTAGGGCCCCTGACATTTCATTGGTACATCTGTTCCAAAAGAATTAGTATATCCATAAGCTCAATGGAAAATTATTACTAACATGTGAGCATCAATTGATGGTAACAAACAATCACAGCAATATGGACATGACATTAACAATTAGTTACTATTATATCAAGGAATTGTACTAACACAACCAATAAAAAGATTGAAAACAATTCATCCAATTGTGAACATATGAATGGTTGATATTATTAATGAGTTAGTAAATACTTGGGCCTCTCTACGAAAATAAGTTATTATGTAGCAGGAAATTTAAAAGAAAAATATGGGAACTCACCCAAAAATAACAGTGGTTGAAAAGGTAGATCTTCTCTTACTTTTGTTCAGACTTCCTATATAACTGTCTAAATATATTTTGTTTGAAACATAATATCCTATTGCTCCAGAAGATCCACTGCCGTATGATTCATTATAACTACATGATTCACTTGGCTTGTCCACATTATCACAAGATGCAAGTTCATTTTCTATCAAAGAATTGCACCACTCATCTATGCATTTTACACTTGATGATAAATGGGGACCAAAAAACCTCAATGGGAGCTGGAAAACGAATATTTTTCCACTAATTAATTATTCTAAATAGAAAGTAACTATTTTATTCAAAATATAAACATTAACTCACATCAAGTCCACTTGAGGTTGGGCACCTAGAGCAAGGGCTACACGCTACCCACAAAATTTCGCTTCCGGTATCAACAAGGTCCGTAGATTCTTGCGGTGGGTTTCTTAATTTTATACGAGTCAAACATGGCCTGCAAATTCATAGTAAACAAGGCCGTGTTCGGTAGTTGGTGGTGGTGGGTTAGTTATCCGGCACAGAAAATATAGTAATAGATTAGTACATGATTAATTAATTATTAATTATTAAAAATTATATAATAGATTAATATGATTTTTTTGAAGTAACTTTCCTATAGTTCACAAAAAATACATCGTTTAGCAGTTCGAGAAGCGTGCGCGCGGAAACGAGGGGTGTTAGATAACTAGTCGGGGGTGCCGAATGCGGCCTGAGATACTTCCTCTACTACAAACATGATGCATATTAGGTATGTTCCTAGTTATTGCATTACAAGCTGCATAAATGCATTTTTAAGTGATAGTTAGTTCCCTATAGAATATCAAATTAAATTAAAAATAGTCTGCTTCACGGAGCAGTTTAAGATTTTTGAGTTAAATGCCAAAAGTGTGCTAAGTGATATACTCACTTTATTTTTTTTATTTGACGTCATTGACTTTTAAATCTATATTTCATCGTTCGTCTTATTCTAAATTTTTGTGCGATTATGAAAAATTATAAGTCATCTTAATATATTACTTTTGAATATGTTGAATAGTCAAACATAGACAAAAAGACATATATGGGTTTTACACATCTACGGTTTAATAGGGTCAATCCATGCTAAGCTCATTATGTGGATAGGTTATGCATGGATAACAAATGTGTAACTCAGGAAGAGAAAAGACATATGCAAGTCTCACACGTAGAAAATGGATCAAAATTTATACAAAGTTGCTTTTCTACATAATAAACCATCAAATCAAATTTGATAAATTTTTGTAGCATGATTGCGAGATTAAAAAAAATTGTTCTAAATTTGTACATACTAAATGGGTATAAACAAAGTTAGTAAAATGGGTACAACAACAAGAAGGATGGATCCATGAATCCTACATTCCTAAGGTTAGAACCACTTGATCTATTTAAATTCTAGGGACAACACACATACTACGGATAGATTTAAGTGGATAAATGGATTGAACAACACACATACTATGGATAGATTTAAGTGGATAAATGGATTGAACGTAAACATTCCCACCCTAACACGCCGCAGCCTAACACACCGCACCTAACCGGTCTGTTGCCCTGGGCCATGCCACGCCTCCCTCGCTGCTGCCGCTCACCTGCCATCGCGCGCCGCCGCAGCCACGCCCGTCACCCTTGGCAAGGCATACACCCCTCTCTGTTATATCTCTCCTTTATCTTCCCTTTTATTTTTCAACCACTCTATGACATCTGGGCCCCTACAGTTGACTTTAGTCAAAATCAATTTTGATTATAAGAAAAATTATTTTTAAAAGTTTAAGGGTGTGTATTAGTCCCTAATTATTACAAAAAAATGTTTAAACATGTTGGAGCACATTATCATGAATTGGATCGTAGAGGGAACCGAAATTCACTGTGTATCTGGCATTGTTGTATTGAGCCTTAGAGGCTAAATAATAATTGGCTTAATTAACTCAGAAAAAATCTCTCTAAAGAAAGTAATTTAATTAAATCGAAGTTTGCAAATCGATTAACTGGATTTAAACTCGAATTGAAGAAGTATAAAATTTTACCAAACAAATTAATTTAAAATTCGGCAAAATTGGGCTTTCCTTTTTCCCTCATTTTTCTTTCTTTTTTCCCTCCTTCCTAAATTGGGCCGAAGTCCAATTTT
Source organism: Oryza brachyantha (assembly GCF_000231095.2). Lineage (NCBI taxonomy): Eukaryota > Viridiplantae > Streptophyta > Magnoliopsida > Poales > Poaceae > Oryza > Oryza brachyantha. The sequence goes on along the minus strand of NC_023163.2, from coordinate 13,814,657 downwards.
CCTCCCCTCTCCCTTTTTCTTCTTTTTTCTTTTTCCTTTTTCCTCTCCTCCTCCTCGGGGTGGCCCAGCCAGCCAGCTACCCCAGCCGAGCCGACACGCTTCCCCCTTCCTCCCCGCGCGCCCTCCGCTCCCCGCCTGGGCCGCCATGGCCAGCGCGCCTCGCCCGTCCGCGCCGCGCCTGAAATCCGGCCTTCCTCCCTTCCCCGGGCGGACCCACGTCGCCACCGTGTCCGAGCCGGACACCGCTGCCGCCGCAACCGCCGCTGCGCCTGCGTGCGCGACCCGGTCTCAATGACCGTCCCGCCCTAGCCAGCGCCACCTCCCCCTATAAATTCCCCTCTCGCGCGCCGCCTCGCCGCCTTTCGCCCGTTGCCCAAGTCACCGCCGCACCCGATCTCCTCCGCCGCCGCACGCGTGCGCGCCTTGGACCTCGCCGTCGCCCTTCCCCTCGCCGTCACCATCGCCTCGCCGTCGCCGAAGTGGCCCCGCCGTCGCCGCCTTGTCCTCGAGCCGGCGCCGTCCTCTGCCGCACTCCTCTTGGTGTGGCCGCCATCTTCGTCATCGTCACCACCCGTCGTGCCGTCGCTGCCGTGCCCGTCGTGTCGTCGCCGCCACTTGGCCATGCCGTCGCCGCCTTCCGCCGGTCACCGCCCTCCGTGCCTGAGCACCGCCGCCTTCCTTCGCCTGGACGAGGCAGCCTCCCTCTCCTCCTCTGCTCTGGGCCGCTAACGAGCGGGTCCCACTCGTCAGCCGATGCCACCCCGTCCTCTCTCTCCCTGACCGACGGGCCCCACTTCGGCCTCCCACCCCTTTTCCCCCTCTCTCTCTGTCACGTGGGTCCCGTGCGTCAGCCGGCCCCCTTCCTCTCTCCTCCCGGGCCCGCCTCTCAGCCCCTCATCCTCCCCTCTCTCCCCGACAAGTGGCCCCCACCTATCAGCGCGCCTCCTCTCTCCTCGCTGACGTCAGCAGCCCTGTTAATTGCGCAATAATTAATTTAGGACTTTTCTGTTTAGCTAAAAAACCCAGAGATCTTCTAAAATTCATATCTAATTCATCTAGTCTCCGTTTAGTTCCATTCAAATTTAATTAAATTCATAAAATTGTCAAGAATCCATTAAAATACTTTCTTTTACTGTTTCAGTAGAGTTTGTGCCTGTTTTATTTATTTTTGTGATTTGTCGCTTAGATTCAGACCTCACCGAAGAGCCAGTTTATTTCGAGATTGTCGTTCAAGTTCCCCAAGGAGCAGAGCAAGGCAAGTGGCACTCATCTTTGATCATATTGAACCTATTATTGCAAATTCTCCGCTTTATTTATTCAAATATGCATTGTTTTAATTAAAGTATTTACTGTATTTCGAGTAATCCTTATTATTGTGCCGTTGTTTATCCAACTTTATTCATGTTGTACCAGGGGTAACTTGATTAGAGTTAGGCCTAGGTTAATGCTTAGAACAAGTAGCTCATGGGATCACACTTAATCATTACTAGTTCTGAATAGCTGTTAATTATGATTCATCACCGGTTCGGGTTAATGTCAACTAAAATATTGATAATGGTAGGTTGTGGGTGCATGGTTTTGAGAGTCGCACACATGAAAATTAAGGACCGGTTGACAGGAAACCCTAGAAGTAATTTAGTGCTAACCACATGCCGAAATGGGTAAGGTGGGATCTGGAGCATGACTTCGAACTGTTTGACGTACCAAGGCAAGGGTAGTCGTGATGGAGTATGGACGGGCAATCGTGGTGTAACGAAAGCCTCTGCTGCTTCCGGATCTACCAAGGCACAAGAGGGGACTGTCCGACTTGGTGTAAAGGAGGGGGGAAACCTGAAGTGCAGTGCGATTGAATAGGGAGGGTTATCTAATGGGTCCTATCACAGTCTCCTTTCCGATATGCCATGGTGGTATGTCGGCGCACATTCAAGTGTAGTGGAGTCGTGTCTTGTGGGTACAGTAGTGCACCTCTGATCAGAGTATAATCTATTCGAATAGCCGTGCCCACAGTTACGGCGGACTCCCAGGTTCAGTGTGATTAGTGAACCTTTAATGACTTGAGTAAACTGGTTTTCACTTAGGACTACTGCAACATGGTGTAACGATGAGTAGTGGTTGGGCCTGTCACAACATGGTGTAACGTTGGACAGTGTTGTGGTATTTTACAACTGTTATTTACTTATCTTTAATTTATTTAATTACCTTTATTCAATTCAATCCCTGTTATTTATTTAAATGCTACTTTATTGCAACTAACCTTACCATGCCCTTGATGAACCTTATGCATCATGTACTGTCGTCTTTTTCGTGCTGCTTGTTGAGTACGGTGGTTTGTACTCAGCCTTGCCCTATTTCCCCCTCAAGAGTTAGAAGTGGAATCCGATGGAGGTGACTCTCAGGAGTGAGCTGGTCCGTCGTCGAAGTTTTGCCTGTGGATTGGAGCCGTATCCGCTGGAGCTAGTCTATCCTATCTTTCCGCTGCATTTTCGTTAGAATAAGTGTTATTTTTAGTTGTTTCTAAAAACGATGGTCATGTAATCAACATTGTCTATTTATGTACCCTGGCTGGTCCTGGACAGGGATTTTAATACACAATTAAGTTCAGAAATTCGTGTGAGGAATTTCTGAGCGTGACATGGGCCAATATTTATAAGTAGAGGTGGATCCAGACCAGCAAAGGAGGGGGGCTAATTTTCCATGGGGATCCAACGGGTATGGGGGCTTGAGCCCCCCACCCCCACCCCCCCCCCCCCGCACCCATGTTGGATGCACGCCTGTATATAGGAGTGCATGGGAAACAGTCCATATAAATCAATCTTATCTTAATATATCTCTCATATCCCCCCGCAGTCTTAGTGTGAGCATCGACAGTTAGACTAGAGAAGAAAATGATAAGCAAAGTCAATAATGATAGCCCGTTATACCGTAGACGATAGAGCTAAAGCAAAGGGCGTGAAGTAGTCGTGTTCGATGTAGCTGAAGTTGATGTCGATGTTAACCAAACCAAGCATAGGACTTGCAAGAGTCTCCATGGAGTGGTTGCGCGTGTGCAGGCTAGCGATGCAAACAAAGGTGTGAGTGAATGCACTGAAGAGGATGACACCGAAGAGCTAGTGAAATCGAACCATGGAGAATGAGGTGTCACACCGAATTTGCTAGGCCTAAGAACAACTCGGGACAAATGCACAATGTTGTTGCCAATACCATGCAGGTGAGATAGAAAACCACCATGAACCATGCGCCATGTTGGAGGGAACCGGTAGAGCAGACCTCAAAGATGATAGTAGTGTACTAAGCAGTGTAGAGGAGGTAGTGTCGTTGCAACCCGCTGTTGTTGGAGAAGGGCAAAGTGTAGTCAAGGATGAAAACAACATCGGCAATAAGACGTAGCGATAAACGAAGGAGAAGAAGCAAGACCAATGGCTAGAACTGCAATGTTGATAACTGATGTAGGGGTAACTAGACCATTAACATGGAGCAGTGATAGTGGCAGCTTGGGTAGCTGGACCACTTGCCTTGACTGGTGATAAAGGTGACTTCAGGAAGCGGAGATAATGCTCAGTGTAGGCCAAGAACTCAATGACTGATAATGACCAGTGTGGATGATGAGGATATCGATATGTTAATGATAGTGAAGAAGACAATCCACAATGCTACAATCCAAGGGGACACAGTTGCAGCTCCAAGTCAATAACGCGAGATATGACCATGAGCAATGGTGTTGCGGTCGTAGGGGGCCAACAAAACTGCAGCCCAATCATGATGGCATAGAGCACAAACTCAAAGATGATCAATTGCAGGATGTTGTCATTGCAATTTCCAAGAACTATATTGGTTGAGTTAGTATCGATGTCAAAGACACACGTAGATCAAAGAGGCGGTAGGCGATGCAAACCCGATCTTTCATCGATAAGAAAATGATACAACAACATTCACAACACATGTACACCTTGTGAAGCCAATGGTCCATCATAGACCAAATCCACCAATCTAGAAGTTTTCGTCTTGGTCGACGGCTAGTGGTGGAGTGCCCGTCCCCCCCCCCCATCAGGCATGAAAGGTCATTGTCGCATAGGTCTCGTTAACAAGCAGATACTAGTGGCCGGTAGTGATGGTCACGGGGGTGGCCCGATCTTTCGGTGAGTTATGATAACTAAGATTTGGGAGAAACGTTGACGATCCGACTACAACCGTATAAGACATTGTGTTGCGCCTTAGTGATCGATACACCTCTCCTTAGATTATTGATCTTGCCGGTGCAAGTCAACCTTATTCCTGCAAGCAAATCGAAGAAACAAGCAAGAACAAGATAAAAGCAATCTGATATTGCAAATAGGAATTGAATACAAATGATAAGTTAGGGTTCCGAAGAACAATCAGACGGGCGGTCTAGCTGACAGGCGCGCTGCAAGCAAGTAGCAAAGGCTAAACTTTAATCTAACAAAACCCACCAAACCCTAAAGGGGTACTCAGCTATTTATAGGGGTGGGAGGACGACCAAGGGTGCCCTAGGGTCGTGCTCCACCAGATTGGGGCGCACTCCAGTTGGGCCCCTCTTGGACCGGGGTCTCAAACGAACTTACAAGCCCATTGGCCCAATATAGGTGACGCAATATCTTGTTTCTGTGGTTGCTGCCAAACGAGATGGAATTTGATGATGAGGCTAGATCCATTGGAAAGAGTACACTAAGATCTTTCCATCAAGTACTAACGTGTCTAGAATGGAACTCGTATGCATATTTGGCGGCCATTTGAAGTCAGCAATGCAGCGGGTGGCCGAATCGAATTCCAGTGCTTGTGCATCTTGATCTTGATGTGAGCAATGGTTGTATCAATTGGAGGCTTGGTCACATCATCCCCCCTTCTTCACGGAAAACCGTCCTCGGTTTTTCCATATGGTGCTCTTCGCATAGTCCATTTAAAACAACCTGTGTCTTCGAATCAAAACAAGGCGAACTCGAGATAATATGATTAGCAATAACATGCATCTCTAGTTTGCATATTTTATCCACATCGACAGGAGGTTCTAAATCTGAACAGATGTAAACTCTATGCACCAAATATATTCCTTTATCATCATATTCGGCAAATATATGAAATATAGCACTAGTTGGACATGGCAAATCAGACTTAGCAAATAATTTCTTATTCAAATTATCGAGCTCACAAAAATCTTTAAACTGAACATAGCCCAATGTATTTTAAGAAGATAGCAATTTGCATTCCTCTACCTCATTAGCAATGTGAATAACATGCTTAAAATCATTGTAGTAAGAATTACCAGGAGGAATAACATGTTCATTCACTAGTTGTGGCATGGATATAAGTAAAGCATTATCACACAACTCTTCTTTATCACAAGGAACATCAATTAAGTCAACTTGTGAAAAAGGATTCTCCACTAATGGTTGCTCTACGATAGCATGAAAAGTGGACAAATTCAGTTCATTAACAATACACTCATCTTGATTAGTTTCAACCCCATTAAGTTTACCTTTGATGATCCCTTCAGATGATGGAGGTGCATTGGATTGGAGTGTCAACAACGGGATTGACAGCTCACTCATGTCTCTCTCATCTTTTACATCATTATGCACTTCCTACAAATAGTTAGTAATAGGAGGCAAAAGCATAGCGTGTTTCTTTTTCATATCCTTCTCTATTTTACTTTTAGCATTGCAAGCAAGTTGTAACAAACGAGAAAGAGATCCGTGTCTTTCAGAAGCAAGCATGTCCTGAATTTCTTTGTTAAGCCCACGTAAAAAACTCAATTCTATAGCTTCTTTGCATTTATCTAAACCACAACGTAATAAACAAGCATGCATATCATGATAGTATGAAGTAATAGTTCTATTATCTTGTTTTAAACAGTGTAGTTTGTTGAGCAGAATGTCAGCATAATACATGGGCACATAAACATCTCTCATATATCGTTTTTGGTCTTTCCAAGATTGAGCTATTTTATTGTGCCTACAAAGGTGTTTCCAATCAGAAAACACATTTTTAATTAGAACACTAGAGGCACACATAACCATATGTTTACCAAACAATTCGTGCTTCTTAAATTCTCTATCAACCGCTAGCTCCCAATCAATGTAAGCACGAGGATCATAATTTTCTTCAAAAAAAGGTAGTGCAGATTTGATCTTAGTTAGAACGTCATCACATACCTCATTAGCACCATGTTGATCACTCCTCGTGTCTCGACGAAGATGTCAATGTCGAGCAATGTCATCTCCAACAGTCTTGAGTATCACTGTCATTATTAGTAGAAAACAAGAAACATACACAAAAATATGCACGTTCCTATTAACTACTAGGTAGTGGAGGCTTAAATATCACACACACATTGAAGCTTTAAACCAAGCTCTTACAAGTTCTTACCAAAGCAAGCGGAAGGATGACATACACCGACTCAACCAAACACCCCTATGGAGGTTCAATGTATCGATGCCTTGGCAAACACTTGCTATACGACTGTAATAAATATGTGGAGCTCTGGGTAGGCTTAAATATGTAGCAAAGGGATAGCAAATGCTCAAATCAGATAATGCAAAGTTGAATAGTCGTTTAAAGTGAAGTACCGTGCTGGTCCTAGGCTACAACGTACTAGAGACACAAGCCTAGACACAAACGATACCACTACAAATAACTCAATCACACTCTGATATGTGAAAGAAAGCGTAAACATACAACTGATTTCATTCATTCTTTCCCTTTTTTATTCTTCTTTTTTTTCTTTCTCTCTTTTTTTGATGCAACTTTTCTTTTCTTTTTTAATGCACCCGTCTTCCTTTTTTTTCTCTTTTTTTATTTTTTGACAAAAAACTGACTAAGGACCTAAACGCAAGATTACAGGGACTAAAAAGTAAATATCAAAATTACAGGGATCTAAATGTAAATTTGTCATCAAAAACTATGATCTACACAAAAATAGAATCCTGACGACACCACGATTCTGTTTTTGCAAACGGATCTCAATTCCGACACCAAATAATTTTTTTCTATATTTGTTTGACACGACTCAAAACTACTTGAATAGGAAGAGGAGTGATTCAATTCATGGAGGGGGGAGATCGGCAAGGGAAGGAAGGACGACAAAACCAAAGGAAGGAAAGGAGATGGCCAAACCAAAAGAAAGAAATAGATTGTGTAGATGGAAACCAAGAGGGAGGAAGTCGGACCTAGAGGGAATCACGTGGGAGTGGGGGCTATAGATGGAAACAAGGCTATAGATGGAAACAAACCAACTGATTGATCATAATCTGCAAAATAGGAAGACAGCTGACCCATAGGAAGAAAGCAATCAAGTTTCCTTTCTTGCGTACAAAGTAAGGAAACAAATCAATCTATTAACTCCACAAAAAAGGAAAGAAACTAATAGCGAGCTGGTTCCGTTTTCGTAGGTCCCGATGACAACAGAGACACGGTAGCAGTGACAAATGTGGCACAAAACATATCCAAAACTCAAAACTCTAAACGAACTAGACGCTAAGACCAGCAACACGACTCAACCATGTAACGCAAAACTCAACAAAGCAAAAAAGACAATGCAATGGCACAAATATGGCTAGGTAAAGGATGTATTTTTTTTGTTTTGGCTATTTTCTGGTTATGGGTAGATAAAAACTCACCGAGCAACGAAAGCTCTTATACCACTTGATGGTCACGGGGGTGGCCCTATCTTTCGGTGAGTTATAATAACTACGATTTGGGAGACACGTTGACAGTCCGACTACAACCGTACAAGACATTGTGTTGTGCCTTAACGATCGATACACATCTCCTTGGGTTGTTGATCTTGCCGGTGCAAGTCAACCTTATTCCTGCAAGCAAATCAAAGAAACAAGCAAGAACAAGATAAAAGCAATCTGATATTGCAAATAGAAATTGAATACAAATGATAAATTGTTGTTCCGAAGAACAAGAAGACGGGCGGTCTAGCCGACACGCACACTGCTTGCATGTAGCAAAGGCTAAACTTTCATCTAACAAAACCCATCAAACCCTGAAGGGGTACCTAGCTATTTATAGGGGTGGGAGGACGACCAAGGGTGCCCTAGGGTCGTGCTCCACCAGATTGGGGCGCACTCCAGTTGGGCCCTTTTAGGCCGGGGTCCCAAACGAAGTTACAAGCCCATTGGCCCAATATAGGTGATGCATCACCTTGTTTTTGTGATTTCTACCAAACGAGATGGAATTTGATGATGAGGCTGGATCCATTGGAAAGAGGACTCCAGAACCGGAGCTCGTATGCATATTTGGCGGCCATTTGAAGTCAGCAATGCAGCGGGTGGCCGACTCGAATTCCAGTGCTTGTGCATCTTGATCTTGATGTGAGCAATGGTTGTATCAATCGGAGGCTTGGTCACATCAGGTAGAGAAAGGGGGGTGTCGTGGGGAGGAGCGGGAGCCATAAGCGAGGCTAGTGCTTGATGAGGGTAGAGGGACACCAGCGTGGATAGAGCAATATACTCGTGCTAACGTTACGTTCCAATTTAATAATATAAATAAGATATTATAAATTCTTTTTAATTCAATCATATATAAACCAAACATTCAAACTTGTTTGTCTATCAAGCATTTGTTAATTTGATTATTTAAACAAGCTCTAACAAAATAACATCAAACCACCCATTAATAGTGACTATATAGCTTTTGCACAATTAATTATACATTTGACCATATTATAATAAATTAAGAGTTTTTGAGTTTAAATAGTAACTGCACAACTTATAAGGCCATGTTCATATGCTAATTTCAGAAATATTGCAACAACAAGTTGATATACTAATTTCAGAATCACTACAATATCAAGTACACATATTGCAATAATAATTTTAATTAAATAATTTATTCACATTATCCAATATTAACACAAAATTTATACTCTATAAAGCAAAATTTAATAAAAACCTCTTTATACAAATAAGTTGTATCACATACAACTTTTAGTCTTTCTATAATAAATGAAATTTTGTTGACGTCATATATATCAAAAGTACAAAACAACGGTGCAACTCTTAAGTCTAAATTTATTATGAGTTTAAAAGTAAATTTCTTTGTTTCTTCTTATATTACGTCAAAAGATATTTAAATCAAATATTAAGTGATCACATAATTCATAGCAAATATTCATCATACGAGTTCTTTGTAGTTTTAAAAAATATATGACATTTTTTAACAAAATAAAATTACTAAGGGTATTTTCCATTAGTTGTGTTTCTAGTTAATTATTATCAGGAGGTGCACATTGTACCATGATGTGTATTTGACAGATCAAAAAATTTACTTATTTCACATAATAACATGGTGATAACAAAATATTTCTAGAATACTAGATAGACATTCCTATTTTATCAGATATTTATATTCGATATTATTGTTACTTATTTGACTATTTAGGCATCCAGTAATAGTGTTCTAGAGTCTTAATCGATCTTATGTTTAGCTCAACTATGGTATGACATTGATCACGAACTTTATTGTCTTAGTATTATTGTCATTGTTCTAATGGTGTGATTAGAAATTATGATTGAACTTTGATTCTAAAGATATACATTGCCTATTTATAGATATTTATGATTAAAAATTATATATTTATCTTTATATAAAGTCTAATATATAGAAAGCGTTTCTAATGTGAAATTTTATTTTCTAACATATGGAAACTCTATAATTTTTAAGATACTTTCTAATTTAAATTCACTGATATATGGAAAGTCTATGTAAAGAGAAGTGGAGTCTGTTCTAGCCGTCCAATCAAGGCTCTAGACCACTATTGTAGACCACTATTGTTAGATGCTCAAACAATCAAATCAATAATAATAACATCATACATAAATTCATGCTAAATATGAATGAGTATTTGGGGTTAAACAAATATTTTGTTAGAGCATCTCCAACAGACTACTAATCTCACTTGTCATACTAAATTGTAACAATTTTGTACAAAAATTGTTCTCCAATTTACATGTCTAAACATGGCTCTTCAATGGCTAAATTGTAACTACTTATTCGACTTTCCATACCATTTAAATGTCTAAACATGGCTCTTCAATGGCTAAATATTGTAAGTCATTCTTCCACTAGAAAGATTGCTAGATGAGACCCACCAGTCATGCTCCCCCTTGCCAATTTTGGACAGTGAGGACGAAAAGTTTGTTGGAGTGCACATCAGATTTGGAGTTTCCAAACCTGACATGAATTGCTAAATTTAGATTTGGAGAAACAAAATTTAGCAATTCTCTTGGACATGCTCTTAGCACCATCTTTATATATGAAATAAGTAAATTTCTTGATCTATTAAATGAAACATCACTGCATAATAATTTTTCAATCATTGAAAGATATGTGCATCTCCTGATAATAACGAAGAGGAAACACAACTAATGAAACATCATTACTAATTTTACTTTAATAAACAGTGTTATATATTTTTTAGAACTACAAAGAACTAGTGCGATAAATATTTGCTAGGTACTATATGATCACTTAATATTTCATTTAAATATATTTTTATGTAATATGAGAAGACACAACCAAATTTGTTTTAATACTCATATAAAATTTAGACTTTCAATTACGTGTTATTTGAGAATAGTTGTTTTGTTGATTTGATATATACAGCTGTCAAAAAATTTCGTTTAATATAAGAGGACGGAAAGTTGTGTGGGTAGCTTTCATTAAATTTATTTACGTAGGGTTTAAATTTTATGTTAGTATTGCATAATGTAATAAATTGTTTAATTACAATTATCGTTGCAATGTGTGAACTTGATATTGTAGTGATTATGAAAATAGTGTATTAATTTGTTGTTATAATATTTCTAAAATTAGTCTATTAGCTTTGTCTTGTAAGTTCTAGAATTATCATCCAAACTTGAGAACTTGTAATTACAATGTGTGTCAATCTATAGTTAATTATGCAAAGCTACAGTAGTCATTGTTAACTAGTCGTTTGTTGTTATCTTGTCAGAATTTTTGATAGACAAACATCTTCGAATGGTTGGTGTGTATCATTATATTTGAAAGAATTTATGATATCTTATTTGCATTAACAAATTAAATCATAGCGTTAGCACATTACAATATTAGTTACACTCAATTGGGCATGATTCTCACATCATGACAGTTTCAATGCATTTAACATCATTTAGCAAGGAGATGTATGGCACCTGCATAATTGCACAACTTTGTCTCTTTCTTGTGCAAGGAGACATTTGCTAGGAATGGATGTTTGATGTATCAAGAACTGGACCTTCAGCTGGAGTTTTGGACATCGAGGGCACATTAATTTGAGAGAGATGGGAAAAAAAAAAAACCCTGGGAAACATTCCCCAAAGAGGTTTTTTGGGGAGACATGCACTCTCCCTGTATTTCCTTGGGGGAGAATTCCCAGCCAGGTTTGGTTTCCACGCTATTGTTTGGAAACGAGAGGAAAATGTGCAGTAGGAACTAAAAAATCTAAAATAAATATGTAAAATTCAGAAGTGTAATAAATGCATATATGTATATATATATATATACACAAATATGACATCCAGTGAAACACACAGAACTATAGAAATGAATTTATCGAGAAACTGACTTCATTATGTCACCTGAGTTAAACTTTACAATCATCCATGCATCGACAAATCTAGAACTATAAACCAAATTGATACATGCATGGTTACAATGTCTGGATCAAGAATGAGACACGAGTCCACTGAATTATTTCCCATAGTTGGTACTATTTCATCTCTTCATATCTCCATCCATCCATAGTACAAACTGCATCTCTTCTAATCAATCTACCAAGATGAAAAATAGAATCTCAAATTTGTGTAACAAATAAAAAAATAGTGATACTTCAGCAATTGGCCAGTAATACAAGCTGATAGGGCTGAGTTTGCAAAAAAAAAAAAACACATGCTCGCAAATCGAGAGGTATGTGCAGTCAGGATCAAGTTTTGATTTGGATTAGATTATGAATGACTGAAGTACTAAACAGATATGCTTAGCTAGCTTTCAGAATTAACATATAGGTTCTTAGGCCAGTCTCGGGATTTTATGGGGATTTCAATCTCATTAAATGACATGTTACATAGACAAAAACAGTGATGTGTCATAAAATTTAGGACAAGATAGAAGAGTTAGTTTCATGGGGATAAATCTTGTGTATACAGTTATCAAGACCATAAAATTGGATTGAAACCTCGTATGAGAATAATTTGTTTTATCTCTGCACACTTAATTCAACTCCTATTAGTCACTTGGATGCAACGTTTAAGGAAAAATTTGCTACAAGAAATCGAAAACACGCGTGATTAGCCGGTGGACACCGTAAGATCATGAATTTGCTGCAGGGCACCACAAAAGTGTGGTAATTAGCTATATGGCACTCTGGCCAATTTGTTATTATTTTTGGACTTAAAAATTCTAAAAAGACGAGATTGCCCTCGGTGGCCAAACTGTTATGTTGACTGGAACCAGTCGAACCAGACCCAGTTGGTCTCGGCGCCACTGTACACCTGAACCCTAGCCTACAGGGCGAGTGAGCAGGCGGCGATGACGACGACCCAGCGGCGACAAGGGCACATAACGAGTTGGCTACCGAGGGTAATCTCGTTATTTTTAAAATTTGGGACTCCAAAATAATAAAAAAAAATTAGCCGGAGTGTCTGGTAGCTAATTACCATATTTTTTTGGTGCCCTGCAATAAATTCGTGATCTTATAGTGTCCACCAGCTAACTACGTGTTTTTTCGATGTCCTGTAGCAAATTTTGCCAACATTTAAATGATATCTTAGCCTATAAACTGTGAATTGAAATTTTGCATTCAGAGTTTGTTTTTCATTCATCCATTCAAATATGTTTTAATGATATGATACTATTGAAACCGCACAAGCATGGCCCTAACAATTAATCTTTCCAATAACTAAATACATTTAAAGCATCTAACCGAATCTACGGTAAAACTTTCCATCTAGTTCTTGTGTGTGACGGATGCAGGAAACCATCAAGCACTAAGGGCACATATAATGCTAATTATTAGTTGACACTCTCGTTTGCTACGTAAGCAAATATAAGAAAATGGAGGAAAGAGAAAACCGGTTATGTATGGCAGCAACCTAGAGTTGACTCTTAGCATTTATTTAAGAAAATTTTGTTTCATGTGATAGATAAAAAGGAAATAATACTAATAAAAATATTATGTTGTATTAATGAAAAATCATCCTAGACTGTATCTTTGTATATATGCTTATAAAATAAGTTAGTGTTGCTGATATAGATGGGGGAAGAGTCAAATCCTAGACTCTACCTTTGAACATGTCCTAGTACACCACTCATGGGAAGGAAAGGTGTCTAATGGTTGCAAATGATAAGGATAAAAATTGAATTAACTAAAGAGGAATATAATCTGGTTTTTTGGGTAAGTTTCAGCACTAACTGGATAAAAAGGTTTGTAACAATAGCAGTGGTAGGTAGCCTCAACATTTGCTCAAATGCTTCCACCAAGATATGAGTTGCAAATATGAATTAAATTCAAGATAAGTTGAAACACTTATTAGGTGGGGTCAAACAACTAACTGGGCGGTCTAGCTGACATGTGCATTTACAAGCAAGGTAGCAATGGCTAATCATTCAATTAATCAAAATCCAACTAACCCTAAAGGATAACTAGTTATTTAAGGAGTGGACGAGGTCATAGGGGTGTCCTGCCCATGTTTTGGCACAACTCCCATTAGGCTCCTCTTGGGCCGGTGTCCTACACGAAGTTACAAGCCCATAGTTTCATAAAAGATGATACAACACCTTGTTTTAGTGATTATAGACAACTCAGAAGGAATTTTGCAATGAGACTTTGAAACCTTTCTATCAAGTACTCATGGGCCTAAAATTGATCTCGCATGTCGATTTGGCGTCCCTTTAAAAGTTAGCAATGTCTAGGGAATCTGACGTAGAATTCAGAATTAGGATAACTTGATCTCATTATCTTTTTGTTGGCATATGATGTGACCAATGGTTGTATCTATAGTTGCCATGGTCATATCAGAGGAGGAGCTAGTGTTTTCTCACGCCAAACCTGTCTCCTCACCCCTTATATACAAAACCAGACACCAAGACTCCAAGGCCTCTACGAGTCCTATTCAAATCCCTATCCACCTGAGCCCATATTGGATAGACTCCCATATTCTAGCATATTAAGTGTGTGACCTCATGAATACTCAGTTGCAACACAAAAACTCATTTTTGGTCCACGTGGCAACAATAGGTCCTAGCAGAACATTATCCACTGAGCATCCGTAATGATCATATCGGTAAGGATAGATATGTGTCATCATTTCAATAGCTCAATGATTCTATCAATCCTGTAATAGGTTACATAACTTGTGATTGACTACTCAATCACCTTTGGCATGGTCATACACTTTCATAATCTATAACATCAAGGGGCTCAGAGATATCTCTCCATACACTTTCACATCTCACTGCATGTTTTATGGTATACTCGAAGACTACTTTTATAACTACCTAGTCGCGATGTACCATTCAATAGTCTCTAAGCAATCCATTACACATGTTGAAAACGATAATAATCTCAACTCAAAGGATTATACATCAATACATGTGTTGATGATCTCCACATCTATTCCGTATGTGATATTTAATAAGGAAACATTTGATGAAATAGTAACTTACAAAATAAGGAGTCTCATAAATAAATCACACATTCATTAATCAATATAAGTTACATATCTCAAAAAACAATGCATGATAAATATAAGAACATAGTATAAGAACATAGTATGTGATATATCTATCTGTATGATTGTCTATAGGACATATCACTAATAGACGTTGTTCTGAACATTTATTGGCAGGTTGCTGCATGAACAACTGCCACAAACCAATGATAAACTCAGCCACACAAAGTTGGGTTTTGCTAGAATGCGGATGACACCTACTGTAATCACTGGATTGAAAGTTTGAAACAAGTGAAGCAAATTAAGCACATAACCATAAGTTCGTATAAGATGGCTAATTCTAAATTAACATCATGCGATATATAGAGCCACCGACAAATTAGCATTAAGAAATTCGCTGCAGCTAGCATATACTCCTTCCATCTCAATATAAATCCATATCTTGCACTATAGAGACAAATTAGTTATAAGAAAAAAATGACTTGAATCTAATAAGGATACAGTATGTAATAATAGGTAGGTACGAATAAAATGGATAGGGATTTAAATATGAGGTAATTTATAGGATAATTAGTACTCCATAAATACACTCTTTATAGGAAAATTTTAAATTTTAGGAATGCACTTGTTAGGGCAGAGGTAATACATGGTATCATCCGACACCAGTCTGAAGTTATTCCCAGATCTGACCAAACACAAACTTGGTGGCACTAGGCCACACGAACTTTGTCATCTCATATTTCTAACTAATTAAAACAAGACAAACATAAGAACCGAACGAACTAAGGCTCTGCGAATCTTGACCCATTATATCAAATTTTCTAGAAACAAAAGGCAGAATTAATTTCTTCTTCAGGCATGCATCAAATTCAGATATACATTAACATTCCTGTTTATCAGCTGCGTACGGTCCACTGCCAGTACTTCTTACACAGTTAAACAGTTATTCCAGAACAAAGGCATGTACCAACTACCAAATCAAGAAGTACAACATGCCTGCCAAACAAGGCCCGGAGCAAGTTCCATACTATAGCCAACTACTAGCTCCAATTCATCTATAGTCAATCTAATAGTCAATTCATACAATAGTCACCTACAAAACATCAATACATAGTCCCACATGTCACACACATATTTTGTCTTGGAGCCCGTGTGCTCTCCCCTCTTATCTCTTTAAAATATGCTTAGCTGGCTTATAGCCTGCTATTGGACCTGCTCTGAGAAGCAAACTCCTCCAAACCCTCCATGCGCTATGCTCTGCCTTAATTAGGTCATGTTCGCCGGGCGTTAAGTTAACTTAACCCTCTCGTTTTTCGCGCGTACGTTTCCCAAACTGCTAAAGTCTGTATTTTTTTACAAAAAATTTTTATAGAAAAGTTGTTTTGAAAATAATATTAATCTATTTTATATTTTTTAATAATTAATAATTAATTAATTATATACTAGTCTATTCCTACGTTTTCCGTGTCGGGTGAGTTAATTTATCCACCCTCTCCACCAACGCGGCCTTAGTGGATCTAGTTATTCAAGTACAAACAGTCACTTTGATTATGAATCCATTCATTCCAGCCTTTGCTTTTGAAAAAACAATAACTATACCTAGTTAACTCAGAATTAAAGTGCATTTGCAAATGTCCCATGTTCAAACATAGTATGTACAAATAATTCCTATTTATTCCTTCATTTGCTTGGAACAAACCAAGTAAAAGTACATAAAAGTTGTTTCAGGAGCAGCAGGGAAAAGGACAAATGCGAGGATGGATTTCATCGGTGCCAAACCTAAAAAGTCTACAAACTGACGAGCAAAAAAAAAAAAGCACAGAACCAAGAATTAACTCTGGATGAGTGTCACCTTTTATAGTGAATAATAAACGTGGCTAAACTCTCGATGCTAGACGATGTCAATTTCTTGCAATCACGTCTCCACCATCCAGAATTTACGAGAGAAAAAAGGGGAAGAATGCTAAGACGATCTCGGTATGTCGTTGTTACAATCATGCCTCCGCCACCGGCAATTGTTTGGGTGTTTTACATAAAAAAAAACCAAACAATGTATGTGTAAAGAAAAAATAATTCATGAATAAAAATTTTACATATGTATTTTCAGCGATGTAAAAGTCAAGACTGAAAAATAAATTTTGGTAAAAAAAGCCCAAAATAAACTCTAAATTTAAGGTTAAAAATTTATATTTTAGCTTGTAAGCATAAGCGAAAAGATGGGAAATAAAAATTCGTCGAGTGGGAGGAGAAGAATACTCTGAGATTACCATCAATCAGCCACATGGCGATGAGATTGGGTCACTTTTGAGGTTAAAAGCATGCTCATCTAAATTTGGTTATCTAGAAGATTCCTCCTCCATATATGTTTGTACTCTAGCAAATTATCCCTATTACATCGTCTATATCAAATGCAGCTATACTTTATTAATATATATCAGCTGCATTTTTCTCTTAAGCATATTCTACTAAAGAAATAGTCTTGCAACCCTATTTGATTAAGCTCTCTTAATATGGATTATGGCTAAAAATAGAGAATATGTTGGATGAACTGTTGGACCATATTTCTTATCATTCATTATCTATTTTGTAGATTCAATATGAGATAGATAAGCCATTGGACATCCCGTAAAATTTTTCAAGAAGCTTATCAAACATAGACTTAAAAAATCAATGAAGTCAAATAAAAAACAAGGATGATGTCCATGGTAATTATCTTAAAAAACTCTTACAAACACTTATGTGATGTCTTATTGTTTGGTTAAAATAAAAATAGGAAACATCCTATTATTAAAAAAATTCCTCAGTAGTCTCTTTTAATAATTTTGGAAAAAATAATTTGTAAATTGTTTCAACTGACTGTCCCCTCCTCGTTTCCTAATTATAAGGTCATCTAGGCTAAGCCAAACGATTGTTGTTTGTTTAGCTCATGCATACAATAAATAAGACATATTGTATAACTATCGAAACAACTACCGTCTATTTAGCTGTCTGCTCATAGGGATAGCAATTTCCCTTGCGTAGTGGAGACCGGGGGCATTTTGTCCCCATGGGGAGTCGGGGCCAGGTCCCCGAGTTTGGTCGGGTCTAGGGCCGTGGGAGACTTCGTAAACGCGGGTTACTCCCGGGGACCCAGAGATGTATATTAGACTTTGAAATAAAAGCCCAATAATACAAAACACACTTAACCCTAGCTCACTCTCTCCTCAGTCACTCTAAGTATATTCGGGCACCCTCTGCCTCATCTCTCTCTCGCTCTCACAACCCTTGGTTGGCGGCGTGGAGGAGTGGCGTGAAGGCGACTCGGCGGGGAGGGGGGGCGGCGGTGACCCGACGGCGTGGTAGCCAACTGCCGGTGTCCTCATCTCCAGCAACGGTGAGTCTACCCTCTTCTCTCAGTTCACTGTTTTTGCGGGGGCATCGGGGGCCCGATCAGAGACGGGGACCCGCCGGGGTCGGGGACGGGGATGAATTTAGCCCCGTTTCTGATTTCGGGGCCGAGGCTGGGGAATGAGTTCGAGGGTCGAGGCCGGCGTCATTCTTGCCCAACCTGACCTTAACCCACCCCTATCTGCTAACTATTTGGTGCATATATGCATCCATGACGGAGCACATTTAAGACATTTTGGGCGCGTTCGCAATTGACCACGGAGGGAAATTTTTTCATCTTTTTCCGTGCGCACGTTTCCTGATCTGGTAGATGGTTCGTTTTTTATAAAAAAAATTATATGAAAATTGTTTAAAAAATAGATTAATTCATTTTTCAAGTTCATAAAAAGCGATACTCAATTAATCATGTGCTAATGACTCTTATTTCGTTTTATGTGCACTGATTAGAGGGTGGCACCATCAGGTAACTGCACACCTGCACATCTTCTCGGCAATTTTGATTAATCACGTGCTAGGCTTTCCAATTTTGTTTGGCAACCCTGATGACACCCATCTTCTCAGCTTAAACATGCATTTTGTTCAAAAGAAAAACCAAGCAAAAAAAAAGAAAAAAAACGTTTAGCAGATGTTCGTTTCCCCTATTTCTGTCTCTTGCGGTGGGCCGTTCCGTATTCTCCGTTACCAATTTCTTCCTTCCCTTTGCTCGCCGCCGGCCGGGCCATGGCCGCCGCCTGCGCTTGGGACGCCCTCCCGGAGCACCTCCAGGAGCGCATCCTCTCGCTCCTCCCGCTCACCGCGCTGCTCCCCGTCGCCGCCGTCTCCCGCGGGCTCCGCCGCCTCCTCCGCTCCCCGGCCTTCCACGCCCTCCTCACCCCGCACCGCCTCGACGCCTTCTTCCTCCTCTCCCCGCGCCTCGCCTTCCACCCTCTATCCCGCCGCCTCCTCCCCGTGCCACCGCCCGCCGCCGCTCCGGTGCTCTCCTCCGCCTCCCCGTCCCGTCTCGTCACCGCGGACTCGCTCCTCCGCCTCCCGCCGCTCCCCGCCAGCTCCTACCTCCTCGCCGTCGTCGTCCCGATCTCCTCCTGCCGCTGCCGTGAGTATACCCTCGTCGCGGTCACCACGGGCCCCGGCGTCCGGTCCTACACCCTCGACTCCGCCGATCCCTCCCCGCTCTGGGTGCCTCGTGGGGATCTCCCTCTTCCATTCGCGCTTCTCGGCAACGCCGCGGTGTCTTCCGATCGCCGCCGGCTCTTCGTTCTCGCCCGCGGCCCCGACGCGCTTCTCGTGTTCGATCTGTTGACAGGGCAGTGGGGGTTGCTGCCCGTTGTGATGCCACACGGTCTCACGACAGCACACCTGTTCGTTTTTGGTGGGCGGCTGTTCTTGGTAGGCGGGGTGGAGAGGTTTGGGATGGTGGAGAGGGTGTTGGTGTGGCGGCTGGAGGACAGCGAGGCGGCAGCAGAGTGGGCAGAGGTGGGAGCAATGCCGGAGGAGGTGTTTGAGGAGCTGGTGGCTGGTCGTCATGGCAGCTTCTGGCATTTTCAGGCTGCAGATAGGATGGGGATTGTTTGCCTGTACAATGCTGTAGAAGGGAGGCTCGTGATGTTTGATGCGGCTGATGGTGAGTGGACTAGGCTGTCACGAGTGTCTGGTTTGGATGCAGAGGAGAGCCACCAGTGGTTTGGGCATGTCATGGAGCCGCGCATGGAACTACTGTTGGGACAGCCCTTCTAGGGCTGAAGAGGTTGTTTCTTGTCTTTGTATGTTTCTGTGTAATTCCAAACGGGTGCACCATCTTTACCTTAATCTTGATTCTTGATGCTGTGTAAATAGGCACAACTAAATCCTCTAGTTGTTTCTTATAAAGAAAGCAATCTTTTTATGTGGAATTACTGTGTAATGCTTCAGTTTAGTCATCCCAAGTTGTAAAATTTGACAATATCCATCAATTATATGATCATGGTAGCATTCAGTTTAGTTATCCCACTGTTTTTTTTTTTAATATTAAGAATCGGCTAGAGATATGCATGGTAGCATTCAATTGTAAAGACACACTAGCACAGTTTTCTAATCATGTTTCTTCCCTGGATTAATTGAGACAGAACACCTTGATAAACTGCAAAACACCTCATGTTTATTAGAGTGCTTCTGATTATTGTCCAGTTTGTTATATGATTTATTAAAATGCTGGTACATGGATCTAATCCGTGCTATTTCCGTCATCCCATCATTCAATTCAAAGTTCCAAAAGTATGACCACAATATGTCATTTAACCAGTATCACTTTCTTTCACAACAAGCAGTCCACAAGGTTTTGTTTCAAATTTCAGTGGCCAGTGAACTGATGTTTATCTTCTCTTTTGATTCGTTTATCCGCTACAACTTTCTCCCTTGTTTAAATTTGATCTGCTATTAGTAGAGAAACTAATACTTCTTTAGAAATTTTAATAGATATAATGTTGATGCAATTGATGGCCAAAATCCACCATATAGCAAAGCATCTATTGGGAAGACTTGTATTTTGTTGAATTGAAACAAAAATGTATAGGAAGAAGCCACCTTTTGAATATTTATTTCAAATATACAGATAAGGCACCAGAAATATTTTATTAGTAATTGTGAGATTTGTTTCAATTATGCATTTTAACATCTACTTTTTGGCGGTAAAATCACACATCATACCATATATAAATGAATAGGATATAACTTTTTGCAAATTAAGATATACAGTTGTTTGTGAATTTAATGCTGATAGATGTGCTGTTAGTCAGTTACAGTTATTCTAGTTTGCTCCAAACATTCCCATTGAACAGCACTCGTCTTGATGGACACCACTCCAACTTTGACCAAAAAGAGGATATCCATTAACTGAGCACAACACACACTAAAAACTGCTTGTCTGAAATTTATAATCTTGGCTCAAAAATATGATGAACTATGTGCTTGTTCCATTCAACATTTAATCATCATGAATGTGATCCTGGACTCACTTTTTCTTTAATGCTGGTTCTAAATGTCAGCATTATATTGTTTATGGTGTTGTGTATGCATTTGTTTTTTTTTTTCCTTTTTGTAGAATAGGAGTCTATCTTAACAAGATCGTAATGAAGTTTTCTTGTATTTTTTCTACAAAAAGTGTTTTCTTGTATTCCAGGTAATTTTGTTTCTACTAAACATTGTATATGACATTGTTGTGTGCATGATAACTATTACATATAGATATACATATGACTATGACTATGTTATCTATTTTTTTACTGAACTTGTTATTCACAAATACTGAACAATGAATTAAATATTAACAATGTTGATCATATGGTAACATTTCCTCATTTTATTAATGTTGAGCTTTCAATGGCTGAGAACTAAAATAAGTAGAAGCAAAACTCATGTTTTTCTTGGACTGCTCTTGTTCTTCTATGTGTTGAAGATCATATTTGTTTAGCTATGCAAATTCATGTGTTGTTGTCTGTGTTGGTGTTCTGGGGTTGGTGGCAGGCAGCTTCGTGGTTCCCTACGTAATCTTCGATGTAACTTTGACATCAGTATTTTTATGGCATCACGCGTTGTAACAGTATGCATATAGACTCCCTAATCCTTAGCTGCACACCATCTGGATGCTCCTTTTTGGCAGTGCATCAATATATATATATAGATATATATATATAGAGAGAGAGTCTAGCTACGGTGAGTTGTAACTCACGAAATGAATCGGGGTCAAAAACATATCAAATCACCTTTAAATTTTGATTTATATGGCTCACTAGATTCTTTATATCAAAATCTTGGAACACGCAAAAGTTTTTCATTTTTGGAGATATTTAAGTATTTTTTTGAGATTTTTAAAAGTGACTGTACTATATTAATAAAATAATCAATGTGTTATGTATCACTTTTAAAAATCTAAAAAAAATACTTAAAAATCTCTAAAATGAAAAAAAATTACGTGCTACAAGATTTTGATACAAAGAATCTAGTGAACCATATAAATCGAAATTTAGAGGTGATTTGATATATTTTTGGACCCCGACCACTCACAGAGCAACCCGTGAGTTGCAACTCACCGTAGCTTCTATATATATATATATATATATATATATATATATATATATATATTTATTTATTTATTTATTTTGTGACCAGATCTCCTGTGTTATTTTCAGAGAGCATCTCTATTCTGTTTAGTCAGATGTGTTACCAGAACACATTCAGAATATTTTCATGTTCAAGAAGTTGCAAAATGACAAATTGATAATAATAATTCTTTAATTAGGACTTTTTTTTCTTTCAAATGCAAGAAGTATGCGTTTCATTTCATTAAGGGGAAGGAAAATAATGGAAAAACAACACAGTACAAAGAAGAAGATCTGGAGGTCCCAACCCAGACACAAACACAACACACGCACTCGCCAGCCTACCCAGCTGGCCCAGTTGAACGGGTTCACATGCCCCCAAGGAAGCTTAAGAAGTGCAGAAGCGCTGGCTAAACCCCAAAGTCTCTACTCCTGCTCAGCCATTCGCAAGACCACTTGATGTTTAGGAGTGATGCCATTGAAGGCACAATCATTGTGATACTTCCATATTTCCCAAGTCACTAGAACTACCGAAGAATTAATTAGGGCGTTAGCAGTCCACTTTGGGATAATGGAAATACTGAGGAAAAAAAGGCTGTTTCATAACATTCCTCGATAGTTAGTTAATAACTAGCGCATGTCAAGTTGTAATGCTTAAAATCAAGAGTTAATGGTGCAGTTGATGCTCTTACTAGATGGATTGGTTGATTGAAGGGGTGGGCATAGATTTAATTTGCTTGTTGAAAACTTTGTGAATTATAGAGGCCATGTATACTCATCATCTGTATCATTTGTTTTTCTTTGGATGTACCTCCATCTGAATTATGTTACTCACTCTGGATGTTTTTTGCTCTTTGAATCGGTCAATCTGCCCTAGTTTAGGATATTTGGAGACTTAGTATAGTGGCCTGTCCTTATCTTTAAGGCTGTTATTTTAGATCATTACTAGATATTTTGGACTTACAGTTCTAATTCTCTTACATATCCTACAAGGGGTTTCTAAAACTACTGTTCTAATGTTTCAAATTCAGTCAGATGCATGCTCTTAGAAAATTCCTTTAGTAGATAATGAAACTAGGATTCACTATCCACCAGTATAAAAGTCTATTATTTGCATATCTGTTGCTTACGAAGTTAACACTCTTAACAGGTATTTACTTTTAATTTATAGGCTATGCCTACGGAATGATCTTATGACACTTGCAATGAGGATCTCTTTGCTTATGCTTATAAACGCTTATGCTTATGTTTATAAGCCAAAATTTTGTTTGGCATCTTTTCATCGTAGTTTATTTTTCAGCCTTTGTTTTTTGTTCTCTAAGAACATGTATATAAAAAAATTAACAATTATTTTCCATTTGCAAATAGACTGTTTTGAAAAGAAAAGGTGAAATTATGAAGGCCTATGTTCTCTTGTTTGCTCATTCTACTCAGTTATGTGGACCAAATATCAGGATTATTCTGTTCCCAGTTTTGTCGGATACCAAATTTATTGAGTTTTCATGCATGCAACAGCGATTATATTGTCAGCTGTAAATTCTGGGGACAATGGCAGAATTTTCTACGCCCGATTGTCAATCATGCTGGAATGTTTTTGTTTCTTTTACTTTCAAATGACACGTCTAAAAGATAATTTCCTTTTGGTGCATGGATCGTCACCATTTTTGCAGCTCTTGGTAGTTGGTACGTAATCATAATGTATGCCATGAACTGACTGACCTCGCATTTGATGCATCCTGGCACTTATTTATTAGACTGCAGGACAAACATATTAATTTCCAAAGGAAAAAAAGTCCATTTTACTCCAAACTAATTGATTGGACCACTTAACCTCATAAATTATTTCTTGGCTTATTTTACACCCTAAACTATTGAAAATAGTTCACTTTACTACTTCGTAACATTTCTCTTTGTTGTTATTGTTAATACAAGTTGTATTTTAAGCTGAACTTTTTTTTAACTTTTTTAAAGCCATAGATGATGATACCGTTATCAAAGTTTATTTTTTTTTATTTTTTCATGACTATTTGCTTGAGCTTTAAATATTGATGTTTAAATCAATCTAAGGTGCTTCCAACCTATTCTAAAAGATTGGTTATCAGAAAAAGAAAAAGAGCAGGATTTGATATTTTTTTGCCGTGTCAACTTATTATTACTTCTCTAAATCGCCAGATAGTTAACTGTCTAGTACACGGATGTTGCTAAAGGTTCGTGGACCAAAGAGTTCATTGATTTGTGAAAATTGCTCCATGCTTGCATTATAAGCTGTTGCTTTTTCTCATGCACAAAGGCCACGTACATCACCCAGTCTTCTGCAATGCACTGCGCTGCTTCTTCATTACGATTCAATTAGTCTTTTGTCCCAGGAACTGGTAAAGAAATATGTCATAATCCAACTGGCAATACTTTATCTTTACTGTACTATGTCCTTGTGACTCCACAGACACGCAAAGAATATGACCAAGCAACATGACCAAGCAAAGGGCTAAAGCCAGCATAGGGGCATCACTAAGGCATCCAGAGGCAAAAGATATCAGTTTCATTTGCAGTCCTGTTTGTTGGTTTCTATACATTGTTAGTTCATTGTTCTCCATCTTCTGCCATCCAGGAAACTCTGCCTGCTTTCTGTGCTGCTATTTGCAGAGGTACGACAAACATTTGATTTATTTTGATCTTCAGTGTCAGAGAACTAATGTCTGGGTTATGCTGCCCAGGGGTTTTACTGAACTTCTTGGCATGGGTTAGTCTCGCTGCTCAGGTGTTGTCTGGTTTTCTGTAGAGACAAGGTACGATGCGCTGTGTCTTAACTCTCATTATTATATTCTAGTTGTGCAACTAGAATAGTTGTTTCCTTATAATTCTTTTTTTTTACGATGCTTCAATCTGGTTTCCCATGAATTTTCTTCGATCTGCATCTTTCAATTGGAAATATTTTTGAATATAATGTTGCGTCAGTGTCAAACAAATATTAATATATTATGATGTCACCAGGAACTCGAATCTTCGCGTGGAATATATCATGGGCTAAGCTTTCTTCGTATACATTGGCAATGCTTTGTGATCTCTGAAAATATACAACATGATTACTGCGGTACTATTCTCTATGTTAATAGTTCCTTTCGACAAGAAAAAAAGTACTAAGGTGGTGTGGTGTTTAGTAGCCAAAATTTTTGGTAAAAACATCATATCGAACGTTTGACCGGATGTTGGAAGGGGTTTTTGGGCACAAATAAAAAAACAAATTTCATGGCTAGCTTAGAAACCACTAGACGAATCTGTTGAGCCTAATTAATCCATCATTAGCACATGTTAGTTACTGTAGCACTTATGGCTAATTATGGACTAATTAGGCTCAAAAGATTCGTCTCAAGATTTCTTTCATAATTGTGCAATTAGTTTTTTTCATCTATGTTTAATATTTTATTTAGGTGTCTAAAAATTCGATGTAATGTTTTTGAAAAAAAAATTTAGGAACTAAACAAGGCGTAAGATTTAGGGAAACTACCTGTGGTTGGCAAGTTTTTGGACATTCAAAGATTGCAGTTTTCGGGACGTGGGTTCCAAAGCTATCACAAAAATTTAGAGCCTATTTTTTCGCTTATAGTATATTTATAAGCTAAATTTTAAATTTGAAACTTAAATTTAAAGATGACTTTGAGATTTTTCATCATAGTTTATTTTTCAGCATTTTTTTTAGTCTTTTAGATCGATAAGAATACATGTATAAAAGTTTCTCACAAGTTATTTTTGAAACGTTAATAAACCGTTTCGATTATACTTAATATATGCCAAAAGATAAGGCCATTATTCTTTAAAGAGAGTGTTGTATATTATAACAAGCGGGCTAAATAGACATTCATGTTTATACATATTTTGTTGTGTCACTAGTAAAACTTGTAATATCTTATTCTCCTGATAACAGATAATCTCAAAAACTTTGCAAGTCGTTTACTGGTAAATTCACACATTTTCACTGATATCCATAATAGGGAAAGTTTAGGTATACAAAATTTTTTTCATTCAAACATATTACTGACGATGATGTCGCAACCTGTTGCTGAATATTGGTTGAAGTTCGTAGTCAATGGATCTGAATATATCATTTATCGCGGTGCTGTCATGCAGATCCTCGTGTCAGTGAAACGTCATCTCCAAACTAATTTTAGACTGTACACATTGAATATTAATTACTCTTTGACAAATATTATATAACTTTTTTAGTCCAGTTAAATTCTTTAACGAACTAAGCAACATGTCTTTTCGCTTCTAAGCCAAAATTTAAATTCAGCCTTAAGTTGATTTTGGGTATTTTCACCGAAGTTTATTTTTCAGGCTTAGCTTTTAAATCACTAAGAATATATATATAAAAGTTTTATTCTCAAATTATTTTTTATTTGAAAATATTCCGTTTGGGTTTTTCTATAAAAAAGTCAAACAATCAGCCCCTAAGATTTGAGTAAGTATTGCCACACAACACGTGTACAACCTTTTTCATACATTTTTTTAGAAAAGGGTGTTTTTATCGGGCCTCTATATCCAACCGGATATATGCAGCTATTTTTTATTTTTCTTTAATTTGAGAGCTTAGCCCAAGTAGGAGACTTAGTCCCTTAAATACCCAATCTGAAATTTATGCTCCTATAAAGATTTAAACCCAGAATATTGGATGCTATTTAGGTCACTGTAACCACAGGCTACGTGCCCTTTCACCTTTGTCATACATAATAGATATACTATTAAGCACGCATATGGAACACATGTTGCTAAAAAAAGAGAGACCAAGTTCTGAAAAACTGTCAGGGCTATAATCAATAGGATTCAAATAAAATTGTGAACATATTAAATTGCACTTGGGAACCCCTTTCATTCCTCGATTTCACTTTAAACCGCTTTAAACCTAAATTTGCACTTTGAACCTGGTAAATTTACCTTATTGCAGTTTTGACCACCCTAAACAATTATTTCAATACACATCAATGACATTAATTATACACATCGGATTCAGTACAACAACAAACTTAAGTTTGTATATTTGCCAGATAGAAGGCTAGATATTTCTATAAAATATAGTTGGGTGGTCCAATTGAAAAAATGGTATTACCCCCGTTCAAAGAACAAAATTGATGGTAGTTCCACAGCTACCTTATGATGTAAGTATTTCACTTATTGTTCTATATGGCAATATGCGAGACGTGCTCACTAGAGAATAGGACAAGTTGCATCCAAAATTCTGAGCCTTGATAGTCTCTTCTCAAGCAATATGCTCAAAATACCACGACAAGAACAATTCAGAGCATAATAACTTGTCCAATTCACAACGTTTAACATCATTATCCAAACATCTATACTTGCTAGTAATGGTCTAGTATAACCGAACAAAGATCAAATATATATATATATATATATATATATATATATATATATATATATATATAACCACTTATTAGTATTGCTTGAGTTAGGCATTGACACCATGCGCCTGAATCACAACCATGCGCTTGAATTGAGACCATAAAGGCCGTCTATTTCATAGCCAATGCACGAAATTACACAATGTCCAAGGCAACAGAGGCACCACTAAGATCAAGGTTTACATGATTGGTAGCAGCCATCTCTAACTTTGTATACATCATCTACTCATTGATTTTTAGAAGGTAGCATATACAACACATTGCCTCTAGTACGCATCCTCCAATCCACCATAATAATTTCACTTTATTTGCTTGCTATTAACTCATTGGTATATTTATTTCATCTCTCTTGGAGTTTGGGTAGAGGCTGACAAAGGTGACTCATCCTCCCTTTCTTCTCCTCACCTCCAACTATCATTTGAGCTTACATGATATCATGCCTGTAAGTGCTTAAGAAGCCTAGGGCAAGTTCTATAGTAGAGGTGATCGTTACCTCTAATTCAATACAGGTATAGCTACTCCCTTCACGTCTACGATGAAAAACACTTTTATAACTGTTTTAGCTCCTATCCAACAGAAAGTATAGACACTGTTAAATGTCATATGAATGATACAACTATATGTATAAAGTTTGTACTTTGTGTTGAAAGAGAGCAGAAATAATGTATGGAGGTGTTTTTGCACCTTAGACGTAAACGGAGTAGCTACAACTGGTTTAAAGGCCAGTCAAAGGGTTAACCCCGTGGATCAACCCTTTATGAGCTTCCCCTCATGTCTATCTAAACTCACCCCTCGTCTCACGGGAATTGTGCAGTAACACGACGACAAAAATACAGTAACACGATGACTAATTTGCAGTAACAACGTCGAAACATACCTATGAGGGATCTATTTTTTAAAATATTTTTTTCAAATAATATGGTACAAAAATTCTTAAAAAATAATATATAAGATAAGAGATAAAAGTTGTTTAATGTTCGAAATCTTAAGAAATATCTATAAGGCTGCGTTCTTTAGGTAGAGGGGTAAGTTAACTCATCCGACACGAAAAACGTAGCAATAGATTAGTACATGATTAATTAATTATTAATTATTAAAAAAATATAAAATAGACTAATATGATTTTTTTAAAACAACTTTCATATAGATTTTTTTGTAAAAAATACACCATTTAGCAGTTTGGGAAGCGTGCGCGCGGAAAACGAGAGGGATAAGATAACTTATCCTGACTAGCGAATGCGTCTTAAGTGCAATAAGGATGCGTCTTCTATGTAGTAATAACGCTATGTTGCTATAAAATATGTGTATTGTTACTGCACAATAGCAGTAACATCATGATAGAAGTGCAGTAATATGTGTGTTGCACAATTACGGTAACGTCGTGATAGAAATACATTAACTTCACTATAGAAGTATAGTAATGTCATGACTGTATATTGTTGCTATAGTACAATCAATGCATACGAGAGAGCTAAAATATTATATTTCCAATCTTTAGAGAGCAACTCGTGTGTTTTATATTATTTTTCAACCGTTTTCATCATATTGGTTAAAAAATATGATTTAAAAAACTAGATCTGTCATGACTATATTTTGACATTGTTACTGTATTTTATAAGGCATGTTACTGTATTTTTGCCTTCGTGTTACTACACCTTTTAGATATACGAGAGTTGACAAAAGTGAGGCGTGGAGGAAGGTCAAAGGATGGGTTTGACCGACGGGAGAGAGTTTTGACCAGGCTAGAAAAGGGGTTTTAGGCCTTTGGAAGGAGGTGAGAGAGGAGAGGGTTTGGGCCTTATGAGGGAGTGGGGCATAGAATAGCTTATTCTAAGAGAGTGCACATATTAGTTTTGCTATATATATATACACACACTAATGCACTATCTCTAATACAGTAGCCCCAATATACTATAATATTTGTTTTATTCATTTGTAACCAATTAACTATCCTCTTTATTTATAATTTGTTGGAGTTATCGTAGAGGTTGCCTCTTGCGTGAGAAGTGGCTCAACCCCTCCTCATTTCTTTCCTCCACCTTACCATCTAATCCCACGTAGCATCTTATGGCTTGTGTCAAAGTGTTTATACTACTAGCTATTATAGTACTTGCTCCAAGGAAATAAATTGTAGTACAATACTACTCAGTTATGAACAAGAATAAAGAAATGATGCATCTCATACCCGGGAAAGGTGTGCCTCATAAGAACTATGAGTTTTTAGTCATAACAACCATAAGCTGCTCCTTGTATGCTTCTCACCCCTGCTCAAGTGGCAAGAGCAAGGATGCAATCTTGTTGCTTTGTGGCATCAAGACGCAGCTTTTCGCCTTCCCTAGATCAAGGAAAAAGAGAGAGAATAGGTGCAATTGGTCTTTACCTTTACTGCTAGGGAGAACCTAGAGTGCTGAGGTGGATCTGAAGGGGAGCAGGATGGCAGTTAGTCCTTTTGAAGATTGCAGATGTTATCATGAGTAAAGTAGGTTGAGGCAGAGTTGTAGTGTTCTAGGGTACGGGGATAGGAGGCTAGGAGGGGCAGCTCAACGGGCCATTCGAAATGGCGTTGAGGGAGGATTCTTGTCAAGGCCAAGACGTAATTGGGAGGAGCTCGATGGATGAATGGAAGGTGAGGTGTAGGTGAACTTTGACTGCGGAGTTAAAGCGAATAGGAATTAAAAGATGTGGACTTAGGCCTTGTTTCGTTCCCAAAATTTTTTTCTAAAAACATCACATCGAATTTTTGGACACTTAAATAAAACATTAAACATAGATGAACCAAAAAAACTAATTGCACGGTTATGGCAGAAATCTTGAGACGAATCTTTTGAGCTTAATTAGCTCATGATTAGCCATAAGTGCTACAGTAACCAACATGTGCTAATGACAGATTAATTATGCTCAAAAGATTCGTCTCGTGGTTTCTAGGCTAGCCGTGAAAGTCGTTTTTTCATTCCTGTCCAAAAGCCCCAACCGACATCCGGTCAAACATTTGACGTAACACTTCTTCCAAAAATTTTCTCAATCTAAGCACCACCTTAGTGACAGGGCACTGGAATTTTTAACATGGCGAATTGTCTATTCTTAGACAACCAAGTGATTTTATAAAATATCGAATGAAATTCAAGAACCAAAATTTGCATTTGGGTGCTTATTTTGAGCGAGCCAAGAATAAAAATTGTGAGATTTTCATCGAAAACCACTAAATCTATTTAAAAACTAATAGGAGTAATACTGGAAAAACTGCATATTTTTGTTGAAAACTGATTAGTTTCATGAAATATAAAAAACAAAATAAACGTGTGGGAATTTTGGAAAAAGGAAGAGAAATTTTTGGCCACATATAATTGACAATTATACATAGAACAACTAAACGAAGCACAGCATGTTGTTTAGACTACAGAGTGTGTTTCATATTCGACAATCATATCAGATATCCTACCATAACTTACCATTCCCACCCCTAAGGCTTTATTCAGCAACTAGGGATTGATTCACACAAGGAAGTCCATCAAAGCGGGGATAGGATTGATCCCTGCACCCTCACCCCCACCCCCCAATGTGTTTCCATCCTATGCATGTTCGGCTAAACACAAATCAGCGGCAATCAAGTTAATGATGATGTAAAGGCTGTAAGGCCATTGAAAATTTGTTTGAAACCATAAAAAATGAAATATTTTTTTTAGAAATAACAAAGCGGACAAATGAAATGGCACTAGGAATTTAAGGAACATTATGAACATATGGCCCAAAAATCCAAAACAACGATCCTCAATAGAGTGTACAAGTCTCACACCAATGGTATCACCTTGTTCATAAAAGTACGACTCAAGGTTACAATCACATATCTTTACTATTTTTAAAAGGGGAAGATGCGTCCTAGAAAGAATGTTATCAACCAGATAAGCACACTTGCGCACATGAAAAAAAATAAACCACCAATCCCCAAATCACCCAGACTTCCCTCAAGCTTGCACGCACGACTGCTCCAATGCAATCGCCTACTGCCGCTACATCGCTGGCCCCTCTTCCTCGTGTTTTTGCTCGCCTTCTCCCTCTCCGTCTTCTCGCCATGGCCTCGGTGCCACAGCCTCACCGCCTGGAGCTTTGGGATGATCCCAGCCATGCCATGGTTGCCGACGGTGTCCGTGCTATCAAAAATCCCAGACAAACGATTACGGCAATGGTTTGGGAGAATCAGTACTTTACTAGACTAACTTCAGCTGAAAGATGAATAAAGAGGGATGCCGGCATGCGGCTGGGTGTAGGAGCTCCGGCGATCGTCGACCGTGACGGGCCGCTGCTTACAGTGCATGGTGTTGGAGCGTTAGGTAAGATTGACCAGAATGAGGTGACAGAGAGAGAGAGAGAGAGAGAGAGAGAGAAGGAGCAAACCAACTCTAATGGTTCACAACCATCCTCCTCTGCAAACTGCCAGCAACTCTAGTCCATCTGATCGAGCTATATATAGGTTTGTTGCTGAGCTCCTCAGTTTGATGGCCCATCAAAGTTATTTGCTGTTATATCACACGGGTTCAAATAGGTAAAGTACAATGCAAACGCTAAGTTGTTCCAATCTCTGTACTTAAGCTTAACAAGCCTTTTTTTTCATACTTTTCCCGGCGGTTTGGAGAAAGCAGCAATCAGTAGCAAATAAACATCCTTATCTTCAAATCTAACTCATAAAAAAATAGGTTGCCATCGACTTATGTATGCAAATATTATAGCACTTTCCACCCTCCTTTCATTGGCCTCTGTGAGTCCCTATGGACATGGCTGAATTGTCGGTGTCCTGCACTTGCAAATATCAATCTGAATATCTGATGATCAAAAGTTTTCATAGTCTTTTATCGTCCTCGTTCATTCTCTTCTTGTTATATTTGTCTGCTTCCCATTGACGACATGGAGATACATAAATCTTCTGAGGTAATTCAAAAATTCAGAATAGTTAAGGTGTCTGGAGGGTGTATGATCTTTAGTCTTGTTGGCCTTTACCGTGAGTGTGCCGCACCTTAGTACACACTAAAAAAACGAGGGAGGTTAGCGATAAATATGTTAAATTTCTATTAAAAACACACTCACATATACATAGTATTCATGAGCAATTGGATTTGAATCTTAATAGGTAGAATCATACATACCACACCATCCATCCTTCCCTTTATCTCATTGAATTCTAATATAGTCTTTAAAAAAAGAGATGCTATATTGTATGTCATCGATGAAGCATAAATTCTGCAATATGCCATTGACAAAGTTCAATTTTATGATATACTATCAAACAACTAATTTTCTTCCGTATATACCATTGGCGTTAGTCCACCATTAGTCAAACTCCACCAAGGAGGAGAAAATGTCCATTTTGCCTCTAGGATACCATGTGAACTCATGGAATTTATTGGTCATGACAGGCCTTTTTTCTCATGGATAAAAAATAAAATTGTTTTTGTCATCCGAGATTATTTTATCATAGGGGTAATATGGTCATTCCGTGCTTAACGGTGTTTCACCGACGGTTGACTAATGGCGATAGAGTATAAGAAAGAAAACAAAAATTATATTATTGAGCCTGCACGTTGTCGATGGTGTAGAACGGATTCTCTCTTAAAAACAGACTCAAACACACTCAATCCATACGCAAAATTATATTAAGGCACAGTTTTCAATTTAGCTTATAGGCTTTCGTAACAACATTCTAGATAAAAGTTTCTTTAAACAGTAAGAAAATCAATTTTCAAGTTCATAATTAATCAATTATGCAGTAATGACATATCATGTGGCGCGTGCATCTAATAAGCTCACCATATAAGCATGATCCAACATAGGCTTACAGAGCTTACGACCATTTTGAATATAAACCTAGATATGCCATACTGTGCCGCGTAAAAAACCAGAGGACGTGATGAATGTGCTCAAAAACCCTCGTAAACTTTGTCATTTCGTTGCTGCTCTCACATATATCCTATTACTGGAGATATTAATGGCCCCGTTACCCGTTTACTAGGGGATTTTTAACTTTTTGTCAATCTTATGGATTTTCATAACAGATTTGCTACAACCGGCTAAAAATTCTCCATTTAGGGATTAGGGGTAGATTTAATTGGTTCTCCACGAGATATTAAATGGGGAAAACATGTCCCCTCGGATCCCACAGGGACCAGTATGGTCTTCCATCCTCTATCCCTATTCCCTGTGGAGACCCAATTAATAGAATATATATGAGTTTTAAGTTTACTTTGTTTTCATGCCTTGTAATTATATTCATTGTTATGTTTAAATAATAATTTTTTACTTCTGTCATGTGACTACTGAATATATGTTAATTTATTGATATAAAATATAGATTATATATATATATATATATATATTATTTGAGATGTATACTATGTTGTTTAAGCGGGTACGGGAAATCCACATGGATTAATTCCCCATGGGGGCGGGTATAAGGAAATTTTTCCCCGTTCCAATTAGCAAGGACGGAGAAAATTCTAGCTCGCAGGGACGGGTATAGGTATGTAAAACATGAAGGGAAATTCCCGGTTAACACCTCTACCTATTGCAATAAAACTATTTCTGAAAACACACCAGGTATTTTATACTTTTGTATAATAAATTCCTCAATTGCATAATATCATTAACGGATTTTTCTCATATATCATGACAGGATGGTCGCGCTAATACGCGACTTTCGTACACTAGCAAATTTGAAATCAGCACAACATGTACACATTGGTGTCTCCCATTTGTGGCCACGCATGCTACCGCCTATATATAGTTCATTAACCTAGAGGCAGGGAGAGCACACACTACATAGGCCAAGTTCATCCACCCCCATAAGATAACTAAACTCATTCATTTTCCGTGCGCACGCTTTTCGAACTGCTAAACGGTGTATTTTTTATAAAAAATTAGTATAGGAAAGTTATTTTAAAAAATCATATTAATCTATTTTTTAATAATTAATAATTAACTAAATATATATTAATCTATTACTACGTACCGAACGCGACGTAGGAGTTGGCCCCATAAGGGCATTCTGCAACTGTGAGACGACGGCCAAGGCTAGGCTCCAACGTGGACATCTAAATTTGCTAACGCTTTTTTATGAGTTTGTGTAAATTTAACACAAAATAAATATACTAAAAAATATATATGCAATTGTGCATTTAATGAACATGTTGGCGTATTTTTTAGCTGAACTTAAATAAATGTCTTGTAGTAAAGGGGTGATTGTTTAGCCTTTTTTTCAAGCCAAATAATATATTTATAAACAAAAAATAATTTATGAATAAAAATTTTATATACGTGTTCTTAGTAATGTAAAAGCCAGAAAAATCAACTTTAAATTTAAGGTTTAAAAATTTAATAGTTGGCTTATAATCATAAACAGAATCCAAAAGATGAGATGTATAATTGTGAAAACCATATCCCGTAACGCAAAGTTAGAAGGGCTCAGAAGCTGACATGTGGCCCATAGACGTGTAGGCCCACGTATCAGCGACATCGTTCATCTGTCGTTACGTGAAAGGGACTGCAACCATGATCGTGGCATGTGTCTTAAGTGGGTTGAATTGGGTGGGCCTTGAGTTGTTTGTGGTCATGCAGCAAGTAATTAATCAATTCAATTTAACAAGCGGCATGCACTGAACCGTGTTAATGAATTTGCTGCAGACATTCTATGCCGATAGCGTTACTGGGGCTGCGGAGATGATACTTGAGGAATATCTGAGGAACACCGATAGACCGTATAATCAGGGTGGGCAAAACATTTACTTGGACGGCTGGGAAGGGGTCGGCGCGTCCGCAGTCCTTGCGGCCGTAGCGGAGTCAGCCAGAGCCAGGCGCAAGAAATCTACGTATGACATAGTGATCCACGTGGATTGCTCCCAGTGGGAAAGCAGGAGAGCGCTGCAGAAGAAGATCGCCGAGGAGCTCAAGCTCGGTGGTTCCGCAATGGCCCTGTTTGGCTGGCAGGATGAGGACGATGATTTCAGCGGCATAGCCAAGAGCTCCCGAGCGGAGTTAGCTGACGCTGCAGAGCTCATCTTTAAGGCACTGAAGGACCGTAGCTTTTTGCTGATTTTTCACAACGGAAGTGACGAAGAGGTTGATTTTCTTGAACTTGGTGTTCCTGTGCTTGAGCGGAGAAACTCGGTATTGTGGACGTTCCGGGGGAGGTTTCGGCTTGATCCTGCAATCAGAGACAGAGTGAAAAATGCTCATGTTTTTGTTCGTGTATGGCCTGAATCTTGGGCCTTCGCCGAATTACTATGTCAAGAGGAGGCTGCTCATGTTAGC
The DNA here is from genome assembly GCF_000231095.2 of Oryza brachyantha. Lineage (NCBI taxonomy): Eukaryota > Viridiplantae > Streptophyta > Magnoliopsida > Poales > Poaceae > Oryza > Oryza brachyantha. The sequence goes on along the minus strand of NC_023163.2, from coordinate 13,778,801 downwards.
AGTGGGATCAGCGCAGCTCTAATTACAGAATGTTGGCTGTACTTGTCCCTTCTGTATTATAACAACTACACCTTCATTTCCGATGATCAGGATGTCCATGCCTGTAACTACTGGGTGTGCGATGGGATAATAGCAGGAGATAGTGCACGGGAGATTGGTGACAGACTTTATCAAGGGATGCAACTGAAATATCTTCCTGCAAAACGGAACCATTACATGACGTTCAATGAGTATCTTGATAGCAAAGCAACAAGGCATCGTCGATGGGTTTCAGTAATGCCCAAGAATTCAGATGAGGTGGAAAATATACAAACCATACCATTGGAAGCAACATCCTATTTTTTGATGTTCCAAAGATCTGATCCTCCGAAGGTATTGCCAAACCACTTGTTCAGCCAAGACAACAATCTTCGTGTGCTAAGACTTTCTTGGTGTACATTCATTTTTTCATCCCCTCCTTTTACCTGCTGTAAGCATCTCAAATTTATTCTAATAGACAGCTGCAGAGACAAAGATGTCAGTTTAACTAGTGATGGATATTATGAGAAGAAAGGAAATAAATGGGCTTTTCTACAAAATTTATGGGTTTTGGACATACGTAATACAAACTGGGACTGGATCTTATCCTCATCAAAGATGGTGCTGATGGTTGAACTCAGGGAGCTTTATCTCAAGGCCACGGGAACAAGATTGCACGATCAGATATTGCTTGATATGAGTTGTCACTCTAATCTTCGAATGTTCAGAGTGATTGATTCATCTACTTACCTGAAGGTGGCAGTACATGATTCACTCCAGCATATCAAGAATCTAGAGCTCCTTGACTTATCAGGCAACACCACCCTGCATGTTCTGCCAAATTTATCAGGGGCAAGTAAACTGAAGGTGCTCATTCTTGATGGTTGTATTGGCTTGGAAGTAGTGGAACCTAGCACTCTTCCCATATCGTTGGAGTCATTCAGTTTTGATGGATTTGGACCAGCCTCCAGGTGGAAGCACTCTCTACGGATGCCAGACAATGAGACCCGGCCAAATTCAGACAACAATCAAGGGCATCCTAGTGCAATCTCCAAGATATCACTAGAGGGATGTGAGCAACTGAAGAATGTATTCTTACGTGGACTGCCAAACCTCGAAGAGCTGAACCTGTCGGAGACAGGAATTGAAGCACTTGACCTAGAAGCTATGCTGGTCAAACGGCTTGAAAGGCTCTTCCTACTGGGCTGTGAGAAGCTTGTCAGGGTGAAATGGCGTGATGCAAGAGACCCTCCACTAAAGTTGCTCTGCATAGACACCAGAGGAAAAGCAGAGAGATCCATGGATGGTTGCTGTCAGAGATCTCATTTGCACTCCCAACAAGATGATGCAGCCCATCCGTCTGTACATGTCGTAGCTACAGATGCTAGGTTGCTTCGTGGCTTCAATACTAGAAATTCTAGCACTGTGTTTGGCAGTGAAGTTTCATCCCAGCATCTCCATTTGCATCTCTCTGCTACTGTCAACGAATCACCAGTTCTTCCAAGAGGTAAGGAGGAGGAAGCCAGTTGTAGAGATGGATTGGTTCATGCATTCCCCTACCTTGACGTCATTGACAAGGCTCTTAACAAGGATGGTGAAGATGGCTGCTCAGTGCCATCTTGCAATCATCTTGTGCCTCAGGATCTCCATGTAGAAATTGGCAAAGGAGGAAGCAATTTGGGACTCGAACAGGATCTCGATGGTATATGTTCCTTAATCTATAATACTCAATCATTGCATATTCATGACAACTCCTCCATCAGAATTGGTAACCTTGGAGACAAAACTGATGATCAATTCAGAAATCTCAGATGGTGTCATGTCACAAGGTGTCTCAAGATGCACACGGTCTTCCTCTCTAATGGTTGTACACTGGACTCCTTTATGAGCCTGGAGACGCTCTGGGTATCTCACCTGCTAGCAGCCCAGTACATCTGGGGTAGAGATTTATGTTTTGACGAAGGGGACAGAGCTGCTGCCTTTTCCCGGTTACGGTGCATACACCTGCACTCGTGCCCCAGGCTAAGAATCGTCCTCCCCTGGTCCTTCCCCACCATGGATAGCTTGGAAACCATCCACATCACGTATTGCAGTGAGCTCAGGCAGATTTTCCCAAAGGAACAAGGTGACTGGGGACGAGATCGTGTTGCTAGGACTGAGAGAATAGAATTCCCAAGGCTGAGGCGCATCCATCTCCACGAGCTCCCCATGCTGCAGGACGTGTGTGAAACACCCATGTCAGCGCCCGTGTTGGAGACCATCGAGCTCCGAGGCTGCTGGAGTCTCAAACGGCTGCCAGTGCAAGCCATCCATGCGGTGGTGGACTGCGAGAAGGAACTGTGGGACAAGCTGGACCTCGATCATCGCTTCACCCGGCGGCACCCGCGCTACAGCAAGAACAAGTTGCCCCGGGGATCGCTCCTCAGGTTTTGTGCTGTTTCTTTCCATGCATTTATCATGATTAATTAATACTACTATGGATTGCTACTTATTAGTGTGACCATACTACTCCTAGCTATCTCCTCTCCTAAATCTGGAATATTAATTAGTGAATAATTAATAATTAGTGGAATATACATAGTACTAGTCTTGGTGTCTTAACTTTTCGTACTGCATTTGTACTACTCGGTAATTCAGGTGATTTTCCTCCAATGTTGAAGCCTGCCTGCCTAGTGTTGCTGAGGCGAAGTGGTCAGTCTCCATGTTTGCAACAAGAGATGTGTTTGCTGTCGTTAACTACGTACTCTTCCGTCGTCGTATTTGTTTGTGTGGCCTGCGAGTTTCTCGTCAGACAAAAATAAAACGCTGGACACGTACGGGTACTGTGTGCAGCTTGCTTGCACATCCTTGTGTGCACGACCAGTTTGTCAGCTTTGTGATTTGGTTTGTTGGTTTGAATATGGTGTGTAATTTCAAATAAAACGTATGGTCATCAGCCTGCGTGCATTGGAATGACCTGGTTTTGTGTGTGATTTGGCTAAAGAACATAAGCTTTGTACTGCCGTGATTGATCTGATTGAATGGAACTCCTATCAGTCATTATGCGTGTGGTTTATTATATATATATATATATACACTATCATATCATCCCTGCATTGAATTTTATTAAAAAATATCATTAACATATTATTAAAGTAGAGTTAATAAAATTGGTTTGATATATATGTTTCAATTATTTTCTTCTTTTAGAAAAATAGAAAAGAGTTCGTGGTTGGATAGGTCGCCACCGTCCATCACCACTACTCATTTTTATAAAAGTATAGATATATGCTTCTTAACAAATTTGTTCATTCTTAATTTAACATGGAAAATATTTCATTCGTACCCTAACATCATAAATATCGGTGACTTTTGTTAAGGAGCAAATAATAAACTAATACTCCCTGTATCCCAATATAACTGTATTCATAGATTTTCGTGTTTAACTTTTAACTATTCGTTTTATTTAAAATAATTAAAAAATAAAAAATAGTCACATATAAAAGTATTATTTATATTTTATTATCTAATAATAATAAAATATTAGTTATATGTTTTTTAAATAAGGCGAATAATAAAATGTTAAACATCGAGAGCACAAAAATATACTGAGGGGAGGCATTAAGTACGAAGCCAAAGCCGATTACCAACCCTCTCGGGCTCAGCCGAAAAAAGGAATAAAAAAAAGCCGCACCGCCGCAACGTCGTCGGCACATCAGCTCTCACTCACGACAGGAAACGCAGAGCTTCACTCATCGCCTCCGGTCGGTCGCCCATGGGAGCTCCTCCTCTGCCGTCGTGGCGCCGCCTCCTCTGCTCCGCGCTCCTCGCCGCGTCCCTCCTCCCTTGGTCAGCGCCGCTCTCCACTTTGACCCCTCCTCCTCCTTCCCTCTCCGACTACAAGGATAGATAGGATGGGGACGCCTTTTCTGTTTGGAGTGGGGTGGATTGAGCACGTTAGTTTCACCTGCCTCAGCACTCCGTTCGCATCGATTAATTCGATTTGGGATTTCTCGCGTCTGCTCATGCGGAAGATTGAGCTGTTGTAAGAGTATGCCGCTTCTTTTTCGAGGAATATGGATTTATTTGGTAGACGCATTTGTTTCACATAAATACGGGTGAATATGGTATGCCGGACTTTTTTTTCATTGGAACCCATACGCTCCAAGTGGTGTAAAGAAAACCACGAAATACACATTTCCAGAACTTAAAATCTGATTCGATCTAACACTATAATTCTTTTCCTTTTTTTAACAAGATATGCAAAAGGATTTACCTAGTAGTAGTAGTTTATAAAATATTTACAGTGTGAAAGTATGCACTGGGAAACTTAATTTCTGAATCAACAACAGAAATGCCATGATTTGTTTATTGAATTCTCCCTTGATTACTTATGGAAGCAATGAAAATTGGATGTCTGGATATACTTAATTCTTTTTCCATCTATTCAGTCTCTATTCTCTAAATAAATACATAGGCCCTGTTCTTTACACAAGTGACCTAGATTCTCTCGTTTTTCGTGTGCACGCTTTCTAAACAGTGTGTTATTTTTAAAAAAAATTATATATAAAAGTAGATTTAAAAACATATCAATCTATTTTTCAAGTTTTATAGATGATAATTAATTGATCATATTAACATCTGTTGCTACGTTTTACGTGTCGGTTAACTAACCAACTAGAGAACACGGCCATAGTCAGGCTGTATTATTAAATACAACGGGTTGGCTGCATGTATGATTTATCAATGTCTTTTTTTTTTCTGGGACATGTATTTTGTACCCACTGCTCAATTGTCCTAGGTGATTACTAGTTTGGTTAGATTATCAAACATTACTCTTTGATTAGTTATAAGAAGTTAATTTCTGACACTGCTTGCAGAACAATCATTAATTCGGTGGACTTTGTCTTGTCACTATCTTCAAACATATTACTCTGTTGTTCACTTTCCATTTCTGTTCATGATAAAAGTATAATTGCACCTACACATATAAAATGTGCAATATGTGCTCTGACAAGTAAACAACTCCAGCTTGAGTCTTCCTGTCCCATCCTTCGACAACGGAGCTAATTTTTGAAGCAAAAGGAGGAATGTCTTATGTTTACTCATGCTTTTACATTTCAGGGGCACTTCTGAGGCTAATGAAAAATTTTCTGAGTTTTCACCAAGAGGCTGGAATTCCTATGATTCCTTTTCATGGATAGTTGATGAAAATACATACATGCAAAATGCAGAGATCTTGGCAGAAAAATTGCTCCCTCATGGATACGAGGTAACCGTTAAAGTTGCTGATCTGTTTCTTATTTGATAGCAGAATGAACATGAAACATATAATTTTTATCAGGTCCAGTTTAATTATTTTATCATATTGATGGGTAGTATGCAGTTATTGATTACCTCTGGTATCGAAACTATGTGGATGGGGCATATACAGATTCTTATGGATTTGATAACATTGATGAGTGGGGTCGGCCATTTCCTGATCTTCAAAGATTTCCATCATCTATAAATGATAAAGGGTTCAGTCAACTTGCGAACAAGGTGCATGGAATGGGCTTGAAATTCGGGATCCATATAATGAAAGGCATAAGTGTACAGGCTGTGAATGGAAACACACCCATCCTGGACATTAAAACGGTAATGTTTTCCTTCTTTCAAATGCAGTTCAATGAAAATTACAGTTGTTTTGGAGTTATGTTCTCATTAACATGTTTACACTCAGAATGGTTATGCTTTTGTTCTGTTTTTTGAGACTACCTAATTTTTTTAATGTGTAATGTATGTACAGCAGCCAATTTGTAAACTCCAACACAATTTTAAGATCAAACTGTAAAATACCATAACATGTGGGTTCTGGTAGTTTCTGGTATAACCATTTTGGATTTCAAGACAAACCTTTCATCATTGTAGGACATCATTAATTTTCTCCATTATGCAATGGGTGTAAACAATGCTATGCTATTATTTATCCATGTTAACATTATGATGTCTAAAGTATATAAATTGGCCAATGTTTATCCTCCAATGCCTTTTTAGACCATACTGTTGTGTGTTCTGGTAGTTTTTGGGATAATCATTTTGTATTTCAATCATTCAGTGTTCTGTTTTAGCATTCCAAAAGATTATTTTATCATTAGAGGAAATTACTAATTTGCTCCATTATGCATTATGGGTGCAAACAATTCTATGCTAATTTGATGATTCAAATAATTTAGCTGTTTGTTTTCCCTGAAAATGGAACTTCTCTTCATTGCCAAAAAAAAAAACAGAGAGAGAAGAAAGAAAGAAACTTCTCTAAGATTCTTCAAATGAATTGTAAGAAAATGGAGTTGAAATACCACAGCAAGAAAAGGACTGCAAATGTATGTCATTGAACTTCAGTTTATTGTTCTAAGTGTGTGTTTTGTTGGCCCTTTTCAGGGAAAACCCTACATAGAGGACGCCCGACAATGGACAGCTCGTGATATAGGTCTTACAGATAGAACATGTGCATGGATGCCACATGGATTTATGAGTGTAAATATTGATATTGGAGCTGGAAAGGCCTTCTTAAGATCCCTTTATCGACAGTATGCTGATTGGGGTGTTGATTTTGGTATGCTTATTGTAGCATGATTCTTCAATTTAGTTATATGATTGTGAGGATAGTGAAGAAAGCTCTCATGTTAGGAAGTAGATGATCCTTTATATGTCAAACCAAAACTGAAATTTGCCGGATGGTTTCATTTGTACCATTCTGTTTTGTTCACAGTAAAGGTTGATTGTATCTTTGGTACGGATTATGACCGAAAAGAAATCATCACTATTTCAGAGGTAAGTAGCCCCATGCCCTGTCGCTGTCCTTTCAAATTACTTCACTGTTTGAATAAGCTAATTTCTACATTTCAGCTCCTGCAAGAGCTTGACCGCCCCATCATCCTGTCCATCTCACCAGGAACTGAAGTGACTCCGGCATTAGCCAAAAACATCAGTCAATATGTAAACATGTATAGGATAACAGGGGATGATTGGGACAACTGGAAAGATGTTAGTTCACATTTTGATGTGTCCAGGTAAATTGAGCTAATATCCTTTGTTTGCAGTTACTGACTGCATGACCTACATCCATTCCTTAGAACTTGATTAGTTTGTAGTAAATAAAACATGTCTTCTTACCCCGTTACATATTGTACACAGTTCCTTTGCTGCTGCAAATAAAATTGGGGCCACAGGATTACGAGGAAGATCTTGGCCAGATTTAGACATGCTCCCATTTGGCTGGCTTACAAATGCAGGTAATGATCTGTATTTTTTCTTTAATAAGTGCTTTTCTTGAGATGCCCTACTAGCTTTGGTCCTGTTCTTTTCTGATTCTGGATTTTTATTTTTCATATGCACACTCCCAAACTCCTGAAGGGTGTGTTTTGTACAAAAAATTTCTATATAAAATTATCTTGGAATACTTTTTAATAACAACTTTTCAACTTTGTAATAGTTAATTTATTTGTTTATACTCTCAAATATCTATCACACGAAACAGATAATCCATCAAACGATCAATTTCAGCTATCTCAAACTATCAATTTATTCATTTATGGAACCTGGGTGTGCACAATATTATCTTGCAGTAACATGCTGGGAGTCATCTAGTTTATCTTTATGCTTGTTCAATTTTCTTACTTTTATTCGTTTCATATAAATTGAGTGTTTTATGCCATTACTCTTTTTTTGTGAGGATTTATGCAGTTAGATTTTTCTCAACAGAATATAATTAATTTAAACTCAATACATAAATCATATCCCTAACTTCCTAACACTGTATCCCTAACTTCATAGCACTGTAACTGGAGGATGACATCTTCATTATAATTAAAGAAAATTATCATTAACCCGTTCTTAACATCATTTTATTCATATATCATCTCTTAATTGCTGTGACATGTGGGTTCTTTCGCCGCATGGTCCTTCTTTCTTCCCACATAAAGTTGATAGTTGGCGGTGTAATTTGACCATATCATGATTTTACTTCAAATGTTAGGGAAGTGGGGCATATTTATATGTATTACTAAGTATTGCTTTATAAAGGAAAGAACTTTAGATTCCTTGAAGCACATGTATTTATAACAGGAACAACATTTTTTCTCTAATATAGGTGTCAATCAGGGTCCACATAGGAAATGTGAACTTACATCTGATGAACAGAGAACACAGGTTTGCACTTGTGGAAATCGATATCTGATATTCAATATGCCATATACATTATACACTAAACCATTTGTGTTCATATGGCCTTGCAGATGGCACTTTGGTCAATGGCCAAGTCGCCTCTAATGTATGGAGGAGATTTGAGGCATCTTGATAATGACACGTTAAGCATGATAACAAATCCTGCATTACTGAAAATAAACCATTACAGCATAAATAACATGGAGGTACCTGCATTTTACACAGTCACTAAAATATTCTGTAGGGACAAATAAAACACTAAGCTTGTACAAAATTCCAGTTCCATCATGTGTACAGTGAAAGGATTTCCAAAGAAGATGAGCATTCTAGTCGTTTCAAGCCACAAGATGCTGTACACCTACCAAAGATTGATGGTGTAGCTCTTGGTCTCACTGCCTGCAGTGATGACAAAGCAAATGGATGGTATATGTTTTCACAACATGGTAAATCAGATCATATATGCAGGAACTATGGGATGCAGGATGACAAAAATATCTCATTTTGCCTGGGCAAAACGAAGCCTCTCCTAACATCGTAAGCACTGTCCAATCTATAAATTTGGAGCAACTTAACAATTTCGTGATAAGTGTGGGCACAAGTGTTCATGAAGCTAGGGATCCCAGACGCAACACCTCAGCCTTCAATCAATAGTTTTTTGAGATGGTGGAACCAAGCCACCAAACACCGACCAAAAGAAGTAAAAAAGGGGCTCAACTCCCTAGTAATCTTAGTAGCTTGGGAGATTTGGAAACACGACTGCGTTTTCAATAATGTTAGTCCAAGTGTTTCTTCGGTCTTGCAGGTAGTAGGGTTAGAGGGTAATCTCTGGTGTCAAGCAGGAGCATCTTGCCTTCAAAAGATGCTGAGTGGGGTGACAAACCTTGGCAGCTAGTGTGCCAGGGGCTGAGTGTCTTACAGTAGGAGAGTTTTGTGTCTCTCCATGTATCCGTTTTTTCCTTTATTTTCTTCCCCTTAATGAAATGAAACTCAATTATATTGCGTTTTCGAGAAAAAAAACAATTTTGGGATCATATTGTCTACATTTCAGGGATGATATAATCATACAAAATGAAGAATACCAGACAAAGTTTCACCTGGCAATTGTGGATAGTGAGGATGCTTGCCTAGATGCATCTGTCAGTCAACGGAGAAGATCCTCAGATATCAAGTTACCCATGTTTTCAAGGTGTAGGTGGCATGCTATGCAGGTAAATGACGAAAAAAAAAATCCTCATAGATAGTATTGGAATTACTGCTACCTGAGTAATTGGATATGAAAATCCCCACTGTGTATTCTGATTTTAAAATATTTGCATTAAACCGTCATGCCATGTGGGGGCATATGTATGTCTGTTGTCGCCATTCGACCACTGTCCCACGATTGGACGAGTACACTGAAGTTTAGGCTATGTTATCCGTAAGTTTGGTTATTTGGATCAGCACATGTTTGTTAATTAGTTTTGTGTGTTAGGCTAATTAGTCCTTGTATTTAGTCTTTTGTTATGGAGTTCGCCCCCAATAAATGTACTTGGTGACAGATAAATAATATAACCAACAGAAAACCCAGAACTTGTTTCTTTCTTGCTATCACGGCGACAGGGCGGCGATGTCCTGGTTGCCCTTGTCCTTCCGTTGGTCACAGATACTCGCTCTGGTCGACACCCCAAAATCTGTTGAGGCCCGTGACACCTTCATTAGCATTTCTTAATTTCCTATTCGATTCTAGGAAGCTCTTTATACAGCATCAGATTAACCTACCAAACAAAATAAATTTTCTGTTGTCAGGTCAAATTTGTAATTCTGTTCTATTTTTGATAAAATTTTCTAGGCTCCTATTTGCTAAACCTCTTTGTGCAACCTAAGTGGCACATTTCCGCTTCTGAGTTATACTGTAGCAAGTTTGTCAAAATGGTCATTTTTGCTAGTTGGGGATTGAACTAATGCCATCACTCACGAATAATTCCTTTAGATGTGGGAGCTGAATGAGAAAGGAAACCTTATTAGCAGTTATTCAAGATTATGTGCCACAGTGGAATCCAAGAATAAAGGTGATACAGGCTACAACATTTTATTTAGAAATTGTGGTGATTTTGTTTCAACATTATTACATAAGCAACTCATTTCTGTATGCAGTAGTAACTACTGGAGCAGTAGCACGTGCATGGATAGCAACTGGGAGCAAAGGTAACTGATATTTCATAAAATCCCATACTGAATATTGTTTTAACATGGATTATGAGGAATAAAAAACTAATAGTAAATTAGTAATAATAAACTTACCTGTTCCTGAAATTCTTTTAATTCTCATAACAAGGCCTGTTTAGACAATCTATTTTTAATCTATCATGTGGCCCAAAATCCTATTTTCATATTTGAATGTGGTCTGGTTCCATAATCCGTACTCTGTGAGAAGAGTTTACTGATGAGGAATTGTTGCAGTGAAACCCGTATTTTTGCCAGCAGCAGCTATGGCAGTCTATTGATATTGTTGTTCATACCCTTCAATCCATGCACTTAACTTGAGCCCATGTTGCTCCATTTTGATCAAGGAAATGTTTTATACAGAAAAAAAAAGTTTCCCTAATGAAGAACATGGCATTGGCCCACACATGCTAAGCAGCGACAAACAGATGAATAGGTCACTCTAGTTTTTTATTTGGTTAGCCCTCAGTTGCTCCAGTAATCTTTATTAGACAGTACGAATTTCCCCTTAGCTAACTAACCTTGACTTGCTTTCTGAGCTGTAATAAACACTTTGCATAGAGTAGTCAAGCAAGATCCGATTTCAGTAATTTTATTTATTCTATCATTAGTGTTACCTCTCATTCCTATCCACTTCTCATATATATATATAGGAAAATTAAATCCTACTACCATATGTAATTACTCCCTTCACGTCTAAAGATATTGATAGATACATACATATATATACACACACACATATATACATACATATACATATATACACACATATATATGTTTCTGGCAGCTTAAAGACAAAAGAGAACTCAAAACTAAGCATGAATCTGCAAACTGAGGACTTGACTTTGAAACATCAATTAATCTATTAAGTCCACAATTCTGGTTTAAGATTTACTCAATTCACTTAAAAGCATAATTCAATAAATTTTAGGGAAGAGGTAGAACAAAGTTTTATTATTATGGGATCAGAAAAAAACAATTGATCACACATGCGCTCAAGAAAACTGTATATTCTCTATATCTTCCTTCTTTTCCTGGAGCTGTTCCATCATTGATTGCATTGCTACTTTGTGAATTCACATTAATTCAGAATATTTGAGACTATGAAAGAAGAATGCAAGAAATTAGCACCTGTAGATACTTATAGACTATTTGTCATGTACATTTATTCCAGCTTCTCAGAGTTGGTGGGGTGGCATTTTTCATTCTTTTGGCAATATAATTTACGTTTATTGTTACTATTTTTATTATTATTGGCTAACGTCGTTTCCTCCATGACGTAGGAGAAATATATCTGGCGTTCTTCAACACAGACTCCATGAGCAGGAATATAACTGCGAGAATCTCAGACCTGAGAAAGGTTCTCGGTAAAAAGTTCATAAGAAAAGACACCTGCAGCTGCACTGAAGTTTGGAGCGGCAGGAATTTTAGTTTCGTGAAGGACGAGATTTCAGCGGTTGTCAATTCCCATGGTTCCATGGTGTTTGAAATCACATGTTGAGGTCTCCCACCCACAGACGTCACAGTAGCATAATTAACACAGTTTTATGCTGTTCATGGCTGGATGAAAGTATGTAGATCAAACATCCTTTGAATATGTGCTGAGGTTTTCCTGGAGCTTCCAATTGAAGGCCTTATCTGGGAGCCCATAATCACTGGCCCATCCACCTGCAGTGTGGGCTTCCAAACAAGGCAGAAATCAAGTTCTATTTCGGAGATCCTTGGCCGCGTTCGGGCATAGGGTAGGGGCATAACTTATGTTGTCACGGAACGGAAAACATGTACATGATTAATTAATTATTAATTATTAAAAAAATATAAAATAGATCAATATGATTTTTAAAACAACTTTTCTATAATTTTTTTTAAAAAATACACCGTTTATTAGTTTGGGAAGCGTGCATGTGAAAAATGAGTGGCTTGGTTGGTGCAGAACGTCGGCCCTATTGGAAAATCAAGTTGTATTTTTCAAAATTTCCGACCTCCCAATAGAACAATCAAACTCGAACGAACAGCTCTAGACGGACTACACTGTTGATTTCACAAAGCTCTACATAAATAAATACTTGTATAATAATGATGTGGCGTGCCTGGCTGGCTTCACATGACGAATTGATTTCACGGCGAATACAGGAGCCAGTCCTTGGCGCAGAAAAGAGCCTCCACGAGCTGAGGCTGCAGCGAGCTCCGGTAGTCGTCAAGCGTCCTGCCGCCGCCGCCGTTCCCGGCTAAGAAAACCGAGCTGCCGACGCCGGCCGTGGACATCGGGATGGCCAACACGTCCCGTGCCATCCTCGACAGCGTCGGGTACCTGCCCGTGTTGCCCTGCCACCATCTCACGACGTCGAATCCCGGGGTGCGCTGGACGAGCGCCTCCTCCAGGTAGAGCTCCAGGTCGTGCTTCGAGGGCGGCTGGACCATCGCGGTGACCTCCGACAGGTACATGTCGAAATCCTCGAGTCCGGCGTCGGCCGTCGACGACGGGGCTAAGGTCTCGACGGCAGGCAGGCCGTCGTCGGCCGCTGGCACTGGATCGATGTAGACCGGCGAGAGCGGGAGCGGCTGCGCGACGTACTCCCTGTAGAGCTCCAGGACAGCGTCGTGTACGACCTTGACATACTTTGCTGCATCTGTTGGGCCGTAGATTTTGGAATAGGTGAACTCGACTATCTTCATCTTGAAGCGGGGGTCCATGGCGACGGCGATGGCCAGGACGACGTTGCAGTCCTTCCAGTACCGGTCGAATCTCTCGTGGGCGCCGATGGCCATGCCACGGACAACGGCATCTTCGTGGGCTGTGCCATCCTGGAGCTCTTGCTGAAGAAGACATGCTTCGTGGAAGAAGATGTTTGCAGTTGGGTTTCCTTCCTCCGTTATGATCTTAACTGCAGACGTGTACATCGTCTTCAAGAAACCGCAGGCAGCCTTGGCTTTCTCCCAGTCCTCCGTCGAAGGCGCTGTACTGTAGCTGTCGTAGCAGGACTCCATCAGGGTGAACACCTGCCTGTACTCCAGAGCAGCCAGCAGCATCAGATAAGTGGTGTTCCACTCGGTTGTAACATCCAGGCACAGGATATTGTCACCAGAGATCTTTAGTTGATGGGCAATCTCAACAAACCTCCTCTCGTGGGCACTGTCAGCTTTTATGAACTTCATGCTTTCACGGATGAGGTAGACGACGTTGTGAGCCGAAGCAAGGACATCGTGTGCAACTGCATTCAGAATGTTGGCATAGCACCGCACAACAAACAGCTGGCCCTTAAGCATGAGAACGTTGTCACCTGAGAGATGGTTTATCAGGTTTGCGCTATAGATATCGTGCGACGAGCAATCGTGCTCCAAGGTGATGGTGAATAGTTTGTCCTCCATGTTCCACCCAGAAAGGCCTTTGGTGATGACTTTGCTAACTGCGTCCTCTGAGTTAGGCCATGGTGCCATCATGAAGTTGAGCATTCTTCTGTGCAGCCTCCACTCTGAATCAAAGAACTGGGCAGCAACCGAGATGTACCCAAGAGTTTGGCTTGTAGTCACTGACCCTACAGTGAGGCCGATCCTTCCAGGAATATTTCCAAGCGCCTGCTGCAGGTTATCCCTTTCCCTGTGATAAATAGCATACACCTCTGCCTCCATTGTATCAATATTGACCATCTTGAAACTGGGCTGGATGCTGTCAACGAAAGATAGGAAGGCTGGCTGCTGAACAATGTGAAGTGGGTAGTCATTCAGAATGATCATCTTCGCCAGCTGTGAGTAACTACGTTCTTGGTCAAATGGAGCATTAGCATTACTAATGCTATATCTGTAGCGCCTGCTCTTCTGCTGATCTTTCAACCCACGACACCATTCCGCGATGTGCCTCGTGAGATGGCTAGTGCCTGAATTTTTTGATCCCGAGCTGTACGCTAAGGATTGATCGCAGTGAATGCAGCTTGCTCGTTTGCACCCCTCGGAGACATCTACAAGAGTGAAGTGTTCCCAGATTGCCGACTTTCTCTTCTGGCCTCTTGGACCCGCCGTTGGTTTCGTCTCGTCACGAACAACCAGCTCGTTAGCATGGGGCATCTCGTTGCTGTGGACCATATTGGTATAGCCATGGCCATTCATCATCACATTGTCGTTACTGATCAGGGGGTCTGGTACCATCTCATCCATGCGGAGAAGCCTGTCATTTAAAATGTTGGTGCAAACAAAACAGATGTCAGATATCAGTGCAGTCAAATAAGAACAGTAATCAGTTTTTGCCCTTGATGCCACAATAGTCACAAAAGGCACAATAGAAATCGTGACCAAATCTGACTGTTGTGCCGGATAATAAACAAAATCATCACAAACTTAATTTTTCAAATGCGGTTCAGAAAACATCAATTAGATCAGTGTCTCTAAAATTGAAAAGTGCTTGTCAGAACAATCAAACATATTAGGCACGCAAATGCAAGATCTTCTTTCCCATTGGGATCACAATGACAATTATACTGATAGATTATTACAGATCCAAAAAGCCACAGTGATCGCTCCGTTGCAGAAACTTCGATCCACACGTTTAAATCTTTTTCAGAAAATATAATGCACATACAAATGCATCGGCGCCGAGGCAAAATCTGCGCAATGTGCTACGAACTAACCGCGTTCAAGTGATAAAACGTACAATCGCAAACTCCCTCACACGAGGTAAATAACTCTGTTCAGATCTCGCAACTCCATCAAACTAGTGTGGCAGATGACAGAGCTACCGAACAAACCGATCTCATCTCACGCAGGAAAAAAAGATGGGAAAAAGAACAGTAAACTTGAAGAACATAACCAAAAAACCCAGCAATTTCCGCAGAAAAAATACGATGAAAAAAAAGCATCCAACCAAGAGCGGAGAACACTATCGAACAACAACAACAACAATGAAGCGCGGATGATCGCTTACCGGAGCAATATTCCGCCCTAGGGAAGCATGAGCACGAGTGCACGGCGACGCTATAAAATCAACCAATGCCACCCCCCACCCGCACAAACAGCGGCGGCGCCCACTATCCTTTAGGAAAGAAACGACGCTCCTCCTCCTCATCCTCCTCCCCACATCACGCGTTCTCACCATCGATCACACACGATCGACCAGCCAAGAAACCCAAACCCCTAAAGCACAAGCACACGGAAACGCCCCCACCACCACCAAAACCCCTCGACGCTAGAACTCGTCGACCAAGAGAAGAAGAAGAAGAAGACCAGAGGAGAGAGCCGCACGCACGCACGCACGAGCAAGGGGGGGGTGGGGTGGGAGGATCACCTCACCTGGGAGCAGCAGCGGCCGAGGTCGCGGGCTCGGCTGGACTCGGCCCAGCAAGGAAGAGAAAAGGCGTGGCCGGGACGGACGGGGCGCTCACAAAACCCTAGCGAGAACGATCCGCGTCCCGGATTTCTTTTGGTCCTCTTCGCGGTGGCGGTGGCGGTGGCGGGGTGGCGGCGCGCGGGCTTTAATGGGCTCGTCGGCACGGCCCGTGCCACCCCACGCGTCGATGCGTGCGGCTGCAGGTGGGGCCACCACCCCCCGTGTCTCTCTATACATGTCTATTTCGGTCGTGTTACGAGCGGATTGCTCCTTCTGGTATCGGTTTCTGTGTTGGATTAGGGCTCTTTGTTTGTCGTTCAAACATGTGCTATATACGTTTTACGGACGGTATGTTATTTAAGGATATAAGTAGAGTACAAATCTTGTATCGCCGATGTACTGTGGAAGTAGTGTTTCGTGTGTTTTGAAGGAAACTCGAGAATATGTTGTGCCATATATGTTGTTGGAAATCAATTCCGCGTGAAGCAGCCTGTTTATATAGTACAAATTGACGAAAATCTTTATGTTTTAAGTAGGCCATAGTCCCAGGTGCAAAATAAAATCTTTATGTTTTAACGAGACCATAGTCATATGTGAATAATACTAAGGGTACATATAAAAGGCTCTAATTGTTGTCTCTATCGCTATATGCTCATTGACGTAGAAGAGAGACGATAGGATAGAGAAAATTGGTTGTTTTGCATGAAGTCAGCAAAACATCGACTCTTGGCACATAAAAGAAGAAGATAACCATAAAATTTGCTTTATATGTGTGTTGACTCTAATTAGGGACGCTGGTTAAATGGAATGCAAACGAGTAATTAATTAGTATAGAGGCAGCTTGATAGGTTGTGCTTTATACGAAGAGTTTTTTCTACTGACGTGGTTTGAAATAAATCCCATAATAGGTTCTACTATTGAACATGCTCTAATGACAATGGTTTAAACCTCGGTGACTCGCGGCTATCTAACACGGCATCACCATACATTTAATTTAATATATTTTTATCACTCTACAATACAACAAACAAACAGCATGGTAACTATTGCAATGTCGTAAGAGGCGTAACTCCTTTTTAATATGAAAAAAACTAATTAGTGTAGTTGTGCTGGTAGCACATGCTTTCATTCCTCCACATGTTTTTCCTTTTCTTTTTCCATAGATAAGCATGCCCAATTCTGAACAACGGAACCCATGTGAGAAACTTTAGCAAGTGGGCCAAGTGGGTTTTTGAGGTGATTTTTTGTTTGGGCTCACATTATTTTGGAAATATGTATTCATTTTTTAAGACACAATTTTGAATAATTTTTAAAACTTTCTACTAAAAATTTTAAAACTTTCTCAGATTTCTGAAATTTTTAAATCAATATTTGAAACAATCAACTCTAATTTAAAACTTTAAAAGCCATGCTCTCAAATTTATAACTTTCAACACAAACGTCAACACTTTATACTGAAAATTTTAAAAATCTACCCACGATTTGAAACTTTCAGCTCTAATTTTAAAAATTTCTACTAAAAGACTGGAAAAACTCTACCAATATATTTTTTTGGGATTTCAACTGAATCTTTCAAACTCTAAGTTCAGATATTTATTTATTATTTGTTATTGAAAGTATCAGTTTTTCGATAGAACGTTATTTATTATGATATAAATCAACGATAGAAGTTGATTAACCGGAGAGACCGATGGCCTTCAATACTAATGCAACCTGAAATGGAATTGACAAAGGCCCACTATACTTGCGAGCGACTTAGTGGTTCCCTATTTACCTCAACACAGCCACTCCTTTCATGTGGAACTGTGGAAGTAGAGTAGTAGTTTTAGTTTTTAGGGAATTCAATCATCTTTGTAGCAATGGAAAATTATGTTTAACTAGTAGTCATGCCTATATTTTCTTAAATGCTTACTAGTAGTGTATTAGATATGTAATGCCTAATCACTTACCAATACTCGGAAAACTGCATACCAAATATAATATCAAAAAGTATCACCTAGTATATCGATACTTACGTAGAAATAGAAGGAATCCCGTTCAAATAAGAAAGGATTTCATAGTTCGATCTGAGTATGATATGACCTTGTTTACCCTTACCCATTCTAGGGTCTCCGAGTTTTGCTTAATCATTACTACGTTGTCCGTGCCAGATAACTAAACCTTATTCCCTCCACGCCGGATGTGGCCTAGATTAGTTTATAGGCCAGATAAATAAAGCTATCTATTGCCTATTTTATACTTAGCATGATACATTATCCATCAATACATATAAACATGAGTATAATTGTTACCTACCTGGGGTTTTAGACACATAAAAAAACCTTGCTCTTATTGCATTTCCATGTGTATCTTGATATCAACCGAAATCTATATCCAGTTATCCACGATACCTTGGGCATCTCTTCGGTACATTTTACTGATAGTATTATACTATCAGTAGAAAAATGTATCTTTGTACTTTATTAATTACGTGATTAGCAGTATTTTGTAATTATATTTTTTCAATAAAGATCACAATAAAATAACGATATTATCCCTTCATATTTCTACTGCCCCTAATATTATTGGTAGTATAATTTAATTATAATCGTCTGATAAAAATAGATCAACAGTATGGATTAAATTATACTACTAGTAAAATGCACCAGAGTCACCCCTGATACCTTAGTTAGGATCTTACCCATCGACACTTAGGCTTAACATTCAACACAAAGATTTGATTGAATCATGGATGCTCGGTATAAGCAACTTCTTTCAGTTTTCTCATTTACCTCTCCTACATAACCATCTTTTAACGTAATTTCTATTGTTGGGTATCCCTCGGCTGCAGTGGCGTATCCAGGATTTTTATTTGGGTGGTCCAACTTATATAACTTTGTAATTATCACAAATATAATATATATTATATATATAATAACAAAATAAATTGATCAAAAATATTTTTTACATATGTTAATAAATAATAATGTTCTTTTATATTTGCTACATATATAGATATATACACTTAAGATTTTTTTTGGGTGGTCCCGGGACTACCCTCTGTCTCCGCACTGCTCGGATGTTACTGTTTTAGGTAAGAATAAAATGTAAGTATCTTTTGTATATGCTTTATGCTTATAAGTTAATATTTGATTTTGTGGTTTTTCATCGTAGTTTGCTTTCTAGCATCGTTTTTGTTTTCAAATCGCTAAGAACATGCATACAGATGTTTACCCATAAATTATTTTTAATCGTTAATAAGTAGTTTTGCTTATACTTATAAAAAGCAAAATACAAAAAGATGCAGTAAATAAACTACATACGATGTTATATATCATCCTATAGATATATAGATGCCGAGGTGAATAACAATGGCTCAATATTCCAATCTTGAGGGGCCTTCAGCATTGCATTTAACATTGTTTGCTATCATGGGGTGCCTCAACAAGAGCAAACTTAATTATCCTTTTAATAATTTTTCATTTGTCGTCTATGAAATGACATGTGATACATAAATAACCCAACTTTTGCCTTGATGTCCACATGTCAGTCGTGAGGGAAAGCCTAGAATTTAATCCACTCAAAAGCCCTCGTAAGGTTATCTTTTGGTTCTCATACTCACTGATACAATCAGCCTTTATTGTATTTCTTGTGACAAACTTAAAACATGGATTTAAACTATCCACAAAACTTTTAAACTTGGGGTATTCAACAAAGATAAAGGGTAGCTCATGAGTGACAATTAGCTCCAAAAGCTTTTTCCAAGAAACTTCGTGATCAAATCTTCAATTTTTAAGGGAATCAACACATGTACCAAATAATTTTAGTTGAGAACACATTTGATCCAATCTAGCTTTACCCTCACAACTTGCTAAATGTCTACGACAACTACTAGTGCCAACATCTCATGTTGCCTTAAGCACTTTGCCACAATGAACACACTGAGCTTCCACAACCATCTCTCCCTCCTGTATGGGATCAAAATCATTCCATACAATTGATGTCAATTTTGTGTCTTTTTGTTCTAGATAAAGAACCTAATTATTTAAAATAAATATATATTAACACAACATAATAACTCAATGTATAATAAATGTGTCAATTACATGAATAAATACCAATTTTTTGTATAAACAAAAAATGTAGTAGAATCCTCTATTTTTGACCATTGAAGATTACTTTGGAAAGAAATACTTACGACGTCTAAGCCTCATCGCTTCATCAGAAGAAGACGAAGGGGACCTCTCTTGTGTTGCAGATGGGGGATAATGCCCTTGTGGTAGATGTTGACCTTAGGATAGGTGACATCATGATCTGAATACCTAGAGATCTCACAATTCTTATGACAGGTGATTTTAGCCGCTTTGTTGCTGATGACTTTTTTTTAACTTTTTTTGGCATTTGAGGTACTTGAGGACAATACCCCTCCTTGAGCTACCATAGACAATACCTACAGCAGTAAACAAAAATTGACATGGTCAATAAATTAACTAGGTAATTAGGCATGCCACCAACTCAAGCTACAATGATGGAGGATATAATCAGAATGGATCAAGATTTATAAATAAAATCACTAGTCTAGATTCTACAATAAATTGAATAAACATGTGTCTTTCCTCCTTCATTGAGAAAATAAGAACGTGCCTTCTTCCAAGATGCAACTGAGAATATATTACTATTGACAGTATTATGTATATACAGTCTCCACACTCAACAGGTAAAAAGTACCCCTTAATCTGCCTAATTAGAACCAAAGCATCTATATAAATATGCATCTCTACACATTAATTACATCGTCATAATTAATCTGCCTAATTAGTACGCACGGTTCTGCACCAAAACAATGTAATCTCCATGCCAGCAATGCGCGCACATTCTCAGGGGCAGGAACATTTTACTAAATGTAGCATTAGATTAGTATAAAGGCTCATGTATACTCTGAAGTATTGAACTCTAACTAAGAAAAACAGAGGCTGCTGCCACCAATAGTCAAGGGTAAAAGAAATCAAGAATTCACATGAGTAGAAGACGATGCGATTGATGCAAGCAGTGAAACAATAGGCAGAGTAGATGCAGAAATCACGGCCGGGTGCGGAGGTCTCTTAGAAGACATATGGATACAACGTTAGGAGGCATCGATGGAGGAAGTGTTTGGATCCAGCGATGGTGGCGGAGGGTTGCGAGACCACAGGGAGCGCAGGAGGAGGCGGCGTCGAATCCATGGCGACGACGGCCAAGGTTCATGTCGTCGATGTCAATGATACCGAACACATTCTCCTCGTCTCCTCTCTATCCGTGCCAATGCAATCTAGTGGGCTATTTTGGTGCCGCTGGGGAGATGTGGGCTGCCGCTTAAGCCCACTTCCTATTTAGTGGGGTTTGTGTAAATTTTCAAGTGGGCCAATAGTGTGCAAGATCAGCGGCCTTGTGGCGTGGCCTACCCCACTTACAGGCTTAGAGGTGATGGTGTATTCTACGAAATGTTGTATCTTTGAGGTATGAAGTGTTTATTCGCATTCAATGCATGGTATATCGAGCAGATATGCAAGTAATGAATGTGAGTATATATCTATCTAGCGTATTAAATAGTGGTGAATGTGAGTATATATCTATCTAGCGTATTAAATAGTGGTGTATCTCACAGATATACAATAGATGTAGATACCAATTTAATTAATGACTTACACACGGCAGCATTTAATTTCCACAATGCCACTATGGACGTACGTCGCCTACATAAACCCTGCAAGCATCCCAGTACTGATCACCACCACAAAAACAACTTGCATCACCAAGCAAGAAAGAAGCTAGGGAGAGAGGGGCATGGCGGCGAGGCGAGCCCTGGTCCTGGGTGCGTCGTTGTTGGTCGGCCTGGCCGTGGCGGCGGCGGCCGTGCGGGCCGATCCCGGGGCGGGCGCGAGCAGGACCGGCAGGACATGATCGGGGAGTGCAAGAAGTACGAGGGGTGGCCGGCGGAGCCCAAGGTGGAGCCGTCGGAGGCGTGCTGCGCCGTGTGGCAGAGGGCCAACATCCCCTGCCTCTGCGCCGGCGTCACCGAGGAGAAGGAGAAGGTGTGGTGCATGGAGAAGGTCGTCTACGTCGCCAAGTTCTGCAAGAAGCCCCTCCAGCCTGGCTACCAGTGCGGAAGTAAGTTTACTTTCTCAGATATTTTCTGATTGACGCACTTGACTTTTCAATTTATTTAGTTCATCATTTATCTTATTAAAATTTTATCGAAATATACAAAATTACAAATAATATTTAAAATTATTTTAGTAATAAATTAAATTATAAAAAATAATCAATAATTGTATATTTTTTAAAAAAACGAAGAGACAAGTATAGATTCAAAGATCACGGACGTCAATAAAAAAATAAGAGGGGAATAACACAGAGATATATACCTTGAGCGATGCATGATAATTCTATTGTTTTTTTTTATGGTTTTGCAGGCTACACCGTTCCTCCGGTCCTGGGGCAGTAAACGGCAGCTGCTAATGTTTTCCTTTTTGATGGTGATAGGACAAGTGCTCGGATTAGTTTCTCTGTCTCATGCATGCACAATTAATGTAACTTTTGTGGCTTGTTGTGAGCATGTGAAAACGCTCAGCATTAATAAAAATAAAACCTTTTTCTAGCACTGTTTGATTGCTTTATTACTTAACCTTTGTTTTGTTTATATATTACCGTGGAGCTCTTACCTGGAAGTTTTGGGTGGGACTATTCAAAATGAGGTCTTCTCTCCCCCTCTCTAATCCCTTCCAGCCTCCTCCTCTCTCCCCGACGATAGAGCTTGGGCGGCTATGGGTGGACCTCACCGTCGACGGATCGGCTCTGATATACACGGCGTATCGACCTCGGGCATTGGCAGAGCGAGCCTGACCAGTAGGGAATGGAGCTCCGGCTATGGCGGACCGACCTTTGGCAGCGGCGGGTTGACCTCACCGGCGACGAGCGACCTCAACGGCAGTGACAGGCCGACCTTGGCGTCTTTCTAACAAGGACATTTGTGGCCTCTCGAGGGCGCGCTTGTCCCTGCGTGTCTGTGCGGGGATACGGTGCATGGCGAGGTATCTAGACCAAGTCCATAATGGTGGGCCAGAGCCATACGACGTATCAGATCACTGTACATGCGCAGATGCGCTCAACAGAAAGGAGACTGACAACATCACAGACGGCTGCTGCTCCCGCGTTGTCCGTACTCCAACCAACCTGCACAAGGAGCAGAGACTTGTTCCCTCCCCGGAGAACAGCATCAACACCAGCGCACGCCACCGTCGAGCGGCGAGGCAGACTGGGCCGGCGTTCGGTGCTCCGTTCCTAGAACAAGCGGCAGCGCAGCGCGCGTCTCCCATGGCCGAGGAGGACACCCTGGCGCTATCTCTCGTCAGCCAGCGCTCGCCGGGGACGGCCGTGGAGGCGGAGTCCGAGCGGCCGGCGACGGGGGACGCCGAGCGCGCGCGCCGCCGGACCATGTCCAGGCTCTACGCCGAGCTGGGCGCGCTGCTCCCCAACCTCCCCCCGGGCGTGAGTTCGGTTCCCCTGCTCCTTGCCGGGTCTCCCTTTTGGTGTTCGCTCCACGCGACGGATGGTTCGGTCGTGCTCACGCCGCGCGAGATGTGCAGGCGTCGACGACGCAGATCGTGGAGGAGGCCACCGCGTGCGTGCGGGAGCTGCGGGAGAAGACGGCGGAGCTCGAGGCGTACAGCGCTGTGGCGGCCGCGCTCGACGGCGCCGACGTCGTCGCGTCCGGGCAGACGTGCTGCTTCGCCGTTCGGCTGCGGGCGGCCAGGCCGGGGGCGCTGACGCGCGTGCTCGAGGTGTTCCAGCGGCACGGCGTTCCCGTCCTCGCCGCCACCGTGGCACGCCACGGCGAGGAGACCGCGGTCACCGTCACCGCGGCGGCGGCGACGCATCGAGTCCTGGAGACGATCAAGGCGGAGATCATCTGCGCCGTTTGATGTGTTGATTTGCACCTTCGTTTTGGTCCCTCTTACAAAATTTTGGGTACATGAAAAGAATAGTAGATGAACACAACTGGATGTCTGAATCCTTACTTTACTTACTTGCACTGTCTGGTTAAGATTTTAGAATACATATATTTTTGGTTTGTTAATTTTTTTCACTTATGAGGAGCAAAGATATTCAAAATCATGTTTATGACAATAAATTACATACGTGCAAAAAAGATATGGTGAAGCATATATATACAATTATTTCAATAAATAAAAATATTTGTCCGGCGAAAAGCTATGAGTTCTTATGCATATCTGAAACTCCTTCCCAAATGCATAGTGAATGGGCAAAATGTTTTCCATTTCAACCCTTATCTTTTCTATATCTGCTCATACAATTAATTGCAATATGTACAGTGAAAGATTTTGTTCAATGCCGATTTATATGTAAACGTAGAAAATACGAGCAGTAAGCATGGGGAGGACCGGCAGCCATGGCCCTAGGTTGTGCAGTGAGCGAGCAGGCGGGCGCAGCTAGAGATGGCAACGGAGAATTTAATGTCAGGGATCACCACCGCGTCACCCTCCCTACGGTGATAAAATTTCCTCGTCCCCATTCCCGTCAACCACGATGGTTTCCTCAGGCCCATGCCGCACTAGCTGAGGGAGTGGGTGGTCGGCCGAGGGGCATAGGCCGGTAGTCAGGCACCAGTGGGCACGCACAGCGCACTGGTAGGCCGCGAGCAGGTGGTGAAGGCCGGAAGATCTAGGGCGGTGTCATCGGTGTCGGTGGGCGGTGGAGAGGGCGGCGCACGGAGGCCAACAGAGGAGGGCAACGGGCGGAGTTAGGTGGAGACATGGACTGGATAGGGTTCTTGAGTAGGGTTTTGCTTTATATATCATGGTTATTGGGCATTTTGGGACCAAACCATATATAAAGTCTATATTTGGTCCCTAAACAGTGTAAACGGGTCACCACATGGAACAAGGACGGGGAGATGTGCACATCCCGCCCCAGCTATCTCTGATGGGGATGAATTTCGGAGCATTTGTCCCCATGGATGATAGACATCAACCATCCCCTGTCTCCTAATGGGTGAATTCACCACGAAAAATTAGTGATTGAGTCCCATTGCCATCTCTAGGCACAACATACTAGGGAGGGGGTTGGCTAGGCTACGACGGATGTGTGAGCTATTTTGACCTCTCACGAGAAAGGAGGAGGCCTGCTGGACCGGTCAAGTTGGGCCCCACCGAGGTGGGCCAAGGAGATGACCTGCTCATGGGAGAGGAGAGGAGGCTGGGCTGGGATGGGTTGGCTCGGCTGGTGGGCTGGCCTAGTGGTTGGGGAGGAGAGAAAGACAATGAAAAAGATAGGGGAAAGGAAAAGAAGAAAAAAGAGAAGGAAAAGGGAAGGGAAAAATGATCCAGTAGTATATTATTTCACAAAACAAATTTACATCCCCATGTTTTACTTTTCGAAAGTCTAGTCTAGAAAAAAATAGGATGTTACACCCTTGGAGAGATTATGGTTGTACTGTTGTAGGATTCCATTGAATGCATCTTGTGTCTCTTGAGAAAGACATTAATTGGCTCGTCTCATTCCTGCTAATGGGACGGTGATGGGATTGCCAGCGCCGGAAGTGGGTGGGCAACCCACAGGGTCCTATTAACCGTGTATAAGCTGCACGTCAAAGGGGCAAACAAAGCCATCGACTGTCAATAAATCTTTGATCAGGCCCACCAACCAATGGTCGGTGATTGCACTAGGGATGATGATGGTTATAGGACTGATGGGACCAAGCAGATCGCCTCCCTATTTTTCACACCTGCTACGGGTATCTTCATGTCACAATTAATATTGCGACGTGGGGTACACGATGTCAAGCATCACTCTACCTAGCACTGCACGTTCCTAGCATTAACTGCAGTAGGTGAGGGAGGTCTGAGCGTCATAGGCCTCCTAAGCATAGTACACAAACCTGAACCGACGATCTACTCAAAGACCGTCCATGCAATCTAATCGATAAATAACCGCTAGTTTTGTTTTGATACCTGGCCGATTTATTGGTGAACCGTCGGTTTTCTAAAATCAAAATAGTTTTTAAATTTGTCCTCTGACAATATTTCATTGTGAATTTATTATAATTATTTTTTATGTTTTGCCATGTAAGAACAAATATATTGGTTTATTTATACAAATGTTACCAATTTGTGAGGTTGTATATTAAAAATAGTACAAATCAAATATAACAGTAATAAATAAAAAACCAACGGGTCAACGGATGACCCCGTGGTTCAACCGATGAAACAATAAACTGATAACCAAAGTAGGATGACCTCTGGTCCAGTTTTTTTACTATGCCCTTGAGTTGGGCCCTCTTATTGGGACCTAACAAGATAAGGACAGCACTACTTATACACACAAACACTACTCAAGTTATTATACAAGGTCCGGTCAATAAAGCTTGCCCATCAATTTGGATTTACTAGTGAGCTTGTTTCTAAGTACTTCTTTTCGTTGTTTTGAGAATAAATTGCTGTCTAGTGATGTTATTATGCTTAGGAACATTGGCGATAATCATAAAGTATATGGAGTTGGAGAAAACCATCAAGGACGTCCAAGTAAATCAAGATGCCTAGTCCAACTTGAGTTAGAGTCTACCTTGGCCTCTAGGACCAGCGTGCACTAAAATAGAACCCCAGGATGCATTTGAACTCCGTTTTCAATGATCCACATATGCATGAAAAGATAAGTTTATAATCTATCCAATGGCTTCAGTTTGATATTAAAATCACGTCGAAGTCAACATGAATCGTTGAAACAAGATAACGTTCTGAATCTGCCAAGGTGTTTCGCCACCGTCTCTTGGGCCGTTGGGCCATGTAACGTCTAAGAGCCCATAGGGGGACATGTCTAGGGGCACTATGTTCCAAACACTATATTTAGTCGTCATCCCTCACATTAGGTTTTTGGGTTTTTGTTAGATTAAACTTGTATTGCAGTTTCGTCGAGAGATCGGTTTGGAAAACCCAAACTTCAAGTTTCTTATTAATAATTCACCTGTAACTGAGTTGTCTTTCTTTTTCTTACTTGTGTTCTTGGATTCACGCGCAAAGATCAATTAGCCTTCCTAGTGACCATTGCCATCACAGTAGATGTGCTACACCGGCGGGCATCGGGCTGGCCCAACCCCGCTCGCTCTTGAGGGGAGGTGTCATGGCAGCCAGACTCCTCCTACAACGGAGAGGGCTCAGGGTGACCTGATCCCTGCGGTGCAGTGGGTCGTGAGGTACTGAGAATAGACCTCCTCGATTTCACATAACAACACCGATATAGATCCGGTAAAATATTTAAGAGAATTTTTGGTAACGGGGGCTCATGCACGCATGCAAATGCATGCAGAGTTTGCGTCGCTGGGTGTCGCAGAATATCGGGCACCCCATCCGTAGCTGTCTCTGTTCTTCCATTCTCTCTCTTTTTTGTGTTCTTCTTACCCTCTTTCTCCCCTCCGGTGGTGGTTGCGATCGGCAACATCTCTTGGCCTCTGCAGCGTGCGAGCCGCGCGCGGATCGAGGAGGGAGGCGAAGATGCTGGGCATCCAGAAGCGGCGGGTCCAGCTGCTGCTCTTCATCGTGGGCATCCTCGCCCTCAGCATGACCGGTACGTTAGCCCTTTCTTTCTTGATCTATGAATAAAACGGCCGGCCGTGTCCTGATGTGCGTTTCCGTGTAATCTCCGTTGCGTATTTCATTTTGTAATTTGGCTAATTTTGTGTATGTAATTAAGGATGCATGTTTGGACCCACGGTGTTGGTTCTCGTATGTCATTCATTTATGAGGGGTGTGGCTGAATTGTTTTGGTAGAGATGATTTTAGTGTTGGGTTAGTTCTTGGGTGATTGGTAATTAATGGTCACGGAGTGTAATTAATTAAGGTGATAACTTTATGAATTATGATGTCAATTTCAGCTGTCTCGGCGTAATTAGGCACTTGTTTTGATTGACTAGGTTTCTGCTGGTTGGAGTTGACATTCCGTCTCCTTTGCATAACTATAGTATTCATTATAGCTCTGGAGATGCGGGATAAGTTCCTTCTGGAAATGGTGCCTGTATTCATTTGAGGCATCATATATAAACAGCAGCTCTAATTCTTGTGTCGTAAGAACTTGTGGCTCACTTAGGGTTGGGTCGTACTCAACCACAATTCTACCTTCTTAAAAAGCTGTTCTTTCTAGGAGGTGTTCTAGCTGTTTTCCTTTCGCTGTAGCTTTTTTCTGCGTAATTAGGAACTTCATTCTCATTTCAATTATGGAGGGTTACATATTGTTCGACTATATTGTTTAATTACTCTATCCTGCCAAGGAAACTCGTTGTTTTTGACATGTGCAGTGTCAAGCTTTTTGAAACTTCCAACATGAAAAATATTTAGATTGGATCTATCGAAATCTTCTGTGAAGGTTATATACTTTTATGTTGAGTATTATAATGCTGGATTATATATAGAGTGCGATGGAAATCTATGGTTGAATTTGTATTTTGGGAGCCACGTCAATGTCCAAAACGACATGTCGTGAGTTGTGACTAGAGGAGCTATTGAATTATTAATTTGCCATGGATGAAACAGATAGTCTCTGTCTTTAGCAGCATATCACCATTCTGATGACCGATGTCAGTCATTATATACAGTTATATCATTAAAATTATCTAGCTATCAGCTAAATCAATGATGATTTCTAGTTCTAGATGTATTGGCTAGCCAACACATTTCACACATATCAAGTTCTTTTGTCCATATTGTTAGTACTGAACCCTCGAGTTACATATTGATTTTTGAACTTAAGTCTTGTGTCAAATAGCTAGGAACACTAGGATAAGAACATGACAAGTTAGCGCAGTTCTTGTTACTCATTTAGGGGGTGTTTAGTTGGTGAAACGAAAATTTTTGCATGTCACATCAGACGTTTGATCGGATGTCGGAAGAGGTTTTTGGACATGAACGAAAAAACGAATTTCACGGCTGGTCTGTAAACCGTGAGACAAATCTTTTAAGCCTAATTAATCCGTCATTAGCGCATGTGGGTCACTGTAGCACTTATAGCTAATCACGTGCTAATTAGGCTTAAAAGATTCGTTTCACGATTTCTCACGTAACTGTGCAATTAGTTTTTTATTTTACCTATGTGTAATATCTATTTAGGTGTTCAAAGATTTGATGTGATGTTTTTGGACGAAAATTTTTGGAACTAAACAACCCCTTATATCCAAATTATTCTTTGGCCTCTGAAAACGTTCTCGTAGATTCTCACGTCATAGTTACAAAGAACAACCACAACCCAATCTCGCATTTTTTTTCTTTCTTAATACAGCCGAGAGATCCAGGGAGCTCGTCGGAAAGGAGGCCGCGTCGAAGAGCGGGCAGTTCACGCTCACCAACTGCTTCGACATGGGCCCCGGCAGCGTCGCGTGCGCGGCGAAGGAGGGCGTCAAGCTGTACGTCTACAACCTCCAGACCGCGCACACGGAGAGGGCCCGCCGCCGCGCCGTCGAGGGCGCACTCGCCGACGCCGCGAGGGACGGCGTGCCCCACGCGGAGGCGGCCAGGCGAGCCCACCGGGTCGGCGCGACGGCCGCGAAGCTGGCCGGTCGGCAGGCCGAGAGGGTGCTGGGCCCGGTGGTCTCCTCCGGCTGGGACCTGTTCGAGGCCATGTACCTGGGCGGGAGCATGACGGAGGGCTTCCTCCGAGGCACGGGCACCTTGTTCGGGACATACGTGGGCGGTTTCCATGGCGACGACAGGATGGGGAAGCTGGGTTACCTCGCCGGGAGCCATCTCGGCAGCTGGGCTGGTGGAAGGATCGGGCTGATGGTGTACGACGTCGTGAGTGGCCTCAACTACATGCTTCGGCTTGTCAGGCGAGAGTAGAAGCAATGTCAGGTTATGGGTTCAGTATAGAATTCAGAGTATGCATATGTAATTATAGAAGTGGGGAAAAGTTAGGGATCCAACATAGCATGAGGAGAGTGCATTCTTGGACGTCCACTTATCATGTTATTTTAATAGTTATAAAAAATTAAAAATATAGATTAATATAATATATGTTACTTTATAAATATGTAAGTTTAAATATGAAACTCTGAATAGTATATGTATACTCATAGTCATATTTGTTATTTTTTTATAATTTGTGAAAGTTATATTTAAACTTGAATATTTGTGAAGTTGTATATTCTTTTTATAATTTTTTGTAACTATTTAAATGACACGTAATAGATAATGAGATGGTCTTGTAAAAGTTTCCAATAGTTCCCTGACATTACAAAAGAAACAGGAGGAATCGAAGAGTTTCAGTATGTTCTGGGACTGCAAACGATACGAGTCGTCTTACAATAGAATCACATCACAGTAACGCGTTGTCTGTGTTCCATGTACTGAACCATGACACGTTTAGCTTCACTGTGTTTTTGAGGTGAGGTTGATTCTTCTACGTACAAGGGTGGGACCGCTCACAGCTGTGGGGCATAATAAAAAGCTGTGAGTATACAGTGTGCAAAGAAGCAGGGCACAAAAAATAGATCAGTATACTGTTGCCAACGAAGGAGGACAAGAAACAGATGTCAGTATACTACGGGGATAATCCCTCTCAAAATTCCCGGGGGACCAATAGAGATACCACCTGCAATATGCTCAGTTATGACAGTAGGATATGATGGTCCGCCAGCAAAAACGTGTTATCTTAAATGGGCTGGCAAGAGGACCACTTAGAAAGGTAACGGTGTTTTCCTGGGCGGGCCAATAAGGCCATCCACGATGCGGCAGACGTGACCAGTCCGCCGCCGGACGTCGTAAACGAGAGGGTCAAGACTGCGTAGCCTTGCCTAGCCACGTGTGTCCTCTGCAGGACGCGAGTGCCTCGGCAAAGTTTGGCGTTGGGCATGACGCCGTGGAAGTCGTGTCTCCGGCTTCTCTCGCCATAGCATGGGCCCCTCAGTGTATGAGCAAAGAAAGAAGGGAGAATGGCGCCGGCTGGAGGAGCTGCCCCTGGAGTTGGCAAGGCAGAGAAGATGGAGCGGCTTAGAGCTCACCCGAACTGTGTCGTCGGAGCCAAAGCCATGCCGCCGCCCCGAGCAACTCCCGGCAAGGCCACGCGCCAACAACCGAACTCCACCTCGACCGCGCCGCCGCATCCGCTGCTTGCATCCAGCTGAGAGAGAGAGAGGGGAGATGAGAGAGTCTGGTTGGATGGGTGGGAGGAGAAGTTGAGGAGGTGGGTAGGAGAGAGGAGTTGTTTTAAGATAGTTTCTGTTTTTGAGGTGTTTATTCTAAAGTTTAGAGCTAGAATATAAATATAGAAAATATCTTTACTGCTATAAAAGTCTCTAGTGGTGGTGGTGACTCCCATTATATTTTTATAATTTACCCTCTTAACTTTGTAATATTAAAAATCAATTAAGTCTAGATAAATATCCATATAAAATCAAATTGATATGGATATTTCCTATATAAAAAAGATGGGTCACATAACATAATATGTTTTTATCCTTTTAGTAAGGACTAAAATAAAAAACTGTGAGCTGTCAACAAAAATCAATCTTTATAAGCAGGTCTCTTTATAGCCCACTTAATAAAAAAAAAATCAAAGTTCGTAATCCCAAAGGTGTAAAACACGGCAGGCAGTCCATATGCATCTAGGAAATACACAGTCTAAAAAAAGAGGTGTTGTATTAGCGACAAATTGATCGACAGAATGCACGATATTTACTAGTAGTAGCAAAAGCGTAGCAGCTATCCTAAAGTTCATCGCGGCCACCACTACGTCTCGCGTCCACTGCCGCCATGAACGGTCCACACGCGTCCACCAACTCCTTGAGCTTCTCCTCGTAGTCCGTCTTCTCGGCGGCCAGGTTGCCGTCGAGCCACTCGCTCGCCGCGGTCACCGCCTCCTCAGCCTCCGCCCTCTTCTCGCAGTCCATCCCGCTGCCGGTCATCGCGTTCTTGACGCTGTACACGTAACTCTCCAGCGTGTAGCGCGCGTCGACTCTCTCCCTTGCAATCCGCTCATCCTCGGCCTCGGCGAACTCCTCCGCCGCCTCGCGGATCGTCCGGTCGAGCAGCTCCTCCTTGCTCAGGCCGCCGTACTCATGGCCTCCGGAGATCGTCAGCCTCTCCGACCTACCGGAGCCCCTGTCCGTCGCCTCCACGCGGACGTCGCCGACCTCGTCCACCTTGACGGTCACCTCGATCGGCCGCCACCCCCAGTTCCACACGCTCGCGCGCCGGCGGGATCCCGGTGAGCTCGAGCTTGCCGATGAGCGTGTCGTCGTCCCTGGCCACGGTACCGTCGCCCTGGAACACCCTAATGGTGACGGAGTACGTCTGCCTGCCCAGGTACGTCGTGAAGACGTGCGTCCTCTCCGCCGGGACGCGGCTCCACCTCGGGATCATCGGCGTCACTGCGCCGGCGTCCGTCTCGATGCTGATGGTGAGAGGCACGAAGGAGGGGACATCCATTGGGAAAAGACCTGCATCTATATCTATAGAGAAAAAAATCTCAGTTCTTGCATCATAATACGTGTGAGAAACTGAGAATCGCATGATTTGCATCGTATATACTCCTTCCATTTTTTGATTTGATGTAGTTGAGTTTTAGCTTTTTTTTTACAGTTTGTTTTATTTAAAAGTTATATTCAAATATACAAAATTATCAGTAATACTTAAAATTTCTATAATAATTAATTATATTATAATAAAAATTTTAATAATTATATAAAAATTTTAATAAGATGAATAGTTAAACGTGAAAAAAAATATAACAGTCATGTAAAAAAAAAGACATGGAGAGAGTATACCGTAGTTGTCTCGCTCGAGGTTGCTGCCTATTATGGCGGCGCCATAGGTGACGCCGTGACGGCCTCGTCGGGGTTGACGCCCCGGCTGGGCTCCTTGCCGCCGAAGTAGTCCTTGAGCAGCTGCAGCACCTTGCGGATCCTGGTGCTGCCGCCGACGAGGATGATCTCGTCGATGTCGCCCTTCTCCAGCCCGGCGTCCATCGTCGCCGCGAATAGGTCCTCGTTGAGCTCCTCGAACTGCGCCCTGGTGAGCGTCTCCGAGAGGTCGACGCCGTCGAGCAGCGCCTCGATCTCGACGCGCACCTGGCCCTGTGCGCTCAGCGCGCGCTTGGCGCGCTCGCACACCCGGCGCAGCCTGTGCAGCGCGCCGCCGTCTCCGGTGATGTCCCGGCCGTGCTTCTGCTTGATGAGGTCAACGTAGTAGTTTACGACGCGGTCGTCGAAGTCCTCGCCGCCGAGGTCTCCGTCTCCGTTGGTCGCGAGGACGTCGAACACGCCGTCGTCGGCGACGAGCGCGGTGACGTCCAATGTGGCACCGCCGAGGTGGAACACCAGGATGCGCTTGCTGCCGGAGTCCCAGCCGTCCAGACCGTAGGCCGTGGCGGCGGCGGCTGGCTCGTTGACAATGCGCGTTACGCGGAGCCTGGCGATGTCGCCGGCGTCCCTGATGGCCTGCCGCTGCGCGTCGTCGAAGTACGCCGGAACGGCCACCAGCGCAGAGGAGATCGTCCTGCCGAGGTACGCCTCCGCCGTCTCCTTCGTCTTCGCGAGCACCACGGCGGTGATCTCCTCCGGGCTGAGCAAACGCACCTCGCCGCCCGCCGCCTCGACCCGGACACACGGCTTCCCGTCCCTGTCCACGACGGCGTACGGCAGCCGCCTCATCACCCTCTGCACGTCCTCGTCGTGAAACTTCTTCGCGAGGAGCCTCTTGACGTCGTGGATAGAGCGGGCAGGGTTGCCCGCCGCCTGCTCCCTGGCGGCCTCGCCGACGAGCCACCCGCCGCCGTCGGCGGGGGCGACCCAGGATGGGGTCAAGCGGCTTCCCTGGTCGTCGGGGATGAGCTCGACGTGGCCATTACGGTACACGCCGACGCAGGAGTGGGTCGTGCCGAGGTGGATGCCGAGCTCGGCGCTGTCCGTCGTCCAGTGACGACGTGGCCGCTGCTCGTCGGGGACAACGAGACCCGACGCCAGCACAGCGACGGCGAACAGCCCGAGCAACAACGTCGCCGGCACGGCCGCCGTACGCGCCATCGGATTCGATTCTTCGTCGTGCGTGGACGGAGCGAAGACATCGACGACGCGCGCAGCTCGATTTATCCAGTGTGCCGGCCGGCGTTGCGCGCGCGCGCGACATGGCGCCGCGGAGGAGTCCAAGTGTCGGTGAGACGCGTGGCGCGGTGTATCTGAGCCGTAGATGGATGATCCAACGATCATGAGGGGACTCCGGGGTGGCGGGTGACGTGCTCTTGTGCTGTACTACCAAAACAAAGTTCAGGCTCGCGTTCTGTTTCCATTTATCAGTTTTGCTAAAAACATGGCGCTAAAAATGTAGCTAGTTCCTTCATTTATATAGAAAGAACTTTCTCGTGCAATTTACAGAATTTTTTTAACGATGAAGTTTTAGGGCATGTTAAGTTTGTTGCCCAAATAAACCTTTCCATTTATTGGCAAAGCCAAAATTTTCGCAATGGTCAATATATGTAGGCTGTGTTTAGTTTGATACCTTATCAATTTTTGGTGTACTTTCGTGAGTAGAAAGTTTCTAGAATTACCAAATATTGGTATGGTTATGATGGTAAGGTTTAATTTAGTATGGTTGATTTTGGGTAATAAACTAAACGGGCCCTTGAATTCTATCCCCTTTCCGTTTCCTTCTAGTTGGGCTTGGGCCGGGCCTAGAGCAACCCACGGTGCACAACCATTCCTTTTTTAAAAAAAAATCCACCAAAGGTCCGTGAATTTAAAGGCGAGTCTGTTTTTCGTCTCTTAACTAGAATATCAGAAATGTGTATCTAAACTCGTATAATCAGTTCAAAAAAGATCCTTGACAGTATTGACTCATTTTTTTTTGATTGGTTTTGTGTCAACACCAAAATTTGGTAAATTTCCGTATTCGATTCGGATACGGAAAGGTGTAATCGCCTATAGAAATTTTATCCGGAAGAGTTCGAATTCAATAGGGAATCGTGAAGACTAAGGCTTGACAGCGTAATTTTATCTAGTAGTTAGAGTTAGTTAAAATTTTATCTTTAAGAGATTAGAGTCTGATCAGGACTTGTTTGTTTTCTTTTATCTATTAGAAACCGTGTTGTGCTATAGATAGAGTTTGTTATTTCTTTTTATCTATTAGGAGTCGTGTCCGACACGAACTAGTATCTACCTGAGGGTATAAATATGTATGCCTGGGGTCATTGTAAACTATCTACAATCAGAACAATCAAATTTTTGGCACGCCCAGTAGGACACGTGTGCTATTTTGCTCACAAACAATCGTCTGATTAGAAGCCGAAGATGTCTTTCGAAGAAGTCAATGTCAACAACTCAGTCACAATGGAAGATTTGACGGGAGAACAAAAGTAACTGGTGGAGCAGTCTGTGGCAGATTTTCAACGGTGTTGTCTTCAATCTTTCGTCATGACACCAGAGGGGCCAGTTCAGAAGATTCAACTCTCTAAGCCGATGGTCAAGATACTTCAAGATATAGTTCATGAATCACTTTGTCATGCCTTGTTCGATCAGTTTGGAGTTTTAATGAATACATTGCAAGATTTGATCAAGACAACATTCAATGAATACACCGCTCAAGGAATTCAACTCGGGGGGGCAGTATCGGTCAGAGGAATCTCATCGGTATTGGCGCAATGAAGACAATGCAAGGGTAAATGAGTTGGCTGATAGAGTTGTTGAGGTAATGAGGGAACAATTCAGAATCAGACAAAAACACAAATAGATCTGTATCGGCGACCGTATCCTGAGTGGTTCGATAGGGTTCCATTGCCATGCCGATACAGAATATCAAAATTCTCCTTATTTTTAGGGCAAGATGATGTTTCTACAATTAAGCATGTCAGCCGATTCCTAGCACAATGTGGAGAGGCATCGGCTCATCATACCTTGAATATTAGATTGTTCCCGCTGTCACTTTCTGGATCGACTTTCTCATGGTTTGCATCATTACCTCCAAATTCTATTAGAAGCTGGGCCGATTTGGAGAAACAACTTCATAGATACTTCTTTGCTGGCGTGGATGAGATGAGACTTACGAATTTAGTTCTGGTTAAGCAGCAGGAGGGAGAATCGACTATGGAATACATACAAATGTTTCATAATTTTTGCAGTCGATGCTATAATTTGAGCTTGAATGATGAACAGTTGGCGAAGCTTGCATTCAAAGGGCTACTAGAACCAATCAAAGACAAATTCTTTTGTCATGAGTTTGCAAGTTTGGCCCATCTCATTCAAACGCTATCGATTCGTGAAAGTCGATTGCAAGATACAAAAGAAGAGAAATTTTGGAGTCACCAAAGCCGGAGCGAAGAAGATAATTTTGAAGCATGAGCTCTCATACTTCAAAACTGGGGGGCATGTGTTAACACCAAAATTTGGTAAATTTCCATATTGGATTCGGATAAGAAAAGGTGCAATCACCGATAGAAATTTTATCCGGAAGAGTTCGAATTCAACAAGAAATCGTGAAGACCAAGGCTTGGCGGCGTAATTTTATCTAGTAGTTAGAGTTAGTTAGAATTTTATCTCTAAGAGATTAGAGTCCGATCAGGACTTATTTGTTTTCTTTTATCTATTAGAAACCGTGTCGTGTTAGAGATAGAGTTTGTTATTTCTTTTTATCTATTACGAGTCCTGTCCGACACGGACTAGCATCCATCTGAGGGTATAAATATATATGCCTGGGGTCATTGTAAACTATCTACAATCAGATCAATCAAATTTCGCCGCATTGCCACCCTCTTGTCCGAGGTTTTCAACTCCGGCAGAACTTAGCAGCTGACGCGGGGCTGCATCGCTTCGATCTCCGATGGAGGGGTAAGTCCTACGTTCTGGCGGGCCATGGTAATCACATCGGCTAGATTAGGACTATCTCGGTTTAGTCTGATCTTCTAATCTGGTTGTGCGATTGCTAGTTATCGTATCAGTTTCAGCTTGAGTTACTTCTGTATCTTGCGTTGATCTGGTCAACCACTTTGGGCGATCTACATTGGTTTGATATTTGCTATTTGACATATTCAATCTAGTACTGTCTCGGTTTAGTCTGATCCCGCCGTCTATAGCCGACAATCTTTGCCGATCTACATGTTCATTATATTTGTATTAATAAAGTAGTCGATTGCCTTACTGCATTATTTTACACCAATCGGCCTGATTTATTTAGATCGGTAGTTATTTATGTTGCATCGGCTTATGAGAATTACATGTAAGTTGGGTTTACCCGATCACAACACATGATTCATTGTTTATTCCAAGTAATTCGTCAGTTTATTTATTAGTCTTATCGATCTTCATGTTTCCTATAATTATATCGTGGCCGACTGCATACTGTCTTGGTTAAGTCCGATCTATGTATGTTTGCTTCGATCTGGTTACAGGGGCTCGTCAGATCGACTAAGCTTAATAGGTAACTTGGCGGATTACGTTGGTCTAATATTTAATTCAAGTCTATTTCTATCAAGTTTCTAGCCAATCCAAGCTTTTTACAGCCAATCATCCATCCTATTGGCTAACCGTTGCAGTATCAACATCCGATCGGCTGGATTATTAGATACCTATCGGCTCGATAGCCGATCGACTTGTTTTACTCTTCATCTTGTCAGTTGCAGGATCAAACTGACTAGCACACCCACGCACCTGCTAAGAATTTAGGTCCTACACTGGAGCTATCTAAGATTAACTCCTAGGCCTTCATGTGTGATACGTTGAATCACATTTTTGGCGTCAACATTTTACTGATGTGGTGTCTAGTTGGTCCCATATGTCATGTTTTTTTCTCTTCCCTTCTCTCCCTTCCTCTTCTCTCTTCTTCCTCGTTTGGCGCTAGCACAGGAGGCACGTCATGGCCGATGACTTTAATGATCATCCTCTGCCCGTGCTCGTAGTGGCCGGCGACACTGCTGATGAAGTAGAAGAGGCCCTACCAATCAAGCCTCACCCATTTGTCGCTGTTGTTGAAGAAGAAGATGGGATGCGACCCTAGACAACTGTCATAGTCATCCACCGTCACAACCATCACCGAGTCCTTAGTGTTCTTGAAGTCTGCATCGGTGTGCAAAATCATGGCGTCGCCGGCCATCGCGAATGCAACCACCAATAATTACAACAAAATTAAACTATCAAAACAAAGACTAATATGATTGATATATCAAGTCTTACGGACGCTGTCGATGAGGAGGAAGCGGTTCTTGGATGCGCACTCGTTGTACACGGTGGCCTTGTTGGCTAGTGCCATGGCCCAGCCATGCTCTCCACCGACCTCGAAGATGGTGTCGTCGGAACACTAGCCAAATGCGCCGAAGAGAACAGGAAACAACAAAAGGGTGACGAGGTGGTCAGTGCATTTCAGTTCCTTTCTCGATGCCGATCGATAGGAATAAGCGGAACGACACGGAGGTGGTGGAGGAGGAGGAGGACGGACCGACGGCCGTGGGGCTGAGGAAGAGGCAGAGCACGGGAACCGCACCGGGATTCGAGGGGGTAGGGCGCCGGAGGGGCTAGAGCCCTGTTGCGCAACCACTCGCCGGCGCACTCTACCTCATGCTGCTCTGCCTTCTCGCAGCATCTGTCGTCACGCAGAAATCCACCGCCCTGGTGGCAGCGCCGACTAGGGGTGTAAGTGGGCCAGCCCGCCAACCCGCTTATAGGCCAATTAAGCGGGTAGTCCACCGGGACTACCCGCTTAATTGGCCTATAAGCGGGTTGGCAGGCTGGCCCACTTACACCCTTAGCGCCGACCACCACGCCGCTGGCCTCCCCTCAAAGTAGACACCCGCGCCCGCTACGCCACTGGTCGCATCCTCTCCTCCCACCCCGGGACCGACCACATTGGCCCCCGCCGTCGCGCACACCACCCCGACTCCGGCCACCGTGCCCCCACCAAGCCACCAAGGCTCCTGCCCCGGCGCCCAAGGCCAAGGCCTCCCCACCCCAGCACCGGCCAAGAAGAAGAAGAAGAAGAAGAAGAAGAAGAAGAAGAGGAGGTCCAAGAAAAGAAAAGGAAGAAAAGGAGCGAGAAAAAAATTAAAAAACCTGACATGGGCGCCTCACCAGATACAGCAGCAAAACCAGCCAAAAAAATAAGTCAATATTACTTAGGGACCTTTTTTGAATGGATTATGCGAGTTTAAGGTACACAAAAACATATTCGCCTGTAAGTTCAGGGGCCTTTGGTGGACTTTCCCTTTTTAAACGAATCTTTGCATAGGAATAGCCCGAGTACGCCTATGACAAATTAATATAAATCCATCATTTTCTGGGATGTGTAATAGATTCATCATCTTGATTAAATAAATAAAATAACAGAGTCTTAGCAATGGATCGGAAAAAGAAAAACTCTAATGCAGCTGCAGGGAAGCAACAATTGCGGCATAGCCCATAGGCAGCACTTGAGCATAGCAACTCGCATAATCTTTAAACGACTCTTTGTCATAAGCACCATTAGCTTCTGGGAGACTGGGGAAAACACAAGACTGAGTGCATCCGCCATACTCAATAAGCTACACTGAATAAATACAAAACAATAAATGCATACTGGTCTACGAAGAAAATATAGGCTAATGGGATAACTTTTGCATAGGACTGTATTTACAAAACAATAACTTTAGCACAAGCAAAAACATTAAATAATCAAAAAACATTATTAAACCAACCACTGGCCAGTACTAAACCACACCAAACTAGTCACAACCAACACTAATATCGTGCTAAACCACATAATACCAGTGCCACTAATACCGTGTTAAACCACATAATACCAACTTAACCCATTTATCTTAACATTTTTTTCCAAGTTCATTTAATTATGAAAACAATGAAACTAATCATGGCTAATCTCGTTCGATCGCCCATAACCACAGTTATGGTTGTTTAAATAGTTTTACTCTAATTTGAGGTGTTTCTAGATTGGATTGGGTATCCATGTACCCTTGGAACCTCATTGTTTATTTAAGTAGTGAGTTAATCTATTGTTTAATATTTTGTATGTGGATGTCCTTTTGCCACTGCCATGTAGGGCCCACTAGGGCACTACTATATAAAGTTTAGATAAACTAAACCAAGATTTGTTGTTAACTATGGTTAACTACAAGCCAAGTCTATCCTATAATGAATTAGCTAAGATGTGTATCATTTTTACAATGAAATAAAAAATATACATGTTATGAATGTTGTACAAGTTGAAATGTCTTACATGATTGGTACTATGTATATCTAAGGTATTCGTGATTTGAAGTTCACTGTTTAGTACTATTTCCAAGTTATGCAACCTCAACCGCATCACAATGGAGTGCACATCTGGACAAAGCTAGTGTAATGCCCAACTCCAACATTGTTCATGAGGGACTTCACCATGATGCATCTACAAGACCATTAGAAAATCTTCTCTATTAGATTCACTAGTTACATATTAAGAACTTGTTGACGCTAAAAATAATAACAATGTATCACACACGTAGGCCTGGGAGTTACTCTAAGATCACTCCAGTGCAGGACCGAATTCTTAGATTTGTTGAGTGGATAATAATATGCCCGATCGGCTAAATCAAAAGTAGAATAATCACCAAATAGCTCAATCAACCAGTTAATATCAAGAGATCGGACCTAACCAAGAAAGCCTCGACTTTAACCAGCCAATTATACCGATTTAGTGCTTATCGCACATATAATCAGTAGCCGATAGGGAGCTAGATGTAGAATTCAAGGTAAATCGGACTAATATGGCAACTACTAGCATAAAACAATGCTGACCCATCGTACACATACTCGCGCTA
The DNA here is from genome assembly GCF_000231095.2 of Oryza brachyantha. Classification (NCBI taxonomy): domain Eukaryota; kingdom Viridiplantae; phylum Streptophyta; class Magnoliopsida; order Poales; family Poaceae; genus Oryza; species Oryza brachyantha. Next base: position 13,738,294 of record NC_023163.2, on the reverse strand, counting down.
AACCTAGAAGATCAAACCTAACCAAGACAGTTGAAGCCTAAATGTGATTACGCATCAAACTAGCAAAACATTGCAGCATACGAGTGAGTAAATATTAGACCGACGTAATCCGTCGACTTACTTATTAATCTTAACCGATCGGACGAGCCCCTACAACTAGATCGAACCAAACATACATAGATTGGACTTCGGACTTAACCAAGATAGTATGCAGTCGAGTACAATATAATTATAGGAAACATGAAGATCAATAAGGCTAACAAATAAAACGATGAATTACTTATGCTAATGTTGGGTAGAACTCCAGCGATAAGCCCTCACGAGCACTCGACTCAATCTAATGATACAAACTTGACCAACTAGATTGATCCGACTAAACCGAGACAGAATCCAGCCGACCAAGCTCATATTACCAGATCGACTAAAGGAATTCATGAGGACTTGATCGAGATCTATCACTACTCCAAACTATACATAGATTAAAGCAATAATAGAACTCAAACTACTGAACAGCTAGGCAGGAGATCGAACTTAATCGAGACAGTCATGTCCTAGCCGATCGACGAGTTTGACGAACTTGAACTTACATTGCGAAGCTGACAAATCTCGCGCCAAGTGCTCAAGCAGTCGGGAAATTTGGCGATGCACCGAAGTTGTGTATTTGAACTGATTGATGATTTACGATGGCCCCGGGCACACATATTTGTATCCTTGGGTTTTAACTAACCTAACCAGATAAGGATCCATACTAACAACTAACTATTTACATCCGGACTCTAATGAGATATAAAACCCGAAACAAACTCTAAGATAAAAGCTAATTATTTTAAACGGACTCTAGATTAATACCAAATCTATCTCTAAACCTTCGAGCCCAATTGGACTCCACTTCCCTGTCCGATTCAAACTCTATCGGCTGGACTCGTACTGTCTTCAATCTTTTCTCCCAGCCGATTCCCTTTTTCTTGTCCAATTCGGTCCTTAATCGCACTTTAATCCCTAACGGCAATTTGCCAAAATCTAGCGTTAACTGAACTACATAACGGCTAAAAAAACAAATATGCATTTTGAATAAAGGTCCTATGAAGTGCATCAATTATGGAATGCCATAATGTATCGAGGATGCATGCAGAGCCTCCCATGCCAAAGATATTTTATAGATTTGTTGTTACTAAAGTTTGTTTTTTTGTGCGTTAACGTTGTATTCATAAAAGGCAGTGCTTCTAAAAAACAATGTTGCATGCAACTCACATGACACTTGGTACCACTGTAACGTATATAAAGCATGCTAAGCATAAGCTGTCATAGCCTAGGCGCACCGTTCACTAAGAATTTACAGCTATCTACTGAAGTGAGAAATGCTAAATATGTGCTTGCTCCAGCTTCTCAAATTCAAGACTATGTGGTCCCAGCCTTTTTTAGCCCACAGATTATACAAAGTACCTTTTTGCGCCAGTGGTTTTGCTTAATATCGACGCACATTGCCCGTTGATTTATTTCTATAAATATATGACATCCTTTCACTTGCTTACAACATACGACTAGTTACCTTAGAATTCTTTCGTGTCTACGATGAAAGGAGAATCTGCGCCTCCATGGCTAGAGCTATTGCTTTCAACAGAGTTTTTCACCGCTTGTACCATCCATCTCCACTCCCCTCGCAATGAATGCAACCTATTTTGCATCGATTGTGAAACACCACAAGCTGCCTTTTGCTATTATTGTCGTTCATGTCATCATTCTTCGCATCATGTAATTCAGGTATGTGTAATAGATATTTGGTATCATGGTGCACAAAATTCTTTAGGTATCATCATTTTCGCAGATGTTTTACAACTATTATTCATAAATAAATTTTATCTCAGAATTATGATTTTTAATACACTAATATAGAAGATGATATGACCAAATAGTTGTTTGATCTTTCAGATAAGGCGGTCATCGTACCATGATGTCGTGAAAGTATCTGAGTTAGAGGATATCCTTGATATTAGCAATGTACAAACTTATGTGATCAACAGTGCAAGAGTTGTGTTTTTGAATGAGCGCCCTCAGTTACGTGGTTGTGGTGCTTCAGCAATAAAGTCATCCTCCTCGTCATCATCATCTTATAACTGTGAGACTTGCAGCAGAGTCCTTCTTGATGCGTTTCGCTTCTGCTCTCTTGGATGTAATGTAAGTTGCAAACATATTACATAAGCGCTATGAAAATTAATATCAAAATGCAATTTAATACATTATTTAGTATGTGGATGATTAAATGCTTGTTGATCGGTTTAAAAAGTAAGCAATACAAATTATTTCCCTTTGTTTGAATATGTTTTGTAGGTCTGGAATAGGCAAATATGTATTTTCACATGTTTTTGGATCATAACACTTCACTCACATGTTGTGACATCAAAACTTTTTATAGCTTACAGGCATGAAAAGAGATGATGGGATAGTTGTGGCTGAAAATGGTATTGCTTGCAATGATAAGGACATTGACAATGGTGGTAACAATGGTACTACAAATACTAGTTGCAATGGAAAGGACATAGAAATTGGTGAAATCAATGGTACTACTACAAATAATGCAAGTGAGGATGAAATATGTAGCGGTGCTAGCGAGGACAAGGAGATGCCATCATCAACAAGGGTTGTTCGTCGTCACCGTCGGAAGGGAATTCCTCGCCGTGCACCATTTTTCTAATGGAATGCTCCTACTTGATTTTATTCAATAAAATAATAAATGTACTGTATGTGCTGATATGTCTTCATTGATATTTTGTTGATTGTATTTGGGAACTTTAGATCTCATATGAGAGGATTTGAAGACTTTACCATTGTTGGTTTGTTGTGTTATGATAATATTAGATACATTAAAAATTTGATGCTATTATAAGCCTGTCATAAATATAGATTTAATGGATAATTTCTTATGGATGTTGCTATTTGACTTATGTTTGCTATTATTTATGTTTCAATGGTTCATGTTACTAATCTCTAGGTGTTTGTGACATGTAAACTATTTTAGTAGTCAATGGTCTCTTTCAATTATTTTTGTTAGGTTTCTCAAAAGTATTTATTTTGAGGCACACCCAAACTATTGTTCAGGACAACCATCTCGGTTCATCTTCAACCTATAATGAGTGAGTTGGCCTATTCCATCTACGACATAGGATACACATATGTATTAAATATTAACTAGTTATGGACCAAAGCATCCGAACATAGGGGTAGGCATTCGCTTAGACCGATCAATTTTGTGTTGGTCTTTGGTTTTTATGTGGATTTACTTTATCAAAAAACTAAGGACCAAGTTACCTTGCAAATTCTTCCGATAAATTCATCCTCGGTAATGACCGAGATAGTTTACAGAGTAAAACCCCAATCCAAATTTCAAAATAACAGTTCGAGACTTTTTAGTAGCCGAACAAGTGGTAGAAAGCAATAGTGTTATCTTGATCTATCGGTAACAAGCAACCAACAAAACTAATGGACGAACAACAAAATATAGGCACATATTCAGACTTCAGTTACTTTTTGATATCCTAGATGGCTTGATGTGTGGTGGACACATGGGTCAGACTGGCCACAGTGGTGGTGGGAGTTGAGGATGCTAGAGGAGGGCAACCAATCTCAATGGTAGTGAGTGCTGAGATGCCCAAGGGCAAGCCCGAGGTGGAGGGATGTAGGATAGCATGACAAATTAAGCAGCTGGAGGTGTTGGGATGGCTCGGCGGCGGTGGCATGATGCACGCAACAGCGCACAATAGAGCGTCGGGTGCGAATGAAGGCGAGCGACAATTGCTCGCATGTGAATGGAGAGGAGGGTAGGGTGAAAGAATTAAAGAGGGAGTTAGGGTTTTGGTTGTTGGGCTGGTGGGTTATTATTGGGCTTCGTAGAATTTTTTATTGTTTGGGTAGTTCGGTTAATCGAGTTCAGTAACCAAATTGACTGAACAAAATTCAATTATACAGTAGCTGAGACCGAACTATTGACTAAAATTATCGATCTCGGTCTTGGTCCTGGTCTTTTTGGTTTGGTCTTTTTTGCCCACTTCTATCCACACCAGCTATAATTTTAGGATAAAATGTTTAGTTGTACGGTGATTAAAGCACTATTTTTCGTAACAAAATATATCGATTAACATATTTCATAAACCTTGTCTAAACAATAATAAAAACACATGCTGTTTGTTGTTGTCTTAAAAAACATAAAGCCGATTATTTAGATGTTTTATTTGCTCCCTTGTATCTCTAGATTTTGAGCAATTTTTAGTTCTTTAAGAGGAAACCGATGGTACAAAATTTTTCATGTTAATATGGAGTACGAAATATGGTACCACTTAGCACCCACTAAAGTACGTACAAAGATATCTTGGAAGACATATCGGAGTTTCTAACTTTTCTATGTTGGAGAACATACTCTTTGTAAGAATAATAGTGTTGAGCATGGCGAGTATTATATTGTTGACATCTATAAAGCATGCCACCATGAGCTCTAGATTGGCGAGATCCACACACGCAATGCATCCTCGTTGTGTAAACGACCATGTCAAAAAATGACAACATTGAGCAAAGAATGAGGGAGATGTTTAACAGAAGAGCATGACAGTCCTTTGTTATGGCATGTACCACCTAATTATCAAATTCATGGCCATCACCCAATGTATATAATCTATGATACCCTTTTCATGGTATCCAATAAAAAAAATCATGATCATTCATGTAACAACCCAAAATTTCCCCTAGCCTAAATTATAATTAAAAAGGGAATAAAAATTATTTTTTCTTAAGTCAAGAGTTAATTAAGTAAAAATAAAATCATTTAATTAATTGGACCCAAAGACCGCAAATACTTTTGTTGTATTCACTATGCTAAAAAAAGATTAACATTATGTACAATAGACACTACAAACAAAATAGATTAAAATTTCAACTAATAAAAGTCGTCTAAAGTTTAATTAAATTCCACATACCCTTTTTTGCCATTTTCCTTTCTTTTTCCTTGGCCTTAGGCTTCCTTTCTCTCTCTTGGGCCGAAGCCAATGTTCACTTGCGTGGGCCGCAGCCCAAGCCGCCGACCTGCCCTCGCCGTGGCCGCCCGCCCCTTGGTCATGCGCCTCTCTCTCCCCTGCCTTCCTTTTTCCTTTCGTGTACAAATTCCCTAATCCGTACTATCTTTATTTCTTTTATCTTTTACTTCTTTTTTATAAGGAAAGGTTTCTAATTCGGTAAGGATTCTTCGTCCGAACTGGACTTTCCAATCTGTCTCTAACCATTGCTATATAAGCAGTCCTAGGAGGAGCTGCTTTAGCGCACCATCCTAGCCACCGCACTCTTCCCAGCCATGAACAACCCCTCTCCGACTACTTGTGCCACCGCCGCAATGCACCGTTGCCATGCATAGCCACCGGTTGCCACCCTAGCCCATGCCCACTGCCCCAGCCATTAGTTTGTTGCCACTACACCCTAGCGCAAGTCGTTGTTGAGTTGCTGATTTGTCGTGCGAATTCTCTATTTCGTACCTGCGAATTGGTCGTTCGTGCAACAATTCTACAAGTCATTTATCCTATCATTTTTTCCACTCGTATGTTTCTTGACTTGTGAGACAGATCAGTATTCACTATGTGAATCCGTGATTTGTGCTCGTTTCTGATTTTGTTCGTGTGAACCCGTGTTTCATACGAGTTTCAGTATTGTTGGTACGAACCGTGAATGGGTCGTCATGCGAATCTAGTATTTGTGTGCTAGTCAGTAATCTATTCTATCGATAGTGATGTTACTGCCTTCATGAGCTGTTTTGCTTTCATTGTCGGGATTCGTTCAACAGCAGACACTAGTGCAGATCTAGTCTTCTGTGACGATCCGTCACATGACTAAGCCCATGGGCCGTCACTAATAAGTCATCCGTGATGGGCCTAAATAAAGACCGTCGTAAATATACTCGTACAAGGTGGACATATCTATACCCCGTCACCGATGATACTCATATGTGATGGGCAACACTATAGGCCCGATTGGGTGTCATCGGTGACGGGTTCAAAGGGAGGCCCGATTGAGATAAGTACGCGGCCGTCACAACACCCATAGTAGTACTTGTGCCCGTCACGGAAGACACTCATCCGTTACGAGCTTGATGTGTATGCCCGACAAAGATGTGTTACCCTAGGGTTTTTTCAAACCTAGATCTGTACGTACCTCTGTAGCTCACTCTCACTCTCTCACCTCTGTAGCTCACTCTCACTCTCTCGGACATGCTGCCGCCACCGCCGCTGACTCGTCCTCCGTCGTCCCCAAGGCCGGCCCTCCGACCGGCGCCGCCTCCTCGTCCACAACGCCGACACCGCTTCCTTCTTCCCTGAGCAGGAGTCGTTAATGAGTATGCTCATTGTTAGGGTAAGTCACATGTTCCCTTTTGTTTTTCAGCTTTCATCTGCGTCGCCGTTTAAAAAGTCGTTAACTCATTTCCAGGTTTAGCTAAGAAAACAATAGAATTTCTAAAATTCATAACTAACTAATCCGAAGTCGGTCTAAGCACATTCAAATTGTAGAAGATCAATAATTTTATTAATAATCCTTTAAAAACAGTTTCTTTACTGTTTAGTGCCCCAATATACTTCTGTGAATATTTTAATTGTATGATTTATATTTCGGCGAAACCGAGGGTCCAGTCTAGCCCAAGCTTTCCCCAGACAAGTCACATTGCAATGAATGTAGTTTGTGTTATAGTGTTTTACTAAAACAACTAAAACATAAATAGTGGTGGGGTGTGAGTGCATGGTTTTGATGGTTGTGCTCATGGCAATCGACTAAAACTATGCTGAGAAAATATTTGTGAATTTTGTGGTTTATGGATTTGGTGCATGATCTCCAGAGGGCCTTTTAACATGCACGCATCAATTGTGCATAACATGATAAGTCAAACAAGCCAATGAATTGCACCTCACTACAAACTAGTAGTACTGTACGACATATGTCAACGCTCCTTGGTTCTAAGCGTACGTGACTGTGTGGACTACCCGGTAAGCAAATGATTAACCACCAAACTACGGCGTCTCTAAGCTTCCTAGATGTTTAATTTAATTACGCGCAAAGGAAAATTGGACTAGATCTAGAAACTAGAAAGGTGGTGCATGTTGGAGGTTAATTTGTGGGTAGTCCAGGATCAATTTGACTAGGTCCTAGATATTATTTACGCGTTTCATCCGTGCATGAGAAGGTCAAGCCGCTCTGAAATTGTGTTGGTATATTTTGTCAACGTCAAAAGACTCTGGAAATTGTATGGGGCTTCAATACACTTTTGGTCGTTAACCTAGCAGCTGGTAGAAATATTTGCCATCACATTATGTTTCCATTATCACACTAGTTTGTGTCTTCGTGCATTGATTAAATTTATGCGGTCTCACTCTGCGGATATTATTTACTCAGTAGGTTGACTTAGGAAATAGGAAGTTTAATCTTAGAGGGACTCGACTCTATGCCATTAAATTTGCCCGGTTCAATAATTTACCATTGATGGCATCTCTTCCTAATATATACCAAGCGAGTTTATTAGTTGTTATATACTCCCTCCGTTTCACAATACAAGACTTTCTAGCATTGCCTAGATTCATATGCATGATAATGAATCTAGACGTATATATAGATTATATACATTCATCAATTGATAAATTTACACAAAACTAGAAAGTCTTACGATATGAAACAGAGGTAGTAATATACTATTGGCCCATGTATTTTCTCCTAAATATGCCGAAATGCCATTATAGATATACAATTTTAACAATGGGTTTATTCTATTATAAGTTTAAAAAAGAATTAATATTTTGGTGTAGCCTCCTTGCATACTATAGAAGTTTCTATATATATGATCAATGTTTGTTTTCATTCCCACTTTTATAAAACATATTTTACTGTCATATGGTATGTAGAATACTTTTTGTGCTGCTATTATTAATTTTAATCATCTTTCATATGCTACATATAAGACTTTTGTGCTATTATCTTTTCTATAAGTGATTCCTCTCTCATACAAAATACAAATAATTCTTAAAAAAGAACTTGAAATACATAAGAAAACTTCTATGTCGTTAAGAAGATTACATTAAAAATTCCTTAATTTTCTGAAACTTCTATTGGCACTAAACAATTGTCAGCTCTTACATGCATATAAGGGCATTTTGGGTATTTTTGAGAAAAATATAGCCTAATGGTACATTATATAAAAATTAGTGAACTCACCGGTATATTATAGAATGTGACATAGCCAATGAAAAAAATATTCAACCAGGACGAACTTTGTGACATATAGTAGATTTTCTCCTAATTTTTATCTCCAAGTGCATGTGATATAGCAAGAGTTATATATCTTGAATAAAATAAATGGTCAAATGTAGATATATCAACATGTCTAACAAAAATGTAAGGAGCAGTAAATAGTAGAATTCTAACTCTCATCGGTTGAATAATATACAATTTGTCTGTCCAATGCAATCCCGGTTACAGAGGTACCCACCTTCAGGTCCACTGTCGTCAATGTCCCTTCTAATATAGGTTATAGGTTGTCCTTCCGTCCGGTGCAAAAATAAAAGTATTTTTGCCATTATTTCTAAACTGATCCTATTATTTTTATGAGAGGACCCTTACATTTTTATTGAGCATGCATATGCCATTTAGGGATTACAATGGATCATCAACTCATTGCATTTCCTCCGGTCAAGAACTGTTAAGAATTTAAGACTGACAATTCAATGGTATTCTTAGCGAAAAAGCCGAGAATATTTGAAAAAAAATAATTTATAAATAAACCTTTTATATACATATGTTTAACGATCTAACTTCCAAGGCTAAAAAATAAACTTTGGTGAGAAAAACCCCAAAATTAACTCTAAGTTTAATGTTAAAATTTAAATTTTGGTTTACAAGTATAATTAACTAAAAACGAAAAAATGGAAGCTTAAGTCGGCATACTTTGCTTACCACGGTCTCCTTTACCAAAAGGATCAATTCAAAATGGATTTTAAAGTCTTGACCGTCCCTCGTCGTTTTCATATCACCTAAATAGTTTTAAGAATTAAAAAGCACATATTAATATATGATATATTACTAACAAATATAGAGTAAAAAAAAGAGTTTTTTTAAACATCTTTGGGAACATTCCTGAAGTTACTTTTTTTTAAGTGTAAAACCATAGTACCTTTAGGTACTTAGAACTACTGTAATTTTAAAACTAAACTTGGTACATCTAGTTATTTTCTCCATGATCATAAATATTCTCACAACAAAAGCAACAAATTAACTCCGATGAATATACATACTTATTAGTTATATTTTTCTATAATTTGGTTAAGTCAAAATTGAACTTAAATATTTATGTAATGATATATCATCTAGCAATATCTTTCTCATTTTCTTAAGTACCCTCCCTATCCCTGGTCAGGACCATTTGTAATAACTACCCTCCAACACAGCATTTGGAAGAGACAAAGAGCTGCTCCGAGAGAGATCAACACCAAAGAGAGACCAACCTGTCCTGAAAATAGCAGAGCCCCAAGACCACCATGCCTTGAACACAGGAAGCGGGCCTCCTCCCCCTCCCCAGTGGGCAGCAGCTTATCTTTCTCCGGGGCTTCTTCCCCCCATCCCCCCCGAGGAAAGAAAACCCAAAGAAACTATGGCCACCATGGACAACGTCGCCGTCGTCGTCAGGGCCTTGTCCATCCTGGCGGTCGTCTGCGGCGCCGCCCACGCGAAGAGGCCCGCGGTGCACACGAAGGAGAGCCATGCTCCCGCCGCCGCCGCCGCTGGTCCTGTCCCGGCGGCGGCGGCGCCCGGGACGACCGGCCACCCGGCGACCTTCGACGTCGTCGAGCTCGGCGCCACCGCCGACGGAAAGACGGACAGCACCAAGGTGAGTCGCCTCTCGTGCATGTGTGGGTTAATTTCACCGGTTGCCCGGCCGCCGGCGAACGTGCAATGATCGATCATGCGCGCTGCAGGCGGTCCAGGATGCGTGGGAGGCGGCGTGCGGCATGGCAGGGGAGCCCACGGTGCTGATCCCCGAGGGCGAATTCCTGACGGGGCCTCTCAACTTCACCGGGCCGTGCAAGGGCCACGTCACCGTGCAGCTCGACGGCACCCTCCTGGGCTCCAACGACCTCCCCAAGTACAACCAGGGCAACTGGATCGAGATCCTCAAGGTCGACAACGTCGTCGTCAACGGCTCCGGCACGATCGACGGCCAGGGCGCCGACGTCTGGTCGGACAATTACACGGTCTTGCCCAACGTAAGTGCACTACGTACGTACTGCGGTTGCGCGCATTAGTTAGTTTGGTACAAACCGATACGTTGACACGCGCGTTTCATATGGCATGCAGTCGCTGGTGCTGGACTTCGTGAACAACGGTACCGTGTCGGGCATCAAGCTGGTGAACGCCAAGTTCTTCCACATCAACGTGTACAAGTCGACGGGCATCACGATCAAGAACGTGACCATCACCGCGGTGGCGGACAGCCCCAACACGGACGGCGTCCACATCGGCGACTCGACGGACATCACCGTGGCCAACTCCTCCATCGGCACGGGCGACGACTGCATCTCCATCGGGCCGGGGAGCGACCACATCGCCGTGCAGGGCATCAGCTGCGGGCCCGGGCAGGGCATCAGCATCGGCTGCCTGGGCCGGTTCAAGGACGAGCAGGACGTGACCGACGTGACGGTGCGCGACTGCGTGATCCACAACACCACCAACGGCGTCCGGATCAAGTCGTACGAGGACGTGCTGTCGCCGATCACGGCGTCGAAGGTGGTGTTCGAGAACATCCGGATGGAGGGGGTGGCCAACCCGGTGATCGTGGACCAGAAGTACTGCCCCGAGAAGACGTGCATCGACAAGAAGGGGAACAACACGGTGACCATCAAGGACGTCACGTTCCGCAACATCACGGGCACCTCCTCCACGCCCGAGGCCGTCAGCCTGCTCTGCTCCGACCAGCTGCCGTGCAGCGGCATGGAGCTGCTCGACGTCAACGTCGAGTATGCCGGCAACGACAACAAGACCATGGCGGTGTGCGCCAACGCCCAGGGCACCTCCAAGGGCTCGCTGGAGGCCCTTGCTTGCCTCTGATGGACCACCACCGGCCGGGGATGCTATCTATCTGTAGTTCTGTACCTGATGCATATTCTCTCTTCCAGTAGTATCGAGGCCAGTTAATTCTGTCTTGCTATAGACGGGCAGCAGATCGAGACTGCAGATTGGTACGGTGCTGCATTTACTTATTAGCCAGAAGACGTGATGATTGCATATATATGTATCTCGTAGATTATTTTAATGTGGTTAGATGAATTTTACTGCTCACTGATCGAGAGTGACTAAGGTTAATCTTGTTTTAGGCCATCTTATGTATTTTATACACACATTTTGATCGTGATTGCTGCTGCGAACGCTTCGGTTAAAAACCCAGTTGAAAACCATCGGCATGTTTCAATCATATTAATGTTTATGTGGAGTGCTTTCGTTTATATGTATAGATCATATCCATACGACACAATCATATTAATTTGCATTTTCAATGTCATGATTTATTTATAGAGTAAATTAAATTTATACATGTTTATATTTTTCAACGGGATCTTGGAGCTAACGGCAAAATCATTTGGATGCAAAGAAGATTTACGATGGACACGAGTCCATAGGAAGAAGTATGTGATTGTAAATTCAAAAGTGCAAAACAAAATAAGTCAGGCAACAGACGAAGTAACGGCCCAAAATAGCGATAGTCCAGCCCAGTACTCTCGGTGGAATGAATCCCGGGCCCCGTTTCCCTTTCCCTTCCGGCTGCCGACGAGGGTGCTCGAGCTCCCACGGCTTCTCCTTCGGCCGTCCCGTCCCGTCGGCGTCAGATAATTCCGACGAGGTGAGCACGTGCCGATGATGCGTCTAGGGCTTCCCTTGTATGCCCTGTTTCCGTGGGTGCTCTTTCTCTGGCGTGGCCTCACGTCGTTTCCGGTCACGCAGGAACCAGCGCCCGCCGCCTGCTCGACGGAATGCCTCGCTGCTGCAAGATCGAGATTCGAGCAGCGAGTGCAAGGCGAAAGGGCGCTTTGACTTCGAGAGGCGAGGACCGGATCGGCGACGTTGCGTACGCTTGTCATTTGGAACGTGGCTCTCCTTCCTCTTTCCAATGAGACCGTGTGGATGACTTGTGGACGTGCGTGCTCCGGTGCTCGTGCTCCCCCGCCGCTGGCGCGACCTCCGGAAGTCGGTGCCCCGTGCCTGTCCTGCGCGTCACGGGGAGCTGCCGCAGCGAGGCGGCGTTCAACAAATTCGTCACCCATGCTGCCATATGCATGTCCGCCTCTTGATCGTTCACCACTGATGGAGTTCGAGCTCAGAGTCTCAGACTTCTCAGTTTCTACAGGTACGCACAACTACAATACGGAGTATATCTTTCAGCCTTTCAATCTTGCATGGAGAAGCAATTCTCGGCTCCTTCAGGGCGGTCAGGTGGAGACGGTCTATGCATCAATTTGTGGAGAGTTGGCGCTGCTACTAGCCTTTGCCTTTTGTCTCACAGCACAGGACCAACTTTAGAACTTGAATGTTTATGGCTGGACATGCTACATTTCTCCAGTTGTCTGATACATCTATAATTTAATTTTCTGTGGACCAGTTTATGTTGCATTTTTTTAAAAGCACCGATTTATGTTGTATTTGTCATGCTTGCTGCTTGCATAAACAACAACAGAAGGTCTCCATGACAAAACATGGAGCTTTTTTTCCGTCTTGAAGGATACTAGCGTCCAATCCATGCATTGTAAGAGATACCAACTATGTTAAAAGTAAAAAAAATAAAATAGAATAAATAAGTAATCATCTTCTAATCTAAAATTTTTATAAATCATTATATGAAACATATTGAGCACCTGTGCTTACTCTTATTCAAATATGCAAATTTCTGTAATATTCTTTTAAATGGCATTGATATCTAATACTATCTTTATATTTTGCAGTAAAGAAAGACGAAGAGGCAGTGGTCATAATTTACACTAATATCTTACCATTACGTCAAACTAAATTTCTTGAAAAGTAAAAGACACGTTAATCTACATGTGCAGGTGACCGTGTATAATATATACAGCATAGTACATACTTGTGACTTTTATACAGCAGGCGATGCAAGTGTGCTAAGATTCTTGAACTGGAAAAAAGTACTTTTCATTGAGACTTGTGTTCTCTAATCAAGTCTTTATGTATATGGATTGATGTCATACTACTATACTATGTGTTGGAACAAGGCCATGTGATGCTTACTAAATGTTTTTTAGTAACTTTTTCATATTTATGAGTTGTCAGTAATTTCTTAATAAATGCCATATCATTTAGAGAGAGAGAGAGAGAGAGAGAGAGAGAGAGAGAGAGGGAGGGGAGGGAGGGAGGGGTAATTATTGCGTGGATTTCCCATTGTGTAGGGAGGGAGGGAGGGAGGGAGAGAGAGAGAGAGAGAGAGAGAGGTAATTATTGCGTGGTTTCCCATTGTGTACATGCTGTATGGTAGATGCTCTCCTGCTTGTCCTGTTACTCATATTAATTAATATTGAAGAGTTTCTTCTCAAAATAAGGACTTGTAGGTCAACTTGATGTATTTGGACATTTAGGTACCTTTTCTATGCTCCAAGAGAAGTGTTTGTGCCGACTTTACAGTGGTGCAACCTGAGTCTTCTCACATTCAAAATCCCCTTCATTTTTTTATAAGGACTATGGAGACCTCCATTTGCATTTGCTAATTACCAACCCATCTATCGGTACTTTCTTGTCTTTTCTAAACATTTAGAAATCGCATAAAAAATAAAAACAAAGGGCTTACAAGCAAACAAATGGTACTGACATCACATGTTGACTATATATGTATTCACTGCATGAACCAAGGGTGTGTGGCTGGGCTGGGGAGGCATAGATAGCATCAGGTCGCAGCATTGGAGATGGAGGTGAAGCTCTTCATCGAGCAGCTAGTCGGCGTCACTGGTGATGATCATGAGCATTTCCTGCTTAGGATCAAGAACCGTTTTGACCGGTGAATGCACTAACTCCTCTTCATATGTAGCCTCAACTGTGATTCACCCTAAATTCCAACCATATTAATGATTGCTTGCAGTGTTGGCTTGGAGCTTCCGACGATTGAGGTGCGTGCTGAGGGGCTTGTGGTGGAGACGGAGGCATATGCTTGCAGATCACCGGCGACACCCACAGTCTTCAGCTCCATGGTCAACACAGTTCTGGTATATGTTGCATAATGATGTGAAATGTTAAAAAAAGAGGCATCAAAGCAGTTCTTAACTTCATATAATCTCCCAGCATACAAAAAAAATGTCATTGCATATAACATATGTAAGTTGCGACATGGATTATTGCATTGGTTGCATGTAGTCGGTTCTCATCTTATGGTCACTAGGGAGTGTGATATGAACTGTTTACTGTTCTGTTCTGTAGGATCTTGTGAATGTTCTGCATTTGTTACCAAATACCTGGAAGACCAAGTATACCATCCTTCATGAGACTAATGCCATCATCAAGCCACACAGGTATTTATTGTTACTGATATTTGTGCCTATTTAGCTTGTTTATCATGATCCTTAATATTGATGATTTTGTATTATGTGTCTAGGCAATACATGTTATAGTTACTGATGAGCGTGATCACATTTGTGCTCATTCTGTCTTAAACAATAGCAGCTGGTACAACTGCCAGTTTTTTAGAAGAAAAAATGGAGCTGTTACTATTTAGGCAGCATCAGTATTTATCTACTATATGCATGGCCCAGTGTCGACAATTTTGAATCTCACCCTGAGTAGTTATCTGTTTCCTTGAATTCAGTTATTGTGTTTTTGTTTTCGTGATGATCCTCTAGCAATTAATTTTGATCTTTTTTTTGTCTTGAAGGATGACTTTGCTTTTAGGTTCTGCGGGATCAGGAAAAAGCACATTGCTGAAAGCCTTGGCTGGAAAGTTGGATCCAAGACTGCAGGTCAATTAATATGTTTTATGTTTTTCTGAAGGTTTTGAAGTCAACATTTCATGGAAGGAATTTACTATTTTCTTACTCTGTGTTAGATTCGCTTGTCAAGCTTAAGCTTCTGCTAGTTAGCAAAGAACACATTTCTTTTTCTTAGAAAGTAAGTTTGATTAACGAATTCTGACTTGAAATAATTAATATCTAGCCACCTCGAATTAGATATCATCTTAACCAATTCTGTCATACATTTAAATAAAATCAGAATCCACCAAACTCATCCTTCAAAGAAAAAAAAAGAATCCACCAAACTCCATCAAGATATAAAAGAAAAATGTACTCATTGATGATTGCAACCTATCACTTATCAGGCAAATGCAGGCAACTAGACGCTGAATCCTCTGTTCCAGTACCAAAATTAATTTCTAATCTTGAAACACTACAGGTGTTGGGGAGAGTCACATACAATGGCCACAGGATGGAAGAGTTTGTTCCCGAGAGGACGGCGGCATACATAAGTCAGGAAGACCTTCACGCTGGGGAGATGACCGTGAGGGAGACACTGGCTTTTGCGGCGAGGTGCCTAGGCACTGGTGACCGTCACGGTAATTATATATGATTAATCACGTCTACGACTGACCATATATATTCTTTTGAACACAGGGGCAGTAGTGGCACGAGAACTACCTTATTATAATTTAGCTAGGGCAAACAATGACATGTCATTATAATTAGTGTGACTGGTCTTTGGTTAGTATATGTCCATGACAAGACTTACATGCTCAAAAGTTATAAATTACTACTATGGTTACTGGGTGTAAAAGGCAGGGGATCAGCGGCTTGGTCCCCTCCATGATCTGAGTATTGTCACTGTGGTCCGTAGCTTAAGTAGATTTAAATTAACACTATTGGCCCCTACAATCAGACAAAGTTTTGGATCTCTGTCTCCGCTACTAGAGGAGCTTGCAACTTGACATTTTTAAGGACGCTGTTGATTCCACATGTTCTGATTCCATTTTCAAGGAGGCAGCTGTTGATTGCACATCTTCTGATGCTCTGGTGATTAGTTAGTCAATTAATTAACATTTGATCTCTGCTCTCAGATTTACTGGCTGAGTTGACGAGGAGAGAGAAGGAAGCAAACATCACACCAGAACATGACATCGACATGTTCATGAAGGTGAAATAATTCTTTTTTCTTCTGCCTGGACAGACCAAGCTTGGTCTTGTTTTATCTATTGGGGATTTGTGGTAGGACATAGAGTAATTAATTTTAATTCTATAAATATCTGCATTGTTAGTCAGTTTTAAGATGAGTAATATTGCACATGATTTATTAAAGCTGTCATTTTGTGCCTATGTTTTCATTTCAATGAACTGTAATAGTTCTATGTTACTCCCTTGCTGTTGTGTTTCTCTATAAAAACACTCTTTGGGTCCTCTACCAGACACAAAACACACCTCAACTCTTTAACCTCCTTGGGTCGAAAGTGGAGTTGATTTTGGCCTATGTAGCAATCCAATCAACGCCAAAAATTCGTCATCAGTGTAACATGCCAAGTTAGATCTATGATCCCTTTCATGCACAGTGGACCTAGATACCCCAGTTTTATTTGGGGATATTACTATTGTCCCAGATTCCCCCATGTGACCAAAATATTTGTCCAAGATGTTGCTGGTTACAACTTACAAGCTTTGTAATGTTTCAGATGCATGTCTCACAAACTGAACTATTAAAGTTAACACATTACAGATTTTAGATATTGCAGTTTTATAAATATATTATATTCCTCACTTGAACTTGTTACCTCCACAAATAATGATCTTGCTTACTTTAGCCATGACGGGCTCATGGTCTTAGTCATTCATCCCAAGAAATAGTTGTATCTACGGTCCCGTAGGTCCATATCGAATCCATAAGGCATATAGAGGTGATAGGGACCGAGAGTGTGCTCAGTGCTTTCATATCACATTGATGTAACTGGCTAAGTCTCATCAAAAGCTTTCATTATATAAAAAAAGAAGTGATAGGGCGCTCTTCTACCTCTGTACTCCCTTGGTCCCCTCGGCCACCACTGCCCCCACTCTCTTGGTTTTGCTAGTCTCTACTAGATGATGTGCTTCATTCCAAGCACGGGCCATTGTGGTTTTAGAGCCCCCATACAGCTCACTGAGTCACCGGCCTTTGGGGCCATGTGAGAAGTTGAAGCAAGGCCTCCGATGCTGCCACCAGGTGGAGCTAAGTAGTGTGGGGTACCATGGCCTGCAGGAAGGTGAAGCAGGGCAACAACTTGCTGGCCTCAAGAGCCCCACAACTCGCTGGGAGGCTGAGTAGGGTGTAGTGATCATGGTTCAAAAGGATTTTTTTATCATCCTTAAAAAGTACCTTAAGATATCAAAAATTTTAGTACAAAATTTTGTACCTTAAGGTACGTGGTACCTCAAGGTACTAAATTTTTATACTAAAAATTATGGTACCTTAAGGTATTTTTTTAAGGATGATAAAAAGCTCTAGTTTAGAAAACTAGCAGTTGTTGCAGCTAGGTTAATCTGTCCTCATGTCCTGATTCACTGGATGTGTATATTGCTTACAACTTCTGCTATTTGAGAAACATTGAAAAATCTCAGCCATAGATTCCATCTACCAAGTAATTTGATCATTAAGAATTTTCATTTTGTATTAACATGTGACTTTCTAGCTCTTCTTTCTATCTCCCCTATTAACATATAACTTTACAACATTTTTATGTTCAATAATTAACATGTGTGTGGCTTCTGACAGAGCCTTCCAATTAGTATAGATAAAGGTAAATATTTGAGCTTTTTTACCATCCTTTAAAAAGTAGCTCAAGGTATCATATTTTTTAGTGTAAAAGTTTAGTACCTTGAGGTACCAAAAATTTGTACTAAAATTTTTGGTACCTTAATGTACTTTTCAAGAATGATTAAAAAAACCCTAAAGATTTGGCTTTTTGATTATATAACTCAGGAAACTAGTGAAAAATTTGGAAGAACATGTTTGCTTGCTGCCCTGGAGGCCTAGATACCATATGGCCTGTCCTGGACTGTCCCACAGGTTTGCTGGAGGACCTATGTCTGTTTGGTTGCTAATACCTAGTGAGGAGCTCCGAGGCCCAGGGTACAAAATTGAGTTTCTAGCTTGATGAAACTCAATTTGCCATTCCTCTCTTCAACCGATCATCCCTAGGCTCCCAACCATACAGCCTAATTTCCAGGTTTACCCTAGAAAATGTACCAAATTTCAGGCTACTTCTAGTTGCACGGTCATCTAGGCCTTCAATATAATGTTTGTGTCTACCCAAGCAAAGGCAGTGTCACGATAGTTCGTAATCTCGGTCAGTGGACCTCGACTACATAGATGGAAACTGTGATCAGAGGGGCGAGGTTTTTCCCCTCTGCAAACTATCTTGGATAGTTGGAAAGAAATAGGATAATTGGTATTCTTTGTTATCTTCCAAATGACCCTGATACATTCCTTTTAAAAGACCCCTATTGGCTGATTTAATCTCTCTAATGAAGCCCGTTGTTGTGACTTTGTGTCACGAACATGAAAATGTATATGCAACTATGAAAAAGTCAGTCGCACATGCACACAAGAAGTTCAAGCGGAGAATGTTAAGATGCCTCGACTTTGTATATCTCATTAACCTTGATCTTTATAGGATGGGGGTATGGGCTTTTATAGCCCTGGAGAACTCCTTGTACAATTACCTAAATACCTATGGGTAGTTACTAATAGAGCCTAAGGGTATTAGGGTAAAATCTCTAGCTTCTTAGGGACCATAATGCCAGCTGTCTTCATTACTCGAGCGCACTTGAGTGCTGGTCCCTAGGCATCTTGACGAGAATATTCCTTGGAATCGTGACTAGCAAGCTTCCTCCATGCTTCGTCTTGGACCAAATTGTCGAGGGGTGTTAGTAGTACCTAAGTGTCCTGCTCGAATACCAAGGCATCTTCGTCGAACATGCCACGGAGGCATGATGCTCGAATACCAAGGCATCTTGGTCGAACATGCCGTGGATGCATGATAGTAGAATACCAAGGCATTTTGGTTGAACATGCCAAACGAGCGTATTGTCTTAACATGCCAAACGAGCGTATTGCCCCAACATGCCAAATGAGCATATTGTCTCAACATGCCAAACAAGCATATTCAATCCACATTTGGGCACATAGGGTAAATGGGACCCTATATCAATATGTATATACACCACAATTTATGATGGGCAAGTAGAATATTCTAACATGCTACTAGGTAGAATACTCCAATATGCCACTAGGTCGAGTACTCCAACATGCTAATAGGTAGAATACTCTAATATGCCATTAGGTAGAATACTCCAACATGCTACTTTAGCGTGCTTAACTAAGTGAAATACTCCGACATGCTACTCACGTGCTTAGGCGAATAGGGGTAAGGTGACCCTGCACCAACAAGCCCCTCACGGGTGAGGGTGTAAACTCGTTTCGGCCGAGAACGTGATTTAGGAAAATGCAGGGTCTCGCCTTTCCCCTATTCAGCCGAAGCGTGTTGATTACAACTATTGATATGTGTGGAATAAATGTTCTCGAGCTTGAAGTGAATATTCGAATTAGACCTAAGCGCACAATGCATTTCGACTTACGCTTAGCACTTAAAAGAAAAAAAAATCGGGAGAGCATGTTGATGCTCGAGCTCGCCTTTCCCCTCACCCTTTCGAATAGGCATAGGAGAAATAGATGTTTTCGAACTCGAAGTGAATATTCAAAATCGACCTAATTACCAAGCGCATTTCGACTACGCCGAGCACTTATAAAAATTTTTCGGCGAGAGCATCTTGGTGCTCGAGCTCGCCTTTCCCCTCACCCTTTTGAATAGACGTAGGAGAAATAGATGTTTTTGAACTCGAAGTGAATATTCGAATTCAACCTAAGCGCCAAGCGTATTTCGACTAAGCCTAGCACTTAGAAAAAATTTTCGGCGAGAGCATCTTGGTGCTCGAGCGCGCCTTTCCCCTCACCCTTTCGAATAGGCATAGGAGTAATAGATGTTTTCGAACTCGAAGTGAATATTCGAATGCGACCTAAGCGCCAAGCGTATTTCGCCTACGCCGAGCAATTAGATTTTTTTTTTTGGCGAGAGCAGCTTGGTGCTTGAGCTCGCCTTTCCCCTCACCCTTTCGAATAGGCGTAGGGGAATAGTTTTCGACTTCGACACTTAGTATTCGAAATCGACCTAAGTGCCAAGTGCATTTTGACTACGCCGAGCACTTAGAAAAATTTTTTGGCGACAGCATCTTGGTGCTCGAGCTCGCCTTTCCCCTCACCCTTTCGAATAGGCGTAGGAGAAATAGATGTTTTCGAACTCGAAGTGAATATTCGAATTCGACCTAAGAGCCAAGCGTATTTCGACTACGCTGAGCACTTAAAATTTTTTTTTTTTTGGCGAGAGCAACTTGGTGCTCGAGCTCGCCTTTCTCCTCACCCTTTCGAATAGGTGAGGAGAAATAGATGTTTTCGAACTCGAAGTGAATATTCAAATTCGACCTAAGCGCCAAGCGTGTTTTCGACTACGCCGAGCACTTGGAAAAACTTTTAGGCGAGAACGTCTTGGTGCTCGAGCTCGCCTTTCCCCTCACCCTTTCGAATAGGCGTAGGAGAAAATTTTTCGAATTCAACACTTAGTATTCGAATTCGACATAAGCGCCAAGCGTGTTTTCAATTACGCCGAAGACTTAGAAAAAAAATTTTAGGCGAGAGCGTCTTGGTGCTCGAGCTCGCCTTTCCCCTCGCCTTTTGAATAGGCGTAGGAGAATAGTTTTCGAATTCAAACACGAGCACTAGTATTTGTATATAGCCTAAAATTTTTCGCCCTCATATTGCTTAATGAATATATTGTTCTGGATATTTGCAGTTGGTGTCATCTTGTTAAGGCAATGTGTTGTAGTTGCACATTGTAAAAGTTTTACTCACCTTGCTGAGGGCATATGCTTTTGTGCATAATGACAAGTCTTTGCCCTCATTTTGTTTGGGGAATATGTTTTCTATGCATATTGAAGAATTACTTAGCCTTATCTTATTAAGGTAATGTGATTTAGCTGCATTGTTAAGTTCTTGCCCTCATCTTATTGACGGAATATGCTTCTTGTGCATATTCCAGAATTTTTTTTAGCTTCATCTTGTTGAGGCAATGTGTTTTAGCTGCACATCGTTGAATTCTTGCCCTCATCTTGTTGAGGGAATATGCTTCTTATGCATATTCAAGAATTTTTTAGCCTCACCTTGTTGAGGCAGTGCTTTAGCCGCACATTGTTGAATTCTTTCCTTCATCTTGTTGAGGGAATATGCTTCTTGTGCATATTGAAGAATTTTGTAGCCTCATCTTGTTGAGGCAATGTGCTTGAGCTGCACATTGTTGAATTCTTCCCTCATCTTGTTGAGGGAATATGCTTCTTGTGCATATTCAAGAATTTTGTAGCCTCATCTTGTTGGGGCAATGTGCTTGAGCTACACATTGTTGAATTCTTCCCTCATCTTGTTGAGGGAATATGCTTCTTATGCATATTGAAAAATTTTGTAGCCTCATCTTGTTGAGGCAATGTGCTTGAGCTGCACATTGTTGAATTCTTCCCTCATCTTGTTGAGGGAATATGCTTCTTATGCATATTGAAGAATTTTGTAGCCTCATCTTGTGGAGGCAATGTGTTTTAGCTGCACATTGTTGAATTATTGACCTCATCTTGTTGAGGGGATATGCTTTTCGCATATTG